>NC_138062.1:49696549-51091798 GCF_964194185.1 Rhinolophus hipposideros | reverse complement strand
GGAAGCCCTCCTGAAACAAAGAATAATGTTATGTTGACATAGATGGTCTGTAGATTTATCTAAGCCATGTGGACACAGATGGTTTCAGTTCTCACCTTCCTAAATCAGGTCCTTCTAAGATGTTTCCTGACTGAGTCATTGGTAACACACCCACCACGCTCTGACTCCCCCAGAGGAAAGAATTTGGTGTTATCTTTACTTCCCTATTCTGTAATTCAGGCTCTCACTCTCTACTCCATACTTTGCAATTACTTCTTAAATGCTTTGTCAGCATCTCTTCTGTCTCCATTCTTTCTTTCATATAAAAGTTAGAGTTTTATTTCTGAAATAAATAAATGAATAGGTAACTTTTCTCCTAAGTGATTTACAGTAGTTTCACAATATTTACATATGTTAAACCATCATGTATACACGATCAAAATGTATACAATTTTTATTTGCCAATTATACCTCAATAAATTTGGGGGGGGGAAGTTTTCTAATGCTAAAGAATAAAACCTGAACATAATAGCACTGACTTCAAGACCCTCCTTGAACTGGTCCCAATATCTTAATTCACTTACAATACATATATTTTATTCAAATTATTTAAACTAAAAATTAGAACAAAAAACAGGTCACCCATTTCTCTCCATTATTTACTATAGGCATGCACAGCTAAAAATTTTTCTATAAGCACTGTTATAGTTGCATCTCATAAATATTGGTACTTTGTTTCTTCATTTTCACTCATCTCAGAGTATTTTTAAAAATCTCTTTTGATATCTTCTTTGGTCCATTGGTTATTTATGAATATGTTGTTTAATTTCACATATTTGTGATTTTTCCAATTTTTCCCTGCTATTTATTTCTAATTTCATTTCATTGTGGTTAGAGAATATACTTTGCACCATTTCTAACCTTGTAATTTTTAAAATTTACTTATTTTCAATTACAATTGAAATTCAATGTTATTTTATATTAGTTTCAAGTGTACAGCATAGTGGTTAGACATTTATATAATTTATGAAGTGATCCCCCCAATTAGTCTAGTACCCACCTGGCACTATACATAGTCGTTACAATATTATTGACTATATTCCCTATGCTGTACTTTACATCCCCTTGATTATTTCATAACTACCATTTTGTACTTCTTAATCCCTTCATCCTTTTCACTCATGCCCCCAAACTCCCTCCTTCTAGCAACCATCAGTTTGTTCTCTTTATCTATGAGTCTATTTCTGTTTTGTTTGTTTATTTATTTTGTTTTTTAGATTCCATATATGAGGTCATATGGTATTTGTCATTCTCTGTTTGACTTATTTCACTTAGCATAATACCTTCCAGGTCCATCCATGTTGTCACAAATGGTAAGATTTTGTTCTTTTTATTACCAAGTAATAGTCCATTTCACATGTATATACATACCATGTCTTGGCTATTGTAAATAATGCTACAATGAACATGGGGGGCATATATCTTTTTAATTAGTGTTTTGGATTTCTTTGGGTAAATACCCAAAAGTGGAATTGCTGGATTATAAGTTAGTTCTATTTTCAATTTTTTGAGGAACCTCCATACTGCTTTCCATAGTGGCTGAACCAATTTGCAGTGCTACTAACAGTGCACCAAGGAGGATTCACTTTTCTCCACATCCTTACCAACACTTGTTTTTCGATCTATTGATGATGGTCATTCTGAAAGGTGTGAAGTGATATCTTATTGTGGTTTTAATTTGCATTTCTCTGATGATTAGTGACATTGAACATCTTTTCACATGTCTATTGGCCATCCTAACCTTGTAATTTTATTAAGGTGTTTTATGATTTAATATATGGTCATCCTGGACAATGTTCCATGTGCAGTTGAGAGGAATGTATATTCTTCTGCTGTTGAGTGCAATGTACTACTGATGTCTGTTAGGTCTAGTTGATTACTAGTGTTGTTCAAGTCTTCTGTTTCCTTTTTTATTTTCTATCTCATTTTTGTATTCATCATTGAATGGGGTATTGACGTCTCCAACTATTATTGTTTGCCTAGGTTTCTCTTCATTTCTGACTGTTTTTGCTTTATGTATTTTGGTGCCCTCTATTCAGTTGCATGCATGTTTTTAATTGTTTCATTTTCCTGATAGATTAGAAGTTTTATTATTAGAAACTATATCTCTTTGTCTTTAATAACATTTTTTGTTGTTGCTTTAAAGTCTATTTTTTTTTCTTATAGTAGTATAGCCATATCAGCTTTCTTATAGTTGCTGTTTGGATGATATATACTTTTTCATTATTTTACCTTCAATCTATTGTGTTTTTAATTGCCCATTTTAAAACTTTCATTTTAAATTAATTTTTAAAATATTTTTTAAGTTGGGTTGTTTGTTTTCTAACATCAGGTTGTCAGGGTTCTTTGTACACTTTGAATACAAGTCTTTAATCAGATATTTGTCTTGCAAATATTTTTTCCTAACCTGGCTTGTCTTTTCATTTTCTTAACATTGTCTTTGGAAATTTTGATTAAATCTTAGTTACCAATATTTTTTTTTATGGTTTGTGCTTTAGGTATCTTATCTAAGAAAGCTTTACCGAACCCAAAGTCATAAAGATTTTCTTCTGTGTATTCTCCTAGAGGTTTTACAGTTTTAAGTTTTATATGTAGGCCCATTTTTAGTTAATTTTTGTATGTAATGCAAGCTATGAACAGAGGTGGGTTTTATTGTTGTTTGGTTTTTATTATATAGGTATGTCTAATTCTAGTACCATTTGTTGAAAAGACTATCCTTTCTCCATTAAATTGCATAGAAACTTTGTAGATTTTTTTTTTTTTTGTAGATTCCATTGGATTATCAACATAGATGATCATGCTGTTTGTAAGGAAACACAATTTTGCCTCTTCCGTTACAATCTGGATGGGTTTTATTTCTCTTTTTTGCCTGTTGCACTGAATAGGACCTCCAGTATAATGTTGAATTAGAGTGGTGAGACAGCAATCATTGCTTTGTTCCTGATCTTAGAAGAAAATAATTCTTTCACCACTAAATATGATATTAGCTGTAAGTTTTTTATAGATGTCTGTGATGGTTAACTTTATGTATCAACTTGACTGCTAAGATATGCACAGATAGCTGGTAAAACTTAATTTCTGGGTGTTTCTATGAGAGTATCTCCAGAAGAGATTTACATTTGAATCAGTAGACTGAATAAAGATCACCCTTACCAACACTGGTAGGCATCACCCAATCTGTTGAGTGTCTGAAAAGAACAAAAAGGCAGACCTGTCTGCTTGACCTGACACATCCACATTTTGCCCCCAGACATTGACATTCCTGGTTCTTGGACTTTTGGATTCAGAACAGGACTTACACCACTAGCCCTAATTTTCAGGAATTTGGACTTGGACTAAATAATATCACCTGTTTTCTGGGTTCTCAACCTTGCGGACAGCAGATTGTGGGTCTTCTCAGCCTCCATACCTATGTGGGCCAATTCTTATAATAAAAAACACATAAATAAAAGCTCCCATTGCTTGTTTCTCTTGGGGAACCCTGACTGATATAAGGCCCTTCATCAGACTAAGAATGTACCCTTCTATTCCAAATTTTCTGAGAGTTTTTATCTTGAATGGTTATCAAATTGTTGACAAAAGTTTTTTCATCCTCAAGTTTTTTATGTTTATAAAACAATCCTAATTGATGGACATATATGTTGTTCACAAATTTGTTATTACAAACGAAATTGTAATGAGTGGCACCATGCAGATGTGTACCTTCAAGATAAATTTCCAGGAGCAGGAATATTGGAAAATAATATGTATTTATAATTTTGATAGGCATTTCCAATTGCCCTCCAGAGGGATTGTACCAATGTCCATTCCTACCAGCAATGTAAGAGTGTTCTTTTTTCCTTTCAGGGTTGCTAACAAAGTGTATTTTTAAAATTTAGGATTTTCCCAATATAAATTGGTTTAAAAAAAAGTTACTTTTCAGTGTATTTAAAAATTTTATCTCTTATTATGAGTGACAATGACTATATTTTCATCTGTTATATTTTCATCTGCATTTTATATTTACTTTTCTATTCCTATCTTTTGCTATTGTGTGTGTGTGAGAGAGACAAAGAGAGAGAGAGAGAGAGAGAGAGAGAGAGAGAGAGAGAGAGAGAAAGAGAGAGAGAGAGAAAGAGAGAGAGAGAGAGAGATTTTTTCTTTTATCTGTAAGAACTTGTTTTTTATTTTGTTATTATTAATATTATTATTTTGGTCAATTTATCTTTTGATTTTGCTTTTGGTGTGTGTGTAAAAGACACATGCCAGCTTATCTTAAATAAGTTACATTCTTTCCACTATTTATTCTGGTGAGCTGTGGGAATATAACTTACGAGAAAATTTGGAAAACACTGTAATTTTATCAATTTTTTTGAGAAATCATATTTTGGAAAGTGGTAAACCTCATAATAATAGGGTGCTGTTACCTGCTAATTTTTTTCATAGAAAGTAGTTAATAAACTTGAGTGTTTCTTCTTTCTCTGGTGTGGATAAAAGGTACTATCTTTACTCCTCACATCAGACCTCTAGGATTAAAAGAGCAGGAAAGTCAAGGAACAGAGTGACACTGTTTGATGCACATGGAATTAAAATGTGCCCTTGGACTTGGTCATCTTGAAATGATTAGTGGCCTGGTTTCAGACAGAATGCTCCATATCTCTGAGAGTATACTCATTATTTGTATCTTAGTACAAATCACTTATGGTAATAGAGAATACCAGGGGCCTTCTTTTACAACCCAGACTCTCCAACTTGGGGACTTCTAGGAGCCTAATTTTCTAGCTCTTACTTGTATATCAAAGTGCTGAGTTCACAGTCATGAACTCAACCAATTCTTTATTTAACTTTGTACTGTCTTTGCCCCATTGTCACTATCCCACATGATGTTGGCACATACAGTGGTAAAAGAAAGTTATTTTTTTCTTTTTAAGTTAATATTAATGATACAATGTTATGACAAATATCTTCCTTCCTTCTTTCTAACTTCTGTTTTCTGCTGCTTTTTTTAAAACCCCACCTCAACTCACCCACTCCTTCCTTAGCATTTTTGTCAGTATCTCAGCTCCTTTTCGGTGTGCTTTTTTTTTCTCCGTAGGACATATAGGAAAATCTCTTCCTAGAGCTAATTATGTGTGTTACATTCTTGAGAAATTTATTTTAATGACTCAAAGAATGTATTTTTAGAACATCTTAAATGTCCTATTCTTGGGAAGAATACTGGTCAATTTCAGTCACATCCACTGCTTGTAGAAACCTAGAGAGGTAGAGACGTGGAGTGTGAAGCAACGAGTTTTATTCATTTATGCTCTCGTCACACTTTAAAAACTACTTATTCATGCCAGTCACCATTTATGTATTTATGTGTTTATTTATCAAAGAGTTGTTAAAATAAATGTAAGTGTATTTATTTTTATACTTTTTACAACTTTAAAAAACATGGATAGATGATATAATCATTATCATCAAAGGAGCCTGCTGTCCATCTGAAAAGTCAAGACACACAATGATGTAAATCAATTTCTGGGAAAATAGAATGGTGAAAACAATATAGAGCCAAAGTATAATATAGCACAGCAGTGTATTTTCTAGCCGCTTACTTCATATTCAGGTACCTGCAGCATCTTGAAATCTTTCCTAATTTTGGTGAGGGACAGGGAAATGAGTAAAGTCTAGTGTTAGCATGTATAGTCCCTTTGCATGAATTACTAAAAGATGCCCACACTGGGCAGATGAATTACAAAAAGGCATTTCCTTTGAGTACACGAAGCATATTAAGATCCATGTGATACCGTGTTTCCCCGAAAATAAGACCTAACCGGAAAATCAACCCTAGCATGATTTTTCAGGATGACATCCCCTGAACATAAGCCCTACTGTGTCTTTTGGAGCAAAAATTAATATAAGACCGGGTCTTATTTTCAGTGAAACACAGTACGTAGCTTTCCTACCTACTTCCATATGCCTGCTCAAACTTGCCAAAGGTACCGTGACCCTACCATCTTACAAAATGCCTGCGTGTAGTAAGTGCCTAATAAAACTTGTCAATTGGAATTGACCCTACACTTTTTTTCCCTCTGACCCTCCAGCTGTTCATAATATCACTTGTCACAGCCCGCGACCAAAGCATTGTTTAAGATGTCAAGGTTTCCTAACTAAGTCTCCACTGAAGCCAGTGCACCTTACAAAACCCACCAAAGAACTCAATGCATTAAAACCTTGCTGGGAAAAAGTTAGGCCAGATCCCACACACTGAGCCCCAAATCTAGCCAGCTACAGATTAGTCTTTTCTCCCTAAGTCTCAGACATACCTCCATAGGGGCTGGGCTGCAAAACAATAGGAGAAAAAGACACATGGCAGAATTCAAAATTGTTTCTCTTCTCCATTCTGGGCCCTTGTCCATGAGTTGTTCTTGTGTACCCTGGCTCTCTTTTTTTTTAGGAAATGTTTTTCCTGCCAATAGATTTCTGGTGGGCCATCCTTAAGGGCCCCTGAGATCTTTAAACAGGCTTAAAACTTAGAAGTAAAAACGACAATGACTTTGAAGTCAGGCCTGTGTTTGCAAACCAACTATTCCACTTACTAGCTATGAGCCTTTAATGTCTAAGTTACTTCACTTCTCTGCTTCTCATTTTATTATTCAACAAAGGGAAGATAAAAATATGGGGCTGTTGTAAGAATAAAGCAAATGCAAGCAAAGCACCTAGTACAGTGCCTGGCACATGGTTGATACAGAAAAATGGTATCTACTATTTTTATTAAAGGAACATCTGAGCAAATACATGCTACACTTGTGCTGACAGGTCCTGTGGTCATGAGGTGACAGAAAAGAGATTAAGGGAGGGAGTTCAGAAGAATAAATATAGTCATTAAAGGTACAGAGAAGATATGGTGGTTATTATAGGCAGTGAGGGCCACATGAGCAAAAATATTGAGGTCAGAGTAAGAGACCTTGTTTGGGGAAAGAGTAAGAGGCCGTGTTTGGGGCAGAGTTTCCATGTTAGATGAATGAAGAATAACTCGGTT
Source organism: Rhinolophus hipposideros (assembly GCF_964194185.1). Taxonomy (NCBI): domain Eukaryota; kingdom Metazoa; phylum Chordata; class Mammalia; order Chiroptera; family Rhinolophidae; genus Rhinolophus; species Rhinolophus hipposideros. Next base: position 51,084,756 of record NC_138062.1, on the reverse strand, counting down.
GAATTGCAGAAGTATATGGAGTACAGTGATTTAATGGCTCTCTATCCACTCCCCTTGACTTGTAATTGGGACAATTAAATCACCATTAAGGAGCTTGAAGAACTCCTAACTTTGATTTTGATTTAGCTTAACCTGACTCAGGTCTTGGGATTTCATCTCCAGGCAACCACATTCTGGTGGTATGAATCTGGACTTTGCATGTAACTTTCCCTCATCAATAATGGAACAATGATGGCAATCTTACAGGATGGTCACAAGAATTAGGAAAATAGATGCATATAAGGGCCTGCAGCTACAGCCTCAGGATCTCAGGGGCAGATCATGGGCAACTCTCAGTGTGTCATCTATGACATGATTTCCGCTGCCTCACTAGCCTCTTTTTGGAACACAAAGACTATAAAGAAAATTTCGCCATCCTTGGCTAATGCAGCCAAATTTTGCAAATCTTATTATAGATCTTATCCTATTTAGAAATCTCTGCGGTTTTGTCCTAAGAATGAGTTTCATTTAGATTGTGAAATCTTTGTGTTTCATCTTTGGCTAAAGAGGTTAAGAGATTAAGAGATCGCTAAGCCTGGAAAAGACCAGAGATATTGGAACTCTCTCAGAGGAATGGGAGAAGTCAGAGAAGTAACTTAGGTCTGGGAACTTGCCTTGACCTCACATCTTAGGCAGATTTCAGTTTTAAGTCCAGAAGCCTGGGATGAGAAGGTAAAGAACTTGAGCCATGATAAATAGAAAGATCCCCACACTGGAGCTGTAGTGCAGGCTTTCTGAGCTAAGTCTTCCCAGAGCCCATATTTGCTGGGAAATCAATCATGATGAGTAACTGATTTCTGAGGATGAAAGTTGCCCATGTGATTCAATGTAGAAAGGATAGTCTTTTCAACAAATTGCCCTGGAACAATTTGACTATGTAGAAAAAGCAAAGTTACTACCACCACCACCTTAACGACAACAAAAACCACCTGTATCCCAAGCTGCACCATAGAAAAAATTAACTAGAAATGGGCTCAATGTAAAACAGAATGAGCAACAATGCACCACGTATGCACGCACATGTCTGCACATGTATGTACATGTTCACACATGTAAATAATAATTTACAGTTTTGTTGTTAGCTAGAGAGATTGCGTTTTGAGTAGAGGGATAGGATGTTATGTTGTATTCTAGAAAGTTCACCTGGCTGTTATATTATTAATAAACTAATGGATAGCAAGAGCAGTAGCTGAGAGATCAGGGGCAGACTATTACAATGATCTGGGTAAGACCTGATGATGGTAGCATTAAAAAGGGTAAAACGTGATTAGATTCTAAATATATTTTGAAGCAGAACTGATAGGATTCCTTGACTGGTTGCCTATGCTTGTGGGGAGAAAAAAAAGGATTCAAGGCTCGATTTCAAGTTTTTCTTCCTGAACAACTGGAAGAAAGAAGTTGCCAATAACTAGGTGGAGAAAACTGAGGAATTAATAGGTTTTGTAATTGATCGTTATGTTTTTGACATGTTAGATTTGAAATGCCTCTTAAAACCAAGTGGAGATATTTATTTTTAATTTTACTGAGAAATAATTGATGAATGTAATAGCATATATTTAAAGTGTACAATGTGATAATTTGATATGCATGGCAGAATGATTACAAAGGTCAAGATAATTAGCACTTCCATCACCTCACACAGTAAACATGGTTAACTCTTTGTGTTTGAGGGGGTTAGTGAGAATGCTTAAGATCCATTCTCAGCAACTTTCAAGTACACAATACCATATTATTAACTATAATCACCGTGCTATCTATTAGATCCCTAGAACTTCTTACAACTGAAAATTTTTATGTGGAGATACTTAACAGGCAATTGGATGTACCCAGGTCTGGAATTTAGAAGAGAGGTACAGGCTGGAAGTGTAAATTTTGGTTCATCATCAGATACATGGTATTTAAAGCCATGGAACTAAATAGGATCAGCTTGAAGAGAGGGCCGGGGACTAAGCTCTGGACAGTCATACTTGTAAAGGTCAACAGAATGATCGGGAACCAATAAAGGAAATTGAAAAGGAGTAAGTAATCAGAAAGGAGGATAGCAAATAGTGGAGTTCTGGACATCAGTTAAAAAGTGTTTCAAGGAAAGAGCAACAAGCTGGGTCAAATTACACTGGGAAGTAACTAAAAAGAGAAAGGAGAAGTGACCTTTGGGTTTAGCATTCTGGTTGTCATCAGTAACCTTAACAAAAGTAAGAATGGTAGAGTGAAAGTGACAGGTTGATTGGACTTTGAGAATGGAGAGAGGAAGTAGAAACGATGAGTACAGACACGTCAGGCAATTTTGCTGTAAAGAAGAAATAGAATGATAGTTGGGGAGTTTTGTTTTTAAGTAGGAACTATTATAGCATGCTTGTATGCTGACAGAATGATTCACTAGGGAAGTGAAACTTGAAGGGCAGGAGAGAACAGGGATAAGTTTAGAGCCATGTCTGAGTAGGAGAGGAGTTCCTTCTCTTGCACAATTAATATGTGTAGGAATTGGCCTTAGGAATAGGGAAAGCAGAGCAAATGGACTTTGCAGCAGGGAGATTGGTAGCTTTAGGCCTGGAGTACATAGGAGTTCTCTTTATGATTGCTTCTATGTTCTCAGTAAAATAAGAAGCTAAGCCATCAGCTGAGAGTGAGGAGAGGTGAGGAGTTATTGGAGGTTAAGATGAAATAATCTTCTGGGAGAGTAAAAGAGTGTTTGGAAATGCAGTAGGATTTCTGGGCAGCTATAAGAGACCATTTGAATGAGATAGTGACAAATTTAAAGTGAGATTGTCAGCAGAGGAGACGTGTGTTGGTTCAACAAGGAGAGACAGACAATAATGAGTTTGTTGACATGAGCTTTAGCCAATGTGGGAGTTGAAAGAAAAGAAAGGGACAATGGTCTAAAAATGGCAAGGAGGACCAAGAAGGATATCTATCCCACCCTCAGACCAGTGATTAAAAAAGGAAGAAGAACATCTACCATTAGGGAAGGCTACAGAAAAGAGGTATTCTCAAGTGACAGTCAATTCTCAGAGAAAGAAGGTAAAGATTGTGTTCAGCCAAGAGGCTAAGTATATAATGGATTTTGCTAATGACAAATCAAGAATTCCAGAGGAAACTGAGGAAGGGTTTGTGGGGCAGGGGATGAGTAGAAGACTGTAAGATTAGGGATTGTGCAGATTCATACGGTGATGAGAGTCAGGAGTGATGAAAGACCTAGGAATCTTGAGCTTCCTTGGTGAACAATGAAAACAAAGTGAGCATAATAGAACTGAAGCATGATGGTCTCTAGGGTTATTATATTAAAGTTGCAAGTATTGGGGAGGGTATTCTCAAGGTATTCTTGCTGGAGCAAATGGATCTTTGTGAAAGCCCTCTTCAGTTTTAGATCCCCTTTGATCCCAGGAGTATGGGGATCTCTATAAGAAGTAAATTGATATTTAATATATCCATGAATAAATATTATATACCTTCTTTCTCTTTTGTTTTGTTTTTGATAGCCCATTGAAGTATAACTGATATACAATAGATTACACTTCTAAAGTACACAATTTAATAAGTGTTGTGATAGTGAAACCACCACCACAATTAAGATACTGAACATATCCAAAACCCCCGAATGTTTCCTCATGTCCCTTTGCAATCCCTCTCTCCTTTCCTCCCTCCCTTCAGTCTTCAGGCAATCACTAATCTCCTTTCTGCCATTATAGATTCATTTGAAATTACTATAATTTTACATCAATAGAATAATACTGTATGTACTCTTATTTTCTCTGGCTTCTTTCACGCGGCATAATTATGTTGAGATTCATGCGTTTTGTTGAGTGTAGCAATGCAAACAAATCCACAATTTGTTTATACATTCACATGTCAATAGTTATGTGGGTTGTTTCCATTTCATAGCTATTAAAAAAGACCTGCTATGAACATGCACGCACAAGTCTCTATGGACAACGCTCTCATTTCCCTTTGGTAAATATCGAGGAGTAAATAGGCTGAATCATATGGCAGATATATGTTTAACCTTTTAAAGAATCTGCCAAACTGTTTTCCAAAGTGAGTGCTCCATTTGCATTTCCACTAGTAGTGTATGAGAGTTCTAGCTTTGTTCAGTATTGTTATTACTCTCTGCCTTTTATTTGGAGGTGTTTATAACATTGACAGTTAATGTTGTTATCAATATGGTTAGATTTAAAAGTATATCTTTTTTTTTAATTGGGGAACAGCCCATCAGCTCCAAGTCATTGTTCTTCAGTGTAGTTGTGGAGGGCACAGGTCAGTTTCAAGTCCACTTGTCATTTTCAATCTTTAGTCGCAACCCACCATCCCATGCGGGAATTGAACCAGCAACCTTGTTGTTGAGAGCTCATGCTCTAACCAACTGGGCCATCCAGACGCTCAGCAGCAGCAACTACAATCTAGTTGTAGATGGTGCAGCTTACTGGCCTGGCCCATATGGGAATCGAACCGGCAACCCCGTTGTTCATGGCTCGCGCTCTAACCAAGTGAGCCATCTGGCCACCCCAAGAATATCATCTTAAACACATTTAAATTACAAGAAAGAAATCTTATAGGATTCTAAAAGAAGATGACAGAATAGGTAAATGCTGAGCCTGCCGCCTTCCCTGACCACATTAAAATTAACCAGCCAGCCCTGCAAACCTAAGGAGGTTCTTTCAGTGGCTGAGCCTTATGGGCAGCTGACAGATGGCAACAGGCCTAAGGGTGTCCTGGGCCTTTGGCTAAGCTGCCTCAGGCCCAGTTCTGGTGGCAGTCAGCTCAGTGCACAGCATGGCCACCTGCGTGTGCCTCCAGGTCGTGCAAAGTCAGCAACCAACCCCACGTACCTCTGTAGCTCCTACAAGGTAGCCCTGAGCAGGTCACAGGCAACAACTGCACTTGGCCTGCACAGGAGCCCCTCCCAGGAGGCACCAAAAACAACACACCTGGAGGCTGACTTCTCATCACAACAGAATAGCACCTGATTAGCTCTACAAGCAGCATACCCAAAAGGTGGTCTCAACAGGAACAGGTGGGGCAATTCCCTCTCTGAAGAGTCAGCCTCCTTAAATAGGTTGGGTACTTTGGGTCTTGCTTTTAAGCTGTGTTGGCAGGTCCAGTGAAGGATTTATTTTACAGCTAATATAGTTCCACTACTGAGGCAAAATGCTTTTGTGCATTCTACTTGATAAGCCATTAACTATGAGACTTTCTAGTCTGTGAGTTGGAGACTAGGCAATATTTTATTCCTATGTGAGTTATAAGGTACTATTTTCTCTATTCCTTTTAGATGAGTCTTTCCTGAACTTCTGATAGTTCTCACTCTCTCTCTCACACACACACACACACACACACACACACACGAACTCAATTGAAGATTCCAGAGGAACTATCAGCAGAACTCCAAATCTCCCTTTTTTTGTCTCTCCCTCCTACCCTACTCTTTCCAGAAAGCTCTAGCTGTTCCCTAGATTCTGTTTTCCAAACTCAGAATGCTAGGCTCCAGCTGGGTCCCTTCTCATGCAATGCAGCCTTGAAACTCTCCCCATATATTCACCTGGGATAATTAGAGGAATTGTAGGGTTTACATCATTTGTTCATTGACGTGAACACTATTGTTTTATATATTTGTCTGGTTTTCTCCTTTGTTTCATTCTCTATTATCTATTACTCCATCTTATTTGAAAGTGGAAGTCTGCAGATACTTTGTAGCAAAGTCCATGCTTTGAGAATTGTTAATGAATCTCTAGTAAACAAATTTCAATCCCCTTGAATAAAATGTTCCTGATTCACAATGGCCTTTCAAGATGACTGTCTCTGAATCCTGAGATCATGGATTAGGAAACTGAGACAGGGACTAAGTAATTGCCTAAAGTTATACAAGTAGTAAATGACAGGCACTCAATTCAAATCCAGGTGTGTCTCTTGCAAAGTCCACGTTCTTTACTCCATTATGCTTCTAACACATGAAAGTGAGTTACTTAGGCCACATTTGATATCAAAGACTAAGAAAGTGACGTAGTAGAACAAAAATACCAACAATGTGAAATCCAAAGGTCAAGTGGCAAGGAGGTTCTCAACTGAGAATAGAAGTGATATCTACAAACTAACTTCTTACCTTTCTCCTTTCCTCCATTTCTTTTCTTCCACCATGTACTTCTACTGGATTTATCATATTAACCATCTGACACTTGAGTGAGATTAAAATCCTCTAATCAGAAAGGTGGTACAGTCATACTGCCAGCCAAAGCCAGATTAAAAAAAAAATCAAATTGACCACTGAAACACTGGAGACATGGGAGCTCGAAAATTATTCTTCATAAACAGATATCAGGATATGTTTTGCAGAAATGATGTTTGTCGTGCCGGGCGGCCTGCGGGGTCTGTGGTCCCGCTCCTCACATAAGAACGCAGGACATGGTGAGGCCAAAAAGGAACACCCACAGAGCCATAGGCAGGGGAGTCATACTACTATATTCTCGCCGGCGGCATCGCCTCTCTGCAATCCGCTCTTGCTAGCCCCCTGTGGGGACAAAACCCCAAAAAAGCAGTTTCCAGGCTCTCGGCCTCACATAGAAAGGTGCTGGCTCGGGTAGTAAATGGCCATCAACTGTGATCAGATGCCAGCAGCTGTGGCTAGTTGGCCGTCAGCTGTAACCCGTAGGCCATTGACCACTAATATAACAGCTGTGGCTACGCTAGCAGAAAAGGAATGGGGGCTAGCAAGAAGATGGTGGCTGGCAAGTGCGGACTGCTATTAGGCAGATTATGTAGATCCTGCTTCCTGTGTCTCCAGCCCAGACGCCAGCGAGAATATATTGGTTTGACTCCCCTACTTATGGCTCCATGGGTGTTCCTTTTTGGCCTTACCGTGTCCTGCGTTCTTGGGCGGGGAGTGGGAGCTGAGACCCTGCACGACAAATGGCGCAGCGAGCAGGGTCCCCTGCGTGACACCCCCATTTCTTTCTGCTAGCGTAGCCACAGCAGTTACATTAGTGGCCAATGGCTTACGGGTTACAGCTCACGACCAACTAGCCACAGCTGCTGGCCATCTGATCACAGTTGATGGCCATTTACTACCCGAGCCAGCACCTTTCTATGTGAGGCCGAGAGCCTGGAAACTGCTTTTTGGGGGCTTTGTCCCCACAATGTTTGTTTATTATCTAGTGTTTTTAAGCAGCTTTATTTTCTCATGGAAAGAAGCTTAGGAATTGTCTGACTGTTGACCATTTCAATCTAGAGGTCTTGGCATTAGATCTCACCTAATTTGAAAAAGGGCCTAAAGGAATGCTACAAGGAAACAAACTTCATGCATTGAGAGTTTGGGCGTGTCGATAGTCAGACATTTGGGATCATAAATGATTGCCTCTAACTGAAATGGAAAAAAGAAAAAATAAATACAATTTCATCTATTTTATTTCCTTTATATACATTTATGGAAGGGAAGCAGCATAGTGCAGGGAGAAGTGCTTAGAATATATCTATCTTGTATTGATTTTTTTCTTTGTTCCTAAATTCAGCATGTTGTTCTAGTTTATCTTCAAACCTTAGCTCCTGTTTTTCACCTTAACCCCCTGGATGTACCCTAACTTTTAGAAAGATGACTTTGATGCACCTGGGGTGCCACTTCCAGGCGCCCTAGCCAGCTCCACACACAGCACCTGAATGTCTAGAATCCCTTCCCCAGCTCCACACACGGACATCACCACCATCTGAAATCATGACCAGCGCTTATACTTCCTCAACGGCAATGAGGGGGATCAGATAGAATTTGGAACCTGAAGGCCTGAATTTGTGGGAAAACACTGGCCACTACTGAGGAACTTGCTTCAGGAAACATAGTTGAATTGAGTAGTTTGAAGCCCAGGTCTTCCCGTGTGTGAAGACTTTTCAAAGACAACTCTTTTTGAAGATAACTTTTATCTCTAAGTACACCCATGGTGGGCAGTTTTCTACTTAAAATCTTATTACTACACATCCTCTGATGAAAAGATTGAGAAATGCTGTTTTTTCTGTTGAAATGCTGATTTGGAGATGTATTACAAGGTTTGACTGAATTCCAGTGTCCTAGACAAGAATGAGTTTAGATCCCCAAGCAGCTGTAGTGGTTTGTAGAGTGGAAATGAGAACAATCTGGCACAGATATTGCATTTCTGAAATTCAGTGGGCACGGTTTAAAGGTTAATCGGGTGGGTTGAAGGCTTATCCCAGCCTTCAACCTTCTGGGTTATCCCAGAAGTAGCTGATAAGTATATCTTATTGGATGGTGTCATTCAGTTATAATAATTCTGTTTTCCTAAAGCCTTTCCCTAATGAACAGAAGAGAGGCTATTTCTATAACATTAATAACTAACCATTTCTAAATATCTTAAGAGGTCATTACAGATTTTATAAAACCATACTTATTTTAGTTTAGTAAAACAAAATATACAGCCCATAACATTTGAAATGAAGAAAATGTGGGCTGGGAAATCAAACCAACAGTAAACTAATCTGAGTCCCAGGAGGAAATCCCTGGTCTAGAAATTGGGGCAAGAGTCAGTAACCCCTCCCAGGCTTAGCAACAGGAAATAGGCTGTGATTTGTTTAGCAGCCAAAGCTATGGAGAGTCATGGACAAGCACATGATAGACGGGGGAAAACCCACTGAGCCAGCTCACCAATTTGTAAATTCATCTCTTCTCACTCCTTCCTTTTATATCCCACATCTTCCAGGTTTTTAGATAGCTGAGAGCCGGAGGCCCGCTCAAGTTTCCTCTAGGTTGTCCCCTATCTTTGGGGCAACCAGGCCCTCAGTGAGACAGAATATTCACCATATGCAGTGTAGAGCCTGGAGCATGAGAAGATATTCAATAAGCATGGTCAGCGACTGTGAGACAAATGCTGACTGGCTGTTTTCTCCCTTCACCTTGATTTGCTTGGAGAGATCGCAAAAAGGACTGGTTCCCTTCAGAAAGCTCCCAATCCCTAAATTGAAGAGAATAATAATAAAAGGGAGACCACATACCGGCTTGTAGTGATGCTACTGATAATAAAGTTAACAAGACTGGTAATGTCAGGGGACTACAGCTAACTCAAACACAAAGAATTTCTAAGCCACAGAATCTCAAGATTTTGTGTGTGAAACCCAGTTTTCTGGATAGCAATGCTATGGGAAAGAAGGAAGGAATTTAGTTTGTAAGTCAGTTGGCTATTCTTAGGCCCAAAATCTCACTGGATATTACTCTTTATATATGATCCTATTGTATGGAAGAAGTATATTACTTTGTAAACAAAAACAACGAAAAAAGGAAAGAAAGACAAGAAAAACAAAAACCAAAGAGCTCATTATACATTATCTTTTGCTTTACCAAAGAAAGGCAAGAGGGGGGGAAAAAGAGGGTTCCTTCAAAATGTAACCTTCCCTGGTTCTTTTGAAATATGGTTGCCTAAATGTTTAATTTGTACAAAAAAAAAACTATTAGAGGCTCATCTATCAGGTAAACTAAGTGTATTAGTCATTTATTGTTGTATAAAAATTACTCTAAAATTTGGCAGCTTAAAACAATAAGCATTTATTATTTCACAGTTTTTGGTGGTAGGATTTGGGAGTGATTTGCTGGGTCTCTCATGAAGTTGCATTCAAGCTATTGGCTGGGGCTTTTGTCCGTGAAGCTTGCCTGGGTCTGGTGGAACCACTTCCGAGTGTACCCTTGTGGCTGTTGATGGGGAGGTGTCAGTACTTCACTACATGGGCCTCTCCATAGTATCACACACAGTATGGCTTCTTCCAGAGTGAGGGGAGAAAGAGAAAGAGAGAGAGAGACAGAGAGACAAAGAGAGACAGAGAGAGAGAGAATAAGAGAATAACCAAAATGGAAGTCACGGTCCTGTTATAACCTAATTTTGGAAGTGCCATGCCATCACTTCTGCTGTATGATACTGGTCACACGGATCAGTGTGGGAGGGAACTGCCCAAGGATGTAAATACCAGGAAGTGAGGATCTTTGGGACCAACTTGGTGGTTGGTTCCTACACTATTCAAATTTTTCTACATGTATGTTTGGTCTGTAGACACATATTTCCTCTGTCTGGAAAACTGTGATAACAAACAAAAAATTTGAGGTGTGGTGAACTAGTTGGTGTCCGTGGTACAGAGTGCCATCAGTGGCTAGGCTTACCACCACACACATACTCTGTCACTAGTCACACAGATGTGTGATGGTTTTAATGCAAATTCACTTATCCTATTAGAATCCCAAGGCATGCTATGCACCTTCTAATGATACATTTGTTGTGCTATGTTTGGGTGTGAAGCAAGCTCATAATTAAGCCCATAGTTTATAATGTATTTTGGAGAAAAGATGATGTAAATGAAGGTAGATATGCTGAGTTATTAATCAGTAAGAGTCAGTTCTAGTTTTATGTGTTACCAACTAGCAGTATAACGTCAGTCAAGTCACTTAACCTCTCTGAGCTTAACATATCAGCTGAAAAATGAAAGTGCTGTATTAGGTGATTTCTAATAATACTGCTACTTTTAAAAACTGTTATCGATGACATTCTAATTATAGAAAATTCCCAATCAGATTCATTACAGAGGACAATTGTTTAGACAATAGCATTTCTATAGTAAGAGAAGTGTATCACAAATGGGCCTGTAGTCTAACTGAATCCAGGCTAAAACAGGACATTTTTAATAGGACAAGATTACTGACAGCATTCACTTATGACAAACTGCCAAATGCTGAGCCCCTGGGATATTCAAGGCTAGTGTTAGAGGATGGTGAATGAACACTGCAGAGGTTCCTCCTGTAGGAGCCAGAGAGGGGTATCCCCAAAGTATAGTTTTCGTAGGTCATGTATGCAGCTCGTGGTCATGTCTATTCCCACAGTTCTAGGTGTACGAATTTTTAAGACCTTTATTGAGGCAAAATGTATATGCCATAAAATTCACCTATTATAACTTCAATGCTTTTTAGTAAATTGCAGAGTTGTACGATCATAACCACTATCTAATTTCCACCAGCCCTAAAAGATCCCTTATATCCTTTTGTACTTCATTGTTCTTCCAATTTCCATCCCCAGGCAATCACTAAATCTACTTCTTGTCATTATAAATTTGCCTTTTCTGGAAATTTCATACAAATGGAATCATACATTATGTAGTCCTTTGCATCTGGTCCTTTCACATAGCAAAAGGTTTTCAAAGTACATCAATGTAGCATCTATCATCAGTGTGTTCTTTTAATTGCCAAATAATATTCCTTTGTGTGGACATTGTGTTTATCTCTTCACCAGTGTATGGACATTTAGGTTGCTTCCACCTTGGGGCTGTGATGAATAATGTCATCAGCAATGTATGCAGGTTCTTGTATGTATGTTTCTCCCCATCCTTGCCAACTCCTAGTATTGTCTGTCTTTTTGATGATATCAACAAGCATTGATGGGCAGTGAGCAAAGTGTGAACTGGTGGGTCTCTTCCTGTCGGGGGACTGCAGCTTTAGGAGACCTTATGCCTAACTGACAATGAAGTGTTGGGTCAGTGGTCACTGAAACAGTTGTTTTCTGGATTATGTTTTTCCTGATTGTACTAAGAAGCACTCCCTAGTCAGTTGCATGGATCTGTATGTTGTTTTTCACTATCAAGACAACCCAAAGCAAAGTTCTGAAAAATGCACCCTCGTATCCCAAACAGTTCATTTTATTGCACAAACGCCACTCTCTTTGTAGCTAACATTTAGACCTCAGAAAAAGAGACAATGCATTTCAGAAAATGCTCAAAGATATTTTTATATTCATCTAAGTTTTTACTTGTGAATAAGTATCCTGCAGGCAAGGAAAGTCTTGCGTATTTCATTTCCGAAAAATTCTATCATTTTCCTCTAGTTAGTTTAAAGGACCGCTAAGTAAGGCCATGTACAAATATAAATAACTATATAAATACAAAAAAACTATATAGATATAGATATAGATATAGATATAGATATAGATATAGATATAGATATAGATATAGATATAGATATAGATATAGATATAGATATATAGATATAGGTATGTATATATCATACATTGTGGGGGTTTTGTTTGTTTGTTCGTTTTGGGTTTTTTACTAAGTATAATGGTCACTCAGTAAAAATTTCCTGAATGAATCTGCTCTAAGAATAAATTTCAATTTTAGGGGACTAAAATGATACAAAATGACTTAGTGTTGTAATAAAATTTTGTCAATTTTATTAAAACTTCACATAGTTAAGTAAGTTCATGTTTTAAGCCCATTTTATTGTATTACTTCATCAGAGTAAGTTGGCTCAGTGAGACTGTCACTGACAGAGACATGTACAAAGTCAGCACCACACATCTATAAATGCAGATAGCCACAATGACCCTTCCAATATGTACAACCCCGCCTTTATGCATACACACATGTATTTACAGCTAATAAATAACACTTAAAGCCACAGCATTGTTGATATATATAGTGAAGTCTGTAGAAGCCAGAGTTCCCAGGGCCATACACTGATTTGATTCATATTTTCTTAAGGATGCACCCTTGTTCCACACCCAAATCCAGAAAGTTAATGAATTATCAAGAACGGGGGATGCCAACTACTAACCGCACATTTTATTTTTAGAGAGAATTCATGCCAAGCCGGCTGACATCAGCCACATGTGTCCTACCTACTCTGTATAGGAACAGCCTTATTTCTCAGATGAAGGGTTGAAGTTCTGGCATCACGGGAACAATTCCTAGTCCACATTCCAATCTCTTGAGCGCTCACCTTCCAAGCCACACTGAATAATAAATGTACATGCGGGGCTTCATCTATGAGTACGTATTCAGATACCCACACGTGTTCACAGTTTGGGTTCCCAGCAATAGCCTCTGAGATATTTGACTTCTTTATCATTTTATATTAATATATAGAAAAGCATTCTGAAAATAGGAGATCTAGTTTATAAATAATTGCTCACTTACTCCTGACTAGTTGTTAAAACAACAAATCGCATGACATTTCCTGTGGCCATGGCAACTGAGGATTGTTTTAATCACCCACAATGGTTTTAAGCACTGTTTATGAATGTATCCCAGTAACTTTTCCATATCTTTACTTAGTAAAAACAGTCCTTGTCTAAAATTTGTAGGAGTTTGCATGACGCAAAATTTCACTTTAAACACATATTTTCTTATCAAAACCAGGGAAGAAAGAGACGTGCTTGAAGTATGACGGAAGCATAACTGAGATGAGCCTAAAATTGAATAACCCTTGGGTATTAAATGACTTCAAATCAATGAATACCGTTTTGAAAACCTGATAAAATTATAATATCATTTTTCTTTCTCCATAGTTACAATTATGTGTCAGTTGAGGATAACAGGTTCATTTTAAACATCTACCCAGGGAACGTTGTTAAAATACAAGCTTGAGACAAGGCAAGAAAAGGAAGGAAGAGATTAAGCAATAAATTGTAAAGCCTATTAAGACGTAATCGATCTAAATTTTATATCTCCTTTAATTTGTAACTTAATTATGATGCAAACAACCAAGGGAGTATGTAAAGTCTCAGTTCAACTCCATTCTCCATCGTTCTCCAAGTCACTAGCTCCTAGTTAACTCTTGGGCTACATCCAATGGCAAAAGGAAAACCATTCCCAAAAAGGCAGGTGTTTTAACTAATAAGGAAATGGGTCAGACTCATGCCACACAAAAAAAATCATTTTTTATATTCAGACTTGGAGGAAACTTTGAGAAAGTGTCCATCCAGGAAATGCAGAATTCCAATTAAAATGTGAGGTGCTAATCAATTTAGGCTATGTCTAAACTCACTACATAAAGAAGCTTTATTGTTTTATCACGAGCTCAGACAATGCTTATTTCTTTCTCAATGGACAAAATGCAGTGCTTTTCATATCTGCTGTCTTTTAATGTTGGAAGGTGTGCTCTTTGGCCACTGTATTCCTCAAATTAAGTTAGCCGCTTTTTAGTATTTGAGACTGTCTCTTAACATAACTAACAAAGATATAGCTGGGATTAATACTCAGGAAAATTCACTTTTAACCACCCAAAGCACGGGGCAGCTTTTGTAAAAGTTACTTCATTCTTCACAGAATTCATTTGCTTTTCTTCTTTCTGTAGATTTGCCCAGTTTCTGAGGGGAAAAACGAAAAAGAGGAATAAGAGCGATTTATCATCTGCTTCATGTTTTACAACTCCCTTCCCTCCCCACACACTCCTTCAGGATGAAAAAGAATTCAACTGGAAGTTCAGAACAAAGGTTGTGAGAATAAACCCAGGGGAGACGTGGATAATGGATCAGAGAAAGCAGCAGGCTCATAGAAATGAAAGACAGTGTAACATCTACTTAACCATGTCCCCAGAAGGAGTATCATTTTAGAGGACTGAACCAAATGGTTTCAAAATTCAGGTAGAGTTCTTCCTTCTAAAACTTGCCAAATGAAATGCTTAGTTTTTTTTCTTTTCCCCCCCCGATATGAGACTTCCACGATGAGAGAAACACAAACTTGTCAATTTAGTCACAGAGGAGAGATACTGCAGAAGGTCGTTAGTCTGATTCATAATTACCTCCTAGGTAAAGTTCAGGTGCATTAAAAAAAAACTGTCTAAGTGTCTGTTGTCTCAGTAATCTTATAATCAGACAACGAATGTATCATTAGACTTTCTCAGATAAATTCTTGTAATGTATGTAAATAATATGGCCAGAAATACCTCATAAACAGCTTGAGGTATTTCCTAATTTTGAGGGGTTTTGTTTTTACATTCACATACAGATTTAAAGCTGTGTATGGTTTGGGGAGAATACATGCGTACATGTGTGTTTGTGTATGTTTGTATGTGACATAAGTTCATGTATAAATCTTCATATAGGAGTCCCTTTCTAAGAGTTAAAGCAAATGTGAAACTGCCTCAAATTTGTAACAAGAGAAAACAAAGCAATGAACCCATACTAAAACAGTTTCCACTTAGATAAGAATTCAGTTATTCTGCCTGGCTCAATACCAGTAACTATTCTCCATTTCAAGTTTATCTTGAATGTCTCACATTAATGTTTTTAATCCAGATGGCTTCATCTTACCAGAGCATATGTGCCATAATTCCATTATTGTAAAAAATTGTAAAAATATATAAATATTACATCTGCATAAAGTCTGAAAGGATACACAGGTCACCCCCATATAACATGGTTGTTAAGTTTCTAAAAAATGCCGTGTTATGTGAATCCGTGGTATACGAAACAAAGAACTAGTACAAAAAGGGGGTTAGGTTCCCAAAATTTTAAAAACATACTATTATATTTTTATAATTAAGATAAATATATTTATTAAAGGAACTTTCACCAAAAGTATAACATTAATATATATTAAATAATGTTTTCTTCGTCATCACTACTGAGCTTTTATTACGTTCCGTGTTGTTCGGAGAGTTCTCTAATTCTCAAACCGTGTTAGAGTGAAATCATGTTCTAGGGTGCCATGTTGTACGAGGATTTTCCCCATCTCGAACCATGTTAGAGGGAAACCATGTTAGAGCAAAACTGTGTTATAGAAGTGCTGTGTTATACGAGGGCTATCTGTACAGGCATATCTCAGAGATAGTGTAGTTTCAGTTCCAGACCACTGCAATAAAGTCAGTACAGCATTAAAGCGAGTCACATGAATGTTTTGGTTTCCCAGGGCATATAAAAGTTTACACTATACTGTGGACTATTAAATGTGCAATACCATTATGTCTAAAACAAACAAAAAAACTCTTAATTTAAAATTACTTTATTGCTAAAAAATATTAATCATCATCTGAGCCTATTGGAAAAAATGGCTGCAATAGATTTGCTCAATGCATGTGGCCACAAATCTTCAATTTGTAAAACTCAGTATCTGCGAAGTGCGATAAAGCAAAGCACAATAAAACGAGGTATGCCTGTACATTAAAATGTTAATTTGGGGTTGTCCCTAGGTGGTAAGAGTCACAGGGATTTTACTTTCTTTTTGCCTTTTTCCTAATCTATCCATAATCCATAATTATCCATGGATAAATTACATTATAAAACAGAAATTAAAATTAAGAGAGATTCTACGTAGGGCCTTTAATATACTTTTTCAGATCAGGCGATTCTGATTCTGTTGTTTTGTCTATAAATGTAATTCGGAGAAAACAAACCAAAAGCAATTGCTTTCTCTATTTCCAGATGACATTGTAACGAGCCTTTCCCATTGTTCCTTGTGTCACTGGCTTGTAGGACGTGATCTAAGCTTTGCCCTCTTTATGTGTGACTCCCACTAGCACTTGGTATCTGGCACGGGAAGCAGTGGAGGAATGAACGTGGCGCAGCGCAAGAACTCAGGAAGGGATGGGGAGGTCACATGCTGAGTCTCCCCTTCGGACTGACTGACGTCCTGGAAAGATTCAGCTGCCAGCTGCCATGTGGATTAGCCTTAAAGGTCAGGTAGGAAAGAGCCAGGAAGTTGTTTTGAGATGGAAAAAAGAACCTTCTCCTGTACTCGAACTCCATTAGCGCCCCACCTTGAGGGTTTTAAGATGGCTGCTCTGTGGCTGCCCCTTTGGAGAATCGAGGCCTAGCGGCTGCAGCTCACGTTTTGCTCCCCCGGTTACGTCATGGGAGGAGCTGCAACCCTAGTCACGTGACTGCTAACTTGCGCCGTATGCTCTGTACAGAGGATCGTAAAGGCGGCAGGGACACAGTCCAGGAAACGGCCCAAGCGAAAAATTTGTGGTCATTCAAGAAGGGAAGTGACATCTAAAAAGTATACCTGGGATGAAGGTCAGAGACGGCAGGAAAAACAGAAAGAGAGAGGAAAAAAAAGAGAAAGTGCTGTCCAAAGCAAATGGACCAGTGGATGTGTATATGGAAGGGCTAAGCGAGTCCCCCGGGGGGTTGCGACCCCGAGAATCAGTGCAGGCCTGCGCGTCTGGGCTGGAGAGCGCGGCGAGCAGCAGCGCCCCACAGCGGCAAGCTGGGGTACCCGCAGGGCTTCACGCACGATGCTCACCAGCCAGACTTTTTATTCAGAGACTTGTCATGGCATTTCACAAATACCACAGATGCCTTTCCTTTCTGCAGACGAGACACTTTCTCCCTGGAACAGAAGATCACCCTGGAGAAGAAAAGGGATGTGAACACACCACGTGAGACAATAAGGAGGACTGTTCAAAAATGTATGGTTAGCTCAGGGCTGTTTAAATCCTACATGATCAGTCTGATTAATTGTTTTGATATTCCCAGTAATTAACTGTTTACACTCAGGCCACTCTGGTCAGTGGGACCTTTGAACACCTGAATCAGAGGGTTCTCTGAGGGCCTAACCCACTGTGCAGTAATAAAGCTGGTTAA
Organism: Rhinolophus hipposideros; assembly: GCF_964194185.1. Taxonomy (NCBI): domain Eukaryota; kingdom Metazoa; phylum Chordata; class Mammalia; order Chiroptera; family Rhinolophidae; genus Rhinolophus; species Rhinolophus hipposideros. The sequence continues at coordinate 51,067,393 of NC_138062.1, read as the reverse complement.
TCAGTGTAGACAGGCATACAAACAGCCTCAAGCAGCCTTAAAATCACAAGGCTTTCACCAAAAGATGACGCAAGACTCACGTCACCACCTCTTAGTATCTGCGTTAGGGAATTCGCAAACCCACCTCCCACTGGACCTGCTAGAGAAACAAATGCTCTGCTTCTCCAGCCACAACCTCTTCCTTTTTGTTTGTTTTTAATTTATTTAGTATGAAAGTTTTAAATCCTCTCTATGCACTTCATTTTATAGATATATGTGGGTGGGACCCGGAAGACAGGATCAGATTCTCTTAGAACCTCATCCTTCTTGAAGGGGTTGGTTTTACTCTTTGAATGCCAAAGCAACATCTCCAAAATTCTTTCTATCACTGTTTTGTGCCTGCAAGAAACTGTGTGAAATGAGACGCTGAGATTCTAATCTCAGTTCTCACTCATAACTGTGTCCAATGCAGGGCGTATGTTGTCTTTCCAGGAAATGCAGAAACACTATTACTTCCTTAGTGTGATAATAAAAGCACATCCTCCCCACCAAAAAAATTATAGGTGTAATCATCCAGCTGATACAGTTTTAAAGACAAAGCTTACTAAGGTTTCACCTGAACGTTGATGGCTCCAGAAATACTATCTCTAGTAATAACATTAGAGTGAGTCTAAAGGGAATGGAGAAAAATGAACGTAATTACTTCTTTTGAGTCTCTCCCGCTTTTACTCTGATCTTCTCAATAGCAAAGCCGGGGCTGCTCCACCAGTCAGACCAGCTGAAGTATGAGTCGCTATTCCATTTGAGTTTCAACATCAGCAGTTCTCCAATGTCTACTTCCGTGTAAATTAGGAAGGAGTATGTCTTATTTGTGGAAACTTCAGGCCTGAAGACAAAAATCAACATATTTGGTTAGTTCTGGAAATCGGGGTGTTCCCCCGTTTTCTTCCTCCCGAGAAGTAAATAGCTTCATTGTTCGGGGAATATTTTAAAAATGCACAAAATGTCCAACAAAATACTCAAGAAAATTATCCATGGCATTTAGTGTATTTCAAAAGATATCTCCAACCCTTTCATCGATTCCAACTTTTATCCTAACAATATGAACTATTTAGTACAATTCTGAAGAGAACAAAATTAGCCAGTTTTCAGACATTATTTTCATATATTCCCTTTCAGTTGACACTAATATGTGAACATATATGTACTTTGTAACAATCATAGTGTACATACAATTCTCTATTCTTTCTTTGTTCACTTCAGATTTTACCTTCTACTTCTTGTCACGTTTTACCTAGCTTTGTATAACTACAGTTTTTACAGGCTAGATTGATTTTATTGATTTGTTAAACCACAATTCCCTTAACCATGGCCTCAATGCTGGACACTTAAACTTTGTTTCCAATTTATGCCACTCTATGTCCCAATGTCATGAACATCTTTTGCCAAATAGCTTTTTTAAAAACTGGATCAAATATATGGTGATGGAAGGAGAACTGACTCTGGGTGGTGAACACACAATGGGATTTATAGACGATGTAATACAGAATTGTACACCTGAAATCTATGTAAATTTACTAACAATTGTCACCCCAATAAATTTAATAAAAAAATAATAATAATAAAAAAAACTCTATTACATATTTCTTTTCTAGGTGTCCTACTCCTCTTCTGTCCCACAGGCAGGTCACAGTGCCATCACAAACCCAAACCCAGTGCCATCACAAACCCACAGGCAGGTCACAGTGCCATCACAAACCCAAACCCAGTGCCATCACAAACCCACAGGCAGGTCACAGTGCCATCACAAACCCAAATGTTCCGTGGCTACTCACAAGGTGAAAGGGATGTTTTCACTCTCCGCCACTGTGCCATACAGTGAGATCTCAAAGGCCTGGTTGGTCTGTGTCTCACTCTCAGCCCCAGCAAAATGTATCTTTACTTGGTAATGGAAGACTACAGGGAGAAAATCAGAACACGCACTGATCAGCTTGTATGGAAACATCACAGCCCCACAAAAGCAGGCAATTCAGAACCACAGACGGTATCTCACTAGCGATCAAGCAGGACGTGCTCACACACACAACTATCAGGGTGGTTTAAAAAGATTTCTTCGTGTCAGTACAGTGTTTGTTACTAGAAAATTCAGGTCTTGAATGCTATTTCCTTTCAGCAAAGTGTGGTTGAAGTGGATAGGAAGAATCGGGTATATCTGCATTGCCAAACAGTCTTAGAAAATAGTCATCTTTGATGAGGAACTAGGGAGATCAAATCAAGAGGCCAAAAAACCCATGATGCTTTCTCTATTAATTTCGCCCCTTTCTTGGCCATCTTGTCCCTTAGCATCTGTACCAAGCATATTCAGCATTTGTTACTGTGTCACTGTATGTGACTATGTTTCTTCACGTTTCATGGGTATGTCTGACCTCCCTATCCTGTGTGTGAGCTTCTTCAGGTCAGAAGACCCTGGGTTCAGGGTCATCCTCTGTTCCCCCATCATCTAGCACAGAGTAGGTGTATAGCAGGCTCACAATAAAACTTGTTTCATTGAATCACAAGGGAGGCCAGAAAGACTGACAGTTCCTAAACTTCTGTATTAGGGACAGCTTCTGGAATCAGGTACTTGAACTTAAACATCTCCTCCCTGCTCTCCCATCTCTAGAAAAAAAACTCTGAGTAGATGGGATGGGGGAGAAGATAAGGGGATAAGAAAGGCAGCAGACTTAAGACACAGTTACTAAAGGGTGAAGAGAAATAGAGTTTGGGGTTAAATGGAACCCTTGCAGGCATCACCACAGACCAGAGCAGAAGTGCCCCGGAGACACTGGTGCAGTGCCGAGTGTCTTGTTCAGCCTGGAGCTGTCCGCGTCTTCAGAAGATTACATTCTCCTCTATACCTCACACAAACTTCTGCAATCTGAAGAGGCAGGGAAACTAAGGATTTCCCCATTGCTTAAAAGGTTTCCTCGAATTACAGGTGCTCCAAATCTCTGGGCCACCAAATGCACCTCTACAGAGTCTCACAAATCACCTTATAAATGGGTGCCTCTGTCAGATGCATTTTCCTTCGGGAACTCTTCTTCAATATCATCCCTTCCCTCAGACTCCCACCTCTCGCCAGGTTTATCTGATTATCTCCCCTCCTGTCTCCTGCAGGTCTTGCGCTAAACAAGCTGCCACATTTGAAATTCAACTGTGAACAAACTCATGACAAAATGGAAATATCTTAGGAGGTTTGGTATAGTCTACCCTTCCAGGAAAAGTTGTATTTTAAAAGACAGGTGCTTCTTGCCTTCACTTAAAGCAAACTTTAGGGGTTGGCAAACTTTTTCTGTAAAGGGCCAGATACTAAATATTTAAGGCTTTGTGGGCCATACATACAGTCTCTATCCCAGCTGCTCAACTCTGCTGTGGTGGCAGGAAAGCAGCTTTAGTCAGTACAGAAAGGAATGCATGTGACTTTATCCTAATAAAACTTTATTTACAAAAGCAGGTGTTGGGCTGGATGTGGCCCGTGGGCCATAGTTTGCTGACTCTGGATGGATGGTTTCAAATTAGCTCTGAGCCTGGTGTTAATGCTGGCCCGTGCCAGTGGTCACAATTACAGAGGACGGTGGCCAGCAGGGTGGCTGCACTGGGTAGTTAGTGCAGGTTGTGTACTGGGCCTTTCTGGCAACAGGAATTTGGAGCTTCGGTAAACCCCTCTCTACCAACAAATATAAATAAGCGCTCATGGTTCAGTAACATTTCTTTATCTCTGTTGCAATAGACAGAATCAGTACATGTGATGCAATGAACACGATAAAACATTGGGTCACACTGACTTTCCTGTTTACAGTAGTCTCCAGCTTACCTTTATAGGGCATCTGAGAACGGGTCTTCAGGTACATTTTGCTGCTTCTTTTGGCTCTGACCTTATTGATCTCGTAGCCCAAGTTGTTGCAACGGTTCTTTCTGCAACTCAGGCAGAGCCCTTTCTCAAAGGCTTCCTTTGAACCACACCGGTAGGCTTTACTGGGATTTTCTTCATTCAACAGGGAGTCAATGAAGAGATGAATGGAGCGCTCATGGGAACACTTCACAAGCTGGTCCACATCTGGGGGAAAAGAGACACAAAGAAAATTTCAACTCTGTGAAAATCCACAATGAGTGTCTCATTTTGCAGGTCTAAAAGAGTTTAGACCTCTAAACTCTTAGAATAGGTGTTAGAATAAAATGACCTCAGGATCCAGTCCTTGATTGTATGTCCTATTTAAGGAGGTACTCGTGGCAGCAGCTCCTCACCTACCTCCAAGAATGTACAAGTTGCAAATTTATAGGGGACTTTGGCTTTATATTTGTGAGTATATTTAGGAAGTTATAATAAGAGACATATAAGATAGAAGTTGATTTCCCCCAGTTTATCACATCCTTCTCTTATACTGAAAGCATAAAATACTTCCTGATGCTTCTAGAAACATACTTCTAGAAACAACATCATAAAGAGCATAATTATTAAATGAAAAGTGTCTTATCATAGATACTATGTATAATTCAAGCGTTTTGTCACTACTAATAATTTTTATATTAAATGAATCATAGAAATCACCATTGTCATAAGAGTGTATCTCTTATCATACACTTTTATAATTATTGAAAATAGTATTATAACACTATACTGTAAGTTTTATAACATGTACAAAAGTCTTGAGCATATTATCTACAGGTATATCCCATTGTCCACAAAGTTTGCACAGTTCCTTTAAAGCAAATAATAAATCTAATACAAGCTAGGATGATTATTAAAGTAAATATTAAACGATATTAAATTGTATTTTCTTCTTAAATTTTTGGAATAGTTATTGTTAGAAAATGGTGATATGTCTCTGATTTGTGCATCTCTTTAAAAGGCTGATAAAAGAAATGTGGACTAATAAACACGTCCTTTGTTTTCAGCAAAATTCAAAATAGCTCTATTGGCTTTGCAACGGCATTCAAAGCATAAAAACATGTGTCCAGATAACATTTGATGCTTCCATTATCAAAAGCAATGGAGTTTTCTTGTCTGGGTCTCACCTTTCTCGTCTTTTGTCACCGCCAAGTGCAGTACTCAGTGTAGTCTCAATCATAAGACGTAAAAGGTAAAATGTCTGACTGACCACAGGAAATACTAACCTCTAAGGTGGTCATGCTGAATATGACAGACTTCTTCAAAAACATATCTTGGCTAAATGTCTATATTAGAACTACATACTTGTGGAGAATGGGTAGGACATCGGGTCAATAAGAGCTAAGAACACAACTTACGTTGAATTAACTTCTAAATCATATTTACCTCCAAGACCTTTCTCTGCAATCACGCGAATAGCTTCCCCAATGTTACATCCCGGCTGAAAAGTGCCTCCATTAGGATAGATGTCAACATGCCCTACTGGTTTCTGGATTCCAATACTTCGACCAGGTGACCCTCTGGTGAATGTGTGTAAAACGTCTACAAAATCCGCATCATCAGGAGAAAGGCGACTGGGAGCTTCTGCATACTCAAAGTTAGGTCCAGCAGGATCTAGGCCTTAATGGGGGGAAAAGGACCAGAGACTTTAAAATTCCTATTAGTTTTAGTCTCCATCACTATCACCTTAGCATTCTCTTGCTCATCATTGGAGGAAAAGTGACAGCCACACAGATTCTTATCAATAATGATTGGCTCTTTAAATTACTGAGAGTCACCAAACAGACTTAAGCTCTTTCTAAAATGTAATTTGAGTCTCTTAAACTAGCCATTAAATAGCAATTTTCACTCAGGGTGACTTGATTTCCTTTCGTAAGTTATTTCTGAACCTGGTGAGAGGCCTTTAAACAGTGGTAGGTTCTTCCTTTCTCTCTATACATGATAAACCACTGGCCAAAATGAATGTCTTCCTTTTTCCAAATGGTCTCTTGTGTTGGTCCTTTTTCATTTTTCCCAGTACTGATGTGAAGAGTGACATACGTGCAACACACTACCAAAGCCCAGGGCAGACAGGAGAGGGACACCGCTGGGCTCTCTGTGCTTAACTCGGCTCTATTTCTCTTCTCCTGCCAGTAGATGGTCGGCCCAAGAGAGCCAAGGCCCACATTCTATCTCACTCCAGATAAAGAGCCCTCCCATGAAATAATCAAGTGGCTGGGCAAACCCAGAAGAACACAAACACACACATACACACACACGAATATTTAACAAACATTCTCATTCTTTTTCAGAAAGACAGGCATCTCGGCCTTTGTGATAAGACAAGTGGCAGTGTTTTCTTACCAGTAATTCTGTTGACCTTCTTATTGGTCAGACTTCCTGCAACGCCAGCAGCGTGAGCTCCAAGGCTGTATCCCAAGAGGTGGACATTGTCCAGAGGGTAGTTAAATTCCTCCTTTGGAAGAGAAAAAGGAAAAAGGGGTTCTTACGGTTCTTTGCAAACGATCAAAGCTAAGCAAAATAAAATGAATATAAATATTATTTTCAAAACATAGACAATACTAAATAGTACTTATTTTAATTTTGTGTTACAGAGAAGAAAAACATACACTCTAGTGTTGAGATTTTCTCTTAATTAGAAAGTTTTTAAACATATCTGAAATTGAAATGTATGGAAATCTGAATTTGCGTACATCTGAAAATATATGTATGTGTATATTTATATAGAGCGATATACATATAGATTCACACTCACACAACCACACACACACATATTTAACTTTAATTTATTATTCCCTACTCTAACTACCCTATATCAATTTATTCTTTAAGGTTAGCCAAACAATGACTGAAAATCAGAAAATATTACAGGAGGAAGGGACCATAGACACATACGGTCCAGCCTCCATATTCAACAAATGCGAAGCCTGAGGCACAGAGAGGTGATCTGATGTGTCAAGTTCACTCTCCTGGTTAGCAAAAGAGTCAAGAAAAGAACTTTTATCATTTAATGGTCAGTCCAATAAACATAGCTTATTGTTTCCCTCCAAGTATCTAGTTTAAATAATTTGGCCATGTCAGAGTATTAGCTTCCTTGCAACCCCAAGAAACTTTTCAAAGGCAATTTTCAGAGGATGGCCTCAGAGAGTGCTGTAGGTAAAACTACCGTGTTTCCCCAAAAATAAGACCTAACCGGAAAATAAGCCCTAGCATGATTTTTCAGGATGACATTCCCTGAACATAAGCCCTAATGCGTCTTTCGGAGCAAAACTTAATCTAAGACCTGGTGTTATTTTCAGGGAAACACAGTAGCACCTAAGTCAGAACTCCCAACCCTCAGCCACCTTACATCCTACAGATAGATATTCCCTACCATTTACTTCCTAGCTCAACTCCATCACTCCCCTAACCCTCAACAGAAATCTGGATCCTTAATCCACACTAAGAAATAAAAACTATTAATATTTTCATCAGAGAGATTGGTATCCTAAGGGACAAAGCCAGGATAAAATTTCGTGTACCAGCCAACTGGTAGAAAAAGATTGGCCTGAACATGAAATAACAAGCTTTTCTGTGTTCTGCCCACTGAGTTCCTAGTCTCAGCAGGTCTATTCACTATGAAAATATCAAAGGACAGGGCAGGGTAGGACTATGCCTTGGCTTTATGGTGTGATCATTTTTATCATAACACAGCTTTTGGGTAAAAAAAAAAATAGTGCCCACGCTCATTCTGCAGATTTGAATGGACCCAGAAAATATGTGTATCTAAGGGAAAAGGAACAAAGACCAGCTATTTGTCCACCTCTAGCCAAGAGATCTGTTTCGGACCCATAAGGCTTCTTCCCCCAGTCTCACCTCCATCCAGTTGATAAACGTGGCCACATCTTTTCCCACCAGCTTGGTGTAGCCGGCAGACACTGGATAGTGCTGCTGGGCTCGCGACAGCCAATCCACCACAATGACGTTGGAGTCGGGTTCCCTCTTGTACAAGGCAGCCACAAGTTTTGGCACCCAACTTTCATACATTCCTGTCACCTAAAGAGGATGATACAAGCTTTCTTAAAATACTCACCCACAATTTGTCACAGATACATCAGCCCAATACACTGACATTAAATGCAAAACAAAAAACAAAAAACAAAAAAGCACCCCACAAGGAAGCCCATAGGCTCAGACAGGAAAATCAACCACACAGAAGACTGTTTAGAGACTTGTGCCTACTCTTCCTGAGGCAAATTTGAGTATGCCAGAAGACGGGATGTGCTGAGCTCAGGGATGGAGGGCTGCGGTTTACCACACTTCCAAGTTTAAAAGCACATTTTATGAATTCAGTAAAACATCAACATTTTATAATATTAAAAGGAAAGATCAATCTGAACAAGTTAAAATTTTGCAACAGAGCTACAAGCTACTTTAAAAGAAATTCAGTGTCAATACTTTCAATTAGACTAATAAGTGTTTCCCAACAGAATTATTTTGAAGGATGTAAAGGCACCCTTTTCTTTAAAGAGTCACTTTGATACAACATTTGATCTGCTAATGAAAAAAAATAGTTTTAAACATACTAATCTCTCCTAACAGAAAGTAAGTTTGCTTTATCAGAAAGTAAGTTGCTTTATCATTTTCTCTTAGAAAATGATCAGCTTTGGCTCAGACTTTTTCACAGTTCTCTCAAATTCTTCATTATCAGTAGAAATTAATGAGGTTTAATAGTCACATTTCCTAAATTATTATATTGGTCCTGTTTGAGATAAGCAGACTACCAATGGTAATTGTTTGCTTCATGTTAATAAAGGCTCCAAAATTCAAAGTCAAAAGAACTGGGGGGTCCTCAAATTAACTCTACTCATGTAGATTTTCTTTGTTATTTTTTCAATTTTTACTAGGGAATATTGGGGAACAGTATGTTTTTCCAGGACCTATTAGCTCCATGTCAAGTCGTTGTTTACAATCTAGTTGTGGGGGGCACAGCTCACTGGCCCATGTAGGAATCAAACCGGCGACCTTGGTGTTATGAGCACCGCGCTCCAACCACTGAGCAAACCGACCGCCCTATGTAGAATTTTAATTTATGTTTTCAGAGAGGAGAAATTGGACACCTGTGCAAAGATGCACACTTTAAAACAATGGAAATACATTAGAAAATTGCAGATTATAGACTTCCACACCATCCTGCCTTGAGTTTGGACATAGCAACACCCTGATTTGAATCCCCAAATCTACCCACACCTGATATAAGCTGAGAGCAGATCATATCAAAGCCACAGTGAAGTTCAGTCAACTATGTAGTCAACAAAGAAGATTCTGAAACCCATGTTTAAGGCACTTTTTCAGGAGCGATCTATAAAACCTATATTCTTTCAATAGAAAAAAAAAAATAGGAGTCTTGAATTTCCTTACCAAGGGACTTCATTTGGAACTCTGAGCTTATGTAGTGGGTTCTTTCAGATTTATGCTTCCATTTTGTTTTGTCTATTTTCTAGATGAAAACTATCAAAATATGAGGTCTCCCTTCACACCTGGCACTAACAAACTGCAGGGTTTCATCACGTTGCTGTGTTCTGTGGTAGGAACAAGCAGGCCTGAGAATCAGAAGATCTTGGTTCCAGTCCCAGCTCTTGCACTAACTACTTCTGGGGACGCAGACACCACTTTAACCTTACCCACCACCTACAGAAAACAGGGGCTAGACTCCAGTGATCTCAGAGTTTCCCTCCACCTCATAAATTTATTTGTGTGACCATTCTGCTTCCCAATCTACTTGCAGTAATAAGATGCCAACTCTACGGCTATTTCAAGCATGAAGAGAAAACAAAAAAGAAAAGGTACAAATGTGATGTTAGCCCATTAGGAACTTAATCTTCTTTCAACATGTCGCAGTGAGGCTGCTTCATGTCTGGGTGCAGCCTGGGCCTTTGTGGGAACCGGAGGAACGCCCGCCTCGCACAAGACCCTGAGAAATTGGTCCTGCCCTCTTTCTCGTGTATTCGAGGTTGGGGTCTAGCCACTCTGTGCAGCTGCCTCTCAAGAGAGAGTGATTTCTGCAGAAAGCAATGTTAAGCCCTCCTCCTTTCAGTCAGGGGTGACGACCTCCTACATCACAATGACAACCCCGTGCTGAAAGCATGGGTCTGTGAAACCCAAGCAGGTGGCACAGCTCCAGCACAGCTGTGTCTACACTGCCTTCTGTGAGATGTCCTATGCACACTGCATGCTAAGCATTCTTTTGCGTTGTGCCCTATGCATACTGTACGCTAAGCGTTCTTTTGGGTTGCTCATGACAAAGCTGCAGAAGTTCGTCCCTCCCCTTAGTCTTCGGCCCTTGTGCCACTCAGTTTACCTCAGATAAGGCAAGACAATCTTGTTTGCTCTAAGGCCCTATTAGGAGTTTTTCTGCACTAGCAGTGTCTCTGAGTTAGGCGACCTGTCAAAGAGCAAGTAATCCAACTTACTCCTACTGTGACTGATACTAAGTAACCCAAAGGGGTGGGGAGTCCAAGTATCCACCTTCTTCAACTCTGAAAAGATATTATTTTCTAGATTTTTCTTCTGAGATTCCTGAAATCAATACCCATTCTTAAAATCTTTGATTCTCAGACATGTCGCTGAACTGAAGCCCTCTTTGCCACCTGTACCAGACAGACCAACTGAACCAGCCAGGGCGTTCACTGAGATAAGCTGAGGTCAGTTACACAGCATCCTGGATTAGTTATTGAACAGACCAACCAGTTCTGTGCAGTGAAACTCAGTCCCCCAGCCAGAGGCCAAGCCTCTGAACCCAGGCACTCCACATGCCAGGACCACGATGTGAAGAATATAAGTGGGCTTAGTGGACAGTGGGACCAATGATAGGAACGAACATCATCTACTGATACTGGCTTAGTTGTGTCATCTTAGTGTGAGAAAGAAACATGTTTCTAAAAACAAATCCCTCAAGTACAAAATTCTCTCAGGGATAAGACTGAGATATTCAATTTATTCTCGTCCTATAAGGGTTGATTAAGCTTAAACTTTTTTGAAAAGTATTAAAAGCCAAGTTCTAGATACAACCAAAATGTCTCTGAAACCACCAAAGATTAATTTTTCCTATTTAAGTCTCTTAAAATATAGAAAAGATTTGTTAGGAATTTGTGCTTTATCATAAAACATGTAATTTACTATATTAACATGAGTAAATAGATGTATTTTATTAAAATAAATATGCATGTAAATTCTGTTGAAGTTGCCTTCATCTCCATAAAAGTTATAATAATTTTCCTTTATGGTCAGTAAAAGGGCTAGAAGTATATCAACCATTAGCTAATTCATCTCATTAGGATGTAGTATCTATTACCATATTCACAAGCTCTGACATAATGGAAAGGTAATATCTCTTTAACCATCCATTTTACATATGTCCTTTTTAATAAACAATAAAATCTGCTCACTAGAAATTTAAAATATTAAAATACAACTATAGCAGTTAAGTAGGAATTGCATCACATAGAGTGACCATCTGGCAAATTTAGAGAGAACTATTTTAATCATATACTTTAAAATAAAATTAACAACAGTTTCATCGTTTCTAATCATCTTCATGACAGTTACCTGTCTAGCCCTGTTTCATCTCTAGAAAATTTCCCTAAAGTTTACAATTAGAGAATGTTGGAAGGGAAGGGGAGGGATGGCTAGTCCAACCTCTTTGTTTTACAGATCAGTAAACTGAGGCCCAGGGCTGAGAAGTGGCTTGATCCCTATCACCGAACTGGAGGACGGCAAAGCCAGGACTGGAACCAACACCTCCTTACTTCACTCCATCCCTCTCCTTACCCTCACAGTTTGTCTTCCTTACAAAAGGACATTTGGGGATGTGCTGGATGAATCAACATTGTGTCAGGTTTCCACCAGTTCCCCAGAATGATAATCTACATTCTGCTCTGTAGCTGAGCAAAGCCTGGTTTTCCACCTCATAGGCATAGCTGGTTCGTGGGCACCAACCAGGGACCATGGTAAAAGGTCTGAAAGTCGGCACTGTCTGGAGGAAGTACTCATGAACCTGGGATTTTAGGTTCCACAATCTCAGCCCAAGCTAGAATTGCCTTCACTCAATTTTAAAGTAAAGCCATCAGAAAGTTAGCATAAGTATGGGATGTGGAGACCCATCATTGGGTTCCCAACATGGAGGGCAAGTTGGGCAGGATGCCGGGTCCACCCCAATCCACTGCTTCCTAAAGAGCATTTCTTACCGTCCAGCCATGGATCACCACAAATGTTTTGCTGCTGTGGTTGAAGTGGCAGTTAGCCACAGATTCTGTCACTCCAGGAATGAGGTGGCAAGTGTCCTCAGCTGTGTCTTCAGGCGTCCTTAGAGCAAATTTACTTTCAATGTCCATAAAATCATTTCCTCCTATAATTTCTGAGAAGGAAAAATTGAATAGGAAGTTAGCTGGAGGGTTCGTATTTTTGGTGTATTTTTTTTTATTTGCTGGAATGTTATGTTTCAAGTTCATAAGTAGCCACCACCAATACTATTTTTATTTCTAAAATTTAAAAAAAAAATGTGGATTGCAAGAGAATGATTGATCCTCCAGGGGTAACCAAAGTTGACAGAGACAGCCTTAAAATAACTTTGAGTTAAGCAACATTGATCTCTCCTACATCTTCCATCCTCTTCTTCAGTCAGTGTGTGTGTGTATATGTATGTGTGTGTGTGTGAGTAACTCTTATTTGAAATTCCTTAGTTAATTCAATCTTATCTCAAGATACAAGTTGGTCAAGGTCATGCTGCTAATAGTGGAAGAGAGAGTAGGGACCAGAACCCAGGTCTCTCGGTTCCAATTCAAAGCTCATTCTTATGGCGATCACATTATATAGTTCCACGTATTTCATATATCACTTCACCCTCTTTAAATCTCGGATTACATCAAAGGAATGTTTTCCCATAATATGATACAATAAGTCTTATTTGAGGAAAGATTGTTTACTTTTCACCAGCATAATTTTTAAAAATATTAGCAATAAGAAAAGCTAGTGGCATGAAGAAAAAAAATCACTTAGTGAGTTGTTCAGAAATACCTGTGCTATATATGAGCCGTGGTTAACTCTTTCCCCAAATATTTCTTTTCCCACTTACATCTTTACAGTCTTCCACACACTGTGGAGCTTAAAAAACTACCGCAAAGCTGGTTTGGGAAAAAATTCCCTTTGGTTCTTCATAGTTAATCCCAAAATGAATAAGAAGCGAAAGAGAACTTTAGTTTATCTCTCTCCGGACATTAAATCTAAATGTTGATAAATCTTCCCAAGGTATTTGTAGACAGTACATATCGTATCAGAGTGAACACTTAAACTGTATTGCAGATGAAATCGGACTGTTGTACAAAGCAAGCACAGTCAAAAGGAAGCTATATTAAGGAAAATTATTGAACTTTTTGTCAAGTAAAAAAAGTCAAAAAAAACCTATCTATTCATTATAAGAAGGTAATAACTTGTAGATTTTAGATTGCCTTATTTAAAACTTTCAGAAGATAAATAACTGAGGTTGCTTAGAAATACGTCTAATTTCTTATCTAAACGTACTCACTTTTCACAGCTCAAAGGTTGAAAACCTGTAATTTCAAATAACATTGCAAAAGGGAGGCCGAAAATAAATATAAGAATGATATAAGGAAAGACAGGCAGCTGAACCAACCTTATCATATAATTACCTGAGAACTGGCCAATATTTTCCTTTTCAATTATTTTTCAAAATTCCTTAAATAATATTGTGGTTCCTTGCTAAGTGATTTATTATATGCAGCAAGTGGCTCACACACACACACACACACACACACACATCTCTAACACTTAAACATTCTTAAGATAATTTGTTCAAATAAGAGACTGTAGTCAACTATTGATATTTAAAGCTTTTTTTTCATTTTTTCCATATAGTAAAATTAAACTTGAAGTCCACTCATCCATCAAGAATACACTCTGCCTTTCATACTATTTGAAGATGTAGGTCTTCCTTTTTCTTCCTAACTGGAAAGCACACTGGTGGCCTTATTATTTATCTGATAGTGGAAAAAAATATTGTAGATTTTTAATCTGCTTCCACTTTAAATACCCAAGAAGTTCTTTTATTGTTAGAAAATGCTTCAGAAAATTTAAAACTAAATTAGTTTCACCCTCACCTACATCTCTCCACATCAAATAACTCATGCCTCCCTGCAAATGGTCTTATTTTAACATGTTCGATTAGCAGTCTTTTTAAAGCAGGAATAATCTGAGCAACCAGGCAGACAGATCTCACCCACCACCTACTTGCCAAACTGATACTAAGACTCTTGCCTTGCACAACTCCACTCGCTTTTAGTCTATTTTTCCCTAGAATTATACAGCATGGCAGCCCTGGTGGTGATGACGGTTTTGAAATGACTAAGAATATTATTTGTAATTGTTAAGACTAGCTTTGAACATTCTCTCTCTCTCTCTCTCTCTCTCTCTCTCTCTCTCTCTCTCTCTCTCTCTCTCTCTCTCTCCAATCCATAGATCCTGTATCAGATTATCTATACAGCTCATTGAGAGCTCCAGTTTCCTGCAATCAACATTTAATGTTGGGTACATAGCTTGTAAAGAAAAATAATGGGAAATTCATACATTCTCAAGCAAGTTTGTATTTTGAGACTTTTATTTCACTTTCCAAGGAAGTTATTTTTCATTTTAAGTTATAGAAAGCCTAATGAAGCCTTTGACAGGAAAACAGTACCTACTCTATACAGTATGTGATATTTTCAATTCTATGTCAGTTCAATATATGAAATCATAAATGACAGTCTTACCTTCCCTCTGGTGTTCTGATAGGAATTTTCACACTACAGGTGTTTGTAACACCTCAAGGATGTTTCAGCATCCTAAAGACAAATGTGCTTTACAAACCTCCACAGCCCTCAAGCAACTGACGTAGGCTGCATAGAGATAGGGAGACAGATGGATCCTGATTGTGAGTCGGTATGTTAAGTTTTCCCAATATACTCTAGGATTGCTCCTGGCTGGCAAATGAACTAATTTGACTTCATTGTTACTAAGGAAATTATTGTTTCCATACATGGAAATGATATTAGTGACTCTGCATTTATCCTTTTCAGGGGATAAGGACCTCTTCCCAGGTCCCCTTAAAAATTAAAGCCATCTTAGCATAGTAAAAAGAAGAAAAAAAGTAGGGGGTTACCTAAGGTGTATAACTTCCTAAGGTCCTCCATCCTGAATTCAGCTTATCTTATCAGCACCACCACGCCAACCTGACCCCACCTAATATGTCTTTATTAAGCACTAAGGGGAGATTTTGGGGTACCGGGCAAATTACTAGTTAATGCATTTTTTGACTATGTAATCTCTATTTCTAAATAGGTAGCTAAAAATCTAAGTGTGTACCTAAAGACAAGGAATTTATCTTAATGTGGATAATAACAAGGATGAAATTAGGCTGAGAAGTTAAAAGCACTTTAAGGATAAATTTATAGGGGGTATATTATTGATGTTCAAAAAGAAGGAGCACAAAGCATCCCAGAAAAGAAACTCTAAAGGCAGCTCAGCTATCAGATGTATAAGATTGACATTTATAAGACATGAGGTACAAGAGCTCAATTATAATGCAATTATCTTTGAAGTTTCTATTCTCTCTCTGTCTCTCTGTCTCTCTGTCTCTCTGTCTCTCTCTCTGTCTCTCTCTTACACACACACACAGACACACACACACACACACACACACACACACACACACACTTCTAAAGGACTCTATCCTAACTCACATCCTCTCCGAGATGGATGGTCACAGTTATTGATTCAAACAGCTTCTGTAGAATGCCAAGAAACAAGTTGCATAGATGAAAACAAAAAAGCTTGGGGACGGAAAAAAAAATCAGTATTGCTATCTGACTGAACCGATTGGTCTTTTCAGGTATTCCAATGCAGACAATGTTCCTGATTTAGTTAACAAGCAGATTTGCTCTTCATTTTTATGGGGGAAAAGAAGGTTTGTAAAAATAGAAGCAATAAACTGTATAGCCCAATTTTTCCTCCCAGAATAAAGCAAGAAAGGAGGGCTGAGCTAAAAATACACTGCCTAAAAGAAAGTGAAAGTTTTTCACCTAACTCTTCCAATACAGCTGTCAATCACTCCCTCACTGAGCTCTGCTCCATTCCAAGTAGTATCTGCTATTTTGCTGTCATCACCCATCATGTTTAGTTCAGATGTTAGTCTGGAAATTCACTAGGTCCAGTCAAATAGAACCGCAACTACTGAGTACTGACCCATACATTCCATCTCCTAGTTCTTCAAGTTTCCTGATAAGGCCACGCAGAGATTGTGGTGGCTCCAAGAACAAAAAACCTGAGGGCATTGCCTCCTATCCTCATACTCTTCTTACAATGAACTGAGAATAAGTAAAGTCAGAGCCCACAGGAGGGGCCCTCACACCTGTAGCTTTCTGCTATGAAATTCTTACATCTTAAATAAACTTATTTGGAGGAGAAAAGAAGCGGAAAGTTGCTGTGACCGGAAATGCACACTATAAAGAGGGGTTGGGTGGCGTGAGTGTAGGAGGGAAAGATAAGGGATTAATTTCAAGTCTACTTAAAAAATGATTCCTCCTAAAAAAAAAAAAAAAAAAAAAAAAATGATTCCTCCTTTAATACATTTACAGTCGGGAAAAGCTTGTGTTTGTTAAAATCCAATTTAATTCATGACTCACGTAAGTGTCCATTTAAATCAGAGTAAGAATTAGAGGGGTCTATGAGAACTCTGAGTCTGGTCCAAACTCTTCATTTAAGAGTTGAGGAAGCCAAACTCGGAGAGGTGACACAGAGTAGCCCAGGAATTTAGGGTCCTGAACCTCTAAGGGAGCCTAGCAAAAACTTCAACTGTGGATGGCACCTATTTTTGCGTGTTTTACTACACTACGGTGCACTTTTAAAAATAAGAATCTGGAGTTTGTTCCTACCATCTTCTTGGACAGCGTTCAATACTATCCAAGGGGAACATGCCTCCACAAAAGAAGTTGAAGACTTTCTCATTGAAGCCCTGACAGAAACTGATCTGACAGAAAAGGTACTTGTCCTTTTTATCCCATTCAGCTTTCATGCAATCCACATTTTTTTAACCTAACAAAATTGCTCTTTCTCACAACTCGGTACTGCGGTACACTTTCCGCTACAGTAAAAATCACGGACAAACTCGACTACAATTCGAAGCACTGCGACCTTGCCGCCTGAAAGCGCCTCCAAGCGACGCCGCCCTCGCTGCCATTCCACGAAGGGAAAAGAAAATGCTGCCTCCTTGGATGACTTGCTTCAGTTGCCTTTTTATCAAGTTGCCGTTGTCCATTAGCTGAACCAAGGCTCAAGTGAAGCAGGCTGTCCCTATCGTGGGCAGGTCTCGGACGGGGCGCTGGTTCTCCCACCGCCACCCCCCTCCACCTGCCTGCCTGCCCCGCACCCCACACCGCGATTAAACAAATTGGCATCTGGCTTCCAACGCCCCCGGCTCCCGGGCGACGACTGGCGCTCAGCCGCAGCCTCCCCGCGGTGCCCGGAACGGGACTCGGCTCAGAGGACAGGCTGGCCTTAGACAGCCACGCGCAAACCTTGCAACCCCTAGATCGGCGGCCACGTTTTCAAGAGGGTCGCCCCTGCGCTAGATTTTCTGCGCGCTCAGAAGAGCGAGCGTGCGAGCGTGGAAGGTGGTGAACTTCCGGCGCCGGAACCGTGCGGGATGCGCGTCCCCACACCTCCACTCCACGCGTCGCGCGTCCCCCACTCCCATGTGCACACGGAGAGTGAGAGTATCCCGTGCCCCCAGGATGCGGACAGCCCTTCCTCCCGCCGGATTCCTGCTTCTCCCGGACAAGGGGCCGAGCCGCAGCTGCTGCCCAGCCAGGGTCACCTTGGCCTGCGTGCCTTTCATTCCAGTCGGTCACCGCCATCTGGGCCCTTGCTCCCGCCTCCCTCGTCCCGCCCCTCACGCTCCCCCCGTCCCTTCCCGGCCGAGCCCGGGCGCCCGCGAACAGGGCCTCAGCCGGAGCGGAGGGGACAGCGCGGGAACCCGGGACAGAGCGAGAGAGCGGGAACTAGGAGCTGCCCCAGCGACAGCGGAGGGACAAGTCCCTCCCCGTCTCTCAGCGGATCCCGCCCCGAGGACTTTCCGGAGCCGCACTCGGGCTAGAGAAGAGTCCCCGGAGCGCATCTGCACCCGCTTCAGACTTTCTCGTTCGAATCCTCATCATGCGTGGACGTGGCCACTGAGCCGAGTTTACAGCGGGAGCCGAGTCTGCACGCAAAACTTACTGTCGGCGGCGGCCAGCCCTCGGCGGGAGGCGGTCAGACTCAGGAGGCACACGCCCAGAGCCACCAGGAGCAGCGCTTTGCTCCCCATCTCGAAGCGCGTCCCTCTCTGTAGGAGTCTAGGCCACGGGGAGAAGCGCGGACAGATGGATGGACCTCGGAGCCCGAGGCAGGAGTGGGCTGGAGCCGCGGTCCCGCGCCCAGCAAGTCGCCCTTTAGAGCGGAGGGCAGGGCAGCTAGAAGTGGCAGGTTTCCTCGGAGCAGAAGGAATCGAGTCTGACACTGTTTCCACTCCACGGCTACTTATGTGACTGGAAATATGCAAATAAACCTCATCACCTATTGGCTATAAAATCATAAGTTGGGGGGAGGGCCCTAAATTCACTTCCAAATATTTGAGCAAACTGTGCTGAGGATCAACCCTGCCAGCGAGAAGAGGGGGAAAGGGCAGAGAGAAATTGTGCTTTCACTGTGTTTCCTACTTGCTTTTCCTAAGGGGTCTGGCTCGCCAGGCCCCCTGTCCAAGCACCAAACACAGGTTTATATGGTTTTATATTAAACACTCCGCGATCACCAGTTTTCCACGGAGGACAAGTAAAGCTGTTAAACTACATTTGGGATGCTTAAACCCACTCCTCTTTTGATGGACCCTGTTTGGAACTCGCAGGGTTTTTACCCCAAAATTCTCCGGGACAATATCAATTTAGGGATCCACAAACACATGGTTTTCTGCAGCTTGTGCTTGAACAATCTGGTATGTTAACATTGGCAAAATGGATTAGCTGATGTGGTGGAGAAAAGCCTTCTTGCTCTAACTGGTTACTAAGTTTTGCCTCATGCAAATTATACTCAAACCCTTCAAAGAATGCAAGTATAACATTTTATTCTCAGAGGCAGAATATTGAGGTCAAATAATTTAAAACTGCATTGTTATGCAAAGTTAAAGAAGCCAGTCACAAAAGACATGTATTGTATGGTTTGATTCCATTTGTGTAAAATATCCACAAATAGGCAAATTTTATAGACAGAAAGTAGATTGGTGGTTGCCTGGAGCTTGAGAATAAGGTTGGGGGTGGAGAATGGAGAAGTTTGGGGGAATGGTGATGAAAATGTTTTAAATTATGTTATGGCAATGGTTGTACCACTGGGTAAACATACTAAAAAAACATTAACTTGTAGTTTTTCAGTCAGTGAACTTTATGATGTGTAAATTATATCTTAATAAAGCTATTAACACAGATGCATTGAGGTATGTAAGTAAAATAATAAGAATAATGAAATCACGTGGGAAATTGTTTTTTTTGTTGTTTTGTTGTTTTTGTTTTGTTTTGTTTTTTGCCAAAATGCTCAGAATACTATCAAATGTCTTTTTAAGTATAAAGGATTTGTACTAGTCAGAAAGGACAGTTAACTGTATACTCTTCACTTTATATCTGAGAAATAGATTCAAAAATCAAAACCTTCAATTCACTGTCCATATTGGATTATTTCTCTGAACATCTTTAATGCTTCCTTTTACTCATCTCTCTCTCTCTCTCTCTCTCTCTCTCTCGTCTTTCTCTCACACACACACAAACACACACACACACACACACACACACACACATAATCTTCATTTGTATGTTAGAAGGATGAAAGTCCATATGATTTAAACTAGGCTCACATTTAAAGTTTTTCTCAAAAATGAAATACACCTGATAATACCCATATAATTCAAAGTGTGTTATTCTATAGAATAGAGTTCTATTTTTAAGTTAATGATTATATGGCACAACACAATATATTGTCCTGTATTATTGTCTTGCAATTATTGAACAATATGTTGTGCACATTCATCCCACAGAGCATGTGGAGGAATTTTGAAACCTGCCAAGAATTAATCCCCTCATAAGAACTTTAAAAGTGGCAAAACAGACCATGCAGGTGATGAGTAACTATGCTGTGACAGTCCTCCAAAAATTATATAGTAAAGCCTAATTTAAAAAAATGACACGAGGTGAGTACAATTGTGTGTGGTCAAGGTATAAATGACATATAAACAAAAGTGCAAAATGCCTACTATCTTATATAAAATACTCATGCAGTCTATTTTCACACATTAATTTTTTTTAAAAATCATTTGCTAAGACAACCAAACCATCAGCACTTCTGTGCCTTTCAGAGAACTGCAAGAAGATTGCTAAAGGGAAGTCTGCAATCTGTTTAAAATGATTTCTCAGGTTAACAGATAACAAATTCAAAGCAATCAAGAGTTAGAGTAATTCTTCATATATATGAATATGAAATATACACATGAAACCGGTTTTGGCATGGCCCCTAGTGTTACACTGCATGTGCATTCGAATTGCAGAGATTTCCAGGAAGAATTAACTCACAGCAGCTCAGCCTGTTTGAAAAAGCAGATGGATTGGCTCCAATGCGAGGGCAGGTGGTGGGCCGGTGGGTGTGGCGGCAGTGCGCTCTCCTGATTGGCTTTTCTCGGAGAGATCAGATGCCTGCGTTCTCGTGCAGAGGCTCACATGACCTCCAAGTCCAGACTGCATGTGCCTTAGTCTGGCGCCTCATCCAAGCTTCAGCAAGGTTATTTGATCACCCACACCGTGAGGTATGACGGGTTCCGTAATTGACATTTCCTTTGTGACAGACTTAAAAAGTTTCAGTTTAAAAGAAGCTAAGCTTTTTATAGATGTTCAACAAACCGGTACTCATGACAGGACGCCTGCTCCTCGTATGAGTTTAAAATGATGTAAGGAGAAAGTTAATTGTGTATACCTAAAGAAAGAGCCAGAAACTCCAGAACTCCAAATGTAGGGAAACTCTCTCTCTGTTTCTCTTCCTTTCTATCTATCATCTCTTTCTATCATCTATCTATCCTCTATCATCTATCTAAGTATCTATCTATCATTTAGATTGAGGGCCTGCTATTTGCACACACTGGGCACTTTTCAATCCTTTCTGTATGTAATCATTACAAAAACACGGTGAGCTTAATAATATTCCCATTGTACAGAGGAGGGAAGATAAAATTCAAGGAAGATTAAATAACAGTAACCACAAATCATACACTGTTTTTTTCTTTAGTGATCCCAAAAAAGAAGGAAAATGTATTTGATGTGTTATGTTACAATGTTGCTGTAATTGCAAACCGGAAAAGCCTGGGAAGCAGATGTGTTTTGTACATGCAGAGCTATGATGAAATGCCTGCGCTCTAAAAGAGCATCAGTACTGAAATGGATCTGGTGTCTATCGCAAAAATTATGTTTAATGTAGAAAAAAAGCATGACTGATACAAATGAAATTTACAAATACAAAATCATAAATATAAAAAGGTTTTAAAAATCTTTTGACTTTTAATACGAAAAAAACAAAACCAAGATGTTTACTAAAAATTGCCATAGAAGACTTTTCCACTGCTACCCACTCATATCCTGGCCTTAAACTGTAAACAAGGAGGAGCGCCAGCTGTGTCTGGTTGGAGATCGGATGTGACAGGGTGGGGATGAGGATGAGGTCATAGCAATAGGAGCTGCCCTACTGGGTAGCTAAGTGGAGCTATTGATCTTGCAGGCCTCTTCTTTGATTCTTTCCCCAACAAAGCTAAATTGAAAAAATTCCAACTAGCAGTTCAAGGGACAATTAAACTCAGATGGAATATAGTTCTCCATTGGTAAAGTTGGGTGTCATATTCTGGAAAAGTTAAAGTACAAATAAATATTGTATTTAGCCAATTTGTTACTGTCTCCTTCCTTCACCTGATTTGCTTTGGGGGTGAAAGAATTGTGGGGTGTGGAGAGAACTGCTTCAAATAATAAACGTGTGTTGTTAAATAATCCAGACATATTTTAAGGATTTTGGTTTTCTTGATTTGGGGATATTCATTCCCTCCCCTCTTCCAAACACAAAAGAAACAAAAAAAACAAAGAGAAAGAAGGAAATCATATCTTAATATCAGAATTAAAAGATTTGTCTAAATAAAATGAAGAGAAATAAAAGATATGCAAATTTTTTTAAGTGAATTGAAAAAAAATAGTGTATTGCAATGGCCTGTCGTGGAACAAGGCATTATGGAAAGGGGAACACATCAGAACATACCAGAGAGACAGATGCTGTCACAGAGGAGATACAACAGGCCAAGGGGGAGAAGGATTCCCGCCTTTCCTAGAAGACAGCTAATACAAACTAAAAAGAATGTCCCACAGATAACCTGGATTTATAATCCATGTTTATTTATAAGTAGCTTTTTTCTCCTTCCCCCACCAGAAAAACTTAAAAACTTAAGTTCAGGTAGGAAATCAAAGGAGACTTTCTATGAGACCTAGTTAATAACTTTACTATGCAAGACCACGAATGTTTTTTGCTGAGGGCTTTATGTTCTGAGATAACTTCAGACAAATCATCAAAGCCCTAGACTGACAGGAGTGGACCTGACTCCTCACAGACATGTTTGAAGTGCCCCCTGCTGTCTTCTTAGGGACACTGTAACATCTCAAAAAAAAAAAAAGTATTTTAAGGGGCTTGCAACAATTGACTGGAGTAATCATTAAGCTCTTGTATTGTTATTGGAACTTTTCTTGTTTCTTTTGTTAAATTATTTATAACAATGAAGGAAGGTATTGCTCTTCTCACTGCTGTGGTACTTCCCACAGCATCAGACTGAGAAGTCAGGTGGTTCTCAGTCAATAGTTGTTAGGTGAGTTAATAACCCTGAGTAAAAGATGATCCAGTGCCTGCGAGAAAGCAGGATATTATTTTATTTTAAATTTCCACTAGATTTAGTAATTATGAAACTTGAAGACACACCACACACACACACACACACCCTCCTTCCCATGATCTAGTCTACTTGGACCAAATCTATCCAGTTAGGGAAATGGAGGACAACTTCATTTGACTGGGGTTTTCTGCTGGCCTCATATACTTCTCTTCTTCCTTTTAATTGAATTTGTCGTTATAAAAGCAATATATTCTTGACCAAAATAAAACCACAAAAGACAAAATTTCAAGCAGTACAAAATTGTGTGCAAACATAAGTCTTTCTCTGACTGCAGACTTCCAATGCTCTAATCTCTCTCCAGAAGCAACTAGTTCCCTTTCTTGTGTATCTTTCTAGAAAAGTCTATCTGCATTTACAAGCATAAATGTGTTTGTAAATGTATGCATGTGTGTATATTCATCCACATATTCACAGCTTATTTTTTACAGTAATGTCAGCATATTGTAAGCACTGTTCTGAAATTTATTTTTTCACCTAATAATGTGCCTTAGAGATGAGATCATGTAGTAGGGCCCCTTTGTTTCTTTCTTTTTATGATCATGTAAGATTTACGTCTATGGTTATACCATCATTTATTAAACTAGACACCTATTAATAGTTGTTTAGTTCTTTTGATAATATAAACCACGTTATAATAAACAAAGACAAATTCTTTGAAGTTATTCAGTCAAAAAGTATAAATATCTATCATTTATCATTTTAATAGTAAATCCACTGGGTCCTCTAATGAAACTGCATAAATTTACATTTCTACCTACAGTGTAGAAGAGTTCATTGATTGTGGACATTCTAAACTATTTAGTGTCTACCAACCTGGAAAGTGAAAAATGGTCTCATTTTAATTTTCATTTTAAATAATAGTAGCTAACTCTCATGTAGCACTTGCTATGTGCCAGGCATTCATTATTCTTAGAACTTGACATATATGACTGATGTAATATAAAAACAGCTTTATTAAGATACAACTTACATATCACACAAAACATCCATTTAAGGTACAATTAAATTGCTTTTAGTATGTTCACAGAGCTGTGTAAACATGACCAATTTTAGAACACTTTAATTACACCCAAAAAAGCTCTGTACCTTTTAGCTGTCACCCCATCACCCCCACCCCCAGCTCTGAGCTACTGTCTGTTTCTATAGATTTACCTATTCTAGACATTTTGTGTACATGGAATCATATAATATGTGGTTTTTCTGACTGTTTTTTTTTTGCACTTAGCATAATGTTTTCAAGGTTCATCCATGAGTTGAAGCATGAGTCAGTGCATTCCTTCTTATTGTCAAATAATATTCCACTGTATGGATACAACACATTTTATCTATCCATTTATCAGTAGATGTATATCTGGGTTGTTATCACTTTTTGGCTACTGTGAATAATGCTGCTATGAACATTTGTGTACAAGTTTTTGGGTGGACAATATATTTTTAATTCTCTTGGGTATATATAGAGGAATAGAATTGCTGGATCATGTAGTAATTATGTTTAAGTCTTTGAGGAACTACCAGATTTTAAGCACCTCTTTCTTCATAGTTTCCCAGATTTCCCTCTGAGAGTTTGTCACCGTCTTTTTCTGTTGCAAATTAGTGTTCATTTTTTGATTGTTATAATAGGATATTTTTTGCTGTCTGTCTATTGCATGAGATTGTGGCCTCACAAAGTTGAGAATGAAATCCATTCATAGCCTCTGTCTCCTTAGCACCAAACACAGAGCTGGGTATCAAAGTAGGTACTCAAATATCTATGCAAACAAATGATTGAATAGCGGAAGGAAGGAAGGATGGAAGAAAGGAAAAAGGAAGGAAGGAAGAGTTTAAAAGGTGAAAATCAGTATATACTGTAAAGTATTTACATTTATCTCAAAACTTATTTTCTACTTTCCTTGGCAAAATTGTTAAATAAAAGAGCCAGAATTAAAAGGATAAACTGAAATCTTTGAAGTCTTAAAGAAGTGTATGTATGAATGAGCATAACAGTGTGGCTCTATTCACAAAGGAAGTGAAGACAAATGCCAGAAGTCAGAACCAAATGAGAAGGATCAGATCTGAGTTGTATTGTCCTAAACAACTGTGATTATATGGCAGTGTTTTTACTTTTATTACATAACTTTGATATGGTATAGCAACTGATAAATTTTATAGGCAATGTTTTTCTCTTACTTGAATTAATATTTTAGTGTAAAACTAATTGCCATTTTGGTAATTTTTTTGTCATCAGTGATAAAGTTACAGTACTATTTTATCAAAAACTTACATACATGTTGTCCAGTGCCGATTCCAATACCTTTCATTCAAGATATTTAAACAGTCTAATAATAATACAATGTATCACATAGGAGCAGATTTCACAGTTGTAAAGGCTAAAGCATCATACTCAGAATTGAGAATTTGCCTCGACCTGGCCTGATTCTCAAAGAACCCTACAGGAAAATCAGCACACCAACTGATCTTCAAAATTATTTCTAAAAGCTCTACTCTCTGACTTCACGTGTCAATCACCATGTTTCCTCTCACTACACAGGGATTTGATTGACCCTTGTCCAAAATTCTACATAGCCATGTGAAGCCTGCTGCATGTACCCTACCCTAGATGCACTCCTTGGACCATTTCAAGCTACAAAAGTTCAATCCAGCTGACTTATTACCTAATAGCAATGTAAGAGGAATGCAAATCTGCCAAGACCTTGAGTCTACATTATCAAGGGCTTTCTCTGGAGGCCTTGAACCCAATTTGTCTGCTTGGCTGCCTGGGAGAAAACAGACAATCCATCGGTTCAGTCCTGCCTGAATAAGAAAAGCATTTCTGTCTCAGACTTCAGTTCTAGCAGCTTTACTGAGGAGTTCCAAGGAAAGCAAATCTCCTTAGAACTTGACAGAGAAGAAGGTAGAGAATAGGCAGCAAGGTCCACAATGAAAGGGAAGGAGACCACAAAAGATGTAACTCTGTACCTATTCCTGTTTGCTAGGACCCTGGTCCCAGGGATCATTTTGGCATCGCCGTCTCACGTACCCCGAGATGGAATGTTTTGTTCACTCAAGCCCTGCAAATCCCTCTCTGTAATGTGCTGAAGCTGGCTTATATCAGCTTGCTAAAGCTGATTGTTAAATCTGTAGGAGTTTTGCAAGCAAGTTGATGGCACTTGTAGCTTGAAATGAGCCACCGAGGGACTGTTTACACCATGGAAATTGGCAAACAGTACCAAGGGAGCTGGCTGTCAAACATTTACTAGCGAACCACTTGTTCCTACCCTATAAACGCCTCCATATAAATCAACGGTTCTCAACTAAAAATGATTTGGGCCTGCGGGAAATGTCTGGAGACATTTTTGTTTGTCCTACTTGGGGGGGGGGGGGGAGGTTGCTATTGCCATCTAGTAGGTAGAAGCCAGCAATGCTGCTAAACATCGTACTACAAACCCACGTAACAAAGAATTCTCCAGCGCCAAATGTCAGCAGTGCTGAGATTGAGACTCCTTGGTGTGAACCTTGAGAAAGTAGAGCTTCCTGATGGGATGCGCTCATTAAGACCAAAATAGATTCACAGTAATGGCTAGGATATTCCTGTAATCATTCTCGCCTTGTCCATTAAAAGGTTTCACATGGTCACCTTCAACCATCGCTAATGCTCATGTATTAAAAATTAACTTTGCAGGCACTTCACACATGAACCCTTGCTACCTCTTCTGCATCGGTCATATCTACTCAGAGTGCAGTCCTGCCCACCCCCCAAGGACCTGTATCTCATGCCTCTTTCATCCTATTTTGGTGACATTCTGCTACCTGCAACCAACCCCTATCCAACTATCTTAAGAACAAAACAAAACAGATTTATTGAGATATAACTCACATATCATACAATTCACCCATTTAAAGTATACAATTCAATGGCTTTTAGCATATTCACAGAGTTCTGCAACCATCACCACAATAAATTTTATAGCACTTTCATCACCTCAAAAATAAACCCCTGGCCAGCCTGGTGGCTCAGGCTGTTGGAGCTCCATACTCCTAAATCCAAAGGCTGCCGGTTCAATTCCCACATGGGCCAGTGGGCTCTCAACCACAAGGCTGCCCGTTCAACTCCTCGAGTCCCCCAAGGGATGGTGGGCTCCGCCCCCTGAAATTAAGATTGAACAGGGCACCTTGAGCTGAGCTGCCTCCCGGATGGCTCAGTTGGTTGGAGCGCGGCTCTCAACCACAAGATTGCCAGTTCGATTCCTCGACTCCCGCAAGGGATGGTGGGCTGTACCCTCTGCAACTAGCAACAGCAACTGGACCTGGAGCTGAGCTGCGCCCTCCACAACTAAGACTGAAAGGACAACAACTTGAAGCTGAACGGCACCCTCCACAACTAAGATTGAAAGGACAACTTGACTTGGAAAAAAAAAAGGCCTGGAAGTACACACTGTTCCCCAGTAAAGTCCTGTTCCCCTTCCCCAATAAAAATCTTTAAAAAAAAAAAAAAGTATTTAAAAAAAAAGAAATAAAAACATGTAATAAAAGTACAGACCAAAAGATGATCCAGACATTGATGTTAACAGATAAGAAACTTTAAAGCACCTATCATAACTAGGTTAAAGAGAACAATGTGGCAAGATGTATGAAAATGATGAATGATGAAGAATTTTAACTGAGGACTGTAAACTATAAACAATCAAATGTACATTTTAGAACTTAAAATAAAATGTATAAAATCAAGAACTCATTTGGGGGTGGCCAGTTAGCTCAGTTGGTTAGAGCGTGGTGCTCTTAACAAGGTTGCCGGTTCATCCCCGCATGGGCCACTGTGAGCTGTACCCTCCACAACTAGATTGAAACAATTACTTGACTTAGAGCTGATGGGTCCTGGAAAAACACTCTTAAAATAAAGTTTTAAAAATAATAAAAAACAGTATTAAAAAAAGAACTCATTGGACAAATTTAACAGCAGCTCAGATATAGCAGATGATAGAATTAGAGAATTTTGACACAGAACAATAGAAAATACCAAAGCTGAAGCACAGAGAGAAAAAAATAACAGATCAGATTATAAAATATATGTGTTTATATAGCCTGGTGAGCCAAGTATGGCTTTTACATTTAAAAGAAGAAGAATGGCAAACTATTATTATTACATCTAATTGTATTGAGGTATAATTAATAAATAAAATTGTATAGTCTTAAGGTGTACAATGTGATATTTTGATATACGTTGTGAAATAATTATCTACAATGTGTTATTGTACAAATCAGTGAGTTGAGGATGGTTTCAAATTTTTAAATAGTTGCAAGGAAGCAAACAAATAAGAACATATGATAGAGATTGTATGTGACCCGCCAACATCTGAAATATTTATTATCGGCCCTTTCAAAATGAATTTGCTGACTTTGAATTAAATTCTCCACTTCAGGTACTTGCTATGAAGGAAAAGACAATTAAATCATACAAAAAGGAGCTTCAAACAACAAAAATTGCTCAAGTTTTAGATAATATGTTAAACTCCATTTAATCCTAGTGTTTTTAATTTTCTCTCTTTTAATTCTTACCTTATATCTGCTTGACTAATAGGTTTCTGGAAGGTAATAGCACTCCATTATTTTTCTAGTTAATTTCTTAGAATCCTTTTATTTCTGTTTTACTCTGAACTTTTTTTAATCATAATGAATTTGATAGAGTTCATTACTATTTATTCTAGATAATAGTTAAAACAGTTGTTTCTTTCAAATAAAGGATGTGACAGTTGTCTTCACCCAATTAGATAGTTTTATCTTTTTTCCCCCATTGAGCTTGTACACAGAATGAATACAAAGGCAGCCAATACTCACATTGTACTCAGTACGTGACTTTGAAAAATAATATGTATCAACCACCTACAAGTAACCAGAATGTACTTCAACTTTGAATAAATCTTTTATGCTTAGCCATGTGTCACGTTGAAAGCGTCTGGGAGTAGGAACCACTATGATTGCTTATCAAGGCTACTTGTCTGACTAAATAACAAAAAGAAAGCAAGAAGTGAAGCAAGAAAGAAAGATGGTATAAATAAATGAATGGATGAAAAGACAAAGGTAAGTGCTGTTTGACCCTTAGACAGAGGGGTGGGATTTACATTTTAAGTGTGGAAATATTGATTAAATGTACAGGACCCAGCTTATCTGCCACTCCAGATTCATATGTTTTCACCTATATCTTTCCACCTCTGTGTCCCCAGCTTCACTCATTTGTCCTTTTTTTTTTGGCCAAAGCAGTCCTTGAAATGGCTCAAGCTGTTGTTGTGATAAAACTACTGACAAGAAGAGTTCACATACTTGTGTTCTGGGTAGTTGGAAATCCCAGTAGGTTCATGGAGGGACCAGGTAACACAACCAGAAGCGTGGAGGACCTAATGTGCTGTTGGGAAGACTTTGACTAATGGGAGAGGAAAATGGGAAGAAACCTGCTGATAAATTGTTAATTTCCCCCCCTCCCCCCCACGGACTGGCTCTTCCTAGATGCAGTCGTTTTATATCATTATCAGGAGATATCCTGCAAGACCAACAAACTGATTTGGCCATTTCTATAATGTACCCATCGTATTTGCTTTTCCTTCTTCCCTGTCACCTCCCAATAAAGAAATAGCACAGAAGCCTTTGTCTCAAGCATTGTCTTATAGGGAACCCAAGCTAAATCATCAGGGAATTAATTTATAAATCTGTCTCCATAGCTACAGAGGTTAGTAGTTTCATATTCATTTAGCAAAGGATGAAACAAGAAAATTTTATGTCCTAGGTTTCCTACTCCCTAAATATCAACTATTAGCAGAAATAAAATTTTTGAGACTTGAATCACCTTTCTGGTCTACTTTTAATAATGCAGAGGATTATTAAAAAGCATTGTTTGTGATAAATTATTATATTTATTTATTGTCTCATGAGGGAAGTCCTCTGCATTTTATATGAGACGAAGACTCTTACCCCTCAATAGCTGTATTTAGAACCGTATTTTTTCACTGAATATCCTGAATTTCTAAGAGGGCAACTCCACTGTTGGGTGATAACCAGGATCAATAATTTTCCTCCAGTTTAGGTACAGATCCAACCGAAGTAAAGAATCTTTACAAGAAGTTTGTATCATTCTACAGAAGCAAGAGGGAGAGGAGTAATGAGGGTCAAAGAATGGATGTTTAAGTAAGGTGATGATCTACCCTGAATCTTTCGTTGTTTAAAAAAAACTGTGTAGCAGAAGCAGTAAAAGAATAACAGAGGGGCACAAGATGAGAAAATGCACATGATTTTGTTCTTTTTAGACTAGCTTTCACATATAAACTTAATTAGTAGAAGTTCAGTATGAAATAGCTATCCAAAAGGATCTGTTTTATGTCAGTGAAAGAAGTTGAGGTAAGAAGTTAGAAATGAGAATGCCTGATACCTACAGTAGCAGCAATACTAAGTAGCATCCACCTCTGAGAACAGTATAAGTAGTTAGGTCTGTACTTCCTTGGGTATACCATCAGACCGAATTATCATTTATTATATATATATATATATATATATATATATATATATATATATATATATATATAGAGAGAGAGAGAGAGAGAGAGAGAGAGAGAGAGAGAGAGAGATCATATCAGTAGTAGTGTTGGGTAGGAAAGACTGAGATTCACTCTGGCTGCAAACCCTACTCCTGCCACAGCACATTACAATCCGGAGGTTCCCTCCAACTCCATGTCCCTGAGGAATGAAGAGTTTGGACCACACATTTGGTCCAACTTTCAGTAAACTTGCAGAATACAAAATCAACATACAAAAATCAGTTGCATTTCTTTACACCAACAACAATCTGTCTGAAAAGAAAATCAAGAAAACGACCCCATTTACAATAGCATCAAAAACAATAAAATACTTAGGAATAAATTTAACCATGGAGATTAAAAGTCTGGACACTGATAACAATAAAACACAGATGAAAGAAACAGAAGAAGACACAAGTAAATGAAAAGATACTTTGTGTTCATGGATTGGAAGGATTAATATTGTTAAAATGGCCATACAATTCAAAGCAATATACAGATTTAATGCAAAATTCCAATGGCATTTTCACCGATATAGAAAAACAATCCTAAAATTTATATGAAACAACAAAAGAATACAAATAGCCAAAGCGATCCTGAGACAGAACAAAGTTAGAAGCAGCACACTTCCTGGTTTCTTTATTTTTTATTTTTCAATTACAGTTGACAAACAATATTATATTAGTTTCAAGTATACAAGACATGATTAAACATTAATGCAACTTATGAAGTGATTACCCCAATAAATTCAATACACATCTGACATCATACATAGTTATTCTAATACTACTGACTATATTCCCCATGCTATACATCCCCATGACTAATTTGTAATTACCAATTTGAACCTCTTAATCCTCTCCTCCCTTCACACACCCCTCAACCTCCACCACCCAGCAACCATCCAAATGCTTTCTGTGTCTATGAGCTTGTTTCTGTTTGTTTCTCTCTCTAGATTCCACATATAAGTGAAATCCTCCGACATTTGTCTTTGTCTGATTTACTCCATTCAGCACAATACTCTCTAGGTCCATGTTGTTGCAGATGGCAAGATTTCATTCTTTTTTATGGCTGCGTAATATTCCATTGTATATATGTACCACCTCTTCTTTATCCAGGCATCAATTGGATGGACACCCAGGTTGCCTCTTTATCTTGCCTGTTGTAAATAATGCTGCAATGAATGTATTGATGTAGTGCTTTGGGTTTCTTTGAATAAATACCCAGAAGTGGGATTACTAGGTCCTTCTTTGTCTCTTGTTATAGCTTTTATTTTAAAGTCTGTTTTGTTTGATATAAGTATTGGTTCTCCAGCTTTTTTTTTTTTCCATTTCCATTTTCATGAAATAACTTTTTCTATCTCTTTACTTTCAGTCTGTGTGTGTCTTTTGATCTGAAGTGAGACTATTGTAGGTAGCATATGTGAGGGTTTTGTTTTCTTATCCATTCAGGAACCTTATGTCTTTTGATTTGTGCATTTAATCCATTTACATTTAAAGGAATTGTTGATAGATATATAGTTATTGCCATTTTATTATTCACATTTTTTATCTTTTTCTTCTTCTTAAGAAAGTCTCTTTAACATTTCTTGTAATACTGATTTGGTGATGATGAATTCCTTTAGCTTTTTCTTGTCTGAGGGCTCTTTATCTGTCATTCAATTCTAAATGATAGCCTTGCTGGATAGAGTAATCTTGGTTGTAGGTCCTTGCTTTCCATCGTTTTGAATGTTTTCTGCCACTCCCTTCTGGCCTGCAAAGTTTCTGTTGAGAAATCAGCTGACGATCTGTGCTTCCCAAGCTTGTATGTCAATTTTCTTCACCAGGTTTGGGAAGTTTTCTGTCATTTCTTCAAATAGTTTTTCCATTTTTTGCTCTCTCTCTTGTCTTTCTGGTACCCCAATGATACAAGTGCTGGTATACTTGATGTTGTCCCAGAGGCCCCTTAAGCTATGATCATACTTTTGAATTATTTCTGCAATTCTAATTGGGTGTTTTCTACTACCTAAACTTCTAAATCATTGATTCAATCCCCTTGTCATGCAGGGAGTCACGCGGGGTCTCTGGTCCTGCTCCCCACATAAGAATGCAGGACACGGTGAGGCCAAAAAGGAACACCCATGGAACCATAGGTAGGTGAGCCATACCACTATACTCTCGCTTGTGGCTGGGTTGGAGACACAGGAAGCAGGAGCCACAGAATCCGCAATCCACACTCCGCCACACTCTGCGCTTGCTAGCTTAGCCACAGCAGTTATATCAGCTGCTAATGGCTAACCAGCAATAGCTGATCGCCAACTAGTCACAGCTGATGACCATCTACTATCCGATCCAGCACCTTTCCATGTGAGGCTGAGAGCCTGGAAAATGCTCTCTGAGACTCTGTTTCCACACTTCACCCTTACAGGGTCTCGCCTCGTAATCTATGGACAGCGTCTTCCACGAGGGTCCCTATGCAAGGAGCCTGGAGGTGAATGCAGTATCCTGGACACAGCCAGGGTTTCTCAGGGCACCACCAGTTCTTCGGAGCACAGCCAGACTTCCTGGGCTTCTTAGAGTACCACCAGTCTCCCCAGGCACAGCCAAGGCCTCTCAGGGCACTGCCACTCTCTCTGGGCACAGCCAGGCTTCCTGGACTCAGCCAGGGCTCTCAGGGCACCGCCACTCTCTCAGGGCACAGCCAGACTTCCTGGACTCAGCCAGGGCCACTCAGGGCACCGCCACTCTCTCTGGGCACAGCCAGGCTTCCTGGACTCAGCCAGGGCTCTCAGGGCACCGCCACTCTCTCAGGGCACAGCCAGACTTCCTGGACTCAGCCAGGGCCACTCAGGGCACCGCCACTCTCTCTGGGCACAGCCAGGCTTCCTGGGCTCAGCCAGGGCTCTCAGGGCACTGCCACTCTTTCTGGGCCTCTCAGGGTACCGTGCTGGAACAACAGCAACTCACAGTCAAGGTGCTTACATATTCTCAATGGTGGTCAGTCAAGACACAAAAGCAAACATCCGCCAGTTCCACTACATGGTGGTACATTCCCAAGCAGTTAAACGGTCCATTAAATTAGGGATAGAAGGCAATTTCCCATAGCCCATAGTCATTCGCCAGGGCTGTCCTGGGGGTGAGGGATGACCTTGACCTCACTCTTATCTCCCACAGAGGACTCAGCAAGCGTTTCCTCCTGGGACTATAAGTCCTGCATCCAGGCTGCCTCAGCAAGAACTTCCCAGCCCACAGGGCCACAATGAAGGCCACAGGGCCTTCGCATTCTCCTGCCTTTGCTGATCAGAGAACCGTCCACGTCTTTCCACGGGGGTCCAGCTCTCCAGTAGCTGCTCCTCCTGGTCTTCCTGAGACTGAGTATCCGTACGCATAAACTGCTCCACCGCTCTTCGGAGAGCTTTGGCCGGCACCGTACCATGTTCGCGAAACTGAGCTTTCATACATGTAAACTGCTCCATTACCCCTTTAGGGATTCTGGCAGACACTGTACCCTGCTCACTGCACCATATGTCATGCAGGGAGTCATGCGGGGTCTCTGGTCCTGCTCCCCACATAAGAACATAGGACATGGTGAGGCCAAAAAGGAACACCCATGGAGCCATAGGTAGGGAGCCATACCACTATACTCTCTCTGGCGGTTGGGTTGGAGACACAGGAAGCAGGAACCACAGAATCCACAATCCACACTCAGCCACACTGCACTTGCTAGTTTAGCCACGGCAGTTATATCAGCTGCTAATGGCTAACCGGCAACAGCCAATCGCCAACTAGTCACAGCTGATGACCATCTACTATCCGAGCCAGCACCTTTCCATGTGAGGCTGAGAGCCTGGAAAATGCTCTCTGGGGCTGTGTCCCCACATCCCTGCTCCATCTTATCTACTGTTGATTCCCTCGAAAGTATTCTTCATTTCAGTTATTGTATTCTTCATTTCTGACTGGTTCTTTTTCATGTTTTTATCTCTATTTTTATGTTTTCTAGCTCTTTGTTGAAGTTCTCACTGAGGTCTTTGAGCATCCTTATAACCAGTGTTTTGAACTCTGCATCTGGTAGATTGCTTGTCTCTGTTTTGTTTAGGTTTTTGTTTGTTTGTTTGTTTGTTTGTTTGTTTGTTTTTCTGGATCTTTGTTCTGATATTTCATTTGGGACATGTTTTACCATTCTACAGTTTGGATGTATCCTTTGTGGGGGTAATTGGGTGGTGCTCTGGTGTGGTCTGACTGGCTACCAGGTGCATTGGTTCTGGGGCATCCTGGGAGGGGCTCTGAGGCAGACAAAGTTCTGTTTCTGTTTGTGCTCTGCCCGGGGCCATTTGGTATGAGCTACAAACTGATCTGCAGATGGTTGCCACTTGTACTGGGCTTGGAGGTGCCTACGAGAAGCTAAGCAGCAAACTGAGGCCGGCTGCCATAGCACCAGACTTGGGGCTGCTTAGCAAGAGGTACAGAGCACTCCAAGGCCAGATGCTATTTGTTTGGGGTTTGTGAACCTTTGAGAGATTTTAGGAAAGTCCTCAGCATGAGCCAAGATAGACCATTCGGATGGAAAAGACACTGCAAGTGGCTTGGGTCAGCCCACAAGTTTGGTGGGTTGGGGTCTCAGGAAATCACCAGGGTGGGGTGAATGATGTAAGGTTGATGGAGACTCAGATATGATTCCTTTCTCTGTCTGCATGCTAATAGCGGGGAGGGCTCAACAAAGGAACAATGGCTTCTGAGAGCACTTCTGTCTGGGAGAGCACTTCTGTCTGGCTCTCCTGCCCTCACTCTGACGCTAGACAATTCAGTTCCACTTCCTATGTCTTTGGTTCTTTTCATGCTGCTGCCCCAGAGCTGAAGCTCAGAGTGAGTGAGTGGGTAAATTCGTGCATGGGCCCTATAAGAGGAAGGCCTAGGCCTCTGATAGCACGCCGTCTCACTCAACCACAATCTCCAGTGGTTTTCACAGCCAGAAGTTGTGGGGACTTCACTTCCCAACACTGGAACCCTGGGCTGGGGAGCCTGGTGTGGGGCTGGTATCCCTTGCTCCTTACAGGGGACCTCCACAGCGGAGATATACCTCCTGAGATATCTCCTGCCACATATGGGTGTAGGATTCGCCAGTTTTGCATCTCCACCTCTCCTACCAATCTCAAAGTGGCTTTTTCTATATATCCTTAGTTATAAGACTTCTGTTCAGTTGGACTTCAGGCAATTCTCAATGATGGTTGTTCTGTAGTTTAGTCATAATTTTGATGTGGTCATGAGAGAAAACGAGCACAGCACTTATCTATTCTGCCATCTTGACGAGAACTCCTCCATGCTTCCTGATTTCAAATTACCTTACAAACTATAATAATCAAACAATATGATTTTGGGGACACAGTCCCAGAGAGCAGTTTCCAGGCTCTCGGCCTCACGTGGAAAGGTGCCAGCTTGGTTATTAGATGGTCATCAGCTGTAATCAGATGGCCATCTGCTGTGGCTGGGTGGCCGTCAGCTGTTACTGATTAGCCATTACCCATTAATGTAACTGCCGTGGCTATGCTAGGGGGTTGGTTGGTGGGTTGGTTGGTAGAGAAGCGGACGGCAGATTGCGGCTCATGTGGCTCCTGCTTCCTGTGTCTCCAACCCAGCCACCATCGAGAATATAGTGGTATGACTCCCCTACGTATGGCTCTGTGGGTGTTCCTTTTTGGCCTCACCATATCCTGCGTTCTTGTGCAGATGCAGGAGCTGAGTCCCTGCATTACAATGATATTGGCATAGAAACAGTCACATAGACCAATGGAGTATACTATAGCGCCCAGAAATAAATTTAAAAAATTTTTAATTAAAAACTTGAAATAAATTGGTCTTGAAAAGATCTCGAAATGCGTAACTGCTTCCAAATGCACATAGAGTTAAAGACGAGGAAGGGGGTTTTATTGCCAACAATCTACTCAGAATCTAAGGTAATCCTGAAGTCCCTGGCTCTGACAATAATGGGAAGTGGACTGTTAATTTGGTGTCAGACTCCCAGAAGAGAATCATTTCCAATATCTACCTTAGATGTGTCTAAGAAGAACACTGGAGAAGAGAGATCCATCAGAAGCCATCTGGATCGGAAAAGGGAATTAAGGGAGGTGACAGCTAAAGGACACAGGGTTTCTTTTTGAGGTAATGACAGTGTTCTAAAATAGACTGGGGTAATGGTTACACAGATCGTGAATATACTCAAAATCATGGAAATGTGCATTTTAAATATGTGAATTATTGGTATGTGGGTTATATCTCAGTAAAGCTGTTAAGGAACAAGAAAGAGAGCTCTTCCACGAGAGCAGAACAGTGGGCAGTCAGAATGACTGACCAAGAAACTCCTTCTACCAGCCAGGCAGGGGGTCCTTGCTGTTCCTGTCAAATACTACACAGTGATGTTATGCACAGGGGAACACTACCATATTTCCTATTTTACCCTTCTCCAAATATAAATTGTCAATGCAGTTTTCCTGTTTTTCCTCTTCGTTACACAGATTAGGTGTATTATGGTGTGTGTGTGTGTGTGTGTGTGTGTTGGGGAGGAGGCAGTGTGAGTGGGGATGATTAAATTCATTCTTTAGTCACCAGTTGAGAACCTATGTGTACATAACAAAGAAAAATGCCTACCATCCCAAAAAGCCAGGCTTGGAGCTGATCAGGGCAACTAGGTAAGACCCTGAGCTTTCACTTGGAGAGGAAGAGGGTACATTCTCTGTCACATTGTTTTGGGTGGGGGCATTTTCAAGACCCACTTAATATTATTTTTACATTTTTTACTTGCAAAGCCCCTCTATCTCCCAAATGATTTCTCACCATTAACAACTTTTCTCATTTTAGTTTCTTTTTTTTAAAGATTATTTAGCTTACTTGTCTCTAGATAAGAGTCCATATTATCATTTACCTGCTTCAGAGGTTGAGGAACTAAATTAATCTCCTAAAAACATCTCTTGAGGTGAATCCAACACTATCATCTGCATCTCCTGCCTGGAAGCTCAGAGCTCCCATTAGCACAGTGTTCCCAGTGGAAAAACAGAGGATTCAGAATAGCACCTTCCCCATCACCCCCTTGGTCTTTGATCTTTCTCTGATAGGATACCAAACTACTTAGATGAAAAGTAAAAAATGCAATTGCCAATATATTTTACCTACATATTTGATGCATATAAATGTATACTCTATGTAGTTTGATATATATGAATAGTCAGTGCTATGTAAGTAAAATGTGCATTTTCATCTTATTGTCTTAAACACTTGCTATCCCATCAATGACCACATTACAAGCCTTCAATAAATATTTGTTGATTATAATATTTCTGTGCAATATTTGAATGGGAAGTAAAGAAAAAATTTGCCCATATGTAGGTGTATTCTGAAATTAGTTGTGGTTTATGAGAACTAAAAGGAGAGTAACTAGATATCAAGCATAAAGATTTTTTTTTAATTTTTTATTTTGTTAAGGAAAATGAGATGCAGTGAACCATTGCTATTCCATGCTGCTGAGAGTGTAAGGTTCAAGTCTTTGTTTTTCTATTTATAATGTGGGCTGGGGGTTGGTAATTTACTTACCCAGGCTGAACTGTTCAATTTCTTCACCTGTAAAACGGAGATAATAATACCCGCTCTGCCTTCCTCATAAGGGTGCTATGAAATCAGATGGGGCCAATTTTTAAAGGACTTTGTGAAGTAAAGAGTGCCATTTATACACGTGTTGGGGTTTAGGGATTACTTGTAACTTCTTGATGTTGCTTCCTTCCAAGGTTTGACACAGTAGTATTTTGAAATGTTATGTTGCTCCCCAGAAGTAAACTTTCAAAGCTAATGATGGAAAACAATAACAAGAACTAGATTGCACATCATACTTGCTCAAATTGATGGTGTTTCAGAAACTGTACTGACGTCTGAGTGGAAAGTGAATTCCACTTAGAATTGTTCTGGCTCAGTTTGTACTATGGCAACATACAAGCTTTTCCTAATGCTCAGAATTTCACCCTTCAAAAAGTCACAGTTCTAAGAAGTGCACCAGGAAATGGCTTTGGAATCCAGAGCCCAGGGCCACTTCTCTGTGTGGGAATTTACCAGTGAAAACATGGGAGACAATGCATTGTGTGTGTTTAGCGTCAATCACCCCAGGGTCCTTAAATGGAGTGATTTCCGTGCTTGTGAATTTCCTGGAGCCTGAAGTTTTATAGGAGAGCTGCCTCTCGTGCTCTGATACTTTTGTGTCATCTTAGAAGAGTCACTCAGGAGACAAGACTGATCCATGCCTTAACTTCCTGTTTATATTTTCTTTAAGATGTTCTGAAGGCATCTGCTTGGATGGTATTTGACCATGTGAAGACGTCAGAAGGATTTGGTAGCCATTTGGTGACCACTAACCTTTGCCTCTTCATTTTTTGGCAGCTCAACTTCTAATGGCCAATGGTCTGGATCTAGGTGAGAGGTTGCATTCCCTGGACTGAACCTTGTACCAGGACACTAGGCATTAAGGCTGTGGCTGGACGTGTCCCAACATTGCTCCTCCTCCCCCCTTGGCTTTACCTTGCAAACTAACTAGTAAAAACAAATAATCCAAACCCTGAATTCCTAGAATGAACTCAACCAGGAGAGCACAGCTGCGAGGTTTTTCCTAGAGAGCAGGACTACACTCTATTCCCAAATTGAATCTTTTATTTCTCTATCTCATAGATTTTTGCTGGGTGCTTCTGTACCTTTTACAATAAATATCTCCATTTCAAACAAGAGAGAGAACATGGTTGGAGAAGAAAAAAAATATTTTTTTTCTCTTTTAATGTTTGTCTTCATTTCGTGTGGCATCATTTTTAAAAGGGGAACAATATCTGTATTAGACGGAAACAATGTATTCTCAGGTTTTCTTGTTTTTATAAAGCAGAGTTTGCATTGAATGTAGATTTATAGATTTGTTTAGAGAGGCAGTAAGATTTTCTTGGTTACTATTTGGGGGTTTGGTTTTGATATTCTGTCCTTTGAACTTTCCAAAGAGCATTCACATTGGGCCGCTGTTTTTGCCATGTCTATGGAATCATTTTTTGTTTTGAAATATTTCATTGTGAAAATATTTGCCCTTGGAGAGGTAATCAAATAGGGTGGGTTTTTTCCCAAAGGCTACAAATTTTGGATTGATTTCTTTTAATGGTTGAAATCTTTTTGTCTAAAAATCTGCTAACAATCTGTCATGTTTTGACTTAAGATGGAGTTGGATAAATTATCTTGTGAAGTCTCTATTATTTGCTATATCTCAGTGAGGATCAGCCCATGTTTTGGGAAGACGTGCTATAGAAAGAAGAAAAGAGTACCTGTTCTTGTACATAATATATTTGACTGCCCAGGGATTAGTAAGCAGAGACGTTATTTTTGTGGCATTGGTTTGGTTTTGTGGTTGGGAGTTAAAAGAATTCTACAGTTGCGTAGCACCTCATAATTTTCAGTTTGTCTTCTTTTCACCAAGAGTATAAAGAACTTATTCAGGTCAGTTGTCTACATAACATCAAATATATGGGCATTTGAAAACCTACCAATAGCTTGGTAATTTTTTTCCAGTTTTTAGTCTACACATGTAGTATTATGTACGAACCCAATATAGGAATGCTGCTGTATGATGGACTTTTAGAGCATAACACAGACATGTCTTTATACATCTTAAATTTCACATGTCTGCAATTCAGGATATTATGTTTTCTTTATATACGTTGCCACTATTTACATCATGTTATAATTGCCACTTAGAGATGATAGATTAGGTAGATAGATAGATAGATAGATAGATAGATAGATAGATAGATAGATGACAAATAAATAGAAATCTGGAAGAAGTTTCAAAATAGCCAGTAGACAATCAAGTAAATAAATCAATTCTGACCTCTAGATTCATTTTTGTCAGTAGTCCTCTTTATGTCATCCCAGAGATCCAATTACTTTACCAGGTGCCTTTTCCTGCATTGTATTACTCAAAAACATATATGAAGAGACAGTCACCTTTTTTGAAGGTTCAAAAGCCTTTTGACCATCTGTTTATATTCCCACTGCTTAACTGCAAACCTCCTTGTTTTGAGTACCTAAAAGAAATTTTTAAAAGTTCGAACTAATGATAGAAAGTATACGTAGTGGCTTTCCTTGCACTTTCTTTTTGATCTGTCATTTAGAAGTAGTGAGTACCTTTTTCCAAGGGTCATGCTTGGAAAACACATTGGCACATTACCAGGAAGTCATGGAGTTGAGACTGGAGAGGAAAATTAACAATGGGTAGAATTAAGGTCTGGAGATTATGACAGGACAAACTTGGGACTCTTCCCGTGTGTTTTCTTAGAACACACTTTTCATGTTAGAAGCACAGTCAATTCGTCTTTCAGAAAACCAAGGGAGCAGAGAAACAAAATTATGTAAAATTATCTTCTTTAGCCTTTGTCACTACAGTTATAACTATGTACCCCTACTTTCTATAATAACTATTGAAAATTTCTGTACAGAGACATGGTCTGCTAAAGACACGTTATTAAGGTACTACATTGTACTTAACTATCCTACTTGCTTGGGCAGAAGTAAGACAACTTTGATGTAAATTCCCCCCCCCCCAGTTAATGCTATGAGAGAATGTCCCCTCTTAGAATTCTCACATGCTGAGCATTAAAGAGTAAAGCTCGGTATCCAAATTCTTAAATGGATTAGAAGACACGTGAGCCCTGAGTTTGCTTCAACGCCACCTGGGAGTGACTGATAATCTAGGAGAACTGTGTAGCCACTGTCCAGGAGGGAGCAAGAGGCCATTTGGTGGTGCAGATGCCCTGCGCTCCTCTCACACGGACATTTGGCTAGTGCTTCCGGGATCATAACACATTCCACAATCATCCTTGTTGCTTTCACAGTAGCCTTAAGAGGTAGACAAGACAAGAAGTCACACCTTCATCTTACATGAGAACAAAGGGAAGCTCACTGATGCTTAGGGCTTGCTTGAGTTCGTGCTGGGCCCCTAGACTTTCTCTCACTGTGGCTTCTCTGTACAATGCCCCCTGTGCAAGTTCTGATAGGACTTGAATCAAGACTCTCGTAGGGGCATCCACCAAGGAACGCCAATGAGGGGAAGGCAGCTATCCTCCATTAAGCTACAAGTGCTACGCTTTGCATTGCTATGCCATGCATTGTTTCATTTAATCTTTTCAACGCCCTGACAGGAACCATTATCCATTTTCACCTCTGAAGAAACTAGGACTCCGAAAAGTTTAGTAACTTGTCCAAGTTCACACAACTGGGAAATGGTGGCATTTATTCATTACAACAGTCTAGGGTAATTGAATTATGCCACCCTGATACAATCATAACTTATATGGCCAAAGGGGCTTTTGAATATTGCTTGTTCTCCATTCCTGTATTTTTACAGATCTGGAAATGAAGCCCAAATTCGAGACATACTTGCCTAGGTGATGAGTATGTTGTGCTAAAAATCAGGTCTCCTGATTCTCGTCCTATTACTCTTTTCACTCTACCATAGCAGGCTGTGGAGAAACTGTACAGCTACCTGATGCCGTGACGAGCCAAGTAAAACAGCATTTGCACATTCGCGGTCAGGCCTGGAATCCAGACGCGCAGCATTTACCCCTGTGACGGAAGGAAGCCAGCATTCCAGCCTTTTAAATGGGTTCGCTTCTGTTTTTCATTTCTTCTACCTTTACACTGCACCCCCACCACCTTCCTCTTCGATTCTTCTTTCCCCTTTGCCCATTTCCACTCCACACATTTGTAAAGGTCTGATTGTGTGTGGTGAATGTTGTGAGAACTTGACATATTCAAGGGAAATAAAGACCAGGGTTGTGTTCATTTCAGCATGCCCCAATTTTCAGCAAGTTTTTTAATTCCCGTATGTTCATCTCAACTAAACCCTATGTAGAAAGCTGAGGGGATGGTGTTATGGATGTAATTGGCTTTTCTTCATTCCTTGTACCAAAGAGGGCCTTGCCCCAGAGTTCACCTGACTGAAATGTAAAAATACTCTGGCTGCACTAATATAATAGTCTCCCTTGTATAATACATATATAACCATTCGTCCATTTCTGTAGCATTTTACAGTCAAGAGGCTTAGTTAAGACTCTAGGGGCCTCCACATGCAGGAAGATTTGCCAGCGCCCCAACATAGGAGCCTTTGGGATCCCACTTCCTTTTTATTCTTTTTTGGCATTTGGAATAGGTCCATCTTTTCCATCTCCTTAAATACATGCAATTTTTCTTATTTTCACAAAGAACTTCCCTTTTTTTTCTTTCTCTTCTCCTAGACTACAAAGTCCTGGGGTAAGGACCAAGGACCATATTCTTCTGTTTACCTTTACTGCTGGGCCTATGCCTGCACATAGTAGGAGCTCAGTAAATGTTCTTTGTTTTTTGAAACACAACATTTATTATTATTTTTGGCTTTATTGAGATATAATTGACATATAATATTGTGTAAATTTAACATACGCAATGTGTCAGTTTGATACATTTATATACAGAGGGTGCCAAAAAAAATGTGTACACATTTTAAGAAAGGAGAAAACGGTACTGAAATTATAATACGCAATATATACCGATAACAAAAGAAGAATACAGAAGTCATGTGTATACATTTTTTTGGCACCCCCAGGATTACAAAATGATTCCTACCATAGCCCCAGCTAACACCTCCATCATGTCACATAATTACAATTTCTTTTTTCTGGAAAGAACATTTAAGATCTACTCTCTTAGCAATATTCAAGTATATAATGCAGTATTATTAACTATAATCACCAGGAGATTATATCTGGGGATATTAGATCCCCAGAACTTACTCATAACTGGAAGTTTGTACATGTTGACCAACGTGTTCTTACTTCTCCCACCTCCCAGGCCCTGATCACCAACTTTTTACACTTTTTTTAAATGAGTTTGGCTTTTTTAGATTCCATATGAATGATAGAATACAATATATGTCTTTCTTTGTCTGACTGATTTCACATAGCATAATGCCCTCAACGTCAATCTGTATTGTCCCAAATGGCAGGATTTCCTTTTTTCATCATTGCGAATGATGTCAGCTGTGGACTTGACATATATGACCTTTATTGTGTTGAGGTATGTTTCATCTATACCCAATTTGTTGAGCAGTTTATTATTATTATTATTATCATTATTATCATGAAAGAGTACTGTATTTTATCAAATACTTTTTCTGCATCTACTGAGATCATATGATTTTTATCTTCATTCTATTAATGGGATGTATAATATTTACTGATATTCATATGTCAAATCAGCCTTGCCCTACAGGGTTAAATATTGCTTGATAATGGTGCATGATCCTTTTAATGTGCTGTTGAATTTGGTTTTCTAGTATTTTGTTGGAATTTTTGCCTTTATATTCATCAGGGATATTAGTATATAGGTTTTTTGTTGTGTTTGTTTTTTTTCTTGTAATGTCTTTATCTGGCTCTGGTATCAGGATATGCTGGCCTTATCAAATGAGTTTGAAAGTGTTTCCTCCTCTTCAACAACTTGGAAAAGCTTGAGAATGATTGACATTAATTCTTAAATGTTTGGTAGAATTCACCAGTGAATCTGGTCCTGGGCTTTTCTTTGTTAAGAGGTTTTGGGTATTGATTCAGTTTCCTTACTCATTATGTGTCTGTTCAGATTTTCTATTTCTTCATGATTCAGTCTTAGTAAGTTGTGTGTTTCTAGAAATATATCCATTTTTTCTAGGTTATAAAATTTGTTAGCATTTTAATTGCTCATAGTATTCTCTACGAACTTTTATATACCGTGGTATCAGTTTTCTTTCATTTATATTTTGTCTTTTCTTATATTTGTATTTCTTATATTTTGTATTTTCTTATATTTCTTATATTTGTCTTTTCTTTCATTTATATTTTATTTACTTAAGACTTCTCTCTTTTTGTTTATCTAAAAGTTTGTCAATTTTGTTTATCTTTCAAAAAACAGCTCTGAGTTTTCTTAATCTTTTCTAATGTTTTTCTGGTCTCTCTTTTATTTATTTTGCTCTAATCTTTGTTTTTTGTTTTGTTTTGTTGTTTTTTGAGGGGTTTTTTTGCTAACTTTGGATTTCGATTGTTCTTCTTTTACTAGTTTCTTGAAATATAATGATAGCTTGTTTATTTGAGAACTTTTATTTTTCTCAATTTAGGTGTTTATTAATAACATTATACCGCTTAAAACTGCCTGTGCAATATCGCATAGGTTTTGGTATGTTGTGTTTCCACTCTTATTTATTTTAAGAAATTTTTATTTCCCTTTGATTTCTTCTTTGATCCATTGGTTGTTTCAAAATGTGTTGCTTAATTTCCGCATATTTGCGAATTTTACAGCTTTCCTTCTGTCATTAATTTCTAGTTTCATATCATTGTGGTCAGAAAAGATATGGTA
This sequence comes from Rhinolophus hipposideros, assembly GCF_964194185.1. NCBI lineage: Eukaryota > Metazoa > Chordata > Mammalia > Chiroptera > Rhinolophidae > Rhinolophus > Rhinolophus hipposideros. Next base: position 51,022,474 of record NC_138062.1, on the reverse strand, counting down.
TAATTTCAATATTCTTGATTATTACTTGTTTTGTGACCTATCATATGTCTATCCTGGAGAACGTTCTGTGTATGCTTGAGAAGAATGTGTCACCTCCTGATGTTGAAAGGGTGTCTGTTAGGTTAATTAGAGCTAAAGTATGGTTCAAATTCAATGTTTTCTTGTTGATTTGCTGTCTGGGTGATCTCTCCATTGTTGAATGTAGAGTATTAAAGTCCCCTACTATTATTGCATTGCTGCCTATTACTCCCTTCATATCTGGTAGTATTTGGTTTGACAAATACCAAAGTTCCCAAGTTAAGTGCATATATATTTACGAGTGTTCATATTCTTGATAAATTGACACTTTTATTATTATATAATGACCTTCTTTGTCTCTATTGATCATTTTTAGCTTAAAGTCATTTTGTCTGATATAAATACAGCTATCCCTGCTCTCTTTTGGTTTTCACTTGCATCCCTTCACTTTTAGCCTATGTGTGACCTTAAAGCTGAAGTGAATCTCTTGGAAGCAGTATATATTTGGATCTGATTTTATCCATTTATCTACTTTATGTCTTTTGGTTGGAGAATTCAGTCTATTGTTATTAGAGTAGTTTTTTGATAGGTAAGAAATTACTAATGCCTTCTCATTAATCGTTTTCTGTTTAATTTCCTTGTTTCTTTATTCCTCTCTTGCTGCCTTCCTTGACAAATTGATCCTTTTTCGTAGTTATATGCTTTGATTCTCTTCTCTTTATCTGTTGTGAATCTACTGTAGCTTTTTGCTTTGGGGTTACCATGAGGATCACCCCAAATATATTTTAGATCAACAATCTATTCTATGCTGATAACAACTCAACTTTCATAAAAATTCTATTTTTCTATGTGTTTGATATCATGATATATCTCCTTTTATATTGTGTATACATTAACAAATTGTTGTAGCTATTGTTTAATCTTCTTGTCCTTTAACCTTTATACAAGAGTTAAATGGTTAACATAACCATCATATTAAGAGTATTAGAGTAGTCTGAATCTTTACCAGTGTGTTGTGTATTTTAATATGTTTTTATACTCCTCATTAGTGTGTTTTCTCTTCAGCCTGAAGCACTCCTTTTAGCATTTTTTGTTAGGTGGGTCTAGTGAGGATAAATTTCCTCAGTTTTTGTTTGTTTGGCAAAGTCTTTATCTCCCCTTTATTTCTGAAGGACATCTTTGCCATAAAGTATTCTTGGTTGGCATATTTTTCTCTCAGCATTATGAATATATCATTCTACTCTCTCCAACCCTGTAAGGTTTTACTAAGAAAACTACTGATAGTGTCATGGTAGTTACCTTGTATGAAGCTGTTTCCAAGATTGTCTCTTGTCTTTGATTTTTGAAGTTTTATTTTAAGGTATCTTTGAGAAGATCTCTTTAAGTTGATTTTGTTTAGTGACCTGTCAGCTTCATGAATTTAGATATTCAAATATCTCCACAGATCTGGGGAGTTACTTTAAATAAGTTTGCTGGCCCTTTATCCCTCTCTTCTCCTTCTGAAACTTCAATAATTCACAAATTGGTTGTTTTGATGGTATACCATAGATCATGTAGTCTTCACTCTTTTTCATTCTCTTTTCTTTTTGTTTCTCTAATTGGAAAATGTCAATTGATCTGTCTTCATTCCTCCTGAGTCATTCTTCTGCTTGGTCAAGTCTACTGTTGAAGTTCTCTATTGAATTCTTCAGTTCAGTCATTGTACACTTCAGTCCAAAATTTCTTTTTGGTTCTTTTTATTGTTTTCTATCCTTTTGTCAAACTTCTCATAGTTTTCTTATATTGCTTTCCTGATATCATTGTTTGTCTATGTTCTCTTGTAGCTCTGAGCATCCTGAGAACAATTATGTTGAGTTATTTGTCAAGCAATTTCTTTATCACTTTGGGGCCAGTCACTGGAAGTTAGAGTATTCCTTTGGTGAAGTCCTGTTTCCCTAATTTTCTCTGATTCCTGTAGACTTGTGTAGGTGGCTACACCTTTGAAGAAACAGTCATCTCTTCCAGACTTTATGGAATGACTTTGGTAAGAAAGATTTCCACTTGCAGGTGGGGGCACACTGAAGTGTGGTGTGTGCCTGGGTCTAGTGGTACCGGGTGCCAAGTAAGAGATCTGTGGTGTAATTGGGCTGGGGTGTGAGGCATGAAATCTCTTCAACTCAGGCCACAGGAAGCATAGCATTGAGAACTGTGTAGTCCTCGGCAAGTGCTACTGAGCGTCTATGGTGATGATAAGAGTGATCAAGTTCCTTAGCTGTGCCTCCAGATCCAATGGTGGTGGCCAGAGATGGTGGTGTGCACACATTTGGCTGTGGGGGCCAGCTTTGTATGCCTGTGTAGTGGTGGGGGCCAGTTGCAGACACACACGTAGTTGTTGGGGCCAGGATAAACAACTGCTGGAGCCAAGGTAGTTAGGAGGCCTTAGCTGTTGGCACATATTACATTGTCTGTTGGGCCTTGGTCTGTGTGCATGGTGGTGCAGCATGGTGAGGGATTTGGACTGGTGGCATGCAGCTGTAAAAGCCAGCTGCAGGTGATCACAGTGGTGCAAGCCAGTGACAGGCGATAGGGCCTTATCTGGGCCCATGAGCAGTTGTGGTGGCCATGGCTGCCAGCTGTCCTCTCCCATGGCTATATAGTCTTTTCTGGGCATGTGCACACAGTGAAGGCTGGTGACAAGTGTCAGGCTTGCGGTGTGCAGTTGCACAACTAGAGGGGCTACACATAAGCACATGCACAATTGTGGAGGTCAACCATGGGCGTCTAGACTGGCATTTTGCATTCAAACAACCACAGAGGCCTGGGCTGGCTGCTGGTGCAATTTCCCAGGCTCCTGGGGTACAGGGTGGGTACAGGAAATGACTTAAGTGGTTGAAGTGAATGTACCTACAGGGAAAGCTGGCAAAATCTGCAGGAAGTTTGCAGCAACTAAGCTGGCCATTTGTTTCTTCCTTGTTGTTGAAAACAACTAGATTTTTCCTGTAGAGCAGATACTGTGAATCTCAATCACTTCCATGCATGGCTGCTATTGGTAGTCCTCGCTTTTCTTCATTGTTCTCGCCATCTCCATACATCTCAGTTTTGTCTATCTGAGCAGGATGAAACTGAAGTGGGACTTTCATGTGGTGACCCGGCAGGCTAGGGAAGCCAGTCACTCACCCCACTCTTCCATTCCTGGTAAGGGGAGTTCTTTATAACTGGGGACTTCCCTCTTGGCAATGAGCAATGCCAGTTTGGGGGACAAGGTGATGCAGGGAAAATAATGTTGTCTTCCTTCTCTTCTTGTGCAGTTATTCTCAGGCTTTTGTTTGTTCCACCGTGTACCTGAGCTCTCCCAGAGCTGTTTTTGTTTATAGATAGCTGCCTAATTGTTGATCATTGAGAGGTCTCCCTGCTGCCCTCTTGGTGATTTCACTTTGGCCTCGATAAATGTTGATTGAATGAATAGATGCAGTTCTTACCACAATCCTTGGTGGCTGTATAATCTTTACCAATACGTCATGTAAGTGCAAACAGCCTTTAAATGGTCAGGATCTGCTATGTCCCATGCTTAGAAGTACAGCTTTCTGAAGACATAGACCTAATTTTTCTGTTTACCTCTAGCTATCTGCAAGTGACACAACTTTTGATCTGGAGATTGTGTGTCACTTCTTTGAGGTCCAGAAATGGAAGTAGAAAGAGTGTCCACCAGCTGGCCTCATAATGCACACAAAGCTATGTGACCTCTAGGATTTACTCATTGATTTATGTGGGCTATTTCCATTGACACCTGGGATAGGAGGTGCGGACAGGTGTCTAAATGGGATAAAGCCACTCTATTTACCTCAGAGTTTTGCTGAATCTCAAATAAAACAATGTATGCAAACATTTTTTCAAATTGTAGAACACTGCAGAAAATAGCATATTATTAATAATGCTAACTAAATTGTTAAGTTTATCCTTATGATTTTATGCTGTGAATTAAGTATGTACTATCAAGTCTTGCTACACACTGAACTAGGCAATTCTCGATTTCCTTGTCTCTTATACAAACTAATTTGTATATTTTCATGTTTTATAGATTTTTGCTCCAGTAGACATTTACTTCTTTACTTTCCTGTTTAAGGACTTCCTGGTTTTACACAGTTGCTTCATGTGACTGCTAATTTTGTTTTACATTTTGGAGGAGTACATATTAGGCAATTTGTCCCTTTTATTTAACCTTTTCTAACACTATTGAGTAACTATAACAAAATTGGTCTTTAATACTTCTCAGTTTTCATAGTGACACAAGTTCTATGTGGCAAGGTTTTTCTATTTTAAAATAAGTCTTTATCTTACTCAATTCACATGGGTTGCTGTTTGTCCTGATTGGCTGGACATTGGAAAACTGTAAAAGACATTTTCACAATGACTTGACATTTCAAAATTCGTACAGATATTGAAAACCATGAATTTTCCAGAAACTCCCAATATCAGATCAGAATTTTGTTTAAAATGTTGAATACATTAGTTATTGAGATAATATCCGTTTCTTTCGGAAACCTATGCACGCATTTATGTACCTTTCGTGTTGCAGGTGAGAAACAAAAGCCCAATACATACTGACTTGTTTAAAGTCATGCACTGAGATGGGAAGAGAGCTGTGGAGCTCGTCTGACTTTTCCTACGTCATACTGCCTACCTTGCAGTCATCTGGACCCCTTTTGCTACAGAGAGCTGACAACCTCAATTCCTGCGGGACTGCACCTTTGAATACGTATCTAATCATGCTCCCTCTTAGGAGATTTGATGTGAGAATTTCAGTCCTGCATACGTGGCCACGTACGGTCTTTGTGATGTTGGATCAAGACAATTTCAGAGACTAGTGCAGTGTGCGCAGATCTGACTTGGACAGCTGAATATATGTGAAGAAAATAGGAATTATACTATTTGCTTTTTTTTTAAAGTTACAATTTAGATCAATTTAACTTCTTACCCATTTTTTCTTATCATTACTATTAAAAGAACACTCATCACTTCAGATTATTTTGACTGGTAACAATTTTCAGTTACCATAAAACAAATGATCTGAGAAATATCTTTAGACATGATAATTACAAAAATATTCTTCCGCTATAAAAGTAATTACTCATAGTGACTTCATTCATTAGTTGCCTCAAAATCCTGCACTCAAGTTGCCCTCAGCAGGAATCTCCATGTTCTCAAAAGAAAAGTGGGCATAGAAGGAAAGCTGAGTGGGAATAGAAGCAAAGCAAGGCTCTCCTCTCTTATCTCTCATAATGCTCTGTACGGGGGTGCCAAAAAAATGTATACACATGACTTGCATTCATCTTTTGTTATCAGTATATATTAAGTATTACAATTTTTTTCCAATTAAAGTTTATTGGAGTGACAGAGTATTACAATTTTAATACAGTTTTTTCCTTTCTTAAAATGTATGTACACTTTTTTGGCACCCTCTGTATTTATAAATCTTTAAGTCAATTTGTTCATGCCTTTGGAGAAATCACTGAGCATTTTTTATTTGGGGACTTGTATAAATTCAGTTAAAAGTGATTTTAGACATACTTTGTCCTCTGATATAAGCCACCCTTATTGTAGTGGGCACCTGGCCCATCTCAGAGCAGCAGTGACAATCTGAAATGTTTCCTTATACTGACTCTAAATCTCAGCTTTTCTAGCGTTATTTCTTGAGGAAAAGACTCCATATGCCTGAATCAAGTACTGTGACCAATACTAGAATTATAGAGATAGTTATAATTCTAGAGATAAAGAAAATGTTTCCTCTTTCAAGTTAATCGGAGTGTAGCACATTTGGAAACCATGAATAGAAAAGTGAATTACAGAGGTGAACACAATGCTCAATACAGTACAATGTGATAGAAATTATTGTGATACAGACGTCCCCATAAGATACTATCTGCATAAACTCTGGGCCTAGGCCAAGCACCACAGTTGTAAATGTGGCATCTTACCCAAATTATAGGCCTCAGGCAATGAGCAAATAACCTCAGAATCCAAACTTATAAATATCTCAGCTCATAGGAGAGCACTAATTAGCTGTATGATCAAAGGCATGATTTTAAGTCATATTTAATGAGATACAATTTACATTGTACAATTTATCCTTTTTAGTGTACAGTTCTATGAGGTTTGACAAATGCATTCAGCTATGTAACCACCATCACAATACAGAACAATTTCATCATCCCCAAATATGTTCCATGTGCCCATTTATAATCAACACCTCCCTCAGCTGCTAGTCCCTGGCAACCACTGACCTTTTCTCAGTCCCTACAGACTAAAGACAGAATTCTCAATCTTTGTAAGCTTTGGTTTTCTTATTCATCAGTAGAAATATTAATAATCTATTTCCAGGGGTTGTTAAAAGAATTAAATAAGATAATATATATAAAATGCTCAACACTATGCCTGATACATATGAGCACAGTATGTTGTTAGTGACGATGATGGCGTTGATGATGATTAAATGTTGAGCACTGAGTTGTAACCCAGAAATCACAATGGTGTAGCGAATAAAACTAAGATTTTCTAAAACACAATCTCCCAAGTAATACAGAAGCATTTTCTGTAGTATCTTGACAATCGGTCATCAGGCCTTAATTAAAATGCTTCCATCAATGGGAAACTCAGGATTTCTCAAAGCAACTTATTACATTGGTGGACAGAAAAATTGCTTAGATGTTCTCTTTGCCTTTCCATAATTTCTACTCTCAGATCACAATGACCTTAGGACACAAGTTCAATTTCTCTTTCACGTATAGGTTTTTCAAAGAAAGCACCCTCCCCTCTCTTTACTTCTATTCCTGAATCATTTCTCAACTAAAGAAGATCAAAACAGATACAGCTAGAGATTATTGGCAGAGGATGTAAGGCGGAAGATTATGACTTGGTATAAAAGGGAATGTTCTAAAGGAGTTACTTAAAGATGAAAGAAGTGGAAATAGAGGTAATTATTTCTCCATTCCCTAAGATGTTTAAATCCTGCTTGAAGAATCACTTATCAGAGACGTAGGAGGGTCTTGAGTATTATATGGGTAATTGGACCAAGTAATCGCTAAGCTTCTTCTAGCCTGGAAAGTACGAGTCTACAAACATTTGTTCCTTTTGCCGTATCTCTAAAACATTTTATCTGTAATTTCAGTCACAGAAATCATCTTGCCTCCATAGAGATGGTTTCTGCCTTGCGTTTAAAATCCATTTATCTTTCTTCAGTTGTTTACTCAAACTCATCTCAAGTTTTTGTTAATCACATTTGGATAAGAGAAAATAATGTATATCAGAACCTCTTGAACAACTTTAAGGATTATGCAAAATATAAGGTGCTATAAAGCTCTATCTAGTCTGAATCCTTGAATAGCACCACAAAATTTTATTGTAACTATTTTTAGTGGAGATTTGTCTAAATTCCATTTATGTTATGGTTACAGTTTTTACAGTTAAACCATTATGCTTAACTGTCTTTTTATTTTTCAGTTTACTGGACAAGTTTTCACATTTTCTGTATGATAGCATTATTGTTAATAATATTAATTGGAGTATTGAGTTGTAATACAATAATACTTTCAGGGCTAGAAAACAAATTTTGTTTTGTTTTGGATTTTTGCCCCTACATAAAATAGTTTCATACTACTTCTGGTGTGTGTGGGAGTGGAGGAGGTTCTGCATTTTACTGTATTTTCCATCCCCAATAGCTGTCACAATGCACTTATGTATGGCCATATTTGTCTATTTTCAATTTATTGTGGCTTGGAAATTAGATATGTACGCTTATTAGAACAAAGTGTGAAGCAAGGGTACATAAATTCTGAGACACGAGGTATAAAACACATCAACTCCCATGCATGGTTCTTATATAATATTTATTTTTGCAGCTCAGAATCCTTTAAAAATTAACTTCATGTTTTCTCTTGTATTGTGAAGAGGAGGGATGAGGCTGTGAGTTGCCTGAGATAATGTACAATCTAGAGTTTATTGCCCTATTATTAACCTAACTCAATCTCTGACCTTCATTTCCGGGATTAACAAGGGCAGCTGCATCTCCAGCAGCGCGTGCCATCTTTGGAGCAGACCCAACAGGTAACTGGAGAGCAGCATGCTTTTGGTATCGAAAGAGGAGCCAGACCAGAGTATGATTCTAAGCCAGATATCTTGGCTACTTTTACTAATTTTTGATAATCATCTCATTTAGTGGATATTATTTCAAGGAAAATTGTGAAGAATGAAAAATTCGAAGAAGTCAGAAAGGAAGCAGAGAAGAGGTTCTCTCCCAGCAATATCTCCACTTGGAACAATGGAGTTGAGAAATGGGAGGCCAGGAAAAGGACAGAAGGACGTTTGTAGGATAAAATCTCCAAGAGGCAGGAAGAACTACGATCATTTTTCTTTGAGCTCATTTGTCACTGGTTTTCCAGGAGGTATATTTAGCTCTTTGTTGCTAGTAAAAGACATGCTCCTGGATCTTGCAGAATGGCACCATTCCAGGTGCAGCACCAGGAGGAAGTTCTAAGGTCACTAATATCAATGGTAAAACCTGTAACCATAAAAAAATGGACTTCCTTGAATCTACTGGACACGCTCCATCCAACAAGTTCTGCCAGTGGCCCAGGTAGAACTTGTTCCCTCAGATTGCCAGGAACTGTGCTCCCAAAACCCTGAACTCAATGCCCAAATACATTTTTAGATAAGTGCTTGTAAACTTCAGTTGTGCATGTAACTCATTTGGAGACCTCAGTGAAATACAGATTCTGATCCAGAAGGTCTGGGGTGGGCCTGAGATTTTGAACACGCTCTTTGGTGATGCCCATGCTATTGGCCATGAGCCAGTCTTTGAGTAGCAGTGTTTTCAAATATTTCAGCTCTGGTTAAATTAATTAGAAATCTTGAAATGAAAGGGAATAGTTATAAAATAAACCAAATGCTCAACTCCACAATGTTAGTGCTGAAAACGCATAAAGAATATCAAAAAAATTTTTTTTAATAAAATAAAATGGGGGCCTGTCTTTCCCCAAGCCCATTCCTAGTGACTGATTTCCAGCCCATGACTTTTCAGGTCACCTTGCTGCTCCTTATGAGAGATGTGCTCAGAAAACACTGAAAAGGAGAGGGCGCTGGAACTGAAGAGGGGGGTAAGGCATGAAATGCTTACAAGTAGAATAAAATTATAAAGTAGAGTCAACAGAGGGGAAAAAGCAACTAAGAAGAAAGGGAACAGGTGATAGGAGTAAAAGAAATCTGGCTGCAAGAGTTAGGGTCACAGTAGGAAGTCCTTGAGAGTGATCAAAATTAAGGATATCGGGAAGGTCCTGCACTGCAACTTTCTTCCAACTGATGGCAAGAAATTGTGACCATAAAAAAAGAAAGGGGGCTCTAACCGCCTGAGCCACCGGGCCGGCCCCATGCTCCTAACTCCGAAGGCTGCCGGTTCGATTCCCACATGGGCCAGTGGGCTCTCAACACACACATACACACACACACACACGAAAAGGCAAAAAAAAAAAAAAAAAAAGAAAAGAAAGGGGGGTGAGTTCCGTTGAATCTGATGGACAATCTCTCTCACCTTCCATCTATTCCTAATTTCTCATTGGTGTGCAGTCTTTTTCATTTTGAGTGGCTCTCCTATTGTGGGCTTCTTTTCAAACACCCCTGTCTTAGTCAGTTTAGATTGCTATAACATAATACCATAGACTGAGTGGCTTAAACAACAACACTTATTTCTCACATTTCTGGAGGCTGAAAAGTCCAAGATCAAGGTGCTAGCAGATTTGGTGTCTAGTGAGGACCCAATTCCTGATTCAGAGATGGCCATCTTCTCACTGTGTGTTCACCTGGAAGGAAGAGGGTGAAAGAGCTCTTTGGGGTCCCTTGCATAAGGGTATTAATCCTATTCATGAAAGCACCACCCTCATGACCTAATTACCTTTGAAAGGCCCTATCTTCTAATACCACCATATTGGGGGCTAGGATTTCAACGTATGAATTGGGTAAGGACACAAACACTGAGTCCATTGCAACTCCTGAAAAATTGAATACGTGAGTCTTTTATTATCTTGGCAAGCACATTTAAAATATGCTTGTTTGAAAAAAAAAGAAAAAGAAAAAAATAAAATAAAATATGCTTGTTTGGGAAACAGAGGCAGCTTAGGCACACTGGCAGGGATAGGGGTCTGGAAGGAAAGCTACAGAGCTAATGTGACAGCATGAAAGGCATTGAGATCAGCAGGCACTAGAGACAGACCCTGGTTCATGAGCAATGGATTTTCTGGGTGTAAGGGAGCCTGGAGGAGAAAAGAAGATACTCAAAAAGTGTGTGAGTTGAAGCAAAATTAGAGATATAGACGTGTGTTCATTGTGTGTGTCCCTTCCCTGTTCTTTGTTTGAATGCTCCATCTCCTGAGACTTAAGACTCTGAAACGGTCACCAAGTAATTTAAGGTCAGACCTCAGATGCCACCAGCACTGCACACACATCACTGATATTCTTCGTCTCTGTGAGGATAAATGAGGATGATAAATCAAGGTATTCCATTCTACGATAATATTTTGCATCGGGAAGCATCACCTATATTTATTATCATCACATGTATACACTTACCCCCAAAACAAAAATAATGACGAAATTAGATCCATCACAAATTTTAGTAAGTCATTCATCGTTCTGCTTTATTCATGAAAAGTAAGTCATTCATCGTTCTGCTTTATTCATAAACAAGAATTTTCTTCTTTCCTTCTCTCTCCTTCTCCTTCTCCCTCTCTTTCTCCCCCACTCTCTCTTTCTTTTTGATTTATTTGAGGTTTAGAAAACAGCACACTCCACTCAAGGACAACCTTGATCCTTGATAGGATAGTTAGCCCCATATAGACAATAAAAGTTTACTAAGCAGAAACAATGTCCAAAGCAACTATTAATTTTTCAACTGAATATATTTTCTGCTTTTTTTTTTTTTTTTAAGGAGGGCACAGCTCAAAAGTGGCCCATATGGGGATCAACCGGCATCCAGGAGCAACACACTATAACCAACTATAACCAACGCACTATAACCAACGGAGCCAACCAGACGCCCTATTTTCTGCTTTTTAAAGAAGTTCTTTTTCAAAAATAAGTGTCCTGCTAGCTAAGGTTCTTGCACCATTATGGAAGTCAGTAAAAGTCCAAAGATTTTGCTTTGAGTTTTGTGTGGGTAATGCTTGCTAACTTTTCTTCAAAAGGACCGGCATGTACAATTTTCTAAAAAGAGACATATCAGGGGAAATGTTTGTTCCTAAGTCTGAAGATGGTAAGTTCTTTTTATTCTAAAGGGAATGACTTGTTGTATAATGAAAAGTTTTGATGTCATGCAATCCTGGAAACTCTTAGAAGGCTGTGTTTGAGCGCTCGGAGATTTGTTAAATTTTGTAGAAGGAGGAGGCTATAGGATAAAATCAGGACTGGGATCTGGGATCAGTACCGTGTGCTGTCTGTGTTGAATGACATTATTTCCTCCAACTGAACCACTTAAAGTGTCTCTATCTGGAGCCGTGCAAAACTGCCTTCTCTCAGATTACCTGCTTATTTGCTCGATTGCGGAGGTGGGCATGGTCAAGAGGAAGAAGTTGGCATCTGGCATCACACAGACCTGGATTTTCATCCCATTTCTGCCATTAGCTGTGTGGCCTTGAGAAATCTTCTGGAACTGTCTGAGCCCCACTATCTGTGTACAAAATTAAGGTAATAAAGTCTCTCAGGCTTCTTGGGAGGAGTAAATGAGATCAATGCAAGCAATCTACTAGATTGGAAGAATATGAAATGTCAAGTGAGGTGTATTATGAAATTAAAAAATCAAAAGGCAAGGCGCTGTCAGTCTTAGGTTCAGCTAGCTTAGGCATTCTTAAGGAACCGTGAGAAATTGTTTCAATTTAATACTTACTTCCTTCTCTTACAAGTGCAGAAAAATGACAACTAAATTAGAAAACCTTCTCTAAAACCCAGACGACTGCCCAGCCTGACTGACAGCTTGATTTCAGCCTCATGAGATGTAAGCAGAAAACCCAGACGCTCCTGCTGGATCTCTGACCTATGGAGTAGGTGACACACTTATGATCTGCAATAAATGTGGTCATTCGTTTGTGGTGACTTGGGATGCAGCAGTAGGGCTCTAATACAAGATGTAATTTTGGGAGTGGAGAGTGAGGACGGAAAGAGAGAAAGTCAACTGTAAGGGTGCCTCAGAGGGAGCTGCTGTTGAGGGCAATGGGAATTCCATTCTCCTGTGATCTCCTGAGAGGTGGGCAGAATGCCACCCAGAATTATCCATCAAAATTACAAGACCACCGCATATACCTTCCAGCTCTGCCCGGCTCATCCTCTCCTTACGTAGTTAAGGGAGCCTTAATGACTATGCTAACAGCATCGTCCCATTGCCCAAGGTGGAGGAGATGAAGGCCCCACAGAAAGACAGAAGCTCCTCGAAGTGAAAGGCTGGCTCTATAGAATGAGTCTGAACTTGCACAGAACATCCTGGAAAACTGTTACTGAACATAGAGGTAGGCCAAGGTGATATGTGAGGGATGCTTAAAATAATAAATAAAATAAAAATCCTAGAGTGTCAGATCTGGGCTCAGTGAAGAGAGGGCTCTTGCTCAAAAGAACCAAGTCTCTGCACAGCGAGGTCAGAAGGAGAACTCAGTTCCCATGACCTTCAATTAGCCTCTCTCCACTGCTCCTAGAACTTCACCTCCACCAGTGAAGCAAAGTTAAACCCATGAACTCAAGAATTCCTAAGCTGCTTATCAAATTCCAATCTACCTTGCCGGCCTCCTCTGTTCCAAGCTAGACTACAAGGTTACTTCTAGCCTCTAAGCTCATTTCACACTTAAATATGTAGTGCTTTCTACTAGCAGTTGTATTTTCTTGTTATAGTGTGTTAACAAAACAAAACCATATCCAGCTTATTGTTGCTTACAAAGAATTAACTACCAGGGTTTCTGGAAAAAAATTATATTGAGCTCATTCCTATACTTTCAACTTTGTCAGCTCTCTAAAGTTCATTTTGAGTCATCTAGAAACTTCTTAGCGTCTCCTAAATGGTGGCATGCTTTTTTTTCTCTATGGATTCTGGACTGGGAGTGAAATTGGAAAAAAGTGGACAGAGCAGTAAGATCCCCAAACTTATTACTGACAAAGTCTTGCTAATTTATTTGTAAATGTTCCAGACCTGCCATGGTAATTTACACCTATTTTTAAAGAAATAACTTTATTACTTCCCCTAATACTTAGCATATCCTATCTTGAGCAACAGAAAATTTACATAGTGACTCAGTCATTGATAAGGAATTATTTTTACACCTTAAAGTGAGCTTGATAAGAAGCTTTTCTGAGCATTTAATTTTATTTTATCTAAATTTCAGTTTTAAAAATTTAGACTTGGTTTTTCAGATGCTCGATTACTCTTGAAATAATCTAGTTACCAGACTAAACAAACATTCTCATTACATTTAAGCTCCGTTCTGAGTAGCTGAATTTATAACAAATAAAAACATGGAGGTGATAGTTCACAAAAGATTGAACAAAGACAGCTTAAACTAGAGTTCCGTTAAAATGACTTAAAACATTCTGTTTACACAGAGCTTTCTGCAATACATCTAAAGCACTGTATTTTATTGATTTAAAGACACAACTTTTTTTTTTTAAGTTTTAACAACTCTGAAATTGGAATGTGTGTTACCTTGCTCTCAACCAAGGAATACGTATGATATAGTTGGTTTTACCTGCATGTACACAAACATCAAAAACGCTAAATCTCACACAGCCTGGTTTCTAACGACGTCTCTGCTGATAGGTCGGCCGGTAAAGGAATGCACGTGGTCAGGCAAGTTAAGAAAGTTTTTACTGTAAGAGAGAAAAGTGTATCGGACTGAGCAAAGACCGCTACAGTCCGGGCTGCACGCCTAAAGGAGATTTGCAGCCCCAAGGGAGGGGATGAAGAGGGTTGTATAGGGGCTGTGCTGACAGGGTAGCATTGTTTGAACAGAAAATGCTCACTGCCTGTAAGCCAGTAGCTGTTTTGTGGCGTTTTCTGTGATCGCAAGTTTGGCTCTGTCTGCAGGTGCAGGCCAGCAGACATTTTGTTGTCTTCTTGCAGACATCGCTGTCTGTAAGTCAAGGTCTCTGAGACCTAGCATTCCGAGACCTAACATCAAGGTCTCTAACATTCAGAGACCTAACACCTGGCATTGTCTCCTACCACTCTCGCCTTCCATGAGTGTGCTCCAAATACAGAGGTCTGCTTGGGTTCCAGGATCGGTTGTGCGTTGGATCATTTTGCCATCCATTCAGGATGCCTGCAATGCAGTTGCCTCCAATCTCATTATGATGATCCTTCTACCATTCAGATCTCAGCCTAACATGTCCACTTCATTACCTAAACCACCATAGCTGTCCAATCATTAGACATCGGAACTGACGTACCACCATCTGCTATTTTTCTTATTTGTTAGCTTATTTATTGATCCGTTGATTAATTGATTGTCTCCCTTCAATGGAATATGAGCTCCTGCTGAGTCAGTCTGCTGGCCGGCTTTTCTGCTGCATTCCTGGCACACAGAACAATACCTCACACATAGTAGATGCTCAATAAACATGTTAAAAGAAAGAATCCATGTCACCTTTATTTTAACCCACATAACATATAATACTGCTATTACCAAGACAAGTTTTTTGTTTGTTTGTTTGTTTTGTTGAGCAAAAGAAACAAAAAAGGGAAATACTAATTGAGCAGATCTGGCTGGTATGACAAATGTGTGCTGGATTAGATGTTAATGGTACAAACCCCAGACTTCTCCCCATCCCCATTTAAGACTTTTCCTCCATGCTAGTTTCTAAAACCCTTCTCTGTGGTCCTCACTCCCACGGAAAGGAAATTCATACTGTCTCCTTTTTTCATGTTTCAAGAAGTTATCAGAAGTGAAAAAAATACCTACATGTAGTAGAAGTACACTTGCTTTTTTGAATAAATAAATGTATATATGTGAAGGGAGTGACTTAGTAACCCCACCCAATGACCCCACCCAATGAATAATTCTATGGAGCAGATCCACTTTGGGAAGCATGTAAGTTTTATGCGCAGATCCCAGTCAATAAATGACAGGATCCAATTCTCTAGGAAAGTACTTATCACTATTTCTTATCACCATGTCATGGAGCCAAATCCCCCCAATTTCCTCTACTGGTACAAATGATGCCCTTATATTTTCATATAATGACTCTTGAATCGCTGGGTAAATATTTTATCAAGTCCCTTTCTTTCCAGAAGCTCTTTACTGTGTGTCAATTTAAGGGAATTGTGAGAACTGTATGTTAAAATTACAGATCTTAAAAATGGACAAGAAAATTTCTCCTGGTCTAGGGGCTGTGGCTTCAGGCATGTATGTTATCATACCATTCTTGTTTGTTTGTTTTGTTTTTTACAAATAAAGAAACTGAGTCCTGAGAAACTGAAGGTAAAGAACCTCATTTGTGAAGTGAAGATGGCAGTAAGGTTACCTTCCCCATATTTCTCTGCTCATTGTAATTCTGATCCCAGCACATTCATTTTCAGCCTGGGTCACATCATTAACATTTCTCATTTTAAAACTGAGGCAAAAATACCTCTGCCATAGACCAATACTACATTATTCGATATCAGGGGGAAAAAACAGTTCTGATTTTCTTTAATTTCTATACTCACCAAATGCTTATTGTAAACATTGTTTTGATTTTTATTTGTATAGCCTTTAACTATTTTCACCGTACTCAATGTGTGTTATCTGTCTTTCTGGGCAGTTGAGATATTACTGAATCCACGATTGAAGAAAGAGTGCACAATTCGCTCAGAGGGAGGGCAAAGGAAAGAAATCTGGAAGACCCTGACCCTAACCTTGATTCTAACCCTAACCTTTACCCATAGAGAAAAACCCATGCACATCATGACCAATGGAGAGTAAAAATGGTCAACAATTTAAAAAATCAAGAGTCCCAGCAGAAATGCAAATGCTTGAAAAACACTGCTAAATGGAGGAAAGAGTGGGTGAGGCAAAGAGAGTGATGTGAGGGGGTGCAAAAGAGGCACTCAGAGAAAGCTGTCAAGTTAGTGGGTGGATAGACGGGTTGACAGGTGAGAGGAGGAGAGATGAATGACAAGATTGGGGAAAGGTATGAGGAGAGGGCAGGGTGAGAGAATGAGCAGAACTGAGGTGCCATACAGGACTGGGCTTTCTATGTGAGTAGCATCTAGGAACCATTGCTCAAGAAATTAACCTTTTCTGTTGCTCCAAGGTCGACTTTATGGTGTCAGGGAGAGCAAGTGGAGGAGAAATTAGGCAAAATCAATTCAATCTCTAATCTTACTCTTTGTAATCAGCATCTAGTTAGATTCCAAGTTATATCGCCATAACAAGTACCATTTGTACTTTCAAAATTTGATATTTTTTAATGAACTCTCAGGTGAAGTAGGTAACGAAATAGGCTAGCTCTGTGAAATTTGGCTGGTTTTTCTTTGAAGGAAAATATTTACGAAAAAGAGGAGAGCTTCTTGAATTCACCTTCACTTTACAAAAGAAAAATATCAGGGTATATTTACTGTATTAAATAATTTGATCATTTCAATTCCGTGTATTCGCTATAAAAATGTTTGTGGTTGCTTAAAATCTATAGAAACAAACAATCTTCTCAGTAAAGATCAATCATTTTTGGCTTTTCATTTCTTGTGAGGAAACTGCCATAAAATTTAATGCAAATCAGTTGAGTGAGGAAAAAGCAGAGGAGGCAAGATTTATAGGAAGTCTCACGCTGATAGGAAACAGCGCCACCTGTTGGTAATTATATAACTTTTCATTTTCTGTCTAAAAAAGAGGACTGTGAAATAATTTTTAATGAAGAAAATTTTAGATTTAAATTTTCAAATAAAAAAGCCTCATGGAACACGTTTAAAAATCAAGTGTAATTAAATAACACAACATAAAACATAGCCTACAGACTCACTCTTTCTCTTCCCTTTTTTTTTTTTTTTTTGCTGTGCTTTCTTGTATTAATATTTATACATCATTTTGGTAAGCCTCAAACTGCTGCCTCTTGATTTATCCATTATAGATGTTATCTGTCGATTTCATGAGCTTAACACTGAATATTGAGCTTTCTTTATTTCACAGGTGGTAGACACAGAGGTGGACGGGTGGCCCTCAATGAAACAACAGGTGAGAAGGGACTTGCTCTCACTCCTGAACTGATCCATCTTTGGCAAATGGTCAGGCTTCTCTTTTTGGCCCAGATCTTACAATGGCATCCAGAAAATATCAGTGCCAGTTATGTTCACCATCCCATTTGGCACATGGCAGCTCAGGGGCTGCCGTGAAAATAATTCCCACCCAACATTTACACTCATTTGTTCCAGCCTCCATTAAGGTTGTGCTTTCACAGAAGGGATGGTACAGGTTTGCTTGTTTGTTTCTTATTTGTTTTCCACCCTGTGAACTGAGAACAGAGATACTTCCCTCACTCACCATGTTAATGGCTGCAACCTCCTTAGACATATAGTGAACACAGGTGACGAGATGCGCGAGAGCAGAAGTCTCTAGACCAGTGGGGAGAGGATGTCTCATCAGATGAGCCCACTGATCCAGGTGCTGGGATGGAGGCTGTGCAGCCTTGAAGTGGGGGTAGGGGGGTTGGACAAGAGACAGCAATGAGGAATCATTTATTTAGTTTCCTAATTTTAAATATAGTAAGGTTTTTATAGGCTATACTTGAACGGTTTGCTAGCTTCAAAAAAACATAAAATAAAATTCCCTTAACAAACTTGCTCTCAACAGCTCAGTTTTCCTCGGTTATTAACCTTGGTTCAAACTTGAAAACTGAATGCAATGTATGCAGAGTATCATTTTCCTTATTTTGACGGTGCATTGAGGAGAAGCAGGATAGCAGACAGAATGCAATGGAGAGTGTTGGTCATCCAAGTGACAGACTAGGAGGCTCCAAGCTCTCACTTCCCCACAGTAACATCTATAAAACCACCAGAATCTGTCCGATCCAGCTGGGGATCTTAGCCCAGGAGACCCAAAAAGTGGCAACAACAGTCTCTTTCCTGCTCCCACCACTGCCAGCCCTGGCAAGAGCATCCATTAACCTCCAGGACGTGTGTGTGTGTGTGTGTGTGTGTGTGTGTGTGTGTGTGTGTGTGTCTCCTTTCTTCCTGGCACCCCCGTGTCTGGCTTAGTGCTCCTCTATGTTTCATGACAGCAGTGGCCATGACCAGGCCAACGGGCCGGAAGCCTCTGTCAGGTTGTGTCCTTTGGCACACACCAAGTTTGTAGGCTAGGGCCAGGTTCAGTTGTCCCCTTGGCTCGTCCCTGCTGTGGGAAGGGAATGTCCTTCCCTTGGGAAAGCAGCCCAAAGCTCAAGGAAGGAAGCACTACGCTGGTGTAGATTGGGGCCAGCAACCCTTGTTGTGGACAGTTGAGGTGGCCAATGAATTGTTAGGGCCTCCTGATATGGGCGAAGGGGCTGAGGACGTAAGGGAGCCCAGGCCTGCAGAGTTTGCGTCCCACTGGGCCCCGGTTGGCCCTGGGTAGCAGAGAGGTTGAGGGGCTGGGATGCAAGCTGCCTGCCTGGGGACTGGAGTGGAGGAGGCGTGGAGAAGCAGCAGCTGTGGCCCACCTCTGTTTCTAAAGACCTTCTCCTTGCTGGCTCCTGACGCCAAGATATAGAAAAGCCTTTATTCCAGTTTTTGAAAACTGCTTTAGCTGTTCTAATTCCTTTGCCTTTCCATATACGTAAGTGTTTTTAAAAGATAAATACATGTTGCTTCGAGTTTGGGGTTTGTTTGATTTTTACCACTGGAAGTTCTACAACTTGTTTTCATTGGTCAATTCACCATCAACATCTTTCCATGCCAGTACCTATACATCTACCTCATTGAAAATTATAAATAAACCTAAATTGTCTGAGCCAAGACAGGACAGCCTGGGAAAGGAAGGGTGTTGAGGAGCAGGCTCAGCGGCCGGGCCTCGGAGCGGCAGGAAGTGGGGAGACAGATAGATGCAGGCGCAGCCCGCCCCCCTCACCGCCGCCACACACCATTCTTCTTTGTATTTAACCAACCTGATTGTAATTACCTGGGGTTCATGTGTCTCCTTGGCAGACAGTCTCTTCTTCAGGGACAGTTTCAGAGGCTGCCACACCTGAGTTCTGAGACCTCTGTGTGACCAGTAGGACCAGCCACTGGTACCTTTGGAGCCTCCATTCCGAATCCCATGTGAATGTGACAGCGATTCTGTGCCAGATGAGCTGCCCGAGCGGGGGTGGACCACGAGCCTGACCCTGGTCCCCGTGAGGTGCTGCAGCTTTGGCTGTCACCTGTGAATGCTGTCCCTGGGACCCCAGCCCTCCTCAGGGCTCTGCTTGTGAAATGTCTGAATAGAGCAGGAATGAGCAAGAGAAGGACGGGCAGTTCTGGGCCACATTGAAATATAGGGGATTTGACTTTCCTCTCAGCCACTTCCAGTAGTTCTAGCTGGGTCCTAGCCCTGAGGCCACTGGCCACACACCCTGAGAGGGCACTGTGTCCTGGGAACTCAGAGGATGCAGTTTGTCCACCAGGACTTACCACCAAGCAGGAAAAAATACATGATGAATTGAGTGAATGAATAAATAAATGGGCATCTGCCTAACCCAGTAAGAGGAAGGGCAGCGCACCCAGGCCAAGGCTTGGAAACACAGAGCACCGTGGGGAATGTGATGACAAACCAGCTATTCTTAGCTGCTGCCTCGGCATTTAACAGGATGACCACCCTGTTCATAGCCAGGGTCTGGGCAGTTAGATTCCTGCCACAAGTTCCCACTTTGCTGTTCCCGGGACACCTTTGGCATTAACCCCTTAGAGCAGAGCATACGAAAAGTTAGTGACCTACGCCCCAACCACCTTATAAATCATATGTACTTGCTTCCCTTCTCTCTGTCTCCTGCCGGCCTCTGGGATGGAAGACTGCCTTCCCCCAGCTCATTGCACCACCCAACCCGCAAACCCATTTCTGAGATCTGTGAGTAGAAGATCTTCTGCCTTTACTTCCTTTGTGTCCGTGTATTGACTGCGCCTGCAATCAAAACGACACCGATGTTTTCACTTCCCTAACTTTGGAGATCGGATGCTGAGGGAGCTACCTACTGAGCACGTGTGCGTGTCTTTTGACCCCTCGTTCAGCAGGTCATAATAAATAGTCATAAACCAGCTCTGGGTCCCCAACATAGGGAATAGTGAGAGAGGTCGCAGGCTGATACCTGCCTCACACCCTCTATGGCTGTCTTGCCACCACAATAGCCTGTGCTCTGGCCCCTCAGGGGACCTTTGTCTGTCCTCTGCTCTGGGATACTGCTTCTCATTCCCAGCAACACCTGACTGTGTCACTCAGTGTCCACATGTGTCATCGTACCTCCTTCCAGGGAGCTTTGTGAAGAGGGAAAGGTCAGAGTGCAGCCCAAGGCTGAAGAGGAAGAGAGGATGATGAAAATCCCCACAGCGGTGGCATGATGGTGTGGGACACAACAGAGGGATGAGGTGGGGCAGAGATCAGGCCTGGGGGCTCAAGGATGAGGCCACCGGTGGCTTCCCTCACCAAGAGGGAGGGACTTCAGGAGGAGGGGTAGTCATGAGGCAAGGGATGACCTCCGTTTGTGACACACTGGCTTTGAGAAGCTCAGAGCACCCCAGGACAGAGACATCCAGGAGGAGGTGGTGTGACAGTACATCAGAATCAGGTGCTTGTGGCTCAATGAGATGGGAAGGGGGCAGAGTGGAAGGGGACTGAGGACTTGGGGGACGTTCATTGACTGGTGTCACCAAGGTGGAGACCCCTCATGCTCATTTCACAGCCTGCTGGTGCCTAAGAGAGCGCCCAGCCAGGGAGGCCATGGGCTGACTTGACCCAAATTCACGAGTTTCCTCTTTGAATCACTAGAATACAAGTTGCTGAATTCATCAGATTGGTGACCCAGGCTCAGGCTAATTACCTAGGAAGGTGAAAGCAAGGATTTCAAATCCAAGAAAAATATAGACTCAACGCAAAACTGAGAATCTGGACAACAACCTTAGACTCTCAACATGTAGCTCCTCAAGGCCTTAGAACCGTTGTACTTGGTGTTTTCTCAGCCTGGAATAATCTGCCCTCTGCATTGCTTGCTCCCTAAATACCTTCAGAAATGTGTTAAAACATCCTTCCTAACTTTATTTTTGACCACCTGACTTTGTGTATATTTTACTTCTTTTTTTCCCCGTCTCCCCGACTAGGCTATCAGCTCATGAGAACAGACACCTCTGTCTGCTTCACCCACTGTGCACCCTGTGTCTAAAACAGGCCTGGTGAACAGTAGGGTCTCAGTGACTGTACACTGAGTGAGTGAACACTGAACGGAGTGGGGACACCTGGCTTCATCCAGCACTGTCCCAGATGGAGAATGAAAGGGTCAGGAAGACCTGCTGAAGATCTTGTACTTTTGGAAATATCTCGCTATTGAAGAGATCCAAAATTAAGTCGCGGGAAAGTAGCTGCCCTGATTTGAGGACGGTCCTAAATATAATAAACTGCTAAGGGTGTGCGGGTCCAAGGCTCTCAGAGGCATTTTACATCCTCCCAGCATTTCCTTCCATCTCCCTAAGAAACCACACATTTGATCTCACAGGTTGAACCCCATTACTCACTCAGAGGATCTCTGGCCCACAAAGGCGACAAGGGAGGAAAAGGGAGAATGATACCCAAGTACGGATGGGAGCAGGAGGGGTTCAGGTGGGGTCTCCAAAGCCCAGGAGGAAAATAACAGAGGCACACGCCTGCATTCATCCTCCAAGATAATGCTGCAGGGAAGAAAACACCTACAACTCAGTGAGGCTACATCTAAACCCTTAGAAAGAATTCTCCTCCTCTGTCCCCCATCACTCAGAACTTCCATGGACACTGCATTCAGATTTGAAAGTAACATATTATTTTTCATACCTATTCAGCAAGGATTCAGAAAACGTGCACTAGTCAAGGTGGTGAGGGTGCAATGGGACAAGCACTCTCAAATGCTCCTCTGGAAACACGTGGATGATGCCATTTTTCTGGAGCAACCTTTGGCAATATGTACACAGAAACTGTAAATTTTATAGCCTTTGACTGTTTCTACTTGTGGGAATTCATAGAAAGAAAGTAATCAGAGATGCTGACAGAGATTTACATACATAATATCCACTGCAGCATGTGTATGATAACCAAAAATTGGAAGTGAATTAAATTCCCTGTCAATGAGAAAACTAGAAAGACAATCAGGATCTACTAGTCAATAAATACCATACAGCTTAAGAATCATGTTTATTCACGGGTCCCTCATTATTTCTTTTAAACTTCTTGTGTCACTGAAGTCGAGGGTCCTCCGTATCTTTAAGCGCTTCTCCCATTTTAAAGATCGGAAACATGGGACGTCATGGTGCCCACTCAGTTGCCACAGCTCCCAGAAGTCCTCTCCCACAAAGGCAGGGTCCCCAGTGACCATGGAATACAAAACAACTCTCATCATTACACATCCTCTGTGGGACTGTCGTGGCTTTGGCCCAGGAAGACTTCTGGGGCAGCATAAGGTTGGGGACTGCCACAGTAAGTGTTCAACTACTGCCAATTAACTCATTGCTGAGGCTAATGTCTGCAATTTCTACATTCACTTCAGCATCAAAAAGTAGGTTCTCTGGCTTCAGGTCCTTGTGGACAATGCCCTTCTCATGGCAGTGCTGCACAGCAAGTGGTAGCTGCTGGAATACGCATCAGGCCTCTTTCTCTGTTATGAGGCCGTGATTCACTAGATACTCAAACATCTCCCCTCCCCTAACACAGTTCCAGAGGAATTAGAGTGCCTCTGGTGAGTCCATCACCTAGAACACTTTTATGATACTGCGGCGATTCAGGACCTTCATGCTCTGAGCATCATATTGATGCTCTGAGCTTTGCAGAACAGTCTCTGGAGGTGGGAGGAGCTCTGCTGACTCTTGTTAACAACCTTCCTGAAAGAAGGCAGAGCTTTCATCATATGACCTTAAGCAGATCTTTCATTCTAAACCTTCGAGGTCAGATGGCTGTGAGTTGATCAATTCAATATGTTGAAGAAAAAAAGCTGTCAACCAAGACTCCTACGTCTGGCAAAACTGGCCTTTAAAAATGAGGGAGACATTAAGACATTCTCAGTTAACCACAGCTTGAGAGAGTTCTTTACCACTAGACCTGGCCTGCATGAAGGGCGTCCTTCAGGTTGGAATGAAAGGACACTGGGCAGTAACTCAAAGCCTTATGAAGAAACACAAACCTCTGCTAAAAGTAAACATGTAAATGATTATACAAACTAGTACTATTGTAACTTTGGTTTGTAGCTCCACATTTTTGCTTTCCACATTAAAAAACTAATGTACTTTAAGAAAACTAAAGAACTTTATGTTTTTGAACTTGCAAAGCATAAAGATGTAATTTTGTGACATCCATAACTGAAAAGGCATTGGGTCAGAGCTGGATAGAAGCAGTTTTTATGAAAAATATGAAATTGAAGTTAAGCTGGTATGAACTCATAAGAGTGTTACATGTACTCCCCATGGTAGCTACAAAGCAAACAGCTATAGAATATACACAAAAGCAAATGAGAAAGGAATTTAAACATTTCACTACAGAAAAGTCAGCTAAATACAAAAGAAAGCTGTCATGTGTGAAATGAGGAACAAAAAAGCCATAAGGTATATAGAAATCAAACAACAAAGTGACAGAGAACTAACTGGTAAGTCTCTCCTTGTCAGTAATTACTTTAAATGCAAGTGGATTAAATAGGCAGAGATTGACAGAATGGTTAAAAACACATGAACCAAGCATAGACTATCTATGAGGGACTTACTTTAGATCCAAAGACACAAAAAGTATGAATTTGAAAGGATGGAAAAAGATAACCCATGCAAACAGAAACCAAGAAAGACCAGAGCCCATTCGAAGGAAAAAATAATCGTGGAGTAAAAGACATAGATTGGCAGAATGGATTTAAAAACACAATGTAAGTATTTGCTGTCTACAAGAGACTCGCTTGAGATCAAAAGACATAAATAGATTGAAAGTTAAAGTATGGAAAAGATATTTAATACAAATAGCAAACGAAAGAGTACAGGGGTGGATATACTAACAACAGACAAAATCAACTTTAAATCAAATATACACATGTTCATGGCAACATTATCCACAGCAGCTAAAAGGTGGAAGCAACCCAAGTATCCATCAATGGATGAATGGATAAGCAACATGTGGTCCGTCCCTACAATGGAGTATTTTTGAAATTTGAGAAAGGAGGACATTATGCTATAACATGCATGAAACTCAAGGGCATTATGGTAAGTGAAATAAGCCTGTCGCAAAAGGACAAATACTGTATGATTCCACATCTATGAACAGAATACTTAGAATAGTGAATATCATAAACAGCAAATAGAATAGTGGTTCCCAGGGGCTGGGGACTGGGAAGAATGGTCGTTTGTTGTTTCGTGGATATAGTGATTCAGTTTTGCAAGATGACAAGAGTTCTGGAGATGGTGGTGGTGATGCTTGCACAACATGATGAATGTATTTTACACCACAAAGTGTACGCTTAACAATGGTGAAGATGGTAAATTTGGTCACGTGTATTCTACTGCAGTAAGAAAACCTGGGGTGGAAAGTTTTGTCTCACCCCTCCCTACCCAGCTGTCTTGTGACTCTGTGTGTGTGTGTGTGTGTGTGTGTGTGTGTGTGTGTGTGTGTCCGGACAGGCAAGGAAGTGAGTAGGAGAGGCCAGCAGAGAGATTCCTGGCTAAAGATCCCTGACTGTATTGCATACTCCTGAACTAGAGAGACTTCTCTCTACTGGTTTTTAATCACATTGATCTCAGTCATTTCATTCCTCTTTTCCAGAAAATCACATTAGACTATGAATAATATGAAATTGACAAGACCTAATTATTGGCAATGGAAAACATGAAAGTGGGTTAGCTATGGAAATAACTAAGCAATTAGTTCACGATGAAGAGAAATGATCGGCCCCGGATTAATGTTTTTGTCAATTCAGGCCATCCTTCAACATCAGCAGAGAAAGGACAAAAGAAACTTGAAAAAAAAGAGCTAAAGTGAATCTTGGTGCACAGCAATCATCAGACAATGAGTGAGTGCTGTTTTAAGGGAGGAGATCGACTCCCCAAGGATAAGACTCACAGCCATACAGGGGATCCTCTGGTCCCCTCCTGGGAGAGGCACTTGTGGGATGACAAACACACAGGGTCTCCTTCACCAGGGAGGACAGACCCTCACTATAACAGACAAGAGAGTTGGCCACTGGAGATTGATTCCACCTCCAACCCCACTCCCCTCCCTGGAAATCAGTGGGTGGGACTGAAAGTTCCAACACTCTATTCATACCCGGGTTCCCTGGTAACAAGCCTTCATCCTTAGGTGCTTTCCGAAAGTCACTCCATTAACACAAACCCAATGGTGGTAGGAAGGAACTTATTATGACTAACCAGAAACTCACTTCACCTTTATAGCTCTGAAGTGATTTCAGGAACTGAGGACAAGAGACCAAATATTTTAAAAAGCTCCCATTGCTCAAATCGCTCAGGAAATTCCAAGCGTGCTGTGAGCCAAGAACCCCCGATGAAGACCAAATATACATGAGAAACATATTTTGGTCACCTGAATGACCTAATATCCTCAAGTTATAACACTCTTATGTGAATCCATGCCAGCTTAATTTCAAGAACAGATCAAAACTCTGCTCCTTCAGGAAAAACTGAGAGTTGTTAGATGGGCGGGGGGGGGGGGGGGGGGCTAAGGGGGAATGTGAAGGGATTAGGAAGCAGCTGGTAACCACAAGAGGGCCTCAGGGTTTTTGAAAATTAATTTGGGGAACGTAATCAATAATGTTGTAAAGATTTTGTAGGGTATCCGATGGACACGTGTCCCATTTGGGAGACCACCTCAGGGATACTGTAGATGCCTGATCATGGCATTGTACACCAGAAGCTAAACATTAATGAATGCCAACTATAATTTTATATACATAATGTGATGGCTCAGTGCGAGGTCGGAGGGATAGTGGATGGGGGGAGAGGGCCCACAGTGTGAGGGATATAAATGATGAACGTCTAAGTATTACCTTGTCTTGTACACCTGAAACTAATAAATTAAAAAATAAATAAATAAATAAAGTCACCACCAAGTAATGTGTGAGGATTGTTTACAGCATAGAGCGTGGTGATGTTTTCACTGGTGTATACTAATCTCCAAACTCATCAAGTTGTGTACGTTAAATAGGTATATATGGCATTTTGTATGTCAATCATACCTTAATAAAATAGTGTAAAAAATAAATAAAAATAAAAAATAAAAATAAAAACTCTGCTCCTTCACATCTCTGACCCCCATCCAGTTATTGATGTCACCAAATTATATCTTTATGCACTGTGTGTCCCAAAACATAGACTCATAATTGTTTTTTATACATTAGTCTCTTAAGTCAGGTAGAAAATACAAAGTAGAGCTACAGACCAATGTTACAATACTGCCCGCTTTTACAACTGTCCATGCATTTACTTTGAGCAGAGATCTTTATTTCTTCATAAGGCTCTGAGTTATTGCCTAGTGTCCTTTCATTCCAACCTGAAAGACGCCCCTCATGCAGGGCCCGTCTAGTGGTAAAGAACTCTCTCTGCTGTGGTTTATCCGGTTCATTTTCTTATAATATGTTATCAGTTAAGTTGTAGCATCATTTTTTGAACAATCAGACTTTAAGAGAAAAGAATTGAATATTTTAAGTGTAAATACTATAAGGTCTTTAAAAGATAAACATTATGACAGATTTTCAAATTATAAATGAAAAGGTCACTGTAGGATCCTACAAATTTTAATTTCTAATGAAGTAAATGTCAGCTTTTAATATTCCACATAAACAAAAAAGCTCTTTGGGGTCCTTTTTATTTTTTTACATTGTTACTTTTTTACAGAGTAAAGGGGTCTTGACACCAATAAGTGAGAAAACCACTGTGGCGTATGCCCAGCTGTGATTGTTTGTATCTTGCTCCGACCTCATAAGGCACCACTGTGGTACATTAGGAATTACAAAAAATCCTATATAAGGTCCTCGCTGGGCTGAGGTTTTTGTCCTTCATAGCCCAGGAAGCTGATTTGTGGAAACCTGTCAGACTTGAACCAGTTAGCTTGTTTTCTCCTCTCTCTTTTGTTTATTTATTTATTTTCCTTAGTCTTTTTTTTTTTTTTTTTTGGTCCTTACACTTTTTCTCATTTTCTTTTTTCTTTATAACTTTCCATTTTCTTATTTTTCTTTGTTCTTTTTTCTCACTTTTTTTCCTTTCCTTTTCTCAATTTTTTTTCTTTTTTTCTCTTTTCTCGTTTTTCTCTATTTCTCCTTTCTCACTTTTCTCTTTTATTTTCCTTGTTTTTTTTCTCGTTTTTTCTTTAAATTTCATTAGTATAGTTAGCTTTGTTAGTACATTTAATACAAGTAGCATTGTTTACTATTATTACCATTATTAGGAAGCATACTTAGCATTGTTAGTACTAGTTAACATACTTAGCTGTGTTAGTACTGTTGGTTAGCACAGTGAGTAGGTATTGATAGTTAGTATTACCTGTTAGTGTAGTTAGCGGGTCACCATGTCGCATGAATTTGCATCCATCTCTACTGACAAGGAGCCCAATACTGACCACTACAAGCTCCTGAACATCACTGGCCAGGGAAGCTTTGCCAAGGTGAGGTTGGCCCGGCACATTCTGATGGGGACAGAGGTGTCCGTGAAAGTCATTCACCAGCAGGGCTCCTGTAGACATTTAGAAACTTGAGGGTGTTTCACCACCCAAATATTGTGAAGTTATTTGAGGTCATTGAAACTCAGAAAATGCTGTACCTTGTTATGGAGCGTGTGCAGGGATTGGATGATTACCCAACAAACCATGGCCACCTGAACGAGAACGAGGCCCGAGGTATTTTCAGGCAGCTGGCATCCACCGTGGATGGAGGGCCATTGTTCACCAGGACCTGAAGGCATAGAACGTGCTCCTGGATTCAGAACAGGGTGCAAAAGTTATAGACTTTGGCTTGAACAAAGAATTCATCGGCTATGAGCTGAGCACATTCTGTGATACCCTCCCTTAAGCTTCCCCAGAGCTCCTCCTAGGCCAAGACTATGAAGGCCCAAAAATAGACGTGTGGAACATGGGAGTGCTGCTCTATAAGATGGTCACTGGAACTCTTCCATTCACAGGAAAAGGCTTCTATAAGCTATGGGAGATGGTACTGAGAGGGCGCTTCCAAGTCCACTCTTACATATCTTTTGACTGCCTAAGGATTTAAAGAAATTAACGACGGTCAACCCCAGCGACAGAGGAACGCTAGAAAACCTGATAAAAAAACTGCTGGCTAAACTTAGGCCAAAGGGAGCAACTCAGGCCTCACACTGAGCCACACTGTGACATTATGGACCCCTGAGTTTTTCATCTAAGGATGTGCAGAAGAAGCCACCTCCAGACTGGTAGGAAGGTCAGAGACACTGAATGGCTGGTCCTATACCCACATGTGACCATTAAAGATCGGGAGGGCTATTTCAGATGTGGGGGTCCCCTGCATCCCCTAAAAGAATGAGAGATCCCAGCCCCACCCCAGCCCAGGGTTCCAGTGCCGCAGAGAGAAGTCCCCATAGTATGTATTTGGTTGTAAAACCAGCAGAGATTGTGACTGAGTGAAACTGAGTGTGGCTGCACTCACAGGAGCTCCTCTTAAAGGGACTGAGCGCAGACTTACCCACCAATGGAATCACTCACTCTGAGCTCCAGCACTGTGGCAGCATCTGGAAAGGCGGCAAGGACAAATGGTGGGGAATTGAGTTGTCTGGCTTGGGACGGAGGCTGAAGAGGCAGCTTTCTCCTGAACGGGTCACCTGGCAGAGGTCATTGTTTCTTTGTTGAGCCCTCCCCCTTCCCAGCATGTGAACACGGATGGCTGCCATTTCTGAGTCTCTACCATTAGTTCCCCACACCCTGGTGCTTTGAGACCTAGCCCCATCCAACTTTTGGGCACACACAGGCTGCTTTCAGGAGCTCTTTCATGCAGACCACCTGCTTTGGCTCAAGCTGTAGATTTTCCTAGGGTCTCTCAAAGGTTTGCAGAACCCAGACATGCAGCATCTGGCTTGAATGTGTCCTGTACCTCTGGCTGAACAGCCCTAAGCCGGCACTAGTGGCAGCCGGCCTTGGTTCACAGCTTGGCCTCTCAATGCACTTCCAAGCACAGCATATGCAGCAGCCATCTGCAGATTTCTTTCTGGCTCCTGCTGGGTGGCCCCAGGTGGGGCACAGGCTATGGCTGAAGTAGACCTACAGCAAATCCCCTCCAAGGTGGTCCTGGGGCTGGCGCTCCCAATGGCCAGCTTCCCAGCCACCTCCAAGTACAATACACTCAAGGGGAGGATTGGGAGGGATCAGAGCCCTGCTGAGGCAGATACTGCTCTGTAGGATCAGCCCTGCACAAAAACTCTTCCACTATAGTCTACGCCAGTCCTCACAACCAGTGAGCCGAAGGGTCAATCCCTCACATTGATGTCCAATTATCAACCAAGGCTCAACAAGAGGAAGACACACACAACACACACAAGGGACACATTTGGGGCACATGGCTCAGTTGACCAGAAAGACTGCACCCCTGAACCCCATAGCACACCTACTACATAAGGTCACTCTACTAAGACCAGAAGGTACATAGCAGCTGTACCTAGAAACAAACACAGGGAGACAGCCAAAATGGGGAGACAAAGAAACATGTCCCAAATAAAAGAACAGAACAAAGCTCCAGAAAAAGAACTAAGCGAAATGGAGATAAGCAATCTATCAGACGCAGAGTTCCAAACACTAGTTATAAGAATGTTCAGTGATCTCAGGGAGAACTTCAACAGAGAGACAGAAAGCATAAAAATGGAGATGGAAACCATAAAAAAAGAACGAGTCAGAAATAAAGGATACAACAATGGAAATGAAGAATATATTATAGGGAATCAACAGTAGATTAGATGAAGCAGAGGATCCAACCAGCAATGTAGAAGATAAGGGAGTAGAAAATACCGAACCAGAACAGCAAAAAGAAAAAAAGAATCCAAAGAATGGAGGAGAGTTTAAGGAGCCTCCAGGACAATATCAAGTGTTCCAACATTCGCATTACAGGGGTACCAGAAGGACAAGAGAAAGAGCAAGGAATTGAAAACCTATTTGAAGAAATAATGACAGAAAACTTCCCTAACCTAGATCCTAGGAAATGGACATACAAGCCCAGGAAGTACAGAGTCCCAAACCAGATAAACCCAAAGAGGCCAACACCAAGACACATCATAATTAAAGTGCCAAAGGTTAAATACAAAGAGGGAATCTTAAAAGCAGCAGGAGAAAAGCAGTTAGTTATCTACAAGAGAGCCCCCTTAAGACTGGCAGCTGATTTCTCAACAGAAACTTTGCAGGCAAGGAGGGAGTGGCAGGAAATATTCCAAGTGATGAAAATCAATGACACACAACCAAGATTGCTCTACTCAGCAAGGCTGTCATTTAGAATTGAAGGCCAGATAAGAAGCTTCCCAGACAAGAAAAAGCTGAAGGAGTTCATCACCACCAACCAGTATTACAAGGACTCTTAGAGGGACTTCTTTAAGATGAGAGGAGTTTTAAGGATAGGTGAAAGAGGAAGGGATTAAGAAATATAAATTGCTTGTGATATAGTAGTCATGGGGATGTAGGGTATAGCATAAGGAATATAGTCAAAAATATTGCAATAAGTAGGAATGGTGCCAGAAAGGGACTAGATCTATCAGGGTGTTAGATGGGAATGGGGATGGGGGCAGGTGAAAAAGTTGAAGGCATTAAAAAATACAAATTGATAGTTAATACTATCAATTTGTATGTGGAATATAATCAACTGTAGTCACACAGCAGCCTAGCAGTCTGTCCCCTCCAATCTTTCCTTAGGGAAAGGTGACTCTGCGGGATTGTCCCTTATTGGGGTTGAGTTTATGTTACCCTAAGTCTCCATGTTTGGTCCTTGTAAGCAGGGTCTGCAGTCAAAGACGAGTAAGTTTCCTCATGGGAGGGACGACTTAAGCCAGACGGCACCCCCTTAGCACCCCCATGAGTTAATGTAATAAAGTTAAGAGGTAGCTGTGCCCCTCCTCTTCTGAGAAGCTGCTGACGCATGCCTCAACTATTGTCCTGCACCCTCAAGTGTAAAGGACCCATTAGAGCGATAATATCTCGCTCTTCCTGCTTGGCTCATGGGATAGTTTTACCTCGTGAGACTTGCTCCCCCAGGGATTGTATGCACCGCACCTTGGTCATTTGGGGATGGCATGCACCAGTTGCTGTGGGACAATTATGGGAATTGGAAAAATGTTTATCAAATGGTGTGAGAGTTTCGCAGACCCTGCCCCTAATCATGTGATTCCTATTGTAAAAAATCAATAAATACCCACGGTGACCCGATTCGGGGCTCCAGTCTCTTGAGGCTGCGAGTCCCTTGGTCCTCTGTGATTTAACTGTATTTGAGTCTCTGTCTCTTTATTATAGTTTAACCCTCGCCGCCTCCCTCGCCTTCCCACGGCTTGTGTTGTGCAGGTCGCAACAATCAACAATGTTGTAAAGACCATGTAAGATGCCAGATGGGTACTGGACTTATCAGGGGGATCACATCATAGACTCTGTAGATGCCTGACCAATGCACTATACACCTGAAGATGAAGTAGAATAATATTGCATGTCAACTATAACTAAATATATAGGTGTATATAGTCACAGGATGTGGAGCACAATATAGGGAAGATAGTCGGTAGTATTGTAATAGCTATATAAGATGTCAGAGGGGTGGTGGCTTGGGGGGTGGATTATCACTTTAGGAGGGGTTTAAGTGTCTAACTATTACATTGCTTTCTACACCTGAAATTAATAAAAAGAAATTTTTAAAAATAACATCTGAGGTTCAGTGAGGCCAACAGATCAGGAAACGACTGCCAATGAACAGAAAATTTGTGACTCAGAGTTCCCAGAGGAGGGGGCCATGACACACCCTTCACGGCCACACAGGGAAGCTACCTTAACAGGGTTAATCCCATGAGGATTAATTTGGGTAACGTGAGTGGCCCAGCCTATAGCTAGCCCTCAACAGACACTGCTTGAATCCATTTGGATCTCCACTCTAGACTTCAGTCTTACTGTCAGTGTTCTTACTTCCAGTGTTATCTGGAAGGTCTTCCTTGAAGCTAGCCTAAATCCACACTGTTATAGTTCCAGGGTGTTCCACTTAGCCAGCTGGAAAAAAAAACGATCAGTGACGGAAATCCCAAAACGGCTAAAACAAGCAAACAATCAAAGCAGGAGGAAATAATTTATGTGACCAGGCTGAGAGCTTCAGGCAAGGCTTTACCTGGGTGTTCAATGACGTAAGCAGGAACCATCTCTCTCCTTACCTCTTGGCTTTGCTTCCTTCCCTCTATGCTGGTGTCATTCTCAGGTGGGCTTTCCTTTTATGAAAGCAAGATGGTCAGCAACAGCCACAGGATGACGTTATATCCCCTCAGGACCCCAATGGAAATTCAGCTTCACTTGTCCCTGATTCCAACATGAAGGGCTGACCCCAAGGACCTGGTTGGTCACATGAGCCAATCATTGTGGAGGATGGATAATGCTGATTGGCCAGATGAGTGTCATGGGACCACCCTCTCCAAGGATACTTGTGAGCTGTTTCCTCGGTTTCTAGGGTGGGAGATAGTAGGATGCCTGAGACAGCAGGGTTCAGTGTCCAGTGCTGTGTTCCTCTGGGCTTAAATTTCTCAGATATACATGCTCATGTCCTCTTTTCATTCCCCAACGTCTTCTGTTTATGAAACAATTCATGGCAGCACCTCTTTCTGTCGCAAGGCCCTTTTCACGCAGACCAAAAAAGAGCGAGACATCCTGTTGGAAGACAGGATTTGGAGTCAACTCCAAGGTTCAAAGCTGGCTTTTGTACCCCATTATATCATTCATTCCAGTCCACCAATGTCACTAAGCACCGATGACATGCTACGGTGAGTTTCAGGACTGGTAGTTATTCTGAGAGTGACCATCACCTGGGAGTCTTCCAAAGAACATGAGTTTCCTACAGGCAAGCATGTGGAGGCAGATTCCAGTCCTACGCTGCCAGTCACTGTGCGGCCTTGAGAGCATTCCTTCCCCTCTCTTGGCTTCTGCTCTCTCACCTGCAAAACGAGGCACTGGGGAAGATGGGATCCTGGAACCCCCTCAGCTCTGACACACTGGTTGGGCCTTGAATATTTCTCCCCAGCTGTGAGTCAGCCTAGGACGGAGAAGGATCTGGGGCTTTCCGTGTGTGAGAGGATCCCAGGCTCTCGGTTCTTGGAAGGTTTCTTGTTGCTACTACTGCTGCTATACATCTCTTTTGGGGGGTTTGTGAATGCCATAGCCTCCCCCCACGGAAAGTCAAGTGTGGGACTCTGAAAGGGAAGTGTTGGGAGGCCACGTGGAAGGGAGGAGAGGTTGATATAGAGCTTCCATGGAGTCCATCTATCCTCCACCTTCCTCTTCCTCCTCTCTTCCTCTCCCACCCAGACCCCTTTCTCTGTTGCAGCTGAAATTGGTCCTGGCTCCCTGGAAGAACTGAGAACCCCCTGATGTTAGTCGGGGAGGGAGGGGATCCCTCTGAGGCACGCCCAGTGGGGAGGCCTTTTCTTTTTCTCCTGGTTCAGTCTTGTTTCTCTTCACTCTTTCAACATTTCAGGACATGAATTGATTGCCCCAGTCACTCTGTCGCTCCTTTGTCCATTCACTCAGCCGCTCATCACCTTATTCATCTATTTGTTCCCTTCTTTACCTAGCTCATGCCTATTTTTCTAAAGCAAGAGGCGAGAGAAACCCAGGAGGAATGGAGGAAACCCAAGAACAAACAGAGACTAGAGCAACTGGACTTCTCAAAAGACTGGAGGCAGCAACTGGTAAGACCTGAGAAACCGAGTCTGCGGTATCCCTTCCACAACACCCAGGCCGCAGTCATTCATCTCTGCTCTTCTTTGCACATCACTAGACTCTCCTATCTTTTAAACCCATTGTTTTCTCTCCATTTCCACTGCCATTGGGGTAATTACATGAAAAGATGGAGGTCACAATCTTGAGTAGATGGGTTCCATACCTTTAGCAAGTTCTACACCTTTAGCAAGAAATGGGCTGTAGGGACAGAGCCAGGAGTGCAGTTTCCAGGCTCTCAGCCTCACGTGGAAAGATGCAGGCTCAGGTAGTAAATGGCCATCAACTGTGATTGGATGGCCATCAGCTATGGCTAGTTGGCCGTCAGCTGTAACCAGTGAGCCATTGGCCACTAATATAACTGCCATGGCTACGCTAGCAGAAAATGGGGGCTAGCAAGAAAATGGTGGCTGAGCTAGCAAGAGCGGATTGCAGTTAGCACGGCGAATTGCACCTAGCAAGTGAAGTTGGTTGGCAGAGAGAAGCAGACGGCGGAGTGTGGATTGCGGATCTTGTGTCTCCTGCTTCCTGTGTCTCCAACCCAGCCGCCAGCGAGAATATAGTGGTATGACTCCCCTATCTATGGCTCTGTGGGTGTTCCTTTTTGACCTCAAGATATCCTGCATTCTTTTTTTTTATTTATTTATTTATTTTTATTTTTTCATTTCTCTTTATTATTCAATAAAGGTTAAAATAAGCTTTGTGATTTAATTTCTGATTTTTGTTATTTCCTTTCTTCTGCTGACGTTGGGTTTCACTTGTCCTTCTTTTTCTAGTTCTTTAAGTAGTAACATGAGGTTATTTATTTGGGATTTTTTTTGTTTCTTGAGATAAGCCTGTAACGATATAAATTTCCCTCTTAAAACTGCTTTCACTGCATCCCAAAAATTTTGGTAGGATGTATTTTCATTGTCATTTGTTTCTATGTATCTTTTGATCTCTCCTCTAATTTCTTCTTTGACCCAGTCGTTCTTTAAAAGTATGTTGTTTAATCTCCATGTATTTGTGTTTTTTCCTGCTTTCTTTTTGCAGTTGATATCCAATTTCAAAGCCTTGTGATCAGAGAATATGCTTGGTATGATTTCAATCTTCTTAAATTTGCTGAGGCTGATTTTATGTCCCAATATATGGTCTATTCTTGAGAATGTTCCATGGACACTCAAAAAGAATGTATAGTCTGATGTTTTAGGATGAAGTGCTCTATATATGTCAATTATGTCCATTTCATCTAATGTGTCATTTAAGGCTGCTATTTCGTTATTTATTTTCTGTTTGGATGATCAATGATGTATTTAAGTCCCCTAGTATAATTGTGTTTTGATCAATTTCTCCCTTTAGTTCTGTTAGTAGTTGCTTGGTATATTTTGTTGCTCCCTGATTGGGCATAAATATTGATGACTGTTATGTCTTCTTGTTGTATAGTCCCCTTTACCATTATGAAATGTCCATCTTTGTCTCTTGTTATCTTTTTCACACTGAAGTCTCTTTCATCTGATATCATTATGGCTACACCTGATTTTCTCTGGGTACCATTTGCTTGGAGTGTCAATTTCCACCGTTTCACTTTGTTTGAGTCTATGCTTGTCCTTGTAGCTGAGATGTGTCTCTTGGAGACAGCATATGGTTGGGTTTAGCTTTTTGATCCAATCTGCTACTCTGTGCCTTTTTATTGGTGAGTTCAGTCCATTTACATTTAGGGTGATTATTGATATGTGAGGATTTCCTGTCATTCTATCTTTAGTTTTCTGGTAAGACTGTGTCTCCATTTTTTCTTGGCCTTTTTGTTGTTGTCTATTATTTCTGTGTGGTGGTATTCTATGATGTTTCCCTCTGTTTCTTCTTTTAGTACAGTATATATTTCAGTTCTGGATTTATTTTGAGTGGTTACCATTAAGTTTATGTAAAAGAAAGTTTGATATTTAGAGTATTCCATTTTCTTCAGCACGCTTACTTTCTCCATTCCCATACTGAGGTTCAGGCCTTTACTCTCCCCCTTTTTATGTTGCCACAAATTGTCCCTGTTGGTGGTGGTTGAATAGCCTCCTTTAGTATTTCTTGTAGTGCAGGTCGTGTATTAGAAAATTCCCTCAGCTTCTGTATGTCTGGAAAGGTCTTTATTCCTCCTTCATATCTAAAGGATATCTTTGCTGGATATATAATTCTTGGCTCATAATTTCTTTCTTTCAATAGTTTGAATATTTGGTTCCACTCCCTCCTGGCTTGTAGAGTTTCTGCTGAAAAATCTGATGATAATCTAATGGGCTTTCCTTTGTAGGTTACTGTCTTCTCTTCTCTGGCCAACTTGAGAATTCTTTCTTTGTCATTGATTTTAGACAAATTTCAATACAATGTGCCTTGGAGAAGGCCTGTTGGGATTGAGGTAATTAGGTGTTCTATTTGCTTCTTGGATTCGAGGATCCAGTTCTGTCTACAAGTTTGGGAAGTTCTGATCAACAATTTGTTTGAATATATTCTCTGTTCCCTTGTCTCTTTCTTCTCCTTCTGGTATGCCCATTATTCTTGTATTGCTCTTTCTGATAGAGTCAGAAAGTTCTTGTAGAGTTCTTTCATTTCTTTTAAGTCTCAAGTCTCTTTCTTCTTCCATCTGTGTAATTTCCAGGTTTCTATCTTCGATGTCACTGGTTCTTTCCTCCATCTGGTCAACTCTACTACCTAAGCTGATTATTTCATTCTTAATTTCTTCTATTGAGTTCTTAATCTCCAGAAATTCCATTTGGTTCTTTTTTAAAATTTCAATCTGTTTCGTAAAATGCTCATGTTGTTCTTTGATTGCATTTCTGAGTTCATTAAATTGCCTTTCTGTGTTTCCTTGCATCTCGTTGAGTTTTTTCAGAACTGCAATCTTGAATTCTCTGTCATTTAAGTCACATATTTCCATTTCTTTAAGTTCCTTTTCTGGAGACTTTTCACTTTCTTTCTGAGCTGTCTTGTTGCCTTGGTTATTCATAGCAATTACTGATTTATTATTTCTCTTCATAGACATCTACAGGAGTGGCTTCTGCAACAGGTTGATTGGAAGAGGTCTTTCTTTTGTTTGCCAATACTTGTTGGTAGAATGTTTTATTTTCTCTCCGACTGCAGCCTTTTTTTTCCTCTCTCACACAGTAGTGCTATGTTTTCTCTGCACTATTCCAGCTCCCCACACAATGGGGGGATTCCCTGGGAAACGGGCTTCTCCTCTGTTAACAGTTCGCCTGGGTCATAGGGCGCCACGTCCCTGTGGGGATGCAAAGAGCTTTTGAGGTTCCAAAGCTCTTTCTGCACCAGATTCAGAGCCCGTATGTTTCAGCAGTTCTGTTTCCTCCTGCAGGGATCCGCCCAGATAGGTGGGGCCAGAGGCGGGGTGAGTTGTGAGAGGTGGCCCAGAGCAATGGCAGCGACCACCACCACAGCAGGTCCCGCTTCCACAGCTCCCCCTCCTTTTGCCGGAACTAGTCAGGCTGCGAATCTGTGTCTGCGGTCCACAGTTCTCAGAACAGCAAATATTCTGTTCTTTTGATCTGTCACTGCTACTGTTCTGCTTCTAGCACAGAGCAGGTGGGGGCAGGGCAAGCTCTGGGAGGGTAGGGAGGTGGCGGCTAGTCTCAGTGCCTAAGGCTTTCGTTCTCTGCTCAGCAGTGAGGGCTTAAACCACCGTTTTCAGCCTTCTTCCCTCAGTCTTTTCTCCGAGGTCTCTGCCGTGAGCGTTGGGTTCAGTCGTGTTATATGCTGCCCCCTCAGCCCTGTGGGCCGTAAGCGGAGCCCTAGCAGTCCGAGTTCTTCCCTCTCCTGCAGCTGCGGTAGTTCCCGGATGCAGCGAGCTCAGAGCACTGAGCTAGGTCTGCGTCCTGCGCCCGCGGGGCTCCGTACTTCTCTTTTCCCTCCTCCCCTACTCGCGCGATTCTCCCACCTTTAGGTGAATTCAGTAGTGGGCCTGTTCATCTTGCCTGTCTGCTGTGCAGGGAGTCCTTTGTGGAGTTATTGTTGTTCGATTAGTTGTAAATTCCAGGGCAGCTTTACAGAGGCTCACCTCACACTGCCATTTTGATGACATCTATGTGTGTCTCTGCATTCTTATGTGAGGAGCGGGACTAGAGACCCCACCTGACACCCTGCATGACAGGGCCTTGAGAGAAATTGTGGTAACTTATAAAGCTTTGGAAGTTATCGCTAACATTCTTTAAACAGACTTTGGAGTAACAGAGCAAAGGTCTATCACGCCTACTCTCCATGGTACAATTCTGAGTGAATCATCTCCTTATACTAGAGTTATTTTGGGTTTTAGAGTCACTGTGAGAGTTCTGGGATATTTCTGGAGTAGAATTCTAGAAAGACATATTTGGACTCTAGAATGACTCTCCCTCATTTTCTTCATATGCTCCTCTTCTTTGGATTGGGGGTTAATAAATTTTTTCTGTAAAGGTCTAGATAGTAAATTAGGCTTTATGGCCATATGGTCTCTCTATACTACTTAACTCTGCCATTGTAGTGCAAAAGTAGCTGTGATATATCAATGAATGACACCGCTGTGCACCAATATCACTTTATTTATAAAAACAGCCAGCTAGTCCATAGGCCACTGGTTTAATGAAGAACTAAAAATTCTGGCTTGTGTTTTAAACCCCCTCGGCATTCTCAGTGGTACCCACTGAAAGATATACACAGTACTCCAGAGCAACCTTCGCCATGACTCTCATTTCACCAGAAGTTTCATACTCACCCACCTGGGGGACCCGTGTAGGAGGGGAGGTAGCTGGAGAGGGAAATTGTGGTAAGCCAGCGTTCCAGACCAGCCCTACCCTCCAACCCCCGACCTTATCCCCACGGTAAGCCATGGCACCCTGGCAGGGTTAGGGGACAGGGATGCCCATTCTGAGGGAACACACAGCCATACCCTGAGGAAGTCTCAGGGATCTGGTGGAGAAGAGAAGGCCCTTCATGAGACAAAGACATGAAGACGAGAACTGATTCAGACCTTTGGAGAAGCTTAGTCATTCCCTACGGTAACTGAACTCACCACGACCAGCAGACAGTACCCCCAAACACAGCAGCTCAACACAGAGAAGGCCAAAGATGTTAAGGTTTCCAACCTAAGGAAGTCCATGTACCCATCCACTCCTTATGCCTTCACCTCAGGCCATGCCTATGTCGGGATAGGGAGATTCCAGAATGAATGACTCATGCCTGATAGAGATTAGGACTCAGCGATCTAGACACCCAGCCCAGGTCTATGTCCAAAAGCCTCACCCACTCATGGGCCTCGGGGTGCTGGAGAGAAAAAAGGGCCCTGTCTAGAGGAGGAAGCTGGGATCTGAAGCTGGCTTGGCTGGGTTTCCCTGGGCTCCCCCACCTCTGTTAGGCCAGCTGGAGGAATAAGTCTTGGGAGACAAAAATTGGTCTGTTAGAATTTATTTGGCATGGCTGAGCTGTGGGAGGTCAGGCTAGAAAGTACCATAACCTCTCAGATCAAAAAGGGGTGTGGAGTTGTACAAGAGGGGGTAAACTGGGCTGTTCCCCCTTCAATGCTTCAGGGGGTTTTCATTGCATTGTCTCTAACAACCAAGGGTTTTGGGGCATGACCAAGCCCTCTGACTCCATCCCCTGCCCCCTCCCCTCTGGACCACCCAGGCTCCCCAGGTCGGCTGATCACAAGCCCCTAGGAGAGAAAACAAAGTATAAAGCAAGACAGGAAAGATGGTTTCTACTTTCTACACAGCTTCTCCAAGCCTAAGGCAAACACAAGCCTGCAGATACAAGGTACAAAGCAAGACAGGATAAGATGGTTTTTAAGATAAAAAGGTTTCTGTTCCTGGCCTAAATATGGTCTAACAACCTTCATCTCACTCATCACACACGTGAGCTCTCTGAAGCAGAGGGGACTGGGCAAAGCTATGGTCTGGGCACTGGACATGGATGATTTTGCTGGCTCCTTCTGTAGCCTAAGCCGATATCCCCTCCTACACTGCAGCCAGAGCTAAGTGAGAAAGGGGCCATGGACCACAGGCAGAATGCAGGGATAGAGTATGAACCCCCCACTCCCTGAACTGCAGATTTTGGCTCCTTCTGAGGAAATGACTGCCCGAGTCCTACGATTTGCCAAGTTTCATGCACACCCCAGGAGCTGAGGAAACTGTTGAAACAATTCTCTTTTCATGCTCTTCTTCCTCTTTCTGTTTGTAGCAATGCCTTCCTGAGGTGTTGGTAACAGGGCTTCCCTCCAGGGGCCCTCAGACTGGGAGCAACAGCTTGCTTCTGTCTTCTTCAGAAGAAAACCTGTACTCCTTCCTCCTGTAGTGTGAGACCTCTGCAGGCCCTCACCAGTATGTGGCTGGGCTTTGCAGATGGTAGATGGCGTTGACTGCCTGTTACACGTATAGCCCCAGTGTTTTCTGTTGAGCTGTGCTGTGGCCCTAGATGTGGCTGTTGTCTGGCTGTTCTCTGCCTGTGGGGTGTGGGGTGTTGAGCTGATGCCTGCCTGTGCTTGCTGACTGTGCACGTGGCCTGTGGGTTTGGGATCTCTTAGGATTTCCTGGGTTTGGGGATCTTCTCGGTATGTGGCCTTGGGCCTCCCTAAGTCCATTTCCTCACGTGGAAAGTGTGAGAATCTACCTCTCTCACAGGTTCTCCTGAGGACTCAGTATCATATTAGTATCATCATTGTTCTTGCCCTCACCCCTCCAGGTGGAGCCCAGGAGAAAGTTCTGCACAGTCCCTTCCTGCTCTGAACCTTATCACTACCCTGTGAGGCCTGCAACACAGGATCATCATCCCTCCATCTCCCAAATGAGGAGACAGAGGCCCAAAGAGGGGCAGTGACCTGCTCAGGGGCCCACAGAGGAGAGGCCACTTGCCCCTCCCAGCCAGAGGCTTCGTCCCGGCTGCCTTCACCTAACCTTAGCACCACCACTGACCACAGCCCTGACTGCTGGGCTCTCAAGTTGTGCCCAGGCCCCCATCTGGCCCAAGCCATGGATGGAGAAGGACGGGGTGTCTCAGGAGCCTGGTCGAGCAGCTCCTGCCTGCCCTAGCCCCCTGGAGTCTCTGCCCAGTAAGCTAGAACCAAGGCCATGCCACGCCTTCACTTCCCCAAGGAACACCTCGGGACATTTCCCTGCACAGCAGTTTCTTCATCTACTCGGGAACAGGAGCCCCAAGGTACCACATCTGATTGATAGGGTACGGGGTGACAAGACACTTTGCTTCTTCGTTTACATGAAGTTTCTGAGGTCCATTCAGGAAGCATTCACTAAGAATCTATCAATTCCCCAGACCCCACAAGCCATCTGGGGCATGTGTTATTGCCGACTAGACACCCATGTGAGAATCCTGACCGTGACTGACTAGCAGTGACTCTTACAGGCGCACCATAGGAAGTTATAGAGTACACAGTATCTGTCTCTGATCCAGCAATCTGAGCCTGAAGCCAAGCAGACTTTCTGTTCACCTGGCCCGTGGGAATCCACGGCAAAGCCCATCTCTGGGGCAGGCAGGGTGCCCTCCCCTTGGGGATGTGCTGAAGATAGAAGGAGCAGCAGGGGCTTGACTTCCTGAGGATAAGGTGGCCTGGTTTAAGGAAAGAAGGTACCCCACCCGATTCACCAAACAGGATTCTTCCAAGCCTGGAAGAAGCAAAGTGCCAACAGGATGGACAAGCATGGAAACCAGAGACCCGCTAAATCTGCCATCTTAGCGTCCCCGCCAGCACAGCCCGACCCCACCACTTTATGCCATGACTGAGGCCTCCTGCCCCTCAAACTGTCCCCCACCTGTCTGTGGACCAAACAAGCCCCTCTTCCTGTTAATCAGCACAAGATACAGTAAAATTTTCCAGAGAAACTTTAAGAGACACATTATCAAAGTCGCATCCTACCCAGTCCCCCATTCCCTCTCACCCTCCTCCTTCGAGACCTCAAGCCTCCCCCTACCTTGATGAGCTGTTTTCTGTCCAGAGAGTAGTCTTTACTACACAGCTTTTTCAATGTTCGAGAGCTCTTCCCCAACAGAGGAGAAAGAAGGAAAGAGATGTTTAGGATAATGTGTGGGAAAGGGATTAACTGCAAATTCTTTTTATTTGAGAACCTAAAAGATTCAAACTGCCTGGATAAAGGTTTTCACGAGGTTCCTCCGAGCAGGAAGGTCTCTGTGCGACTGGGGCAGGAGCTCTCCTTCCTGTTAGTCACCTGGGCCTCCACTCCCATTTCTATCGAGCAGCTGTTTTGACCAGTTTCAGTTTCAACGGGGCATAGAGGTCAGTTGCTGTAAAGTGCACACTTGAAAATCAGTTTTGCTCAAGCCAGTATCTGACATTTGAGGAACTTTATTCCTAAAGCAGAACTAGTGACCTTAGGACCCAGGAAAGCTGAGACCCCGCCCACCAGCCCAGTCCCTGTCCTGTGTTGGCTGCCTCCCAGGAGGTCCCAGCTGCTGAGGGGACAATGGCAGACATGTGGGAGATGCCTCACCACCGTGGTCCTCCAATGGATGGAGGCCTATGGTTTTCCCCCATGGCTTCTTTAGACGGTGAATCCAGGAACTCTGCAGAGCACAGAGGATGGCGTGCAGTGAGAAGTTCCTGAGGGTTTATTTGGGGAAGGGAAGAGATAAGCTGTGAGGTGGGGAGCTGGAGCTCTGATTGCTCTAGCTTCAGTCCCCCTCAACTTCCTTCTCCCCTTCTGGGTTGAACAGATGCTCAGGGAGCCTAGAGAGGGCACACGTAGGACCCAAAGAGTAACACTCAGAGAGGATTTTAGCTCAACCCAAGGAAGGAGCCAGGTAGAAAATGAGCTTCCCACCACTGGGACCTGAGTCAAGGTCAGCTTTCCCAGGGTGGGAGGGGCCTAGGGACTATGCAGCGGCTCCGGCTACAGACTTCACCCCTGTGAGCTGATAAGGAACAGAGACTCCGGGTAGGGACTCCGTGGGCCTCCCGTAGCACACCCTGGCCACCTTGGTCCAGTGCTCCACCATTCTGGCCCTGTCATGCTCAGATTCCCGAGGCAGGTGGTGATGACGCAGTTGACCACACTGTTGAACTGGGTGACAGTGGCATGAACAGGGGGTGTCAGGTGCTCATTGCCAGGCTTTTTCCTCTGCGACCATATTGAACCCAGGAATTGGTGAGGCACCACCTTCTTGCACAGCTCCTGGGGAGAATGGGGAGTGTCTCCCAGCCCTGGCCCACCCCAACTCAGTGGCCACAGTCCCCCAAAGTCCCAGACAGGTGGCACTGGTCAGACTGGAGCTCAGGAAGCTGAGGATGTGGTGTGAGCCCTATGGGAGTCCCTGGGTTTCTTTTTCTGTCCACCGAGGGGACCCAGGATGCAGTAATGGCAGGGATAAATGTCTGCTGTTTACACCACCCAATCTGTGCTACTATGTTATGGCAGTCTGAACAAAACATACCAATACAGTCCATTAGGACACATTTAAGTGTTCCTGGCAGCACTGATGAAATGGCACCTGAATTGAGTTACCTCAAGGTCCAATAGCACTGAAAGGCGGCATCCCTGTGGCAAATGGCCTCTCTCATGGAATATTATAAATACAAGTAAAGCCACAGTTCCTGACCTGGCAGGTCATGGTGGTATGTTCTGCGAGGTGACAAGTTGCAGAGAAATGTATAGAATAACTTAATCCCGTACCCCCTGTTCTGTGTATAAACCATCCTGTTAGTGTGATGATGTGTAAGGGCTTGGAGAAGGTCTGTAAGGGCAGTTGAGCTGACTGCTACACAGGATACCTGAGGCAGGTTGGTAAAAAAACATAACAGCAAAATGCAAAGATGCTCATAGTCTCCTGTGAAATGAAAACAGCATAAATTATTTTCTCAAATATTCCTACCCTCCCATGTACATGGAGGAAGTAGAGGTGCAGATTCCTTTGGGAGTGGGACTGTGGGACAGTCGAATGGAAAGTCCTGCGAGGGCCCCAGACAGTTCCCAGATCTGGGCCCTCCCTGGTCATCTGGGGGTCCTGGATGTGGAGACTCCTCTACGCCAGCTGCCTGAGGGGTCCCATGGGAGGACCAATGACTGTAAAGGGCCTGGCAGGTGAAAAAGCAGCCTAGTTATGAGGACTTCATATCTGAACTGCTCAGGAGAGTCCCAATTTCAAACGTACTCTCAAACTTGTGATCTTACATCTCAGATTTATTCACCCAGCGGTATTGGACACATCTTCATTGCCAGGTGCTAGGCTAGGGACCTGTAACATACACAGAACCAAGGTGTGG
This sequence comes from Rhinolophus hipposideros, assembly GCF_964194185.1. NCBI lineage: Eukaryota > Metazoa > Chordata > Mammalia > Chiroptera > Rhinolophidae > Rhinolophus > Rhinolophus hipposideros. The sequence continues at coordinate 50,978,134 of NC_138062.1, read as the reverse complement.
CCTCTGCTCTCGGAGGGCTGAGCAACGATCAAACTATCATACAGAGTGAAGACCAGTCGTAGGCCAAGTGCCAGTTGATTAAAACCATCACCTTGTCTCTCTCCCACAATAATGATACCATTTTTCACTATTCTGACCCTGAGGCTCTTTTAGAATATAGAAGATTTCAGCAAAGTGCCTCAGGGGAAAGCAGACTCAGTGCTTTCAGGATAGTAGCCAGGTGGACCCGACCTTGGCTGTGCTGAATAGATCTCCTATTTGGACAGATTCCCCTGGGCTCTCCCGCATTTTACCTTCACCAAGTATCCCAGGGTTTCAGCAACATTTCCAGAGTCTTATAGCACAAAGCAGGGGCAACGTGATTGACAAATATCTTGCTACCCAAAGATTCATATCACAAAAAAGGGGCAATATGATTGACATATACATCTAATACATCACATCTAAGGTCAAAAGATATTTAACAAAGAAAAATATTTATAGATGGGTGGAGGGAAAGGGGAAGGATAGAGGTGAACACAGTCGGGGGTCAGACACATAATTTTATATTGTCTGTATGTGTCACGAGAGACATCTTCCTGTCGGTGGATCATCTTATATTTGGCATTTGTAGTGGATTTTCATTATCTTCTAAATCAAATCGAAGAAGAAAAGCAAATAAATATTCCTTAAAGAAATCCTCTAAGGTTATAAAATATGTTCTTAAGAAGGCTAGCTAGTAAAGGAACCTTGGAGGAGCAGTCATTGTCATGAGCACACACACACACACACACACACACACACACACACACACACACACGGCCCTCTGGTGGCTAAGTGAGAAATGGCATGAGTGTTCAGGACTCAAGGCTCTGTCAGCAATACTAGCCAACACCAAACAAGTGAGACATCTTCCCAGACTTGCAGTTAGCCCAAAATAAATTATGTCAGATGTAATGTTCTGGGGTGCATTCCAGTGGAAGTAATTGTCTTGCTATTTCTCACTGTGAAAAAAAAATAGGCCAGTTCCCAAGTGCGGTATTTCAGGGAGTATTTATTGAGCACCCAAGTCAAGTACAGGGTTCCAGGATAGAAAAATAGGGAAAAAGTGTTAGGAATAAATTGTCTACATCATAGCCCATGTGTCTGGTTTTTAAAACTTAGTATATCAAACCAAAGGATATTTATGAAATCCTTCTGATAATATGAAAACTAAAATGTTTTAGAAAATTGGAAAATCACAACTCAGCCTATCTTGTAAAATTTCATCTAAATTGATAGTTTTTTAAAAAGAATCACTCTATATTCGTGGTCATTTTTTCACTCAGCATAAACAATTATTCCCTCCCTATAAAATTTCAGAAAATGTGCTTTTCATTGCTGTATAGTATTCCTTCTAGTAACTGGTACATTGGTATATAAATGACCTGCTTCTATCCTTCCTGCTGCTATCTTCCTCCACAAACCATATTTTGTTCATCTCTGGAAGTGGAGTTCTCTTGCAGTCATCTCCAGACAGCTCCCAAATCTAGAATTAGTTACTGAACTTCCAGAGCGTTCCCACTCCATTGCTTTCTCCTAGGATGGCAGGCACTTTATATTATATCCTATCTCCTTTTTCAGATGTAGAGCTTCTCCCAGACCGAGATTCTGCTCACTCACATCTCAGTTCTGGGGCCGGCCCGGTGGCTTAGGCGGTTAGAGCTCCATGCTCCTAACTCCAAAGGCTGCAGGTTCGATTCCCACATGGGCCAGTGGGCTCTCAACCACAAGGTTGCAAGTTCGATTCCTCGAGTCCTGCAAGGGATGGTGGGCTTCGTCCCCTGCAACTAAGATTGAACACATCACCTTGAGCTGAGCTGCCTCCGGGATGGCTCAGTTGGTTGGAGCGCGGCTCTCAACCACAAGGTTGCCAGTTCAATTCCTCGACTCCTGCAAGGGATGGTGGGCTGTGCCCCCTGCAACTAGCAATGGCAACTGGACCTGGAGCTGAGCTGCGCCCTCCACAACTAAGACTGAAAGGACAACAACTTGAAGCTGAACGGCACCCTCCACAACTAAGATTGAAAGGACAACTTAACTTGGAAAAAGGCCTGGAAGTACACACTGTTCCCCAATAAAGTCCTGTTCCCCTTCCCCAATAAAATTTTTAAAAACAAACAAAAAAAGAAAAAAAAAAAGCTCATTCCAGCTCTTGGTACAGCACTTGGCATATAATAAATACTCAATAATGATTTGAAAAACACTGTAAATCTGAATGACTTACTCACTGTTGCAGAGAACTTTACCTATCCATCAATATCAATTCTACCCTCTTGGGGCTCATGGCTGGACTGCATTGCCTGGCCTCCCTTGTGGCCCTATGACCATGTCATTGCCAATGGAAGAAGAAAGGAACTGACATGGTCCACTGCAGGCCTGGCCTGTGAAATCCTCCCAACATGCCTTTCTCCACACTCTCCCCACTTCTGCTGACAAATGCAGATGGGGATGAAATCCTAGGAATGGAGAAGGCACATGATAAAAAACTCTGGGTTCCTGAATGACTACGTGAAGAAGTACAGTCTCTTGCCAACCTGAACACCCACCCAGCACTGTTATTTGGAATAATATATAGTGGTATGTTGATAAAATAATTGGTAATTCAGCATAATATACCAACAAAAATTTAATCACAGGAATCACTTAAATAGGCCTCAATCTAATACATTAAAAATAACAAAATTTAATTTGGCCGTGCTAGTTTTACCCTCCATTGTAACCCTGCTATTCTAACCTAGTCCTTTTACCTCAGAAACTTCAATCACTCAAAATATTTTGATTCTGGATGTAAAAACACTGAAATCAAAATCATAACATTTTCAAATGTTTGTGGGAAAGTATTTTCCAGAGAAAACTCAGTAAGACATTTTAATTCCTTGATCCCGCTTGAAAATAGAGCACAGTACACTAACTGTAGTTTTTCATGTTTATTTTTAATTTGTTGACGTGTTTTAATTGGGATCAATTTTGTTTTAAATCTACATGGCAGGATTTCTTGTCTACATCATAATTTACTGACAGTAGATTCTGCCTTTTGCCTTCTCTAATTTGGAACTGCATTGAAAATTCTAATGAGAAAACAATTACAGTAAAGCAGAAATATACATGTTGTTTCTCCAAAACTCTGATGATCTTTGAAAAGGCCACGAGGAGCCCCGACGAGGAAGAACTGACTGCCCGGTAAGTTGTTCAGTGTTATGCCAAAAACTCATACAGCAAAAGAAATGACTCATTTTTGGAAATAAGACTGCTTCAGAATTCAAAATGTCATCGGTAAAGGACACTCAAACTAAATAATACAGTCTGTTTCTTTCCTAAATATGTAACTATTTGGAATCCAATTTTGATTTCACAACTTCAAATGTACCTCTATGCTTTAAAACCATTCTCCCTGAGAAAGGGAGGTTTCATTTACGACGACATCCAATGTGCTTGCGAGTGTTCAAAAATAATGAACATTTTGGACACAGATAGCAGCATATAATTATTTTGCAAATGCAAAGACCTGGTTGACAAATAGCTGGTTTACAAAACAAACCTGTTTGAGAGAGTTAGAAACGAATTCCTGAAAATCAAAAAGTCTGTTGTTGCTGGTAAATAAAATATATGCTGAAAGGCTTTAGCTGAGAGGGTATGGAGCATTGGAACGACACCAAGAATTAGAGTAATTGTGAGCTTGATAAGAGAATGGACGCAAGTCCAAGTGATGTCACCTTTGATCGCTTAGTTTTATCACTAGGTGAAAGAAAAGGATTCAGTTCCTTCAGAGAAGTATTATTAGAAAAGAGAACTGAAAGAGTTAAAACATCCTAGTGTGTAACTGTCCAGAAATTAATGTCATATATTTTGTTAAATATATTTTTTAATATATTTTTATTTTTTATTTTGTTAAATATATTTTGTTAAATATATTTTTATTAAATATATTTTAAATATACTTATTAAATATATTTACATATTTAATAAATTAAATATATTTATTTAAATATATTTGTTAAATATATTTTTATTAAACATATTTTTATTAAACATTATCTAAGTCCTACTGCATTTAAGTTCTCCTTTTACAAAGTCTTCCACTTATGTACTCGTATCTTAAGAATATGCCACAATGCAGCCTAGAAATTTAAATAGCCAACAGAGTTTAGAAAGTCGTTCAAATAAATTGCTGTACCAGAGGACACAAAGAAATATTACAAAAATATTGTTATACTGTTTTCTCCCACATGCTGCTTCATTAATCCTACTGTTCATTACCATTGTCACTGTTAAAGCAGTTCTATTGTGGTTTTGTTCACATGACGGCATGTATGTAACAGGAAAGTAAATACAGAAGAAGACAGCATTTCAAACAAGCACCAATTTTCCATATTTGTATGTTCAAGTAGTAACTCTGTGCGTATTTAACTATCGGTTACGTGACAGCTCTCGGCCAGCGTGGCTGTGTCCTGGGTGGGCTCCCTGACCCTGCCGCAGTCCCGCCCAGGACTCCAAAGGAGGGACCCAGCCCGGCCCAGGAGACTAACCTGGGACACACGGTAAATCCCACCCGTCAGCGCGACGAGGCCCGGTTCTCCGCACGCGGGCTTGTCACTGCCCGGCCCCGCTTCCGCCGCGTCCCGGCGTCGCCCCTGGCGCCCCACACAGGCCGGGGCCGGTGCAGCCCCGGAGGAGGGCCAGCCGCTTCCGGTTCAGGTTGTCAAAGTGGCGCCCAGCCCCCTTGCCGCGTGTGTTCCGGGCTCAGGGCGGCGTGGCAGGGCAGGGAGGCGCCGGAGCTCTTTCAGACCCGCTCTGTCATGGCGGCGCCCGGACGCTCTTTCCGGCCAATCCTGTCATGGCGACACCCTGAGTAGCCGCTTCCAGCCCCAGCCCCCTACGCTGTCCTGGCTCTTTCGTACTCGCGGCCGCTGTGGCAGCGCCCAGGGGTCACCGGATGTAAAGCATCGGAAGTGAGGCGGGGCCTCTGCCCGGAAGCGAGCGCGGCGCTGGGAAAGATGGCGGCGGCGGTGGCTGTGAGCAACGCGGTGCCTTCCGGGGCCCGGCATTGCGGGGCTCGGCCCGGCGGGCAGCCCAAACCGCGGCCGCAGCCGCGCACGCTCCTGGCCGCCGGGCCGGCGCTCATAGCGAACGGCGACGAGCTGGTCGCCGCCGTGTGGCCATACCGGCGGCTGGCGCTGCTGCGGCGTCTCACGGTGCTGCCGTTCGCTGGGCTGCTCTACCCGGCCTGGCTGAGCGCCGCGGCCGCCGGCTGCTGGGGCTGGGGCAGCAGCTGGGCGCAGATCCCCGAGGCCGCGCTGCTCGTGCTCGCCACTATCTGCCTCGCGCACGCGCTCACCGTCCTCTCGGGGCATTGGTCGGTGCACGCTCACTGCGCGCTCACCTGCACCCCGGTAAGTGCACGGGCACGACCGCGACCCCGCACCGTCGGGCCTCGCCGCGGGTCCTAGGCGCGGCGTTCGTGTCGATGCCCGATCCGGGCCTCTCCTGCTCACTTGGGTCCCCAGGGGCGCACTGCACCCTTTAGCGCTGGCATCATTCTGGTCCCACTCCGACTCGTTATGCGATCGTGGTGCAGCTTACCTCCCTTGTCTGGAATTCCTCTCCGGTGTGGGTATTTAGATTCCATAAGGTGAAAACCTATAAAAAGTTTAGAGCAGGGCCTTGCATGTGTTACTGTGTGACAGGGCCAGTTAATGGTTGCTCCCCTCCTAGCGAGTACTCTATTGTTTCTCCTGGAAACGGTCCTACCTTCCTGGACGTCTCTCTCCCACCTTGGTTTTCAAAGTGTGAGGCTACACCTGCGGGGTGGATTTTCCTGTCTGGGAAGCTTTGTTTGAAAACTGAACATGATTCCTGCTGTCCAGTGCTCAGAGGCCTCCAGTACTGCGACCAAAATGAGCTTGAAATGCAGTTAATCACTGCATTGAGAGGAGCAGGAGCTATTTGTGAGCAAGTGACTTAACTGCTTGGCGTCTCTTATGTCCATCTGCAAGATGAGGGTGATGATGGTGAGGACTGCTGTCAGGATGTGACCCTTGCACCCAAATCTGGATGAGAAATATCTGCTGGGTCAGCAGTTGATATCCGTAATTGTGCTACTGCGGCCCTCTGGGCGTCCCTCAGATAACACTGGCTGGTTTGGAGCCATGGGCACTGAGGTCAGCCTCCACTTTGATCCCAGGTTTGTGCCAGCTGAAAGAAGAGGGAAAGGGAACTGCACCAGGGGCTGCAGAAAGAGACAGGAGTCCCCATCTTTAACTCCAAATCTGAACTGAATCCTCCTCTTCTGAGAGTGAAATCTCCCTATCCTAACAAGCCTTATTCCAGGAGTGGGGCTCAAACTTCTGGGCTTGGTGGATTCAAGTCAGTACAATGAAAGACCTCAACGAGGGACAGAAAAATAGAAGGGAGTTGGGGGGAGTGTGACCCCCACCCCCCAATCTTCCAACTGCCTTTTGGTCCAAAGCTTAAATATGTGACTTAATTTCCTTTCCAGGGATGGAGAACAAGGAGGAGCTAAGCAGCTGTGGGGTTAGGACAGGCAGTTCTGGGATTGCATTAGAGATCTCAGATGCCAGTTCTTCTGCTCTCTGGGTTTCAGTTTCCCCTTGTGTCAAGTGAGAACTGTAACACTTACCTCAGGGTGCCATTGTGAGAAGAAATAGATAACATCTGCAAAGCACTTTGTATGGGCTAGCCCTGTGTAGTACTTTGCACTTTTTTCCAATGGCATTACCAGAGTTCGTAATGTTATGTCATTATTTTCTGCCTGTTTCCATTGTCCATGAACTCTCTGAGGGGCAGGACCTTGTTTTTCAGGATCACCACTGTGACACACACACACATACACACACATATGTGCCTTGCCCTCAAATACATATGCAGTGCTTGGTCTAGCACAGCAGCAGTGGGGTGGATGCACTCATGACTGAGGAGTGTTAATTGAGCTCCATTCGATGCCTACATTGTCTTAGGTACTGAGGAAACAGCAGTGAACAAAACAGACAAAGCCCATTGCCTTCATGGTGTTAGTGGGGGAGATAGAACTCATACTTTGCAATCAACACTAAAGAGAGAGAATTCTCAAAGGCTCTTCCAAGCACAGCATGGACAGCAGACATCTGCAGATTTCTTTCTGGCTCCCGCTAGGTGGCCCTGCGCTGAAATAGACCTACAGCAAATCCCCTCAAAGGTGGTCCTGGGGCTGGCTTCCCCCAGTGGCCAGCCTCAAAAGGAGCTGGAGCATCTCCTCTCGTTCTCCAAGTACAACACACCCAAGGGGCGAATTGGGCAGAGTCCCACAGAGGTTGATCCTGCTCTGTAGGATCAGCCCTGGCACAACAACCCTTCTACTGTAGTCAAGGCCAGTCCTTACAAACAGTGAGCCCAAGGGCCAGTCCCTCACATTGATGTGTGATTATCATCCAAGGCTCCCTATGAGAGGAGGGCACACAAAACCCACACAAGGTACATACCTGGAGCACATGGCTCAGGTGACCAGAAAGACTGTGCCACTGAACCCCACAACACACCTACTACATAAGGCTACTCTGCTAAGACCAGAAGACATAGCAGCCCTACCTAATACATAGAAACAAACACAGGGAGGCAGCCAAAATGGGAAGACAAAGAAACATGTCCCAAATGAAAGAACAGAACAAAGCTCCAGAAAAAGAACTAAGTGAAACGGAGGTAAGCAATCTATCAGACGCAGAGTTCCAAACACTGGTTATAAGAATGCTCAGTGATCTCATAAAAATGGAAATGAAAAACATGAAAAAGAACCAGTCAGAAATAAATGATACAACAAAGGAAATGAAGATTACAGGGAATCAACAGTAGATTAGATGAAGTAGAGGATCCAACCAGCAATGTAGAAGATAAGGGAGCAAAAAACACCCATCTAGAACAGCAAAAAGAAAAAAAGCCAAAAAATTGAGAGTTTAAGGGTCCTCTGGGACAATATCAATATCAAGTGTACCAACATTCACATTACAGGGGTACCCGAAGGAGAAGACAGAGCAAGGAATTGAAAACCTATTTGAAGAAATAATGATAGAAAACTTTCCTAACCTAGATCCTAGGAAATGGACATACAAGCCCAGGAAGTACAGAGTCTCAAACAAGATAAACCCAAAGAGGCCAACACCATGGCGCATCATAATTAAAGTGCCAAAGGTTAAATACAAAGAGGGAATCTTAAAAGCAGCAAGAAAAAAGCAGTTAGTTGCCTGCAAGGGAGCCCCCATAAGACTGGCAGCTGATTTCTCAACAGAAACTTTGCAGGCCAGAACATGGCAGGAAATATTCTAAGTGATGAAAATCAATGACATACAATCAAGATTGCTCTACCCAGCAAAGCTATCGTTTAGAATTGAAGGATAGATAAGGAGCTTCCCAGGCAAGGAAAAGCTGAAGGAGTTCATCACCACCAAACAGTATTATAAGGACTCTTAGAGGGACTTCTTTAAGATGGGAGGAGGGCTAAGGATGTGTGAAAGGGGAAGGGATTAAGAAGAATAAATTGGTTGTTATACAGTCGTCATGGGGATGTAGGGTATAGTATAAGGAATATAGTCAAAAATATTGTAATAAGTAGGTATAGTGCCAGAAAGGGACTAGATCTGTCAGGGTGATCGATGGGAATGTGTTTGGGGGCAGGTGAAAAAAGTAAGGTGTTAAGAAATACAAGTTGATAGCTAATACAGTATGGGGAATATAATCAACAATATTGTAAAGACCATGTAGGGTGCCAGATGGGCACTGGACTTACCAGGGGGATCACGTCACAGACTGTGTAGATGCCTGACCAATGTGCTATGCACATGAAGAGCTGAAGTAGAATATTGCATGTCAACTATAACTAAACATATAGGTGTATATAGTCACGGGATGTGGAGCATAATATAGGGAAGATACCAGCTATATAAGATGTCAGAGGGGTAGTGGCTTGGGGAGTGGATTATCACTTTAGGAGGGGTTTAAATGTCTACTATGTTGCTTTGTACACCTGAAACTAATTTTTTAAAAAATTTAAAAAATAAAATAGAGAATAGCGATGAGGATAGAGATGTCATGAGGGAGCTTTACCTGGGGCATCCAGAGGTGGCCTCCTGAGATGACATTTGAGTAAAGGCCTGTTTTACTGTGTCTAGGCACAGAGAACAGCACATGCCAAGCCACTTAGCTGAGGCAAGGACAAGCCTTCAGCCTCATGCGTCGTCCTTGCGGGAGGACACAGCGAGAGTAGTATGGAGTGGGGGTAGGAAGCTGAGCCGCTGCAGGCCAGGTGGGCTGTGACAGGGCTTGGCTCACGTGGATCAAGGGTTTACCTTGTGCTGGACAGTGTTCTTCCTCTTTGAGTTCATGTCACCTGTCAACAGAGCCCTGGGCATTGCATGCTGTCTGATGCCCTGACTTGATGACATGGGACCAAAGGAATGACTTGATGGTGTCCCTTGTCCCAGTGACAGACTGGGGAGTGGCCAATCCAGCACCCGGAGCCCAGTGGGGGCTGTGGGGTTGAGAAGGGCTCAGCGGCATCGCTTTGCCTCTCGCAGGAGTACGACCTCAGCAAAGCAACCTTCGTGAAGGTAGTGCCAACCCCCAACAATGGCTCCACGGAGCTCGTGGCCCTGCACCGTGATGAGGTAGGGACCTCCTGCCAGACCGCCCAACTCAGGGCTTGGGTGGGATTCCCAGGCGCTGACACCCCCAGGTGAGGGGCCTCTGCCACAAACACGCCTTCTCCTGCAGGGCGAAGGTGGGCAGGAGGTGCTGTCCTTCGAATTCCAGAAGATCAAGTATTCCTATGATGCCCTGGAGAAGAAACGCTTCCTCCCCGTGGCCTTTCCTGTGGGAAACTCCTTCTCTTACTATCAGAGCAACAGAGGGTTCCAAGAGGACTCAGAGATCCGAGCAGCTGAGAAGAAGTTTGGGAGCAACAAGTGAGTCCTGACATCCTCGTGGGTTGTACCTGTCCCGGCCGGTAGCCCCTTTCCCGTATCTGCCCCTTCCCACTCCTGAGTCCAGGGGCCTGAGAAGTGGGGTGGAGGAGTCCACCTTTTCCATGAAACTTCCCAGGTGAAGGTGGCACCCTTTGAGAAATGTGCTCTAGTGCAGTTTCCCCTGAACTGGCCCGCTGACAGAAGCCCTTGAGGGCTCGCGGCCAGGAGTCCTCAGGTCTTCCTGGGGAGCTTGGGCTATGGCCTACAAGAATTGACTGTTCACCTTTGTTTTTGTAAGCCTCCTCTTCATTTCGAATTCTTCCTTTAAATGCAGTTTCTTGCCACTCTCCTCATACACATCCTGGCACTTAAAGAATGGTGATAAAAAAGACGTCATTGATCAGAGTAGCTCTTCTTTGTACCAGGTAGAAGCAGGTGCTCTGTGTGTGCACTTGCACCTTTAATCTTCATCAAAACTGCCAGTGCTGACACGCGGCTGGGACAGGGCAGAGCCCCCGTCCTGGCCACCATGACAGGAGACCTGAAAAGACTCGGAATCTCTAGGGAATTCTTTCCTGACTTAATTGTGTACCACAACTGTCAATCCAATAGGAAGATTTGCAAGAAATGTTTACCGATCCCCAACCACCAGGCCAGCCACAGTGGCAGCCTGGGACATCCCCTCTCACCCCATTGTTGCTCATGTAATGGCACCCAGTGCAATACAGGGTGGGACCACTGTGGTTTCTTTCTCTCACATCCCCCGTCCAGGACATCCCTACGGTTCAAGGGCAGAACGAGGACGGCCCTAGTTGACCTGGCTGGTCCTCTGGTCAGAGGGCGCCCACTATACACAGTGCTGCAGGACAGGCCCTGCTCCTCACATTCCGAAGCATTGATTCGGGGAGTTTTTTGGAAAATCCTGGCTCCAGACCTTCCCTCTCCAGGGTGGGGTGAGGCTCAGGCACCATATTGCAGGCCCAGTGGGGCTTCTTGGCATCGGGCTGCCGGGCCTCCTTCAGGGCTCTAGTCCCAGTCAGATGTTCCTTCTCCACTTGCCTTATCACCCAACCAGATGAGGAGTTCTCATCCCTCACCAGCCCCACTTGGGGGCAGCTGCCTGAAGGACCTGTTGCTACTTCAGAAGCTTCATCTGGGTTCTGCAGAGCAGGGGGCCGCAGCAGTCAGTCTGCCTGCCCTGGTGCTCCGGGGACGGGGACAGCGACAGCCATAGTTGGATGGAGTGTCCTATCTAGAAGCTTGCCAGGGCTTCTCATTTCCTGGGGAGGCCCAGGAAGAGGTGTCAGGGTGGGGCCTCCAAGGCCTGCCCCCATGAGTAGGGCCTGGGGTCTGGTTTCTTGCAGGGCCGAGATGGTGGTGCCTGACTTCTCAGAGCTGTTCAAGGAGAGAGCCACGGCACCCTTCTTTGTGTTCCAGGTAAAATTGCAGCTCTGGCCCTTCTCCCCACCCCGTTCTTTAGGGCTTTCACAGCCAGAGCGACCTGCATCCAATTCCAAACCCCAAAAGCTCCCTGTCCCGGTGGGTCAGAGTCCCTGGGTAGAACAGGCCTCGGGGTGCAGCAGGCATCCTCATTGCATTCCCGGGGACAGGTGTTCTGCGTGGGGCTCTGGTGCCTGGACGAGTACTGGTACTACAGCGTCTTCACGCTGTCCATGCTGGTGGCCTTCGAGGCGTCTCTGGTGCAGCAGCAGATGCGAAACATGTCTGAGATCCGAAAGATGGGCAACAAGCCGCACATGATCCAGGTGAGGTCAGCAGGGTCCCTGCAGTCTCGGCTAGGCATGGTGCGGGCACGTTCCCAAAGCTGACCGCACCCCACCCCACCCAGGTCTACCGAAGCCGCAAATGGAGGCCCATTGCCAGCGACGAGATTGTTCCCGGGGACATCGTCTCCATCGGTGAGGCCCATTCTGCTCCCATCTGGGTGGCAGCCCAGCCGCGGTTTCTCCTTGACCCTCTGGCCCTGTCCTGCAGGCCGCTCGCCACAGGAGAACCTGGTGCCATGCGATGTGCTGCTGCTGCGGGGCCGCTGCATCGTGGACGAGGCCATGCTCACAGGGGAGTCAGTGCCACAGATGAAGGTGCGTGGCAGGGCCGTCCACTCGGGCGCATTGCTGACCCATTCTCAGAGGAGCCCCAACCCAGGAGTCGGGAGGAGGCAGAGTGGGGGTGGCATCTGGATTGAGCTGCCAGGTCTCCTGGCGGGGTCAGTGCCCTGGACGGAGGAAAGGTCGCTGGTAGTGGAAGAGAAGACGAGAGTTTCACGGCATTGGGACATCTAGGTGCCCTGAGGTAACAGACCGACATGGACTGAGGGCAACGGGGAAGGTATGGTTCCTGGGAGAGACCAGGTTACAGGGCGTGGACGCAGGTGCAGAGAAGACCAGGTGGGGCCTGTGTCCCTGGTGAGATGTGCTGGGCCTGGCGAGGAGCTCTGTAAGGAGCAGGTGGGCTCCTCCAGGCCCAGGCTCCAGGTCTCCAGAGACGGCCTGGAGAAGGAGGCCGAGGGGCCCGGCCGTCAGCTTCACTGTCCGCTCCTTCTCCCCAGGAGCCCATCGAAGACCTCAGCCCCAACCGTGTGCTGGACCTGCAGGCCGACTCCCGGCTCCATGTCATCTTTGGGGGCACCAAGGTGGTGCAGCACATCCCCCCACAGAAGGCCACCACGGGCCTGAAGCGTAGGTGCCTTGGGGTGTCTGGGGGTGTCCTGGCCCCACCACCCCCACCCCTCCACGTCTGCTTGGCCGTGAGGGAGTTCAGAGGAACAGACCAAAACAACGCTGGCTCTGCTTTTCTCCACAGCGGTCGACAGTGGGTGTGTCGCCTACGTTCTGAGGACTGGATTCAACACATCCCAGGTGTGGCGCCTCACCTGGCTCTGGGAGGGGGGGGCCCAGGACAGGTAATGGACACTCAAGACAGCAGCCCTGTCAGACCCCAAAACGTGCACCCCACTCCTGGGCCAGAGGTCGTGCGGATGTCAGCCCCAGACCAGGCCCACTCTCCCCAACTGAGGGAACTGGTGGGGAGCAGACAGCAGACCAGCTGTTACCATGTGCTTTGGGGTCGTAAATAGAATGGAGCTCATAAACTCGGTAAAGCAACAGGTGGACGGCCTGGTAGAGGTGATGGCCAGACCTCCTTCCAGGAGCTCATGTGCCCACCTCAGCCACGTCCTTCCCCAGCACCCAGGCCTCAGCCGTTGGTCTCCATGGCTCTTGGCTGAGTTGCAGATGCCCATGTAGCCATGTGGTTTGGGCGTCATCAGTTGCAGGACTCATGGGTCCTCCCAGGGCACGTGCTTCCTGTGAGCTGCGGGAGTATCTGGCCCTGATGCCCTCAGGCAGGGGACGCTGCCACCCCCACACCCCCCGCTTAGGAAAGGCCCCATGTCTGTCCCTCCAGGGTAAGCTGCTGCGCACGATCCTCTTCGGAGTCAAGAGAGTGACTGCGAACAACCTGGAGACGTTTGTCTTCATCCTCTTTCTCCTGGTCTTTGCCATCGCAGCAGCTGCCTATGTGTGGGTGGAAGGTAAGCGCCATGCCCCCCCCCCCCGTCTGCTGGGTCTTGTGCCCACTGCGCCAGGCTGGCAGGCCCTGTCTCCGCAGGCACCAAGGACCCCAGCCGCAACCGCTACAAGCTGTTTCTGGAATGCACACTGATCCTCACGTCAGTCGTGCCCCCTGAGCTGCCCATCGAGCTGTCTCTGGCCGTCAATACCTCCCTAATCGCCCTGGCCAAGCTCTGTGAGTGCCTGGGGCAGGGCCAGGGCACCGAGTGGTGGGGCCTGGTGGCAGGACCCCTGACCTTGGCTCTGTCTCCCAGACATGTACTGTACGGAGCCCTTCCGGATCCCCTTTGCTGGCAAGGTGGAGGTGTGCTGCTTTGACAAAACAGGGACCTTGACCAGCGACAGCCTGGTGGTGCGCGGTGTGGCCGGGCTCAGGTGAGTGTGGAGGCCTGTGCCACGAGGCACCTAAGCCAGTAGCGGGCTTTCTGGGAGCTCCAGGGACTAACCGCTGCCCTTCCCAAGGCCCCAAACTGAGGGCCTGTCAGAGACCCTACTACCCAGTCTTGGCGTGAGTGACAGTGACATGGGAGTTACCTTGGGCTCCGAGCAGCCACGTGACCTCTAGGGACATCCATGAGACAGGCGCAGGTGTAACGAGGGACACATGAACATCCCATAACCCCCCACAGTGACTGGCATGAAGTATGGGGGCCCATCCCTTATTCTAGCTGGCACTTCCCAGGGGTCCCTCCACTCTGTAACCAGCTGTTTCCCATCCTTGCAGAGACGGGAAGGAGGTGACCCCCGTGTCCAACATCCCCATAGAAACGCACCGGGCCCTGGCCTCATGCCACTCCCTCATGCAGCTGGACGACGGCACCCTGGTGGGTGACCCCCTTGAGAAGGCCATGCTGACAGCTGTGGACTGGACACTGACCAAAGGTGAGGGGCTGGAATCTCGGACCCAGTGCAGGCACACTGCCGGCTCTCAGGCCCGGGCAGGCAGGCCAGACCCTGAGAGACTGTCCAACTCGGGCTGGTGGGTGGACACAGGCACCTCTGACCTGGGGCAGGCCACACTCTTGGGTTCTCAGTTGGAGCCAACCACACCTAAAGCTACGGGGCGGGGTCCTCCAAGCCCAGGTCTCCCGCTTCTGACCCCCTGAAGCCATGAGCCCCCGCAGGCCCTGGTTCTGGGGGTGGGGGGAGCGAGGAGGGGCAGGCGGGGGCCTGGCTGCCTCTTTGGAGCGAAGGCCCTCAGGACTCGTACTTATTTGTTTCCAGATGAGAAAGTATTCCCCCGAAGTATTAAAACTCAGGGGCTGAAAATTCACCAGCGCTTTCATTTTGCCAGTGCCCTAAAGCGAATGTCCGTGCTCGCCTCCTATGAGAAGCCGGGCTCCACAGACCTCTGCTACATCGCGGCTGTGAAGGGGGCCCCTGAAACCCTGCACTCTATGGTGAGCCAGGCCCAGCCTTGGGGTTTGGGGGAGAGGTTGGTGCGAGGCAGTCGCTGACGTCCCCTGCGTTCCCTGCAGTTCGCCCAGTGCCCACCCAACTATCACCATATCCACACGGAGATTTCCCGGGAAGGAGCCCGCGTCCTGGCTCTGGGATACAAGGAGCTGGGGCACCTCACTCACCAGCAGGTAAGGGCCCAGGCTCCCCATCTATCAGCCTCCCGTCTGCGTCACCCTGTGTCCCCACAGTGCCACTGTGAGCAAACCTGATTTCATCTTCCTCCTCCCCAGCCTCTACCTTTGGAGGCTCCAGGTGGCACACAGTCCTCAGTCCCTTCTCCTCTGCTGGGTGCCCTGCCCACATGGGACTATCTCATGGGACCACTTCGGCCTCCTATACCCACACCCACGGGGCCTCACCCACCCTTGGGGAACGTCATCTTAGATGGGCAGGAGCAGTTTCCAGCCCAGCCCTGCCCTTCCTAGCCCAGCCACCTGGTCACTGAATGGTTTGGGGGATCCGCAGCTCCGGGTCAAACCCCACATCTCATCAGCTCTCCCACCTTTGCTGCCAACTTTGCTCCTTCGCCTGCTTCCACCTTGGCCCTCATGCAGCCTGCACCCAGTGAAGGAGAAGAGACCAAGGGATCCTTCCAGCATACACACCTCGGCACATCCCTCTCCGAGCCGCTCCTGCTCGACCTCACCCCTGGCCCTGTCTGCCCTGTTCCTCTGCCTTCATTTCTCTCATCACATTCAGCACTCTGATCCTGATTTTTCTTTATTGCATACTTCTTCTGGTAGACAAGTTCCACGGGAGTGGGGATTTTTTGGTTTCTGCTGTGACATGTGTGAGGATGAGTGTGTGCTAGGTAGTTAACAAAGGAGAGTCCCTGACTTTAATGACAGCAGCCAAGGCACAAGGTCTCTGCAATGTGCCATGTCCACACCAGGGAGCACAAGCACCCGTCAGGCGGGGAGCACCCACTTACTGTCAAGCCCCTGTACCCCAAGGGAGGATACGGCCTTCTTCTGACCTACCCACCCACCCTTGGGAAATTGAGGAGAGACGGGTCATGAGGGTATCCCCATGTCCATCCAGGCCCGGGAGGTCAAGCGGGAGGCCTTGGAGTGCAACCTCAAGTTCGTCGGCTTCATCGTGGTCTCCTGCCCACTCAAGGCTGATTCCAAGGCTGTGATCCGGGAGATTCAGAACGCCTCCCACCGGGTACGGCTGCTGGGCCTCTCCACCCCGGGCCCCTCTGGTGGTGGGCTGGTGGGTCTCAGCTCCTCCTTACCGGGGCGGAATGTGATAGCAGAGGACACTTACACCCTCGGCAGCAAGGGGGTGTGGGTGTCCGGGTTTCAGCAGTGGATGCTGTGGATTTGGGCCAAGCTCCATTATGGCTTGGGCATTCGTGCTGCTGGGCTGAGAGGCTCTGGGACCCAACCCAGGCCTGCCCTTCTCGCTGTGCATCTTTGGGCCTCCAGCATCCCTGGGGGACTGAGGCTGAGTCAGAAGCCATGGCGGCAATACCCAGGCCGGCCACATCTGTGTGTCCCATGGCTTTGATCTGTATGTCCTGGTGGTTGGTATTCTCTAGTTTGAGACTCAGGATGCAGTGTAGGGGGTGGTAGATAAGTGAGCAGTCTGGGAGAGAGGGTGGTGACGTGGTTAGTCCTCGCCTGGCATTTAGTAGGCCTCGCCAGCTCTAAGCTGGGAGGCTGGAGTGTGGGGTTCCCCCCACCCCGGACACAGCCTCCTGGGCACTTACCAAGCCAAGAAGGTCCACACCAAGGTTCGTAGTTTATACTGCAAAGAAAAGTAATGGGTGTTCTCAGGAAGACACACATCCATGTGTCGTTTTCATGAAACACCCCTGGGTGGGCGGATTGTGGCCCTGGAAGCCCAGTCCCCAGTGAGAGGCAGGACCTTCCTCTGTGGCCTTTGTTAGAGGGAATTCAGTCACCGGGTCTCCAGGTTAGAATTCTGCCCCCCTGAGCCTCCACCCTCTCCCCAGGTGATCATGATCACAGGTGACAACCCTCTCACTGCCTGCCATGTGGCTCAGGAGCTACACTTCATTGAGAAGGCACACACGCTAATTCTGCAGCCCCCCACAGAGAAAGGTGAGAGCCTGAGTGGCGGGGGGGACTGTGAGTCCAAGAACAGCTCCTGTCCTGGTGGCTCTCCTGCATTCCTGACCTGAGTGAGCATGCCCAGTTCATTGAGTACCTGTGATGGTGGCAGCAGTGTGACATGGGCCTATGAGTCACAGCCCTGCTCCTTGGGCCATGTGGTCGAGGAGCTCCATACCCATGTGTCAGTCACTGGCTCCTAGATGAAGGATGGCTTCCGACCTCAAGGCAATTGAGTGTAGTCACATCAGCCCGCATTTCATATTGTCGTGCCCACCTTGGGCCTGGCAAGCTGCCTGTGCACAGCATGTGCCCCCCTCCCAAGCTCAGAGACTGCTGGTGCCGGTGCTTGGCGTGGCCAGGCCCTGGGCAGAGGGCTTGGTGTACATTGCCACAGCCCTCCGCCCTGCACAGGAGGGCTTGCCATTCCCATGCCACCTAGGGACCCTGCTTTATAGACATTGAAACAGAAGTGAACCCACCCACCCAGGTCAGTCAGTGTTACATTTAAACCCAGTTAAACCCAGGCCTGACTCCAGACATTGACCACTTCTGAGTGGCCAAAAACTGGTCCCTCAGTTCTCTGCAAAGTGGTGCCCCAGAGTTGCATCAATCAAGGTGGGATGGGGTCTGTCAGGTGCCAAAGGATGGTACCCAGCGCAGGGCCTGGCAACATATAACCAGGGATATCACGGGGCTACAGGCCAGGGGAGGGTGTTGGTAGTGCCCAGCCAGGGCGGCTTCTGGAACCTCCCAGCCTTTCAGTCTGCACTGCTGGTCCCTGGGCTCCGTCCAGCTCTAAGTGCTGGGCTCTTCAGAGCCCAGGGGTTGTTGGCAGGTGGCTGTTAGGTCTGTTGATTGGCAAGCGCAGCTGCTCTAACAAAAGCACAACGAAAGCTGGGTGGAAGTTGGGTTTCCTGCCCAGCCGAGACAGTCCAGGGTGAGCCATCCAGTCCCGGGAGGGCTAGTGGGCCTGTCAGCTGGAAAGAGGAAATGGATAGCAAGTGTCTGGCTGGAGGAAGTGACTTGCAGTGCTCCGACCCGGGAAGAATGGGGTTTCAGGCAGGCTGCAGGGCTAATTAAGTAACAGGCTGAGGATATGCCTGGGTTCGAATCTGACCCCTTCATATGGTCTCAGGAGAGTGGCTCAGGCCCTGGGTCCTGTGGATGACCTCTGTGGGGGACCCTGTTGTCCCAAGTGCATGAGGTTATGGAGGTATAAGGACGGACAGGGATCACGAAGGTGTCCAGAGAGGAGAGACAGGGACCAGGCCTGTGAGGTCCGCGTGAGGGGGTCTGCCCGGGCAGCTGAGCCCCATCACTGACCCTGGACACTTGGCCCTGCAGGTCAGCCTTGTGAGTGGTGCTCCATCGATGGCAGCATAGTGCTGCCCCTGGTCCAGGGCTCCCCGAAGGCACTGGCCCTGGAGCATGCGCTGTGCCTCACAGGCGATGGCCTGGCCTACCTGCAGGCCACGGACCCCCAGCAGCTGCTGCGCCTCATCCCCCACGTGCAGGTGTTCGCCCGCGTGGCCCCCAAACAGAAGGTAGGTGCAGGGGTGACAGGCGGGCAGAGCGATGGGGTGGCACACAGCGCTTACTTGGCCCTTCTCTACCCATGTAGGAGTTTGTCATCACCAGCCTGAAGGAGCTGGGCTACGTGACCCTCATGTGTGGGGATGGCACCAATGACGTGGGTGCCCTGAAGCACGCTGATGTGGGTAAGCCCCATGGGCAAGGGCTGTTCCTTCCTTCACTGTTCTGCCAACATGGGCTCAGCATCAGGGACGTGTCACCATGCATGAGGAGGCAGTGTGGGGATGGGCAGGGCCAATAGGATTAGGAATACAAGGTCAGGAGGGACACAGATATGTGAGGAACAGTGTGGCTGGGGCTGCAGGGAGGCTCCGGGGGGCAAATGCTACTTGGTTTGTTCGGGCCCTCTGACCAGAGAAAGATGGGACAAGTGGGGACTCACTGCTGGGGCTGAAGCATTTGCCGGTGGTTCACGGCCTTCAGTCTGTGTTGATGGAACATATTTGTTGGCTTTATTTATTGACTACAGCCTTTATCAAGTGTTATTTACCTCCTGGGATCCTTGGCAATAAACTTTAGAAATCAGTTTTTGACCCATTTAGTGTTATCTGCCTATAGGTTTTTGTTTTTAAGTAACTTGTAGAAAGTAAGATAGGTGCTCTCTGAGGTGCTTCTTGGGGAGGTCTGGCTCAGGCCTGTGGCACTGCCTTGATGTTGAGCGGGCACCCCGATCTGGCCTGATGCCGGGGATCCCCTGGATCCTGACATATACCACCCCCAGGTGTGGCACTCCTGGCCAATGCCCCCGAGCGGGTCGTCGAGCGCAGGCGGCGCCCCCGGGACAGCCCCATCCTGAGCAACAGCGGTGGCAGGGCCCCCTCCAGGGCTGCTAAGCAGAGGCCCGGGCTCTCGCCCTCAGACGAGCAGCTCATCTCCCAGAGGGTGAGTCTTGGGAGGGAGGGCACCAGCACCCCCTTGTGGCTAGATCTCACCCCCTGCGGCCCCCCCACAGGACCGCCTGAGCCAGGTGCTGCGGGACCTGGAAGATGAGACTATGCCCATTGTGAAGCTGGGGGACGCCAGCATCGCGGCGCCCTTCACGTCCAAGCTGTCGTCCATTCAGTGCAGTGAGTGCCACCGCCCTCCGTGTCCCCCCGCCCACCCTGCATGGCACCCATGCCCACACCTACCTCCCCCACCCCCTGTCCACACAGTCTGCCACGTGATCAAGCAAGGCCGCTGCACGCTCGTGACCACACTGCAGATGTTCAAGATCCTGGCGCTCAATGCCCTCATCCTAGCGTACAGTCAGAGCGTCCTCTACCTGGAGGGCGTCAAGTTCAGCGACTTCCAAGCCACGCTGCAGGGGCTGCTGCTGGCTGGCTGCTTCCTTTTCATCTCCCGCTCCAAGGTGGGCTGGCACCCCAGGCAAAGCAGGCTCCCACCCCAGCCACGGGCCCCCTCTGCCTCGCTGAGCCACGGCATCCTGGAGATGCTGAGAGGTTTCGTGGCCGAGGACGCCCTCAGGATGGGAGCTGTTGTCTGCCCATTACAGATGGGGGCGGGGGACAGGGCAGGTGCCGACTGAGGCTCTTTCGAGGGGCACAACACGGGCCCTAACATGGGCCCTAGCACTGGCCACAAGCGAGCAGGGTTCTGGGGGCTGGCGCCAACCCGTGGCCTCAGGATGTGGTGACCGCTCTGCGCCTGGCCTGCAGAAGGCAGGCTTGGTGGGTGGCCCACAGCACTCTAGGCTTGAATACCCATCTGTCTCCTCACACACACCCCCACCACTGCAGCCCCTCAAGACCCTGTCTCGAGAGCGGCCCCTGCCCAATATCTTCAACCTGTACACCATCCTCACGGTCCTGCTCCAGTTCTGCGTGCACTTCCTGAGTCTCGTCTACCTGTACCGGGAGGCCCAGGCCCGGAGCCCTGAGAAGTGAGTGCTGCCCCAGCAGGGGGTGCAGGGAGTACCCAGAGGAGGCAGTGTCCATGCGGTGGGATGTGGGAGATGGGAGGAGGGTGCACTTGCAGATGTCAGCCTGGGACAGCCGGGGCCAGGCAGAGCCCGGGCTCCGCGCAGAGGCAGCCGCAGAGCGGCCCTGACGCCCCTGTAGGCAGGAGCCGTTCGTGGACCTGTACAAGGAGTTCGAGCCGAGCCTGGTCAACAGCACCGTGTACATCATGGCCATGGCCATGCAGATGGCCACGTTCGCCATCAACTACAAGGTCAGCCCCCGCCCCAGCCCCAGCAGGCTTTGCCCAGCCGCCCAGCCCCCACACCACCCAGCCATCCGTCTGTGTCCCCACAGGGCCCGCCTTTTATGGAGAGCCTGCCCGAGAACAGGCCTCTGGTGTGGAGCCTGGCAGTGTCGCTCCTGGCCATCGTGGGCCTGCTCCTTGGTTCCTCCCCTGACTTCAACAGCCAGTTTGGCCTCGTGGACATCCCAATAGAGGTGAGTGGCCCTGCGGATGTGGCCCCAGGACTCAAACTGGGCGCATCTGGGGGCACCCAGCTCACCGTCACTCCCTGCCCTGCAGTTCAAACTAGTCATCGCCCAGGTCCTAATCCTCGACTTCTGCTTGGCACTCCTGGCCGACCGCGTCCTGCAGTTCTTCCTGGGGACACCGAAGCTGAAAGTGCCTTCCTGAGACAGCAGTGCCACCACCTATTGGTCACCCTGCTGCCGCTAGGCAGGAGCCCCATGTGGGCCCCGCGAGGGAACACTGCCCCACAGCAAGGCTGCCCCAGCCTTGCCCACCAAGACTGAGCTGGGACCCCCCGCCCATGGCTGTCCACAGGCCTGGCTGGCAGAACCAGCCCCTGGGCAGCACCTTTGGTAAATAAAGAAGCATCCACAATTTTAAGAAGCCCTGCCTCTCCATCTGTCTGCACCACACAAGGGGACACTGGGAGGCCGGGTGGTCACCGAGGATGGTCCTGGCGTCCTCCCAGAGGCTGTGTGAGGTGAACGACACTGCAGTCAGCACTTGAATGGGCTGACCTTCGAGTACGGAGAGTTGTGCGTGTGTCCTGAGTGGCCAAGCACCTCCATATTCCTGTGGTCTCAGCTTCACATTTGGCATCTCACTGGGGGGAGTCTTAGGATCTATGACATTTTCCCCTTTTCAATAATATGCAAACAGCATGCCTCCCTCCTGTGGGGTCTTAGATGGGAGGAAGTTACAAATACTGACTCAGGTCACACTCGTTGGAGTCCTGGGGTTCTGAGCCACACAGGTGCTGTGCCACCGCAGTCAGCCTGGCTCAGCCCTCGTAGTGGCACTGCCCTTCCTTCTGCCTTTCAAAGGGCCCTCACTGCGATTCAAGGATGTCAGAGTAGGCAGCCTGAGAGCTAAAAATCACAGCCAGTTGGAGATAGGCCTTTCCAACAGCCAAACACTTCAGGAAGCAGTTATTTCCAGACAGAAATCCCACTGCGTGAAGGGTGTGGGTGCTTTTTTCTTTGGTAACTGACAAGCATGTGACAACCTCAGACCAGGGGACCCAGGCCCAGGCTTCTGGGCAACTTGTCCCTCCCATGCTCAGTGGGGCAGCATCTCAGCCCTTTCCAGCCCTGGCCCCTTGGCCATCCTCAGCAGCCCACTCCTGTCCGGCTTCCCCATAGAGAAGTGTGGCGTATAGTCCCAGGAAGGTATTGAGAAGCAGAGTGACCAGCCTATGAGCATCACGTGGGCCTTGAGTGCTGGCCAAGGTCTCCAGAGTGGTAGTGGCCCCAGACCCCACCCAGCAGAAGAGTGGCTGTGGTCATGTGGAATGTAGGTCACTAAATCCCTAAGACAACTTGAAGTGACTGGAAAGAGCACTCTGAAATTGGGTTTGCCGGGGATGATTCTTTGGAGGCTTAAGACAGGGTCTCTGTGCCCCTCTTCCCAGAGATGCCAGGGGCGCTTCTGGCTGCACTATAATCGGGACCTCAAGAGCCTGATCTGGGAATCCCCTCCAAGCCGGGTGTCCCTGGCCACAAACCGTTAGGAGACTAAAGATTCGCCTGGAATTGGGCAGGACATCAAGCGTCCACCAGGGGGCTCCATGGCTCAGGTCGGGCGGAATGGGTTCAAGAGTTCCGGAGACCCCTGGGCAGGGCTGTCACTGGGAGTTTGGAAGGTTCAGGTTTGGGAACAGGCAGACTCTGGGGTCACTCCGGGGGAAAGTGTGCTAGGAAGGGAGTCTTGGCCGGGATGGAATCCTGGGGTGTCCAGGTCTGGGAAGTTTCGGCCTGGGGTGGTCGCCCTTACAGCACGTCTGGCCGTTCTCCGCTCGGGCCGGGGGCGCGGTCTGCGGTTTGCGGACCTCAGGGCGGGGCCTACAGGCAAGGGCGTGGTCTGGGCGGGGCCTCCACTGGATGAGGGCGTGGCCGGCAGCGGGGCGGGGCAACGCGGAAGCCTGGCGGCAGCAGCCGCAGGAGGAAATCGGGGCTAGGCCCCTGCGCTGCGCGATCCCATCCCAGTCCCAGTCCCCGCCGAGCGATCCCTGGTCCGGGCCATGGACGCAGCAGAGCCGGGTAGGCGGTCTGGGATACGGGATCCGAGAGGGGCATCCCCCGGCTTACCCCACTTGAGGGGCCAGGGCTGTCCCTCTCCGTCCACAGAGCAGGGAGAAGAAATGTTGAATGGGGAGAACTCTGGGATCCTCCACTGTGCGGACCCCCAAGCCCAGAGGGGCCTGGGACATCAGTCCCTGACCTCCCTCCCCCTTTGGAGTCTTCACCCCGGATGCCTGGGGGAGGGGGCCCAGGAAGGGGAAGTGGCCGCTTCTGCTTCTGATATTTGTGATGGGGGCAGGGTGTCATGACCGCTGATGGAGAGGGCGACGCGGCAGGATCCCCGCCCGGCTCCTCCAAAGCCCAGGGAGAGGAAATGCTGATCTGGAGACCCTGGGGCGGGGGGGCTGTGGCAGAAATGTGGCAAGGTCTGACCTGTGTTTGGGGCTGTCTTTTGTGTCTCTGCTGTGTATGTTGAGTGTCATTCGGTCTTTAGGTGCCTCGTGGTTTCAGTCTGCCCCATGTGTGTTTCTGCCACAGCTCTGCGCCTGTCTGTCCCGTGTGTATTTCCATCTGTCTGGCCTGAGATCTTTGTAGTTCCATTGTCAAGTTAGCTGTCCCTTAGGGACAGCGTGGCTGCATCTGGGGCATCTGTTTTGTCGCTTTGCTTCTGAGCTTGTGCATTTGTGGGTATCTCTGCTCTCTGTGTTGTGCCTGAGTCCATCTGCCTGCCCTGAGTCAGCCCCACCCAAGCGCAGGCTCTTTGCATCCTAGCTCAGACACCCACACCATACCATACTCCCCAAGGAGCCAGAACTTTCTGTCTCTGTCTCTCCTCTTTCTGTCTCTCTTCCCCACCCTCCAAACAACCAGCCAAGGTGCTGTGGGTGGAGGGAGGCTTCTGTTGGCCCATGTGTGACATTCCCCTCCCCCAGGGCTACCCCCGGCCTCCGAAAGCAGGAAGAGGTACAGTGACATCTTCCGGAGCCTGGACAACCTTGAGATCTCACTGGGGAACGTGTGAGTCTAAGCCTGCCCCCCTGGGTCACCCCCAAATCCTGCCAGGATCTCCAAAACACCTGAATATCCCCAAATTCAACCCCCCAAATCCACTGGCAATCCCCAAAGTAGTCCTAGAACACTCACATATCCTTGTGACCCCTTTAAACATTTGAGATCCCTATCATCCCACTCTGTGGACCCCAAAGTTACCTGTAACCC
The DNA here is from genome assembly GCF_964194185.1 of Rhinolophus hipposideros. Classification (NCBI taxonomy): domain Eukaryota; kingdom Metazoa; phylum Chordata; class Mammalia; order Chiroptera; family Rhinolophidae; genus Rhinolophus; species Rhinolophus hipposideros. The sequence continues at coordinate 50,953,769 of NC_138062.1, read as the reverse complement.
TTCAAACTCTGTCTCAATCCCATAAAAAAAACTCACCTGGTTTCTCACCCCCCTGCCCCCACCTCCCACCCCATCCCTCAGAGGTTTCAGATATAAGAGATGTCACAGAGTTGATATCCAAGACCATCCCCCAAGCTATCCTGGGGTCCCCAGCACCCCTAGGCAGGACAGACTGGGTGGAGGGTGGTATCCTAACACCCTTACCTCCCAGGACCCTTGAGATGCTGGCTGGAGAACCTGCGCTTTCAGGAGAACCAGAGCCTGACAAGACCCCCACAGCCTCTGTGGTGAGGGGTGGGGCCACGGGGACAGGGCGGAGGGGGCCTCTGGGAGCAGGGGCCTCTGTTCTACATGCTCCTGAATACTGTCTCCCTCCCTCTTAGACCAGTGAAACCAGCCATTGGAGTGGCCCCTCCCCAGAGGCTCCTGCACCCCTTACAGGTAGCGGACTTTGAGGACAGGGGGTGGAGGCAGAAGGAAGTCAGTCCCTCAACAAGTCATCACCGACTGCTTGTCCCGTGCATGTGGGACACTGCAGTGTACACAGCAGAGCTGAGCCCCTGTCCTCAGGGAGCCCCAGTCTAGGTGGAGAATGAGTGTAAAATTGAAACCTGGGCAAGTCATCACAAAGGGGTGTTTGGGGGAGCCTTAGGGTGTAGAATAAGGGCCACTGGTCTGGTCTGGGGGCTCAGGGAAGGTCAGGGTTCCGTGAGAGGTCAAGGTTCATAGGTCACAGATCCACCTGTCTGCCCCAGGGGAGGAACTGGACTTGCGGCTCATTCGGACCAAGGGGGGTGTGGATGCAGCCCTGGAGTATGCCAAGACCTGGAGCCGCTATGCCAAGGAGCTACTGGCCTGGACCGAAAAGAGAGCCAGCCTCGGTGAGGGCCCTTCCGCCTAGCCCCAGGCTCCAAGCCCCAGGCCCCAGACCGCAGGCAGCGCCCACACCCTACCTGACTCAGACCCCTGCTGTCTCCCCCAGAGCTGGAATTTGCCAAAAGCATCATGAAGATCGCTGAGACGGGCAAGGTGTCGATCCACCAGCAGGTAACCATAGCCGGAACCTCCCAGAACCCCAGCCCAACCCCCCTAGATTCTCAGCATCCTCCAACCCACCGCACTCCTCACCCCCAGAGCCACATGCCCCTGCAGTATATCTATACCCTGTTTCTGGAGCATGACCTCAGCCTCGGAGCCCTGGCCATGGAGACAGTGGCCCAGCAGAAAAGAGACTACTACCAGGTGAGGGAGCCCTGCTGTCCCTGCATCATTCTGTCACAACCACCCAGCAGGAAGGCACTGTTACCAACAGTGCCGTTTTGCTGACGAGGAAGCTTAGGCCCCTGGATGCTGAGGAACTTGCCCAAGGTTACCCCGCAGAGATTCAAACCAGGCTTCCTGTGCGATTGCAAAACTGTGCTTTTGTTTGTTGGTGGGGCACAGGGAGGTACTGAGTGTTCCAGGAAGAGAGCCTTGGCATCTCTGGGTCCAGACAGAAAGGATAAAGTGACCACTAAGACTCCGGAGACATGGGGGCGGGGGAGAACAGGTCTGGGTGAGAAGACCCCCGAGAGAGTGAAAGTCGCATGGCCTCGGGTAACGGAAGGACCCCGAGGCCCTGAGGCAGTATCCCCATCCCTCATCCTCGCCAGCCTCTGGCTGCCAAGCGGACTGAGATTGAGAAGTGGCGCAAGGAGTTCAAGGAGCAGTGGATGAAAGAGCAGAAGCGTATGGTGAGGCCCAGGCTGGGCGAGGGCACCCTAGGGAAGGAGAGGAAGGAGCGCTGCCCCTGACCGTGCTCCTGGCCCGTCCTCAGAATGAGGCGGTGCAGGCGCTCCGGCGGGCCCAGCTCCAGTATGTACAACGCAGCGAGGATCTGCGGGTGCGTTCCCAGGCATCGCCCGAGGACCCAGCCCCCCAGGCCTCGCCCGGACCCAGCAAGCAGCAGGAGCGACGGCGGCGCTCGCGCGAGGAAGCCCAGGCCAAGGTGGGGACCCCCACTGCGTGCCCCACCGCAGTGCTTTGGGGCCCCCTGGTCCGTGCTGTCTCCCACATGCGCCGGGCCTTGGTTCCTCCAGGCGCAGGAGGCTGAGGCCCTGTACCAGGGCTGCGTCCGCGAGGCCAACGCAAGGCAGCAGGACTTAGAGGCTGCCAAGCAGCGGATTGTGTCCCACATACGCAAGCTGGTGCTGCAGGGGGACGAAGTGATGAGGCGGGTGAGACCCTTCTCCCCACCCCCTCCGCACCCTTCTGGTTTGGGCCCCAGCTGGGTGCCCCTACTACCAGGATGACGGCCCAGCTTTGACCCGTCACTACCCTCCTCCCTAAGCCACCTCCCACTGCCGGGCCCCGCCCCCTAACTGAGTAAGCTGGCGCCTCCAATGGTCAGCTCCCTGCCTCCACCCTCCTCTCTCACGTGTGGTCTCCACCTGGCAGGTGACCCTGAGACTGTTCAGGCTGCGGGGGGCACAAGCAGAGCGTGGTCCCCGCTCCTTTGCCGCATTGGCAGAGTGCTGTGCACCCTTCGAGCCCGGTCAGCGCTACCAGGAGTTCGTGAGGGCACTGCGGCCTGAGGCCCCCCCACCTCCACCGCCTGCCTTCTCTTTCCAGGAGTTCGTGCCTTCCCTGCACAGGTGGGCCTCTAAGATCACTGTCAGGTGGAGAGGGAGCTCCAGAGTCACAGTGCCAATTGTTGGCATCATGAGGCTTACAACTCAGGGTCAGAAAACTCAAAGCCTCAGTACTTGGACTTAGTACCCAAGACTCTCTTTTTGGAGGTGGGGAGCTTGTCCCAGTCCTGAGAGGGTCAAGACTTTGGGCTTACTGCACTGGGGGCCACCGATACGCATGCACATCAGGGCTTGCAGACCCTAGTACTTGGAGTTGGATCCAAGGCACGATGCCTGAGTAGTTACCCCTGGCCAGTGTCCTGGTTCTTAGAGCCCTCAAACCTCTCTTCTCAGCTCCCCTCAAGACACAAGAAAAAAGCTCTCCGGCCCCCCACCTCCACAGCTGGATGAGAGTGCTGAGCCAGGCCCTTGGGAGGACACAGGCACAGGCTGGCAGGGTGAGTGTAGTGAAGGTTGGGCAGGAACCATGGTGGGACAGAGGGTCATCCTAATTGGCTTGTCCCCTCCTAGGGACTCCGGGCCCCACTCCAGGCAGTGATGTGGACAGCGTGGGCGGTGGCAGCGAGTCTCGGTCCCTGGATTCTCCCACGTCCAGCCCAGGTGGGGCCAGGACCTGGCCTGACCCACTCCTGATCTCTGATCATCCTCCAGCCCCTGGCCAGGCTCTGACCTTCAGTCTCTAACCTATCCTTTGACCTACCCACACCCTTGACCTATTTCCTCAACCTCTGAACTATCTGACCCCATCATGACCTCTATCACTTTCCCCAAAGGGCATCTGTGGGTGGTTCTGGAAGGCCTGAAAACTAGAAATGTCTCCTTCAACTTGGAGCCTCCCCATGAGCCCTGTGACCCCCGACTTCTGTGACCCTCTGACTCCAGGTCCTGGCATGAGGCGACTGGTGAAGATCTCGTCCATAGGCACCGAGTCCTCGGATGATTTTGAGGAGCGAGACCCTGGTGAGGCTGGAAGCAGGTTGGGCAGGTGGGGAAGTGGTGGCCAGGACCCCTGACCCTATTTTCCTGCAGACCTGGGAGATGGGCTCGAGAATGGGTCAGGCAGCCCCTTCAGGAAGTGGACGCTGTCCAGCGCAGCCCAGACCCACCGGCTGCGGCGGCTGAGGGGCCCAGCCAAGTGCCGGGAGTGTGAGGCCTTCATGGTCAGCGGGACCGAGTGTGAGGAGGTATGTCCTGGGCCGATGACTCAGTGCCCTCTGCTGACCACCAGTGACCTCCCTCACCCCAGGCACCTCCATGACCTGATCTTCCTGTGACCTTCCCTCCCCTAGGACTAACCCTAATCTGATGACTTCCATGAGCTTCCCATTCCCTGAGGATCCTTACACCCTTCCCTTCCCTTGCTGACCCGCAATGACCTCCCTGACCCTGTGACTTTCCCCCCAGTGCTTTCTGACCTGCCACAAGCGCTGCCTCGAGACTCTGCTGATCCTCTGTGGGCACAGGCGGCTCCCAGCCCGGACAGCCCTTTTTGGGGTCGACTTCCTGCAGCTGCCCAGGGACTTCCCAGAGGAGGTGCCCTTTGTAGTCACCCGATGCACAGCCGAGATAGAACAGCGCGCCCTGGGTGTGCAGGTGCCACTTTGATCCTTAACTTTTGACCATTCCCAGCAGTGACCCAGACCTCTATGGCTGTATTAAAACCTAGGTGTCTATTTCCCACCCTACCCTGCAGGGCATTTATCGAGTCAGCGGGTCCCGCGTCCGTGTGGAACGGCTATGCCAAGCTTTCGAGAACGGCCGAGCGTTGGTGGACCTGTCAGGAAACTCACCTCATGATGTCTCATGTGTCCTCAAGCGGTTCCTGCAGGAGGTGGGTGCTCGGGGGGCAGGGGGCAGGGGGCAGGGTGGGCTTAGGCTAAGGAACCTCTGCAGCCCACCCACACCCATGTCCCCGCTGCCCTTCCACCCCCAGCTCACTGACCCTGTGGTCCCCTTCCACTTCTACGACGCCTTCATCTCTCTGGCTAAGACCCTGCATGCAGACCCTGGGCACGACCCTGGGACCCCCAGCCCCAGCCCTGAGGTTATCCGCTTGCTGAAGACCCTCTTGACACAGCTGCCTGACTCTAACTACAATACTCTGCGGCACTTGGTGGCCCATCTGTTCAGGTGTGCACTGTCCCTGACCTAGAAACAGGACTTCTGACCTGAGGCATGGATCTATGATCCCTTCCCTGGACATGTGTGTCTACTGACCCCTGGGACTGACCCCTGACACTGACCTCTGACCTCTGCATGTATTTCCTGAGCTCCAAACCTTAATACATGACTCCTGACTTTGGGTGCCTACCCCTGAACCCTATAGCTGGGCATGTAACTGCTGGTCTTAAACAATGACCAGGACCACTCACCCGTGACTTAGGCAAGTCGCCACTAGCCTGGCCTTCAGGTCCTACCCAATGGCCATTGACTGTGTACTCTGTGCCCTTACCCTTCTCCTCACCCCATCCCCAGAGTGGCTGCACAGTTTGAGGAAAACAAGATGTCTGCCAACAACTTGGGCATTGTGTTTGGGCCCACACTGCTGCGGCCACCGGACAGTCCTGGGGCAGCTGGCACCGGCTCTGTTACTTACCTCCTGGACTCCGGGCACCAGGCCCAGCTTGTCGAGTTCCTCATCGTGCACTACGAGCAGATCTTCGGGATGGACGAGCTCCCCCTGGCCACTGAGCCTCCACCTCAAGACCCCAGCCCAGCCCCGGGGTCCCTCACAACCAGCTCCCAGCCACCACCCCCACATCTTGCCCCGGATCCCTTGCCCACAGCCCCAGCCTCAGACCCTGACACAGACCCTGAGCCCCAATGTGCCCTGGAAAAGCATCCCGAAGCCACGCCTCCCGAGGTAGGAACCTGCTGGGTGAACAGACATGAGGAGGATCTTCTCTCTGTTTCATCATCTTTCCTGTCTTCCTTTCCTTTTAAAGGTGTCTCTTTTGTTCCTTCCTTATTTACCCTGGGCTCATTTTTGAAGGAAAAGTGAGGAATGGTGTAGTGGGTAATGGAGTAACATTAGGGTAGACTCCTGCAGAGGTACTAACATGGGTGATCATTTCTTCAACAGAATATTTATTGAACACCTACTGTGTGCTAAGCATTGTTCTAGGCATTACAGATATCTCAGTGAGCAGAATACTCAAAGACACCATTCTCTTGGTACCTGCATTCTCCTGGGAAAGAAATCAACGAAAAACAAGAAATATGATACAGAGTCAGTTATATAGGATATTAGAAGGTAACAAGTACTATAGAGAAAAGAAAGGGTAGCATAAGGTAAGCGATATCAGGGGCACCAAAGTGAGAGGTGATGGGCAGTTTGTAGCAGTAAGTAGGATGGTGTGAGCACGTCTCATTAGAAGGTGAATTTGAGCAAAGATTGGAAGGATGTGAAGGAGGATTAAAGCAGGAGGAGATCAGAGGGAGTGTCTCCCAGGCAAAGGGAATAGCCAGTGCAAAAGCCCTGAGGTTGGAGCATACATACCTGGTATGTCCAGGGCCCAGTTCAATACTGTGATGAATGAGTGAGGGGAATGTGGTTGAAAGTGACACCAAAGAGAGGTCTGTAGGCCACCACTTACTATGCACAGACGCTTTATCAGCTTCCTGTCATCCTCACCACAGCCCCGAGTGATGGATACTGTTAGTGAAAAACATTTATAAATGAGACTCCTAGGGGGATTTCCCTGTCCTTCAGATCCTGCTACACCTGCCGTTTCTGAGTGCACAGACCTCCTCCACAACCCCCTAGAGCTACCAGTGTGCTGTTGGATTCTGAGAACTGGAATTGCTCAGAACTGCTCAGGACAGTATCTGACATATAGAACTTCAGCTGCTGTTAGCATTTAGCTAAAGGTAGAACTGAGAATAAAGAGCTAAAAAGTAGGTATAAGGTTGCAGAAAACAGCAGGAGGGAGATTCATCTCATCCTAGTGTGGAGATGGCTAAGTCACAACCTGGCCTGGCTCTCTGCTAAACAAGGACATTCCTGCCCTCAGGGAGCCCACAGTTGAGACTAATGACGTTGCCCGGCACGACGGGACAAGCAATACCCTGTTAAGGGCATCATCTCTCCCTCGACACCAAAACTGCAAAGGAACTTGCATGTCCAGGAACAAACCCTCAGTTCTCCAAGAGTCTTGAGTCTCAAAAAAACTGGGATTTTATTGTTGGCGTCTTGGTCTTGGATTTCTCCCTGCAGATTCCCGCTCCACAGAGTGACCTGAGAGGGGAAGTGGCTAAAGACACCAACGAAGAGAGAGTGGAAGGTGAGTGTTTGGAAGGAATCCAGGCGTTCTGGGGTTGCCCAGGGGAGCTTGACTGAGAGATGAGTCCTGGGGGGATATCCAGAGGACTTAGGGATGCTCAGTATTGACTACCCCATCCCACAGTGTCCAGCCAAGGCCCCGATGACTCACTCCTGGGGACACAGTCTCGTGGCCACTTCAGCCGCCAGCCAGTGAAGTATCCCCGGGGCGGTGTGCGGCCTGTCACCCACCAGCTGTCGAGCTTGGCCCTGGTTGCTTCCAAATTGTGTGAGGAGATCCCTGTCACACAAGGGTACCAAGGGAGCTTGGGGAGGAAGGGGCCCGGTCCTCCTGCTGCCTCCCGGGACGGCAGCCCCCTGCGCCGCGCCCCACTGCCCAAGCATTTTGAGATCACCCAGGAGACCGCGCGGCTACTCTCCAAGCTGCACAGTGAGGCTGTGCCCAAGGCCACCTGCTGCCCAGACCTCCAACCTGAGGAAGTCGAAGACCATCTCTGACCATCCCAGCACTCTAACCAAGCTGTCCAGGACTGAGGAGATGGACACATTTATCCCTAGAAGTTCTATGTTAGAGGGTCTCAAGAGTTCATAAAGAAAAACTACACTCCTGGGGTAGACTAAAACCCTTTTGGGGGTAATGTAGCAGCATCTCCCCACTACACACAGGTCGCTGCCAAACATCAGGGCCACTCATGTTCAGAGGTCACTCAGGGTTAATACTCAGGTGCAGTACAGGTCACAAGATCCTTGGGATCCATCCTGATTTCAGACCTTTGGGACAGGGGTGCCTTTTGCCACTTTGGTTGTAGCCACTTCCCACTGCCCTACCTCCACCTGCCTCCTTAGCTGGCCCCAAGTGACCAGCTATTGGAGGGGGAGAAGGACAGCTCAGACACATCCCTGGTGGTGCCTGGGGTCTGATAACCTCTGAATAAAATGTGTCTTTATACGCTTGAGTGTTTTTCTTTGCCAGGTGAGGGCAGCATCCTCTGGCCCCATTTTACCTATCAGGAAAACTGAGGCCTCCTTTCTTTGAGCACCTACAGGCAGTCTGGGCTGGACTTGGGCACCGGGCTGAGTCACACCGGTCCGGCCTTCCCGGAGCTCCGCATCCCCACTCGGCCATGCCTAATCAAACAAATAGAACACAGTGTAGATAACCGGGACAATGGGGCTGTGTGCTCTGGGCCGTGGGAGCCCAGGGCCACCACAGGCCTGGATTGGGCAGGGGATAGAGCCGCCGGGGGCGGGGGCGTGGGGGCGTGATTGCAAGAAACTCGAGTGTGTTAGTACGGTCAGCTGAGGCCGAAGAGGTCCACAGGACTCGGGAGGCCGCGGCGCGCGGCAGCTCAGCTTTGGGGAAGCTGAGACTGGGAGGGGGTCCGGGCGGTGGGAGCCCGGTCGGATCAGGGCGTGGCTTGGAACTCGGCGGCGGATTGGACGCGAGGGAGCGGGGTGGGGCCGGGACGGGGGTGCGGACCCTGGGACCACCCGGAGCTGAGCCCGGGCGCCGTGAGGTCACCGCGGGAATTCTCCGGCCGCGAGTGACTCAGCTGCCCCGAAGGCCCGAAACTGCGGGCGCGCGAGGTGTGCGGGGACCGGGAGGGGTCCCACGCCGGAAGTGGGAAGGGGTGACCAAGGAGCCTCGAGGCAGGCAGGAAATGGGGGGCTACGGTTCCGGGCGACCCAATCCTCGCGGGGCCGCGGAGGCGGGGCTCCTCCAGGTGGCGGGGCTGGGGCGGGGCTTCCCCAGGTGGCGGGGGCGGGGCGCCGGGGCTGGACGGGGACGGAGCGTCGCGGGCGGGACCCCGCCTCCCGCGCTCTCTCTGCCGCCCGCGCTAGGCGCACCCGCACGCTACTCCGCTCCCGCCGGTTTACTGGGCCATGGGTCTACCGGCCGCCCCGACCCCCGGCGAGGCCGCTCCGTCTGCGGCGTGACGGGCGGCCCAGGTGAGGCCAGCATGGACGGGGGCGGGTGGACACGGGTCCCGGGGAGGGCGTGGCACGTGCCCGCGGGGCTCGGGCGCCCACCCCTTTTCTCCTTCCCCGCCCCCCGCTCCTCCCTCGGCCTTGGGGGCTCTGGGAAGCCCCTCCAGCCGCTGCCACCTTGGGTCCCAGAGGCCACCAGGGTCCTCCGTCCCACCCGGAAGAGCCCGATGCCCCGCCTGCTTCAGGAGCGCTCTTGCCCAAACCCTGCCGTCCAACTTTTGGAGCTGTCTCGGAAGTCACCTCCACGACCAAGCACTGGCCTCCTGCAAAGTCCCAAAAATGACCCCACCCTGCAAACATGCCCCCTGGGCTCTATTCTCTGCAGTGACTCCGACACCAAAGTGACCCCCCTCTACTTTCACATCTGACCCCTTTGTCCTGCCCCAACACTCTCCACCAACACAGATTGGACCCAGATCGGCAGCATGTGGTCAGAGGGGTTTTCTTTAGATTAAAAAAGGAAACCAATTGGAAAAGAAAAAAACAAATAAATAAATCCAGCCAGTAGTTTGACTTGGGAGATATCTTTGTCACAGTCTTAATAGTAAATAAGTGACAGGTGTCCCTATCCATCCAGCTTCTTTTCCAGGTCACCGTGGTCCCCACTACCACCACTTTGCCCTGAGGCATTTGAGTTTGAGACCCTTGTCCTTTCTGTCCTGACCCTCTCCTCTGGGTGCTGCTGCTTTCACCAAGCTCTGCCTGCATTGACCTTTCCCTCTGTGCATCTAGATGGTCACCATGGGCCAATGTTACTACAACGAGACCATCGGCTTCTTCTACAACAACAGTGGCAAGGAGCTCAGCTCCCACTGGCGGCCCAAAGATGTGGTTGTGGTGGCACTGGGGCTGACTGTCAGTGTGCTGGTGCTGCTGACCAACCTGCTGGTCATCGCAGCCATCGCCTCCAACCGTCGCTTCCACCAGCCTATTTACTACCTGCTTGGCAACCTGGCTGCAGCCGACCTCTTTGCTGGCGTGGCCTACCTCTTCCTCATGTTCCATACCGGCCCGCGCACAGCTCGGCTCTCCCTCCAGGGCTGGTTCGTGCGGCAGGGCCTGCTGGACACAAGCCTGACAGCGTCAGTGGCCACACTGCTGGCTATCGCCATGGAGCGGCACCGCAGCGTGATGGCCGTGCAACTGCACAGCCGCCTGCCCCGCGGCCGTGTTGTCATGCTCATTGTGGGCGTGTGGGTGGCCGCTCTGGGCCTGGGGCTGCTGCCTGCCCACTCCTGGCACTGCCTCTGTGCCCTGGACAGCTGCTCACGCATGGCCCCCCTGCTCAGCCGCTCATACCTGGCCGTCTGGGCCCTGTCCAGCCTGCTCGTCTTCCTGCTCATGGTGGCTGTCTACACCCGCATTTTCTTCTATGTGCGACGACGGGTTCAGCGCATGGCGGAGCATGTCAGCTGCCACCCCCGCTACCGCGAGACCACGCTCAGCTTGGTCAAGACTGTTGTCATCATCCTGGGTGAGTGGGACCCCACTTCCCCCAACTCCTCCAAGACCTGATGGAGTATGATGGGAGGCGATGATTGGGTGGGGAATGTTCTCCAAGGAGGTGATATCTCAGCAGATACCTGAATGCTGGAGGAGGGAAAAGAGTTCCAAGCAGACAAAACAAGAAGGTGAGAGTCCAGGCAGGACCCGGCCAGCACCTCCAGAGAGGAGAGGAGGTCAGCATGGCCTCAAAGGGCACAGACGGCAGTCTAATTTTGTTCTGAGTTCTGTGGGAAGCCCTTAAGAGTTTTTAGTAGGGAGTAATGTGGTCACTCTGGCTGTTGAAATGTAGGGTGGTCTTTGTGGAGGTGACAGGAGGCTTTCCTGTTAGGACACACACACACACACAGACACACACACACATGGAGCAACTCTTCCCAATGATCCCCTTCTCCCCACCAAGTAACTGGTCTGTCCCACAGTGACCTCCTTTCCCCCATAAAACAATCCTCCTCCTTTGTGTGTGTAGAACCATCCAGGCCTAGAGCCACCACGTACCAGATAGGAAAGGTGCCCCCTCTTTGCAGTTCTGCCTTATCACACTGCCAAGGCAGCAAGACAGACCACCCTGGCACTGCGAACCACTGTCCAAGCTCTCCATACCCCTCCAGTCCTGAGCTCAGAGCCGTGGGTGCCAGGCCCCCCGACAGCTGACCCTGCTCACCTCAGGCTCCATCCCACAGGGGCATTTGTGGTCTGCTGGACACCGGCCCAGGTGGTGCTGCTCCTGGATGGTCTGGACTGCAAGTCTTGCAACGTCCTGGCTGTGGAGAAGTATTTCCTACTCTTGGCTGAGGCCAACTCGCTGGTCAATGCCGTGGTGTACTCGTGTCGGGATGCCGAGATGCGCCGCACCTTCCGCCGCCTCCTCTGCTGTCTGTGCCTGCGCCAGTCCACCCGCGAGTCCACCCGCAGTGCATCCTCTGCCCGGATAGGGGCCAGCACTCGCATCATGATTCCTGAGAATGGCCACCCATTGATGGACTCCACCCTTTAGCCAACCTTGGACTTCAACAGGACGCAGCAAGTGCCGGAGGGCACCCCTGACAACTCGTGGAGGTGCCTGGCGCAACCCAATCTGAGGGACAGAATTAAAGGCAGACCCTTGGTCTAGATGGCACGACACCACTGCCAGGCCTTCCCAGATACAACTCTACCCCAGGGCCTGTGGGTGTGGGCCTCTGGCTCTTCAGTGATCTCAGGTTGTGGGGTTCTTAATGAACTATTTTCTGTTTTTACTGCACATCCCTGGTAAACCCTGTGGACTTCTTCCTTGTCCATGGTGGCATGGCTGTTAAAGGTGGGAGAGATGCGGTCTCTCTCAGGCCACGCTGCCCAGTGTGACAAAGACGGACCGTAGCTACACCGTCTATCTGCCTGAGGCTGATTCTCCAGGGGCACAGACTGAGGGGTGCTCATTGGGAGCTAGGAAAGCTGTGTGGCCCCTTGCAGCCTCTGGAGCTTGCCTGTCCCCATTAGACTTAGGGGCTCCCATGGGGGAAGGGCATGTTAAGGAGTAAACCCTTCTTTCTCCTCTGAGGTCTCCAAAGCACTTTCTGTCATCAACTCGGTCTGTCGCTGTGTCTCAGAATTGTCCTCCTCAGCTTTAGCCGGGCAGGGATCCTTCCACGTGGCCTCTCCTCAGTCCTGTTCTCATTCCCCTTCAGTCTCTGACTGGCTGTCACTCCATCTCTCTTGGAGTCTTGCGTCTGTTCCCTCTTGCCTGTCTTCTCCACTTCTTCCCCTGCCTCCAACTTGCTGCCTGCCTGTCTCCATCCTCTGGAACCCAGAGTCGTCTGTGACCTGTGGGAGTCTTCTCTCTCCCACCTGCCCTTTTATCCGAGCCCAGGTTGTTACCAGTTAGGTGTGTCCATCCCATTGCACACCACACTTACGGGCCAGAGGTACTGGGGTCCATGGAGCAGGGTGAAAATTCGACTGTTGCCATTTCTCAGGCTCCTCTGATGTTACCTGGCACACTGACAAGCATTTTAGGTGCATTATTTTTTCATTACCTGCAGGTATTACACTTATTTGCATGTGAGGACAGTGGCTCAGAGAGGTTGAAATCTGGCCCATGGGTACACAGCTTTGAAGGGGCACAGAGATGCATCGAGGGACACTATAGAGGCCCCTGGAGAAAGGGATTCAGGTTCCCACAAAGTGCGGAATTGACCACAAGCTCAGCCTGGTTTTCCCCTCACCTCACTGCCCCCCAAGGCCTCAGACATGCCATACTCGTGATGATGAGCCCCCTCTTTGATGCTCATAGCTAAATGTGGTATAGACCAGGATCTGGATTCTCTGCTTCCACCTAAGGAGGAGACAGGGTGATGACCCACTTCACGTGCACATTGAATAACAGCCCAATTGGAACCCAGACCCTCCATCAGCGGCCAAATTCTTAAACTAGTAAAGTATGCATTGCCAAAGAACCAAAAACATCTAGGTCCTTCTACATTAAATGAGGCTGGGATTCCCTTTGAGAAAACCCCCTGCCCTAAGGCAGCTCTGTGAGGAAGCAAAATGAACTGGGGCACTGGGTAGTTCTCCAAGGTCCAAGGTGGGCAGCACAGCTCCTAGGACCTGGGACCTGTACCTCCAGAGGTGATGACCCAAGCCAGCAGCTTCCACCATGTGCCTGGCCACATGCCCATGAAAGATGCCATCCTTGCCTCCATGGAGCTTTGGGCTTTTTGACAGACATGTCACTTTGGGGGCCAAGGAAGCCAAGCAATTCCTATAGTTTCCAAAAGGCAGCTCTGTGTTTTACCTGCTTTGAGATGGCTACTCTTACAATCAGTATCCTCCAGATTCTAACTCACACTCCTTAAATATCCTTTGGGATTTGGTCCCTTCAGTTTTTCCCTCTTGTAGGTCTCTCTTCTCTACCAGGTGACTTCAAGTTTTCATCTCTGCTGGTCCTTGAAGCTTTGAAACATCCACCCACCCACCCCCACCTCATTCTCTGAAGGACACCAACGTTACCATTTTCAGGCCTCCTGTGCAAGTGCTGTGCCAGCAGCTAGCTGACATTTTGTACACGGCATCTGCTGTCTATGGTGTCCACATGTTCTAGTACTTCCTGTTATGGGGGCAAAGTGGGGGGTTTCCTTTGTTAGGGAGCTTTCGAAGTTGTTCTTACACTGGCCCACGTCATTCATTTCCATTCCCTGCTGTCTCTTTTGGAGTCCCCCAATCAAATCACACCAGATGGTTATTGCATTTCTTCTCCAGCAGCAATGGGAAAAAGACCCTGCCCTGAAGGGTTGGCAGCCAGGCTGACCTTTTATGAGCCTCCATCTGGAGTCTGCCCTCAAAGCAAACAAGCTCAAGGCGGTCCCATGACTTTGGAGAAGTAATTCGTGTCCAGTTTGTTCCTTTTCTGTCACACTCGGGGGTGCATCACAAAGTAGGTCTTCTGGAAGCACCCATTCATTCGGTAACCAAGTGCTAGGGTTTTCTAGGTCTGGAATGCTGCAAAGAGAATGAATAAAAGAGGGGTCACGTTTAAGCCAGATCTTGACAGGTGAATAGAATTGACTTCTACAGCTGAGAAAATCATTGTTCTACTCTCCCAGCCACCGTCATCACAAAACTGTTCCCCTCATGGAAAGCTCCCAGGGAAGAACCAGGAGGCTGGGAGTCCTAGTGACCCACCTGATGGGACTGAGAGGAGCATGAGGGGGTTGAGCAGGGTTCTGGGGCTCGGACTTCTAGAGATGAATGGGGTGTTGAGAGCCACGGGAGGTTCTGAGGACGAGTGAGCTGCTCTGAGAAAGGGGACTCAGGAGATGTGCAGGTCTCAGGAGTGGGAGGCTCAGATATGAGGGCCTCAGGAAGAGTGGGGGCTCTGAAAAGGAGTGGAGATCGAGGAGTGAGGTTCTGAGCGCGAGATGCGAGAGGCGGATATGGGGGGGGGGCTCTGAAATGGGGCGGAGCCAACCTCACCCTCTCTAGGGCAAGAGGAGGGTGGAAAGTGCCGTTGCCTCGGCAACCCCGAACCGAGTCCCGGGCCGCGGAGGGCAGCTGTTAGGGGCGTGTCCGTGGGCGGTGCGCGGCGGCCCGGTCGGGGGCAGGGGCCCGGCCCAGGCGCGCGCGGCTCCCCGGCGGCGGCGGCGGTTGGCGGCGGCGCGAGCGCGAAGTGCTCCAGGCCCGGCGGCTCCTCCTCAGCGCCCGCCCGGCCCCACAGCCCATGGACGCCCCGCCGCGCCCCGCGCTGCCGCCCCCCGCCCCGTCCCTCCCGCCGCCCGGGCCCCCTCCGGGCCAGGACACGGGCGACGTCCTGCAGCAGATCATGGCCATCACCGACCAGAGCCTGGAGGAGGCGCAGGCCAGGTGCTGCTCGGGGGCGGGGGCCACCCAAAGCGGAGGCCGTGAGGGGGGCGGGTCGAGGGGCCAGAGCCTGGGCGGCGAGGGGTGTGAAGCTGAGGAGAGGGCTGGGCGAGATTGTGGGGTGCGTCTCTGAGCCGGGATGGCAGACGTGGGGGCCTTGAGGAGGACAACGAAGGTATTTATGGGGTTAAAATGGAACGGACTGAACGGCCGATGGAGGTAAGCAGAGGGCAGTGGGTTTTAGGAGCTCATCTTGGTGCGAAAGGGGTGGGTTTAAGGGGAGTTTGTAGATGGGGAGGTTTATGGTGAAAGGTGGTTTCGGGGTTTATGCAATGTAAGGGGAGTGTTGGGGGATGTAAGTGGATGGGTTAGTGGGATTCGTGAGGGTGGGAAGTTTTGAGGGCAGATAAAGGAGAGTGAGTTGTGGGACTTGGGAAAGAATAGACGGTTGACTCGGTTGTGGGAACTGTCGGGGAAAGTGGTTAGTGGGGGAGCTGGGTGGAAGCGAAGGACGCTTTTTAAATTAATTTGGTAAATATTCATTAGACACTATATGCAGAGCACCTAGCTGGGTGCTGACATAGTTGCTGTTCTCGAGCTCATGGTTGGAGGGAGAGAACGTAGGTGCAAAACACTAAGTATAAATTGTGAGAAAAGCTGTAGTAAGAAAATGGATGGCGTGCAGTGGGAAGCCAGATGGATGAGGCACAGCACTGTCAGAGGCCCAGAGGTGGGAAACAGCAGAAAGAAAGCAGAGCCAAGAACTGAAAATCCCCAGCTGAGTCTGGAGAGAGGCCGGAACCAGATCACACAGAGTCTACAAGTCTCAGAGTTTGAGGTTTTTGTTTGTTTGTTTTTCAGCTGCCATGGGAAAATCACAGCAGTTTTAAGACCACTGCCCACTTACCTCCACTCACCACTGTCAGCTGGCCAGGATTGGTAAAATCTGCTTCACAAAGGCAGCACATTGTGTTTGGGACTTGCTGGAATTACACTGGTACTTCGGTTTTCCAACGTAATCCGTTCCGGAAGACCGTTCGAGTTCTGAAACGTTCGACAACAGCCAACAGCTAGGCCTCAGGATCTTGCACTCAGCGGAAGCCGCATGACATGTTCGACTTCCGAGGTGTGTTTGAAAACCAAAGCATTTACTCCTGGGTTTATGGCGTTCATAAACCGAAATGTTCGTCAACGGAGACGTTCAAAAACCGAGGTACTACTGTATAGAAAATAGGAAAGGACCAAAGTCCTTTTGGAGGGTAAGGCCTTGTTGAATGGGGGCTTGTTTGAGGGAGGAGGATGGTCCCTGGATGGGATCAGGGTTTGGTGGTGGTGGACTGTGCAGTCATTAGAGCCCTCTAGTGAGGAGGGGTTAAAAAGCTACCGTGTTTCCCCGAAAATAAGACCTAGCCGGACCGTCAGCTCTAATGCGTCTTTGGGAGCAGATTATATAGGACTGGGTCTTAAATTAATTTTTGCTCCAAAAGACGCATTAGAGCTGACGGTCCGTCTAGGTCTTATTTTCAGCCCCAGGAAAGAGGAGATAAAGTAAAAGGTGGATGCGGCATTCATTTGTTCTTCGTCCTTTCCTTTGCTTCTTGTGGAAAGTCAACTCTGCAGTTTCATAACCTCTACCTGAAAGTTAGGGGTGTCACCCCACCACCGTGTTCACTCTGCTTTTTGGAGCATTGTGCTGGGTGCTAGAGAAACCAAGATGGCTAAGATATTCTCTGCCCTCTTGGAACTCATTGAGAAGTAGGGTGTGTGGGAGACTGATTTATAAATAGTGATATCAAGAGTATGCTGAGTAGAGATAATTCTGGGCACGAAAGAGCTGGGCTGGGAGAGGGTGTCTTTGTGTGATGCCCTGTTTGCTAGACTAGCCAGAGAGCAGTGTCTTTGTTGTGCTTTCCTTTGTATTCCCAGAGCTGTGCACAATAGCGTTCGTAAAGTTTTGTGGCACTTAGATTCTGGAAGGATTCGCAGGATGTGGGGGAGAGGGGGCATGGGCTCTTCATACCCAAGTGCTCTTCGGTTTGTGGTGCGACCTGTGTATCTTCTGTTCTAGGGGGGAAGAGTTGCTTAACCAGTGAGCTCTGCCCAGCTGTGGCCTTCCTCAGGCACCTGTCACCCCAGCACAGCCACAAAGCTGTTTTCTTGTAGCAATCTCTTGAGACTCCCCTAGACAGGCTTTAGAATAAAATGCAGTCAGTCACCTCTTCCTTGCTGTTCTTGAAGACAGCTCTTCTTTTCAGGCTAAGAAATTGAATAGTGGGGCATTATGCATGCTGACAACATGGCTGTTAGATAAGCTGGTTCTGGATTTCTTTCTGTGGTAGAAAAGACTCCCTGGGGCTTTTATTTTGAGCTCTGGCAGCTTCAGATCTGCCCCTCTTCATTGGATGTAGCCTTTAGATGAACTCTAAGCCCTGAAAGTCCCACAAGTGCAGACAACAGTCACTCCCCAGGTGGGCCACTTATACCACTCTGGAGCAAACAGCTTGGATGGGTCTTTTCCTCAGTATCCTCTGCAGCCTGGTGAGATCATCAACCTGAGATCATTCCGCACCCCCCCACACCCCCACGGGAAATTGTGTCTCTAACATCTTTCTACATTATCAGGGAGGCAGCTCCAAGGGCTTTTGAATAATTTATTTTGTCATTATGGCTAACTAGTCTCAGGATAGTCACTGTATATTGTTCTTCCTTCTGACTACACAGATAGGGGGGCGAGATCAGGAACTTTGGCACGCACCATCGTAGTTTAGATGCAGCCCAAGTCAGCTGGAGACTTTCTGTGTAAGTGGCGACCAGTCTCCTTGAGTGATCTTGTGACCTTAGGCTATACCCTGACCTCTTCCTGGAGAAGGGATAGTTCCTCATCTTCTGATTTGAACCTTTCACTGATCACAAAGGCTGATGGAATGCTTTTTTCCCTAGTAGTGAGATTCCTAAGAAGTCAGTATGAAAACTCTAGAGCTAGGAATGGCTGAGGGGTGAGTTTTGGAAACCCGATCAAAAATAGGGGGCAAAAATGGTCAGCAGTGTCATCCTGGAGACCCCAGGCTCCATACCTGACATTCTGGTAGAAGCAGCTGAAGAGGACTGACCCTTCTTGAAGTCGTTCTGCCTATTGGAACGACAGGTTAGTTGTGTTGCAGGATTGGCAGATTTGGCTGTCATGGTTGCTTCTTGACTCTTTGTTTGCAGGTGCCTTCAGATACGCTTGAGAGCTGCACTGTCCAATGTGTGTAGCCCCTCCCACATGCCTTTTTAAATGAAAAGAAATTAAAGTGAAATAAACATTCAGTTCTTCAATTGCGCTGGTCACATTTCAAGTGCTCGGTAGCCACGTATGGCTAGTGGCTATGATATTAGCCCAGATGGAGAACATTTCCATCATTGCAGAAAAGTCTCCTGGACAGTGGTACATTACAACAGTGCTTCTTACGCTCATGTGCAGCACAGCTCTGTGGGAATCTTAGTGCAATGCGAGTTGTGATGTAGGAGGTCTGGATGTGGGGGGGCAAGAGTCCACATTTTTAACAAGCTCCCAAGGCTGCCAGTGCTGCTGACCCCAGGCCATACTTGGAGAGGTCAGGCTCTCAAGAGTGGAGATGATAGGGTCCCATTTATTTCAATTTTCATAAATCAGTTTACCTAATAGACTGTTAATCTGACAAACGAAAATTATTTTTGAGCCAAAATTATATTTGTGGGCATATGGATTTTAAATTAATCACAAGGGTCACATGTTAGCATTGTTTTGCCTACTTAATGTAGAAAGAAAATTAAATTAGAAATAAATAAAATTCAGAAAATAGTTGTGTTTTTTTTTTCTCTAAATGAAACACTCGGCCTGGAGCTATGGGGCCCTGTTGTTTCAGGATCTGTTTGTATTTTCAGGAAATCAGGTTTTAGAGGGTCCAGGGTTGTTTCTGTATTTCCTTTGTATATAGTCTATAAAACCACAGTTCAAATTTTGTTGTTTGTAGAACTTAAGTGTAATAGAAAATGACCATGGAGGAATGGTAATAAGGCTTTTAGGGGGAAAAAGAGAAACTTTACATATAGTGAATAAAAGTATGGTGGAGAATGGTCACTGTTATACATGTTTTAGGAGCAAGCAATATGGTATATGCAGGAGGTGGTGTGCCTAAAACTAAAATTACATTTAGAAATTAGCTTTGAGGAAATGTAACAGGTACTACAATTAGGGCCTTCATAGCATTTCTTAGGAAGAAAATTCTCTGAACTGATGACTTCTTTAATATTTTCTCCCAGTAGAAATTCACATGACTTTCCTTTTTTGTTTCTTCTTTTTTCTTTTCTTTTTTTCTTTGTTGCTTGACTTTCTTAATTCCTCCAGTGTTTCTGCAGATTGACTTTGCTTATGATATAGATTCAATTCTAATTATTAAAGGGAGATTATGTAGCTTTGACTATCCTTAGAACTTAACCAAATGGCCAGGCATAAACCGTCCACTGACTGGTGTGATCCTCATCTCAGTACCTCTAGAATCCTAAATAAGGGGACATAGACCTTCAGAAGTATGCACGTTAATGCATGTCAGCCGCAGCTTTCAGCATGCGCATTCAAAGAATGCGAGAGGTCAGAGGAGGAATTTGTGATGTGGAATTTCCCAAAGCCAGATAGCAATAGCATGAGAGACTGTTAGTCCAAACCTGGGAAGTAGAACTTGCATTGAAATTTTCTTTTTCATCATCCTGAAGGAGCTTCATTAGATGCTAGTCAGCTTAGTGCCTACAGTCTTTGTTCTTAGCCTGCTTACAGGTTTTAGCTTTGTGCTTTGGTTAACATGCTTAGCTTGTCTTGGTCTCGTGCCAAAGGAAAGTCTTAATGTCCTTGTGTACTTGGAGTTGAATTTTATTGGTTTTAGAACGATTTCCTGAAGCTATCCAAAATCTAGGATCACAACACAATCCCTTTTGAAGTAATTTTATTAATAAGTAAAACAATATGCAGAATGTTTCAGAAAAGTTTCACAAATGAGCAATTCATTCCTTTAAGTGACAGTTACTGAATACAAACCTCCCCAGAGCCCTAGGAAGTGGGTGGTTTTTCAGTGAATCTCTAGATGAGGAACTGCTCCGAGTGAGTAAGAACTTGTCTGAGGTCAGACAACTAGGGGGTGGTTGGGTGGAGATTTGGCCTTGTTCCCTTGAGCTCTGGTGCTGACCTGCCGCCCTCCCTGCTTTTCTCAGAGCTCCTGCAGGCTCACTAAAATAGGACATCCCTTCCTGCTTCAGGTGCTGTGGGATTTCAGACAGTTGGTCTAAGGCTTCAGAGGAGCAGAAAGAGGCTGATGAGGAATTCGCCAGGGCGAGGGAGGCCACCTGTCAGCAAAAGGAGAGCTTCTACGATGGGATCCTAGAATCCAGCTGAAGTCAGGCTTGGCCACAGGAGCATGCCCCAAGGAGCCGACCGTGATCTGGACGAGGCTTTTTGCCCAGCAGAGAAAGGAAGTGTGGCATTCTAGGCTAGAGGCAAGCATGTGCGCAGGGAAAGCTCAGAGTGGGAAAGCATGTAGCATGGTTCCATCAGGCCTGAGTGGAGGGCATAGCCTTTGAAGGAGAACTTGGGAGGGCGACTGCTTGCCTTAGCTGCTGTGCAATCAGGCATGACCTTGAACTCCTTGGCAAGCAAGGAGTGAGCATGCAGTTTGTTCTGTTCATTGTTTCTTCTCAAAGTATTCTGACCTGAGGTATTTGTTCTGGATCAGAAGAAAGAGTCATCGCATCTCTTTCTCTGACCACAGCGGGGAGTTTGTGCAGTTTTAAGGCTGAGAGTGTGATTAAATTGGGTCCGTCTGCATAATCCGGATTAATCTCCCATTCTCAAAATCCTTAATCTTAATCACATCTGCAGAGTGTTTTCCCTTGTAAGGCAACATATTCATGGTTCCGAGGATTAGCACGTGGACATTTTTAGGGAACATTCTTCTGCCAACCACAGTTCCCATCACAGGCAAACAAAAGCCAGAGTCATTCCCTGGCACACAGGCTGTCCCAGTCAGCCCCACTTGTCTCTCTAACTTCACCACATGGCTCTCTCGCTCACCTATTACCCTATAGCATCCTGGTTTCATAAAATGCCAAGTGTGTTGGGGCGGCCAGATGGCTCAGTTGGTTAGAGCATGAGCTCTCAACAAGGTTGCCTGTTCAATTCCCGCATGGGATGGTGGGCTGTGCCCCCTGCAACTAAGATTGAAAATGGTAACTGGACTGGGAGCTGAGCTGTGCCCTCCGCAACTAGATTGAAGGACAATGACTTGGAGCTGATGGGCCCTGGAGAAACACACTGTTCCCCAACATTCCCCATTAAAAACTTTTTAAAAAGCCAAGTGTGTTCCACTCAGGGCCTTACTGGTTATTTCCTCTGCCTAAATTATTACTCTCTTCAGCCCTTCTCTTGCCTAACGTTTTGGCTTAGATGTCACCTCAGACACATATAAACTCCAATAAAGCTTCTATCCATCACCCTAGTTTACGTCTTCACAAAGCACCTGACACAGCGGGTGGTTTTCTTGCCTGTGTGTATGTTTGGTGTCTCTCCCCCCCTCCATCTTAACTGCTACATGGGTACAAATCTCATCTGTCTGTGTCTCTGTGACACTAGAATGGTGTGTGACACATAGTAGGTGTTCAGTAAACACTTGCAAAGATCACATCGCACAGCACAGGTAGGATGGCTGGGGTTTCTGCACCAAAGTGCCGCCACAGGGCAATAGCAGCTTTCAAATCCCTGCACCTTGAAATTTCATAGTTCTTGATGAGTTTTGGCATTGTTTAAATTATACATATGAGGGGAAATTTTTGAATATTCGTATATGGCTCTACTTAAACTTTGCACAAATCGAATTCATATGAAATGCTATGGTACTGTATCTTCCTAAGGGATTTTCAGGAGAACGGGCCGACTCAATATGGAGGATCTTTATTCTGACTGGCAGGATGACGTTTCTCTCACATGCTCCTCTGTCGCCTCTCTTACAGAAAGCATGCTCTGAATTGCCATCGGATGAAGCCTGCTCTCTTCAGTGTGCTCTGTGAGATCAAGGAAAAGACAGGTAGGCTGTTGGGAAGACACTTCCCATGTAGATCCAGGACCCAGGCAACCGCACACCTCTCATCCTGGCTCAGCCCTAGCATGCATCATGGACCATCTTGCCCAGATCACATCGCTTTCTGGCAGCAGATGACTCATTTCTGTCTTGTCGGAGCCCTGCTTTCTGGTGTCTCACATCCTTTTATTTTGCAGTCTGTAACTGGAGCGATACTGTTGCCAGTGAGTAACAAGCAGCTGCATTTGTCTTAAGCAAGACCGAAGAGATGCTGGGGCATTCAGTTGTTTTGGAAAAGGAAAAGATGATAGAGTTAGAAAGGTGGAATAATAATAATTTTGTTTTGTTTTAAGTATGCATTGTAATCCCCACGGAAAGCATCTGCTACTGCAAATCCGTTGTTCAAAAACAAACAAACCAGAAAAAACGTTTTATTTTGAATTAGTTTTAGATTTGCAGGAAAGTTGAGAAAAATAGTACAGAGAGTTCTCGTCTACCCTCCCCCCAGCTTCCTCTAAGGTTAGCACCTTCAGAACCATAGCACAATGATGAAAACCAAGAAGTTAACCTTCGCACAGTGCTCTTTCACTGATGACAGGCCTTATTCGGATTTCCCTCGTTTTCACCCTAATGCCCTTTTTCTGGTTCCGGCTCCCACATTGCATTTAGCCTTCGTGTCTCCTTCGAGTCTCCTCCAATCTGTGACAGTTCCTCGGTCTTTTCTCATCGTCCACAACCCACACTCCTTTGCTGACAACTGCTCAGTCATTTGTAGAGTGTCCCTCGCTGCGGTCTGTCTGATGTTTCCTCGTGAATAGACTGAGGCAGTGAGTCTTTGGCAGGAATCCTGCAGAAGTGATGCTGTGTCCTTTTCAGTGCGTTTTGTCAGAGATACATGCTGTTGATATTATCACTGGTGGTGCTGACCTTGATCACTTGGTCAAGGTTAATAACAATTTGGAGATCGTTTACAAGAGAGTCCACCAAATAAAATGAAAATATCATTGAAACCAAAGATCATCAACAGAAAGGTTGTCACTTGAATTCTTCAAGTGAGTTGGTCTCTTGAGATCAATTATTTGAATTTTCTCTGTCACTTCGGAGCATAGCACTTCAGATATCCTGGGGCTCATGGAAAGTGTGTATGTGGTACAAAAGTATGTTTCTTTCAAACATGGTTTTGGTGCGAGATTGACATGTAGTTGACGTGGACAGTAGCCAAAAGCAGCAATAGGGTCTGAATTCTGCTTCACCTCTGCATGAGCCTGGTGTGACCGAACCTTTCTGTCTTCAGTCCTCCTCTGTGAGTTGGGGACAGTGATAACACTTAGCTCCCGGTTACTGAGGACTGTGTGAGTTCATACATGTAAGGCTGTGGGTACGGTGCTGGCCTCCGGCAGTTATCTGGTGCCTGAAAGAGAAATTCAATTTTAAACCTACGTTTAAGTTTCACCCAAATGCTGTAAGGATGTGTGATATTCTTTATTTCTTCCACAGTTTGAGTATTTTTTTTATTATGATAAAACATATATAACGTAAAATTTACTGCTTTACCCATTTTTAAGGGTACAGTTCAACTGCATTAAGTGCATTCACACTGTTGTGAAACCGTCACCACCATCCATCTCCAGAACTTTTCATCTTCCCAAACTGAAACTCTGTCCCCATTAAACACTCACGGCCCGTTTCCCCTCCCCAAGCCTCTGGTAACCACCATTCCACTTTCTTTATGATTTCGACTGCTCTACGAGTAAGTACCTCACATAAGTGGAATTATACAGCATTTGTCCGTTTGAGCCTGACTTATTTCACTCAGCATAATGACTTCAAGTTTTCGCCATGGGTGAGCATGTCAATTTCATTTCTTTTTTAAGACTGAGTAATTCCGGTATGTGGATAGACTACATTTTGCTTATCCAGTCATCCATTGTAGAACATTTGGGTGGTTTTCCACTTTTTGGCTATTGTGAATAATGCTGCTGTCAATATGTATGTACAAATATCTTTTTGATCCCCACTTTCAGTTCTTCGGTTACGCACGCAGGAGTGGGATTTCTGGATCATATGATCATTCCATGTTTAACTTTTTGAGGAACTGCGAGACTGTTTTCCACAGTGCGTGCACCATTTTACATTATTATTAGCAGTGCATAAAGGTTCCAATTTCTCCACATCCTTACCAACACTTGTTATTTCCTGTTTTTGGGGGGTTTTTTTTAGATGTGATAGCCATCATAGTGGGTGTATCTCATTGTGGTGAACATGATATTCTTTTATTATTGTTTGACATTTTAAAGACTCTTTATTTGATGACAGCAGATTTGGGGAACCATATTAGTTCAAAGAACTATCTCATGGGTCTTCACAGTGTCATTCCTTAAGCCAGGTAGAAGTCAACATTTTATCTGTTATCTTTACTACTTTCCCTTTTCATAGGAGCTAGCCTGTGCTATATTTCGGTTCTAATTCTTTTTCCTTTTCCCTTCTAGTGCATTTTATAACCCGAAAAGTTATATTCCTTTTGGTTTACAAAACCATTGTAGCTTGAGTGCTACATTTCTTCTCAGAGGTTTGTTTGTGCATGTTTAACTTTTTATTGTGAAATAATCACAGATTTACAGAAATGTTCATTACATTTTCCGTTTATTTATTTTAGTGTCAGTTTGGATTCATGGAGTCCTATTTTATCATGGTCATTTACTATTATCATTCATTTTGATGCTCAAATGTTCCCAGATTTGGATAGTAGGAGCCCTTTCAAGGTGACCTTGCGTCCTTCTGATGTGTCCCCATCATCCTTTTGAGCACGTCCTTTCTTGCTGGTAAAAGGTTCTATATCCAATTTCCATCGTGTGGCGAGAGGTTTTCTCACACCACCGAGTAAGTCTTGGACACCAGCTGAGTGTCCTACCGGTCAACTCAATCCTGACACTGTCTACCTGGGCATAATCGTCAGACCCCACAGGTAAAGGGCTCAGTCCCACAAGACTGCACACTCTCACCTTTCACTTCAGATGCCAGTCTCAAGCCCAGGTTGTCACCTGTGATTCTGACCCACTGGCTATAGATTGGAGATTCCAGTGGTCCCTCTTTGGGCTCGATAAATTTGCTAGAGTGGCTCACAGAACTTAGAAAAACATTTCAATTACTAAATTGCCAGTTTATTATAAAAGGATATAACTCAGGAATAGCCAGATGGAAGAGATGCTTAGGGCAAGGGGCTCAGAGCTTCCATGTCCTCTCTGAGCGTGCCGCTCTCCCCAGTCTTCACATGTTCACCAATCCAGAAGCTCTGAGCCCTCTCCTTTTGGGTTTTTATGGAAGCTTCATTACCTAGGCATCATTGATGAAATCATTGGCCATGTTGATCTCTTCAACCCCAGCCCCTCTCCCCTCCATGGGAGTCTGGAGGTTGGGGGAGGGACATGACTGAAAGGTCCAACCCTCAAATCACATGAATAGGTCCCCCAGCAACCAACCCCCTAGTCTTAGGTGCTGTCCCAAAGTCACCTTATTTACTTAACAAAAGACACCTTTTCCAAGACTTTAGGAGTTCTGCCAGAAATGGGGACAAGACCAAATATATATTTCTCATTATAAATCACAATATGACAGCTGCCTAACATATTGGGGGCTCAGACTGTACTCTCTGCCCTGGCCAGAGGCAGCCATTTCTCCCAGGAGCCCTGGCTCCCTTTAGAGTAGATCTTGGCTGTAGGCGTGCTCATGCTACCGAGGTATTCCTGCTTTGATCCCTCTTGGGACTGAGCCAAAGAATATTTGTGGGTGATACATACATATTCACATCTAGTTTTTCTATATCTGCATAGATTGAAAACTGTGAGTTCATTCCTATATATTTCATTCTAGTTTAGTACCACAGGGTTCATTGTTTTTCTCTTTCCAGATTTGTGACTCCCATCTCTGGTAGTAAGAACCCTGCTCCCTTAGCCTCTGTACTTACACTTATTTAATCAGCCATCCCCTTACCGTGCACACCCAGGCTGCCTGCCCCGCTCCCCTCTTCTCTCCCTCTGCTCCCCCGAGAGCCCACTGCTGCTGACAGCGCACGCATGATGCCCTACTCACCTTTCTTGGGCTGCAACACCCACGACCAAGCCGCCCTCCTCCCAAGACACCCCCTTGCCCGACTGGGCCAGAACGTCCCCTCACTCAGGTGCCTCACAGATGGTCTGTGTCACCTGTTCTTTATTTAAATTATGGAGAGCAGATATGATGGCTTTCAGTACATGGGAGCGCAAAGGTCGGCCTTTTGTGGGGTTTAAACAAGTTTGCCCTCAACCCCTCACAGCACTCCCTTCAGTGTTTTATATGAACTGCCTAAGCAGCATTCCTGAGACGGAATGAGCAATACACCAGACAGCCCCGTGGGCTGGGAGACACTGCGCACAGGGGCCGTGCCAGCCAGCGCGCGTCTGTCTCCGAGAGACACTGGCTCCTTAGTGCGGTGAATTGTGTATGTTGCTCACCCTGAGAGGGGTGCCCTTCAGCCTTGGGTCACGTTTGCTGTCCTCACCTTGCCCAGTCTGTCCCTCCCAAGCTCCTGGTCTTATCTTCTCCATCAGCACCTGAGGACACAGCCAAGGAGAGGCCTCCCTGCCCTGTCTGACTTGAAGCAGTGCTGCTAAGGGGCCCCTAGTAAGTCTGAGTGTGCCGTGCGGTTTGGGGAGATGACTGTGACCAGGTTAAGGAGCGTTCTGTCTATTCCTGGTTTGCTAAGGGTTTTTATCGTTAATGTCGTTTTGCTTTTTTTTCATTTTGTATATTTTGAGTTATGGTTTTTCTCCTTTAGGTTACTGCAATGATATATACACCGATAGATTTTCATTCACACTGATGAAAATTCAGTGTATCCATTTATGCTGATGATTCACACTGACAGATTTGAAAGCGCCTGTGTGCAGAGATAAATCCTCTTGGTCATGATTCGTGTGTTTATGCACATACACACACATACAGATGCCACTGGCTTTAGTGTAGTGGTTTATTGAACTGTTTTGGCTCTTCATGAATGAGGCTGGGCTGTGATTTCCTCATGGAGCCCCCGTCTTGAGTTCTCTGTATGGTGAATAGGTGGCTTTTCTTAAGTCTCATCTCTGAAGAAGTTTGTTGGAGAAAGGGGCTCTCTCTTCCTTGAGGGCCTGATAATTCTAGTCCATAAAATGTCCTGGTGGCCTTCAGGGGGAGATTGCTTAGCACAAGTCCTCTTTCTGGAGCATAAGTCTGCAAGGCCAGGTATGTTTCAGGAGCTGGGGCGATGGCAGTGAACAAGGTAGCCAGGGTCCCTAGTGAGCAGGGTCGTTCCACACAGCGATAATGACAGCTGTGCCCCGCTAGGTCCGTGGGGAGTGCTGGGGGCATTCCTGGGCCTCAAGCCATGGTCTGATGGGGTTTCACAGCACCAGCATCTCCCAGGTACCGAGGTGCGTCTATGTGGGGGAGAGTACGCTCCATGCTTCCCTGGTGGTCTCATTGACTCCTCATGTGTGGAACTAAGTTCCTCATGCAGGAACTGAGGCTCAGACACTGCCCGGTACCAGTAACAACTAGCACTGAATCTGTATCAAACTGGTTTCCTGTCAGGAAGCTTCTGATCTGTAGCCCCTGCCAGCTCCCAGAGCCTCCAGGGCAATTTGGGGCTGCCAGACATAGTTTCATGGCTCCCAGTTGAGTCCGGAGTTGGTTTGGGAGACCTCTAGCCTATTGGATGAAATGATAGGAAAAGACTCCTGGGCCCCATGCACATGCTCCATCGGTATCCATCCGAGGGAGGGACCCAGGAGACACCCAAGAGGTAGCAGCCACAGAATCAGAAAGAGCAACTGCAGGCCATCGAGACTTTCTCTGTAGCTGGAGTTTTTCTTAAGCAGTTGCAGTCCAGGTACAGACGGGTATTTACCTCCTGCCGCCAGTTTCCACATCCTCTGATGTGAGAGGCATCGTTTAGGGAGGACGCGCTCTCACAAAAGATGGTGAAGGTGGTTGTTGGGATTAGCACTTTGCACAGTACTAATTTCCTTACTACTTCTGTACAATTTCCTTATTACCTCTGCTTCTTTGACTAGAAGAGCTGCTGGAGCTGGTGGGAGCTGAGCTCAAGTTCGAGAATGAGGACAGGAAAGGTTAACCTCAGCACAGGGCACAGTAACCATGCTTGGTGCACACCTGGAGGTTCCTGTTCCTGCCAAGATTTAGCCCCCAAAGCCGCTATTTATGCCCAGCACTTAGTTGGTGCTCAGCAAGTGATCAGAAAAGCATCAAAAGGTTTCTGGAAGCAACAATTCCTCAAGTTTTTCTTCCTAATGATCTTTCTCATCCGTGGCTTCCAGACTGTTCTGCGGACGGGCATGCAGGCAGACGGATAGGGGGACTGGTCTGACCAGAACGATCCCGACTGTAGGTGCTCAGCCTGTGTTTGCAACCCTGGGGCTCAGGACCCTACTCCTGAGTTCCCAACACCAGGCTCAGACTTCCTGTTGTGAGAGGGCTCCTTAGAAACAGTTTGGTCACCGTATCTTTCACTCAGCTCAACGCCTCTTTCTGTTCTAGCTTCTCGAAACTTAATCCATCTTAAGTGATGGGTAGTGGAGGCCCCACCGTGCAGGTGAGGGAGGCCTGGTTGCTAGTCCCCTAGCCTGGGGGCCCAGAACCTGCCCATGGTGCGTGAGGGCAGCAGCGAGGGAAGAAGAGAGGTGAGCGTTTTGCTGAGTCCCACTCTTTGGTGGGCTCCAAACCAGGCTTGTCCTGTGTCATCAATGAAAAAAAAAACCCTGAATCTCTGAAAATAACTAGAATGATTTTTACTTAGGGTCTTGCTGAGAACTATAGCCCGGGAGGACAGTTTCAAGAAGCCTTGAAGCAGTGCTTCAACTTCGAAAAAGTGGGGGAGCTTATGTAGGCAGAGGAGTGAGTGGAAAGTACATGTGGTGCCTCAGAGGTTTCGGTTAGGTTGCAAAGGGATCAATGACTCAGAGTTTACACCAAATGGAAGGAATGTATAGGAAGGAGAAGGTTGAGTTGCTGTGCCCCTTGGCGTCAGGAAACTACTTCCACACTTCAAGGTGATTTTTATGAGGCTATAGAAAGAACAGGCACTGTTTTCTATAATCACTGGTCTTTAGTGTTGAAACTGTGTAGGTCGTATAATAATTATCCAGATGGTTTGTGCTTAATAGGAAATTTCAGGAAAGCTCACTCTTCTCATGGTCACTGATTAAGTAGGCGCCCTCTCCTTTCCTCCGTCCCCTCCCCAGCCAAGGGCTGGCTGCCCGTGCTGCTTTTACAGTCACATGGTCAGAAAGTGGCTAATCAGAGGGACCTGTCAGGTCATCGGCCAGCCCTGGTGCTCAGCGGTGGCGTAAATTTCCTGCTGGGCATTCGGAGGTTCTCGAGTGGCTCCCCCCAGCCTTCCATCCCAGCACAGGGGAAGCTGGAGCATGTCCTGCTGCTAAGCACCAGCACCGCCAAAGGGATGAGCATACAGGCCAGGGAGCAGGGGGCAGTGTGGGGGCGTCAGGGCGAAGGAGGCTCCCCTCTGAGCCTTCCTTCCTCCCCAGATAGCCACGCCTTTGTTCCATGAGAAAAGAAAAATAAAAACAACGTAGGGTCACGTTTCTGTCTTGGTCTGCTGGGGCTGCCATAGCAGAAGGACGACACGGACTGGGCGGCTCACACAGCCACCATCTATTTCCACCCAGTGGTGGGGGCTGGAAGTCCAGGATCAAGGAGGCAGCTGATTCAGCCCTAGTGAGGGCCGCTTCCCGGTCTGCAGCCGGCTGCTCGCTGTGCCCCAAAGGGGGTGGGGTGGGGAAGAGGTCTCTGCTCCTCTTAGAAGGCCACAGTCCTGCAGACCAGGGCCCAACCTCGTGGCCTCGTTTGACTTGAATCGCCTCCTCACATGCCGTCTCCACATACAGGACACGGGGTGCTAGGGCTTCCACGTGTCATTGGGGCTGGGGGAGGATGCAATCCAGCCCACAGTAGTTCCGTGTTGTTTCTTACAAAAAACAACGTGTTGATAGTCACAGTTTTCTTTTACTTCGTTTGGTTTGCTAAGGCTGTTTTCACATTCAGTAAGTTGGGAACAGAAGGAAGTCTGGCAGTTGGGGAAGAGGGGTGCCTCAGACAGATAGTGTCCCTGAGCTGAGCTCCTGGTCCCCGAGGCCTCCCTCCCACCCGCCACCGTCCAGGGCCCTGGAGGAGCTGAGGAGCACAAACTCCACTCTGGAGCAGCCGAGCGGAAATAAGCTTGTTGTAATGGAAGGTGACGAGTGTCTAATGGCATGATTAGGCCAGTGACAGTGCACAGGGAGGACACTGTGCGCAGGAGGGGCCGTGGGTGGAGGCAACAGGCACTGCGACACGGTGAATGAAGCCCAAACAGCGCGCTTGGCATGGCCGCGTCTGCAGCTGGGGCTGGTGGTGGTGACCGAGGCCCGGGGTAACTTGTTTTTTTGTGTTTTGCTTTTACTCATCTATGTACATACTGCAACAATGTACAGTCTTAAAGAAATAAGACTTGTAGCGTGTGACTGCTTGTCATACAGCACCTCAGACATAAGCTCGGTTACCAGCGTGAGGTCTGACGGGAATGGTGTCTGCTCGTGGACATCTGGGCAGTTTCTGTTTTCCATTATCAACAGTGCGGTCGTGTGCACTGTAAGGGGTCAGTGTTCCTGTGGGATAAATTCTCAGGACAGGAGTTTGGAGATCAAAGGACTTTTTCATTGTTAATCAGCATTTCAAACCTGCCCTCCAAAAAAAGGCTGCACCAGTACATACCCCTGGAAGAGAAATAAGAAAACCCTCAGGTGTGCTCTTCATTGTGTGAGAGTTTTCATTTTGAAAACAATAAGTTTCTTATTTTTTGGTCCCTGGCTTGTGATGGGGTCTCAGATGTTTGCTGTTGCATAAATAAAAGAAAAACTGCCACGCCCCACAGCATCATGCGTGCACACACGCATGAACACACGGGCCCCACACACCCCTTCACTAAGCTGTGCGTTCCAACCCTGACCACTCCTTTCCCTAACCGAACTGAAGCTGGACTGGAAGGTGTGGAGTGGCCTCTCCACCCCCAGGTGTCAGGGCATGCTGAGGGCCCTGAGGGAGGGCCTGGGAACTGTGTGCCTCTTCGTCCACTTCTGACCCCGGCCTGGACTCAGGGAGGAGCTGCTCGAATCAGCCTGGAACAGGAGCAGAGCGTCTGCGCACTGTCAGAGGGCCGAGCAAGGCCCAGTAGAGGGAAAGTTCATGAAGGTGGGTTTGGAAGGACGTCAGGCAAGACTGTGTGCCAGATGTCGGGCTCCAGGCCCTACCTGTGGGTACCAGGGAGATGCTGAAGTCTTGGAACAGAAGACTGGTGTGGGAAACAGCGTTGGGAAGCGGTCGGCCTGCAGGTGTGCACCATGGATCAGAGGGGAGAGGGTTTTCCTCCGCAGGTCACGGCGGACAGGAGAGGAGTGGCATGGCGGGGCCCAGGAACAGCATTAGGGAGGCGATGAATGGTGGGTTGATTGTAGAGGCGGAATCAGTAGGATGTGAAAACAGGGACTGAGGGAGGAGGGCGACCGGGAGAGGGTGGCGGGGGCTTACAGCTCACTGTGCAGGTGAACTCTGGGACAGACTTCGGGGCCCGTGCAGGAACGCCCAGCTGCTGAGGCTGCCTCCCAGCTCTGCTAGGACCAGGTGGGGACGTGCACAGCCTGTGAGCGCCCACAGCTGAGAAGGCTGCCCTGGCTCACGGGCCTAAAACTTTCATCTGGTGCTTCTTAAAGATCAAGTAAGGTTGTTAGAGACTTGGAACTGGACGGGTAGTGGGGAACTGATAAAAGGGGCGCTTCTCCTTCAGTTCTTGCAGAAAGAGCCTCGTTGCAACCCAGTGAGACTGAGGAGGTGCCACGGGTCCCTGAATGTGAGGAGGGGAGGGTCCCTGCATGTGAGGAAACTTCCTACAAGGATATCTGTTGAGCTCCTTCCGTTCTCCCTAGTGAGTTTTTGACAGAAAAGGTAAATCTGTTCTAGGGAATAAGAAAGGGACAAGTGATTAATAAGTAAGTAATATGATTAAACTCAATTTTTATTTCAGCCCTTAAGTCAGTGAGTAGCGGATAGTATTAAGAGAGACTGTTCCCAAGAAAACACTTTAAACTTTGTTTTTCTGGAAAGTCAGAACTAGATGGACATCATTCCCTGCTCCATCACCTCAGGAGGCGCCCCACCTCAGTCTCCCACCTGTGCCTTTCTCTGCTAACGTGGCTTCTTTCACTGAAGAAGCAAACGAAACACAGGCCCCGCTGGACTGCCCTCCTCAGACCTGTGCCTGGTTCTGCCGCCCCTGTGCCACCTGGCGCCCAAACATCTGGAACGTTCTCGCTGGGCTCCACCCCGCCACACCCTACCACTGCTCTTGCAGAGGTTACTGACACTGTCCCGATGACTAAGCCCGTGTTTCATTCCTCTGTGGCTGCTGCTGGTTTCTCTTCAGCCTACCTGACCATTCTCTCCATCTCCTTCTTTGCCTGTCCCTGAAATGTTGGTTTCCTGGCATTCTTCCCAGAAGTGTAGCTGCAGGTACAGGTAGATACGTTCAGATTTCCCAACCACAGATTTCACGTCAGTACCCGTCTCCCGCCCCAACTTGTTAGCTCGGCCCGACGCCCAGTGAGCAGCTGCCTCTCAGCCACCTGGACCCGTGTGCTTAGACCAGGCTGCAGTGCCTTGTCACCTGCCCACTTGCTGCTCTCTGCGGTGTTTGACAGAATGCTGCACCATCTAGGGCAAATGTGGCAGTCGCCCTGGCCTCTTTCTTTCTCTCCTATCCACCTCCAGTGGTCACAGATCCTGGGGACCGTCTCCCTGGTCACCCCATAGCTGACCTGCTTCCACCCGGATGGCAGCAGCTGTCCCCACCCTCTTCCCTCCCTGCCAGTCTTGCCATTGAGCAAATCACCCTCTCTGCCCAACAGGGATGGCTTTTCCAAGTTGCAGGGCCAATTGTCTCATTTCTCTGCTTAAAATCTCTCAGTGGGTTAGTTCATCTTCTCTGGCACCTCCTGGATCAGGCTTTTCCTCTCTGATTCTATAGCAACAACCTCCTTCCACACACACAGCAGAGGCCCAGACACCCCAGGCGCAGCCCTGGGCCAATGCCAGGCTGCTGCGCCCCTTTGTATCCACACCTGTGCTGGGCGTGTCTGCAATGTGCCATCTTGCTTCAGGAGAGACACTGCAGGGCTTCAGGCATCTCCAGCGCCCGTGCCGCCCTGCCCCTGCCCAGACACCCCTGTGTGGGCCCAGCTGTGGGCTGTGAGTTCTGCCCTCACAGCCACACTGAGCTGTGGCCTGTCTGTCCCCGCAGACTGTGCTCCTAAGTGTGGTTCCTGGACAGTGTCACAGTGAGTAACTCGGTGTCTGTTGCCAGATAAAAGGAAGTCTTCCCTCCTCCCCAAGGTCTCTGTGAAGAATGCTCAGACGTGGCGCCAGCGCTGACAATCTGTTGCGGTTGTTTTCACTCAGACAGCGGACACTGATTCGGTCCGGTCTCTCTTATCCAGTGTTAAACCTCCGGGGCGTTCAGGAAGAGGGTCTCCCCGACGCTCAGCTCATGAGGCTGGATAACATGCTGCTGGCCGAGGGCGTGTCCAGGCCGGAGAAGCAAGCAAGAGGAGGACCGGCGGTGGCGGCCGGCACAGCAACACCAGGTGGCTGTCCAAATGACAATAGCCTTGAGCACTCTGACTACAGGGCCAAGCTGTCCCAGATCCGACAGATTTACCACTCTGAGCTAGAGAAATATGAACAGGTGATCTTTCTGCATGGAAGAGTTTCTATCATGTGAATGCACATTTGTCAAAGCAAAACATGGACCGCTAATCGCCTTTCTTTTGTGGCACAGACCAGGGAATTCACACGCTTGGTCTCGTGGCAAAGGTGCCGGTTTTCCTGGAAGCCCTTTGCATCCACTTCCCCGTAGCCAGTCTCTGTGGGAGCCGAGGGGGGCGGCAGGGGGCTGGTCCCTGGGGGGCCCTGAGCCAGCCTGCTGGGTAGTCACAGGCTGGCGTGTGTGTCCCTGCCCCAGGCCTGCCGTGAGTTTACCACACACGTCACCAACCTTCTCCAGGAGCAGAGCAGGACGAGGCCCGTCTTGCCCGAGGAGATGGAGCGCATGGTTGGTGTGATCCACAGCAAGTTCCGCGCCATCCAAATGCAGCTGAAGCAGAGCACCTGCGAGGCCGTGATGACCCTGCGCTCGCGGTTCCTTGATGCCAGGTCAGGCCCTGCCCGCCCCCCCCCAAGTCCAGGGTCAGCGTTTAGGAGGAGGAGCTGAGTGGGTGCTGGCTTGGGCTTAAGTCCCCTGGTGGCCTTCAGGGGTTCTGGCCACGGCTGCGGGGGTAGCCCTCACGCAGCCTCTTGGAAGGCGAGGGGAAGTGTTGGCTGCTGTTTCTATAACCTCCGTAATCATCGGTGGGGATGAGGGGACATCGATAGAGTCCCAGCCCATGAACCTGGCTGCGGTTGTCTTTGCAGGCGTAAGCGGCGGAACTTCAGCAAGCATGCCACAGAAGTGCTGAATGAATACTTTTACTCCCATTTGAGCAACCCTTACCCCAGCGAGGAAGCTAAACAAGAGCTGGCCAGGAAGGGCGGCATCACCGTCTCCCAGGTGACAGGCCTCTCCTGCCATGCTTCCCTGAACCCAGAATGGGAAGAAGGTTAGACCCGGTGAGGAGGACACCGAGGGCACTTCGCTAAATGTGTGGAGCAGGAGCCGAGTGTCCAGGCGTGGAGTCAGCCTGACCGGCTCAGATTCCGGCTCTGTGCTACGGGACTCAGGCATGGGACCCCCAGAGGTGATGCTGGTAGAGTGTAGCCCATGGTGCTCAGTGAATTGTAGCATTTACTATTTACTGTTCTCGTATCAGAGGAATGTGCTGTGTTGCGTGAGAGAGGTGGGATTATAAGCTTAGGAGAAGAAAAAGAACTTGGAGCAAAATTAGGTCTTGTTACGATAGACCAGCTCTCGAGCTCAAGTACCAATTCAGTCATACTGGGATAAGTTCCGGCGCATGCATGCTTGTTTGCTTCTCAGATAGTCCAGTGTGAGTGACGGGGGTACGAGACAGGCAACGTCGGGCCCCAGATGGGGAATGCCGGTGCAGAGGAGAGATGGGACCTGGACGGCCTTGGGAGACCCTGGTAGTCTTCTCAGTGGAATTGGAGGCAAGGGAGGGAGAGCTAAGAAACAGCCCAAGAAACATTTCAGAAGGTTTTAAAGTGGGAACGAGGATTACAGGCAGCGCACCAGCTCGAGGCGGGGCCAGGCCACACCCACAGGCAGTGACAGTGTGCGTGTGGGGGGGTCTGGGCAGGGCCACCCACGCCTCAGGCAGCCAGGGTGACGGGTGCTAATGCTTCCTCATACTGGCTTACGGAGGTGCCCTCTGAGGCAGCCCCCTCCGCCCTCGGTGTGGTTGGAGGGGCTGTTTCCAGCCTAGTCTGGCTGCCGCCAGGGCCTGTGCCCTTAGCCACTACCCTGTGCTCCAGCCCAGGCCGCGTTCAGCGGTTACTTTGTGATGAAGGCACTCCAGAGCCCCAAGGGGTCATGCAGACAGCAAAACCTTGCAGATGTCCTCATCACAGCTGACGTCACCCTCCTGGAACTGCCGGGGTGCCCTCAACATCAAGGCCAGAACTTAAGCGAGGGGCCGCACCTCTGGGGCTCCAAGACCCCGACAGAAGCGTGAGGCCTGGCAACCTGTTTACCACCATGAGCAGTTGTCTGAAGAACAGCCAGGTTCCCTTCAGGGCCCGGCACCTCCGAAGAACAGATAGGTCTTGGGTCGAAGACTTTATCTGAGGAGAGGGTTCATTGCAAACAGAATTTTGAGAAGCACCAGCCACATTCTAGTGACTCCCACTCCGTGACCAGGCCCTGAGACCCTCACCCACCAGCAGCAGAATTGAAAGCTTCTCCCCACTCAGTGGGTCCACCAAGTCGCAGGACAACTTGAAATGGCTGACAATTTGATGAGGGAGGGTTGCAAAGTTGGGGTGCAGATATCATGGAGGCTGTAAGGTTCGCCTAAGGAGAAGGTAGTGAGAAGGGAGAGCACCATTAGGCAAAGGGTGTCACAGATGAAGCCACAGACATTTTCAGGACAGAATCAGCTGCAACTCCAGGTGAGGAGGCCTGAGGGAGAAAGGGGCAGGAGAGCTGAGGCACTGGATGGGGGGCAGTGGGGAACCTGGGCAGCTGCAGCTGGCTTGGCTAGAGGGACGGGGTGGAGTGGCCAGTGGCTCCAAGCTACAGCCAGTGGAGAGGATATCTAGAAGCCCGTGCTACACCCGCACCTGTGTGAGGTGCATGTTGGGGCACTTCCCACTGGGAGGAGTGGACCCTGGCCGGGGACCAGCTCTACCAACCACTGGACCCACCCATCAGCCTAGGAAGAGGGCCAGCCTCCCCTCCCACCCACATAGGAAGTTTGCTCTTTGTCCCTCGAAAATGCAAATTGAATTCAACGTGGGAAACTGCTTGCTGCCATTTGCCTGCAAACTTAGTTCCACAAAGACATTTCGGCACATTCCTTGGAGATAAGTGGGAACCAAGAGGAGGGTGGGGTCACTGTGTGAGGAGCAGGGAACACACACTCAGGTGCTCTTTTCATGGTTAACATTGAGAGGGGGATATAGGAACTTTAAAGGAGGAGAAAAAGTTGTCCACAATCTGCCACCGCAACTCAGCTGTTTATTTCTTTTTTTTTTTTCAGACATTTTGAGCTACTTTTTTTTTTTAGACATTTTGAGCTACTTTCTTTGGGGTGTGGGAAGGGGAACCAGATTTTATTGGGGAACCGTGTGTACTTCCAGGACTTTTTCCAAGTCAAGTTGTCCTTTCAGCCTTAGTTGTGGAGGGCGCGGCTCAGCTCCAGGTCCAGTTGCCATTGCTAGTTGCAGGGGGCACAGCCCACCATCCCTTGCGGGAGTTGAACCAGCAACCTTGTGGTTGAGAGGACGCGCTTCAACCAACTGAGCCATCTGGCACTGGCCCATGTGGGAATCAAACCGGCAGCCTTCGGCGTTGGGAGCACGGACTGCCTGAGCCTCCAGGCCGGCCCCAGCTGTTTATTTCTGTTTGATTAAATGTGTAAACATCTCAGTGCAGCGACAGCTGCTCCACTTTGGGGTATTGAGGTATTTCCAGCTGTGCATATCTCTACTCTCGGAGGCAGGCGCTGGCTCAGGGTCCTACCTAGGCAATTCTGTCCCTAGGGGACGTTTTCATCGTCAATACCAAGGGGTGAGGGACAGGGACACTGCTCCACACCCAACAGTGCCCAGGATGGCCTCACCCAGAGAACAACCTCCGGGGGAAGCCCTGGCCTGGGGGTGTGCTTCATGCGGGGAGACTGCTGGCTGACAGAACGGGTGTGATGACCCCCCTCCCCCCAAGCTGGCTATGAGCACTAAACCACGAGCACAGGTGACAAGGTGCTTAGCTCAGCGCTCAGGATGCGTGTCTCCTGGCTCTGGCTTTCCCTAAAGAGGAGTCCAGGATTTAATCTGTTGCCTGCCCCTGCGGCTCTGAGTGTGTCGCAGACGTGCCTGTTTTCCTTCCAGCAACACCTTCGGCAGCATGGTTCCTCTTCTGTAAGACATGCCAGCTCTAGGATGTCCTCAGCCCCCTGCAGACATTTCCCTGGGTCCACGGTTCAATCAGCACCACCTTCTCCTGGCTCAGGACTCACCACCATGAGTCCCGGCCCCTCATGCAGCCCCATGGCTACATGTTGTCACTCAAAGATGTTCCTCCTGGGTGGCGGAAGCAGGGGCACCTCAGAAGGAACCTGCCATCTGTTCATCTCATCACTGGGTCAGCTCTTTCCAGCAACTTCTGTCTCGGTGTCCACAGGTTTCCAACTGGTTCGGCAACAAAAGAATCCGGTATAAAAAGAACATGGGGAAGTTTCAAGAAGAGGCGACCATTTACACGGCTAACACGGAGGGAAACACCACCGAAGCTGGGGGTCCAAGGAGCCAGGCCAGCTGCCCGTCCACACCCAGCTCTGGTGAGTGAGGCCTCCCGGTTCAGGGGCCATAGTTGCCATGCGGCTGGGCCCACTGAGCTATGAGGAGGGAATTGGTGAGAGGACCACACAGTCCCCTCCGGACCTGTCACTGCATGCGCCTCTTTCCTTCATTGAAATCATGAGATTTCTATTCTCGATGGCAATGATCCTGATCAAGTCAGCAGATCCTTGTAGGCTGTGCTGGTGCTGTGGGGACCAGAGCCTCCTCCCCCACCCGTGGGCGGCCTCTGCGTTCACGGCCTCTTCCTGGTGAGGGCCAGTGGATCCCACCTGAGGAGTCGCTGCAACTTGGGGGCTGGCACACTTGTCCTGACTCCTCCCACCCCTCCAGGTTCCTCCGGACACTTCCCGCTGACCAGTGCTGGGGATGCGCTTATCACCCTGCAGACACTGGCCGCTCTCCCGCCCGCCCTTGGCAGAGGCGGCGTGTGGTCCCAGGTGAGTGTCAGGGCATAACCCTGAGGGTGTCCTCAAGATTCCTGATGGGGTGTCGGGGCGGACACACGGAGCCCAGGGGGGTGGCGGGTCCTCGGAACAGGCCGTCTCGTCCTCCTCTTGGCCTCTGCAAGACTTCCCCGAGGTGCTGGCAACGAGGCAGGCCTGTTGGTCACTCTGAGTCCATCATCGTGATGGCTGCAGGTTGGCAGAGCCGCCTGGGGGCACAGTTCTGTGGGGCCTACTCTGCAATGACCTGTGCCATGCACCTCCCCTCGCAGGACTCAGTAACTGGCCACAGCCGTTGAGTGGTGGAGGTAAGGCCCCGAAACCGCTAAGTGGTGGCTGCTGAAGGGAAGCCACCTGCCTCTCAGGGAACAAGTGCACTCCGTGGGAGGAGGGGCCAGGCAGACAAGGCCCTGACGCCTGACCATGGGGACGTGCAGGCAGCCCTGCTGGGCCCAGAGCCGCTGCCCTGTTGGTGCCTGGGCAGTGCCAGCCTGGCGGCCCCCTTGGCTGGTGCCCAGCTGGGCCACAGTGAAGATCTCCTTTGGTGACTGGGAAGAAAATACGCCAGGGACCTTGGGCACCTGAGGACTCGCCCCCCCCAACTTCCTTAGGGTATGGGACAGTGTGCCCGGCCAGCCAGGATCGGGGGTCCCTGGGGCCTCCCCAGCCTCCCACTGATGGGCCCTGGGGCCCGACCCCACACGCGGGGTCATCATGAAGAGGCCGCCCAGGCACAGGCGTGCCGTGTCCATGGGAGGCTGGGTGAGCCCTTATACAGCCCACCTGTCTCCTTCACATGGGTGTTCGCTGCCGTGCCAGAGTCGACCCCCCCACTGATTTACTCCCAGCCCTTAGGAGGGGTACAGGGGATGATGCCTTCAGAAAGTGATGCATCTCCCGTCACCATAGCAACCCCACTGCCCATAACACACACCTGGGCTGAGCTCAGCGCTTCTATCAGTGGGCGCAAGTGAATCAAAGTGAGTGTCCCAGCAGGGGGCCCTGGCAGTCAAGGCTGACCCTTAACCCTGGAGCCATCCCCAGGAGGTCCGGAGCTTCTTATGTCCCCATGCGGCTTCCCCAGACCATGACCTTGTAGTAAGTGGGAACGTTGGGGTCCTGGTGCAGATACCACACCCTGTGAGCACCCCTGCCTGTGCCACCCGTATCCCTCCCAGCTTATGGCAGTCCCCTGCCTGGGCTCTTTCAGAGAGCACATCTCCGTGACTGAGGCCACCCAGGCTGGGAGCTGTCACCTCTGCCCTGGGTGCCCAAGGAATTTCTGAGCTGCCCTTTGGCTCCCAGTCCCACCCCTGAGTGCCAGCCTATAACCTCCCGGTCCTGCAGGTGGACACCTCCCCTCACCACTCATGTCCACCTTTCTGGAACACAAGTGTCTATCCGAGGGCAGAGTGTCACCCTGAGACAAGTGTCCTCATCCCAGCTGCTCTCAGACTGATGGTGGAGTAGCCCCAGTCTCTTGGTGCCTCATGTCATGTGCTGACACAGCCCTCAAAGGAAATCTTTTCATGCACTTGCCCAACACTGTCCTCTGAGGTACAAGCACCGTAGCAGCTTCTTGAGACACATGTGAGGAAATACCTGAGACGAGAGGGGGCCAGGCGGTTTGGATGGGGGTAGAGTGCCATCAGGAGGTCTTAGCCTATAAAGGAAAGTGTGGGAGAGGAAGGTGAAGGGGCTCACTGTCCAATGGCAGCGACCCTGATCTTAGGTAGTGTCAGGAGGGCTGAGCCCTCAGGGTCACATGGAGGGGGTGACATCTGGGCACCTGCGAATGGTTGGTTCAGGAGCCAACCCCAAGCCTGAGTTGGGAAGGGGAACAAACAGCCCTGCTCTCGTGGGCTGCAAACAGGACTTGCCACGGAGCAGGCCACCCAAGATGAGTCATTTTCAGTGGTGCTTTCCATTGGGTGGAGGGGTCCATGGACAAACATCCCCAGGTCACGTGTGCCCAGGACGTCTCTCCACCGCAGACGCAGCGCCTGAGCCTCTTCCCGCTCACTGCACCCCGCCATGATGTTTCAATCATCATCAGCTCCACACCTGACTGAGTCTCCCCAACCCTCAGACTGTGTAGAAACCCCAGCTGTCCTCAGATGCCACATCATTCCTTCGCCATAGCCCCATGGAGTGGCCCATGGAGGCAGGGAGGCTGGCTGTGACTGAGGACTGAGGACCGCTGTCCCTCCCGTCTCCTTTTCTTGGTTCTTGGCGAAATAGGGGCAAGACAGGCGGTCAGTCTCCTGGCTACCCCTCTGACGCTCTGTTGCTATCTTTTCAGGCCGGGGAAAGCTGGCAGGGGACCACCCCATCGGTGTCGACTGCTTCCCCTGCTGGAGATCCCGGCAGTGTCAACTCAGATGCATCTAATTAAGCTTGGGGGACGAGCAGAAAAGAGGATGTGTGACCTACCGTGGTTTGCCAGCATTGGTGTTTTTACTGTGCGTCGCAGCTGATTACCTCAGAAAACCCAGAACTGACAGCAGACAGTGCTCCCCGAGCCACACCGCCTGGGACACCTCTCCGTTTCTTGCTTGTCAGCTGGGATTTGAAATGGGCAGAGACACTGTTCATTTTCACAACTCAGTTTGGTGGTTGTTTTTTAAATAGTAATTTTATGGCAAAACTATGAATTGTCTCTTCTAGGACTTGTCAGAAATTCTCCCATTAAAATTTTTGGTTTTCATTTCGATATTGTTCACCAGCAGCTCTGTGTCCGGCAGTGGTTGACAGAACGGGGGCAGTGTCGTAGCTCCGCAGTGGAGCGAGCTGTGATCCCATCCATGTATTTGCCTATTCGTGTGCCAGCTCGCCAGGACACTGTGCTATTGTATGATTTCCTACGGTTTGCATTGGTCTCTTGTGGGCTCTGAATTTTACTGGGGATTAGTTGGAATTTTTGTTTGTTTGTTTCTTAATACAAGTTCTACCATTTTCAATTGAAATGTTATTAAAGATCATGACGGGGTGTTTTCAAGGAAAATGAGACGGTTGCCAGAGCCGGGAAGTGCCACTTTGGCACACACGTGCCCACTTGTGGCCGTGGTGTGAATGCAGATCATGGTTCACTGGGCCGCTGACTTCAAGCTGGGTCTTTTGGAAGGAAATTGAAGGAAATGCCCTGTCATACAGGGTGTCATGAGGGGTCTCTGGTCCCACTCCCCACATAACATGGTGAGGCCAAAAAGGAACACCCACGGAGCCATAGATAGGGGGGTCATACCACTATAGTCTCACTGGCAGCTGGGTTGGAGACACAGGAAGCAGGAGCCACACGCTCCGCAACCCGCTATCTGCTTCTCTGCCAACCCACCTCACTTGCTAACTGCAGCCTGCCTCTCTGCAATCCACAACCCGCAATTCACACTTGCTCCCTCAGCCCTGGGAGTTATATTAGTGGCCAAAGGCCATCTGGTTACAGCTGACGGCCATCTACTACCCAAGCCAGCCTCTTTCCACGTGAGGCCGAGAGCCTGAAAGCTGCTCTCTGGGACTCTGTCCCCACATGCCCTAGGTCAAATTCTA
Source organism: Rhinolophus hipposideros (assembly GCF_964194185.1). Classification (NCBI taxonomy): domain Eukaryota; kingdom Metazoa; phylum Chordata; class Mammalia; order Chiroptera; family Rhinolophidae; genus Rhinolophus; species Rhinolophus hipposideros. The sequence goes on along the minus strand of NC_138062.1, from coordinate 50,911,843 downwards.
CACGTAAATGTGCATTTTACACCATTTTGTATTGCACTATTCAAAAATACCTGCAATGCGGCCACATGACAGTAATCAAGCTGTAAAGATTACAGGAGCACAAAAGAGTCACCCCAGCACACACTGATCCTGCCCTGCTGGCCTGGAGCTTCCATGCCACAGAGGGGGACGCTGAGGTTTGGAAGCTTCCTGACCTGCCCCAGGCCCCCAGTTAGGAGAGACTGGGAGAGCCAGGGCTGTGAGCCTAAAGGCAGTGTTGGTGGGACTGCTTGTCGGTACAGTTGCTCAAAACAGCAGTTTTCTGGAATCTATTAATGTTAAAAATGTACGCTTTCCTTCATCAATTCCCTCTTCTAGGAATTTTTCTACAGATACATGGATATGAGTGCAAAATGATGCATTTCTTGCCACATTTTGTACAAACTGAAAGCAAACATCTGTCAGGCGGGGACTGTTTAAATCAGTGGTTGCCCAGCCACACCGTGGAATACTATAAAACTGTTAGAAAGAGTAATGGGGCTTTTCTCTACATTAGTGTTCAAGTGGGGTGGGTGGGTGGACTGACCAGTGGCTCAGGCCGCTGGAGTGCCATGCTCCGAAAGCCGCAGGCCGCTGTTTCCATTCCCACGTGGCCGGCTGCCGTGAGCAGCATTTGGCGACCGACTGCCTCAGCCGGGGATGGGGTGCGCGAGGCTCAGAATACCAGAACGGGTCAGGGAGCCGTGTCCTACACCACTAGGCTGAGAAACAACGGCTGGAACCAGCATGGGGAAGGAGGCGTGGAAAGAGTAGGGAGCGCAACACTCTACGTACATTTTTTGAATTGGGGGGAGGGACTTTGATCCAGATATATAATCTGGAAGAAAACACAGGTCACAGCTGTGGCCTCTGGGGAGGGAACCAGGGATTTGGGGGTTGGCGGGAGGCTGTTTCTTGTTTCCCTTTGGACAGTTTGTATTTTTAAAATCCCTAACTGTCTGGTGTAAGAGCCAGAGTCCTTGAAACTGATTACTCCCCTCAGCCGGTCCTGCTCATTATCCTCCCACTAACCGGACGCCTGGAGGTGGGTGATCAGGGCTTTCAGTGAGAAGGGATGCACCAGGAAGGAGAGGTGAAGGCCACAGCACACAGAAGGGTTGGGATGAGGTGAGAGGTTCAGCGTTGTGTCCCACACTGGCCACCAGGGGTCGCTGTGTCCCACAGATCTTGCAAAGAGAGAAGTCTGAAGTCCTGGAGACCTACCTCTTCTGAGCTGGGGCCCCTGGGATGTAAGAACCCCCTCACTGTGTGGTTGTAGGGTCCAAAGGCTGATCCACATAAAGGACTGGTGTCATGCAGGATGGCATGCAGGGTCTCTAGTCCCGCTCCCCGCAAAAGAACGCAGGACATAGTGAGGCCAAAAGGAACACCCACAGAGCCATAGACAGGGGGGTCATACCGCTATAGTCTCGCTGGCGGCTGGGCTGGAGACTCAGGAAGCAGGAGCCACACGATCCACAATCGCCGTCCACTTGTCTCTGCGAAACAACCTCACTTGCTAGCTGCCATCCGCCTCTCTGCAATCGCCATCCACACTCCGCCTCCTGCTAGGTTAAGCCACCACAGTTATATCAGTGGCCAATGGCTCACTGGTAACAGCTGACGGCCAACTAGTCACAGCTGACGGCCATCTACTACCCGAGCCAGCACCTTTCCACGTGAGCCGGAGGGCCTGGAAACTAACTGCTCTCTGGGGCTCTGTCCCCACACTCCACCCCTACAGGGTCTGGCCTCACAATCTATGCAACAAGCGTCTTCCGCGAGGGTCCCTGTGCCATATTAGCCTACAGGCACTTACAGACGGAAAGAAACGGTAGTCTTAGGAACCAACAATGGCAAATCCCTTCCATCTGGGAGGATACACGCTAGCTTTTTGTCCTGGGAAAGGAGGGTCGCTGCCACTGGCACCTTTCCCAGTTTATGGTACCAGACTTTATAGCAGTGCTTGGGGTCCCTTGCGTAGTTTCAACATGTAACAGAACAGGGGACCCCATAATAGGCCATAGTGAGAGCACATAGGTTCCCCGCAAAATCATCCCGGTATCGGGACCTCCGTATACTACAGTCACTTGAGGTGGCCACTCAGGCACCACCCCTGGCGTCACTTGCAAATCATGAGTCAAACCGGCCCCCCATGGGGCCACCAGGCCCAACGATCGACAGTGGAGGCTTTTGACCTATCAGGGTCAAGTCCATTGCTGCCGTTCCCCTGCTTTCAAGCATGTGGGTGCTGGCAGCAAAATGTTTCCATTCCTGCCGTAGCCTGACTTTAACAGTCTCACTGGTGGTAACTTGTAATTGAATGGGAGCGGCCGTTCGATGTAGCAGAGCTTCTACTGGTGCGGGCCCTCCCTTCCGTGGTCTCTCATTCAAGATTCTCAAGATGTCCCAGACGCGAGACCCAGGTGCGCATCGCGGGAGGGTGTTTTGACACCCAGAAGCCTTGCTTCAAAAGGCCGTTGTAGCGTTCAATCATGCCAGCTGCTTGTGGGGTATACGGAGCATGAAACAACCATTGCACGTCCATCCTGGCAGCCCAGTGCTGCACTTCTTGCCCCGTAAAATGGGTACCCCTGTCACTTTCAGTGGAGGGTGCATGGAGGGTAAGAGCGACCACTGTGTGCCGCTGATCCGCAGCTGGACACAGCCAAGCAAACATCAACCCCGCAGCAGTGTCCACTGCTGTAAACGTGTGTATCGCATTGCGGGCCTTAGGCAGGGGTCCAATGTAATCCACTTGCCAGCGAGTGAGGGGCACCCTCCCTCGCGTTATCTGCTGTGTCTCCCAGAGGAGCCTCCGCCTTTGGGGACTGTACTGGGCACAAATGACAGTCATAGCAGGCATCTGCTATTTCCTGCCATTTCAAAGGCAGACCCCAGCGTCTGCTCACCTGCCACATGGTTCGGCTTCCGGCGTGCTGCAATTTCCTGTGCAGCCAATGGGCCACATCAGTGGCAGGAGCTCGTTGTAACCATCGGACCCGTGCTAGGGCATCTGCTTCATCATTACCTGGGGACACTAAGGGGGAGTGACCTGTGACATGCATTAGGGTCACCTCCTTTCTCTGCCCTAGGTCCCAGAGGTCCTGCTACATGGTTTGATCCCACAGTGGACGGTGTCCTACCAACCTGTTTTGATGTTTCCATGTAGGGAGCCACAACATTAGGCCCCAAAACACTGCCCAGCTGTCAGTAACTAGGGGCCCAGACTCATGGCTGATTACCATCCACACAGCCCGTAGCTCAGCCCACTGGCTACTCTGGCCCTTCCCAGTATCAAACCAAATGGTGTCTGTTTTGGGCTGCACACAAATAGCCGTCCAAACAGGTGCAGCTCTTCAGCTAGAACCATTGGTAAACCAGGCATCCTCAGGCACTGGGGGCTGTTCTTCTCTGTAGGGCGAGGGCTCCAAGTCCTCCCCTCTAGGCAGAGCGCTTGGCTGGTCTGGGCACAAGCTCCACAGGCCCCAGGACCTGTTGTAGCTCTGTGCTCAAAGGGCTTGAACTAAGGGTGCTACGTTGCTCCAAGTAGGCACCCCACTTGGCGAGGGTGGTGGTCTGTGCCACCCCCGTTTTTGGTCCCTGGGTCCACGTATGGACCCACCCCTGGACAGGATAGGTTGTTTGAACCAACACCCGTGCCGTTCCTGTAATGGCTTCTGTGGCCACTAGGGCTGCGTACACAGAGGCCAGCTGTTTCTCTATTAGAGAGTAGCGGACCTCCGCTCCCTTCCATAATTGGGACCAAAATCCCACTGGCAACCGGAGACGCTCCTGCCGTTGCCAGAGGCCCCGTCCATATCCTTCTTGAGTTACATGAACATCAAGTTCAAACGGGCGGCCGGGGTCCACTACTTGCAGAGCCTGTGTCTGCTGCACTGCCCGTTTCGTGGCAACGAAGGCTTGCTCTATAGCCTCTGTCCAACCCCATGAGGCCCCTTTTTTATCATATTGTACAAGGGCCTTCCTATTTGTGCTAAATGGGATACAAACGCCCGCCATATCCTAGCAGACCCAAATATGTCTGCAGTTGGGAGACCTTGGTCGTCCGAGGAAAGGCTTGTATCTTATCAATAATGGCCTCAGGTATAACCTTTGTCTTACCCGACCACACAACACCCAAAAACTTGACGGATAAGCCAGGGCCTTGGACCTTTTCCTCATTCACCGCCCAGCCACGTGACTTCAGGTGGCGGAGAAGAGAGGGAGCTGCTTGCTCTAAATCAGAAAGAGAATCTGATGTTAATAGAATCTCATCAACATAATGAAACAAGGCCACAGAGGATGGGCGATCCCACTGTGCCAAATCCTGGGCCACGAGCCCGTGGCAGATAGTGGGGCTGTGCAAGTATCCTTGCGGAAGGACTTGAAAAGTCCACTGCCGCCCGTCCCAAGTAAAAGCAAACTGCTCTTGACACTCGGGCGCAATGTCAATGGAGAAAAAAAGCATTGGCCAAGTCCACTACATAGTGATATGTCCCCAGGCTGACAGTCAGACGATCCATCAAATCGTGTATTGAAGGCACTGCAGCGTGCAAGGGTGGTGTCACCTTGTTTAACTCCCTATAGTCCACAGTCATTCGCCAGGTCCCATCTGGCTTCTTGACAGGCCATACTGGGGAGTTAGAGGGACTGTCCATTGGCCTCACAATATGTGCCTTCTCCAATTCCAATATTGTACGACCAATCTCCTCCTGCCCTCCTGGCAGGCGGTACTGTCGCACTGTAACCACGCGCCAGGGCTGTGGCAACACTTGAGGAGGGTGGTGAGCATGCCTGCGTGTCACCGCTTTCACCACCTGGATCCAGAGACGGAACTCTCCACCGACGTCTATAAGCTGAGGCCATGTAGCACGTCCACCCCTAGAATATACTCCGGGGGAGACATAAACCTTGTAGGTACGAGAGGGAAGCCTTCCTATACCCAGTGGTAAGGAAACGGTTTTCACAGTCACAGTCTTTCCCCCGTAGCCATCAATGCAGATTGCTGGTCCGGGGAACAGTTCTAGGTTCCCATAAAGAAGACTGCAGTGTGCGCCAGTGTCAATTAGGGCCAAAACCCTCTGCACATTAGAAGGGGACCAATGTATGGACCGTTCCACGTGGGGCCTCCAGTCCCTGCTTGTCTTCTCTGACTGGGTATCTTGGCCCGACCCCTAATCAAGCTGGAAGGAGTCGGCCTCAAGTGGCCACATGAAGTCCTGGAGGGACACGGGTCACGCTTTCCCAGACTTCTCCTTTAGACTTCTCTGGAATTGCAGTTCCGAACGCAACTGTTTCCAAATTTCCAGTAGGAGTGCATTGGGTTGTCGGTCTATTTTCTTCCCATCGACCCCTGCTGCCACGAGATCACGCCACATCTGTGCGCATGTTACTCTCTGAGGCCCGCGACCTCGCCCCTTTACCTTTGGTTTGGGCTTCCAGGTCTCAACTGCGCGGACCTCCTGTCTTAACTTCCTTTGCCGCCGGCTTTCAACATCCCCTAGGGTGGCCATGGCAGTTGTAACTTCATGGATCCTGCTGCCCCACATAGGGCGTTGAGAATGGACCAAGGATCCAAAAGCACTCGCAGGGGCAGTATCCAAAACCAGATCTCTCCTGCTGGCTGTAAAATGCTCGTCATCCGGCCCCTGCATATTAGGGTTGAAGATAGCATGTCTCCTACCCATTTCACAGATGATTTTCCTATTTTTTCCTTCCTCCTTTTTTAAAATTTCCATTGGGAAACAATGCACGCTTCCAGCACCCATCAGCTCCATGTCAGGTCACTACTCTCAATCCAGTTGTGGAGGGCACAGCTCATTGGCCCGTGAGGGAACTGAACCGGCAACCCTGGAGCCATGAGCAGTGCGCTCCAGCCACTGAGCCAACCCGTTGCCCATCGGTGGCTCAGCTCCAAGCTCAAGCCGTTGTTTCTCACTAGCCCATGTGGGATTCGAACCGGCAACCTGCCTGGGCGTGGAGTCCACACATGACGCCTATTGCTTGGGGCAGAGTGCTGGGCTGTCAGATCCTTATGGGTCCTCATTGTGGAATAGCAAGAATTTGGAAAGAGAGGGACGGCACTTGTCATCTCAAAACATATCCAAATCTGTAAGAACCTGAGGTGGGGGAGCCAGAGAACCTGAATTTTAAAGTAAATTACAGGTCATCGTGTCCCCATGTTGCCACGACGGGAAGACAGGAGGCCGATCATCTGATGGAGAGCTACCACGGTGAAGGGGCTCCCCCTGGTCCATGAAGACACCAGTTGATGTGAGAATCACCATTAGGCACTAAAACCAATGAGGGAACGTTTGAGGATGGAGGTGGTGCATTGTCATTCACCTCCCTCAACCAAAAAATCAGGGAAACTGAGGCACAAGGCGGGGTCCTGGGGCGGGGGATACAGGTGCAGGCTTCCTCCCCCGCATTCTGGACTCTTCAGCCCCCCACCCTGCCCGCCTACCTGCAGCCTTCACAGGTCCTCACTGCCTCCTCCAACTCCTGACCTGGCCCAGCAGCCTGGCCAGGCCTCCTCACACCAGGGACACCTTACACCAGGGACACCTGTCAGGAGGGGCTAGACTGCCACCAGGGACTGGCCTCGCCTGCCAGAACCCAAATTCAGGTCCTGCCTCTACAGCCCATGTGCTCCCTGAGCTTCAGTTTCCTGTTCTATGAATTGGAAATACAAGTAGCTTCACCTGTAGGGCTCCGTGGGACTCTCATAAGTACATCCCTTCCAAGTGCTGAGCATGGTGTCCACACTTGCAGAGAGTCTGGGGTTATATTGTCTGCATTCTGCCAAGGGGACACCAAAACAGGAAGACAGGGGCCCGTCGTCGGACCAAGTTCGGCCTTACTCAGGCTGCCACACCTTCTGTGACCCGCCATAGAGTGGACCAGTCCCGCCTCCCTGTCGGTTCTCCACTGTGCCACCAGAGGGCCATCTTACAATGATCCCGGCCTGTTTACTTACTGGGCACTGGTTTCCCTTCCCTCTAAATCCAGTCCCCCCTCCTCTCCCACCAGGCCCTACTGGGTCCGACTTTGACATCATCTCCCTCTTCACCGGCCCCCTCAGGACTTCTCCCATAAGTACATTTCTACCCCAGGGCCTTTGCACTGGTCATTCCCTCTGCCTGAGCGTCCTCTCTTCCCTTCTTGGCCTAGCTAACTGCCTTACCCTTCTCCTCTACTCCCAACCCCTGCCCCCTCTTCCCAACCTGACCCCTCCCCAACTTTCTTCTGCCTTGAGCCTCCTCCTCCTCACTGGCCAGCCAGCATCCTAGGACCTCAGACAAGGGCTAAGGGTGCCTGAGGGGACTAGGTGCATTGTTTTTACAGCCTGGCACCTAGTTCTCTTCTAGAGTAAAGATGAGGCAACTCTGGCAGCTGTGGGCCTGGCTTGGGCTGCACTCTGGGCCTCCAGTTACAGCCCAGTCTCAGGCGTGGGGCTGGGCTGTGTGTCCCTAGAGACCATGAATCCAACCCTCTCTGGTTCTCAGCCTTATACCTGCCTGGCCAATGGGGATTTTCTGACCCAAAGCCAGGCCTGGAGAGGGTTGAAAGGTGAGGAGAGCTGTGGCCTGGGGGTGTTGGTGTGTGTCTGCGATCTCAGTAACCCTATGTAGGTTGAATTTTGTGATCTCTGCTGGGGCAGGCAAGCACTGTTCTCATCCACCTGGACCCTGGCCCTCACCTGATCCACCACCTTTCTGGACCTCCCTGAATCACCCCCCAACTCATCACCCTAACTCTGGATCCTCCTCTCACCTGACATCTGACCCCACCTCTTCTCACCTGAAGCTCTGTTTGTGACTGTTGTTTCCACCCTGAACCTTCTCCATCTCCAGAGAGTCCCTTCGAGTAACCTGGGAGAGGTGGATGTTCTGTCCATGGCAAGATTGGCTGCTCTCCCTGGGCCCTGGGCCTCCTCCCCAGGCCCTGGAGTCAGAGGGGCTCAGGTCCAAACCCCTTTCAGGGTTCCCTCCAACCCTCTCTGCACCTCAGTCTCCCCCCTTGAAGAACAGCCATGACCTCCTACCTTCCCAAGGCCACCAATAAGGGTGTGATCCTCGGAATGGGAGTTTTGAGGCCCTCCCACATGTGAATTTGGAGGCTACCCAGGCCCAAGCCCTAGTAGAAGTTTTCAGACCCCCTGGGTCAGTGCATGAGAAGATTTAGAAGGCTCCCAAAGTCCAGGCCCAAGTTAAGTGGGCTGTGGTAGCTTCAAGGTCCCCCACATGCAGTTTCAAGGCCCTCCACATCAAGTTTCAAGATGGAAATTCCAAGGACCCCTTCATCAGAGCCTAGTGAGGCTCCATACCCAATCCCTAATAAAGAGCTCTGTTCCACTAAGACTCCAGGAGGCATCTCAAGATCTGCCACACCAGAGCCCTAGAGGAAGTCGGTAGGCCCTCACAGCCTGGTGGGGCAATTGAGGCCCTGATTTAGGTGTTTTCTGGAGTTTTAATGTCCCTCACCCGACACTACCTCAAAGCCCTGGGGGGAGGGAGTAGCCTAGGAAGGAGAGCTAGGGCTGCTTGGGACACCCCAGCTCCAATCCCTGCCCCTCTCTTGCTTGTTACTGAGCACCTACATGCCAGCCAGCATTCAGCAAGACCTGAAGAAGAAAGACTGTTGTTGGCACAGTCCTCGGCAAAGGTACTTGAGGCTGTGAGGTTGGCTGGGAGCTAGATTTTGTGCTCAGAGGTCTCTGTGGTGACCCAGCAAGAATTCACCCAAATCCCCTTCCTCCACTGAGGAACCATAGGAGCCATGCAGGGTATGTGAGCAAGGGAGTGACCAGAGCTTGTGGGAAGCCAGAGACACTCAGGCCCACAAGACACTCAGCTTCCCTTTTGGCCTGCAAGGGCTTCCCCAGCCCAAAGACAAGGCTCCTATCCTAGTGCCAGCAGGGAGCTGGATCCTACTTCCAGAATCGGCCCCTCCTACCCCAGGACACCAAACAAACCCTCTGAGCCTCAGCTTTCCCATCTGTAAAATGGAGCAATAACAGGAACAAATTCACTGGGAGGGGTCAGTGAAGAGATTCAAGTAAAGTGCCTCGGAATCCAGTAAGGGGTCAATAGGGGTGTGGGCCACCTGCCCAGCTAGACAGATAGCTAGCACTGAAACATGCCCATGGGACGAGGAGCGCATTCTGGGGAGAGACACTCAGGTCCACTTGGGACATACTAAACCCAAAGGGCCTGGGGGAGGTCCTGAGGCCCAGAAGTGGGTTGGGCCCATGGAGAGGAGTGGGGTGGGGGGTACTCAGGCTGCTCTGACCTCCTTCCATGTGGCCAAGGGAGCCAGAGCCTCCTGTGAAAAATCAGCCCAATGATTGTGTCTCTGCTGCTGGGTATGACAGCTGTAAATGGGTGAGCTCCCCGTTGTCAGGGGTATGCAAGCAGACAAGGATCTCCAATAGCAGACGGAAGGTGGCACAGCCCAGAGGCTGGATTCTCTGGTCAAATAACAGGTTCCAAAGAGCTAGAGAACGGACATTCCTCAACTCCAGCACTGGGCAGGCCACTCCTGCCTGGTGAAATGTAAGCTGGGCCTGGCCCCGTGGACTGCGTGTTTTTCCAGTGGCTTCTTCAGCCACGGCCTGACCACAACCTAGATTCCGTTGGGTTGGCTATTTCCAAGTGTTTGTTTTCAGCTGGGCCAGACGGCGGATGAGGGCTAAGGCCAGGGGCACAGGCCTTCCAGAAGGTCTGAAGAAGCACCCCAAATCCCCATTTGGACCTCTCTCTGCCCAGAAGCTCCTCATTAAATCCACTCAGACAAATGAGTGGGATGGCAGACAGTCTTGCTGAAGAGGCTCAGGGGAAGCTTGTGTGTCCCATGAAGAGGGGCCTCCCTCCTCCACCAGGACCCAAGGTGCAAAGACACAACCCTGAGCACAACTCACTTACTTGAGCCTTCCCGTTCTAGCCTTCAAATTTTAGGATCAGCTTGGAAACAGGTCAGCAGACACAATTGCAGGTAAGAAGCCAGGGTTTCTGAACCCTCCCTAGGCAAGGTACTTCCCTCTCTTAGCCCTCGTTTCCTCAGCTGAAAATGGGGATGATAATGAAACCTGCCTTAAGGGGTTGTTGACAGAATCCAAACCAGTGCGTGGCAGGTGCTTCATAAACTTGAGGCCCCTTCTATCTCTCCTGGCTGCTTCTGGCTCTGCCCCAGCCCTCTGACTGAAAGTCCCTGAGGGCAGAGGCTGGGTCCTCAGGGGGAGGGAGTGAATTGGGGTTTCTCTGATTATGTCCCTTCCCAGATCAAAATCCTCACAGACAAAAGGTAAACTCTAAACACCAGCATTCAAGACGCTTGGACATCTGATCTTGGTTTGGCAAACTCCTGTTCACCCTTCAAAGCCCATGTCAAAGGCCCTCTGGTGCAGCAAGCCTTGCCTGAGCGCTCCTCTGGGTTTTCGCAGCCCCTGGCCCTCCTGCTGGTTCAACCCCGACCCCACAGTCTGGGGTATCTGTGCCTGCTCTGTTTTGCTCCTCAGAATGGGGCTCTGTGAGGGCCAGTCCAGATCTGAGCCTGTGCGTGATCAAGCATATCTGTACCCACAGGTCTGCATGCAGACATCACATGGGAGCACATGCATGCGTGTGCGTGTGTGCGTGTGCGTGTGTGTGTTCATCCCTGTGCCAGGCCCCAGGATGGGCAGCCAGACCACTGAGAGTGGTGTCTTTAGGGGAGTGGGCTGAGAAGGACTCCTTTATGAAGAAAGAACTGGGGGCATGAGCAGCCGGCCTCAGCTTCCACCATTAAAACTCAAGCTCCATCTGGGGCAAGGCGGGGCTGAGGCCCAGGGAAGAGCTGAGTCCTGAGTGGGAGCGCACCCCCTCCCCCGCCGTGGTGGAGGCCCCGCAGGCAGCCTTCGAGGACATACCTGAGGTTTGGCAGCACCCGCTGGCCTGCCCCCAGGGCTGATTCAGCAGGAAGGGATGCAGGACTTCCCAGGAAAAACTTGAGCCCCTCCAACCCCAGGCCCACACCCTCCCCAGGGCCCTAAGAGGGTGGGAGGTGCACGTGCCCCTGGTTGTGGGCCAGTGTACTTGGAGGGACGCAATTGTAGGGGCCTAGAATTGGCCCTGACTGGGGCAGTCTGCAAGTCTGGGGGTCAGAGGGTCCCCAAGTGCACGGAGGAAGCAGGGTGACTGTGGGTGTGTCAATGCTCGGTACTACTGAGTGCCCCTACGGCATGGGCCTGCATGCCAGGGTGCGTCCGCCTGTGTGGCTGTGAAGTGGGGACAGCACCTAGCATGTCCCGTGTGTCCAGTGCATCTGCAAGTCCAGCCACGTGCACCTTGGGCAGGCTGACTGCATCCAGGGCTGCAACTGAGAGTGGCATTGTAGCCAAATGTGTGACAAGAGAGTGGCTCCAGTGGTGTGGGAGGCAGTGTCTGGGGAGGACAGGGTGTGACACGGACAGTAGGACTTGGGAATGATGACAAGGGCAGCCCCTGGCTCCATGTACCACAGCCACTGTGCTGCCCGGTGGCTATGACCCCGGGTAGGGCAGTGTATGTTGTCCCCACCTCCACCCATGAATGTCTGTGCCTGTTGTTCCCTCATCCTGAAGCCCCCTCCCTCCCGCCTGCCCAGACCCCCACCCCAGGCCCTGTGAGGGGTCAGGACAGTCACCTGGACTGCTCTTTCTCTGCTGTCACCCTGCCTCTGTTTCCACCATTAAAGCCCAAGCATTCCCCCCAACCTGACAGCAGCCAGGTCTCCCCGCCAGACTGGCTCCAATCTTTGGGGTCTGAGACTGGATCATTCCCAACTCCGAGGACTGATGAGAGAGACAGACAGCGCTGGGGAAGTGGTGGGTGGCCGAGCCAGGTCCACGAGGCACCAATGGACGAGCCAGCAATGTTCAGCCAGGACAAGAAGCAGCTGGAGGGGAAGGGGCGCTGGGCTGCAGGGTTTGGACCCCGCAAGGGCTGCCATGTGGGAGAGAACAGACCTCAGTTCCATAAAATAAACACTTTGCAACAAACTGAATACCACACCAGCTCTAAGGGAGTCTTTGTAATGAGAAATTGTGCAAGCTTCCCCTGCTCTGGCACCTTCTGTGGCTCCCCATCACCCGCCAGAGACCAGACGACTCAGTCTCCTCGCTCAGCCTTCAAAGCCCTGTTCACGTCCCTGTGTGTTTCCCTTCTGCTGCTGCTCTTCACGCACGCCTAAGGTTTCCCTCCTCCAGCCTTCACATACACACTTCCAGCTACCCTTTCTGCCTCGCCCCCTGGCAAACTCCTACACATCCTTCAAGATCCAGACCCCATGTCACCTTCTCTGGGAAACATTGCCCTTCCCCCCAGCCCACAGTGTCCCTATTTGCTGTGACCCTGGGCAAGTCTCTTTAGCTGTAAAATGGGGATGTGTATGAAAATCACTCTCCCTAAAAGCCTGTTTTGAGCCCCACTATAATAAATACACACGTTACATGACCTTAAAGTGAGTTAGGCCTCGGAGCAGGGAGGGTTTGCATCCAGTCAGTGCTCAATGTGTGTTCATTTTTATCTTCCTCTTCCTGGATTCTGTGGTTTTAAGACTCTCGTTTTAAGGATTGTTCCAAGATTTTTCTCCCACTCACAGTGCTAGGAATTTTAAGAACCCCTGGTTCTAAAATTATAAAAGTTTAAAATGCTGTGGGCGGGACCAAGGGACTCCTTGTGCCCTGAGTTGACCCCAGGGTGGCTGGAGCTGGGGTCTCTGAGGGGCCTCATGCTCCCCTCTACCCCCCAGGCTGGTGGGTGTGGTCTGGCAGCTCCAGCTGTGGGGAAAGCAATGGATTTACCAGGAGACTGATGGCCAACTTTCCAGGAGGGAGGGGACAGGACGCCTGGCTCGGGTGCTAGAATGGGGTCATAAGGAAGAGTCAAGAGGCACAGGACCGGCAGTTCAGGTTGATGGCTTCTTTCTCTTAGAGCCTCAGTTTCTTTATCTGGAAATTGGGGCCAGGAGCTGCCTTCTTGAAGAGTTGTCAGCAGGGAAGGGGAGGAGCTGAAGCTACAGCTCCTGCCGATGCCAAGTATTCTTGGGCTGTGCCCTTCGCCTGGAACACCCTCCCTAGTCCTCTTCCCTATGGGAGCCCCTGCTCGCTCATGGCCCAGCCACGCCAGCCGGGGAGGGGGCTTCAGGATGACGATCACCCACCCTTGCCCCACCCCAGGGAAGGGGAGCCAGCTGTCTTCCCCAAACCCATCTGCCCCAGGCCTGGCAGTGGCCACAGCCCCAACACTTTCTCAGTGAAAGGTATTTGGCCATGGAACCTGACACCTCATCACCCTCGGCCTGAAAGCCAGCTTCTCCTGTGTGCTGCAAGGGGAGGCCCCCAACTCCTGCTGTTCCCCAGGACCCCAGCAGGCAGCCCTGAGCAGGGCTCTGGGGCAGGCAGGCTTGGAGTTGGGTCGATTTGGGTAGGGGGCCTGCCCCTCTAAGCCTCCTTGTCAGCTGGGTGTGTAGCCATGGGAAGGTCTGGATAAATTCACAGGCCTCTGGGCTCCTGAGGGGCCTCAAAGCATCTCCCCTCTCATCCATCACAGCCTATCCTGGGAGAGACTGGGGTGCCAGGACATGGTGCCTCCGAAACCTTAACTCCAGCAGAGCCCTGGGGCCCACTCTCAAAAACTGGGGCTGATGCCCTTGGGTTTGCCATCTTCTCCCTGACACTCCAGGACCCTCAAGTCGACCCCCTGGTCAGGGGAAGGTGTTTCCATGAAAGGAATGGCCTAAGCAAAGGAGTGAGGGCGTGAGAGATTAGGAGTTGTCAGATGGACAAGAGCTGGCAGGCCATGTGAGCTGAGCGCTGACCGTACAGCTGTGTTGGGGTCTGCATGTGAGCCTATCTCCCCAAGACTGGGCCCTCTCCAAGCCCCTAGTCTTGGCACAGAGCTCACACCTCTAAATGCTGACAGGCAGATGGTGGGTGGCATGGAGGGGTGGGGGTGGGTAGGTGGCTGAGTGGACAGGTGGTGATAGCAGGGCAAGTGGATGGGTGGGTGTGCAGAAGGCCCAGCATGCCCTGCGTTAAGGGAACACCCTGCACCCCCACTCCCTGCCATCACCACTTCCCCGGGGTGATCAGCCAGACACAATACCTCCCATCCCAGGTCCCCAGCAATGCCATTTTGATGTCTTCCAGGGGCCCATGCCCATGATGTCTTCCAGGGGAGTCTCACATGTATGTTCAGGGGGCCACCAAGGGAGCTCCCCTCCTTCTGGGATTCACTTCAGGACACAGGAAGCCCTTTGCCTCTCTTTTTGGGGCGTGTTTCTCTGTCTGGAAAGTGGGGGTGTGGTTGGAACAGTGCCTGCCCCTTGGGTGCCAGGAGGACTCAACTGTCCACATACACAGAGCATGAGCAAGTGATGGTTCCACCGCCTCCAGACTAAGAGTCCCAGCGAGGGCGGAGGGCCCAAGACCACGGCCTTGGGCAACCCAGTCAACACACCAAGGCATGGCCAGGTGTCAGCTGGGTAGAACCCAGCGTGAGGCTGCTGTGGCCGCAGCTGAGGAAATCCATGGTGGCCTCAATTCCTGCCACCTGGGGCATACGTGCTTACCAGGCCCCCTCCCTGCCCACCGCAGCCCCCAGGCACACGGCCAGGCAAGAGACACTGCCACAGCCAGGGCAGTAATGTTCAGTGATCGCTTACCAGTTGGCTCTGCACACACATCACAGACACACTTCTTGTCTCAGCTGGGCCCACCCGCCTATGAGAGGTACATCTGGGGCCTTGTGGGGGCCCCTGAGCTGCTTGCACATGAGTGTCCTTGTATGTTTGGGGCCTGTTTCAGCAGTTATAACCTCCATCCGTCATTCCTCAAGATTGACACCATGAGTTGGAAATGAAGCATCTTTAATTGATTACCCACCCCAACCCCCTAGAGGTTTCCAAGCACCAAATGTGAGAATTGTGCTGCTCAGCCTCAGAGCCAAGAAGCCGCTTCCCCAAACCTTCACTGGATCTGGACCCCCCCACACACACTCACCCCCATGCCCATGACCAGCCCCACAGGCTTTGTTTCAATAAATAACCCCAAGAACAAAGCTTGGGGCAGAGGACCCAATAAAGCCCCAGCTTAGCGACACACAGGAGGCTCCAGGCCGAAGGTCAGAAATCCCAAGGGGCATAATATTTGAAATCAGGGTCAAAATACAATTGAAATCAGAGCTGGCATGTGAGCTGGGAGCAATTCCCTCCAGCCTCAACAGTCACCCAGGCTCCCAGAATTAGGACGAACTTGAACTCTATTTAACGTCACACAGCAACAATTGCCTGCCTGGCATTTCCACCATCAGACTTGACTCTGAATTCTGAGCAAGGTGCGGGGTGGGGACGTCTGGAGAAGGAGGTGAGACTTCTTGGGGACAGAGGAGTCTGAAGGAAAGCAGAGGAGTGAGGCTGGGGCCCAGGTCACTGCCAGGCCCTGCCCTGGCGGGTACCGAGAGGACCTGCAGGTCGGGCCTGTGCCTGGGCCGCCTCACTCATCTCCCTGCGGATGTCACCAAGTGCTGTCGCTGGGGACTCCAGCAGCCTCTGGAAGAGGCTGCGCCGGCCAGCAGGAGGCTCCCGGCACTGGAAGGTGACAGCTGTGCCAGCATCGGCCTTCATCTCTCTGGAAAAGCCATCAGAGGAGCCATCAAAGCAGCGGCCAATGGCAATCTCCTTGGCCAGTCTTGGGCTCTGGTCAGTGACCGTGTAGACACCGTAGTTGTGACCCAGAGGGTCCAGCGGGGCCAGCATGGCAAAGGCAGCTATGTCATCAGCAGGGGCTGGTGGGGGGTGCCGGGCCAGGTAATCCTGGAGGAGCCCATTCACTGCCACGCGACGGCAGCTGCCCTGGGGCATGATGGTCACCAGTGTCCTGTCCACCTGTCGCTGATCAAACAGCATCCCACTGCATTTGAACTCCACACAAGCGGCAGAAGTTCCAGGGCGTTGGGGGTCTCGGACACTGCGGGCATCCCGCAGCCCGTAGAGCTGGCCCTGGGTGCGCGGGTGGCTGCCGCCCACATTGTGGGCACGGACCATGTACTCCTGCGGGCCTTGGATCTTCACCTTGAGGAAGCAGGCCCGAAACTCCTGAGGGTTGGGCCACCAGGCCAAGAGATCTCCAGTCCAGGAGGCTGGCGCGCCCTCGCGGAACGGGACCACGTTGTACTCATACTTGTCAGCCTCCACCCGCGCGAAGCGGAAGTGGCTGGCCGTCACCGGGGCCTCCTGGCACTCCCGAAGGCTGCGCCACGGGTACACGGGGCCATTGGCCTCGGCGGAGTCGCCAGGCCTGGGTTTGGCGAGGTTGATGCGGAAGCCATTGCGTTTGAGAGCAGGGTCTTGGTGGTCTGTGCGGCGGTACCCCAGTTTGTCCAGGTAGGGCTGGGCCACGCCCACCGTGCGGGGCAGAGGGCGGGGCTGCGAGGGGGCGGGCTCCAGCTCCTCCCCGCCCAGGGTGGCCGTGACCAGGGCCGTGTAGGCGTCAGGCCTGTCAGCATCGCAGAAGGCAGGGAGGCAGGCGCCGTTGGGGCCGGTGACCGCGCTGTCGAAGCGGCCCCAGGCGCGGGGATTGGCCGAGAAACCGGGGGCGGGCTCCAGGTTCACCAGCGTGACCACCACGCCCTCCACCTGCTCGCTCGGAGCGAACTTGTCGTTGGCGTAGGCGCGCACCTTCACAAAGCAGCGGCGGCGCTCCGGCACGTCCAGGTTGAACAGCCGCCGTTCGCGGATCTCCACGTTGCCCACCAGGAAGACGCGCTCCTCCCGGCGGACCCGCGGGGCCGCCGACCCCTCGCGCTGGAAGCCGCTCTCCTCCTCCCACAAGCCCGTCTCGGGATTGAGCGACCACAGCTTGAGGGCTTCTATGTGGCCCGCCATGTGGATCTGGTTGGCGGCGACGCGCACCGCCACAGGCCCGGCCTGTAGCTGCTCCGCTGAGCCGGCGGCTCGGAGGTCCACCGCGAACATGCCGTAGGTGCGCAGCGGGGCCAGCTCTCCATCGCTGTCCACGAAGCGCAGGTCACTGGGGGCGGCGGCTGCCGAAGTGAGATCTCGCGGGTCCACGAAGGTTATCCTGGCTTCCACAGCCCCCGCATAGGGTTCTCCCCCGGCTCTGCGGAAGGCTCCAGGTGGGAGGACCAGCTCGCCCAAGGGGGGCTCACCTTCCAGCTCCCCAAGGGGAAGCGTGTTGATCTGGCTGGCATCTAAGATGACAGGGGCTCTCTTCCGCATGGCCTTGACCTCATGGTACACACCAGCACCTCGAGGGTCAAAAGGCAGGACCCTGACAGTGTCCATGAACTCGCCGCTGGGGTCCACAAAAGTCATCACCAGCCGCTGGGTAGAGGGCAGCACCTCGATGGTGAAGTCACCCTGGTAGGAGGTGAATCCGATGGGCTCCTGGCCCAACAGGATCTGGGCAAAGCGCAGGGGCTCCCCTGAGTCAACAGCCACCACGCGTCCCCGGACCAGCCCCCTCGGGGGCAGACATTTCTGGCAGCCACACTCCACCACCACCTTCACTGGCAGGACATAGCTGGAGCAGCGGATCTCCCTGCTCTCCAGGCGGCGCACAGAGCAGCAGCGGGAGCCTGAGTCCCCACACCTGGGGCTGGAGCCTACAGGGCTGGGGCAGAGGGTGTCAGGGCAGAGGCCCACATCCAGGTAGGCAGGGCCACTGCCCGGCTGACTGCAGTCATCTGGGAGTTTGATCAGGTGCTCACGAGGCTGGGGGTCGCAGGCTGGCTGTCCCGGGGCTGGGGAGCAAGAAATCAGCCAGTTCAGGGTAAAGGGGAGGACTCCATCTGAGGCCATGGGTGGGGGCCTGGACTGGGGTCAGGGGTTCAGTGGGGGCCTGGGATCTTAATCAGCAAGGTCAGAGATCAGTCTGACATTGGGGCTCCATTTCGGGCTGAGTTAGGACTGGCTCAGCATGTGTATGTGGGGGCAGGATGCTCACCAAGCACGGTGAGCTGGGCGGTACCCGAGCGCACAGCGCCCGCGTCATTCCACGCTTTGCAGTGGTAGGTGCCTGCCTGGTCTAGGCGCAGGCCCCGCAGCTCCAGGTGGGCTCCATACCGGTGCTCTCGTCTGTCCAGTAGGGTCCCGTTGTGGAACCTGGGTGGCGGGTGGGTAACACCATGGGGGCCCTCGGCACAGAGGCAGGATTGTACCCACCCCACCCTGCACACAGCCCAGGGAGGATGCAGAGCAGCTCCCTTCGGGTCTCTGAGGTACCATATATCGCAGGAAATTCAATCCAATCCCAAAGCTGGCATGAGGCCCTTGAGCATGAGTCGGGGCACTCACCAGAAATATTTCTTGGGCATAGGGATGCCTGAGGCTTTGCAGCAAAAGGTCACATTCTGGCCGGCCTCTCGAACTCGGGACTCAGGATGCTTCACCAGGTAGGGTTTCTCTGGGGGCAAAGACAGCAAAGGTCAGGGCACTGCCCCATCCTAGCTTCTCCCAATGACCCTGCCCAAGAGCAGTAACCATCCTTTCATTTCCAAGGATGCCCTATTCCCCCAACTCAAGTTCACCCCATATCTACTCAAGATAATGCCCTATCTTAATTTGCCCTCCACAATTCCATGTCTCACCTTCCAACTTTGATGACTGCATCACGTCTCATTTCTGACCCAGGGAATGCGCTCCATCACATCATCCCAATCCCAAGCACTGGGTGTCACCCAGAACTTCCTCCCTAGTTCCTTGTCCCGTCACCCCCTTTACCACAAGGCACTTACCCAACTTATCAAGAACAATAGTGACCACAGCAGACATGGAGCTGTTGGCCTGGGACTGGGCTATGCCAGCAGAGAAGCCATCCATTTGGGCACTAACATTGGCACGGCTGCTGGCACAGACTCCAGGCATCCCAAAGGTTCCATGGGCATCACTGGTGGCCACAGTGCCAGGCCAGTCTCTCAGTGACACCCTGGCCCCTGACAGCGGTCGGCCAGATGAGGTGACCACTGAGCCCAGGAGGATGTGGTTGGGGCATCCGCACGTGCTGGGGCTGCACCCTAGAAGACAGAGGAGCAGAGGAACCTATTTAGCAAAGATATCTCAGCACGGCCCTGCTTGGAGCAGCGCCTTGTGTGAGGGGAAACATGGGGCTCAGTGGTCAGGGCTGGGCAGGGGGAAGAACATGCAGTCCAGAGAGGTGAGGAAGGTGCACTGGAGAAGGGGACA
This sequence comes from Rhinolophus hipposideros, assembly GCF_964194185.1. NCBI lineage: Eukaryota > Metazoa > Chordata > Mammalia > Chiroptera > Rhinolophidae > Rhinolophus > Rhinolophus hipposideros. The sequence continues at coordinate 50,892,598 of NC_138062.1, read as the reverse complement.
AGAGAGGGAACTTTCACAGGACCAAGAGGCTCCTTCCAGCATAAGAGAAATGCCCAGGCCGGGGCTGGGGGCCCAGCAAGGGACTGGGTCTTGGGCCCAGAACATCTCCTTCCCCTCCCAACACGGTGGTTGCTCCATAAAATGGAAAATTCCACTGGAAACTTCAGGACAGAGGCGCCGCTGGGAGGGCAGAGCCAGGCGGGGTAGGGTGGGGACCCCACTACCCCATTGGCCACGGTGCTCCCCCACCCTGCAGTGGGCTCTGCGGGCACAGTCTCCAGACCGTGTTTGTGGAGCCCAGGCTGGATTGGAATTTCCAGTTGCCTCCTGGCTGGCCTGGTGTCTGGCCTTGGGAGGGCCTCGGTATCGTGTCTGCCAGGGTGTGAGCGCGTGTCCGCGTGGGCGTAGGGGACCAGCAGAGGCTGAATGCCGCGTGTGTGCACCCCAAGTGTGAGCCCACTTCTGTGCGTGTCTGCGTCCACCGGGGGAGATCTACACACTCGGCCGTGCACATGGGGGAAGCTCCCCCTCAGATCTGCCCACGACTGGAAACGCCCCTCCGGGCGTCCTCTAGTCCAGATGTACGGTGTCACCAATGCTCCACGAGAGGCGGGGCCCAAAAGGGAAGGAAGGGCCAACCTCCCGGTGAACCAAGTTCGGGCCCTCCATGCCAGCCCCTGAACCCGAGCTCCGCCTTTCACCCAGGCCCCTTCCTTTCTAAGTTCGCTCCTCAACTGGCCCCGCCCCCTCCTACCTGGACATCGAGGCCGCACACACTTCTGCGCCTCCAGGGGACGCCCGGGACATGCATTCCCGGCAGGGCTTGAGCAGCGGCGGCGGCGCAAGCGACGGCCTGGCCCGCAGCTCCCTGAACAGGAACCCCACGGGCCCCACGCACTCCACGCGGCCTCTGTGGTGAGGGCGGAGTGGGGGGGAGATGGTTAGGCGGCTGCCCACCCTAGGGACTGAGCTTCCTGGTGACAATGTGGGCCTGGAAGACGTCCCCGCCACGTGCATCCAAGGGCAGGTACTCCAAAAAGCACTCCTGCCCACTGCTTCCACCAGTGCTTCCCCAGGCGCACCTGTCGAAGGTGCAGTTGAGGTAGCTCCCCGGCCCCCCAGGTAAGCTCTCCGAGGTTAACCTGCTGTTCTACTTGAGTCCCTCATACAAAACACGCCCCACAATACGCAGCTGTTACAGGTGAGCAAATTAGGGCAGCGAGAGGAAGACACGCTCCTGTAGGTTTTTCCTGTACCCTACCTGAGTCCCCAGCCCCTCCCTCCCAAAGCTCCGCCCCTATCCTGTCCTGCCCACTGCTTGGGCCCTGCTCCCAAAGGACCCCGCCTCTTCCTAGCCACGCCCACACCCACAGGCCCTTGCGTCTTCCCCAGCACCACCCATTCAGGCCCCACCCACCTAGGGGTCCCTGCCTCTCACAGCCCCGCCTACCCCACGCAGGCCCTGCCCTCCCTGGGCCCCGCCCTCACCGAGCGGGCAGCGGAAGCGCACGTGGTAGTTGGAGCAGCGGCGGCCGCGCGGCTGCTCGCGGTTGAGGCACCAGAAACCACGCACGGGGTTCAAGTGCACACGCTCGCCGACGGTGGACGGCAGGGCCCAGTCCGTGGTGCGCGCCTCCAGCGCCAGCGGCTGCGGGCACACGCGCGCCGGCCCGTAGTAGAAGCGGATGGCCGCCAGGCTCTCGAAGTCGCCGTCGCCGCCCGGGTGGTCCACGTTGAACCAGGATGTCCATTCGCTGGCCTCTGCGGGCACCGCAAGCGCTAGGACCCGGGCCGCAGCCTGTCGGGCCCCATCTGCGTGGTACGGGCCTTGCATGCTGTCTAAGCCGGCCCCCTTTCCTGCCAACCTAGTGAGCACGGGCTAGCTCAGACCGCCTATGGCCCTGCCCGGATCCAGAACCATTTAGGACAGAAGGAGCTGTGAAGGGGTCCCTGGGAGGTTGACCTCCCTTTGACCAGCCGTAGTTCTGCCCAGTGCTTGAGCTGGGGAATTGGCGCATGCTGAGGTCTTGCCACCCCCTCACCTGTCCCCATCTTCAGAATTCAGAATCCCTGAGGTGTGAGAAACCCGCCTGACACCAGCCCTAGCTGTGGCTTTCCACTGTCTGGCAGCTCTCCGCTAACAACAGCTGGGGCCTTGCTCACTTACCCGTGAACCCACCACAAGCAGGAAGGGACTGGCCTCCCATATCGACCCCGCAGGGGGAGCTCACTCCATTCAGATCCAAGAGCCAGTCAAATAGAGCCGTCCTAGCCTGGAAACTGGAGACCCAGGTTCCAGAACTGCTTTACCTGTGTGGTCCCACCACCCCTCGGTTTTCTCCTTAACAAACAGCCTGGATTCTTACCTCCTACTTCCTAAAACTTCGACCTCTTAGGGCACCATTTCACAGGGCTGTCATGTTCAGGGACCAGAGCAGTACTGGGCTCTTTACACAGCTTGTGTGCCCTCCTCACATGACCCCACCAGTCAGAGCTCACACAACAGTCCACAGCAGAGCCAAAACTCGGACCCAGGCTGACTCACCTTCCCAGTCCTCCAGGGTTGGTGAGGGCTGGCCAGGGCCCAGCGATGGACCTTCAAGGCCCCACGCCTTGGCTGTGGGCTCCTCAATGGGGGTGGTGCCTGTGGAAGGGGTGAAGGGTGGGAGAAAAGAAGGATGCTGATGGGGACCCCTGTGAGCTCCTTTTATGTGAGGTGCTGCCATGATCATCCCCATTTCACACGGAAGAAAACTGAGGCTCTTAGAAGCCAGAATCCAGTTCTGGCTGACCCCAAGGACTGCAGTACCCCCATCCGCCAGGGAACTTCCCCATGACCCTACAGCCCCCCATCCAAAGCTCAGACCCAGCCCTACTCCACGAAGTCTTTCCACCCTGCCCCCCAGACCCAGTTTTCCCCCTAGGAGTGTTCTGCCCTCAGGTTAAGCTGCATTCCCCTTTGTCCATTTGCCTGCTGAAGTTCCTCCCTCTGTCTATCTTCCATCCCTACACTTGGGGCCAACACTGCCAGTAGGAGGTCTTTGGAATTGAGCCTGGCTTCTCTGGCCTCGAGTTGTCTGAGATAGTTGGGCTGGGCAATGACCTCAGACAAGTCCCTTCCCTCTTGAAGCCTCAGTCTCCTCATCTGAGAAATGGACCCAGTTCTCCACTCCACTGAGTGTTCCAGGGATTGGACTTTTCTGAGTGAGAGGTGTATGGACCAGAGGATTCAGTGTCCAGACGCCGCGCTGAGACAGGTACTCCACGGTCCGCAGGAATCCAGAAGAGCCTAACAGTTCATATCCAGACTCCAGGTGCCCCTACCACTCTTCGAGAATGGAAGAGAGTGAACAAGATCCCATTCCCGCCCCAGGCTGTCCTTGGGGCTCCATCTCCCTGGTACCCCCCCACACTCCCTCCCCCCTGCGGTCTGGCAAAAGGGACCATGGCCTGAGGAAGCGAGTGGTCCCTTGGTTCTCTCTCCAGGCGTGGCTGCATGCCAGGCCCACTACCAGACGTTCAGGCGCCTAGGGGGCTGGGCTGGGGGTCTGGGGGCGTCTCACCTCGGGCCCCCACCAGGTGTGCGGCTGCGACGCAGAGGAAGAGCAGTGGCGGCAGTGACGCCATGGCCGGGTCCGAGCGTCTAAGGGAGGGTCCGGGCTCCGCCAGTGCGCTCGGGTCGGACTCCTGCGGGTCTGGTGGCCGCTGGGGCTGAGGGTGGGGGCGGGACGCGACCGCAGGCCCCGCCTCGCACAGGCCCCGCCCCGTCCAGGCCCCGCTCCTCGGCCCTGGGTGACTTCGGTTGCGTGAGCAACCTCTCTGGGTCGTCGCCCCCCCCCCCCCCGGGGCGTCTGCCTGTGCCTCCGCCTCAGGCTGGTCTGAGTCCCCCGTTGCGGGCTAGAAGTCCCTTCCTCCACCCACCTTCCATTCTCCACGTGGGGTCCCAAGCTGCCGGTGGGAAATAGCTCTTGGAATCTGGCCTGAAGCTGCCCGAAACTTCATGCTTTAGGCAGCCAGAAATACTCCATCGAATTGAATTTTAACGCTATGGCCTTAGGCCACTCGAGCAGGCTGGAAGTCCCACCCTGAATCTACCTTCCACGGAGGCCAGAGGAAAGTCCCACGCGGCTACTGCCCTCCACCCCTCCCGCCTTGGGCCGCCGGGCCACCGGTGGGAACTCCCTCCCCGAGTGTGCCCACCCGCGGCGCACAGAAGAGGCGAGGCGAGGCAGTGGTGGGTCGTCTGTTTATTGACGCACGTCCAAGCTGCGTGGGTGTGGGAGGCGGTCACAGCGCCGCCACGCAGTCGGTGCCCATGTACCCCGGCAGGCGCAGAGCGAACTTTCGGCGCACGTCGTCCGGCACAAACCTGCCTGCCACGAAGTGGTGGCGCCCGGAGAAGCGGCCGGCACAGAGCTTGGGCGCCGCCAGCGATACCAGCACGTCGGGTTGCAGCCCGTCCTCGCCGTCGCCACCGCCGGTCTCCGCGTCCCAGCCTGAGGGAGGAGGGGCGGGAGGGGGGATGGGGAGCTGGGAGGGGTGCTCGCCCTCAGAAGAGAGTCCTGCCACCCCACCAGCCATCAACCCTTCCCCATCAAACCCAGCCTCTGCTCTCTGACACGTGAGTCTTGGTCAGACCTGCCTCTGCATTAAAAAAACAAAACAAAACAAAAAAAACTGAGCCTCCACCCTTAGACCAGTCTCTTTCCCTCCTTGGAGGTGTTTCCCTCCCCTTCTAGCCAGAGCCTTGCCCTCATACTTTTCTGCCCCTCTTCCCATCCTGCTACCGAATCGTCCTTCTCCATCTGACTCAAGCTCTGCCTTCAATCTACATCATTTCCACTGCTGCCCTTTCCCAATCTGACCCATGCCTCTGCCAGTGTCTGTCCCCATACTCCCTCTCTATCAACCCTGAGCTTCCCCACTTGGATTAGAGCCTCTTTCCACCAGGACTTCCCAGCCAGCCTGCCCCCTTCTGACCAGATCCCCACTCAGGACAGCCTTGCCTCCACCCTCAGACAAGGCTCCCCCTCAGACCTGTCTCCTTGCCTCAGGTTCTTGCCTGACAGGATGTACCCCCTTCGCCACCCAACTTGAGCCTCCATCCTCCTCCCTGACTAGATAGTCTTCCCTCTGACTTGACATCCCTGCCTTCACCTGCAGGCTAGGTCTTGCCTTTTGACTTGGCAGGACCCCACCACCTCCCTCATTGGGCCATAGCCTCTGCCACATCTCAAAGGACCCTCCACCTTCAGACTAGGGGACTCCCCTTCTCTCCTGCCTCTGACTGGAGTCTGGGGCCACTAACTAAAAGCCTCCTTCCTCTTACTTTAATCCTATCTGTGACCTTATCCCCCACCCTCAGACTAAACAGCCCACCTCCTCATAGCCAACCCCCCCTCCAGCTCTGTGGCACCCTGCTGAGATGGCACTGGGTCTTGCAAGCCAGGGGACATCCCCATGAGTCCGGCCACCCCCTGTGGAGGGTCCAACTGGCCAGCAGCTGTTTGTTCCGTCTGCCCATGGCCTAATGGCTCCAACAGGCATGGGGCGGCGGCCAGGATGGGCGAGGCCTTTGCTGAGTGAGCTCACGTCTGCCTGGGCAACTGGGCCAGGGTGGGCAGCGGGCACGCTGGGCTGGGTGTGGGGGGGGCAGGGGGACACAGGGTCACCTGGGCAACAGCCTTGGTCTTCCTCCTCTGAGGGATGGACATGACTCTCTGCCATACCCAGAGTGCATGATCTATCCACACTGGGGAAACAGAGGCTCAGAGTGGGCAGACAAGCCAGGGCACCAGAAGCCAGAGCACAGGCCCCTCCCACCATGTCCCCCAGGCGCTGACATGCCCCCCTCTGCCTGGCATGCCTGAGGGAATGTCCAGGCTCACAAGGGGGATGGACAGCAGCTTGAGCGTAGCTAGCGCACGTGTGCAGGGGCCCCCAACCTCACAGGGCTCCACGCCGGGACCCATCACGGCATCCACCACCAACCCATAGGCGTCGTTGACGAGCTGGACCTGGGGAGGGCAGGCAGGGTCAGGTTGGCCTTGGGACACCATCCCCCACCTGCCCCTCAGTTCCCGCTCAGCAATGACCTCTGTGGGGAGATAGGACAGAAAGGGGATGTCCATCTTCTCGCACTGGGTGGTCAGGTCCTGGTGCAGCGGGTCCAGTGAGCGTGTGGGGTAGAAGATGGTCGGTTCGTACTCCTGGGGATGGGGGTAGGACGGGATCAGTGGAGGGGCCTGTCCAGGCTCTGCCAAGACCCCAGACTTGACACCAGGCAGCAGAGGCTGCCTGGGGCAAGCACTGTGCATATTCTGTAACCTGTCCAGCCTGTGTTCCCCTGGGACACTACCAAGAGGAGGAGTCAATTTCTACCAGGATGGGGTGGGGGTGTGACCCTGAGAAGCCAAGGGGGTCCTTGCTACTCACAAACACCCGCAAGTGCCGGGCACAGACCAGCCCCACTGCCCCGTTCTGCTCCGGGCCGCACACGACCAGCACTGTCCTCTGCTTCCGGGAGAGAGTAGGCAAGGGGAACACCTGGAAGGGGGCACAGCAAAAGCAAAAGCATGGAGCTAGAAATTACTCCTTGCTCAGGTGGGGAAACTGAGGCCCCACGTACAGAAAGGGACAGGGCTTTGGCCTGGAGGCAATAGGATAGGACAGAAAGAGGGGCATTCTGGGTGAGGGGGACAGCCTCTGGGGCCTCAGTTTCCTCCTTGGAGACAGAGTCCTTGCCTCAGGCTCTGCCAAGCCAGGAAAACGTGCCTCCTGCTACCACCAGGCAGCGGGACTGCGGTTTGTTTATTCTCGGCCTGAGTTGCAGACATTCTTCCACCTTTTTCCACTGCAGTGGCTGCCCTGCCCCCACCCATTTTCCAGGCCTCAGGCCCTCCCGGAGGCCCCAAAGTTGGGGGGGAGGGAGGTAGTTTTCCAACCTGCCATGCCCTCTCTCTGCCTGTGGCTCTCCCTAGCCTGTCTTCACCTCTCTTTCTGTATCTCTCAGACTCTCTTGTGTCTCTCTCCATCTCTCTCTGTGCCCCTTTGTCTCAGTCTCTCTCTCAGACTGTCTGTGTCTCTGTGGGTCTGTGCATTTCTCTCCCTTAACACTGAGTTAAGCACGCGGCTGCTAGAGTCCCAGCCTGCCCTGACTCTGCATGGCCTCAGCTCCATCTCCTCTCTCAGCCTGAGTCTGCCTTTATCAAATAGGAGTGACAATGGCTCTGACAGGCCCATAGGACCTCTCCCTGGCCCCAGAGTGGCCCTGGGAGGCCCAGCCGTACTATCCTCCAACCACACAGAGGGGAAGTTATTCCATTTTTGTCTCCTCAAGATCTCAGTGAGGTCCTGACCAGCCCTGGGACCCACCACACCCCATTCAGAGTCAGGGAGGGGGAGGGCGACGTCTCCTGGCTGGTGGGAACCAAGGAGTTTCCAGATGGACTTGGGACTTTCAGGGCAAAAACCAGAAGGTTGGTCACCAAGAGCCAGGCAGTAGTTTACTACATTGGCTTTGCTTCTGTGACTTAGATTTTCACCATTTCCTTCTCCTTTGGGCATCTCACTTAGGATGTTTCATTTGGAACTAAAAACATTTACGTAAAAAAAAAAAATGAGTCCACATAAAGAAATTGAGTGGTTTTTTTTTTTTTTTTTTAAGTATACAGCAGTAAAAAGAAGAGGAAGAGGAAAAAGTTTACATGCTTGAGCCCTAACTCTATTGGGCACTTTTTAAGGCGTTTATGTCCTATTAACTGGTGTCAGTTTTGTTACCTTTGTTCAGAGGTAACGTGAGATATTGTTATTGCTTTTACTCTTGAGTTCCTTGCAGGCACCTCGAGGATGGGGGATTTGCCCCAGAGCCAGACACAGCTATGCTTCCCATCCCCTGGGACCCTACTCAGGCTCCTCCCCACTTCTGAGCCTGTTTCCCCACGTAACACAGGGTTGTTTGCGGGTACTCAGACTGCAAGAGCGAATGTCTCCCATGCCCAAGACCCAGGAAGTGGCAGAGGCAGGTGTTCATTTCTGCACCGCAAGGGCCCTGCAGCAGCTTCAGTCTCTGCTTGGACCCGCAGTTACATCCTGGGCTCCTGCCTGGTCTGGCCCAGTGATGAGCCTCTCTGGACTTCAGTTTCCTCATCTGAGTGATGGGCTGGACCATCCTGGCCATAGGGGTCATGCAGCTAGGCCTTGGCTCTAGTGGGCTGGCCATCTGGCTGGGGTCAAGGTCGAGGGTCAGGGATTAGGTACCTTGGTCACAGCCACGGCACTAGCATGGCCACACAACTCCACCAGCTGCTGCCGCCCAAAGCGATAATCCTCTAGCAGCTCCCGCTCCAGTGCAGCCGCCTCCTCCGTGCTGAGGGACGGAGTGGAAAGAGACGCTCAGAGACATAGAGAGACGAAGACAGAGACCTAGAGACAGAGGCTCGGATAGAGCCAGAAATATTCCACCAAAGTTCCAAGCCAGTCAGTCCCTGCCGTCACTCCCCATCGGAGTCGCGCGCGGTCGTTGGAACTTGGCAGGCAGCGGGAGGTTTGAGCCGAAGCCTGAGGCGCGGGCGCCCTCTGGTGGTCGAGGAAGCACTTGGCGGCGCCTGTTGGTTCTTCTATTGCCCCAAAGGGTGGGAGACCGAGCGGAGCCACCCCCCCAAGGCGGGAGGAACCCAGAAAGAGGAATGGGGCGTGAAGAACTTTGATGGGGACTATGGGCAGGTTTTAGGCAGAGGGAACCATTGATTGAGCTCCAGGTCACCGGAGGCAGCCAATTGGACTAGGGGTGCCTGGGTGAGGAGGGTTGTGAAGGTTGCAGAGGAATCTGATGGCTCACTTAGGGAGGGGGATGTAGGGCTCGCAGCTCTGAGACTTATTGATGACTCCTCTTCAAAGGCAGTGGTAAAATTCGAATAATTGTGCCCAGAGATATGGGGCCAACTTACTTGAGGTGAAGCTCTGCCACCAACTTGCTGACTGACTAGGGTACATTTCATCTTTCTGCATGTTGCTTCCTCCTTTGCCAAAGTGAAGGTAGGATGGACTAGATAGTTTTAGAGGCCCAATTCAAAATGCAAATGTGGGGCCCCTTGTGGAAAAATTAAGAATTTCAAGATGGTGACAGCAGAGCATTAAACCAAGTGTTGGGTCATTCCTTCTAAAAGCAGGGACCAAGCTGGCCCTGGCTTAGGGGCCTTGCGAGGAGCCTGGGCTTGGTGGCCGCTGAGAGGGAGAACTGGCTTTGAAGACAGGTGTTCCTCACTCCACAATCAAGGGTTGGGCCGCTGGGCAGGGTCTGTGGCCTGATGCCAGACTTCCCTGGGCAGGAGCCCTCACTGCTGGGGAACAGTACCTACCCCCAGCTCAGCAGATCCTAGAGAGGGTAGTAATAATAATAATAATAATAATAATAATAATAATAAAACCATGATGATAATACCAGGCCCCAAAGAGTTAGAAGAACATCCAACAACTCAGAGAAATTAAGTGGCTTGCCCAGGATCATGCAGGAAGCAAGTAGGAAAACTGAGACTTCACCCTTGATGTCTGTCTCCAGCGCCACGGTCAAAGTGTGAGTAACACAGCAGAGGCACACCTATAGATCGTACAGGTTTGTGGGAATGAACCCTAGCTTCCCTCCTTCAAGTTTGTGAACAGGAAACCACCACCTTTGGGCCAATTTTACAGTGTGATCAGGCCAGGCAGGCCGGAGGGATAGAAGTGGGGAATAAGGAGTGCTGTGGGATGGGGAGTCAGGGATGGCTTCCTGGAGGAGCTGGCCTGGAGCACTATGGGAGATAATCCAGGTGGCAAGAACAGCGTGGGCCAGGCATTGTAGTGGGAATGAGTTTGGTAGGTTCAAGGGACAGAAGGGAGTCTGGTATGGTTGGAGCAGAGTGAGCGAGATTGAGAAACTGGGTCAAGAACACACTTTAGGGGCCCACGCAGATGGGGGAGATGAAGGCTGAGAGCAAGGTGGGTGGCCACATGCCCCAAGATACCAGCAACCAGAGCCAGATTCAACGCCGGGCTTGTGTTTATACAGTATGGGATGACACTGAAGTACTGGGTGGAGAAAGCAACTCACAGTAGGGACAGATGAAGAGCCCTGCCCACCCCCCAGGCTGGCCCAGCTCCCCAGAAAATCTTTTGAGAATGTGGCTTATTTCTCTGCAGTTCTGGCTGCAGCCCCCACAGGAGGGTGGGGGAGGGGGAAGATGAGGAGGGAGGACTCTCCATTCCTCCTCCTCTTTCTCTGTCCCTGGGGTGGTGGCTTTGGGTGGAGTGTGAGTGGAAATCAGGGCCAGTGGGGGAGGGGGATAGGTGGGGGCTCACTCATGAGGGTTCCTCTTGCTTCCCCCAACTTCAGCCCCCAGAGAGACGCTGAGGCCCATAATTTGCCCACCAGTCCCAAAGGGGCTGAGGTGACCTGTTTTCAAAGGGAACTGAGCCTGACATTCCCAAAATGCTTCGAGGAGGGAGCTCTTTTGGAGGTGAAGCCGAGGCCAGAGTGCCCCATGCCAGACCGAGATGCTCCCTGTGGTCTCGGCTCTCCCTGCCTCCATCCTCGTGCCTCTTCCCGGCAGCACTCCATCACTGCTCATCTGCCTCCAGCAGTCTATGCCCCGCTCCACACACACTCACTCACAACACGAGCAAAGGGAGTTTTGAAAACTTGAACACCAGATCGCAGCAGCCCGTCACAAACCTTCTTAAAGCTCCCCAGTATTCAGAGAATATTCAAAGCCCTCATCACACCTACATGCCCCTCACTGTCTCCAACCTCATTGCCTCGTTCCCCCCCCCCCATTCAGTGTTTCACTCCTACCCACCCCTAGAGCCCCATCACTTTTCAGTTGGTGTTTGAGGCCCCACACAACTGGCCCCTATCCCAGATGAAGTTATAGTTCCAGCTTCTAGAACATTCTTCTGGATGTCCTGGGTGTTTAGGCTGAATCTGGACACCAGACAGTCACTGGACAATATCTGCCCTGAGAAAAGGGGCTAATTAGACAGTGGGCAGAAGTGATGGGACAAGGGGCTGTTGGATGAATATGGTTTCCAGTGAGGTCCCCTCCACACACAGACTCACAGCCCTGCTTGGGGTCCCGTACCACACAAGATGATTTAGGACAAGGTGGGAGACAGACACAGCTGCCAGCTCAACCCCAAATTTACCAATCCACAGGCAAGTAGCTCGTGTTCAAGAACCAGCCTAGCCCTAGCTCAGGCAGTGGTTCCCCTTCCCAGGCCTGTTTCCTTCTCTGGAGTAGGTGACAGCAGCAGGTGGACCACCAGGGAGGGGTGTGTGCATTGGAGGAGCTGAGAGTTAAGAGTTCAGATGCAGGAGGTATGGGGGCTCCAGTCCCTGGACGTGGAAAGGGGAGGTGGACCCTGGTCGGGGTAAGGGGTGATGAGGGAGAGTAGCCATGCTCATGAATAATTCATGAGGGGCGGGCCTGTCAGAGATGCAGTTTCCCGGGCAACGCAGTTTGGAGGCATGGGCAGCTGGCAGGCTGCCTCTCCAGCAAAATGCCCGGTGGGCCTCGGATTCCGTGGGTCCCCTCCCAGCCATGCCCCTGTCCCCACGCCTATCCCAGCCATGCCCCCACCTCCGGCTCCCCGGCTGACCTGAGGAAATGCCGCTCCTCAGGCGCCTCGGCCAGGTCCCGGCCAGCCGCGCCGCTCATGATTCGAGGCGAGCCGAAGCGGAAGCGCAGTACGACTGCCGCCGACTCCTTTTAAGAGCAATCCAGGGCAGGCCCGTCCCCTCCCCGCCCACCCTGCGTGCTCGCCATTCAGGAGGCGCTGCGAAGGCGGTACACGCGGCCATTGGTAGGGGGAGCAGGCGGACTTAACCTTTTCATGGCAGGAGCGGAGCTGCTGCCGGGATGGAGGGAAGCCAAGACACGCTGATACTGGCAGGGAACGAAGCGATGGGTCAGTCACCCCTGCTAAGGGATGAAGGGGACCCACCCCTGTGCACTCCTCTCCAGGTCCCGACCCGCCCCGACCCCACCACGCTGTGCCCAGGTGAAGCCCCCAGCCTGGAGTGGTGGGCTGCGGAACAAACACGATTTCAAAAGAGGTAGGAGTCCAGGCATGTTTGGGAGTCGAGGCTGGTAGTGGATCCAGGGGCTGCCTCTGGGTGTTTTTTGAGGCCATCTTGTTTGGTGTTTTCTACAGAACCACCAGGTCCAGTCCCTGTGTCCCCACACGTGTGACCCAGTAGCGCCCCTCCTCGGCCAATCACTCAGTCCTGGGCACACAGGCGGGCAGGTCTCCAGAGCTTTTATTCTCTCGTGTGCGGAGGGGCTGAGGCTCAGTGGCTGAGGCGGCCCTACGTGTACCAGATGAAGCCGTAGGTGGCGTTGATGATCTCCTCATTCGTGCGCAGTCCATAGAGCTCGCCCAACATGGGGGTCACCCAGCGCGTCGTGTGGAACACAGATTCACCCACCTGCAGGGACAGCGGGTACAGGCTGGGGTGCAGCTGCCCCCTCAGTCCCACACAGCCTGCTGGCCACTGTGTACGAAGCTTCCGCCTCCCCTTAGCACCCACTACCCCTTTCAGCCCCAGGTTTTCTAGGCCACTGCTGCAGTGCCTTGCCTGCCAGGGACCCACCTTCCAGTCGGGCACATCCTTCATGATGATGGCTTCTTCCTCCAGGTTCTCCCGAAGGAGCTGCAGGATCCTGCAAGGACAGAGGAGGAAGTGGGGGCCAAGGGGCCCCTGCCTAATGTACCTGCCAGAACCCTCCCAATTCCACATCTCCCTCATCTTCTGCCGAGAGATGGAGGGACCTGCACACACTGACCCCTCCGGCTTTCATTCCCTCTCCCTGGCAAACGCTTACTGTCCTCCCGCTCCAGTCCCAACACCCCCTCTTGCAGGAAGCCCTCCTGTCCTCCCCCTTTGGTCTCCACGTTAAGTCAAGTCTAGGGCCCTTTTCAAGGATTGACGGCAATCCCGTGTGCAAGACGCAGCTGCCAGTCCCCGTATGCATGCTGGCTGTGTCCCGCGCTGCAGGCTGGGACACCGAGGCCTGTGCCCTCCTGACCCTGGCCGTGGCAGCCCCACCTCCGGTCCTTCTCTGCCTGCAACAGCGGCATCAGCGCGATGCGAGCCTCCAAGTCCTCGATCTGCAGGCGCCTGTGACACCCCAAAACCAACACTTGGATCAGATCATGGTGGGAGGGTGGGGGGCGGGCAGGCAAAACAGGGTGATTGACATTCAGGGTGATACATGGGGAAGGGGGTTGGGGGAAGAGGCAAGCAAGTGAGGCAGGGCGTGGGCAGTGGGCTCTGCCCACCAGAAGCCCAAGATGGGGGGACCCAGCTGGCGCAGGCGTTGGTCCACAAGACTGCTGGCTTCACACTTTCTTTTCAATTAAAAACTTTTTTAATCCTAAAATTAGTCCGGGATAATTGCAGTAAAGGGGGAGGGGGGGGCATTCATCACGGGGCTCTAGGCCTTACAAAACCACGTCCCCTTCATCTCAAAATAACCTCGGGTGTGAGCCCCAGGCAGGCGGCTTTCTTCTCCTGGCTTTTCAGCGTCTTCCAAGGCACCAGCCCTGTCTGTGCTGAGGGGTGGGGGGTGGAGCTGGATGGGCCCAAGGAGTGGTCTCCGACCCTGTCCACTGATTACCAGGAATCTTACAAAGGCACAGGGAAGGGGCAAATGAACTTCCGCCCCTCTCCCCCAGTCCCATTCCTCAGGCTGCTGCCCTCACCACAGCCACACAGTGCAGTCACTACCATGTCCCCCTGGGAGTCTGCGCCAGGTCTCGCCTATCCAGTGTGGGGACCCTAGCCCAGAGCACCCAGTAGGTGCTCCTCACTTCATTCAACAATGTGGGGCACCCTCCATGAGCTGGGCCTTCTCCAGCACCAACCTCAGGGATTCCTGGCTTCATGGGGGAGGGGGCGCTAAGGACGCATGACACAGGTGGGACAGGGAGGAGAGGCCCAGCCAGGGGGGGTCCCGCGAGGAAGAGCCAGCTCACAGGGCATCAGGCGAGCTCACAAGCAGCTGGAGTCGGAGCCGAGGCCACCGCAGGCCTTGGCTCCTGCAGCCCTGCACGGCCGGCCCTTGCCTTGCATGATCTGCTTTCTAAGCCCTTAGAGCATCATGGCCTGGTCACCTGGACAAACACCGGCTATGATAACCTGGCCCAGGCCTGCCCCTCTACCTCCACCCTATGAGCTATCCTAACCTGGACCCTCCTGTCGCCAGCAGCAGAGGCCCAGGGATGCCTGGGTAACACCCGGAGGCGAGCTCCTCGCTGACTAGTTATCCTCAGGGGTAAAGCCCAGAAATAGACCTGCTGGGTGGCCAAGGTCTGGAGGTTGACGAGGGGCCCTGATGTACCCAGCGTCCACCGGCATGGCCCCCCCTCACCTGCGCTCGCGGTTCCACTTCGCCATGCTCCAGTACCCAAAGAGCAAGGTCCCGATGCCCACAGCGAACATGCTGTAGCCTGTGGACAGAGAAGCACCGGCTCAGCACCCGCAGGAGGGACAGGCCACCCTTGTCATTTCTTCTTGTGAAGCATAAGCCACTCGCTGTGCAAATACTCCACAAATATGGACGAGGGAGAAGGTGAGAGCCCGTGACTCCTTCCCAGAGATGGCTCACATTTCTTCAGACTTTTCTTTTTTTTTTTTTTGTCTCTGGGGAATGTCCACCGCCCCCTCCCTTCTCCGCAGCTGCAGAACACTTTCTATCACGGTCACCCACTCTGCGGGCAGGGGACATCAGGCTGCCTCAGCTTCTCTCTTACAGGCGAGGCTGTGCCCCTATGCTGGGTTTTCTGGAAGGTAGAGGCAGGGCAGGGACTGCAGAAGGGCCCATGGGTCTAGATGTTTATGGCTGGGTGGCCTTGGCCCCACCATCTTCTAGAAGTTTGGTTCCCAGTCGGTTGGCCAGTCCCCAGAGGAAGTTTGGTGTCCATGGCTGGGTCCCAGCTCCATGGGGGCTCCTGGCTACCTGGGCCACCTCCCTGCATGCTGCCCACAGGGGGCTGGATGGGGCTGCCAGAGGCAGGCAGTGCCCTGCAGGGGCTGCCTACCACCTCCTGGGCTCCTGGGGTGCTGCTGTTCCAGGCCCAGCAGGGTCAACCCCCCATGCTCAGACTCCAGGGGACAGGCTGTCATGAATATTTACTGAGCACCAGTGGGCATTCAAGCTTTAATCCTGACTGACAGACTGTGGGCCTAATGGAGTCTTCAGGGAGGCCCGGTCACCTGGGGCCGGATTTGCCCTGCACCCCCTCATCTTTCGAGCCTCATCTCTTCTCTGGCCAGACCTCGTGGTTGCTGTGACAAATGGACAAACTCAGCCAGGTCACGCTCCAGTTAACACCCAGTAAAGGACTGGTAAATGGAGGGTAAGGCCACTCCCTGGGTCTTGTGGAGGGACAAAGTGGGGGCTCTTTCTTCTTCAGCTTGGCTCCTGCATAGAGCTCATCACACCCCTCTCCTGGACCTGGAGATAAATGAGACATTGGTTCCATTTTCCCCTTTTAGTTCAACCGGTTAAAAACCCCAGCTTAGGGTAAGACAGTTCCACATTATGGGTCCAAGTCAGCGAGGGCACCCTGGTTCCTGTGCTGAGAGGCAGGATCCCTCCCAGCACACCCAACTACTGGCTACTTGTGCTGGGCATTTCAGCAGAACTGCCTCATTCTTTTCAATAGCTGCACAGAGGCCCAGGAGCCTCCTCTTCTGACCCCGCCCCAGGGGACAGATCTGGGCTCTTTGTCAAAGCCCCATGCCCTTACACCGAGCACCCAAGTATGGGCCCATCTGTGAGAGAAATTCCAGGACTAAGGCGGCCTTTACAATGGTGCAGTTCTAACTCATCTCTTCCTCACTGACGGCTTCGAGGGTGGGACCCCAGGTCTCTCTGGAGCTGCCAATATGGTGAGGAAGGCCAAGGGGCATGCACGGAAGGGTGTGCAGGTCATGCCTAAAGAAGACCTAAATAAATGGAAATGCAACCCGTGTTCACGGATCAGAACCTAATATTGTTCAAATGGCAGCACTCTACAAATGTAGTTACATTCAAAGCAGTCCCCATCAGAATCCCAACCATCCCCTCCCCCCATCAAAAACCCAACCTTCCCCCCACAGTCCCACAGAAATTGACAAGCAGATCGTGAGATTCATATGGAAATGCAAGGGACCAGAACAGCCAAAACCATTCTGAAAAAGAAGAACAAAGTTGGAAGACTTGCACTTCACGATTTCAAAACGTATCACGCAGCTGTGTGTACAAGGCAGCGTGGCTCTGGTATAAGGATAGACATGTACATCAATGGAACAGAGCTGAGTCCAGAAATAAACCCTCACATTTATGGTCAATTGATTTTGGACAAGGGTGCCAAGACAATTCAATAGGGAAAGAATAGTCTTTTCAGCAAATTAGACAACTTGATAGCCACATGCAAAATAATAAAATGTGCTCCTTCCTTCCCCTATCTACAAAAATTAACTCCAAATGGATCTTATCTCAATGTAAGGGCTAAAACTATAAAACTCTTAGAAAACAGAGGAGTCAGTCTCGGTGACCTTGGATGAGGCAATGGTTTTTTACGAGACACCAGAAGCACAAGAAACAAAAGAAAAAAAAAAAAAGATGAACTGGACTTCACTGAAATTTAAAAACTTTTTTTGCTACAAATAATACCATCAACAAGCTGAAAAGACAAACTAGGGGAGAAAGGGAGAAAGTACTTGCAAATCATATATCTGATAAGAGATTTGGTATCTATAATATGTAAAGAACTATCAAAACTCAGTAAGAAGATAAACAACCCGATTTAAAAACGTGTAAAGGATGTGAATAGTCATTTCTCCAAGGCAGCTGTACAAATGGCCAATAAACACATGAAAAGATGCTCAACACCATTAATCACCAAGGAAATGCAAATCAAAACCACAATGAGATACCACCTCATACCCCCAGGATGGCAAGCCTCAAAAAAAAAAAAAAAATTTAAAATAATTAGTATTGTTGAGATGTGGAGAAATTGGAACTCCTATCCATTGCAGGTGGCAACATAAAATAGTACAGCCAATTTGGAAAACAGTTTGGCAAGTTCCTCAAAATGTTATTTGTGGAGTTACCATATTTACCATGGAGTTACTGTGACCCAGCAATTAGACTCCTAGGTGAAATTTCACCTAAGAGAAATGAAACATATGCCACATAGACACCTGGACACCTGTGTTCATAGCAGCACCGTTCACAACAGCCGAAAGGTAGAAACAACTCAAATGTCCATCAAGTGGTAAATGGATACACAAAATGTGGTCCATCCATACAAGAATATTATTCAGCCATGAAAAGGAATGAAGCACTGTCAACCACAATTTTAAAAAATATATTTTAAAAAGCATTTAAAATGGTAAAAAAAAAAAAAAAGGTGTTTTCAAAGATGAGAAAAAGGAATGAAGCACTGACACACTACATGAACATTAAAAACATCATGCTGAAAGAAATCAGCATTAAAGGACACATTGTAAATGATTCCATTTATATGAAAAGTCCAAAAGAGGCAAATCCAGAGACACAAACCAGATTAGCGGTTGTCAGGGGCTGGGAGGAGAATGAGAAGTGACTGACGGGGGTTCTTTTGGGGATGATGAAAGTTTTGTAAATTTAGATCATGGTGAGTTGCACAACTGCAAATAAACTAAAAATCAGTGATTAGTACACACGAAATGGGTGAATTGTACGGTATGGAATCCCAATAAATATATTAAAGACACAAGAAAAAAAAGGCCACACACTAGACATAGGAGGGAGTACAGAGAGGAGCTGCGTGTGAGAGATGAGAGGTGGGGGTAGCAATCACTTTGGGAGCAGCTTGGATTAAAGGCAGCCTGAGCCAGCTTGTCACTTTCTCGAACGCTAGTGGTGAGTGGTCCAGGGAAAGAGAAGGGCAGCTGGTGCCAGGCATGGGGCCACAGCGCCTTGACAAGAGCAGGGGACGGTAGGACTGATGGAGAGAGGGGCACTGTGGACCATGGCTCAAAAGAGGCAAGGCTGGAGGGCCAGGAGGACAGAGGATGAGGGCAGGGCGCAAGCTAGAGCACAGGGCCTTGCACTTGCTCTTCCGTCCTCCTGGGGGACTCCTCCTCAGAGAGGTACCTTTGGCCCACCCTGGCTAAAGCAGGCCCCACTACTCCCACAGCAGGAAATTCTGGCGTGATGTGTCTATCTCCTCAGCCTAGACAGTGAGCTCCTGGAGACAGGGCCTACAGCCACAACTAGTTACTGAATAAATGCGCGTATATAAACAAAGACCATACCACCAAAAGTGTATCTTTCTCACCCCTGTGCAGCCAAGAAAGACTGGGGTGGGTTTGTATGTGCTACAGTTGAACGTAGGTGTAAAGGGGTATGATTAGGAGACCCAACCCCAGGGAGTGGTATTGAAAGCCCATGGGAGACACAGCTGTGTCATGAACAGGAAGAGGACTGTGATAAAAGGTATGTTTGTGACTTAAAAAAGAGAGATGCTGACTTGGGCGGGGGAGCCCAGGGAGGCCTGATGGCTGTAATCCCTCCGCAGCCTGGTCTGGATAGAAGTCACACAGGAGTCTATGTGTAAACAGACATTATGCAGCACACTGGAGGGGTGCACAGACCTGGATGTTACGTTATACCTTCAGAAAAGAAACAAAGAGATTCAGATTACATTATATTCATTCAATCTTCTCCAGGATGAGTTGAGTGGCCCCAGCTGGTGCCAAATCTAGCCTATTACCTGTTTTTGTATGGACCTTGGGCTAAGAACACTTTTAGGTCTTATAAACAGTTTTTAAAAAGCAGCAGCAGTGGACAGAGACCATCTGGCCCTTACAGAAAAAGTTTGTCACCCTCTGTTCTGGGATACAAAAAAGCCAAGAAGGGAAAGGGGAGGATGAGTTTTCACTTGACATTAACTTTTCTACTGTCTGAATTATGACATATTTTTTACCATGCCCATTAATTTTTTTTTTAATTAAGGCATTATCTGTATAAGATGCACAGACTTTGAATGTCAAGTTTGATGATCTACAGCAAATGTATTCACCGTTACATGGTTTTATGTTTCTTTGTATTTCTCTGTTAACCCTGGGTGCGGAGTACGGGTGCCTTTTACTTTCCCTCTTACATTGTTCTGCGACGAATCTAACAGCAAATTTTTAAATGTTACTTAGAACGTTTGAAAACTGGAAGCACACACATTCCCGGAACGTCCTGCAGGTGGGGGCCACCAGCGAGGAACCACCGCACAGAACATCTTTTAAATCCCCTGGGTGTTCCGCGTTTTGGCCCCAGCTTCGCTCTGGGTGGTCCTGGCGGGAGGGGTCAGTGGCCCCACCTGTGACACCCAAGCGTGGCGGAGGCCGGGGGCTAGGGGCGCAGGCTGGACTAATCTCAGTTCAACCCACCGTGAAACGGGAACAATTAACAGGACCGACTCCTGCTGGGCTCTTCCGAGAAGGAAATAAAGGGCTTAGGAATCGCTCGACAAGGTATAGCAGTTACCTTTGTTGTTACCACTGACGCTACCTGGGATCCCCAAGCTCCGCCTGTCGTCACTCCGCAGGTAAACTGAGGCCCGCCAGCCGCCCAGCGCCCCGCCCCCGCCGCGGCGCCCAGCAGGCCCCGACGCGGACACCCCGGCGCAGGCGGACACTGACCCGACACTCCCCGACGCGGAAGGTTGCGCTTGTAATCTATGGGGCCGTAACCCCCCGGAGGGGGCATGTCCTGCTTCACCTTCGACGCCGCCATATTCGCAGGGATTTGCACGTCCGGCCGCGGACGGAAGTGACGTAGCCGGCAGCCGCCGCCGCCACTAGGAGTGTGGCGGAAGCTGTCGCGCGTGTCTTGGGCTGGGCCAGGGAACCTCGGGCGCTGGTGTAGCGACCCTACACCAGCTAGTGCTGCCGGGCCCGGCTGCGGCCGAGGAATCCTTCTTTCCTCTTCTCCCCGCCGGGGCGTAGCCGCCTGGAGCCCGTCGGGTCGCCCGGGTCCTTGCACTAAAGGACATCGCGTTGACCTTCCCTCTGGGGCATTGCTCAGGGCATTCAGGATCCCGAGACGGGCAGTTCACCGAGCTAAGCCCGCTTTCCCGTTTTCTCCCAGTCGGGAGCCCAGGGCTCCACATGGTCGGGGGTGGATACAAGAAGTTCGTGGGGCGGCTACTCCTTGTATTTGTTAACTCGCGAGGAGCCGTCCCAATCCCAGGCGCGGATTCCGCTCCCCAGTGGCGGTTGAGATCCCATGCTAGTGTCCTCTCATCGGGAACTGGACCATTTAGAGCGATTATGAGTCACAAAGCCCTAGGGCCCTGGGGGACCCCGGCGGGGCGGGGTCCGGGGAGGCACCCCGAGGCGGGGTGACGCCCGCGGTCACTTCACAAGGCAGAAATTGTTACCTGGGCAATAAAAGGCACCGCGGCGGTGGGGAGCCGGGAGTGGGCACATGGGGGTGCGGGTGTGCAGGTGCCAAGCGCCATGGGTTAGGCCCGAGATCGGAGTCCGGCCGCCCCCCGACAGCAGCCGTCTCCTGCTCCCCGCGCGCCCCAGGCGCCACCATGTCGGGCGACAAACTCCTGAGCGAACTCGGCTATAAGCTGGGTCGCACAATAGGTGAGGGCAGTTACTCCAAGGTGAAGGTGGCCACGTCCAAGAAATACAAAGGCACAGTGGCCATCAAGGTGGTGGACCGGCGGCGCGCGCCGCCCGACTTCGTCAACAAGTTCCTGCCGCGTGAGCTATCCATCCTTCGGGGCGTGCGGCACCCGCACATTGTGCACGTCTTCGAGTTCATTGAGGTGTGCAATGGGAAGCTGTACATCGTGATGGAGGCGGCTGCCACTGATCTGCTGCAGGCCGTGCAACGCAGCGGGCACATCCCCGGGGGGCAGGCGCGCGACCTCTTTGCACAGATCGCCGGCGCTGTGCGCTACCTGCATGACCACCACCTGGTGCACCGCGACCTCAAGTGCGAAAACGTGCTGCTGAGCCCAGACGAGCGCCGCGTCAAGCTCACGGACTTCGGCTTTGGCCGCCAGGCACACGGCTACCCCGACCTGAGCACCACCTACTGCGGCTCGGCTGCCTACGCATCGCCCGAGGTACTCCTGGGCATCCCCTACGACCCCAAGAAGTATGACGTGTGGAGCTTGGGCGTCGTGCTCTACGTCATGGTCACCGGGTGCATGCCCTTCGATGACTCAGACATCGCCGGCCTACCCCGGCGCCAGAAGCGCGGCGTTCTCTACCCTGAGGGCCTCGAGCTGTCCGAGCGCTGCAAGGCCCTGATCGCCGAGTTGCTGCAGTTCAGCCCATCGGCCAGGCCCTCGGCGGGCCAGGTAGCGCGCAACGGCTGGCTGCGCTTGGGGGACTCCGGCTAAAAGCCGGGGTTCCCTCCATTCCCACCGCCCCGAGCACTGCGCACGCGCGAGGCGCGCTTCCAGAGTCCCGCGAAGCCGGCGCGTGCCAGTGCGCATGCGTTCTTTCCCCTCCCCCTCTTCCTCGATGGCGGGGGCCCCAGTCGCCCCTGTTTGGAATCTAGTTCCTCCACGACCCGGAGAGCCAGGAGGGCGCGTGCGTATTCTCGATGTCCCGCAAGAAGGCCCCGGGAGGGGTCTGGACGAGGGGGAGAGAAAAAGCATCGCGCCTGCGAGGAATGAGCGACCACTGCCCGGCGCGTGTCTGCTACCTACGTGGAGGAGCTACTGGCGAGGGCAGGCGCGCAGTGTCCGTGGCCAGCCTGCCGCGCTTGCAGCTGGGGGACGGCGCGCTCCAGGTGCCGCCCCGTTTGTAATTTGCAATAAACTCGCTCTTCCTCGCACCTGGCTCTAGCGATGGCCCCCTTTTACAGAGCAGGGGAGAGGGGTTCGCTCCCCGGGGGCAAAGCAGGCGCGGGTGCTCCATTTTAGAGAAAGACTTGTTAGAGTTTTTGCTTCAGTTCTCAAAAGGGAGTTGGGAGGTTTCGAACCCGGACCTTTCGGGTCCCCCAGCCTAAGCAGAGTCGAAGGAGCTTGGAGGTCGTTCCCTGGGGTCGTGATGATCCTGGGAATGGAGATGCTGGTCTAGGGAACAAGGACTCAGCACCCTTCTCGTGTTTAAGGATGGCATGGAGGGAGGCAGGGGATGTCTCCACAGACGCTGAGCGTTTAGCGTTGAGGAAATTGAGGCCCACAGATTTCACCTGCCCGAGGACACAGCTGCGATTTGAACCCAGATATGGCTGAAGGGGGGTAGGGAGGTGGTGGCAGCTCTCCTCATGAGGGCCCCTTCCTTGGTGAGGGTAAGAGGCTCGGGAGGTCACGGCTGACGGTGAGTCCACCCAGCAAGCTGGTTCTTTCAGTCCTGTCTCCATTCCTGCGTTTATGGAACACCTGCTCTGGAAGCTCTGGGACTCAACAAAGGCTTAGATCCATCCTTGCCCTCAGGGGGTGGCAAGTGAAAAGTGAAGTAAAAAAGAATTGTGTGGGAATTAAAAAAAAAGTTACCTTGTGCTACATGCCGGGTGGGGGTTGACTCAGGAGGGATTGAAGTAGATATTTGAGCTGAACCCTAAAGGAATCAGCCACTGGAAACAGCAAATGTTCCACGAGTTCCCAAACAGGATGGAGCTGGCAGTGTTTGAGAAATGACGGGGAAGCTCCTGTGGCTGGAATGGAGAAGAGGTGAAGAGGTAAAGTGGTATGTCTGTAGAGGGGACCCCATAGAGCTTGGGGAAGGTCGGGTTTGCTACGTTACTGGTACGGGAAACGTCTCCCTAAGATTTAATCCTGCCTCCATCGGAGGCCCATGACCAGTCTCTAAGGAGGCTGCTCAGCGAGTCTGACCTGCCCCACCCCTGCTCACTCACCATCCATGGCTCTCAGGTGTCCTGGGGATGAGGTGCCAGCTCTCCCTTCACCCCCTTCAAATAGGCTGTGCCCCACCCCTCTAATTTTGCAGATTAAACAGGCTAAGAGAGGGGGAGTACCTTGCCTCCAATCCTGGCTGGTTCACATCTACAACAGAACAGCCAACCCTTTTGGTTTACACTGGAAGGGTGCATCTCGGGACATGGACCGTACCTCAGGCTCTACACCTAGAAAATGGGAGCAGGAATTCATCCTTGGGGTTGTTGGAGAGGGCTGTGGCTCACTGGAGGACTGTACCTCAAGCCTTCTCAAGGCTCCCACTGCACTCAGAATAAAACCCACATTCTCACCCCTATTCCCTGTGGTCCAGCCACTCTGCTTTTCTTGTCCTCGACCTGCTAGGCTTGGGCACACCTGAGACTTGTCACTAGCTGTTCCCACTCCCAGCAACACTTTCTCCTTTTCATTCAAGATATGGCCTAAAAGATCACCTACTCCGTCATTCCGTTCCCTCTTGGCCTTTGTCACAGGTACATTCCCAATGCCTGGGGTATGGCACAGGCCTTTTTCTGTCCCTCACTGATGAATCTGTATGAGCAGTGGGCCAAAGTATCCTCTCGCTCCATGGCCACACAGCCATGGTTTCATTCAGAAGGAACAAGGTTTCAGGGACCAGGGCGAGTATCCCATTTGTTAGCAGGAGGAACTGAGACTCACCCCTTGTCTGCTGAGGAGCCTGTGGCTGATCCAACAAAGACTTACTTGAAGGTTGAGTGCAGAGCCAAGAAAGCACCGCGTAAGTGTGCTTCTGGCGGTCAGAGTTGCAGCTTGGGGCACCAGTCAGGATGTTACAGGTAGACCAGGATAGGTTTGGGTTTAATTTCTGTCACCAGTTCTGTGCCTGCCCAGGTGAAACCAAGCTGGTTGGGGAGGGCAGTTAGCTCTCCACCCCCTGCCACCATCAGAGTCAGGATGTCCAAACGACAAAAAAAAAAAAAAAAAAAAAAAAAACAGCAAGAAAATAAAAGCATCTAGAAAAATAGTGGTAACATTACCAGTGATCAGTTCTCACATTATGAATAAAATTTGAAAGTGTCAACCACACAACAAACTTTCACCAGTAATTGTATATTTCAGGGCCTCGCTGGGTGGCTCCATCTGTACTTAGCACCCACACCTATAATATCCTGTCCTGCAGCAAAGACACCCAGTGTGGAGCTAAGCTTGAAAAGCACTTCGGAAAAACCAACCACTCCAGATTGGAAGCTGGAAAGGAACTAAGAGCCAGCCCGAGGGACAAAACCCACTGGATTCACCACCCTCTCCCAGGCCACAAAGCCCCAGGTTTTGGTAGAGATGGAGGCCTGGGGACGAGGCCATGGGGCCCAGTTGTGGTGGAAGACTCCCTCCCCAGGGGAAGTGAAGTTTGAAAGAAGCCCAAGCAGATGTCTCAGCCTTTGCTCCCCCGTTAGCCCTGCGGCCCTTTCCAGCCTCCAACCTACCCCGGCGCTGGGATGAAATAACGCAGGGAAATCAGGGCTGAAGGGACAAAAGAAAAATAGAGCCAACACATAGTCCATTTCTTTATTGTTCTTCAGGTTCTAAAACTTCCTCATGACACCATGTATAACCATTGATTCCAGCCTGTTTATTGGAACGTCTATTCTGGATTGGTGGTCAACTTTTTTGTTTTACATTATCAAAGATTTAGTCACAATAAATACAAGTGATTCCCCCCCCCAAAAAAAATCCACCTCCCAAATACCCTGCACTAGTGTAACTATTTATTACACTTTGTTAAGAATTATAAAACTTTAGCTGTCATTTTAAAAAAGCGCAGTCCAAGTTCTTTAGGCAAACGTTATGTGCAGCATAAGTCGGCATAAAAAATAAAAATTAAAAAAAACCAAACCCTATGGCAGAGCAACAAGGACCACCTCTTCCATTATTGACACCCGTGAGAATGTTTGTTTCTATTACGTATACAGAAAACTCCCCCCCCCCCCCGTCTCTCCCTCCACAGGAGAGTGACTTGGGGACACACAGCAGGGTTGTACTCAGTTGCTTCTTTCATTCCCTCTACATTAGGGCTTTTTGCTTCATGGTCTTGAAGACAGCCAGGACCAGAGGCCCCTGGAGAAGCACCATTCTCGGCCTTGTTCAAAGGTGTGGGCCTGATGTCAGTTGAGATACTGGGTGCCACAGTACCCATGACACGGGCAGGACAGCCAGAGCCCTGGGCAGCTCCCAAGGGGATATACGTAACACCTCTATATGCACGCAGCCACTTCAAAAATGCTGTGGCATCAAAACAGGAGGAATAAGCTTTGTGAACCTCGCATCCGTCCACAGAGAAGCTGACACTCAAGTTTCCAGTTACTGTCGGGTTCATGTCAGTAACTAGGGACTATTACATTTGTCAATTGGGCCTGGGCGCTCCCACATTCTCACTGCTCCTGGAAACCAGGTCCTCTCAGCCCTGATGCTCCTGGGGGGAGACCAGGACTGCACTGTGGCCAATTCTGAGGGGGTGAACTTTGCTGCTGGGAAAACACCCTTAATGGTAATATCTTTTCTTACTATATTCAAACCCCACCCCAGAGAGGTATTTACTGCCTTTCCTATAGCATCTTCAAGTTCAACGCACAACCACCCCTTTGGGACTTATCATAGAAGTTACGCTGCAAAGGCGGAAACTGAAGAAAAAGGGGGATAGGAGTTCTGAGGCAGTAGAATGAACTAAAGATGAAAGCCTATCATATTCTTGCCCCCTTTTAAAAAAGCTACGTTTCCATCACAGGAAGTTGTCCCTGATGGGAATGTGCCCGGGGCTACGGGAGCTGAAGGCAGAGCCAGGCGAGGCGAGGTGAGGAGATGGTTCCTGAGCGTGGTGCTGAGCCAGGGTCGGATGGGGATGGGGGGCCAATAGGGGCCCTCAAGTCACAGGCCCAGTCACCCCTGGCTGGGGCACAACCACCAACCCTGGCACACTCCTCCAGGGCAGAGCTGACCTTTGGCTCAGACACCTAATCCCGTTACTGCATAGAACTGAAGTCTGTTTGCCGAAGTGGCCAGCTGAGTTCTCCTTGTTTGAGGATTTGGAGTCTGGCCCATGTCACTGAACAGAGAGGGCTAACAGCTCAAGGTAGCATAAGACAAGTATTTATTTGCCAGGCACACAGAAAAATGTGAGCAATAGAAACGCTTGCATACTCTTGATTTTTTTGGTGTAAAAACACACCCTTTCCCCCCACTCCTTAATATCAATTTCCCTTTTCCCCCCCAAATCCCTGCATCTGGTAACGAAAGCAACCCTTCCCTGCCCTTCCCTCCTTCAGCCCACCTACTCAAAACAAAAATCAATGAGAACTTTAGGGTTTTACACAACAAAAACTTAGAACGTTTTGCAAAACTAGGTCTTCTAACCTAAGTCTTCTACCGCAAGTCAAAATTGTTTTCTAAACACTGATATTCACACAACATGAGAAAGGGGGTTAAATGAGCCTTTATTAGAATGTTGAAGCAGTGTGTTTGAAGAAGGCGGCCCTACAAAATAAGGGTTTTAAATTAAGTCCCTAACTTAATTTGGACAGGAAAACCAGGGCTGGGGCTGAAGTGGGGAGCGGCGGACTCCTTTCCACGTTGACACATGTATGTGTACACATGGGGTGCCCTCACACCTGCATGGAGCCGGCCCCGTGCACAGCACACACAGGGCAACTTCTGCCTTTCCTCAAGAACTGATTTTTAAGGAGTGGGAGAAACCAAAATGAAACACAACTAAGAGCAGACCTGATCCTTTGTAAGACATTTCTGTAGACTCTAAAAAAGGTTAAAAAAAAAAAAAAAAAAAAGTCTGAAGGCAAATGCTGGCAGCATGGCCCTGCTTCAAGGGAAGGTTCTAAACTAGACCCAAACAGACACCCTGAAGTCTGTGGAGGGCAGGGGCACCTCCCCCCCACCTGACACAGGCCAGGGCAGCTTGGGATGTTGTCCATCGAAATAAGTAGGAAAAGAAAAGGAAAAAATTTAATAAACCACAACAACAAAAAAACCACCACAGCCTGCCTCTCCAACTTCCGCTCAGGCTCTGGGCATTGCTGCTGATTCTCTCCTCCCTCCTCCTCCTCCGTAGGCAGCGGTGTGGCTTCCAGGATCCTGGGTGCTCTGGCTGGGTCTGAGTTGCAGTTTGTTCTTCTGCTAAGTGTGGGAGGACCGGGGTCTCTGGGAAAAGCAGCAGCACAAGCCTTCTGCTGGAGTGGGCGAGGGCTGGTCAGTTGGTCAGCAGCCCACCCTCCGGGGCATGGGGGCTGTGCTTGGCAGGACCCTCTGGGTCTGCACGGTTTACTTTAAACTCCATCATCGTGAGGTGATTTAAAAAAAAAAAATCTGTCAACCTAGAGATTGCCATGAAGGTAGGCAGTCAAAGATTGGGAGGCTAAGATGGGAAAAAGCAAAAACAAAACAGAACGCTCCGCTCGACTTCAGAAGCCCTGGGCGCCGGTCTTGCCCGAGTGTGTCACAGTATCCAGGCTGCCTGCGCGCCTTGTGGAAGCTGAAGGAGAGGGTGGGAGCAGATCCAACTCCCGAAGTCCGCTTTTCTGCTGGTGCTGGGCAAACTAAAGGCAAGGAAAGGAGGAAAGCCCATGGGAAAGGTCCCCCAGTGATACTCCACGTCCACCTGTGAATCGGCCCCCAGCTGCGACAAGACTTTGCAGCGATGAGACTCTGTAGCCAAGAATGGAGCTCTTGCTTCCGCAGTGTGGCCGACACTTGCGTGCTCGCTCTCTTGGGGAGCAGGGTGTGTCTTCCCGAGTGGAGGGTGGAGGGCCAGGTGGGAGGGAGGAGGGAGCCTATTCTCCACTGGGCCTGGCTCACACTATTTCCACGTGGCCGACTGGGGGATGGAGCGTGGCGGGATCATGTCCAGGAGGTACTCCCGCTGGCGGTCCACGGCCGAGGAGGTCTTGTGCACCGCCAAGCTGGGGCTGACAAACGCAAGGGCCCCGCCTGCAACAGAACAGAGGGACATGCCGCAATGACCCCGGTTGGGGGGGAGGGGGGCTCCGGGGAGGAGGCCCTGCCTCAGTGAGGCCAGCCGAATGTGGGAGGCCAAAATTCCAGCCTCAGAGCTGAAGGGATTTGAAGCCATAACTCAAGTGCCTTTTCAGTATTGCCAGCCTCTGCCTTGGCAACAGGGATCCATCCATCCCCTCCGCTACCGGAGAGCTCTGTCCACGGAGGGCTGCACTGCAGCGCTGTTTAGAACAGTGAAAAATCACAAACAGCTGAACTGTGCAACGGGGCAATCAATAGGACAGAATCCTACGCAGCTCTTAAAAATGATAGGGCAACGTTCTCTCATTAAAACATTCAGAGGGACACGGAACGGCAAACAGACATGGTACCTCTGTAGGCCACTCGTTTACATGACACGCGAGTCAAAAGGGAGACTGAGGAAAGACCCTAAGTGCTGCATTTGTTCTTTTGGGGTAGAAAGTACCAGCCATTGTCATCATCTTTTCTTTTTATGTCCTCTAAAGGCACTTGAGTTATGAACAAGCATTGTGTTTATAATTGGAAAATAAAAGAACCACCCCTCCCCCACCACACTTAGGTGATTGGCTGGCCAGGCTTAAGGACTGCCCTGGACCCCCAGTGACAGCAGGGCCCTCCTCACTGCATTACCCCAGAGTATTTCTGGTGGAGGTGAACAGAGCTGAGGTCAAATGCACCAGGACACCGCCCCTGCGTTTTCAAGGTATCACTGCCACCGGGACAGCACCGGCCAGAAAACCAGGGTGAGCCGGAGAGCTGGCAGAACTCTCCCGGGAAATGCAGCTTCTCAGCCTTGACACGTGTACCACTAATCCAACCACTGAACACAACAACTAGTTATTCCTTCATATTCCCTTTCAAACACTACCCTGAAGTGTACACAGTTTTCACACGGTTGCTATAAGTATATACACGTGCACACTTATACTTCCCTTTTCCCACTTATTTCACATGCTTTCAAATTCCCTACAAGAGGAATTTCCAAGGAGCATGTGAGTTCTTAGCTGTATCTTAAACATGCTGAGCAAAAGCACCTCGGCCTGGTTTGGTTACAAACGCTCTCTGCTCTCCAGGTGGCCCCAATTCTTCCATGGTCGGACAGACGTCCTCCCTGCCCTGAGTTCCTCTCCTGCGGGAGGCTGAGACTCGGGCATGTCTCTAACCCGTGGTCAGCTTCGTGCACAACAGCTCCTGTGTTTCGTTTGCACAGACAGCCCAGCTTCCCCAGGTCTGAGTAGGGCGCCTCTTCTTCCTAGAGGGGCGCAGCTGGCACTCTCACCCACCTCCTTCACTTGGACTTTTGTGCCTACCTTTCATTTTCCCGTTTTGATGGACAAAAGAAATACTGAACTCTCCTCTTAATGCCAGCACATAAATAATAAATTATAAAACATAAATGTATTTAATACTGTATACTTGAAACTCTTACTAACCAACATTACCTCAATAAATTTCATTAAAAAACTAAATTTAATAAAATAAAAAACAGGATGAGCCAGGATGGTGGGGCTGCAGGAGACTGAAAAAACCCACCCGAGCGTCTTCATATCCCCTGGATTGTTCCTCAAATGCTGTCTCCTCAGGAGCCTTTGCCACGCTCCTCAGTTAAAACCCTCCCCCAGCCCCGGGGTCCGCCTCCTCCCCCCCTGCATTCTTGTTCTCCTTTTGCACTTTGTACCACCTGATGTCCCCAAGCTACGAGGTGGGAAGAGAGTGTCCCACAGAGCAGGGAATAAAGGACACTGGTTGGGGGAGCAGGAAATAAAGTTAGTGCACCAGGAAAGGCACAACCTAACAGTAAAAACAGGCATTCTCCATTGTAGGAAGGAGGTGAGAGGTGACAGTGCCTGAACCAGGTCCGCCCCAGGTTTCATGTCTAGGGCTGTCTGGGTACAGAGCGAGGGTTGCCACCTGTTCAGGGCGTCCTATGTAATAGCGAACAAAAGAGATTCAGTTGAAGAGTCAGAGGCAGCTGCTCTCAGGAAACAGGTCCGGGGGGAGGTTCAGGGCCCTTTGTGCCCCTGTCCTTTCCCATGTGTACGTACGTCTTTGTTAAACATAAGGAAGGGATGGACCTGACCATGGCAAGGCCCCTCCTTTGAGCCCCCTGGGGGCCGCCCACCTGTACTCAGGGGTGCCTTCTTCCAGTTGGAGGTGGCATTGCCCTTGCCGGTGCTCACGGCTCTCTCGGAATGTCTGCCGGTCCTGCTGACGAGGGCTGTGGCTGAGGCTGCATTCTGCAGTTTGGGGGACTGGCTGAACGTGTGCAGGACACCTCGGGGTGTTGCGGCCGAGCCCCGGGACAGCTGGCTGGAGGCCTACAGTGGAGAGAGGGTGTAACGGATCAGGTGGGGACGGTGGGGGCAAAGGGCGAGACGCTCAGTGCAGCCTCTCCTTGCTCTGGCCGACCTCTTCCCACCCACATGGGGTCTCTAAAGTCCAAAATCAGGAGACCAGGTAAGTTATACTGAGGGGGCGGGGAAGGAGAGAGAGAGAGAGAGAGACAGGCAGCTGCCGTGGTCGCGGTCTGGGGCGCGATGGGGGGCTCCCAGCACTGCAGTTCTGACCTGTAACACGGCCCCGTTACTCCAGTCGCGGGCCTCTCCTGAGCGGAACGCCAACTTACGCCGCGGTTTTATGACCTACACAAACGGGGGTTGAAATCAAGGTCAGCACTGTCCACAGGACGGCCCTGGGTGACCTAGAGTGACCAAAGGGCAGCAGCTGTGGCCACACAAGCAAGGCCTGTCCCCACAGGACAGGCTGTTTCCTGAGGGCAGTATGGTCTCTCACTACGTAGGGACCTTTGAGAAGATGTGGTCATTAGTGAATTACCAATGTTTTCCAAGGGTACAAAAAACTGCCAACGGGGAGCTTTGGGTCTACAGGGGTTGGAAAATAGAGCATTAAAAAAAAAGTAGCCAAAAAAAAAAAACAATTTCAAACTTGCTTCTCTCCTTAATTTAGCTAGAACATTTCTTCCAAACGCCCCTTTTGTATTTCAACGTGGCTTTCAGAAAAGTCCTTTTAGACAAGAAGTACTTGTCGGCCGGCACAATGCACGTTTAAGTTCCAAAATCTGAAGAGACTGCAAATTAGTATTTTCACCATCAAACAGCACCATTAAATGCAATTTAGACGCACAGTTACCCATCAGGCAGATGCTCGCCTTGTGTGGGACAGAACGCCAGCACATCCTGTCTGCTCCCAACGCCCTGCCAGGAACCGGCCCCTCTCCTGGCGGGCGAGGCCCCTGCCAGCTCCCAGGCCTCGGGGCTGTGGCTCTGGCTCCCAGGCAAGAACTCACCTGCTTCAGTGCAGGGTGTGGGGCGCTGGTGGGCTCGGCCTTGGCCTGCACAGGAGCCGTGCCCTGCTGCAGGAGGCGCTGCTCGATCTCTTGCTCCTGCTGCAAAGCCTTCACGAAGGCAGCCTTCAGCCGGCTCGTGTGCTCCACTTTGAGTGCCTTCTTTTGGTTGGACGCCATGCAGTTCTCACACATGATGGCACCGCCCTTCTCCTCCCGCCAGCGGCACGTGAAGTCCGTCTTGCACTGTGCACACATGTAGGGCTCACGGGACAGCACGACAGCCGCCGACATCCTGCCCGCTGCAGGGGGAGACCAGTGGGCTCACATCAAAGGAACATGATGCGAGTCAGAGCCCCCACCACCCCCAGGTGGGATGTGGGACAGAGCAGGAGCCGTGCCCTGGGCCATGTGGCCCAGCGGGCATCAGGAAACCAAAGCACCAGTTGACGACATCTGTCCTTTCCGCAAAAACGTAATGGGCGCCAACTGTATGGACACTGGGCTGACCTCATGGAGTTTTGGAAACGCTGTGGGCCCGGCATCCCTGGTTTGACCTCCCAGCTTGGCTCCTCTGACTGCCGTGCTCATCCGCAGTGTAGGACCAGGAGCCACCGACTCCTGCCTCAGCCTCCCGCCCGTCCTCTCTGTACTGGCCTTGCAACAGCTCTTTTGCCAACAGCGTCACCTCGCCATACAGGAGGTGCCATAGGGAGCCAGACACACCAGGCCCTGCCAGAGCCTGCACTGCCTTCTGCCAGGCCCAGCGCTTGGCCCTGGGGGCCTCAAGGTAGCACGACTGGAGGAGCCCATCAGTCTTGCCCCTGCTCCTCTGGACCAGGCACAGCTCTGCCTCCCCCGCCCCGTCAGCTCTGAGCACCTGAGCTCACACAGGAAGAGGGTTCAGGCTGGTTGCCCAATTCAAGCCACCAGCTCCATCTTCGTGCACACGTCCCCGGTTCAGCATCTGGAGAAGCTCCCCACGGGCCAGCATGGCCTCCACCTCTGTTTCTAATACTGTTTTTGATCACTATCCTGCTTATCCCCTTTTATTCCTAAATGCAGGTGCACTTTCTAAACTTCTTTCAAGGAGGAGGACTGAGTGAGTCTGACTCGGGTGTCCCTCTCCCACGTTGGGGGCTCTAAGCACTCAAGGCTCTGGCCAGTTCCACCTCTGTGATGATTTCCTGCCTGAAAGCAAAGCCTGTCATGTCCGCCTCCTGCAGGCATTCCTCCTCACCGCCCACCCCCCCACCCCATGGCACACCAACATCACAGGGCCACTGCTCATCCCCTGGGAACACACATGTGGGACCCTGGGCTTCACCAGGGCCTGGCTTGCAGGAGGTCCTAACAGGAAAGGTGCCTGCAATGTATTTAAGAAGCCATCAAACATCATAGCAAGCAGAACCGATGACAATACATCATCCGTAATACCCGACCATCAGGACAGCCCTGGGTACACGAACAGGTGCACCAACATGCGCTGTGCATTGAAAACAACCCTATGTAATAGCAGAAACTTCAGTGGCCAGCGATGAAAACAGCCCAGGGCCCACTTACCTTGCGTCTCCAGCAAGTTCTGTACCACCTCCTCCAGGCCAACCAGGTAGATGAATTCGTTGTTGGCAGCACTGGGCAGGAAGTTCATCTCTGGGGCAGGGGGCTTGGGCGGGGGGATTTCTAGCAGCGTCTTCTCCAGCTGTTTGCGCAGCGCGAGCTTGGCAGCCGCCTGTCGGCTGGCTGGAGAATCAGCAGATGTGACCACAGAGGACACGCTGGTGGGGGTGGAGTTGGCCTGAGCAGAGGTGGCGGTCGTCCCTTTCAGCGAGGCTGGGGAGGGCTTTCGGGAGATAACAAGCTGGTCAGGGCGCTGGGGGTGCCCTACCCTGAGGCAGCCCCCCTGCTGCACCCAGAGCCCAGGGCAGCACCATTAGGTGCACTATCAAGTCCTTCAGATGGAAACTCCCAGATGCCTGACGCGTGAGCAGCAGGCAGTGGCGTTAAGCAGTTCAACTCTTGTGAGATGGCCAATCTCATGCACACCGCTTGTTGAGGCTTAGCTGATGTCCAACCAACTGCACACATTTAAAATCTGTAATTCCCTGCACTGTGCCACAGGAGGACACCCATGAAGCCATCACCATAACCAGATAGTGGGCACCCCGTTGGTGATGGCCTCCCGACGCCACCCAGGCAGTCCTGTCTCTGGGGCCCTCTTGGCCCTCCTTCCTCGCAGGAGTAGGACAGCGTCTCAGGGCGCATCTGGGGCATTTCCCTTGAGAACACTGTGTGCTTGTCTGAAGACACTAACGTTTTGGTCAGCTCGTGTCCCCACAGGGCTTGCAGGAGAGAACAGCACCCGTACCAGGCCCTCTCAACCCTCGCTGCTCCGTACTACTTCATTACTTTCATCCGCACCCCAGTGGCCAACACTCTATTGTCTTCTGGCTCCAGTCCACTCACCCCCAACATTGTCCAGCGCGCTCCCGAAACCTGGAGCCCACCTCACCAATGCCCTGAACTCTGTAAGCTTAGAAGCTCTTCTGGAATCTGAGGAAAGCTGCATACACCATCCCCGGGAAAATACACCTATCTGACAACTTGCCCACAATGCATCACGGGGCTCAGGAAGGCCAGGACGCTTTCCCAGAACCCTGACCCCACCCAGACAGGGTCTCCAGAGCTGACGAGATTCCCCAACATAGAGGATGCCATCGCAGCACCCTGGCCTGGCCACCCCCCCCCCGCCCCCGCCACTAACCGACCAGCTGGTTCTTCCCTATCTCCCTCTCGGGCTCCTAGCCCCTCTGGGAGCAGAGCCCCCCGCATTCCCTCTGCTTCCCATCTTCTTGGCACACTGAGCTGAGAACGGGGTCTGGGCACATGGGAGGGATCTATCTGATCAAGGTTTATGGGGTAAATAAACTGTCTGCATAGGTCAACCTTTTGCTTTGTCAGAACACCATGTAGTGGAAGGACTGCACTTGAACCCCACCTAGAGGAGCAGGGACGCTGCCCAGAGCCCTGCCAGCTTGCTCTTATCTGGAGGAGGCAGGCAGGGAGGCAGGCAAGGACACACCAGGCCACCGGAGGCAGAAAAACTAATTCGCCCATCAGCAAGAGTCCCTGTAGACCCAGTAATTTTATCTGTCAATGAGGCTCTTGCTTCCAGCCCGCCCACCCCCAGCCCCATCTTCCCAGCTCTGCTGGGGTGGGGGGGCAGACCCACCCCATCTCGGAGGCTCTGTCCAGAGGTGAAGGGATGTGTGGCTAAGAATAGACGTACTGGTGCTAGAGGAATCTGCAGACACTCTCCTCACGTGCTTGTGCCTGCAGTGGGGAGAGGGGGAGTCTGGTCCCCGCCCCCAGCTGTCTCCAGGCCTATCAGATGCTCATCACCTGGCCTCATCTACCCCCCAACCCTCGGCCCCCGTCTCAGCTCAGATTTGCACCCCTCACTCTCTCAGCAGCTCTCTACCTCTACCGCGAGACAGATGTGAACACGGCTGCGGCCCGTGTCCTGCATGCCCAACGAGGCCCTGAAAAGCTCAAGTTCAAACCCCACAAGGGTGTGAGGCCTCAACGAGCTCTCAGGGAGCAGGCAGGTCATGTTGCACCACCCCACTGTGCCCTAGGACTGTGGGCCTTTTGGGGGGCAGCTGCAAAGCACACTCCCCACGCTGGTACAACACAGCCCTCACCTGTGGGATATTGACGAGCAGACTTGTGTTGGGGACATTGGCGACGCGGATAAGGCCCTGCTGGATGATCCTCTGCCCTTGGATTTGCACACTGGGCACGGATGCCCGGGGAGCCAGGAGGAGCGGTGGCGGCCCCGTGCTGGAATGTTGTCTGATGTTGTGGATTTGCTGCGAGGGTGGGAGGACAAGACAATGAGGGACGATGGAGGGAGGCACAGGAAAGGGCTCAACCCCACGGCCCCAGCCTGAGGACTGGGACAGCTGCTTGGGGCTTCCTGGCCAAACCCGTCCTGAGCGTGTGCCTTGCTCACCTGCGCCCCCCTGACGAGCGGGGGCATGACGACCTGTGAGCTCGCCTGCGGCCCCAACTTCGAGGATGCCTGCTGCCCGCCTCGGACCAAGGGAGGCGGAATGACACTGCCAGGCATTCGAGTCGAAGAGGTCTGTCAACGAGACCAATCCCCAGATCTCACATGGCCTTTTTTTAACAAACAGGTTTGCTATTTTTGTAAAAGCACGTACTTGTTAACAAAAAAAAGCAGAGGGTAAGAGAAAAAACGCAAAAGAACAAGGAACACAGACTCGAACGAGAGCCTAGAAACCTGGGCTCAGTCAGGACACAAGCTGCACCACAGCAAGAGTCCAGCCAACTAGGCCTGGCGCTGCCGCCTGCTGGTATGAGCTGGGAGTTTGGGCCTATTTGAGGGGAGCGAGGCCCGTCCACACCTCAGTCCTGTGGCTGGGAATTCTGCCTGCCTCACCTTCGGGCAGAGGAGGCTGTGAGCTGAGCTGGGAGGCCCATCCGGGCCCCACAACTGCCCTCGGGAGACTCAGGATGAAGGGAGCCCAGTCTGCCCAGGGAAGACCTCAGTCCTCTCTCCACTCACTAAGGGCACTCGTGGGAGGGGCATCCTATGCGTTGGTGTGATTTAATGATGTCAACGGTGGCCTACTTTGGGAACACGAACATGCTTTATTTGGGGGCTGCTGGCAGGAAAACCTCACTCCAGTTTATTCAGAGGGAATGGGCAGCCTTTCGTGGGGCTGCTCAGGAGCCTGATGAGAAGGGAATACTGACCTGAAGTGATGGCTTGCCGGAAGGAATGTTCTGGGTGCCCCGCACAAGCGGGGGAGGGGTGGTCACAGTGCTCCCAGCGGAGCCTGCGGGCTGCAACAGAGCAGGACACATGGGAGATGAGAGGGCCACCAGCCTCACCTTCCCACCAGCCTCACCTTCCCACCCCCCCAAGTAATCCTGACAGAAGAGGACAGATTTTTAACTCTTCCAAAGGTACTAGGTTCGCAAAGGTTTTGCTTCCAGCCTGGTGCGTGACCCTGTCTACCTGCGGCAGGAACTGGGGAAAGGGGAGCTTTTCCAGCATCCTTCACCCGCCGGGGACTCGGCGTCACTGTGTGGTTCAGGCGCCAGTTCTGCACGCCGGGGGGTCAGGAAGGGCTGGCAATGGGAAAGGACCTGGGGCCTGGACAGGTTAACCCCAACCTGTGGATTCCTAGTCACATATTCCACTAGGGGAGGGACTTGGGTCACTTCACTGTCTTCAACAACTGACAAGGAAACAAGTAACAGGCAGGTTCTGTTCACCCCCGAGATTAACAGACGTCAGGCTGAGTCCACTTGCTGACTAGGTGGGAAGGGAGCTCAAACAAACCCCGTCAGACCAGTGTGTGT
Organism: Rhinolophus hipposideros; assembly: GCF_964194185.1. Taxonomy (NCBI): domain Eukaryota; kingdom Metazoa; phylum Chordata; class Mammalia; order Chiroptera; family Rhinolophidae; genus Rhinolophus; species Rhinolophus hipposideros. The sequence continues at coordinate 50,855,949 of NC_138062.1, read as the reverse complement.
TCTGCTCCTGTCCCTCTCCCTCAGGAGACAGGTGTTCCAAACACTGTCAGCCATCCTGCCAGCCATGCATTCACTTTCTGGTTTAGTGATAGTGGTTACGGCAAGCAGGAGGGCAGCTGCATTACCGACCAGAAACTTTCCCAGAAACCCAACAAAACATGAACTGCCCTACACCGTGAGCTGCACTCAGAGCTGCACCTCAAAGAGCCTTGGGCACCAGGGAAGCAGGAGCAGGAGGCCCAGGACAGGGCCGCTGTCCACAATCCCAGCCACCTCTGCACCAAGCATAGCCATCCAGAGTAGGAGAAATGGGCTTGGGGCAGAGCTCTGAACCCAGAAGTGTGCTTCCAACAGCTTTCCATTCCCTTGATGCCTTTTTAGGGAGTTTTACATACTCGGATCTGGAACATTCCAGACTGAGTAGGACTCTGATATTCTCTCACTGACATCCTTTTAGCTAGATCCAAAATTGAACTTCAGTCTGCAGGTTTCCATTCAGACTTTGGCCCTCTTGCCCCCAAGGAAACCCGGACACCCGCCCCTCCCCGCCCCCGTGACCAGCCTTTCAGCCTCTGGCTCTGAATGGCTCCCACTGACCCTTGAGGACAGAACAGATGTGCACACACCTTCTGGGTGGTGGTTTCCTTTTGGATCTGACTCTGCCGCAACTTTTTCAATAAAACAAGTTTTGCTTCTTCTAATCGTAACTCTTCTTTCAGTTGCTTAATCATCCTTTCCCGTTCTTCGGGACTGCTTTTCTGCAAGCAGAGAACAGGGCTGACGTGGAGGGCAGGCCGCCAGGTGCACAGGCCCACCGCCCCCAGCCGCACCCAGGGATGCTGCTGGGCGGGGTGGTCCCCAGCTCGGGGACAAGGCTCACCATGAGGGCCTCGGTGCTGGTCTCCTGCAAGGCCTCCTTTGGAAGTCCATTCACCCTCGGGCTCACAGGCTGCTCGTTGTCAGACAGCACGATCACGTCAGGCGAGGGCGCTCTCCTCTCGGCCGTCATGTCACTGTGGAGCAGGGAGAATAGGTTGCTACCAGAGCTTCCTGACTGCGGGACACTGTTACCCAGAGCCCCACACCCACTGCCTGCAGACACCCAGATCCAGACACCCAAAGAGCACGGAGGTGCGAGCACAGCTGCCCCACTGGCCTCCACAGCCGCTCTCCTTGTGTTCTCCCTGAGGGCCTCGCCACCCCTCCACCATGCTGCCTTCTCCCACTGCACTCACCATGCAGCGCCCAAACCCGCCGGTTTACAGGTGGGGCTGTTCTTGAGGACCACCTCTACGTCCCCAGGGATGAGGACACCTGTGTGTCTGAGGGTGAGACAGACATTTTGGGAAATAGCACATGGCTAGGTGTCAGATTAAAAATGCTGGGCTCTGGATCCTGGCTGAGGCGGACTGCTGGGCAGCCCTTCCTGGGCCACATGTGGCCTCTTCATCCTGATGGTGGCAATGTGTCAGTAGTGACTGCATGTTTTGAAACAGACTAGAACCCGGAACACATTTTCTCGTGCGGATCTGGGTACTCTTTACCACCTTATCTACTCACAAACTAGTTTCCAGCATCTCCCTCTCCTCATGTTCTAACAGTGGGTTGACAGCCTGGTGCCAAGGCCACACCTGCCCATTGCCCTCTCGCCATGACCCCAACCCTGCCCCACCCACAAGTCCCCTAAGATACAGATGCACATTTGAGCCTCTGCTACGGCATCACTGACCCAGCACACAGAACCAATGGGCGGGTCCCAGACACAGCACTTCGCCCCAACCAACAGGCTGTTTGCTGAGGGTACGATGTACGCTCCCCAGAAGATCTGGCCTCAGCACTTACGTTGAAGGAATTGGACGGATCCTTTCTTCCAACAGCAGCAAAACCAACCAAGCACCAAACCCGTCCACTAGGTGGCACTGTGGCCCAGAGAACAAACTCAGGAAGTTAGCTGGGATGAACAGCTCCAAGTTGTCCCACTCCTTCCACTGACAGCCGGGCTAAGGGGGGTGGAGTTCTGTTCTGCATGGAGAACTGGTGCTTGAAAAGCACTCTGAATCGCCTCTTCCATTCTTGGAGTGAGCTTCACCTTCACAGAGGACCAGACACCGAGGGTTCGTTGACTTCCCCTAAACCTTGGACACCCACCCCCACCCCGGCCAATCCCGATCCCGCCTCCCAGAGCTGCATGGCGGCTGCACCTCAACACTTCTAGCCCTGATCTGATTTAACCAGCACAGCTGCCAGCTGGCCTCTCAACAGACCAGAGGAGTGGACAAAAAGGCCCCCATTTCAAGGTATACAACCCCTCCTTGGGGTTATCAGCCCTCATCGCATGTCCAGAAACCAGCTGCTGTTGATCAAGTAACCCAGGACAGGGCCTCACCAAACCAAAGACCAAGGCAATTCCGGAACTGCTCTTTCGAGTCTCTGTCTCCCTGCTGGCTGCCCACTCCACCCAAGATCAACTTTCAAGGTGACTTCAGGGCTCCAATTCCAGGCTCTTTGGCTGCACACAGCGACACCAAGATGACACAAGGCCTAGCACGCGAGCTGTGGCGCTGGTCCCAGTCCAGGTGGGCTCCCAGGTACCAGATGTACGCGGGCGGAGCAGGAGCCCAGGCAGACTCATGTCTAGATTGAGACTGCAGGCGCTTCCTGAGCAAGGGTGTGCTGAGACTACAGTGAGCTACAGGGATTTACCACTTTTGATCATCTCACTGAGGGCGTGCACTTCTGAAGGTGAGACATCTAATAAAACTGAAATGTGCCTGAGGGAAGAGACCAGCACGAGGGACCCAGACCACCTGGAGGCTGAAGCTCCCTGAGATGGCCACTGTGACCACAGCACTCCCAGGTCCCATCTTGGATGAAACTAATCAATAACTCGTCCAAGAGATGACATCATCTCCCATCAATGATCACTCAGCATCCCAGCAGCCAGCAGGGAGTGAACTTCCTGTATGCTAATCAGGCCACCCAAAAGTCATGTGACAAAGGCATTTCCCTCCTTGGTCATGTGACCCTTTAACTGTGCCTTCGAACGTGAAAACCATGGCAACAGCCAGTTCTAACCGGTTTGTGACATGCAGCCTTCATTTTGAGAAGTGAGGTAGGGTTCAGGTGCTGTCAGAAAATGGAGGCTCCCACTTCACACTGGGGCTGCCGGGCTGCAGGCACTTCCTCTGTGGCGCCCGCCCACAGGGCCTGTGCTGTGTTACAGGGACCAGGTCACCACCTCTTCCACACACAGAGGGGCCACTGCCCTTCTAGTTTCCAACATGAAAAACTTTCCTAAGCTCCATCTTTAAAGCAAAGGTGCTGTAAGTCTCTCAATTCCTTCCCAGTTATTTTAATTCGGGAAAAAGAACACCCCTTTGATACGCGCTCAGAATTAATGTGGGTCCTCTTTAAAAAAAAAAAATTGTTTAGTAGAAACATTAAGCCAGGAGAACAAAAAGAGACGGCGGCAGGGCATGGCCAGGTGCACTCCTTCAGTCCACAGTAGCTGCCTGGGCACCGAGTTTATTTGGAAGCTACATGATTTCCAGGCAAATCCAATTAGCCCACCCTGCCCATCTTGGAACCCTTATGTAAAATAATATGATAGAAAGATTTTACGTGACTTATGAAAATCCCTGGAAGCAGGCCAGGCTGTTATCAGCAAAAATGGTCTCACCACCTCCTCCCCCTAAGGCCAGCCCTGGCTAAACAAACACAAAAGTTCTGTTACCTGTCAGGAACTTCCCTCAAGTTTTCTGGAGGGAAGGCCAGGATTACGGCCTTAACTTACGATAGGATCCCCTGGCCACAAGGCCAGGCTACTGTCCTAGCTGCTCCAGCCATCAGTGGTCAGTGCGAGCTTGGTATTTAGTGTCCCCCTGGCCCGTGCCAGGCAGGCCGTCTCATTGAGGGAATGGAGAAATTAACCTCAGTAGCCCTGCCTTTTGTCATTCTCGGAACAGCCGCCCTGTGGTCAGGGAAGCCATGCTGCATCCACACTTGTTCGTTAGTTCACTCACTTACTCACGTTTGCTGAATGACGAAGCAGGTACGGGGCCAGGCAGTGGGAATAAGCCCCTTAGGGTCTACACCAGGGCAAATAGGATCACCAGCACCCACCTCGGCTCAGGAGCAGCAGGGGCAGCTTCTCCAGAGCCTGTACGTAGAAATGTAGCACCTTGCTGCCCTACACCTGCCTGATCAAAGCCTGCATTTTAACAAGCTCCCTGAGATTCTTGCACACACTAGGGAAGGTGGGGATGACCATAGGCCCTATGAAGCCTCAGGACAACAAATTCCTCCTCAGGACTAGTGGCAACCAGTCCCCCCTCCCCACATCTCTCCAGCCCAGTGGCTGGGCAGAGGCAGGCGGCTGCCAGTCTGGCTGTGGTTCAAGATGGAGTGAGAGCTTTGCAAGACCAGCCTCCCCTGCTCCTGCAAAGCCCACTTTGGGCACAGGGCGTTCCTCCCACTGGAGCCTATTCACACCTCCCAGGCCGAGACTATTTCTCACCCCTAGCCCCCCCAACCTCTCCAGCCCTCAGCACCTGTACCTTGAGCTCCTGCTATGGGCTCCTCCAGCCTTCACCACCTTTTCCTCCACCATACCCCTAAATCCCCCTTGTGAGCCCCAATTCACACCTCAAAATGCACTTCCAACACCTGTGCCTTCAGAACGTCCCTGGCTGACCCAGCCCGGCCACGCCCCACTCCTGGAGTGTGGTCAGTGCCCCCACAGTACACTCCAGGGGAACTCCCCCAAAGCACTCATGCCTAGGAAGTCTTCCTAGACCTGGCCCCCATGTCCATCCTGGGGCTGGGGAGCTCAGGGCAGAACTCTGGGGGCTCCACTTAAGGGCAACACAGGCCTGAGCAGCACCCCCCACCGGTGACCGGCTCCTTCACACCAGCAAACTCATCCCAGTAGGGATGTCCCTCTACTCCCCACACAGCCAGTCAGCCCACATTGGCCTCGCTGGCTTAACACGTGGGTTCCCCCACCCCAAATGGGGCTGGAGGCTACCATGGGAACCACAGCCAGGGCCCCAGAGCCCCCCTTGTAGCCTGTCTCCACAGGCCTGGGCAGTGCAGTTCCCAGTGAGAGCAAGCAGGTTCCCAGGGCGAGAGAGAGGTCCACTCCTGGTACGACACCATGGCCCTAGAAGAGGGGGTGAGGCTCCCCACCTCCCCAGAGTCAGAGGAGCAAGAATCTCCTAGTGCCACCTGGCTGGGATTGGGGGACAGCCCAAAGGGCCTCCTCCCAGAGCCTGGGGTTGTGCTCACAAAGGCCTACCGTGAGTGGGCACCGTGTACCACGCCTGCACACTAGGGGTGGGGGAGGGTGCTGTCACACACCCACAAAGCTGCCTGGGGTCTCGCTTGGTTCTGCCTCTTTGAAATGAGGAGCCTAGGGCAGGACACTTCCCTCTGTGCCTCCTACAAGGATGGGGACAGGTTCCTGCCCAGCTGGCCCTCAGGGTTACCCGAGGAGGCTATCAGGGCCCTGACCTTTCCTAAATCCGTAAGGGACTGTTTGCCATGAACGTGGGTTTGGCTCAGAGCAGACAATCAGCCACTGAAGTTATTAACATTCGAATATTCTCAATCCTGGGAGGTCAGGGATATGTCTGCTCTGTGCGCCGCTTGGGTCCTGGGTGGCTGGAGCAGGGCCCAGCACAGTGGGTGCTCAGGACACATGGCTGGCACGCACCCACTTCCTCCTCTTCCCTGGAACCTGGTTGGTTCCAGGATGCGGATGTGTGAGCTCACGAGGAACCCAGTGATGCCTTAGACCGACTGAGAGCCTTGCACTTGGGTGGCTATGTCCACAAGCACACAGATACTGTGTTGCTCACAGACGCACAAATTCACTTAAGATTTATGAATCTGTGTCTTTTCAAGCAACAGGCCCTGGAAGTCCCACCCCTAGGCTGTGAGTCCAGGGCTTTGGTGCATGTTAAGAGGAAGCCCCAAGACTAGTGGTTGGCAAAATGACGTACAGAGGTCCAGGGCCGTCTGCCCAGCCTTGAGATCCCTGTGGAGGCGGCTCATTCCAGCTGACCCACGCCCGTGCTCACACCTCATCCAGTCCTTTCCCCAGGATCTGGGCTGCTTTTGTGGCTTGCTCTCTCAACTACAGGAATGTGGAGGAAACAACACTGCGAGCTTTCAAGGGGATGTCACGGAGCCTTGCAATTTACATCTGGGCCCCTGGAGTTACGTGCTGGGGGGGAGGTCCTCAGTGTGCCGAGACCACCCTAGTGTAGGACACCAGGCTAACTGCATGGAAAGAGGGTCTCTAAGGGTCATAGAGACAGGCATGGAGATGGGTCCAGCCATCCTACATAAGAGACAAAGCCATCAGGGATAGATATCCAGCCCAGCTGACTCAGGACTGCAAGGCTGAGAGCACAAGCAGCAGCGCCCAGCTGGGACCAGCCAACCAGCAGACCCCACAGACAATGCCACGGCATTGTGTGGGGTGGCGCTGTTTTATTTACTTTAAACCACCAAGACAACGTGGCCTCCAGCTCAGCTCTGCCTGTAGGGAGCTAGCCCACACCACTGTAACTGCCTGTTCTCCCTTAGACTGTCCCCAACTTAGGCCAGCCCCCCTAAACACCACCCTGGGATAGAGCACGGAGAGACAGGTACTTACTGGTTTCTCCCAGTTACCACCCCACCAACCCTCAAAAGAAAGAAACCGGCGCAGTTCTCTGCACACGCAGACTGCCTGTAAGAGACACAGGCTTGGGATAAGATGAAATGAGAAAGTGCCGTCCAGGAAAACCCAGCAAGAGACCAGAGCTGCCCAGCAAAGAAAGGGCGTGAGGAGAAGGTCTCACAGGAAAAGGGGAGCCGTCCTCAGGCCTGGGAGCTACCACAGCTTCTGACACCACCAAGAGTGGTCTCTGAGTCAATGCCAGAAAGCAATTCCACATGCTGAATCCAAAGGGCACCCCTCTACACTCCATTCCATAAACACTTCTAGAAAAGTCCTGCAAGAAAAAATACGAGTTATCACCAGGTCCAAGGTAGTCCTACCACCTGGCACCATCTCACTGACAGGCCCCAGTGAACTGGGTGCCTCGACACATTTTTCTGGGACCTTCCACGGCCACCTGGGCATGGCAGCTGCTCACTGGAGCCTCACAACACCCCACCGTCCTTTTCTCAGGGGCGCTGTTCACTCAGAGACACTCAATGTGATTAGAAAGGGAAACCCTGCTGCCCATACAGACTGCCCACATTCCTGCCTGCCCCAGGGGGACCCCGCCCCAGACCCCGGAGCACACGGCCTCCCACCCCTCTCTTGGACTCTCTTCTTGGCACCCACTGCCACTTCTCCTAGCTCTGTAACTTGACACCCTGTTGGCTGGGATGTCAAGAGAAAAGCCCAGAGCCTGCTTTGTGGAGGCCGGGAAGTCAGAACACATTTTGCTTCTCAGCCACAGAGGCCATGAGGGTGAGCGACTTCAATGAGATTTTTGAAACCCAGTCATCAGTCTTTCCGGAGCCTTCGGGTCCCACTATGGCTGTGGGACTCCATTACGGTGCCCCCTGTACAACTCAGGACAGTCGGGGAAAAGGAGGGAGCATGCGTGGCCAGGCTTAGGCCTGTAGCCTATTCCCCTGTCAGGGCCCCAGCAATCCCTGAGGCAGGCAATCCCGGGGTGAGTGGCCAGGGCAGAGAAGCCCTGTGCGTCAGCATGGTCAGGAGACAGCCACCCTGTCTTGCTGGGGCTCGTTCTAAGAACACAGAAGCCTCTGCAAGTCACACAGCCTGGCCAGGGAGGCCCAAAGGACCTCGGTGTGATTGGAAGCAGCAATAGGGGCCAGTTTTGGGGACGTGCAGAGTTGCCAAGAGCTGCAGAAACAAGCCAAGGGTGGGCAGAAGAGAGAACCTCCTGGGCCAGCAGTTGGCAGCAGCCCCATGGAAAGACCCCAACACCAAATAGCCAGGGAGCAGCTCTGCCCAGGGAGGTCAGTGCGGCACGACCCTGCCAGCAGCTGAGACCCAACACTACCAGGTTCCCCCAACTCCCACCAGACCTGCTCCAGCTGTTCAGAGCCCAGCAGCCACGGGATTCTGTCCAGGTCAGCCTAGAGGACCGGCTGGGTGGGGAGGGGCGGGGAGGGGCAGGTACATCTCCACCGTGCAGGAACCTGAACCCATCACTGAAGCTCAATGAGCCTGTTTCTTCATCTGTAGAATGGACGCCACTGACGTCCAGGGGATGTTGTGAAATGTAAAAGGAACTCCCAAATGGATCTAGTGGGAGGATGGCAGCTCCCCTCTCTTCCAGATCCTCACAGAACGCGATGCGCACACTTGGGGCAGTCCCATCACCTTTTTTGCTTTCAATTAGCTCATGTGGCCACCTGCCCTGCCATTGGAGGTCCCTGGGGACAAGGTCCTAGGCTGAGGGCTTCTCTTCCTTCCAGTACCTGACCCCTGAAGGCCATTAACCACTGTGCCACCTGAGATGTGAGCACCGAGCCCTGCCAGGTGTCCTGGCCTCTGCTCACACTGGACAGCTGACCTGGCCCGCCTGCACCCTCTGCGTTGCACTGGGCTGCTCTGACGCAGTGGCTCCCCAGCGTGGTCCTGGGGACGCCTCCAGGGGCTCTGCCCAGGCATTGCAACGCTAAAACAACGTCGGCCCCTTTCGACAAGTCGTAGTGCCAAAGTGTGCCAGGACGGTGCTGTCACATTGTGGGCAATGCCCTGACGAAGGACAAGCTACGGATTGTATTAAACCTCAGCCCTTGAGTAAGCGTCTTTTCGACATTCTGTGATAAAACAAAGCATGTCTAATGACTGAGGGAAAGACAGACACGCTACAGTTGCTCAGACTTGGGTGTTTGGCAGCCATTTGGCAACCCCAAAAGGGTTGAAACAAAACCTGTTGTTTCAAGGAAAACAACCAACAGGATTTGTCACCAATAATTAAGTCTAAGCTTCAATAAGCAAAAAATATTTATGTTACCACATAATGAATGTACTATTGTCATCTTTAAATACATTAAGAAGTACTGTCAACAGACATTTTCCACACAATCAAATATTCTTTGGGGCCCAGAGATGGGGAAAGGGGCCATGCCAGTGCTTGCGGCAGAGGGTTTCCTCTCCCCATGGCAGACGCCAGTCTGAGATAAGGCACCGAGTGGAGTCCACCTGATAATGTGGACTTTCTCTTGCTGCCAAAGTTGTGTTCTGAAAATCAGGAGGTACTAAAAATGCAATAGCACTCACCCCACAGATATGCCACAATTTCCCTATAAAATCTATTCAATTATAAGCCGACAAAATTTGGTAACTCTATTCTTCTAGCCTTTACAGCAACGTATAGTATAAGGACCCAGTTATTCAATGCAGAGAACTGGGCACCACCCAGGGCAGCCTGACACGGTGCATCGGCAGATGGGGAGGACAAACTACCCAATGGCCAGTCGGGCGCCCAGGGCCCCAAAGCCGGAGACTACCCTGCACCTCCTGCCCCACTCCCCACAGACCGCCACTCGCCAGGCAAAGGTCCTTCACCTGCTCCTTCCTCTAGCAGGTCTACCTCTGCCCTGAGTCTATGTGTCCCTGGGCTCCACCCAGGCTGAGGGCACCCACTCCCTTTCCTCCACAGGGCGCTGCACAGCCTGCCCTTCCCAGCCGGACGCCACACTGCTCCCACTACCATGGGCCTTTTCAGGCCCTGACTCTGCCCAAACAAATCCAATGGTTCCAGGGACGTGAAACCCTGAGCACCCCAATTTCAGGGCTGTTAGCTCCCTAGAAAGTGCCACCAGGACCTCTCTCACACTGCCCACGGACCTTCCAAGTGCTCCTGAAGGAGGGAAATGCTGCAAGCCTGGACCAGTCACGCTCCTTGGCAGGCCATTGTGTCAAAGCTGCTTCTGAGAGGAACACTGCAAACCCCCAGGTCTCAGACCCAAAACTGTAGAGTGTGGTTACATCACAACTATTTTTAAGATTAAGCTCTAAAAGTAAGTTGTCTGACGGCTTCGGACCCAAGGAAGGGGACACACAGCAACGGCTGGTATGTCTCCTATGGCTCCGCCCCTCAGACACCCCTGAACTCTTGTCCCACCTGTCCCAGGTGGGCCCCTTCACGGTGCTGCCACCAGGGCTGCCTTGGCCACAGGAAGCTCAGTCTCCAAAGGCAGCGAACCCCACCTGGCGATGTGTCACCTGCCCTCACCTGTTGTCCCTTATTCCTGGACATGCGTCAGTCCCACGGCTCCTTTCCATCAGCACAAAAACAAAACTCACTGGACAGCGCTGGGAGATTCGGAGGCTTGGGAAGGACCAGCCTCGCTTCAGAAGAGATGGGGGCGCCAAGGGGGGGCTTAACTGTCCTGGCCACATAGGGGTGAGTGGAATCGGGCTGCCAGACAACCTCCTTCTTTTTCCACCACCTGCCGTCCCCCCTCCCCCAAATTATAATTCACATGTTTGTCTTGAGGGAAAAACCTTGGAAATCTCTTGCAAACAAGCCAACTCTCCTTTTCCTCCAGAGCACTTCTGATAACTGAGAAAATGCTCCTCTCCTGGTGCGACCCCTGCTTGTCTTATCTGGGGTCACACACGCCCTTGGGCAGTCCTGGGCATTCACTCCTGTTTCCACCTGTTCTACACACAGGCCCCCTTCATCCCTCTCCTTCACCAGGTTAGGCGGTGGTGAGGGACGGGGTGCGGAGAGCCCTCAGCTCTAGCGCTCCAGCCACCCCCGCCTCCCGGCTGGGTTCTGGTTCTGGTCCAATTGCTCTCAACGAGGCAGAGAAATCAGCTGCAAGATAAAAAGCAGCATATATAAGAGGTTGGATAAAAAGTACAGTGAATGTTTAAATAAAAACATTATTACAGTAAAAGACACGTTGCCATTAATCCCCCTCAGAATACTTCCCCTCACTTCGGACACACTTGTCCCATCGGTCTTGCCACTTTCTGAAGCAGTTCTGGAAGTCCTCTTTCGTGAGTGTCTTTAGTTGTGCTGTCATGGCTGCCTCGATGTCCTCAATCGACTCAAAATGTTTACCTTTCATGGTTATTTTGACTTTGGGGGAGAACCAGAAGTCACACGGCGCCAGATCCAGTGAATGCGGTGGATGAGGACGCACCGTCATATTTTCACCTGACAGAAACTGCCGTACCAGGAGCAATGTGACACGGAGCGTTGTCATGACGGAGGATGAAAGACACTCACGAGAAAGGACTAACTGCTTCAGAAAGTGGCAAAAACGATAGGTTCAGTGTGTTCGAAGCAAGGAGATTTTGAGGGGGTTAACAGCAATTACTATAATAAATTTTTTTTTAATTTAAACATTCGCCCTATCTTTTGATCACACCGCGGAACAGCAGTTTTATCAGGCACAATGGAGGGCTGGCCAGACCCTCCCTCACGTATCCCCGCAAACGACCTGCAACAGCAGCCAAGGGCACCAATCACAGGGTGAAGAGCTTGTCAGTATGTGACAAACAAAGCACTAGCAGGAATATGTGCTGTGAGGAAGTATCGGACACCACACTGCAGAATTATACCAAATAATCTCAAAATATCTGCTTAACTCACATGTGTGGAGAGAAGAGCTCCTGACTGCCGAAGGCTGAGCACGACGGAGCTTACCTGATGACCATGCACAGAGGCCGTCACACAGGACACCCCAGAGGACTCGCACTGTCCAGTGGGACAGCATCCCCTCCCACCAGAGGAGAGAGCCACGAAGGCCACAGGGAGGTGGCGACACGGTGGAGCTCCTTACCTGTCACCAGGCTGGCTCACGCTGATGTCCAGTGTGAGCTGGGTCACTTTAGGAATGAGAACAGGGCACCCAGAGTCTGTCACCCTAATACCCCAAAATAACCTAATAACTTTTAGAAGTCCAGGTGAACCCCTCAAATTTCAATTATTTCAAACCTGGGATAAGACGTGGTCCATAATAAAAGGCAGGTGGACAGAGAAAGAACTGGGAGGAGGAGCCCCCAGGGAAGAGGAGAGGCAGAGAATGAGGAGATGGGGCGAAGCCCCCGAGGTTTGGAGGCAGCAGCTGAGGCAGGGAAGAAAGCACGGAACCAATTTCCAAAAGAACGTACCTCTCCGTTCCCACGTGCTGAACATGCAAAGAAACTCCAGCAGGCTAAGATTTCCAGTTGGAGCTGATGGAGCCACTCCCTGAGACTGCCCGGGCTCTCCTGGAAGTTGCCCAGCAGCAGACAGAGAATTAGGAGTGAAAGGCAAGAGCCAGCCCACAACAGGTGCTGGGGGGGGTGGGCTCCTAAGAGCCTCCCACAGAGCGCCGGAGCCCCACCCAAGGAGGTGATGGGCACACAGAAGGAACAGGCTTCTGGCTGCAGGACTTCCAAAGCTCACACCCCAAGCCGGGGGGTCAACCCGTGAGGCCGACTGCAGGAGAGCTGCAGTGAGCGCCACACCAGCCACACCCGTACCTACCCGGCTGTGTGAGAGCGGGAGCCCTTTCCTGAGCCATCAAGCCCACAGCTGTGTCACATTCACCCAACTCCCTCAAGAACGCACATTCCAGCAGACAGCTGGCTGGCGGGCCAGTCACAGCTGCAGTGGGGCATGGGCCTGAGAATAGGATGGGTGGGGGCTCAGGTCTGTACATGGCGAGCAAGGACCCGCCACCCACCACCAGGCAGGCAGCCAGTGCAGCTACGATCACCCTTCTGTCACCAAGGAGGAAAAACTGATGGTCACACAAGCAGGCCAGAAACTGGACCCAGACCTCTCTGGAGACCCGCTGGCTAAAATTTTAGACTGACACCACCAAGGAAGGATACGGTAGCCAGCCCCCATACATGCAAGAATAAAATGGCCTGGATATTTTGGGGAAAAAGCCTGGTAATTTCTTTACAACAACTCAACACACACCTACCCTATGACCCTGAAATTCAACTCGCAGGTATTTAGCAAGAGAAGTGAGGTCCAAGGTCCACAGGAAGACATCTGCAGGAATGATCACTGCAGCTATGCTCACCCGGCGGGGCTCTGTGGACAGGTGAGGGTGTAACTGTACACATCCACATGGGAGTCACTCAGGAAAAGGCTGCCACACACACACAAGGGTGAATCTCAAAGCACACGGAGCGAGAGAAGCCAGACTGCACTGAGGAAGGCTGACTCCATTTCGAGGAAGGCTGAGAAGATGCGATTCGTCTAGAGCGGCCGAGTGCACCAGAGAGGACAGGAATTGCATGGAGGGCTTGAGGGAACGTTCTGGGATGGTGACGAGGTTCTGCTTAAGGCTGTGGACTACACAGGTGGGTGCATGTGTGCCAACTGAACCAGCAAGGCTCACGTGGCATGCGCCGCCATCAGCTGTCAGGCTGGGCAGCCCCACTGTTTACTTTACCCTTCCCCTCCCAAGAAGCCGCTTGTAAAGTGTCACCCAAACGGCAAGAGCTCTGCTTATGACCCCTGGAGTCACTGTGGAAAAGTCTGGCAATGCAAACCTTTTCCTGCAGGCCCCATTCCTATACAGAAGGGCAGCCATATAGCCCCACTTTACAAACAGGTGGCTGCACTATCATGTTACTTTCAGATTCCTTTTTGCTTTGGAAGACTCGGGTCTGAAGGTGGGTGTGGGTGCTGCGCCCACACACACCCTGCTTACCCCTGCAGGCCACCAAGCCCTGTCTTAATTCCGACTGAAGAGCCAATGAGGTCCCTGGTGTGGAAGAGTTCGCTGGTTTTCATTCAGGTATGTCACCCCTTGCTATCCCTTGCTGAATGCCAAAATCTCAAAAAGGCAGACAGGACAGTGATTTTGTCATCGAGGACACCAGCTCAACAAAGGGGCTCTGCTGTGCGGGCCCAATAAAGAGCACTTTTAGTGCATGTTACAGGCCGTCAGCGCTTCCAAGTGCTTGACCAGGGAAGTGGAAAGCCAGAAACACTAAAGCCCACAGCAACGCTACCGCCTAATGCCAGCTCCCAGGAGGCCAAGGGCCCCTTGGTGGGGACAGGAGTCTCTCTCACCCACATCACAAAGGGGGGCAGCAAGCCCTTGGTTCCGAGTGAAGCCCCATCGCACAGCTAATGAGACACATGATGCAGGGGGGGAGGGGAGAGAGGAGAGAGACATACGGCTGCCTCAAGGCCACACACCCTAACGGAAGCCAGGGACAAGCAGTCACCAGGACACCTGTGCCACACTGAGGCCCACATGGCAGACTGTTAAGAAGTGGAAACAGGGCCCCTCGTCAGCCCCTGCCCTGCCTGTGCTTCCTCCCAGGTAAAATGAGGAAGTAGAGATGGTTTGCCCAGGCACCAGTGTCTTGCATCCCCCCAGAGCCATAATCCCTCAACAGCCTCCCCAAGACCTCTGCATGTTCTTTCGTAATATGGCACCCCAGAAAGGAGTGTGACCAGATCCTGTCCTATTACTTCTGTCCGAGGGGACCCACATAATGCCTGTCACGGAGCAGGCCTGGTCCTGGCCTGCCAACAATCCAAGGAGAGCTGGCACCTCAGAAAGAAAAGGGCACACAAATGTGTTTTCAGTGAAACATGGAGATGACTGTTCACGGAGCTCCCAGCCCACAGAGGCCCAGGATGATGAGGGACCCAGTCCTTCACTTTCAGGTGTAGAAGCTCTGGAGAAAAGCTCTGGAGCAAAAGAGTAAATGCTCCTCCATCCAAAATGGGGGGTAAAAAAAGCTGTCCTCACCTGTGTACGGCCCAATTACTTCTGAAGATAATCTGTGACACAGACTCTCCTCTACAGGAACGTGCAGGAGTAGAACCTGCTTGTCACAGACACAAAACAGAGAACGCAGCTTTCAAAGCCTGCTCCAGCCTCATCTAAAATGGTCCCAAAGTTGGGTGAGTGGGGGACAGGCAGCACGTGTCCATGACCTTTGGGTTGGCCTCATGAGACCAACAGGCTCACAACTTCCTCTGCGGAGTTTTGTTTTTTCGTGAGCGTACTAATGGATGCCAAAATGGAAACCAAACTGTTTTAACCTTTTTTTTTTAAATCCGTATTAAGGTATAATTTACATACCACAAAATTCATCCATTGTATGACCAGTAATTTTTAGTAAATTTACAGTAATTTTTAGTAAATTTAGAATTGTGCAACCATCACCACAATCCAATTTTAGAACTCTTCCATCACCCCGAAAGTGCCCATGACTGTTCATCATGCTCCTCCCGCCCCCTCCCCGCCCCCCCACCCCACCCCCACCCCCAGCCCAGGCAGCCACTGATTTCTCTCCATCTCTACACTGTTTGCTGTTTTGGACACTCCCTGGAGGTTAAATTCTACAACATGTAGCAGATCTCGGGGTCGGGTCTCCCTCCCTCGGCATGACGAGCCTGAGATTCTTCCATGTTGCAGCACCGTATCGATAGGTTTGTCCTTTTCCTTACTGTACGGACATAGTACAAGGATATGTAGATTGTTTCCACTTTTTAGGTATTAGGAATTGTGCTGCTATGAATGCCCATGTACCTGCCTTTGTATGGACAGACGTTTTCCTTTCTCTTGGGTACGTTCGTTGGATAGATTGCTGAGTCACAGGGAAAATTCATGTCAAACTTTGTAAGAAACTGTCAAACTGTTTATGCCATTTGACATTCCCACCGCGTATCTGGGTTCGTTTCTCCATATCCTTGCCAACAATTGTTACTGTCATCTTTTTTATCACAGCCATCCTAGAGACTTGTTTTATGGCCTAGTACATGGTCTACCCTGGAGAATGTTCCATGTGCTCGTGAGAAAATGTATTCTGCAGCCACCAGATGGAGTGTTCTATAGATGCCCATTAGCCAAATGAGTCGGCAGTGCTATTCAGGTCTTCTAGAACCTTACTGATCTTCTGTTTAGTAGACCATTCACATTTAATGCGGTTATTGATGTAATTGGATTTACATCTGTCATTTTGCTATTTGTTTTCTACAGGTCTTCCTTCTTGTTTGTTCCTTTGTTCCTCATTGACTGCCTTCTTTTGTGTTAAATATTTTAGTGTACCACTAAATTATTCTGTTGATTTGTTGATTTTTTAAGCTACATTTTAAAGTAATTTTTCTTTATAATTGCTCTAGGGATTACAATAAATATCTTACTAACTTATCACAACCTACTTCAGATTAACACTAACTTGATCCTGATAAAATGTAGAAACTTTACTCCAATATAGCTCCATTTCATTCCTCCTGTTTCGTACCCCATGTTATATTTACATATGTTATAAACATAATACACTGTATCTATGATCAATTTCCAGAGAGCTGAAATTGTTGTTTTGTCAATTCTGTCCAGTGTTACAGTCAATGTTGCGTCCTTTAAGTAAGAAGAAATGAGGGGGGCAGATCTTTTATATTAGTCCATGTCTTTACCATTTCCAGTGCTATTTATTCTTCCCTGTGAATCTAAGTTACCAAAATGTCATTTCCTTTTGGTCTTAAGAACTGGCAGGTCTGCAGCAACGAATTCTCTCAGTCTTCATCTGAAAATGTCTTTTTCGTCTTCATTTCTGGTGGACAGTTTTGCTGTGTATGGAATTCTGGGTTGACAGTTTTCTTCAGTTTATATTTTGTCATTCAACTCCCTTTTGGTTTCCACTGTCTCCGGTGACAAGACTGCTGTTATTGTATGAAAGCTCCCTTATACGGGAGGAGTCATTTTTCTCTTGCTACTTCCAAGATTTTCTCTTTTTCTTTGGCTTGCAACAGTTTGACTACGTACAGGTATGGAGCTCTCTGTATTTATGCCACTTGAGGTTTGTTGAGATTCTTGGATGAGCTTCTCCTCCAATGTATTTTTGGCCATTATTTCTTTAAATGGTTTTTGTGCGTGTGTTGCCCCAACCATGGCTGCAACCTTGGGCTAATAGAGCCACTGTCTCCCCTCACTTGCCTGTCTTCAAGACTGTCACTTCAATCCATAAGGCCACAGGCAAGGCTGCTGCCCACCACTCTAAACTGAGTGAGTCCCTCCTCACCCTTGCAGAGAAGCTGATGGTCCTCACAGCCTGCCCCAGCCAAGCAAAACCTTGCTACCAACAGAGCTCCGAAAGGTCATGGGAGGAGCCCCAGGCCAAAAGTCACAGATTCCCATTGTTCTCCCCAAAGTTCAGCAGTTTCTTAAACACCAACACTTCTCAGATTGTTGTATGCCTCTGGTGCATTTCCAGAGTGCTGAAATAGTTGATTTTTTGGGTCAATTCTGTCTTGCTTTATAGCTGTTTCTCTGGGGAAAGGATCTGACAATCTTTCCTCCTTCAATCATGGCTAGAAGCTGCCCTCCAGCCTTGCTTTATTTTGAAAATAACACACACACATATTGGGAGACTGAGTCAGAACTGCCAGAGATGGAGAGGGTGATTATGGAGAAGGGAGCTGACTCTCCCCCTTATCTGCTTCCGTACACTCCAAACTGCCCCAATGTAATTTAAAACACGTCGAATCTTGGTGATTTCAATTTGTCAGCCACTTTCTTAAAGAAAACGGAAATTTTCTCTGCTAGAAGCCAGCAGAAACTCCCTCTAGTCTTCAATACACCCAAATTGGGTTAGAGTAAGACAGCATGAAAGAAAAAGTGGCAGTTTTTAAAGAGCCAATTAGAAATTCTATGAAAAGAATATTATATAACAGTGAAAATGAATTACTATTGCTACACTCAACATGAGCAAAACCCACAAACATTATGTGGCATGAAAGCAAGCAAGGGCACAGAATGTAGAATTCCATATAATTAATGTGCAAAAATAGGAAAAATATGTGCTGTTCAAATCAAGACAACGGTTACCCTTAGAGGGTAGTGACAACAAGTGGGCAAGGGGGACCTCCAGAGTGCTAGCAACTTTCTGTTTCTTGGTGGAGCTACAGGATGTGTTCAGTTTGTGGAAAGTATCAAGTGGCACACATGTACTTTTTATTATCTATGCTATACTTCAATTAAAGAAATAGGAAATTCTCTTAGCATAATAACATGAAATTGGCATGCTAGTCTTACATGACTCAATGCACCTGAAGTCCAAGGGCGTCCACCGACCTAAACTGTGACTAGATACAGTGCCTTTTCATCTGCCCTAATTCACACCAACCTAGGAAACCGATGGAGCAACCGCACCACAGATCTGACCCTTGAACAACACGGGTTGAACTGTGGGTCCACTTATACACGGATTCTAAAAAATATACTGTTTCCAATCCATGAGTACAGAGGGCCGACTGTATGCCCTGATCTGCGTCACTTTATACAGCAGACTTGACTATTTTCGCAATTTCGGTATGGGGGGCGGTGTCCTAGAACCAATCCCCCATGGATATGGAGGAACAACTATGTTTTTAGGGAGTTAAAAGTTATACGCAGATTTTCAGCTGTGCAGGGGATTGGCACCCAACCCCCATTGTTCAAGGGTCAAGCACAGGTTTCCAAAGGACGTCCAGAGCCCAGCACTCTCAACGAAGATCCAAAGATGGCCCACTTTTAACATCAAATTGTGGCCAGTCGCTCCAGAACAAATTGCAGTTTTAGAGTGGCTCTGGGTTGGAACCGATCTTACGAGTCTGTCAAAACTCAAGACTGTACATCTTCAATGAACTAGACAGAACAATCTGTGTGGGCCTCAGGGAGA
Source organism: Rhinolophus hipposideros (assembly GCF_964194185.1). Classification (NCBI taxonomy): domain Eukaryota; kingdom Metazoa; phylum Chordata; class Mammalia; order Chiroptera; family Rhinolophidae; genus Rhinolophus; species Rhinolophus hipposideros. The sequence continues at coordinate 50,837,327 of NC_138062.1, read as the reverse complement.
CACGAGCTGTACACGTGACATTACATTCTGAGTGAAGCTTAAGACTAAGTGTTGTTGCTAATACTTCTTCCCCTCACCACATGCCGCGCACCCGGGCCGATTTCTGGGTGTACATCTGTCACCCATCAACCCATAACCAAGGCAGAGGTTATCGCCCACTTACAAATGAAGAAGCACAAGGGAAGATCACCTGCCCTCACCTGCCCGAGATCAGTCAGGGAGCGTGATTTCTGACCTCCACTCTGCCTGCTGGTCTCGTTCCAAAGCCAGGCTCGTCCCACATTCTCATAGTGCTTCGCGATGCCCTGGGTGTCTCCAGACCTGCAGGAGGACCCTGGCCTTGTGCCCAGGTTCATCTGTCCTCTACTCCCTTACATCCTTTATGTGTCGTAAGGCCCATCAACCTCAGAAACATCACATCATCTAAGTGCCATGGCCCTGGGTTGGAAGCCAAAGGGCCCAGGAGGGGAAATCGGGGACCACGAGGCCCCGAGGCCAAATGCAGCCCAGCCTTTGGTAACAGAAAGACATGTTTTGAGTTCCAGCTCTTTCAACACTTAAACTCGCCCTCACAATTCACCGGTCTGTCCTGCAGGGGAGCGCGGTGATTACAGGAAAAACTGTACACAAGCAGCCCAGGAAGAAAAGGGACCCAGCAGATCTCTACAAACACAAGCTCCTCCTTCTCCTCACCCATCTGAGACGTTGCTGAGGACCAAGGTAGAGAGAGAGAAAATGAGACACCGACTTCAATTTTATTTCTGGAACTTAAAGCCTCTCTGGCTTTAGAACAGGGGCTGCAAACAGCAAAACCAGACAAAAAAGGTTTTTCTGGGTAGCAAAACCGCAAAGCACACCCCCTCCACCCCCCAATTAAGATGCTTTCCTAGTCGGAGGGGGTTGGGTTTTCCGATTTATGTCGAGGTGGTTAAGAATTTTTAATACTGAAGAACTCCAGGCTAGGTAATCTCTGAAGTCCTTACGATACCAGCAGTCTGGGTTCCAAAATGGATTTAACACCAAGACTGCAGACTGGGCCCCTCTGGAAGAAGGTGAGGAGCCTCCAAGCTTCCCCAGCTCTGCACTCCTGCCGTCCACCCCGACCTGGGCAGATACAAGGGAGACGAGGGATGGCCACACCGGCATGCCCACAGTGGGACGTCCGGCTCATGTGACATCTGGGTGTGAACATTCTGGAGAGAACGGTCTCAACAGAGCCCTGAGGGGAGGGGTGACAGCAGGAGCAGAAGCTAGGCCTGAATTTCTCTTTATAGGGTGAAAAGGTTTCTGAGTGCAAACATAGGGTGGTACGATGAGTCTTATCTCTTTCATGCCTTTTCCTTGAGAGCTCATGAAAGCCAAGGATCAGGAAAGTTCCTCTTGAAATAATCAGTACCGACTAAGGAGAAATCAACAGAGCACGCCACAGAAGCCCAGAGCCGAGTGGCCCCTCTTCAGAGACACGCTGCCTTTGAGGAGCAAGGGCACATTTGAGAGGTACCCTGGGCTGGGCTCCTAACTCTGACTCCGCCAAGTGACCCAGGGAGGGCATAGCATCCCCCTGCCTTCCTGAGCCCCAGATCTGCAAAGCAGGAAGGCATGACCAAATGGAAAACTCAAGTTTTCTTACAAACCAAAAGCACCAAATTGGACAGACAGCATGTACGAGTTTAGCGAAGACCCGCTGCTGCTGGCAGGGGAGCTCACACAGGACACCGTCCCCGTCCTATGAGACCCACACCGCACGCCGCTCACTGACGTCCAGGCCCTAGGAGGGACGTCTCTCGGCCAGGAGGGCACAACAGTGCCAGGGCTGGAGGGAGGGGCAGCCTCAAGCTCACCTCCTCACCCCTGCCTGTCCCAGTTCCCAGCCCTTCCCACTCACCTGTGTGAGGTGCGCATGTCCACAGGCCCGTCACCTGCTGGCCCTTCACCTCTGCCCATGGCTGTCACCTCTGTCCCCTTCAGCAACGCTTGGGCTGGGCCTCCTCCTGGCTCAGGTGTCACTCTCATGTCTCCATCCGTGTTTAAATCTGAAGCCAATAATCCTCTCTCCATTTTTATTTTCTTGCTCTCCACATCCTCCTCCACTGGGTCCTGTTCAAGTGCTCGTTTCTGACTCCGTGTTCGGCATGCTTCTTCGGTCATTCTGAACTTTGAGGAAGCAGAAAACACGACATTTACACTGGGCACAACGGAGGGGCTACCTTCTTAGAAACTTCAGAGTGGCAGGCTGGAGGACTTTCCTCGCCCCGTAACAGTGGCAGAAGTAAGTACAACACAGGGCCTGTAAAATGTGCCCGGGACATTTCTCCTCAGCTCTGAGGACAGCTGGGACAGGAGCAGTGGGGTACCTGAAGAACTGAGACCTACGGACCGGGAAAGGAACGATGGAAGGTGGCCACTAATCAGAAACAAGGGGAATTCTCAGCGATCCAGACTCCGAGCAAACAGAGGAAAACTCTGACCTCCCTGCTGCTAGGATTCTGAACACCTGCACCGCACGGGGAGGCCTGGGATCCAGAAGGGGGACAGCCCTGCACCGCACCGCCTCGGACTGACCCTTCTCCCCTCCAGTGGGGGCGGCCTCCTCTCTCCCTGCTCACCTCAGGGTGGGTGAGGAGTAGGGGTCACATTTAACCCTTTGACTGCTGGGGAGGTGAACTTTTAGTGAGGTGAGGCCTGGCCCAGTACCTGCAGCACACACATATCTTGATTTACAGAAGAAAGAAAAGAAGAAAAAACAGCTGAGTCAGTTTTTGATCCCATGACATCACTGGGCTCCACATGACCCTTCCCAGGATTCAGTCTGAGAGACAAAGCACTTTCCAGAAAACTAGTCTGAACCGGTTCCAGACAACAAGCTGAAGCGTTAACCCTCACGGAGACAGAAGACAGGAGGGAGGACAGGCAGTGAAGTCTGCCTGCAGGGAGGCAGCAGGCATTCCACAGGAGTCTGGGACATGGGCACGTGCTCTTAAAGGGGCTGCTCCAAGCTGGGCCTCGATGTCCCGACAGGGCAGGACACTAGAAATGAGACGAAGAGTTTCCCGGAGGACAGCAAGGAATGTAGCTGCCAGGCTCTGACAGAACTCCCGAAGCGCCAGTTCTCAGGACAGTCAGCAGCCATGACCAGCAGCACAGGGAGGAGCACACCGTGAGAGCCCCTCCAAAGTCTCAATCCACACCTGTGGCGTGCTTACACTCGACGCCTCTGAGCTGTTTGCGGCCACGCAGGCAGGGCACCCAGCGCCTCAGTTTCCTCATCGGCAAACAGCCTGGGAGGTATGTGCTGGGCTGGGCAGACCCGGTCCCAGAGCCCACCCTCTAGGAGGCTGGGGCAGCACCAGCCACGGAGGAGACGCGTTCCTGAGCCGACCCCCTCGCAGCCTCCTTGAAGGAGGGCCCGCCGTGGACTCAGCCTGAAAGGAGGAAAGGACAGCGGCTTCTGCCCCCGGGTGCAGGAGGCAGCGCGGCCCTTCTGCACACCTGTTAGGCCAGCGTGGCACTGACATCCATCTGCTCCTACAGGCAGCCCAAAGCACTGAACTGAGGTCTCCCCATGGCCATGTCACCCCTGGGGTGCTCCCTAGCCAGAGTGATCGAGGGCGGGGCTAAGGGCGACGACTTGGCTTCCACCTGCCCCCAGCCTCTCCCTGGCACCCCAGCCGGGGCCTGCCATCGACCCTGCAGCGACTGCTCAGCACCAGCTGCTCCCATACAACCCCCCCACTCTGCTCTCGCCCAATCTCCGCAGCCCCTCAGCCAACTCCCTGTCATGTCCACGGCCCCAGTGAAGCGAGGGACGCTCCCATGTGCCTCTCAGACTAAAGTTCTACGGTTTCTGTCTTTCTCCAACATGCCTCGACCACCAACCCCGTCAGCCTGCTCACTGAGCCTGTGCATCTCGTCTCCCCGTGGGACTGCAGACAAGTCACTGCCCTGAGTGGCTGTCACTGTGGGAGGGGAGGGTCATCTCCTTTGGGCACAGCCTGAAACAGAAGCTCCTCAAACATTTAGGGATTTTGATGAGGAGTGATTCTGGGACCACCTTGGACGGCAGGTACGTGCACCCCCCAGGACGAGGGAGGAGTCGGTGTGGGTGGAAGATGAGGGGAGACCAGAATCTCAGGCAAGGACCCCCACTGGGGTCCGGAAAAATTCTGCCCCGGAGGGAGAAGCTCCCAGTCTGGCCTGGCGCCCATTGGGGGTGAAGGGGATCCAGGCAGATAGGGAGAACACACCCCCACGCACAATGCTGTGTCCCCCAATACTGCACTCAGAGCGCCCCATGCTTCTCCACTCAGCGTCTGCTCCAGCTCAGTGGGGTTCCCCACAGGTTAGGTCCCAGTATGTTCTCCATGAACCTCAGCTGAACCCCAGACCTGCGTGAAGTCCTTCTAACTGCCCACGGATAAGGAGGGGAGTCGATGACAAGATCACGGTGCACCAGGTGACCAGACCAGCGACGCGTGCCAAGTGGCCTCACTTCACTGTCATTGGTGGATGACAAGCAGTCTGTCACAAGGGTGAGAGCAGAGCCTCACCCCCACAGTGCCGCTCCTGCCAGTCCCTGCCAGCAGAGGGCCAGGGACTCCGCTGGCTCGTGCTGCTCAGATAGTGTCCGGGCAACTCACTGTGAAGCCCACGGGCTGGAACGATGCCAACCCTAGGCCCAGAACTGACGGCCTAGCCTATGCCTCTGGTGGGCCACTCTGGGTGAGGGGAACCTTCCGCACCCCTCCCCCACCACACAAAGGACAAGCCAGAGGGGGTGGGCCCGCCAGGGGTGATGGCACCTCCTCCACAGAGCTCTGGTTGCCTTAGCACCCACTGGGGCCTGCTGTGGCCAATCCCTTGGCACCTGGGGCATCGCTCCTGGGGAGGGCAGGGGCTGGTAAGCAGCACTCCTCCTCTCAGTGGGAAGGACCAGTGTCCCCAGCACCTCAGGGCTGGAGGCCACAGCCCTACAGGCACAGACCCAGAGATGGTGACAAAGTTTCAGAAAGAAACCAGCGTTGAGGAATAAAGTATGACTATGACCGACCGAGGATTTCTGCACAACGCAGGGAGGAAGTGCATTAGAAGACTTTCTAAAGAGCAGGTGAAAAGGCTGTCCCCGTTGGTAAATTCGGATCAGCTTCACCATTCCTGGCAAGTGAGGGGAGAATGGAGGGGAAGCTGTGACTGCAGAAGTTGCACCGCAGGCCTACTTGTTCAGGAAATGCAGGCCCACAGAGGGCCTCCCCCTCTCAGAAGGATCCTGTGCTGGCTGCTGCCTGAAGGCAGATCCAATCAGCAGCCCGCCCACTGTCAAGATGTGGCCACCAGGGTGCCAGGATGCCCGAGGCACACGCTGCGCCCCAGGGAGAAGGGCTGGAACCCCAGCAGCCTCAGCCCTAGGCCCTCCTCTCACTCTCCAAACAACCTGCTCTGACGCATCCTCCCATGGGTCCGGGCAGAAGGCAGACGGTAGGATGCACACCGTCCAGGGACGTCCCGGCCACACCAGCAGTGACACCAGCACAGCACACCCCCATCTCAGGACGATGGGGCCACCAAGTCCGAGGCAGAATGCTGACACAGGGCTTAGGGGCAGATGCAAATTTCAACTGCCCCTACCAAAAGCTGTTTTATTTGAGTAAAATGCCACCATCCAACTGGTCTAAGAACCTGGGGCATACAACTCCAAAGGGTGAATTACGCTGCAGCAGGAACCAGAATTTTTAAACAGGACTCAGGAGACCAACAGAAAGCAAGCAGCTCAGGTCAGGCACATAGGCCAGCAAAAAAGAGTAAACAGACACGAGTCACAGAACCACAACCCCGAGGCATTATCATTAATACTCTCTGGACGACCTCACTGTGACTAACGTACCAGCAGTACTACCAGGAGTAAGACTCCTGTCTCAGACATGAGGAAAGTGAGGCTTAGCAGTATGTGCTTGGAAGATGTGACAGAGCCATTATGCTGAAAGCAGACTTGGGATGCTTTTCCCAGAGGCCAGAGAAGAAAGGTCATGTCCAAAAAGGTGGGGGAAGAAAGGTGCTGGGTGTGGACTGACCTGCAGGGGAGCACAGGGAGGTCTGGGATACAATCCGTTCTACAGGATCACCTGGCTGATTTGGGGACAAACTGAGGGAATCTGTATCTTGCGCTCAGGATGGGAAGGGGATGGAGCAGTGGGGAGACATGACCAAATGCTGGATTGTACGTTAGACGACAGAGACATCACAACATGCCAACAGCTGAACGTGAGGCAGAAGAGGGTTGCTCTGTTTTGTTGGATTTTGCCTGAGCAACTAGAAAGAAAAAAGTGATTTTCTGAGAGGGGGAAGAGCAGACGTGGGGGAGGAAGGCTGAGAGTAGAGGTAATTTGGACATGCTGAACATGAGCCATCTACCAGACCCACACAGAGAGGCTGAGTGAGGAGTCTGCTAACAGGTGGAGGCCTGCGCCTGGGGCAGCCCCTGTCCTCAGAACGGCCTGGGGCACCCCTTCCTGCCAGGAAGGAAGGAGGGCTTGTGAAGCAGTGGTCACCAGGGTGGGTGACAATGAAGTCCAGATGCCACCTCACCAACTACTGGCCACACAGGCCCCACTGGGCAGGCAGCTCCACTGGGCCAGAGCACCCCTAAGAAGCCACACAGCACAGGTGGGTCTCTGCACCCCGGTGGTCCCAGGATTGGGGCTCTGTTCTTGCCTTCCAGAACAGACGTCACTCTGCTTGAGGCCTGAGCCACTTCCTGATGCCGATCTCTGAGCAACAGTGGCAGGGATGCGGTGGCTGTGTTTTGGAAGGAACTCACACCCAAAACCAGTTTTAAACGATCATCAAACCCCGTTTAAGGCTGAGTACAAGGGCTGCAGTCTAAGTTGGAAAACAGAAAAATAATCCGATAACCAGCCTGCCCCACCGGACACAGCAGAGAACAGAAGTGGGAATTCAGGGAGTGACTGGCCAGGGCAGCTTGTCACTCCGAGCCTCAATTTCCCCAAACATACCTTACAGATATGATATATGAAGAGACACAGAGTGACGTTAGAAATAACCTGAATGAGAAAATCAAGTTGCACAAACAGTGGTACCTCAGTTTTCTAACGTAATCCGTTCCAGAAGACCATTTGAGTTCTGAAACGTTCGAAAACCGAGGCGCGGTTTCCCGTAGAAAGTAATGCAAAATGGATTAATCCATTCCAGACCTTTAAAATCGAGTCCTAAAACAGCAATTTTGCATGAATTTTACTATCTAATGGTACCACAGATCCATAGAACGATACACAATGAAAGCAATAAACACAATATACTGTACTGTAAAAGCAATAATAAACACAATGGAAAAACAATATTGTAGGTGATAAAAATGAAAATGTAATTTTTTCTTACCTGCAAGGATGATAGTAATGGTTTGGATGGGGGGGTGGGTCCCCTTCAATAATCACAACAGGTGACTGTTGTTCAGGTGTTCTGTAGCCCGCTTCCAGAATCACTGTAGGTGACTCCTCTCCTGCCGTTCCTTCCCTTGATTTTTTTACACCACTGACACCTGGTTTATACTCTCTGGATCTTTTCCTCACTAAACATCTGTCAATTGACATTTGCTTTTTCTGATGTTTTAAAATTTGTCTAAAGGGGGACAATAGCATCATCACAGAAAGTGGTAGTGGCCTGACTTACAGCAGCTTTATCAGGGTGATATTTCTCAACAAAAATTTTCCCTTCGACCCATTTTGCACACATTTCTTTGATCAGTGCAGTAGAAACACTTTGTCTTCCCTCCTCCTCCGAAGACAGTTCCTCAGTAGCTGCCTGTTGCTGCTCCGTCAGAATGTTTTGAAGTTCTCCTGTGCTGAGTTCAGTCCTGTGGTGCTCCACTGGCTCCTCCACACCATCCCTGCTCACTTCCAAGCCCGCGGACTTTCCCAGAGACATAACATCCTCAACAATAGCGTCCTCTTCAACATCCTCAAACACACGTTCAGGGACAGTGTCCGGCCACAGTTTCTTCCATGCTGACTTCATTGTTCTATGAGACACATCCCTCCATGCTTTGTCTATGAGATGTAAGCAATGTAGGATATTGAAATGATTCTTCCAGAACTCTCTGAGGGTTAGCTCTGTGTCTGAGGTCACCTCCAAGCACCTTTGGAACAGTGCTTTGGTGTAAAACTTCTTAAAATTAGACATGACCTGCTGGCCCATGGGCTGGATGAGAGGGGTCATGTTGGGGGGCAAAAACTTTACGATGATAAAACTGAACTCTTCCATCAACTCGTTCTCCAAGCCTGGGGGGTGAGCAGCAACATTCTCCATAACAAGCAGGCACTTCATTGGAAGGACAAGAAGACTTTTTGTCTCGGAGGTATTTTTTTACACTTGGCCCGAACACTTCATGAACCCACTCAATAAAAAATGGCCTGGTTACCCAAGCTTTGCTGTTTGCCCTCCACATCACACGCAATTTGCTTTTTATGACATTGTTTTTCTTAAATACCCTGGGGTTCTCAGAATGGTAGACTAGCAAAGGCTTCAACTTAAAATCCCCACTTGCATTCCCACAAAACAAAAGGGTTAGCCTGTCTTTCATGGGCTTGTGTGGTGACAATGACTTCTCCTCCTTTGTCAGGTAGGTCCTCTTTGGCAATTTCTTCCAAAAGAGGCCTGTCTCGTCACAGTTGAAAACTTGTTGGGGAAGGAAACCCTCTGCCTCTAGATACTCTTTAATTCCAAAACAAACTGGTCGGCGTCTTCTTTGTTGGCACCGGCAGCTTCACCACGTCTCACCACATGGTGTAGGCCACTTCTCCTCTTCAACTTTTCAACCACCCTCTACTTGCCTTGAAAATATCACTCTCAGCACTTGTTCCCGGAGTGTTTTTGATGAGGTCAGCATGCAAATGTAAAGCTTTTTCACAAATTTTGCTCTCAGAAATGCTGTCACCGGCCAACTGTTTTTCATTTATCCACATGAAAAGCAATTTCTCCACTTCTTCCATTGTCTGCGTTCTTTGTCTTGTAAGTGTTTTAACACCTCTTGCGACATTGGATCCTTTAATGGCTTTATTTTTTAAGATGGTACAAATTGTAGATTTGGCAATACCGAACTGCGTTGCCAGATCACACACACGGACACCACTTTCATGTTTGGAAATAATTTCCTTCTTCACCTCTATTGTTGTTCTGTTAATGATTCTCTTGGCTTTGCAGCTTTTATCCATTTCTCACAGCAAGGGGTGACTGGCAGAGGGCTCCTGAGAGGACGTGAACACAGACTGCACACAGTCACAAACACAAATTGGCTGCAAGAGTGCTCCCGAGATGAGATGAGCACGGATTGATCGCACAGTCACCAAACAAGCCCAAATACCACCTCCGTGTTGCGCGGGTGCTCAGGACTCAACAGCCGACAACTAGGCCTCAGGATCTTGCACTCAGCAGGAGCCACGTGACATGTTCGACCTCTGAGGTGTGTTCGAAAACCGAAGCACTTACTTCCGGGTTTACGGCGTTTGTAAACCGAAATGTTCGTCAACAGAGACGTTCGAAAACCGAGGCACTACTGTAGTGTAATACCATTCACATGGTTTAAAAGTACCTTTACAGAAACAAAATACTGACAGTTGACTAAAATTGAAACTGAAAGAGGGCTAAAATCCACAGCACTCATCTCTGAAGAGTGAACGGTTAAGAAACTTTCACTTTCTGTATTCAATTATTTCTCATAACAGTGACTACGTATCGCCTTCCATTCAAAGAAATTAAAGATACAAAGTAAAGCTAGATCAAATAACACCGCCACCTCCGGAGGCTGAGAACTGAAAGGCCCGCGTTAGCAGTGAGGAGGGAGGTGCGCCCACCCCAGCCCTCGGCCAGCACGGCGCTGGTGATGCCCGGAGGACACACGGTCGGCTCCTCAAACAGGCGGAACCAAGAGGAACCAAGAACACAAGAGGAACACGAAACCTCAGGGGGCTGAGAGGGAACCCTGCTGCTCCTTTTCCACTTCTTACTGGCAAATGTCCCCGTAGCGTACAAGTCCACTTTGTCCGTCACTTACTACCACGCCTCTCAAGCTCCACACAATACGCCCAATCCCCTCAGCTCATCACTCAGCCCACCGTCTACCTGGGCTACTAGCTGTCCCGAGCCGGTGTTCAGTGTGGGCTCCTCTGACAGCGCCCATGTCCTGCACGGCGCTGACCAAACGGCCCACAGCGGCAGCAACCCGCGCCCCCCCCCCCCCCGCCCCAATCAACGGCTTCATCCCTCCTCTTGGATCAATGGTAAACTCTTCCTGGCACAAACTTCTTTTTCCCATTCATCTTCATTTCCAACGTGGAGCAAACACTATGGGTTTAGTACGCGCTACTGAGTTAAACCTACAGTTCTATAAATTAGTCTCATGAAATGTATGATTCCTGGGGTTGCCCTAAGGGGCAAAATGGAGCGAACAGGTTGAGTGCTTTCATTGAAGACTCCTGCATTCTGAGAGGTTATCACTTCGTGAGGGGTGTAAATGTCTAACTATTACATTGTTTTGTACACCTGAAACTAAAACAAAATAAAATAAAATAAACAAGCTCCTCGTGACAACAAAAATAAAAAACTCCTGCATTCTGACTTTCTGGAAGGTACTGAGATGGAGCTCCACAGACTGATGCCTAGGTGGGAACAGGAATTCGGGGAGACAGTCCAGGCAGGGGAACAGCATGGGCTGAACCGCTGAACAGAGAGGGTCTCAGGCAGAAGAAGGAAGCCACAGCAAGGTTTACTCAAAAAGAGAAATCTTACCTACATGCAAACTGCCTGAAGCCAGGTTCTTAACCCTTAGTGGTCTGAACACTTCCGACACTCCAGAGACACAGGCATCTTCTCTCCTGTACACACACCATCAGGAGGGCCCCAGGCCCCGCCACCTGACTGGGAGCTCCCTGGGCCTTCAAAAACACAAACTGAGAAGACGTTGGGGAGATTCTCCCTGCAGCAGTCCTGGGGTGTGGGGGGCACACCAACACTCGCTGGGGGTGTCACTCATCCAGAGCCTCTGCTGTTGACAACGGGATGGGCATGCCACGCCGTGAGGTGGGGAAATCCAAGTCTAGGTGGGCCAAGGTTCTGAGCCGAGAGCCCAGGTCCCTACTCCTTTCTACCTGGCACTTTCATAAGCTGCCCACCATGGACCATTCTACTATACGATCTAAAGACCTTTAGTAATTATACTTAGGTGGTTTGTTTTCATCTGGAGTGACAAGGACACGGTGGGGCTAAGACGTACACACCAGTGAGGAGGCTGGAACCGCCATCCTCAAATGCCTGTACGGCAGCCACACCTGACAGAATTAAGGTTTGCCCTGCCCAGGGCCAGGCCACAGAAAACCCCGCAGCCCCCACCCTCGGATGTTGTCACCACCCACCAGGTAACAGGCAGAAGGGCGTCAGCATCAATGTTCCTGCTGTGTCCCTAGTCCTAGAAGACTACTAGCCACACAGAAGGTGCACAGTAAACATCTGATGAATGAACAAATGTAGGTTTTACAAAGAGGAGCTTGGGAAGGGGGGTGTTGGACCAGATACCTCAGGCCCCATTTTTGACACTGGGATCCTCAGATCCTGATCCACGTTGATTGTCCCTCTGTTAAGAGAAATGTGGGCTCTTCTAACTTCATTTACTCCACATGGATCACCTCAGATCCTCACAACCATCTGCAAGGTGAGTGCTACCATCAGCCGCATTTTACAGGTGGGAAAACTGAGGAAGGCGGCGGTCACACAGTGAGTGGGTGGGATGGTGCTGGGTACTAAAGGCCATGCTCTGCCAGGCAGTATCTATTGAAACACCACATCAACAAGGCAGAATCAGACTTGAGGCTTCCAAAGGACACTGCGAGCTCCTTGAGAGGGGGAGTGGGCTTGACTTCTCACCGCACAGGTGAGATGACACAGGAAGTGATTACAGCTTCATGGAGTGGCATGAGTTTGTTTTCAAAGCACAGTCAGTTCTGCTGGAGCACAACAGATATATTTCTAAAAATTACCACATGTTGCAAAACCATGCAATAGAAACAGAGAGCTCCTGGGAACAGTGGGGTTAGTTGCACAGCACCCCAAAACTCTATCAGTCACATAAAAAAAGACAGGAACGTGGTTTTAAAAAGGCAGCATGTTCAATAGCCAAGAACTACACAAATGCTCCCTGAAGCCTGACCCCTCCCCGGGGAAGACCTGTTAGGTGCTGTGGCTGTGGGTGGGCTGCAGTTTCTGAGGCCCTGTGATTAGCTGGTAGGAGTCCGGCTGACTCCAGAAGGGGATGGGCGTGGCCTGAGAGGGGTCACGGTGTGCGCGCTGATTCTGTGTACAGCAGGTGATACTCTGGCTGGGAGCAGTCTTCTGCATTCACCCGGTACAGCAGTCAGCCAACCTTTTCTCAAAGTGACACTAAATATTTTCAGCTCCATGGGCCCCTCGGTCTTGGTCCCGATTACTCAGCTCTACAGCTGTGACAGTATGTCCTCAAATGAGTATAGCTGTGTCCCAGTCAAATTTTATTTACCAAAACAGGTCACCAGCTAATCCAGCATTTCTCCTGGACAAAACAGCACATAACCAAACAGCACAAAACCAAATTGTGTATTATGCTCCAACTAGGCCCTAATATATCAATGGTGTTGGAATAAATCTACTTTTCCAAAACAAACATTACAGCAGAACTGACTACAGAGAAAAGTAAGTTTCAAAAAAAAAAAAAAAAACAGACTTAAACATGTAAATTCAATGTGAGCCCAGGACTCAAAGTTAACCCTTTTGACAAGTCAGAAGAAATCTAGTTTCACACAGAGCCAAGAGCCCAGATGACTGCAGGGTCAGTCAGTCTCACTACACGGGTCTTTACACCGTCCTAAAAGCCCCACACGCTCAAGATAAATAGTCTCCTCCTAGAAGGAAATTATGTGCTATGAACTCAATTACTGCACATGAAACTTTAACCCAGTTACAGAAACAAGCAGTTCCTCAGCACACGAGCCTGAGCATCAGATCCAAGCGCCAAGGAGAAACCCAGGGGCTGAGAAGAACCTGATGGGCAGGGCAGCCAGCAGGGGGGCTGAGGGGAAACCCCACTAAGGAGGGATGTTTGAGCTGGGATGGAAAGTGTGAACAGCTATGGACTGAGTCACTGCAGACCTGGGGGCCGCTGGAGATGCCCTGGAGCAGGAGGGAGCCACAGGACCTGCTTCTCCAGGTAACCAGGACTCACCTTTGCCCTGGAGGGCTGGGTAGAGAGGCATCATCTGTACCAGGGAAACCCTGAAAAGGGCGCTTTACCTGGTTTGAAAGGGGGGGCCCTCCAGGAAGACCCAGGTCCACACCACACTGCCCCCGACTGCCCCACTCCAGGGCAGGCGAGCAGCGCCATCATCGCCCCACATCCTGGGTCCTGTCCGGCAGGTGGATCAAGATCTCTGAACAACCACGATTTGCACCCGCTCTGCCCGGGGCTGCAGCTCCACAGCCCAGCCCAGGGACGCAGGGAAGCCTTGGAGACCTAAGGCTCAGCCTCCACCGGTCGGTACCTCGATCCTTCAATTCTGCTGACCTTTAACTCTGTGAACACTGGGCCTGACTGTTGGGCGCGTCCCTTCACTCCCAACCTGGTGGTGTCCTGTCCATCACTCACTGGAGCTCCCTGGGCTTCGAGACTCAATGAAGGGTTCCTGAGCCTTCTGCCTGCACTAAAAGAGGCCAACGCAGCCTGCCAGGTGGGCAGCCACTTGACAAAAATGAGACAGGTCCTGCTATGGGGCTCTTCTCAAGGCTTCTCATGAGGTGGGCAATTTCACTGTCAGCCTTCGAGGGCCACGGTTCCGGGGTGACTGAGGGCAGTGCAAAGAGAGGGAAAGGGACAAGGAAAGCAGTGCCCAGACTTGCCTTCCATCTGACCCCACTCGATGGACACCCTATCGGCAGAAGACGAATGCAGGAGACAGACACCTCCCCACTCCCCAAAGTGCTGCACGCAAGGCTAGGTGCACACCAAGCACCACACCCACGCGCGTGCGGCCACACCCACGCATGCTCGCACATGCACACCGTACCCACTTACACATGCACAGTTTTCATCCCTTCCTCCCACTTCTGAATCCTCTCTGAATCTCTCAGAAAAGGTCTTTTTTCTTTAACCTGAGCAAAGAACAGCAGTTCTTATGGGTGATCGTGTCCGCTCAGCTCCTAACCCTGTCGCAAGGAGGACTAAAACCATGAAGTACGAAATGAGATTAGAGATACAGGGACCAGGACCACCAACCCCGAAAGCGCGGAGGAGCCCAGAGCCCTGCAGAGCCCCGCGGGGATCCCCGCACACGCCCACCATTTCAACCCACACTCCCTCGAGCCCCGACTGAGCTCCTTCGCACCCGGCTGGAACAGCAGAAATTTTCAAATCACTAGCACTGCAACCACACTCCTGTCTACGATTCTGTGCTTCCAGATAAGGCAAAGAACTTTGCTGCCGTTTATCTGAGTGATGTGTGAACCCTGAAAGGAACTTCTGCAGCACAGGCTGCTTGTTACTCAGCGCCTGGGACACCCCTTCTCCTAGTACATGGTCCACCTGGCCCAGCAAGACATGGACACCAGCGGGCTCCTGACTAATAGTGACCCTGCGCCTGACGGCGACATCCAAGGAGCCAGTGAGCTGGGGGTGCCTCCCCCGTGGGGGCTGGAGGAGCAGCCTGGGGCACCATCCTCAAGGGGGCACAGACACAGCAAGTGCTGTAAGGTGCGTGTGGCAATCTCCATTGTGTAGCAAGCCAACACCAGAAAGGAGTCCACCTGGTGGTCCGGAAGAGAAGAAGAATCTAGAAATGCTTCACATGAGCTGGGCTCCAAGGGTAGAATCTGGATTTGTAGAGAGAAGAGGAAGAAATGGTAGCAGAAAAGGTGAAGAGGCTACCTGAAATAAAATAAAAAAATTTAAAAAGAGAAAAGATGAAGAGGCAGAAACATACAGGCACGTGTAAATCCATCTCCAAGAAAAGCTGATAAAACCAAATAAAAGGAGATCAAAATTTTTATCAACTGTTTTTTAAATGGAACGAGGTTGCCTAGAAGGAAAAAAGCGTCCCCGTTACAGCGAGGCCATTGACGTTCAGTGCTGAGAGGCCAGCAGTGGTAATGGGCCTCCCATGGGCTTCCCTGGGCTTTGGGTGGCCCTCGGAAAGTCCAGGGACTGGGGGTGGAGTAGGGTCTCCACGGGCGTCAGCCTGAGAGCAACGAGGGCGGGAACCTTTCATTGGGTCCTGCAGCACGGGGGGGGGGGGGGGGGGGGGTGTCAAAGAGCTGGCTGTGAGGTGGCACACAGCACACTCCAAAAAGACCTGGACATGCACACACCTTAAATGAGGTCCTCCAGTCACTACATCCAGCCAGTCATTCTGAGCACCAGTGAGCGCAGGGGACCACACTGCCCCTAGCCCCCACAGGTGTTCCCTACCTAATCCTTCCAAGAAAAGGCACCACTTGCAAGTGCGGTGCTCAGCACAGAAGCAGGAGTCGAAGGGGGAGGGGAAGTTCAGGAGCTTCTCAGCCTCCTCCTAACAGCACTCCTAACATACCAGGGGTGCCTGCACATGCTCTCCATCGGAAATGCTGGCGACCCATCAAACAGAAGCCAGCACGCAGGGGGAGGGGGCTCATGCACAGCGAGACCAAGACATCCATCCTATCCGGTCACCTGCAGTCCTAGGTTCAAGAATCACCCAGCAATGCAGGTGGTTAAGACTGAAGTGAAGTCAAAAGAGCGGGCACATTGGGCGTTCCCATTTACAAATAAACACACATTTACAATCGGATTATTTTTTAAGGTGGAGGACTTGTAAATGCTGCCTATGAGTGAATGCTTTTGGAGCATATATTTAACAAAATGAACTTGGAGAGCAGACGCTAACATACTCAAGTGGTGGCCATCCACATTTGTGAAGAGAAAACCTTAACCGTCTTCAGATTCCTCAATGCAAATCCCACAGAGACTGCACAGTGAAGCCAGCATGGCGAGAAGCTCCCCTCGGCAGTGTGTGGGGACAAAGTCAGTTTCAGGATAAGTTATCTCCAGAAAGAACCCTCGGTCACTCCCCTTGGAGCGACTTATGCCACAGAAACGCCAACCCTGTGATGGTGCACCCAGCTGCTCACGCTCAATCTGGGGCAGCCAGGTCCCCACCCTCAACCTCCCTGCCTGGAGTCATGGGGAAGAAAATGAGAGAAAGTGGAGCTCCTAACCCTGGGAGGTGGTAGAGGAGCTATGCTTTTATCTTCCCCCAAACAGAGCCAACCTCCTGAAAACTCTGAACACAGGGAACAACCCTGAGCACAGGCCACGTGGATCCCACTCAGCTGTCTGCACCTCAGCCCCACGCCTGGGCCTCTGAACACCCTTCCCGGCGACATGAGATGAAAGGCCTTCTTCTCCAAGACACTCAGTAGGAGGGAGCGCACCTACACTGACCACATATTAGGAGGAGGAGAGACTAGTAGCAAGTCAGTGTCTTTAAAACTGTCACTAGCTGCCCCCGGCTCGCACTGCAGATGAGGACGTGGCTTTCATGTCTGCCACCTCAGAGGTGCTCAGTAAGCACCCAATGCCGCACACGCAGGACCACTTCCAGGTGGGCATCTGAGCCTTTGGCAGCTGGACTGTGGCCAAAGCCCAACCCTGAGCCCCGGAGAGAGAGAAAGACAGAGAGAGAAACATATGCTGCCGGAGGAGCACATGACCCAGAAACAAAAGTGCCACATGTGAAGGGGAATCGGAGAGATATTAAATGTCCATAGGGAGACGGTGACCAGGAGTCCCCCGGTGCAGGATGTCACTGTGAGGGCTAGCCAGCCACGCTTCTCTCCCATGAGAAAGGACCAGCCCTCTGTCCCCTCCCAGCTGCCTCCTGGGCCCTGAGCCTCGTGGCCCACAAAGGGTTACGCCTGCCATTTCCATGACATCGGCAATGTACCCATCGGGTATCACATCACAAAATGGGAGGCCCTAACGCTTCCAGGGCCAACTCCCTAGGGACCCAGCAAAGATGCAGCCTTGACTGCCAGCTCCTTCAAGGCCTGTGGATGGAAATGGCAGGGAGGTTTTGCACAGAAAATTCCAGGAAGGGCCAGAAAGGCCTTCTCCATTCTGGGGGGGGGGGGGAGACATGAGTAGAAAGTGGGGGAACCAGGTGTGCATCTGCTGTTGTCTTAATCAGGGTGCCCAGTAATGTGGTGACACCACTGCCTGGAGGCCCTGCCGGGCCTTCCTTTGTCGAGCTCCTTCCTGTACACATTCGTCAGTGTCACGAGTCTGCGGCTGCCCCAGGAGGATCCGAACCAGCAGGGAAACTACATGTAGGGCTAAAGCAAGTTTCTGGTCTCAACCAAGCCCACGGGCCTAAGAAACAGTTCTCACAGCATTTTCTGCACAGCTGTAAGAGCTGGAACAGACACCCACATCTCCCCTCCACCCTGTAAGTGGAAATCTTCCCCTTGGGCAGGGGTTGTTCTGGTTATAGACACCCTCCAGGAAACAGCTGAGCTGAGCTAAAGGGTAGCATGTTAGTGGTCCTTTTGTAAAACCAGTTACATCCCAACTGCTCCTCTAGCAGCCAAGCTCACTCCCAGACCAGGGCCTTTGCACTTCCTGCTCCCGGTGCCTGGAAAGCTTCTTCCCCAGGTGTCTGTACTCCCTTTATTCAGGTCTCAGCTGAGAGAGCAAATGACATGCCTCTCCCTCCACACATTCTCCTTAATGGAGTTCAGCCCCGTGACCACTTCATCACCACCTACCATTCTATTCACTCCTCTCTGTGTGTCCTCCCATGCCCCACAAGAACAGGGAGCACCTCTTTGTTCAGTGCTACCATCCCAGAGCCCAAGACAGAATGGTGCTCAATACATATTTGTTATAAAATTAGAAAAAGTACTTTCAGAATCCCCAGCATCACGCTCCCATTCATTCCTGGTTAAATAAGCCAAAATGTCTTCATGCCAATAGAAAAGATAATGATCAACAACAAAACTCTTCTCTCACACCACATACAAAAATTAATTCAAAATAGGTCAAAGACCTAAACATTAAAAGCTAAACCTAGTATAAAACTCCTAGAAAGGGCTCAGTTGGTCAGAACGTGAGCTCTTAACAACGTTGCCGGTTCAATTCCCACATGGGCCAGAGAACTGCGCCCTCCACAACTACCATGTTTCCCCCAAAATAAGACCTATCTGGACAATCAGCTCTAATGCGTCTTTTGGAGCAAAAATTAACATAAGACCTGGTCTTATTTTACTATAATATAAGACCTGGTCTAACATAACATAATACCAGGTCTTATATCAATCTTTGCTCCAAAAGACACATTAGAGCTAATTGTCCGGCTAGGTCTTATTTTCAGGGAAACGGGGGTAGACAAAACAATGGTTTGAGCTTGGAACTGAGCCACCGATGGGTAACCGGTTGGCACAGTGGTTGGAGTGCAGTGCTCATAACACCAAGGTTGCTGGTTCGAGTCCCACATGGGCCAGTGAGCCGCACCCTCCACAACTAGATTGAAAAGTAACAACTTGTCATCCGGGAAGAACACACTGTTCCCAATACAGTAGCACCTCGGTTTTTCGGTTTTTGAACGTCTTCTTTTTGAATGTTTGAATGTTGACGAACATTTCGGTTTACGAACCCGGAAAGTAAATGCTTCGGTTTTCAAACACGCAGAAGTCGAACTAGCTGTCGGCTGTTTTAGAATGTTTCAGAGCTCGAACCATCTTCCGGAATGGATTTCGTTAGAACACCGAGGTACCACTGTATTTCCCAATTAAAAAAGAAAAATGAAACAAAAATAACTCTTAGAAGAAAAAATAAGGATAAATCACGACCTTGGATTTGGCAACAGATTCTTAGCTAGATACCAAAAGCACAATAATAAAGAAAAAATTGGACTTCAACAAAATTCGTATCTTTTGTGCAAAGGGTACTACTAAGAGAGTGAAAAAACAACGCAGAATGGGAGGAAATATTTGCTATCTGATAAGAGTCTAGTGTCCCAAGTATATAAAGAGCCCTTACAACTCAACAAAGAGACAGCCAATTCTAAAAAAGGTCTTGAATAGATATTTCTTAAAGATGAGAAATACATACACAAATGGCCAGTAAGTACATAAGATGTTCAACATCACTAATCACTAGGGAAACGCAAAGGAAACCACAATGAGATACTGCCTCCCACCCACTAGGATGGCAATAATAATAATAAAAATTAATGGAAAATAAATATTGGCGAGGATGTAGAGAAACTGGATCCCTCGTACATTGCTGGTGGGAATGTAAAATGGTACAATGATGTGGAAAACAGTCTGGCAGTTCCTCAAAAAGTTAAATACAGAATTACCATATGATCCAGAAATTCCACTGCTAGGTATATATCCGAGAGATGTGAAAACATATTCAAATAAAAACTTGTATACAAATGTTAAAAGCAGCACTATTTACAATAGCCACGAGTAAAAACAACCCAATTGTCCATCAACAGATGAATAAACAAAATGTAGTCCCATCTACACAATGGAATATTATCTAGCCATAAAAATGAAGTTCTGATTCACGTCACAACATGGATGAATGTGAAAACATGCTAAGTTAGAGAAGTGGGACACAAAAGGTTACACAGTGTATGATTCCATTTTATCTGAAATGTGCAGAACAGACAAATCCATAGAGACAGAAAGTGGATTAATGGTTGCTAGGGCCCTGGGGCGCACAGAGGTGGGGGAGCAGGGAGTGAGTGCTAATGGGTACAGGTTTCTTTGGGGGATGATACAAATCTGGAATTAGAGGTGTTGGTAGCACAATCCTGTGAGTGTATTAAATGCCCATGAATTCACACTTTAAAATGGTTAACAAGGTGAATTTTATGTCATTTTTTTTAAAGGCAGGATAAAAAACAAAACAATCCTAATCCCAAGAGCCACAACTCCTCTAGAGTTGCGAAACTTCTAAAAGACAAAAGCAGGTTTACTCTGACCCCAAGAGCAGAGAATCATGTCTTCAAGAAAAGACTCCTTTGTGCACCAAGCTCCCCAAACCCCGAAGCGCCCTCACCCAGGGGGCCGCAGCCTCCTTGGGCGTCACTTGTCTAGCCGTGCTCCCAGCGCAGCAAGCCCACCACACAGATAGGAACTAAGTAAGAACCGTCTCCGAGCAAAGGAAGGAGCTGATGATGCCCTGGCGTGTGACTCTGTGGGATGGGACACACAAGAGACATTTTATTGATGGAAGGCCAGGGTGGAGGGTCACCAGGCCACCACAGGCAGAGTCCTAGTCAAGTCAGGACCATCAGAGGCTTCTCACTGCGCGTGTGCCACCGGCCTTAGTCTCACACGTGTTTCACTCATTCATTTGTCCAAACATGGGCTTAAGTTTCTACCAAGGACGAGGGCTGGTTGGGCCCCAGAGACACTCCCCCAGGGGGGTTCCAACAACAGGCCTTCCACCCAGAGCAGCATGGGCCCCAGGAAGCCCCAGGAGGATACACACGGAGGCGGGAGTGGGTAGCGGATACATAGCAGGTGAGTGACGTGGGGCAAGGTCCCCCCCCATGCTACGAGGTACAGTGATCCCTAGATGGCACAAAGGCTCCAACTTGTAAGGCACTGCTTGTTATGAGACAAAGTCGTGTAGAAAACCAGCTGCCCACCTACTTGATCCACTCGACTGCCTATGGCGGCTATGGATGGACACCACCAATGGGAAGGTGAGACTGGTCTCTAATTAAGAATGTATTAACGTGGGTCTGCAAACAACGTCCGGGCTGTCCAGAGCCAGAGTGCTGAGGTGGAGAAGCACAGGTGGTGAATGCAATGTGCTCCAGGGTGTGAGGGAGGGACGGGCAGACCAAGGCTCACGGAACAGAAGGGGCCACCCACCATAGCACGCCACGTCGAACCAGAACGACGCCTGGTTCCCCTCCACACGCTTCAGCTTCCTTAGCTGTGAAATGGGAACAGCACCCACCCACATTATCACTAGTGCTCTCCGAGGGCCCACGAAAGGCCGCTGTGAGTGTTATTACAGAAAAGAATGCTGTAATGAGAGTCTGTCCCACTTGACAGGCCACCAGACATAGCCCCTCAAAGCAACTCCAGATACTCTGCTGAAGGTTTTCTGTTTGAATTTAAACTAACCACAGACTAATCACCATGACTTTGTAAACAGCTGTTTCCCTGGCCTGGGTGATGTGCATTATAAAGCTCCCGAGGGAATGCCTGGGTCAAACCTGTTTTGTAAACTTTGATTATGGAAAATTGCAAACGTACCCATACAAGTAAGGAAAGCAGCATAATTATTAATAACTGCACATGCCTACCACCCATGCTCTTCAGGTGACCAACACTGGTGTCCCACACCCCACCAGCTTCTGTGAAACGAATCCTATGCAACATGCATTTACGAAGAAGAGGGTCAGTATTTATCTCCACAGGACAAACCGCCACCACCCCACAATCATACCTTCAACAATTTAACAAGCATTCCATAATCTTTATCAGAGTCACATTTGGTTGAAATCTATAGGTTCCCAATCCCCTTCCTTTCAATCATACATTGAAGAAATGAGGTCATCTGTCCTGTTTCCCAGTTAGGTTTTGCTGGTTGCGTCCCTGTAGTATAACGTCACACGCCCGATTTCCCATAAACTAGATTTTGAGGTCTAACCAAGCACACGTCCCTCCGGAAGCACATGTGCCCTCCTTGGGGGCTGACCACTGAAGACTGCTGTTGGGACCCACCATTTCATTAGGTATCTGAAAACTTATAAACGTAAAATTCCATCACTTCGTTCTAATTGGCCAGAATATGTCAATGGGTGCACTGTTCATTAGCCACATGTGGCTATTTTAAATAGATTAAAATTAGGGCTTCCAGGCAGGAATTTGCGCCCATTCCCAGGAATGTTTCTCGGTTTCCCATTCCGGAATCCTGAGATATAAACTGTTTTCTGTTCTCTACGATGAATCGTTCCCACAAAGTGACAGCTGATACTACCAACCACCTGGGTTCAAGGAGCCGATTTTCCCGATTTCCTGAGCAACTTTTCTCGGGATTCAGGTCGGGAAAGTAACAAAAAAACTTCCAGAGAACGGGAGGGCATTCCTGCCTGGAAACCCTAATTAAAATTAAATAAAATTAAAACTTGACTTCCTCAAACTATTCCAGGTGCCACACTGGATGGTGTGGGTTCAGAGCATTCCAGAAAGTTCTGTAGGGCAGTGCTGATCTGTGAGGGAAACTTGCTCTCACCCACTTATTTTGTTCCTCATAAGTTCGGGCCATAGAAAAGAGGTAATAAACACTTGCTTCTTTCCTTCTATTTACCAATTTTCAAAATGAGTTGGGTTTCACCCCCTCCAAAGGGACCAGGGAGTGTCTTTCCTTTCCTTTGAGCACCAAAATGACCCGTGGGTTTTTAACACATTTGATGTTCCAACTCGGGGACTCCTTGATCTCCCTCATGCTCACCTGTCTCACCTTGGCCAGGAGTGCCCCGTGAATCCTCCTGGCAACTCCAGTACCAACTGACACAATTGGAATAGTCCAATTCAAATTTAGAATTAAAACATTTTAACTTAAATACTTTGATTTTATATTTACACTTTTCTTTCATGCTGAAAATTTTGGTTCTTAAAGATACTACTTAGAAGTGTTTTCTTCTATAAGACTATTGGTATTGTTCAGCTGAAACTAGAATTCCTAAAAACAGTTACAGATTTTTAAAATTTTCTTTTTGCCTTTATGGTATATTCACTAAAACATTCACAAACCACTGTGTTTTAAAGTCGTGTAAAATAAATCCTGTCTGAGAGGTTAAGTCACCAACTTGAGTTATAACTGACATGCACCTAGATTCTTTCATTTCGCTTTGGTTTTCAGGGATTGTTGCCCCTCCTCTCCCATTTGACATACTTTTCGTTTGTAATTATGGAAAACACCCCCCCCCACACTCAGAAAGGAAATCCAGGTAAGTCTCCAGTAACCCTGTGTGTCCTCTCATTCCTCCTCCCAACTCACCATGTGGTTAATTTATGAGTTATATTTCCATTTTTAAAAATTAAATATAAGCAAATACACATCCATTCATATCCCCCCACCTCTCCTTAGATAAAAGCGAGGGCACTGCATCTCTCTATCCTTCACCTTGTTCCTTTTCACCCACTTGCCATTTCACCCTAGAAATCCCATCAACATGATGGAACATCCACCTGTCCTTCACTGAGGGGCTCACCTCCACCCCATCGGTCCCCGGCCCTCACTGACAACTATCTAAGTCACTTTCCAGTTTTGCTACTTCAGAATGTTGTAAAGAACAGCACTATCACAATCCTTATTTTTAACAGTATATCTTCAGGATACATTTTTAGAAGTGGAATTGCTGGAACACAGGGGAAGCCATCCCCCCTCAGAAGTGATGAATCCTCAAAAGCAGCTCACGGTGCTGCCTGATTCCCATCAACAAAATGGAGTCCACCTCTGTGGACTGAAGGTCAGAAATGTCTTGAAGAAGCTCCAACATGCATTACTCTTAGTATCAAAAAGACTGAGCATCTTCCATACCTTGGTTAAGGGCACTTCTCTTTCTGTAAACTGTTTTTCTATAAGGCTCCCATTTTTGATCCTGAACACCCAACACAAGGCCCCTGGCACAGGAGCAATGCACAGCTGCTGAACAAACAGGACCCCAAAGGCCAACTTCGATGGTGGACATCACGTCCACTGGCTGAGGCCGACAGCCGGGCCTTCCATGTGCACACCAAAATCACACTCAATGTGACCACCATGGGAGCTGTGTGGGCCTCAGGACTTGCCTGGAGCCAGCCCTTCTCCTGCCCTGCCTCTCCTCTGTGCCCAGTGGGTCCTGGATGATAAGAATGGGGAGACCCCAGCTGACCACAGGCCATGGTTCAAATGAAGTAGGTACAGGCTGGCGTTGACCAGAAAAAAACTAAAAATCTATCTGTTCAGCTTATACCCCACGACAAAAAGCACATACGGTCACATATTTACAAACATTTAAAAATAATTACTCAAGGGTGTTTTTTTGCCTGTCTAACATTGACCATCATGTGCCATGATTAGTCACAGGCCATCCTTTGCATCAAACCCCTTCACACAGTGAGTGGGGAAAGGCAAGGCCTGAAGGAACACCTGGGATGGTTTCCGGAAGTTCCCTTCTGAATTCCCAATGACTACTTGTAATGCTGTGGCTGCCTCTTCCCTGCTGGCCCTGTGACAGGATGAGGTGTCACTCATTCGGCAAGTACTTATTGCTCAGACCATGTACTTCTTTCTGAATTAAAAAAGGGCCAGGCACAGGTGGGGCACCAGCCTCGGACCTTGGAGAACCTAAGCCAGCCTGCTGCCTTCAGACAGTGCCCTAGGCCGCAAGTAAGACCTTTTGCAGATATCAAGTTTCATGATTTGTAAACACTAATGTCCACAGAGAGCCTGTTGACAGCCAAGGGCCAGACCACACACGTCATGGCCACCCCATTACGTGCCGCCACCAGCACATGTAACAAGCCAACACCGATGATCCTCAAGTGGCTCTAGGACACCGGCATAGACTTTTGCATGACTTCTGCTCTCCAAAGAGCTCTAAGGAAATCGGGCGGGGGGGCGGGGGGGCCGTAAATGCTGCAGCCACCATGACAACAGTCTGCAGGTTCCCCAAAACGTTAAACACACAGTTACACATGACCCAGCAATTTCACGCTTCTGTCTATACCCAAAGGGGCTAAAAACACGTTTGCACCAAGTTCGTATAGACAAATGTTCGTAACAGCACTAGTTATAATTGGCAAAAGGTGGAAACAGCCCAAACGAATAAGCAAAATGTGGTCCATCCGTGCAATGGAATATTATTTAGCCATAAAAATGGATGAAGCACTGATTCATGCTACAAAATGGATGAACCTCAAAAACATGCTACGAGAAGTCAAACAAACACACAAAGTCACTGACTTGTATACTATAAATGGATGAATTGTATGGTATGCAAATTACATTTCAATTAAAAACATTTTAAACACCAGTAAAGCTTATTTCTATTAGAACATTCTGGAAATGTTTTCTTGACACCAGGATTACTTGACCATGTCTAATGGTCTATAGTTTCTTCCGATAGGCAGATAAAAACTGAAACTTCACAAAACCGACCCTACCCTGTCACGTACTGTGTTCCGCCCAGCAGGCAGGTCAAGCAGTCAGTTGTCACCCAGGCCGGCCAGCTGTGACGCTGTTTAGGACACACACCCCTCGGCAGTCACCTGCCACTGGACTGTAAGAAGCAGCAGCTGACCAACCCAGGAAGTCTCCAAACTGCCCCTACTCCTAAGATGACTCTCAGTTCTACCTTCCCCAGGTGGGCAGCCCTAAGCCAAAACGTCACTAGCTGAGCCCTGACGGCAACAGACACAATGCAACCTGGATGACGGGCTCTGCCTACTGGGTCCCAAGAGCCCTGGACAGAGTCTAAGCAGGGGTGGTGGGGGATCAGTTTCCCCACAAACACAGGGCAAGGTAAGGACATGCAGCTTCAAGTACCAGGGCAGGGCCCTGCAACACTGACGGTGGTTAAAGAAATAGTCTACTTGTTTTGGTCAGCACTGGGAAATCACAGCAATGGCCTGAGGGCAAAGGCCACCTGGCTGGGATTACCCCCACAGAGGACAGCTCGGCCTATTTAAGCCAGGATTTTTCAAGTGAGTGACCCCTGAAACAGTAGGGGAGGTGGGCACTTCTGGGTGGCCCTGTGGAGACAGTCCAGCGCGTGAGCCTGGAGGGACTTGCCTCCCTCCATCCCCTCTAGGAGGTGGCTGTCAGCTTCTGCCGCAGTGCTGTTTCCAATGTCCTAGGAGCTGAAGGAGGCCCAGTGGGCAAGTCAGAGCCTTCATTACAGGTACAAGACCCCAAGCACTCACCTGGCTTCTGGGCATGGGACACTGGTCCTACCAGCTGGCCATGGCTGCAGCTACGTCAGAAGGCAACTTGTGTCAACGTGCTGACCAACCTAAAGTGAAGGACAGAGAAAGAAACATGAGTTTCTAAGGAGTTTTTGGAACATTCCAGCAGTTTTAAATGCCTCCAAAGCCTGGGATTACACAGTAAAATTGCAGATTTCAACCAAAGCTCTGCCTCTGCGACCTTCCAGGGGGCGGCTGAGGAAATGTCTATCAGTCTATGACCTGATGAAGTGCTAACCAGTGAACGCTCGCATCACAGATGCCGTCTTCAGCAATAAGGATGGAGACGTTAAGTCGTTTCACAGCCACACACCAACAGGCCAAACACAGAGAAGATGGTTCGTGGTTTTGATTGTAACACTGACGTTAACAGCAGAAACAGTAATACCCAGCATTTAACAGGTGCTTAGTAGTGAGTTCTGGGTACCATGCTGAAAGCTCAGTATTTCTATGAATCCCCAGGACAATCTCAGGAGACAGGGTCACCCAGGTCTCCCTCTCCAGATCTGACCTCTTTGCTCCCTGGCCTGTGTTCCCCAGCATAGGCCCCAGGGAAACCCCCGCCATTCCAGGCAGTGCAGGGTTTGCCCTCCGAAGTTGAGGCTGTGACATGCCTGAGACAGGCACACTTCACCTCCCAAATGGAGGCGGCTTCCCCTCTGTGAGACAACTCCCAGTTTTACCCCAGGGCTCATCTCCACAGGGCTCATTCGACCCAGGGAGACGGGATGCTGTTTTACAGACAGGAGGACGAAGTCTCCAGAATGTTGAGGAACGCTCCTGAGGCCACAGAGACAGCCACCTCCAGGATTTCCCCTTCTTTGAAACATCAGACATCCAGGGCTCCAGGCACATGGGCTGAACGCGGTGAAGCAGCCAAATCCCACGCTCACAGGCAGTGCTGGCAGGTGTAGCTTGCGGAATATTGTCAGTGTCACCTCTGTTGTCATTCTTTGTGCCCACATGACTACCAGGAGCTTTCTCTGATATGAAACCTTTATTTTTAAACTGGGTTCACGGCAATTCATACACACCTCATGAATGGCAAGAAACACTCCCACAGGAGAACTTGCAAACTAAGCAAATATCGGGGAACTCTATGGAAAGAACTTTGGGCACCAAGGAGCAGACAGCACCCTCCTCAGTGAGGCCCAGAGCCAGCTGTGGCCACCACCAGGGCTAGCTCCTAGGAAGGGGGACCCTGTCAGGGTCTTTGGCCCCATCCAGGCTGGGAAACGCAGTGGACACACCATTAATCCTAGTTCTTCCATTCCTCCTGAGCCGTGGGCTCTCTCTGCCATGGAGGGGAAGCCTCAGACGGTGGCCCTGGGCTTCCTGGGCACCTGTTCTTTTCAGGATCAAGGTCAATACACAAAAGTCAGCAGTATTTCTACACACTGGCAACAAACAACCAGAGCTCAAAGCTTAAAAAAAAAAAAAAATCACTTAAATAATACCATAATGTGAAATACTTAAGGATAAAGTCAGTTTTTGAAAACTGTAAGACCTATAAACTGAAACTACAATGATACATCCCTGCAAGAAATTAAAGGAAACCTAACTAAATGGAGAGATAGGTCTTGTCCATGGGTCAGAAGGTATCAACTCTCCCCTCCAAAGTGATCCACAGATCCAATGCCTTCCCAATCAAAAATTCCTGACATCATTTTTTGTAGCAACAACAAGCTGATTCTAAAAATTTATATGGAAATACAAAAGACTTAGAATAGCAAGAACAACACTGAAAAAGAGGAACCAATTTAGAGGGCTTACCTGCGCTTAAGATTTACCATAAGGCTACGTAACCAGGACAGTGTGATACAGACGTACGGACAGACATGTAGACGGACCAACAGAATACACCCACGCACATGTGGGCAACTGACTTTCCACAAAGATCCAAGTACCCGACTCCGTGAGGCAACAAGACACACTGGACATTTCCTGGAGGGTTAACCTTAACTCTGCAAAGAGGAAGGTCATCTTAATCTGTTATCACAACACACAGTGCATCATGGGTAAAGTGCAACAGGCAAGAAGTTTTAAGGTCACCTCAGACCTTCACACTCCACCACAGCTTTCCCCATTTCAGTTCATGGCACATCCACCATCTTCTAGCCGCTGAGATGAAAATGTGGAGTTGCCCTCTTGATCGGACTACCCACCCTCCAGCCCATCAGGAAATCCTGTTGGTTCTGCCATCAAACACATCTGGGGTCCAACTGCTTCTCACACCTCCACTGGGTTCCCTGCTTTCACTCCTGGGCTCAAAACCCCCTGAAGGTCCCACATTCACGCAGAATGAAACTGCCGTCCCTGGCCTTGGCGGCCAGCCCGCCGCCAGCCTGCTCATCCTGCTCCAGCCACGCTGGCCCTGGCCATGCTTCCCACACACCAGGCCCCTTCTCACCCTAGGGTCTTTTTATGTTTTAAGCAAGATTTCCAGATACCTCAGCATTTTAACAATCAAGTCCTCAACGTGCCTCCCAAATTCAAAAGGAACTTTGACACTACCGTACAATCGTCCCTAAATGTCGGCAAATGCCCAGTCCACATTTAGTGCACATAGTTTCTCAGAAATGTCTGTACCGGCCGGTTCCAATGGTAGGTGCTAGGGAATCTGTGCTAGCTGCTCCCTCTGCCTCAGGCACTCTCCCCGAGAAGGCTGCTCCCTCCATGTCCCACTGCTCAAATGACTCCCTTGCAGAGGGCCACCCTGCCCCTTCTGTCCCACAGCCCTGGCCTCTCCACACCTTCCACACAATGTGGCTACTGTGTCTGTGGACTTTCTCACCCAACAAAAACGTAAATGCCACAGGGAAAGGGGTGTCTATCTGCCTGATGCCAGCACCTAGAACTGTGTCGGACACATACCAAGTGCTCGATAAATATTAATGGCATGAATGAGGCAGGTTTAACACTGAAGAAGGAACCAATTTGAGGAGCAGCAGCCCCTCAGATACAATTAGTGTGAAATTCACCAAGGAGCAGAAACTGAGCAGAGAACACTTAGCACCATGAAAACTGGGAGCATATCTCTAAAATAAACTGTAATCTCTTTTCACTGATACATCATTTGGACTGTTTTGCCATCCACCCTGCACTGGCTGGGTTAAGAGAGCTTTTACTGTTTTTATTTCCAACCCATACGTTTAAAACAGCATCAAGTAACCCTTAAGTACACAATTACCAACACCTAAGAGACTCTTCTGCTCCCTTGATAAATCATTATGGTTTGGCTTTAACCCTGCACCTGGGTACTACACTCACGCGCACACGTACAACTCTGCAACCCACCCCAAAGCAACAATTTCCCAGTCTGAGAGAGATCACACTTGGTGGTGGGCAGCCATGGTGGTTTACATGAAATCAAGCCACTGCACTTTAGGCAACAGAAGTCCTTTGTGCCATTTCATCCTCTTGAGCTCAGGCAAGTGAGGTCGGCTCCCTTTTAACTTGAGGGGAGGAGCCGTGGCCAGACATGGGCTGCTGTCTGGGGAGCTCCGGTTCCGAGGAGACGCTCAGGTTGCAGCACACTGAGCAGCACCCGTGGCCAGAGCAGGGACAGGTCTCTGGGGCGAGGGGCACCTGACCTGCAAACCTGGGCTCTCTAAGGCACCCCCAGAGAGCCCATCATCCCTGCTGAGGCTCAGCCCTATGAAAGCTGCATACCTCCGGTCTCCTACCACCATCTGCGCTCACCAAACATTTGTGCTGTCTTTAAAATTCTTCAACTGTGTCTGAACCTAAATATTTATTAGGTTGGTGCAAAAGTAATTGCAGTTTTTGCAATTATTTTTAAGCTTTAAACAGCAATTATTTTTGCACCAACCTAATACATCCTGGCTCCAATCCAGTCCTGGAAACACAACATTAGGCAAAAAAAAACTCGAAGGTGAAACCCAACAATATGTTCACCTTCTCCCAGCCCTAGGTCCACAAAGGCCACTTGTGCCATGCAAACTGAATGGCCCTGAAGACAAGGGTCATCTAGACAGTCTTAGCAACTGCACTGCCCAACCCTCAAGAAGGGGAACTCCCCAGTCAGCCCTTTCAGAAAGGAAGAAACTGAGGCAGGGGAACAGTGAAGCATCTCAAGGAAGCCCAGAGGTCACACTGCTCCAACACGTGCTGGCTGGTTGGGGAAGGATTCACAGTAAACTACTGCCTGGGCCTGTGGCAGTAAAGGGTTTTCCTGGGACAAAGCCACACCCACCCGAGTGCACACTGTCTACAGCGGCTCCACCCACAAAGCAGAGCTGAGCAGCAATAACAGAGACAGTCATTGGCTTTGGCCTCCAAAGCCAAAAATATTGACTACCTGTTCCTTGAAAGCAGGAGGAAACAACAGCCCTGATGGGCTGTGCTGAGTAGTGAAGGGACAGTGGTGACCCCGGCATGGTGGCACACCCGACAAAGTTAGGGCAGAGGCACACCAAGGAAGTGCTGCAGCTCCGTGCCGGCCCCTGGGGACAAAGCAGGACCTGCTCTCCCCAAAGCACAGAGCCTATTAACCCGAGAGCAAGGGAGAGCATGACTCGGCAGAGAGAAGCAAAGCAGCAGCCCCACGAGGGCCGCAGAGCCCACGGCAAGGCCACACAAGCCCGTCCTTGGCAACCAGAGCTGGCCTGTCTCCACTGTCAAGCCAAGGCGTCCACTGGGGTAACAGCCAGTATAGTATGTGTCCTCCAGGCCCCTGGTCTATTCCTGCTTGTCCTGTGATTCCTCAGCCACCGTAATCACAGCCTCACTGAGGGACGGACTGTCCCCTCCTGGCACTGCACCAATGAGGCCATTCCTAAAGCCCTGGAACCCCCCCAATGCTCGCGACACCCCAACATTGCCTTCAAAGCCCTGCCTGCTTTAGGCCCAGGCACCCTACGAAGGCATCTGGCATTCACAGACTAGGTGTATACACACGCCACGCTCCCAGCTCCAACCACACTGGCCTTGTCTCGATTCTGCATACCCACCACACCGCCTGCCCCCACCATCCAGCCTTTGCACATGCTGTTCCCACTGCCAGGAGAGCCCTTCCTTCTTCCCACCCATCCTTCAGACACAAGCACCTATGACTCAGGCCCGGTCTTCCTCACTAGTTCCTACCCGCCCCCTTCCAACCGGAGGGCTATAATCTCATCACTTGACAGAACTGAAAACTGACATGACAGTCCACTAAGTTCTCTTCCCCAAATGCTCCAAGAGAAATGGCTCTTGCTCATCTCCTTATCCAATGCCGAATGAAGCACGCAGGAGGAAATGATGAAAGCGCATCCTTCGTGAGTTATAAATACCCAATCACTATGTTTCCACCACGGACTTGAGGCAAAAACAACAGTATAAATATAAACTCTATCTAGGAAGAAGCAACATGGAGATAGGCAAGGCCACAGCCCACCACAACCCTACCCTCCCGCACACGCAGCTGTTTGGAGAAAGGCTCTCGTCGGTTCCAGAGGCCTCTATGGCCTTGTACCTGAAAGGGTCACCCGCCTCCCCTGTCATGGCTAAGATGGTGAGCTGCCCCCGCACCCATGCGCCTACACCCTGCACCCCACTCTTTCTTTCCCATCCTGCACTCCAACACCCAGTCCTCCTTCCAACAGATCCTTGTTCTCTCCCCAAGGCTTGACGCTCCCACTGGGCATCCCAGGAGTCCTTCCCTTCCACATCACCACCACCCCGTTCCAGGGCTTCGTCCTCAGCCTCGGGACCATGCGGAGGACCACAGGACAGACCCTAGCACCAGGCAGGTTCTCAAACAGAAGCAACTCGAGCTTACTTTTACTACTGTGATGAACGCTCTTCCTCAAAATATTGACTCCTTTCTAGAGGTTCCTTTCAGTGTTTCCCACCTCACTCCCCAGCAGCTGACCAGGCAAGTCCACACGGCAGCTCAAAACTTCAGATAAACCCCGTATTTAAAATGCCCAGGAATGAAATGTCCACATCTAGACTAGTCTGAGACTTGGGGAAGTGTTGGAAGTGTTTAGCACTGAGGATGTGTGTGGTGAGTTCCAATATTGAAGGTCATTCTAAAGAAGACGTCACAAGAACAAAAGAGGAAATGACTTGTTAGTAAGGACCTATGAACTGGTGTCTCCCACTCGGGGTACGTGCACCAATATGGGCTGTATTAAGGGAATTCTCTGATGAATAGCCAAAGGAATACCTTTGATCTCTGAGCCAAGCGCTGGAGCAGAGAAGACCTTGTATGTTCCTGGTCTCTGCTCTCCGAAGTCCCCTGAAGACTCCAGGAGTCCTGTGTCACCCCACCAAGCTGGAGGAAATACATCCAAGCCCCACCCCTCTAGGGACTAAAGAACACCCACAGAATCTCTGTGCTCCAACACTCCCAAGATGATGTTACAATGATCCTTCTAGAACCACTCATATCCTTTTTTTCTTTAAATCCCACAGTATCTGGCACATAGTAAGTCATCAAATCATGGGTGCCTTTGTTCCTTTCTCCCTAGCTAACTCTTGGATGATAAAATGAATGCTCTCATAATGATGAAGGATATATTTCTGAATTCAGAAAGATCCCATTTTTTGTTAAAATATACATGATATAAAACTTACCATCTCAGCCATTTTTAAGTGTCCAGTTCAGTGATGGGAAGTTCATGCACAATGCTGTGCAACCCTCCAGCTCCAAAACCTTTTCATCTTGTAAAACTGGAACTCCGTCTACATTAAAAACTGATTCCCCATCCATTCCACCTTCCGTCTCTATGAATCTGACTCCTCTAGGGACCTCATAAAAGTGGGATCACCCAGTACTTGTCCTTTTGAGTCTGGCTTATTTCACTTAGCACAATGTCTCTTCACGGTAGAACCACACACATTATTTAACCCTTTGGGGCTTACGTGTGTACAGAACAAAGCCCATGGGCCTGGCACACCACACCGAAAGTTTGACTCTAGAACCCTGCTTCCCAGACCAGCCATCTCCCTGGCACCCTCCACTATCAGTCAGTCTTGCCCATCACTCCTCAAATAAACTGCACGCAAAGCCACTAGCACTGTAAAGACTCAGAATGGGGAGCTGAGCAGCACTGAATGCTGTGCCTCAGGCGCACTTCAATGCTCCTGTCTCACCCCAGCTCTTACTTCCCACAGCAGCGTCTCCCTGGACGCACCTCGTCCAGCCCCATCTTACAGCCACAAACCAGGGAGTCAAAAAGTATCTGTCAGGTGAATAGTAAAGATGACTAACTTGTCTTGGGCGCAACTTTTTCCAAAAAGTGGAAGCCAGAGTCATCACAGCCCAATCCAAACCTATTCCCTGTGCACCGGGGCTACACATGGGACCCGTATATGGACCGACCAGGGACTGAGCCCTGAGCTCCCAACATGTCCAACTCTAGCCAAGGGAAACCTAGACAACTAGCCCAAATGGCACACCCCACCGATCCATGTCACCGAAAAGGAAAACACTGCCTTCTCCTCAAGTTCTGAGCACCAAGCCTGTCTATCTTGCGAGGCAGAGCCAGGCCCAGGTCCTGGCTGAGACCAATGGGTGCTACATGGAAAACACAAAGGGAAACCATGTGAGGTACCCTCTCACAGAGGGAGGGCACTGTTACCAATCATTTCGGACAGGAAAACCCAGAGCACCTCAATTAACTCTAGATCAACTATTCCTGAAGAGAATAAGAGGGCGTGAAAATGACAGTCTGGGAGTCCACACCAAATTTGGCTCGGGCAAGCAAGCAGTTGGTCTCCTTGCAAACACACTTCCCTGTGTCACCTGTGACTACAAAACACGCCAAGAGTCTTCCTGGGAGGACTAACAAAGGGAAAGGTTGGAGAGGGAGCAACTGATCTCCAGGACCAGTCGAAACAGGACAATCTGGGAGTGAGGACCACAAAAAGCCCCACCTGCAGAAGACATGGCCTCCCGTGTAGCAGCGGGCCAACGGGAGGTTCCAGTGTCAGCCAGTCTCCCTCCCAAGGAGCTGGCCTCGCTGCCGTGAGGCATCTCAACCAGCTTTAGTCGCTTCAGGGCTGGGTTGTGTATATTCTCATGCCAAGAAATAAATTTTCTTTTCAGCCATTCTTTTCTTGTGGCAAGTTTTCTTGAGTTTGTTTTTAAAGAAGCCAACACCTGATCACACAGGTAACCTTTCACCAATAGACAGGGTGTCCTCCACTCCGTCTGAGGGGTCCCGGGTCCCAGCTATAAGCTGCCTCAACCTAAGTCCGAGCAGCCTCGGGCCCGTATGCACCATGACAGCGGGAGCGAAGCCATCAACTGAGCACTTTCTCCGTGCACGGCAGACAGCTCCCACTCGGCAGCCTGCTCACTCCCCCACTTGGTGACAAGGCACCAACGCTGATCTGCATATTCACCAGCAAAGACCAGAGAATCCCCCAAGTCTCTCTGAGGGGCAGCATGGAGGCCACTGCTGAGCCATCTTCTAACACGCTGGGCACAGGCAGCTGAATCCAGCACAATCTTGTATCCTCTGGTGGATGCTCGCCACAAATTAGGAACCTTATCTTCCTTTTTGGAGTATTTTTCTTTGGAACTGAGAAGGGAAAATTTCTGTTGTTCAAGAGCAGAGGGAGCAGCATTCTGGGGCGGCCCCACTGTATACAAATGAAGACCCGAGCCTAGAGGAAAAGAACTTCATGGTCCTGGAATCCAAATGGAATCCACCCATAGTAGTTCAGAGAACACGTGGTAAGACTACTGTGGTCCGTCAGCAGCAACAGGAGGGCAAAACTTTCACTGAAGAAAGGTAATGGGGAGGAACCCCAGGCTCACCTCTAATCCCCCACGTCTCCCCGCCACCCCCGCCTCACTACAGCTGGACAGACTTGGAGCTTCAGGGGGCCTCTGCCACCTTGATCCCCAAGACCAGTCCCACCCCCTATGCTGGCAACAGGAGACCGCAAACAAGTGACTGAGGTCTACTGAAGCCAGTGGTTTCAGGACCGCGAAAGGAGAGGCTAGTGAGCACTCAAGACAGCAAGGTCACCGTCATCCACCCACAAACCTTCCAGATGTTCCTGACCCGAGTTTCGGACAGGAGGGTGGACTTGGTCGAATTCTAGAAATCCAATCTGACACTCGGTCTTCAAATAAGAACAACATACAACCATCTGACTAAGTGTCCCAAAGGGGCAGAACTGAGTGTGACTGTTAGGAGCGGGTCAAATAGTCTACACCATCTGGGGACGTCTCAGAAGCAGCCAGAGCTGTCCACCACACACACGTGGTTGGCCCGAGGGGTCCTGAGACGGCACCACAGGTCCAGGCCGGTGAGCTGGTTCCCAGCCCGACACTTCGTCTCTGCTGCACACTCTGGTAATGAAGCACCACAGCAATCGCAAACGTCACCACGACTGACTCAAAGGCTGCAAAGTGTGGCAACATCCATCAGTACATCGTGGCTTACGCTACAGACACCAATTAAGAGCAAACTGAGAATCGATGTAGACAGACGCCATACTTTCCTGACAATACACCCAACAATAAAAGCATGATCAGAGGTGCCAGGAACAGAGGGGCTCCTAGGGAGTGTTCATGGAACCGTTCAATATGCTCACCGCCCCCAGACCTACAGGGTATAATGAGGCACAGATGGAGGCGAAGGTGGGCTGCCTCTGGCTCTCTCAGCTGTCAGAGCGTCCCAGCCCTCTGCACGGCCACTTCCCATCACATAATCCTCCCAGAAGGGCCACGAAGCAGGGAAAGGGGGTACCAGGCAGACACAGCGCCCCGCCCGCTGGGAGGAGTTCTGGTTGACGTGTCGGACGAGCCAGCACCTAAGCAGGCCGCAGGAAGGAAGGTGCACTGGGATCAGTTACCTGGAGAGCCCTGCTCTAGGAGAAGGAGGCAGCAAAGGCCAGACTGCCCCGCGGAAGCCTGAGGAGTGAGAAGGGCCTGCCTCTCAGGCAATGGTGAGACCAGTCTCGTAACTCTCTCAACTCGCTTGCTGCTTCTGCCTCCAGTCGGGAGTTTTCCTCACTGCTAAGAGGTTTCAGTACTAAAACTCTGATGTGTTATATGAGGTGCAATGCAAAGATCACGTGAATCTCTGCCCTAAAATTAGAAGGCCTGAAGAAATCTGCACAGGCCACAGGGCTCTGGCTGTCTTCTCAGTGGAACCTCGCCCATACCTGAGACTAACTCCAGAGTAAGTTGTGGGTGCCCCAAAAGGCCGCACACAAACTGGAATGTCTCCCTTCCACTCGCACGCAGCGGAGTGACTGCACAGGTCAGGCTCCTCTCCAGCAGGCAGGGCCAGCACACGCACACACACACACGCACACACACGCAGCTAACACATGTGCACACACAGGACAAATACATTCAGGCCACCACACAGGCACACATGGGACCAGCACACACTTTGTCTCCAGGCAAAGGTGCCCTCCTAAGCTGTTGGTTGTTGAGAATACAGACTGCACATGTCCTAAGTGGGGTCAGGTTCCCAAGTGACCCACAAAATCCACCTCCCTCCAGTGTCTGAGCACAATCCTACTCAGACAACCCAACCTCAAGCAAGACCTCCCCTGGGAAGTCACCCAGGATCCCACCAGCTCTCCCTGCAGGGAGGCTGCAAGGAAGGCAGGGTTAGGAGGGGCAGGGCCATGGACGGATGGAGGGTGGGGTTTATTCACCCAAGTCTTTACCCGGCCAGCCTTGCAGGGGACCCTCCTGCCTCATGCAAGGCCCATGCTACCTCCCTGATCCGCCTTCAGCTGCCTCTCACAGACCACCCTGAGATCCAGCCTGAGCCCCAGGCGTTGTAGGTCTGTCTCCGAGACCTCTGTGACACCACTGCCAGGGCAGGGGCTCCACTCTCCCCAGGGTACAGGTCTTAGGGTTCACTGGTTTCGGTGGGACAGGAAGGAGAGTGTCTGACTTCATTGAGAAAGGTACCGTTGGGCACGAAATTCAAACTGCTACAGAAAAAGCACACTGAGGCCAACTTCAGGGACATTGAAAGAATCACCTTTAACATGTTGAGAAGAGATTTTGTTACTAAAGGAAAAAATGAAAAGCGTAACAGTGGCTAACAATTATTGAATTCTTTATTTGGTGTCAGGCATCGTGCCAGCACTTTACATGCCTGATTTCATTTAATCCCCATAACCACAGAACGAGGTACTGCCAATGTTACCCACACTTCACAAGGGGTACTGCCAATGTTACACCTCACAGGGATTGCCACTGTCACTCTTCACACAGGAGACTGCCAGTTACCCATACTTCACATAACTGACTGCCATTGTTACCCGTAATCCACACAACTGACTGCCATTGTCACCCACACTTCACATGACTGCCACTGTTACCCACACTTCAAATGTTACAATTGCCAATGTTACAATTCACACGAGACTGCCAATGTTACCCACACTTCACACAGGGGACTGCCAATGTTACACTTCACACAAGGGACTGCCACCCACACTTTATACTGGGGACTGCCACTGATGCCCACACTTGACAAGTGAGAAAGCTGAGGCTGAGAGAAATCGAAGTGACTAGCAAGAGCCACAGGGTTAAGAAGTCAAATGGGGAGTCAAACCAGCTCCGCCATCTCCCAGGCCCAGGCTCAAACCTGAGCCACTGCAAACCAGGGACTGACTCTGACACCATACTTGGGCTGGGTCCTTCCCAGGACTCTAGGGAAATTTCCTAGAGCAAAGATCAGCACACCACAATTCTTCTTCTGAGAGCACACTAACTTAACCCTTTACTGAACTGCTGGAAACCTGGGGAACTGAGCCTCACTGTGCCAACCAGGGTACTGTGGCCCTCCTTCCTTCTGTTCTAACAGCACAGCCAGCGTTCACCCATGTGCGGCAGTAAACAGAGCAGAGAGAGAACAGTGGGAGAGAGACCAGTTCCCCTTGCCACTGACACAGCAAGGATAATGTGAGGACGGCAGAAAACAAAGAACCTAAAGGACACGGGGCTAAGAGGACAGCCCAGGCCCTGCAGGGAGGTCTTCCCAGGTGGGCAGTCGCCAGGGCACACGCTGGGCATTCCAGCTCTGCATAGAGGGCACCTGGCTGCCACCTTCACCTAATTCACCTGATTCCTCACTCCCATTCTCAACCCCAAATCAGGACGCTGACAGTATCTTGGTCATCACGAGGCAGGTGCCATTCTGTGACCCAAGTCATTTTGTCCCAAGTGCCCAATCCCCAAGGTCCCTTTCCACAACCACTTCCCACTCTAAAACCAGTGTTGTCACTGACGGGACACCCACCTGTCTTCTCCCCAGACTCTGCCAAGAGCCAGGATTTGAAAACATTTGAGCAATGTGTGAAACAAGGAAACTTTCTCAAACCAGGAAGCAGCAGCTGTTGGAATAATTCACGTGGATATTTCAGAGAAGCATCTTAATCATTCTGGGTCTTTCTGGAAAGTGTTCAGAATCTCAAGCTGGAAAATCCTCAGAATCTAGAAAATGTAGTTACCAACCAGTTCCCAGGGCACTGGAATCACACCGAGCCTCTTCCTGGTCCCTCTAATTGCTACAAAGCTCTTTTTCTCAGGCTAAGCTAACAATTATGTCCCTCTTTCCATCCATCCATCCATCCAATCTATCCATCCCATCCATCCATCCATCCATCACTACTTCATTGTTGGGAGCAGAGCAGAACAAACTTTTCCTACTATACGAGACAGTCGCTCAGATATTTTATTCCTTCACCTATCATTTATTGCAGTCACCTAACACAAAGCGCTGTTAGTTTGGGGAAGAGGGGGTGCAAGGACAGACCAGGTTCTGCACCTGGCCCTGGAGCCCTCAGCTATCCAGCAAGGTCACAGACGTGCCCTGAGGGTCCTGACAGTTACCCAGGACCCCCATGCCACAATCCACTGTATCCTCCCAGCCCAGAGAAGCAGAGAGTGGCTGGCCATGCAGGGCCACAGGCTAGGCTGGCTCAGTAACACCCACCTTTTCCCAGGCAGTAGACATGACTTCAAACCACACTCTCCAGGACCCAGCTCACTTCACCTTTGCTCAAACTCAGCATCCCTAAAACCAAAGACCCACAATCTGGGAACCTGTGTCACCTGCCAGTACTTGCTCTGCTGCTACCTCAGATTTGCTCCTGCCCACCCTTCCTCTCTCTCAGGGCACCCTGCCCGTCTCCCCAAGTGGCCTTAGATCCCTGAGGGCAGGTACAGGCCATCTCACCCATCATGGACCCCAGGAGCACAGCACAAGCCAAGCAGGGAAGGGACCCCAGTTGCTGAATGGACAGATAACCTGTCCTCAGCCCCTGGTATGTCGTTAGTCCCCACCCAATCTCCCTACAGTGTCTCTGGCACCTGTCCCTGCTTTTTATTCCCCACTAGGCAAATTCAAGGCCATATTAGCTAGCTCATGCCTGCCTTTTATCAGTGGCCCTTTTTCGTGACTAGCTTCCCTGCCCAATTCAAGTCAATGTTCTCCTCCTCAGAAACCTCTGAGGGCTCTCCATGCTTTTAGGATCAAGTGTAACCAGCCTTCATTTAAGGTCATCAACAAGAATCAGAACCTGCATTTTTCAACCTTCTTTCCTACTGTAACTTCCCATAAACCTGGCATCTGAGAGGGTGATCTGCCAATTCCATGCCTCCCTGACACTCCAGGGCAGGGGACACGCCTTGCGAATGGTCTAGTCAAGTGTGATGAATCTTCTCCACAAGAGCTGTAACCCCCCAAACCAAGAAAACTGTATCTCGTCTCAGAATGGTGAAGGAGGGGTGATGATGGATGGGATAGGGGACAGACACAAATCAGGCGCCCATCTTTTTCATGTCATGGCATGTAACAAAAATGATATTTGCACAACACACTGGAATAAAATGGGGCTACTCACAGCCTGAGGAGCTCGCCAGAGGCTGGAGCCACCTGGCTGTAAGGACATCTCTCCCCGGTTGCCCAGCTCAGCCCAGCCGAGCGGCTTAGAAGCTCTGCTTAGAGAGTCAAATCCCACAGCCAGTAACACGTCTCCCGCTGTGGTCATTTCACCATGTGGTAATGAGAAGCATCACTCCATGGGGTACCAACCAGAAGAGCTTACACTCTTAAATGTGAATGGCTTAACTTTTTTAAATAACTTAAAGGAAAAAAAAAGCGGTTCATAGACTTAGAAGACTGGTTAAATATATCAGAGCTACCCTAATCCTTCTGAGCAATTTCAGTTTCCTTTTCCCTTCTGCCATAAACTAAGGCAACAAAGTAGGCAATCTCCCACCATCTCAAACTTTACAGAAGGTGGGTGAACATTTCTGAGCTGCTCACCCAATGTGGAGCTCCTTTCTCCAAGTGGTGACCTGTACACTTCTGTTGCCTTTTGTGGCAGTCACCTGATCTTATCTTTGGAAAGTAAGAGGAACCCCTTTCGTACTCCCTGAGGGGGTGAGCAGGTGCCTGATGGCGCCAGCAACAGGAAAGGCCCTCCATTCCATCGTGAACGAGATCCTGGCTCACCCACGGGGGCCTCCTGGAATTCCTCACCGCCACAGCCTCCACCCCTTATCTCCTCTCCTCCAAACAAAACATGTTCAACCCCTCTAACCAGTCCTGTGATATGGTTTCAAGACCACTCTAGGGGCCAGAACAGACTATCGCAGATACAAAAGACATGCAATAAATAACCTCCCTCCATGCTTTTCAGTAGCCAGATTGTACTGCTCTAGAAGCATCTAGTATCCTCCGCAGAGTGTCAAAGCCCCTCTCTCCTGCCCTGGATTAGCACAGCTGACCATAGGAGCCTGGTCTAGGAAGTTAAGGTTAGCCAATTCCATGGGTTGCTTTTCCGGATCTTGAAGTGGTCACCTGCATGTTACCTGAAGGATGTCTACCAAGTAAGTGCCATTGCTTTTTTCTTAATAGATGGAAAAAGCAGTTTTATGCTCTTAAAAAACTGAAAGCCATCATCCACTCCACTCCAGAACAGGAAACAGGCAGAGCTGAAGAACAACAAAAGGCAGCCCTGAGATTCCAGAAGCAGCCTTGAGATCTCCCTCCCTATGTCCTGTGTCACCCTCACACCACAATGACCTCAGGGTTCACAAAAAGACACGGCCCCGAGGAAGGAAATCTGCCAATAAACCTACATAAATAAAGTGAGGAGGAACCTAAAACAAAACTAACCAAACCATGAAGCTGTAAGGACAACAGACACCGGACCGGGAAGCTCCAGGAGGGAACAGACAGCTATGTTCCCTTCTCTTCTGCCACTTAGCCCAGGGAAGACCACTCCTCCTTTCTGGGCCTCAGTTTCCAGAGTATAATATTAAGGGCTGCCCTGCTCATCTTTTTTGTTTTTAATTGGGGAGTAATGGGGAACAGTGTATTTCTCCAGGGCCCGTCAGTTCCAAGTTGTTGTCCTTCAATCTACTTGTGGAGGGCGCAGCTCAGCTCCAAGTCCAGTTGCCATTTTCAATCTTTAGTTGCAGGGGGCGCAACTGTGGGAATTGAACCGGCCACCTTGTTGCTGAGAGCTCCGGCTCTAACCAACTGAGCCATCCGGCCGCCCCGCTGCCCTGCTCATCCTGACTGAAGCCTG
Source organism: Rhinolophus hipposideros (assembly GCF_964194185.1). Classification (NCBI taxonomy): domain Eukaryota; kingdom Metazoa; phylum Chordata; class Mammalia; order Chiroptera; family Rhinolophidae; genus Rhinolophus; species Rhinolophus hipposideros. The sequence goes on along the minus strand of NC_138062.1, from coordinate 50,795,747 downwards.
TGCCGAATGGTGGGCACACAGCAAAAATACAGAAGCAAGCTAGTCCTAGGTGAATCCTAAACTTGTCTGCTGCCCAAGGACCAAAAATAGTTACATTTCTAATGCCCTGCTTGACAAATCTAAATTGGCAGTAAGGCTGCAATTACATTTCAATCCAGCCTCAGTATGTTAATATCTTTACCCAAGAAAACTTCAAAAGCAGACCAGCCAACTCCTACTACTGACACCTGAGGCTCTCCGCCTTCTCCCCAGACTTCAGAATCAGGATATGTCACTTGGGTTGGATAGAGACCAAAAAAAAAAAAAAAAAAAAAAAAGCCTCAACAATACAAACTAAACATTTGGGGAGGGAAGGCAGGAGACAGAGGACCCACAAACTGCTGAGGCCAGTTAATCAAACAAAAAAGTGTTAAAGAAAACATTAATCAAACCCTTGCAATCTCCCAGGGTTCCAGTAGGTATGGGAGAATCCCACTCAGGGAGGAATCTAACTACATAATCCTCTCAAAGAACCACCGCCATTGAGGGGACAGGCATTAACCCTTTACATGCTTAGGAACAATACATGAGGCAACAGAAAATGGAGTCCAGGTGTTCCGTCAATGATGCATAAGTCCTGAGATCACAGGTCTGGAGACAACCAATTCAGCCCAATGCCTTCAAATCAAGAATTCAGTTTGCCATTTTCCTACTTTCCCCAAACTGGTGAGCAACTGGGGAAAATGTATTTCCTCTGTGGATATGAATAAAGGTTGTTAGCAGCAAAGGTTTCAGAATTGGTTGACATAGTGAGCCTGAACACAAGAAAAGTAACAAGCTGTTGTCATTGCCACAAAAATCCACCAACTGGAAACTAAAGTGACCTGCCGCGAAACCTGCTCACCTCCAAGGTCATGGAGAGCAGCTGCCTCGAAGGTAAGAAAAGTGTTCTGTACAGTTTAGCAGCCAGACTCAAGAGCTAATTGCACATAACAATTGGGACCCAAGGAAATGTTATGCTGGATTATATGCAAATATAAGGCCACAGGGTTTTTCACTTTACTTCTGTATAATCCGATGGACCTTTTAAGTGAAATCTCCTTACAATGAGCTCCCTACAGGTCCAAAATTGTTAAGTTTACTCTGTTAGGAAGAAAATCTGTCTCGATTAGTTTCCATTGTGTGTGATTCTGAGTGTTGAGACCCTAAGGGGATCACCCAGTAGCACCCAGTAACCTGGGAGGAGGATTTTTCCTCAGAGGTGAATGGCGGGAACAGAGACCGGCATACCCTTGACTACTTGCCCTCAGAGCCTTCCTATCAGGTCAAAGATACAGTCCCCATCTACAGATGAGAAAGTGAGGTCAGGTGGCCAAGCTTAAGGATAAAGAGTGGTAAACTGTAGTCAATGACAAAGCCAGGACTGTTCAATTCCCAAGCCAGCTAGAGAGCTGGAAGTCTGGCAGCAGGATTGCATACGGGACGGGCTCTCCCATTTGCCACTTCATACACGACCAGGCAACCCATTTCACATCCCTGGCCAGAGTCCACTCAGGGATAAAGCCCGCGACGCAGGGGCCCCTCTTGGTTCTCACAGGCAGGATCCCATGACAAATATGCCTGGCAAACATCTTCCCATCACATACAAGGAGGGACTGTCCCTAAAAGTCAGAACATGTGAAGGGTTCAGCAAACCAAGGGACAGGAAAGGGGCTGCCTCCTTTCCCCTGGTGAGGCCCCACAAACCTAGCCATTCTGTATCTCTAGGGAGGGGGACGACTAAATGCAAAGTCTGAAATCAAAAAAGCTAGAGATCAATCCAAGATGTAGAATAACAGCAAGGTGACCAAGGCAATGTCACTCTCTGTAGGGAACTGTGCCTTCTTCCATCTGGATGGTGGGGATGGGCTGTGGCTCCAAGGGGCATGTAGCAGTGACAATTTGTCCCACACACATGAATCCACACACAAGAAACAGAGCAGTCACAAATGCTTTTATGCTCTGCCTCATCTGTTCTAGTCGTAACAGTAAACTGACTGATTTCCAACTTATTCCAACTTATACATACCAGGCGCTGTGCTATGCCACTTGAATTTATTGCCTCACTCCCAGCTCAGCATTCAAGGTAGACAGTGCCACCCCCTTTTAGAAATGGAAACGGGGCAAGGTTCAGCAAGGCCAGTCACATCACTAGGAAGTGGCTGCGCAGAGCTCACACACCTCTGTCTAAGGCAAAACCAGGACTGGCCCAGGACGCTGCTGCCAGGACCTGCTGCCTGAGAACAGGCCCACAGCCTCACCCAGCAGACGGCGGGCGGCACTGTACACAAGCGGCCTCCCTGGCACCCGGAGGAGCTGGCTGGCCACTATACTGCAGCAGTATTTTTTAAGTGTGCTCAAAGGCATCACTTCATTTAGGCTGAATTAAGTTTGAAGGCTCAAACCAAACGATCTGACCGGCAGGGCAGGGCAGGGCAGGTGGTGTGGGGTCTGGGGACAGAACTGCAGGAGGCCTGGCTGAAGGATTCTCCAACCTCCAATAGAGACTTTCTATCCAGTCCCGCACTGCCACCCCCTTCCGGCCCCCAGCTGCAGCTGTACCAAGTAGCCTCAAAGTCCCACAGCCTCAAACCTTCCCCCAAACTCCTGCCTCAACTTGCTGGGAGCCCCCTTTGGGATACTGGCCATGCCCTGCCAGCACATCCTATTTCAGAAGCTGGCCTTTCTGTTCCTCAGACAGCTCTCACATCTTCAATCCTTTCATATAAGGAACCCAAGAACTGAGAAGCAGGGCAGGAAAGCAAAGTCCCTGACAAATTCACCTGAGAAGGGGTACCTTTGTGAGGATCCACAGAAAGTGGATGCAGGGCCCTGAGAAACTGTAAGGTCCCTTTCCCCAGACTCTGGAGGATTCCCAGTCACTTCCTAAGGCTACCTGCAGGTATTCTATTAAATCCTTTTGTCTTCTAAAAGACTAACCTACATTTTCATCAGACAAAAAGAGGTCACAAATACAGCCTAGAAAGCGAGGGGAGGGGTAAGAAGACCATGGTCTGACATTCCTCTTGACTAAAAAGTTCTAGATCATGTTTGCCAGAATCCACATGTGTTCAGGGTCTGTCCCCAGCTGGTACTTTTGTTTCTAAGAACACACTCTCACTACTTTCACCTCGCTGCCACCACTTCAGTTCCTCTGTTGTTTTTTAATCTCAACCTCTTAACATGCTGCCTTCCTAATTCAAGTCAAAGTCGTAGTTAGTACAGTAAGTTTTGTTACCTCAAATAATAGCAAGCTAAGTACCGACGGTCTAATTCACCTTCTAAAACAGTTCAGATAACTCAAGAGCATCCATTCTAACAATCGACCACACTTAGCAGGCAGCACAGTTCTGTGAGCCTCACACTATGACACTGCCAACTTGTTCTTCTGGTTCTGCCACACTTCCCAACCCAACAACTGTTACTAGGAAATCCCAGAGATGCTCTATTACCCCAGGACAACTGCTCATGAGGACCTCACCTGTTTCATAATCTTCCTAGTTTTCTACAATGAGTATAAAGTAACTCAATTCTCAAGGAGAAAAATGTCTAAGGAAACAGCCTTGGCCATTCTGTTTGATGGCACAGAAACACTCAAGTCCAAGCAGGTAGTTCTCCAGACAAGCACTTGAGTTGCCCACTTTTAGAGGTGAGCTCACTGATGGTCCTTTAACTGAATTCAGTGGTAAGGGCATTATATTTTTGTCTGAGATGGGAATTAACAGATTCAAAACTCTGCAGGTCAATCTTAATTTTCTCCCAAGAGATCAATCACCAGAAAATGCCAATATTTCATAAAGCCTTCGCTCCCTTCCCACTCATGTCCTTCAGAAGCATCTGTCAGTCATCTGCTAAGCCCAACAAGGCCCTGGCTGTGGACTCCGCACCACACCAGCCCCTTGAACCCTCCTTGTCCTCTACAATAGGGTCCCACTGCTCTCAAGGTGAATCCTAGACCCCCTCAGCCCCAGGACCACCCATCTTATCTCCCTCATCTACCCCCTCATCCCGGTGTGCGCCTGCGCTCTAACCACACCAATCTTCATTCAGTCCCAAGCACTCTGCCAGAAATGCTCTCCCTTTTTCTCTTTACCTAGTTAGCTCCTACTTGTCCTCTGATCCCAACTGGAGGAAGAACCCTTTGAGTCTTGCTCACCAAGTAACCGGTGTGCTTCTCTCCTTGGCCCTTGTATGTTTCCCCATGTCTATGAGATTAATTATGGTTTCTCTCGCACTAATCTCACTATAAACCCCACTGCGCAGGGATTCCTAACACAGTACTGGAGGCACAATATGCACTCCAATATTTATTGAATAAATGAATCCAGAAATCACTACTTGCAATGCCAGAAATTCACAATATAAATAATGAAAAACAAGTGAGAGGAGCTACTGAAAAATTGAGAAGTGGAGTCTTTAAAATGTGTTGTATTACTCAAATAAAAAAAGTTCCCTATTTTATTTTAAAAAGTCATAAAATACAGAGATACCCAAGTTGTTTGTTTTTTAAAGAAAACTACTGCTAATGCTAATCGAGAGATCTTGTTGTTGACATTTTGGTACAAACCCTTCCAGGATTTTTTTCTACCAATAGTAGCATTATTTCTCTCCTCACTATCAAAATATAAGTTTGTAAGATCTGCCAAATGATACTGCATTAATAGAGATGACTTGACATTTAAAAAAAATGACGTCAACTGAGTGGAAGTAACAATGCATCCAAACCAGTAATATAGAAGCCATCCCATTCTCTACACCACATCCCAGATGAGAGACAGTCCTCTGTAAAAACCAGCTTCAGAATCGTAGGAGAAAAATAACAGATGAAAGACGAAAGGTGGGGGAGTAAGGAGAGAATCTTAACAACTCACTCTCAAAATTCTCACTCTAAACTGCCTCCTTTAGAAAAGTTAACTTTTCTAAGTTGGAGCTGAAGAAGCAAATGCAAAGAGGTGACTCTGTGGCTTGACTCCTTAAAGGAAAGGCCAACTGGAAACTCCGCTCTCTGAAGACAAAGCATGGCTATAATGGTGTCACCAGGTCACCCCAAGCAGAGGTGCAATGAAGCTTGGACAAGCAAATGACCTTGTGTTTTAGGAGCTCCCAGGAAAGGCTCCCATATTGGGTTTGCAAACAAGAACATCCCTGGGTTCTGGCGCCCCACACATAAAGTTCAAGCCCAACTCTTCCTTTCCACTATTCAGCAGCTTCGGGCATGCAGCCTGGCCTCCAAGAGCCTCAGTTTCCTCATCTGTAAAGTGGGGACTGTACTCTCCCCTCCCCATCATACTGTTAACCGGCACCGAAGATGTCTGTGCAGTGAGCTTGGCATACAACACGGACTCAAATCTGGTGGCTAGTGTGATGTATTAGCCCTCCTCCACAGCTTGCTGTCAGGTCTAACTAATGGTCTTATGTACTGATCATACTGATACTAACTGGGTGTGAGCAAACATCATTTCACATGATCTAACTTAAAAGAAAACTTGTAACCACTACCAGAAGAAAAAGAATATCAACAAAACTGAAGCAAATGCACAGAAGTCTGTCTGTCCATCAAGATTCTCTGTGCTGCCACAGGCAGAAGGTGTTACTGTGCGAAACAGATACACAGAACCAGAGACCTAACAAGCACTGTGAACTCCAAGAAAACTGAAAGAAGTAAAAGGATGAGGAAGAGAGAAAATTAAAGGCTCAAGTGACTCACCGGACTTTGAACTAAAGAATCCAAAGCTCTTACGATAAGGATGAACTACTACACACCTAAAGACGTAGGTCAGATGCACAAAATCAAGCAGTCCCTGCAAAATTCCCAAGGCAAGGCAGAAACGTGCACCCAAGGGTTGTCAGTCAGTTCCCTAGGGAGGGGTCTCCATTCATTTCTGGGTCTCAGTTTGTGCGCACACACCAAGTGTCAGTCACGCTCTAGGCTGGGGCCCTGCCCATAAGCCTTTCCTTGTTGAAGTGATCAATTCCGATTCTTGGCAATAATCCCTTTAAAAGGCCAGCTGCTGCTGTCTAGTCACTGATGCCGACCCATTCCAGGTGGGAAAAAAGAAATCAATACGGCCACCGCCTAGATAGGGAGGCAAATTTAAAGTGGAGGACCCTGGGAAGAACTGGAGCCCAGAGTGGGGGAAGGGTCCCGCGGCTCCCGGGGGTCAGGCAGGAAGGGCGAGAGCGGGGGGAGGGCCAGCCCTGCAGGCGTGGGCGCGCGGGGACTCTTATTCTGACACTGGATCCGCCGTCGCCGCCGCCACGGGGGCCAGCGCCGCGGCCCGACCCGCCCGGGACCCCCGCCCCCCGCCCCTCGCGCCCACGTGCCTCCGGCCCACCGCCCCCCCAACCCCGCCAGTCCTGGCCGCTCGGAAGCGGCGCTTCAGGGCCCGGCCCCTCCCCAACCCCCAAGGAAGAGCAGGAGGTACCGGGACGACGCCGAGACTTTCCCGGACCCCCGCCCAACCCGGCCCCCACGTGCCGGGGCGGCGTCGGAGCGCGGAACTTTCCAGGGCAGCGGGAAGAAGACGCTCCCGGAATACAAGGAGTAGAACTCGCTCACCCTCACTTTTCCACGCTCAGGCAGGGGTCCCTCACGACCCCCGACCCTGTCCGGTCCGCGCGGCCCCCGCCGCTCCAGTCTCCACCGCACTCCCCCGGCCCCGACCCCCCGCCAAGTTTGGTCCGGAACTTACCGGGCCGCGGGCCGGCCGGGCCCTAAAGCAGCGCGCGGGTTCACGGGGCCGTGGGGCCGGGGTCGCCCGCGGGGCCGGGCGGCCGAGGGGTCGGGGGCGCCGGGCCGTGCGCGCTCGCTCCGCCTGTGGGGCCGCCCGGGCCCGCGGCGCTCGCTCCGCCGGTCCGCCCTCCCGCCCGCGCCGCCGGCCAGATAATGCGCCCCTCGGCCGCACACATGGAGCCCGGCGCCGGCGTCACCGCCCGGGACATGCGCACCAGGTCAGCGCGCCCGGCCCGCGGCCCCCAAAACACCGGGGAGCTCTTAAAGGCGACGCCGCCCGCCCGCGCCCGGGTGGGCGGGGCCTGGCGGTCGGGGGCGGGGCTTGAGTGTGAAGGGCGGGGCGAGACCGGCCGGTCGGCACCGCCCCGGAAGCACCGCCCTCCCGACCGCGCTCCACGCTACGCCCAGCTCCGCGCGTCAGTTTCCCACGCGGGCTCGGGCGGGTTCCCATCGCAGGGCTGAGGGGTCCGGGCCAGCTCACCCGCCGCAGAGCCGGAGGGCCGCACCCAGGGATGACTCACGAAGCGCTCGCGACGCACTCACAGCTGACCTCGCTCCAGCTGAGCTGCGCGACTAGGAGCAACTCCGGCTTTTTAAAACCGAAGTCAGAATGCCACCCCTGCGGGATCGTCACACAGAAGCTCCTCTCCCGGTGATCGGCTAAACCATCACTTCTCCAGCTCAGTGGAGAGAGTTCTACGAAGTAAGTTCCAGAACCACCCACTTCTAGACACTTGGGGATGGCTGCGCTCCCTCTCCAGTTACCTCCCAATCTGCCCGAGTGCCTCTGGGAGAAGGTAACCCCCCTTCCCTTCCAAGAAAGCAAATCTGCAACCGTCCTTCTCCAGTGACATGAAGGAAACACGCGCAACACCGTCTAACCTGAAAGATGATGGGCCTTGGAGATACTAAACTACAAAAAGCTGAACAAAATTTCAGTAGGGAAAACAAAATACCTATTAGCACAAGAAGGCTCTCAATATCAAGATTACGTTGTAAAGAATCACCAAAAAAAGGCCCTTTTCATGTTTTTTTTCAACGTTAAAACAACTTAATTCATGATGAGACATCTAGACTAGACTCTCGAATAGTGGCTTTTGGTGTTTTGTTTTTGTTAATCACACATTCTAATATATATTTATACAATTGAAACAAAAGTTTCACCAAACATACCTTTACCTTTACCACTTGCATGCAGTGTACTCTCACATTTTTCTATTCTATTTCATTTTAAAAAAGAAAATCAGTGTAATTCCAACCGGATTGCTCGACCCCAAACGTGAAAAACATTTAACGTAGAACAAGTTTTATAAATAAAGTTATTTTTCTTCTATGTGCTCCCCCTCAACAAGAAGTTCAAAAAAGCCCATCTTAATTCTGTGTTGAATTCCAAACACAACTGGAAACTTTTTGTAGTTGATTCCACCATCACCATCCCCACCCCAAAAATCTTCCAACTGCTTAATGCAAAATCTGGCCCAACTTCCCCTGGGTCTAAAGAGAAGAATTCTTCAAACTGAAAAAAAACGACACAAAATACAGTGTTGACCCTCAAACTCATTCCCTGACCCAGTTTTGTCAGCAATTTGCTTTGCTACAAAGAAATTCACATGTTCAAAGTCAAAAACCAAACAAAAACTATCTTATTCTAGAACAGATGACTTGGTATAGAAAAGCTCCCTGATCCAGTGCAATAATAGGTTAAAGCAAATATCCAGAATTTTCAGTTTTAATTTGGCAGCTGTATATTTTGAGAACTGCTTTACTCTACAATAATTAATCAGATGATGTATATTAAAGCAATACAAGCAAAATATTACCTCACTGCTCCTCACCTGGGTCTTGACTAATGCCAACTTAATTAACTACAAACAGCAAAGTGTGGTCAGGTGGGAGACCTGAGACTTGAGACAGATATAGGGATTCCAGAGTCAAAGCTGGCAAGCCCTGTGTGAGTCACCAAGGTGACAACCACCCTGTTTTAAAGAGGGAGGCATCAGCTGCAACATATTAATGACACTGAGGTGTGCACTGGTGACAGGCGGACTGCTCCAAAGGGCAGTGCCAACTTCTCCAGCTGGGAAAGCAGGGGTGGGGGTGGGGTGAAATAGCTACAAGGTTTATTTTTGTGGTAGGAAGAGAGACAGGTGTTTAGATGGGAAAAGGTGACAGTGAATCAAGACCTGATGCTCAAGTGGGCGAATGCTGAGCTTGGTTAGATGAAAGGCCTTGCTGCCTCAGTGCCTAGTACTGGACTAAACAGCAAATAGTTCAGCTAGATGATTATGAAATATGATGCAATCAACTTCAGATACCATTCTAAAGCTAAAGCAACTCTAAGAGACAATTAGGGCTAGAACCATGTTTTTCTCAAAATTTTCCCTCTACCCTAAGAACAAGGTAGTCAATTCTTACAGATACCAGTTACTTTAAAAACACTTGTTACTTAATTAAACAAAATTATCTTCCAAATTCACTTTAAATTTCATATCCTTCATAGGTCAGATCCTCGCTAATAATAGATAGCTAAGCCTCCTTCCACCCTCACCACTGCAAAAATATTCTAATCATCTTTCTAATGTACCATTAGATAAACTTCTAAACACCATCTGACCCTGTTCCCGCACGACAGAGGGACTAACGGAAAGAAATTTGAGCCAAAATCAGAGTTCAGGTCCTTTTATAGCAGAAATTGGTCAAAGACTTCACAATAGTGTGAAACTGAGAAGGAGTAGCATCACCTACTGAATGTTTAAGGTACTGTACTTTTTTGTTTTTAATCAAGAAATGTCTTTAGTTCCTGGTGGATAAAAATTAAGATGTCTTATGTGATAAACACTGATTGACAAGAACTGAGAGAACACCTGTCCCAAGAGGTTTGCAGGCTGAGGAGCCTACAGACACCAGCTCCAGAAGTTCACAGGCTGGTGGTACAGAAAGACACAGAATGATTTCAGTGCAGAAAATGCACTCATAGTAAAGACTGAGGAATCACAGAGGAAGGGGTTGTTCCTCTGCCTGGGGAAGGATGGGGGGAATCTTTGTGGATGTGACATTTGAGCCAACTAACAGATGAGCATCCGAGGCACCCGGAACAGCAGACGAAAAGGCCAGAGCTGGCTGGCTACACCAGAAAGGACTAAAAACGGATAGATTCATTATATTTTAAACTTTCTAGATGCCTTTCTCCTCAAACACAATAAATTGACAGCTAGTTACTTAAATTCACAAGCTAAGCAGATCTACTTGTTTTATGAGAAGCTCTCTAAAGAGTAAACAATGTACACATTGAAGTGGACCAAGTTTTTTTTAAGTACCCTTATGAAGGAGAGTATGACCACTTTCCATACTTTGCATTTTTAATATTCTAAAGTCTAAAAATGTTTCATTGAGTTTAGGGACAATATAACCATAATCTCTAAGAGAGGATTGTTTTAAAGTTTCTTATTTCACTGCAAATTCATGTTCACAGTGGTGAGATTACTAAGTAATTGGTTAGGAGAGGAAAGGAAAAGTTCATTTCTATGAATTTGACTTCCTTAGTACTTTGATATTTTTGGTACATTTTTCAAGGACCAGAAAATAGTGAAAGGCGCTATTACAGTGATACTCTATGAAAAATACAATACCCCTGAGGCATTACAGCTGCTAAAACAAATTTCATTTTTAAAATCACAACATTCTTACACTAGGAGTCTGTGGGAGACAGATCAGCACCCCTTTGCCCCATTCCTGTCGTGTATGCTGAAAAGCTCTCTGAAACACAGCTCTCTGGAGATGGGCCACTTTGTCAATGTGTTTGTTTTGTTCTGAGTATCATTTTTAACCATGATTCTGACCAACTTCATGTCTGTGCAATGTGGAGTTCAGGCTCCATCTGCGGTTAGTCTCTGTGTGGTCCTGATGTCCAACTATTACAGGGTTCTGAGCACAAATGCTTTCCTAAAGGGTTAAATACAAACTGCTCAGAAGTATCATTGTGAACAGGAAGTGTATGTCCCACTCTGTCTTCATCTCCATGTGTTACCAGTTGGCAAGGAATATCTTTTCTATATATATGTAGCTTACCAAAACAATGCCCACATAACTTATATCGATTTTAAGTCTGAAAAGTTAGTAAGTGAACCATGTTTTCTATGAAAATTAAAGAATTAAAAGGAAAAATAAATCAGAAAACTACCAGGAAAAAGAAAAAAGTCTATATGACAATTGTAAGTCTAGAGCTCAATCTATTCAAACCTGCTTAGCAAAGAGTGTTAGTCACATCATCAATCTGCGAATAAACATCCTTGGTTTAGACATGAAGAAAAACATGTTTTAAAAACTTGGTATCCAGTTCACACCCCAATCCCTGGTTGTTAAATGGCAGATCTTCCAAATAGACATAGGAAGGAGGGAAAACATCCTACCAAAAGTTTCCCTAATAGGATGGGTACTCTCCCTCCTCCCCTGATGCCTAGCATTTCACTATAGAAAAATACAGGTAGCGGGGACTTCCTAGTTTTCTCCACAGCTTGATAAGAAACGCCATGTCTTTTTGCATGCTGACCTAGTCAGGCCAACATCTTACCAATTTCTGGTGTGGGAAGAGTAAGATCTTTATTTCAAATTTAGGTCCAAAGTCAACCTTCAATAGAGATTTAACCTTTGAGAGGTTAAATATAAAGCTTGAAAACTTTATAAATATAAAGCCTAAACCTTGAAAATGCTATGCAAGTTAAAAAGTCGTCCTGCTATGTTAAAAATTTTAGACCAGCTTGAATCATAACAGTTCTCAAAGGAAAAAAATTCAGAAGCAGCCCCCAAATCTGTTCTCTTGAAGCTCCTTTACAGATTAAATTCCATGTAGACTGCATACGATTACAAAAAGAGTCTAGATGGTCTGATTTCACTGGCCATCATTGGTTTCTGATTGAAAAATGCTTATTGAGACTTCATTTTAAATATGATCTTAATTTGAGTTTAACCTTGAATCCTACTAAGGCATTATATAAAACTGTCTACCCCTGAAGTTAACTTTGGGCTTTACTTATCAATGGTGACCAGTTCAAACTCTGACTTTTAGAGTTTGAACATAACCTCCTCGGGTCAAGAGAGCTCACCAAGCAGGTTTTCATTTTTCTTTTTTTTTAACTTTATTGGCGAATATTGGGGAACAATGTGTTTCTCCAGGGCCCATCAGCTCCAAGTCGTTGTCCTTCAATCTAGTTGTGGAGGGCACAGTTCAGCTCCAAGTCCAGTCACCGTTTTCAATCTTAGTTGCAGGGGGCACAGCCCACCATCCCATACAGGATTTGAACTGGCAACCTTGTTATGAAGAGCTTGCGCTCTAACCAACTGAGCCATCCGGCCACCCCACCAAGCAGTTTTTCATCTCCAGGTCCTTGCCTGTGCCTATGCTGTTCCTCTCCCCAGAATATCTAGCCACCTACTAGCAAGCAGCTCTCTCTATCACCCCTTCCTTTGCTGGCCCCACAAATCATCCCCTCCTTCCCCGATCTAACTGCAGCGCTTCACTACACTTACCAGTTCATGTACCTGTCTTTTCCTGGTAGCCTAGGATGAGCTCCTGTGTCCAGCCAGGCGCCTGACCCTTAGCAAGTTAAATGAATATGTCCATCACCCTCAAAGGTGAGGCTTTTGCTAATGTAGACTGTAGTCATGTAAAGTATAGGTTTGAGCCTTTTTCCTAGTTCCCCCATTATGCTTCAGGACACATTACAAAGCCATATGGTAAGCACACCCGGTGTGAGTAAGGCTACAATGAACGGAGGGAATGCACTGGGAAAAATCAGTCAACCCACGAACCTCTAGATCACAGCACTTGGTCATGAACAGCAGCCTATGGCCTTAATGTGAACTGGTTTGCTCTCGAGCAGTATTAACTGCCCTAGATAACTATCCAAACTTGGGTGCCAACCTTGAGAGGAACAGTCAGCCTTGATACAATTCTGTAACAACTCCTTTATAGAGCATCTACAACAATCAGGTAACTTGCTTCGTGCTTACCATCCCTACCCCACAAATGATGAAACTGAGGCTCAAAGAGCTTAGGCCACTTTCCCAAGGTCCCAGAGCCAGCACGTGGTGAAACCTGGATACAAACTCAAGACTTTCCGGCACTAAAGCTTCTACGACACAAAGGGCCTCCCATGGTACCTCCACAAAGCAACGAAGACAAATAACGCAAACCATCCTTCAAGAGCACACTCGTGCAGAAGGACCTATGTGCTGTCTGCTTCCTTATGTTCTATACACATCTCCAGAGCATCCCTCTGCAGGCAAGTTCCTACAGGGAACACTGAAAATGCAACAGGAAATTATCCTGTGGCCACTCTGCCAGAGTTCTGAATTTGTGGGTACATTAGCTGAGACGCCAGAATTGCCAAGTGCAGGTCCTCTGGCTGCCCCCAACTCTGAAAAAGCCACTTACTCAAGGAAAAAGTGAGAACTTGAATGTGTTTTCTATGCTCAAATTGGGGCCTAAGAACTCAGCCTGGAGGGCGGGGGAACAGGAAGTGAGGAGGGTGCAAGCATCCACTTCCCAAGGACAGCAGGGCCCAGAGGTGGGAGCCTGGTCACACGCACAGTTGCATTATTTGTTCACGCCCACTTCCGGCCTGGGCCTGCCTCTTCACCTCCAGCCAGTACTTGGGTGGAAGGAAAGAAAAAGACAGGCTAACCAGAAACTCTCCTTATATTATAATACCCTCCCCTCTCTCTAGAGTCTGTGCCCCAAATGAGTATCCACCCCAGCCAGCTATCTGGCTCCCTCACCAATATGCCAGAAAAGCTCCCTCACCAATATGCGTAAGAAAAGCACGTGTCACATAACTGACCTATATTATTGTTTGGACTAACTTAAAACCTTGGTCACAACATAGGAAAAGTCAGAACAGCGCTTCCCCAAGCCCAGTATGAGGGAACCCCAGGACAAAGGGAACTTCATGCACCAAGAACCTATGAATACACAACAAAGCAGCCTATTTGAAATCTCACTTTTCCCATGCCATAAACAACAGCCAAGCACTCCCCCTTGTCTGAATTTTCCTTTTTTTTTTTTTTTTTTGAGATTTCAAACAAGGCAGGAAGGGCTTTTAGAGCTGTTTATCTCTGCGTAATATGCACCGCCATGAAGAAATGCCACAGGATTCCAAAAACACACTGCCACCAACTTCAAGAAAAGCAAAGCTGAAAATGCTCCTGGCAGGGACCATCCCAGACTCTCTCTTGTTTCTCAAAAATTACAGCCGCAGTCATCCTGGATCAACTAGTGCCAACAGCCAACAATCAACCAGGAAAATGCCATCATTTCTGTCTCCTTTTAGAGGCAGGAAACAGAAGCAAGAAGCCCAGTGAGGAAATGAGAAGGGTGGTGAGGTTTCACTTCTAAACCTCCAAGAAACAACACCGTCAAGCTCCCAATATCCAGGGATATTCCCAAAGGAGTCCTGCGATATTTTTATTGGTTCGTTGACTTGTCTGCGACTGGGATGTAAGCTCATTGAGGGCCGACTCCGTTTGTCCTGCTCATTGCTAGGCCCCCAGCACCCAGGATGGTACACCTGGCGCATGGTAGGCACACAAACATTGCTGAATTATTTGCTGGCGTAGGAAGTTATATAAGCCAGAAGATTTAACTGTTTATATTTTTCAATCCAATTTAAGTTGCACAAAAACAAACAAACAAACAAACAAAAAACATATACACCTTATGGCCAGATTAGGAAAACCTGAGATAAGTAAAGCCCTGCCTTGAGAGTTTGAATGTCCCTTATCAGCCAGTTTGGAGGGATAAATTCGTATAAAAATGACACTCCAGTATAAACAAAGGCAGCCAGGCTGCAGAGAGGATAAAGCCAAACTTAATACTAGAAATTAAAAATAACACCATTCATTCATTCGGATGGAACAACTCCATACAGTAGCTATTTCCCAATTCCAAAAGAGGTCAGTTTCTTTCTTATCAAGATCCCACAGGGATTTAATGCCCCCCATGTTGTCTCCAACAGGAAGGAAACCCTGACTTCCCTAGCTATTTCAGTTATATAAATCAACAGTTTATCGTCCAGAGTTAGAAGCTGGGCAATATTGGGACCCACATGCCTTTTAGAGCTGCCCACCAACGGATAACCACGTTACATTACATCTAATAAATGCATTTAGATAAATATAATTTCTAACTATCCAAGGGTTTTTATTGCTGTAAGGATCTTTCAATTAAAAAAAAAGTTTAAAAAACTTCCTGTTAGATAAAAGAGACTTGGTAGTGGCGCCACCATCCACCAGAGTGAAGTCTGTGGCACACAAGAGAGACAGCATAATTTCAAAAGGGATACTGATCCCTTTAAAGTTGTTTACCTTATTCTTTATATATTAAAAATAATAAACTTTGCTCCTTCCTCATATAACGGAATAACTCTCCTTAAAAACATTAAGAGAAATTTAAGATTAGTGGATATTTCTTGGCCTCAAAAGTCAACTTGTGTGTGTGAGACAGACAGACACGAAGGGAGAAAGCGGGAATATTTCAGGGGGGGGAACCCTTCAAACTTGGAAGCAGTCCAGAGGGGGGCCTAGCTCAGATTTTCACCCATTATTTCCCCTGGGTTTTAGCTATCAGGGCAAGCGCCATCTATCCCCACACTAGTAAGTGAAAAACAGCCTGGGCCCTACTCACCCCCATGATTTTAGGGCTTTCACTAACTGCTAAGAAAGAATCCTCTCAAGGAAAAAAACCAAAAAAACTGTCCTGCCCACCCCCAGAGGCAGAGTTAGCATCTCCACAGCTCTAGCCAGGGAGCTCAAGGTGAATTCTGATCTCCTCATGGGCACTAAGCCACACACTGGCCCTCTCAAAGTACCATTATTGTGTGGCGTCAAATGCCTTTGTACATCATTTTCCCAGTCTTTTGTCCCCAAATCTGATCCATTACCCTAAAAGAACAGTTCTTCTTTCAAGGTTCTAATGTGTAAGAGATCACTAGCCAGTTAACTGCTGCCTATCACTCACTCACCCAAAGTATGGATGTGATCCTTTAGGTTTGTGGTTCTCCTACTGTTGTCTTCCCACAATTCTTTGTCTATCTTGCCTACGGTCTAATTATACTAATACATCTCCCTACTTGCCCTTAACTCACAAATTATCCCATTTTACAGAGAGAGAAGGCAAGGCCAAGGCAAATTACAAATGCCTGCCACACAGCAAATCCATCTCACATCTGCTATCTGAACACAAAAATGCTATGAGACCCAGGAGGGCAGTGGGCTTTGCAAGAGACATACCAAGTTTCTTTCTCTTCGGGCATATTTAATTTAGTCTTGGCAGAATGTCAAGTGCTTCTTGGTCTGAGAGTGCAGGCCAGAACCCTAATCTCCTGAGCAAAACAACCGACCTTTACTACACACCAACCATGTGCTGGCCGCTTCCCATTTATTCTCTCAGATTCATTCATTCATACGTCTAGGAAGCACTTCCCATCTATAAGTGTCTTCACACACATTTACAGAGATGTAACCCCTCAAATATTTAGTAACATGCCAATTTTGTGCCATAACTTATGCGAGGCCACACAACTAGGGAGGACAGACCCAGAATCTGAATCAAGTCCTTCTGACTTAAAAGCTCCCCCCTCCCTTTCTAACACCCTACCTTGCAGGTTCTGTGGGTTTCATTTAATATAACAAATATGTGCCAGCACTTCTCTGCCCTGTCTCAGGACACCCTAAACCCCGAGCTTCCCATCATCTTTCCCTGCCCTTCAGGGCAGTGCCGACAGCTGACCAGGAAAAGGCAGTAGAAGAGCAACCAGGTCTGCAGCAGCTTCTTGCCTGGACTTGACAACCCCAGGAGCAGAGGGCCTAGGAAACTCTCCAAGAACTTCTCCAACAGAAGAAAAATAGCTCGAGTTGAAACTTGTGTCCACATGGTCCACAACAGATTTAGAACTCAAATTATAGCCTCGGCAGGAGTCTTCACAAAGGACTCAAATTAAGTAAGACCCAGATGGAAATGAACAGGAGAGAGACAGCCTTAAGTCAAACTGTAAAGTGAACTGCAGTTCTAGCAGTCAGAGGGAAGAACTCCTTGAAACACTAAACCAAACAGGAGTTCAGTCTATATTTCAGAACTCCACTTCAGGAACGTCCTCTCCACATTTTCAGCCTGAAACTTGTGCATGGACACAAAGTGGTTACAAGTTACTCAGGTTTCAAACTGAGTTCATTCCTGTCCTTTGGACCATCTCTCAATGCCAGCATTCATCTACTTGGGCTCCAGAGAGCTCTGCGTTCCGCAAAGCAGATAAAATTAGCTACCGGAGTGAACTTGGAATCCAGGGTGGGCCATTAAAAAAAGTACATGAGATTTATAAAATCCACGTAAAAATTTCCTTTGGGCCAGGTTGAAGTCACCTCAAACTTAGACAAATGAAGTCAAACCCCATGCCTTGCCTCCTGTCCACCCTTCCTGGATCTAAAGTGACCCATTTCCTGCTTCTTGCCCTGCCTTTCAAACCAGAGTGGCCCACAAATGAGGAGCTTCTAAAGATCAAGAGGTATATCAAAGGGCCTAGGGAGAGAAAAGGCAACAGAAAAACCTGAAGGAGCGTTTTTTTTTCTTCTCTCCCCCCCCCTTTGGGGGAGGAGATGAGTTACACTGTGCAGAGGGAGGACTCAGGCATGGGACAGGAAGTGGATCAGTCCCACAGCTTGACAGTGTGATAATGGGCAGACAATGTTCCAGCCCTGTCCCTCCCGACTCTGTACTGGTCTGACAACACAGTGGTGGCCCCATGGCTCAAACAGGGGGTAACAAAGGTGGTCATCTGGCAACAGCGCCTGTTCCCCCAAATCTAGCAGGTATTAAATTAGGACAAGAGTGAAGGGGGAGGAGGGAGGGGTCGCCTCTCTGTCTCCCCGTTTCCTTTCCAGCCACAAAATCCTCCAGGTTCCCATACGCTGAGGTAAACGTTCAGAGAAGACTCCCACTCTGGCAAGCTAGAGGACTGAAGGGGCAATGCATTTCTGGTCGCTCCTTCCAGAATGGGGGGAAGTGGGCACCACAAACAGAAATAAGGGTGCCTTGAAGTTCCAAGAAGAAATGAGGGGAAAGTTTCTCACTTAGACAATCAGGAAGGAAACCTCGGGAAAGGGGACATGTCCTCAGGCAAGTGCAAGGGGAACCCCTCTGAATGCAAGGATACCCCTCAGAGGAGTGAAGAAATCCACCGTATCTCCTACCAGGAGAGGGGATATCGTGGGAAAGCAGAGGCGCATTTCAGAGATGTCAAGAACCTGTAGGAGTGGGGGACATCTCACATTACGGGGAGAACCTCTGGAGAAGCCAGGGACCTCTCCGAACACGGCAGCATCCATAGATTAGTGGGAACCTAAAAGAAATGGAAAATATTCTGGAAAAGTGGACAACTTGTCCTCAGAAAACTAAGGATCCAGTAAGACGAATGGGCATATTTCAGAGTAGTCAGGGTCCTCTCAGGAAAATGGAGGCACGCGTCAAAAAGCAGGGGGTCCCATCAAAAGTGCGGAGAGCACAGAAAAGTGGAAAGCACCTCCAAGACGGCTTCTGACATAAGCAGGAATACCTCAGATTAGTTGAGGGACACTTGGGAGAAGAGGTCACCCAAATAAGTGGGGACAGAAAAGAAGGGAGAACATCTCAGAAAGGTAAGGGGGAAGGGGACCTGTGAAAAGAGGGAGACACCTTAGAAAAGCACGGGCAAAAGGGGACGTATCAGAAAGTGGGGCAACAGCTCAGAGAAGTTGGGAGGCGGTTCCTGAAAAGGCGGGATAGGTCGGTCTCTTCAGAGAGGTGGGGGACCCCAGAGAAGTGAGGAGGAGGGTGTCCTAGAAGCAGGAGTGTCTCATGGGAGAAGCGGGGTCCATCAGGGAGGCAGGCGATCCCTAGGAAGACAGGGGGTCCCAAAAAGGTGGGGGGTGGCCCTCAGAGAGGCGAGGTCCCTCGGGAAAGTAGAGGGTCCACCAGAGAAGGGGACTCCGTTCAAAAAAGTGCGGGTCTGCTTAGAGAGGCGAGGCCCTCAGAAAAGTGGGGTCTTTCACAGGTGAGGTCCCTCGATGAAGGGGGAGTCCCTCAGAGAAGCGGGGGTGCCCCTCAGAGGTGGGGAGGTTCCCTCAGAGAAGCGGATCCCCGCAAACAAGGGGGTCCACGCACTGGAGGCGGTTCCCTCGCAGAAGCGGAAGCCTTAGAGAAGCCCGGGGCACCGGAAGCCGGGGACCCGCCACCAGCGGCGCCGGCCCCTCACTCACCGAAGTTGTTCGGCGCCTCCACGGGTGGCTGCTGGGCCCCGGGCGGCTTCGGGAGGTAGGGTCGGGTCCGGTCCTCTCGGGTCCCGCGGCGGCGGCTCCCTCAGGTGGTGCCCGCGGTGGCGGCGGCGGCAGCGGCGACAGGACGACGGACGGTCGACCGACCGACTGCGCGGGCGGCGCGAGGCGCGTTCGGGAGACAGGGATGCGCGTGCGCGCGCCGGGGCGCTGACCCCGGGCGGGAGGAGCCGCCGCGCCGCGCCGCGCCGCGCTTGGAGCCGCAGCTCCGTCTCGCCGCTCTGTCTCACACTGAAATTGCCCGCTTCGCAGCCCGGCTTCCCCGGTTGCTAGGCAGATTTCGCCTCGCACACTTCCGGGTTGAGGCGCGTCTCGCCGAGTGGCGGCACCGCAGGCCAATGAGGTCCGGCCAGGACTCCTGGGATCCGCGCCCCATGGAGGGCGTGGCCAGTCTCACGATGGACAGCCCCCGGCCGCCAATGAGAGCGCTGGCCGGCTCGCCCTCGGGATCGCGCCGGAGGCCTGGGCGGGCCTGAGGAGGTGGGAAAGGGTGACTGACAGGGGTTCTGCCAATGGTAGAGTGAAGCGGACCTCAGGGCCAATCAGGGTTCTGCAGAGGAGGGGCTCCGGCTTCGGGGCGGGAACGCCGCGAAGGAGGGGCCCGGGGGACGCGTCAATCCGTGGCCGGCTCGCTTGGACCCCAGAGGGCTGTTCGACTGGGCTGCCCGGCGGCCGACAACTGGCTGGGCAGGGGGTTCCCCGCAGTGCTCAGCAGGGGCGCCCCACCCACAATGCACCGGAGGCGGCCTGGGCCAGGCGGGCGTGGAGCGGGCACGCTGGGCGGTGGGCGGTGCCGCGTGAGGCGCGCTCAGAGGAGACTGGGCGAGCCGTGGCCCAGCCTTGTTCCCGAGGGGAGTCATTGCCCCTGTGCTTTTTTCTGACTGGACTTGTGGGTCTCCTCTTCTGAGGAGAATCTTGGGTATTCTTGCCCCTGGCCCCCGTTCTGAGGAGAATCTTCGGGATTCTTTGCCTGGCCCCAGTTCTGAAGAGAATTTTCAGGAATCTTGCCCTGGCTCCTCCTCTGAAGAGAATCTTGGAGGTTCTTGCCTGCCCGCTTTTCTCAGGAGAATTGCCAGGGTAAGGCTGAATTTTAATAGATTCGGAACCCCACCTCTCTTTTTCTAGGAAAACTTGTGGGGTTTCGGACTCCTGCCACCTTTACTAAGGAGAATTTGGGGACTTCACTGCCTTTCCCGAGGAGTATTTGGGGAGCACACTCTGCCTCTTCTGAGCAGTGTTGGGGGGTCACTGGCTCTCTTCTTCCCTTGTGTGAGGAGCAATGGGGCTTGTACCCCTGGCCTTCATATCTGAAGAGAACTGGGGAAATACCTCGTGTGGCCCTAGGCCGACCAAAGGAGAAATCTGGGACTTCAAGCACCCCTCCTCTCTCCAGAGAGGAATTGCAGATCCATGCCCCCTCACTCCTTTTACTAAAGAAATGCCAGGGAGTGTGCTCCCTGCGCTTTTCCTAAGCAGTAGCTGAGTGTTGCAGGAAGGGATCCTTTTTTCCTAAGAATTGCGGCCATTTGACTCCTCTTTCCTAGAAAATTGGGGGGAGTGACACTTCCTTATTAGAAAAGCTACCCATTTAGCCCTCTTTCCCCTTTTATTGAGGGGGAGTTTTCTATCTACTCTTTCCCAAGTGTCAAATCTGTGACCCTTCCTGATTCTGTCCCTTGTCTAGCTCTTCAGTCCCAGTTTCTTTCTCTTCTGGGTGGGGCCCTTCCAAGAAGCACTCTTGCTTTCCACCCACACCCAGACAAAATTAATCAGTCATTCACACTCTTCTAACAGCGCTTGCACCTCTGTTGTAGCAGGTACCGTGTCCTACCAGGTGTTGGAGGCCTTCGCCTCTGTCTTCCCCAGGTTGGTCTGAACTCCTTGCCTGATTTTCCCCCTTCCACACAATCCAGTTTTGCTCTTGGCGGGGAACCAAACATCCATTGAATCAAAGGGGTGAAGAAGGCAGCAATGAAAAACACCTACAACCCTGTGAGGATTAAATATGGCAAACTTTTATCCACATACACACACACACACACACTTCATGCACGGAAGTGTGCAAGGTGCTGAGATACCTGAAGGACAGGACAGAACTTGGGAGCCAAGATGAAAACAACAAAGGAAAACAGGCCTGTTAGACAAGGCAGAATGTTACACTAAAGAGATACCAACAATATATTGTAGGAATGAAGAGGAGGCAGTGATTAAATGAGATAATGGATGTGAAAGTGCTTTGTAAACCATGAAGCAGTGTGCTCCTGTGGAAAGGATTATTGTTATTGTTACAAGTGGGCTGACATTCCCATAAGAAAAGTAAAAAATAAATTCTGAGAGTCGGGGGTGGCCGGTTAGCTCAGTTGGTTAGAGCACAGTGGTCTTAACACCAAGGTTGCCGGTTCGATCCCCAGATGGGCCACTGTGAGCTGCGCCCTCCACAACTAGATTGAAACAACTACTTGACTTAGAGCTGATGGGTCCTGGAAAAACACACTTAAAATAAAAGTTTAAAAACAAATTCTGAAAGTCACAGGGATGGGAGGTCAGTAGGGAGCGTTGTGGGGCCTGACTCAGCCTAGACCCAAGGAGCAAGGCTGGCAGAATCCTTGGCTAGGAAGGAAGCCACTGGAAACATGAAAACAACGTGTTCCCAGAGCACCTTGTTTGCACCTCTGTTGTAGTAGTACTTACTACATTCTGCAGGTGTCTGGGGCAGTCTGGGTGGACAATAAACACTTGGCATGGTGGCTGCTAGCAGAGTTGGGGTTGAACTCACGCCTGCTCCTCTCGCTAGGCCAGTTATTTTCCTCCACCATATCAGAAGTGAGAACATCCGTCTCTAAAGGTTGCACTGAAGATTGTGAGCTCTAAGTGTTTTGCACCATGCTTGGTGCACAGAAGGCCTCAGGAGGTTTTCCTTTCATTTCAGTCACTAACCAGGATTCTTTCTGAGAGTATGAATCCAGCTTTATTCATTTAAGTAATCCCTCAGTGCTTTTATAGTTGCTGAATTGAACTGGGATCAAAGAGCAGCTCATTGTCCAACCCCTTTATTTTATACATGAGAATCTGAGAGGCCCAGAGGGCAACTGTGACTTGTTCATATCTCACTGCTACTTATATGGCTGGATCCTAAACTTGCATTGCCTAAATCTCACTGTGGGCTTATGTGCAGGAAAGGGGAGAAGGGGGACCCGTGCCCTTGAGTCCTTGTGCAAAGCAGAGCCTTGTTGAGAACCTAACACTCCCTGAGCCTTATCTCTCTTTTAGACAAGCTGTAGGAAGTTTCTGGATACAGTCTAATAGAGTCCCCAAACTCAAGAGCAAAGGGCAAATGGGGACCCTAATTAGGGTCAAAGCCATCTAAATTAACTTTGTCAAAGGAAGATTGCAAATGAATTGAGGTTATTTCAGGGCTATTCTGTGTAATTTCCAGACTGATCCCTGGAAATGTCAGAACCTATAATTACATTTTACCTTTTTATTTTAAGAATGCACAGAATTTCTTTGATTCTCTGGAAAAGGGCATTGCCTGAAGGCAGAGATGTTGGATGAAGAGAGGTCCGTGAAGTCTGGAATCCTAAGCATAAGCAGGAGTCCCATTTGGCTAGAAAATTGTGTCCTTGAGGAATCCAAGGCAAATGGGCATTTGTCAAAAGGAGTGAAATGCCCCCACCAAAATGGATAACATGAGCACAGCTTCTGACATACAAAATGTGAACCACATCAAGGATGGGCTTTCCTTTCCACAGTGGTAGCACTGATTGCATCTCTCTGCACCAAGGTGTGTCCCTTCCTGGGTCTGAGAAATCATGTGGGCAAACTGGATAAGTGACATTCACATCCAAATATGGAAATGGGAACTGAGCCAGATGACTGCACAGTCAGCAAGGAAGGCAAGGCTTCAATGGTAGAAAAATGAGGGCCTGATGGGTGCCAAGCCTGCCGAGAACTCCTGTTGGTGTTATGGTCTTGGACAAGGAAAAGTACCTACTGACAATGAAAAATGAAAGCTGCTTAATACGAGTGGGAAGGGTATTAAGCACAAAGGTTAAAGCCCTCCAGTCACTCAATGACAGTGGCAGTTCAGGTGCCCACAGCAAACAGTGCACCCTCCATCATTGCCTCCTAAGATTCTTGGAGTGCATAATTCATTTGGGTTTGCCAAGCACTTTGAGGTACACCTATATGAATTGCTGATCTACTGAAACTTGTATCCTTCGTCAGGTCCATTGGAAATGGCCGTGGTTCTCCCAGGGAAAGGTTGGTAAAAAGTCAGGGTCTGTTTCCTGTGGAGGCCTCCAGGCTCTCTGCCTTTGGCTTCCACCCAGATCAAGCGAGGCTTGTTCTTTCTGCTACTGCTCCGCCTCTGACACATCTGCTCACCAAAGCTCTGGTCTTCTTTATGAGAATTTTCTCTTGGATTGTTGCCAAAACATTGACAAGAGAGCCAGGAGAGAGAGTTTCTCCCAGTCCTATAGAAATTATAGAAACCTGTCTGGTCAGCATTTAGTCTCTCCTCTTCCTTCCCTGTGGGGCTGGCACTGAGTGGATTGCTGGATGAGCTCTGAGAGGTTGGCCTGGAATGAAAGAGGAAGTGCCTCCATCTTATTTGTTCTTTTGGACAAGTAACCTTTCAAGAGTTCACTCGTTCATTGCCATAGTGGCCCTCTGTATCTGCAAGTTCCGTATCCTCAGATTCCACCAATTGCAGATCAAAAATATTTGAAAAAAAGATAGCTAAGTTGTTGCTGACCTGTACTATGTCTGTACTGAACATGTACAGACCTTTTTTTCTTGTCATTATTCCCTAAACAATAGAGTATAACAACTATTTACATAACATTTACATTGTAGTATGTAAATAATCTCAAGATGATTTAAAGTATACAGGATGGTATGTGTACATTGTATGCAAATACTCTTCCATTTTATGTAAGGGACTTGAGCATTCCCAGATTTTGGTATCCGTGGGGGTTCTGGAACCGATCCCCTGCGCATACCGAGGGAGGACCGTATGTTAATGTATTAAAATATTTTAATGGGCCTCTAACAGGAGCTGGGCATTTTTGGGTAGAACAAAGGCACCAGAGAGGAGGCATCTTTGCTCACTCTGGTCCTCAGACCTCTTGTCCCCTCACCCACAGGCAGCTGTTGTCAACAATCTCTCCCTCTTCTCTCTCTCTCTCTCTCTCTCTCTCTCTCTCTCTCTCTCTCTCTCTCTCCTCTCTCTCTCTCCTCTCTCTCTCTCTCTCTCTCTCCTCTCTCTCTCTCTCTCTCTCTCTCTCTCTCTCTCTCTCTCTCTCTCTCTCCCTCTCTCTCTCTCTCTCCTCTCTCTCTCCTTCCTCCAGAGAGGTTCTATTCCACAAACAGACCTATGAGGCTCCCTTTGATTCTGTGCACATACCAGAGGCATGGCGCATACGCTCTGATCTTTTAAACATGAAAGTAACTGTTCTGATGGGGGATCCTTCTCACTGAAGGGTGGTGCCACCCTTAATCAGTAATTCGGATCTGCCCTTTGGGATTTGTTTCCAGCCTCTTGAATGTTCCCGAGAACCAAGCACCTTCAGCCCCACATTGCAGTCCACCCTGCCTCGGGGACTTCCCAGGATCCTTTGGTTGGAGATATTTCTACATGTCAAGGGTTAGGAAAGGCCATACCTTTTGCTCACATCTAGAGACTAACTTACCTACTTTCCAGTGCAGGAGTCACCAGGACTCCATGGCTAGGAACCTTGGCTCTGCCCCAGGAGATCCTAAAAGCCAGAAGGTTGCAGCTTGAGGGCAGATGGGACCTGTGGCAGGAGGTTAGGTGCAAGGGCCCAGGTTCCCTATGGGAGCTGTCACCCATGGCTACTCAGAGGCCTGTGGTCACATCCTGGATGCTGTGGTGAGCAAGTCAAGTGGGGAGGAGCAGACCGACGAGGAAATGAACAAGATGATTTCAATACTAATGAAGAAGAGTAACCAGGTTGTGACGCTTGTGACTGGGGAGGCCTCCAGCCGGGACAGGAATTGGAGGCTTGTGAGCAAGTTTTGAAGAGAGACCTAAATCTTAACCAGGACTCAGCCTGGGGACGAGCTTTCCAAGCAGGGGACAGTGGGTGCCACAGTCCTGAGGTAGCAGTAAGCACAAGACCCACTGATATAGAGGCCTGGGAGAAGGCCGAATTTTATTCTGAGGGGAAGAAGTAAGCAGTAAGCGTTAGGCAAAGTGCCGTGAACTCTATTTCCCTGGTAACATTCCTTGTTTGGACTCAGAAATCTTCCAGCTGATATCATTCCTGTGTTCCTTATTCAGAGATGCTCTTGAGCCCCTAGGTTGGCCAGACTTAGCAAATGAAAATGCAGGGTGCCTAGTTAGATTTGAAATACTTCTTTAGTATATCTGAGTGTCAGAGCGTCTTCTATGTGCTAGATCCCTGCTACCGTTTTTCCCCAAAAATAAGACCAGGTCTGTCATGCAGGGCGGCCTGCGGGGCCTCTTCTGGGATCTCTAGTCCCGCTCCCCGCACAAGAACGCAGGACATGGGTAGGCCGAAAAGGAACACCCACGGAGCCATAGGTAGGGGAGTGATATCACTATAGTCTCGCTGGCGGCTGGGTTGGAGACACAGGAAGCAGGAGCCACACTGTCCGCAACCCTCACTGCTCCGCTTGCAGGCTCAGCCACCATCTTCTTGCTAGCCCCCATTTGCTGCTAGCGTAGCCACGGCAGGTATATTAGTGGCCAATGGCTCACTGGTTACAGCTGATGGCCAACTAGCCACAGCTGATGGCCATCCAATCACAGTTGATGGCCATTTACTACCTGAGCCAGCACCTTGCCACATGAGGGTGAGAGCCTGGAAACTGCACTCCTGGCTCTGTCCCCACAAGGTCTTATGTTAAAGTTTGCTCCAAAAGACACATTAGGGCTTCTGTTCAGGGGATGTCATCCTGAAAAATCATGCTAGGGCTTATTTTCCAGTCAGGTCTTATGTTCGGGGAAACACGGTAAGAGTCAGCCTGGATTTGAATAATT
The DNA here is from genome assembly GCF_964194185.1 of Rhinolophus hipposideros. Classification (NCBI taxonomy): domain Eukaryota; kingdom Metazoa; phylum Chordata; class Mammalia; order Chiroptera; family Rhinolophidae; genus Rhinolophus; species Rhinolophus hipposideros. Next base: position 50,769,609 of record NC_138062.1, on the reverse strand, counting down.
CACTTCAAAGGTGCCCTGGGAGGAACTGGTCAAAATGTGAAGGTTAGGGGCTGGTGTGGTATGGGAGAGAGAAATGAACTGGCTTCAAAAGTCCACTTTGGTCCCATACTGTGGCCTTGAATGGTGATTCCTTTGGGTGTCCCCAGCTTTTGTAAGATGCTTCCACTGCATTGATCAAAATGCCTTCGGCATCTTCCATATCACAGACGTATGTCATGTGTGGATGTGGAGCCTGACTTAGGTTCTAGCCCTTTTTTTTGGGGGGAGAGGGAATATTGGGGAACTGTGTGTTTTTCCAGGACCCTTCAGTTCCATGTCGAGTCGTTTTCAATCTAGTTGTGGAGGGTGCAGCTCGCTGGCCCATGGGGGAATTGAACTAGCGACCTTGGTGTTATCAGCACCGCCCTCTAACCACTGAACCAACCTCTGGCCCTTTTAATGTGAGTTAATAGAAGGAATAGGAGCTTGTTCAGCACTCCCAGCCATCCTCACTAGCCACAAGCCCCAGGTAATGTGTGAAGATTGGAAGATTCTGGAGAGAGATAATGTGGCCATGGGCTGCTAGTCCTGTCACAGGGGCTGAGTCAATGTGGCCATGGGGTCTTTGTACAAAGCCCACGCTAGCCCTGCACTCCACAGACAAGGCACGTGGGAGTCCCCACAACCAGGCTAAACCCAAGCATGGCCTGGGCCATTCAAGGACACAGCCAGGGAGGGACAAATGATCCCTGAAAAATAATCTCCTTAAGTCAAGGTTTTGGGCCTGCGAACAGAGATGCCCAGGGAGAAACAGATCCTGTGAATGAGGGATTTGGGTGTGGCCCAGCTGGGACTTCCCTCTGTCAGCGTCAGAGGACAGAGGAACTTTCCAGAGGCAGGAAGAACGTCCCCTAGAGATGAAGTCCCCTTTCCTGGGGAGGGGGTGGCTCAGGAAACAGCGTGATGGCTGCTGGCCAGGGGGTTAGGGGCACTCAGACTGGAGATCTGGCTCTGAGGCATGTGCTGGGGTTGATTCATGGTTCAGGCCAAGTTGAGCCTCTGCCCTGCCCAGTGTCAGAAGTGCCCTTGGCCCCCAGGCACTGGCTGTTGGATTCCATGTTATAGGAGGAGTCAGCGACCCCGTCTCGGTCATTGTCACTGGCTAACTCATACCCTTGCTGCCATTCAGCCCTGCCTGCACCACCCCCAACCCCAAGTTCAGTTCTGGGATGTGGGCCTGAGTGTGGTGGGGGGAGAAGGACCTGAGGGGACCCAGGATTCAATCCCTCCCCTGGACATGGGGGCTCAGCCACTCTCCCCATCCCTCAGTGTCCTCCTGGGAATGACAGATGTCAGCTGTGCTCGAGGCAGCACTCAAGGCTGAGGCAGCCCCCACCCTCTAGGACGCCACAGGGAGGGCCGTAGGAGCTGGTCTCCCCCACACAGAGCTGGCAGCCCGAGCCCTAGAGGCTTGGCCATGCAGTAGTGGACACAGCATTCCTCAGATCCCTGTCTTGGTGGCCATGAGCAAAAGTTGGAAACATTGTCTGGCTCTGACTGGCTTGGCTGAGGGAGGTCCCCCACATGCCCTTTGGTTGTCACTCCTACAGTGCGCTGGTCCCTTCTCACGGGTGGGACCACGCTCACTCCTATTTGAGGTCCATTGTCAGGCTCCTGGTAGAATGTCCACTCCCTGAGGGCAAGGACATTGACATGGTTCTTGCTGTGTCCCTAGTGCCTAGTAAGTGCCAAATAAATGGCCAATGAATGAGGGAATGGTGTAGCCCTGACACCTGGAGTACCCTGGGGGCCGGCATCTCCCACCCCACACATTCCGGGAGGGGAACTGAGAGGTCCTGAGGTGCAGCTCATTGCATATCCCTGCAGGTAAGGACAGCCTACCCCCACTGGGGTCTGATGAAGTCCCCACCTCCCTACCTGGTGGGCACACTACCCGGGCCGCCTTCGCCCCCTGGTGGCAGAGCAGGGAGCAGGCCAGGCTGCTGACAGCAACTGGTGACACATGCAGATGAAGACAGAGTGGGAGATACACTTCCGGTTCACGATGACACTTCTGAACAGTTTGTACTTAACCCTTTAGGGAATGTCTGTGTTCAGAGCTCTGTAGTGGCGGGACTTCCACAGGACCACACAGACGCGCACTCCGGACAGAGCATGCCTAACTGCAGATGGGGTCTGAACTCCACGTTGCAAAGTCACTAAGCACATGGAACCAGGGTGAGAAATGGCGCTAAGAACAAAGCAAGCACACATTAATAAAGTGGCCCATCTAATAAAGTGGCCCATCACGAGAGAGCTGTGTTTCAGAGAGCTTTTCAACATACATAACAGGGATGGGGCAAACAGGTGCTGATCTGTCTCTCCTACAAACTAAGAACGTTTCTTTGCTTTTTTTTAAGGAGGGCGCAGCTCACCGTAGCCCATGCCGGGATCGAACCAGCAACCTTGTGTTATTAGCACCATGCTCTAACCAACAGAGCTAACTGGCCACCCCAAGAATGTTGGGCTTTTAAAAATGACATTTATTGTAGCAGCTGTAATGCATCAGGAGTATCATTTTATTCATAGAGCACCACTCTAATAGTCCCTTTAACTATTTTCTGGTCCTTGAAAAAGTATCAAAAATATCAAAGTACTAAGGAAATCAAACTAACACAGAATTGAATCTTTTCCTTTCCTAACGAATTGCATTGTAATTTCACTGTGTGAGCATGAACTTGGGGTGAAATAAACTTTTAAACTTGTCATCCATCCTCCCCCTCCCTGCCCTTCTAACACCAGCAGCAGCCCCTCCGAGGAGTTAGGGGACAGGAGATGAGTGGGGGTGCATAATGGGGCCTCCATTGCCCTCAGGGTCCAGCTCCTTCATCCCACCCTCTGACCCCAGCAGCACCTCTCTTCCTGTGTCCAGTCAGCAGCTCTGAGCTGACGGGGTTTGCTGGGAGAAGACAACGGTGTGGTTCAAATAGAGGAAGCAATATTAGGTGATAGACAGACTGGAGGCAGGACCGCCTGCCTCTCCCTCAATAGCTTTCTTTTTGGAGAAATGTAAACCCAAAGTCCAATGGGGCCAATACACATCGGGGACATTTTCTGTTCTCAGACCCCTGGAGCACATTGGCCAGGGCATGTGAGGGTCAGGCTTCCCTGCAGGATGGCAGGGTCCTGTTGGCATTTCTAAGGGGAAGCCAGCCACAGTGACAGGGTGTGCTCACGCCTTCAGGCAGTGTGGACAAGTGCGGACAAGTGTCCATGTGGCATCTACTGGAGCTGCCTGCAGTTGGGCCCTGTGTTCTTTCCCTGAGCTGTCCCAGAAACCCACCCACCATGTGCCAAGCCTGGGTCAGGACGTTCTAGAAGATTCCAAGCAGACATAGGGAGAGTGCCCCGGCAGGGAGACAGGTAAGAGGGAGCACAACATTCTGGGACCATTCATGGAGAAGGCTGGAGGACATCCAGGTGGGAGACACGATTGGGATTTGGGGAGGGGTGGCAGAGACAGCCAGGAATGGGCAGAGTGACTAGCAGATTTCTGAGGATTGGGGTGTGTGTGCCAGACAGCTAATGACCTGTCCCAGGCATGTCATGCTTGGACCAGCTGTCCCGGCCAGCCGCTGGCTGACGAGGCCCACTCCTGACCTCCCCCAGCCTTGAGGCTGCCTCCTGTTGTCCACTCCCCAAATGTGTCCTGCAGACCCCAAGGGCTTCTCCTCACAGTGTCCCTTTGTGCTGACCAGTCCTGCCAGAAGGAAGCTGTTTGGCATCACCAGAGAGGTTCCCAAAACTCTGTGACTGGCAACCATCCTTGTTCACCAGCATCATGCATTTTGTGGACTTCTCTGACAACGGCTGGTTAATTGGCAGAGGTCCCACTTCCTCAGCCAGGGCCCTGTCCTGCAGCACCCACTTGGGCTTGTTCGGCCTGCCGTGGCCACCACACACAGGTCGGTCTCTTGGCATGTGCGCCCCTCCTATCTGTCTCTCTCACCGTCCTCTTGCATCTCCTACTCAGGACCTCCCCTGAATGTCAGCCTGGTGGCTCCTGCCTGTGTCCCTCACACACAACCCCTCATGTGTATCTCTTGTACCTTACAAGCAACGGGGGCCGCGACTCTTGGTCACACTCCTGTCAGCAAACCTGGGTAGCAACAGGCTCTGTAATGTCTGCAAGACCTGCCTGGGGATATGAGGCTGCCAGCTTTCTACCGAACATCCCTTCAGGTGCTGGGTGCTGGAAATTGCATGGACAACAGGGGCAAGATGGCTGTGCAGGTTCTCTGCGGGGAGAATCGCTCACTTCCGGGTTACGATGAGGTCCCAGGTCCCCAGGAGGCTGCCAGGAGCCCAGCCGCAGGCGGCCAGGGCCGAGGTGACTTATGTCGAAGGCCACTTCCAGTGAAACAGAGGACATCTTAGGACAGCCTACTGGTTCCACGGTGGGCTTGTGGCCGAGCTCAGGACTCACTTCTTGCACAAGGGCTCTGAGGCTCACATGGGAGGAAATGACGTCCAAGCAATGACAGAGAAGCAGAGTCCACCCAAGTGAAAACGCTGCCTGAGCCCAGGTTGGTGAGGTTGGGGCAGATGGAGCCAGCCAGATGGTTGGGGGTGGCAGGGTCCCTGTGCTGGGGGGTGAATCCCCCACATATCCAGTGGCCCAAAGGAGTCCTCAGATGTGCTCCCGGGAGACAGCCATGGAGGCCATCTGGGTGTCATCTTGGGATGCAGGGACAAGAGTGACTCAAGGGCTTTACAGCACGGGTGGCAGCCCAGAACCATTCTTGCATGTTATGACCACAGCACAGCCCAAGAGAACTGAATACACATGTTCAAACAAAAATGTGTGGGGCCTCACGGCTCCCACTCACCACAAGGGGGAAGCAGGCCCAATGCCCATTGCCAGATGGAGGATGAACAAAAAGTGGTCCATCCACACTGTGTGATATTACTCAGTCACAAAAAGGAGTGAAGCACTGACATGCGCTGCAACGTGGATCAACCTGGAAAACGTGCTAAGTGAGAGAAGCCAGAGACAAAAGGCCATGTATCGTATGACTCCATCTATATGAAATGTCTGGAACAGGCAAATCCATAGGGACAGAAACCAGATTAGTGGTTGCCAGGGTTGGAGGAGGGGAAATGGGGAGTGACTGCTAATTGGGTAGGGGGGGTTCCTTTTGAGGAAATATTCTGGAACTAGGTAGAGGTGCTGGTTGTACATTGGCCCAGCTGGAGTGTTTAATGCCACTGAATTGTACATATTGAATGGTTAATTTTATGTGACTTCCATCTCAAAAAGAAAAAAACACCATCCTGAATAAAACCCCACACAGGGAATAGGACACCACGTGTGTGAGGGTCTATCTGTGGCAGGGGCCAGGAAGAAACAGGTAGTGCTTTAGGACCTCTCAGGCAACGTCTCTGGGCTTCCCTCTTCTCCAGGCAGGGCTGGACCAAAGGAGTATCATCAACAGAGGGGAAGACTCAGGTTTCCACCAGGTCCTCCAGTCCACGTATGGACTCTGTGTCCTCACGCCTGGTCAGTTCGCAGAAGTCCCTGCATCCCCATTGGCGGGGGGCGAGGGGGAGGCAAGAGCCCATCTGGGGTGGAGCAGGAGAGGGGCAGAAGGTAGGACACAGGGAGTGTTGGCTCCTGCAAGTGATTTTACTTTGAATACAAAGGAAAAGAAATCCACAAACAACAAGCTAAGTTCTATGGTTATGTCTTTTAAACAACATTTTGCATTTATAAATTTTTGTTTTCCTGATTAAAAGCACCAGCTGAAGTTACAGGCTGCTAAAACCGTATTACAAACCTGTTAAAAGACGTTACGCCAAACATACTTATTAAAAACCCTTTAACAAGAGACAATGCGACCACACACTTGCCCCCCTGCCAGGCAGCCCTTATCCCAGTTCCGTGGGACGGGGAGGGCCGACCCCAGGGAGGTGGCTCTCACCCAGCCCATGGGTGCCTGCAGAGACCTGGCAGGGGGAGGCGGCCCAGCACCCCAGACCCGCAGGCCCAGGGCCACTACTGCCGACAGGAGGTGGGAGCATACGAGGGTCTAACCAGCTTTCAGCAACGGACCTGCCGACAGGGATCCTGCTTCTACTGAGCTCCCTGTAAGCTGAAGTTGAGAGTTAATCTGCTTTTTCTAAACACTTAGCTCTATGACACTTGTGCAATGTCTCCCTGGTGGCTTCCTTGCTTGTCTTAAAATCTTATGATTGAGAAACTGTGAAGCACTGAATGTGGACTCACAGGAAGGTACGTATGGCAGGTTGATGTCATCAAAACATGCTGCAGGGAAGGGGAGGTTCAAAACCACACACGTGGTTTGGTTCCCGTAAAGCGACAGTGGAATATTAAACATTGATTACTGAATTTTTAACTGTAAACTTAAGAACTTATCCTTAACCTTACACGTACGTAGATGACAGAGTGGTCACTAAAAGCACTTGAACATCAGAACAGATGTTAAGTTTTGAGGTTCTTATTTCAACTGCTCTACATACAAAATGCCCTAGAAGCAAAGAAAGGCTTAAATAAATAGGCAGAGATGAACAAGATGTGCAGCGTGACTGAGCGAACGTGGGTCTGGAGAGGCTGGACAAGCGTGGGAACCAGGCCGGCAGGTGCAACTTGTGGCGAGACAGGGTCTCCACCCCTTGGATGGAGGAGAAGGTCTGGGGAACAGCCTTGAGGGGAAGGAAGACGAACAGGACAGCTTGTGGCCGGGCTTACACTCTAGGGGTGTCAGCCAACGGGGCAGCCCTGGGCAGCATGAGACAGGGCGAGGTTTTCTTGGGTGACGCAGAAATGGTGGGTCCTCTTAGGACAAGCCCCGCTCAGCCCCTCCCTCTGAATGGCGGCTCACTTGCTTGCCTGTCACTGGCCCCCAAATGGGGAGCAGGGCGCTGCCACCAGCCTGGTAAGGGCAGAGGCCCAACGCAGGGTGATTTGCTGACAGCCCTGCTTGTGGCTAAGGCACACCCAAGCTCAGGGCCCAAGCAGCTACCTGAGCAATGCCAGATCCCAACGTTCCTTCTGTCAGATACTGAGGTTTCCAGAAGCAGCCTTCACAGTGCAAGGGTAACGAGACTCAAACCAACAAGCCACCCTGACCAGCGAGGACACTCACCACCCCTTGGCAGGGAGCTGCTCCCAGATAATGGAAGCTAGAGGGGGTGGCTGCCTCGATTGCCCCCAATTACACCATCACCACTGGGGCACCTCCCAGACTGTCCAAGAGGCACACAGACCCGAGCACGCTGTCTGGTCCAGGCAGAACCCCCTGGAGCCCAGCTCGGGAAGAGGTTTCAATGCTCTCCTGAGACCCAAGGCAGGCAGGTCTCCTCCTCTTCCTCCTTCCTGAGGGCAGGGTCCGCTGAGCTCCAGGCTTCTGCAAAAGTCCTCTGCCTAGGAGGCCGCAGAGTTGCCCCAGCCCCTTTGTTCGGCACCCTGAGTTGGGCTGAGAAGAGTCCTCTCTTCTCTCCCATGCTTCCTACTCCACAATACAGATGCTGACAGGGAAAGGCAGCTGGTGCAAACGGGAATCTCAGCTCTGGCTCCATCTCTGAGAATCAACACACACGCACGCACACACACACACACACATGCATACCAGTGGCTACAGCACAGGCCCCTAGAGCCAGTCAGTGATCCTGTCAAGGTGCAGAAGTTTGGAAGGTGAGTTCCTGGGTCCCAAGGGCCCCTGACCAGAGGCCCCAGCTGTCAGAAGGATGGACGCTGGAGAGAAAAGCAAGCTGGGAAAAGCGTGGTAGCAGGATGTGCACTTTTGTCCCTGACATGTGCCATCACTTCCTCCTTCCAATCTTTGGCCAGAAACCAGAGTCTTGCCTCTGGCCTCTGGCAGCTGCCATGAGAGCAGAGGAAACACTCCAGCCTGGCACAGAAGCCCAGGCGATGGAAGTCATGTGGCGATGCCCCAGGGGTGCTGCCCACCCCGGCACTCCCTGCGTAGACAGGCTCCCCCCGAAGGTGGGACTCAGAAGTGGAGCAGTTCAAGTCCACTTTCAAGGAGGGCTCTGGAAAGTCGGCTCCCATCTCCCCGCTGCGAACCACAGCACTGGGATCCTGTGCGCAACAGGCATGCGGGCCGGCCCGTCCTGAGAGGGTAGGAGTCAGCCCTGCACAGCCCCAGGGAGTCGGAAGCTCTGGAGACAGCTGGGAAAGAAGCCTGGGAACGCCGTGACAGCGTGCCTCCGAGGGAAGCTCAAGTGCTGTCTGGGTGGAAGTCAGGGACACACCAGGCCCCACGGAGGCCCCAAGAAGCTGGGCAGCCCCCTCCAGGGGGCCTCACAGGAGGCTGGCCAGGCTGGTGTTGGGTCCATTCTGAGCTTGGAACTGCACGGGAGGCGGGCCGTCTGTCCACTGCAGAGAGAGGACACACAGGTGAAGTCCTTCCTGGAGAGGAGCAGCGTGTGCTGGGCTGCGTGTCTGCAGCTGGAGCGTTGCCCGCGCCGGGCTGGTCCGCCAGCCAGGGCCCTCTGTGCTCCACACCAGTCAGAACGGCCCTGGGAAGCACCCTGTACCACCCCCTTGGGTGACTGGTGCTACCTCCCATATCCAGGGGGCTCCCGAAGCCAGGCCAAGTTAGGGATTGATGGAGAGGCAGGGAGATGGTAGCCACGTGCGTACTTGCTCGGCAGAGAGTCTGCCCCACACCCTGGGGGCTGCAGCCCAGGTGACCCGGCCCTGAGGAGGCAACGGCACCCCCATTCTGCCTCCAGCCTCCCCGTCCCCGAGCCCGTACCGTGATGAGGTTGTGTTCGGGGAGGCTGCAGGCTTCGATGTGGTCCTGGAGCAGCTGCTGCGAGAAGTTCTGGTGCATCTGGGCAGCTTCGTGGGCGTCCATTGCATTCCCGCAGGCCTTGTTCAGGTCTGACGGGGGTGCACACAGGTGAGTCCACTTTGCCCTGCCCCTACTCCCATGCCCTCTCCTCGGGTGTAAGGGGAGCCCTTAGTTCACACCCAAGCTCCGCCAGGGGGTTCCTGTGCACCGGACACGTCACCTGCCCTAAGCCCTGTCTCGGGGTCAGCCAAGCCCACCTGCCAGCAGCCCTCACAGGTGCCCTCCTGAGGTCCCGAGTCACGTGTCCTTGGATGTGGGTGAGCAGTGGGACACACAGGGGCATACACAAAGGCTGGTCGCATACGGGAGCTCGCCAGAGTAGCGCACCCCACATCCACGTGAGGCAGGGCTGAACGGGCCCACAAAGCGCCCCGAGGACAGGCGCAGCCTGCGTCCTGCCTCCTCCCTCCTGCCCAGGCCCCGGGTGAGGCTCTGTGAGTGGGGCAGCGGCGGGAACAGCACTGCGGCCCGCTGAGTGCCTGCCTGCACCCAAAGCATCCTAGCCTGGCCTGCCTGACGGGATGAGGCCGAGCACCAGGGTTCACAGCCAGGTGTTCACCCAGATGCCAGAACCAGCCCTGTGGGTTCTGGAAAGGCCACACCAGACCCTGTGTTGAGCTGACCCCACGAACGAGCCCCGTGCCCACTGCCCTCAAATGGCCTCCCAAGAACCCGAGAATGTCCCAGAAATGGGGCTGTGGCCTGCGGAGGCCGTCTGAGCAGAGACTGCACAGAGCTTACTCAGCGGCTCTGCTCTCTGGGAAGGGCCAGCGGCCATACTCACCTCTCAGCAGGGCAGACGACCACAGCTGCACCGACATGTCCGGGATCTTGCTAGCCAGCTGCATGGCGGGCACCACCATGTTGTTACTCTCCTGTCAACCAAGAGCAGCATGGAATGGGGCGGAAGGGACAGGCCAGGGACAGCCCGGGCCCCACCTGCCATACCTAGCCCAGGCTGCGCCCTCCTCCTGCTGCCTGGCAAACTCCTACTCCTACTTCGCAGTCCATCTCACATGGACCCTGTGAAGTACTCCTCAACTACCCTGGGGAAAAATAAAGTGCCCTCACTCCGTGGCTCTGTGTGGGGCACGCCTGTCAGGGCCAGTCCAAGTGCCCTGCCTTTGTCTTTCTAAGCAGAGAAGAAGGCACTGATGGCGGTCAGCTCTGGACCCAGATCAGGAGCCAATGAGAAAGGCAGATTCCAGAGTCCCGGGGCCTGGGAGGAGGCAGCAGAATGGACAAAGGAGGGAGAAGGCCGCTGCCGTGGGAGGCCACCTCAGACATAGGGACACTGTGAACCCCCTAACCCTGACTGCACAGTGATGCCACTCCCAATTCCCAGGATGAGCTGAGGGAGAGGCACTGGGGGCCATGAACACCCATTCTGAACCCCACGGTGACCAGCAACACTGCTCCGTCCCCGCTCCATGGGCTGGAATGTTGGGTTCAGGGTGATACTCGAAGAACTGCCTACACCGCAGCCCAGGGAACACGTGGCACACAGCTGAGAGACATACAAATCCTCCAAGCCAACTCCTGGGCCCAGCTTCCACACAGCCATGGGTCTGCGGGCACTACTCCGCAGGCACACAGAAGCCCAGTGACTTCACACTGTCCTGACTGGCACCTTGAAGATGAGTGCCAGGTGGATTTCAGTGTTTCAAGACTGAACCGAGACCTGCCAAGACCTCTGACTGCACCGCACAACAGGAAAAACCACCCTCGTCCGCCAGGCCTGGGGCTGGGCCTGTCTGGAAGCCACCTGAGGGAGTGTACCCCTCGGCTCTCCCAGGCAGGTTCCCCTATGCCAGCTTGGGGTTGCCACACAGAATCTGGTTTTGAAGATGTGTGATCCTGAGGTGTCCTGAGTGAGGCCGCCCACAAATTGCAATGCCCGTGGACACTAGCCTAGCAGGCCCAGAGTGGGGTTGGCTGTGTCTCACAGTGTCTCCCCCAGACCTAGAGTTGCTTGAGGCAAGTCCTGGGTCTGGGGGCTCTTGGGGACCCATGTCACCCCATATGGGCCAAGCAAATAGGGAGTAGTGCAAGGACCTAAATAAGCTCTGTAAGATGCCCCGGGATCACCCCAAACATGAACCAGAACTGTAGCTAAAGAGCTGCTTTGGTCACCCTGCCCCATTCAAGGTGGCTTCTGGAGACAGGGAGGTCTAGTTCTCAGCCTGGGTCTGTAGTTTGGCCCTGTGTGCCCTTAACCTCCACATCTGGAGATGGAATAATCACAGCCACCTGACTGAGACACAGGCATGCAGCCCGTACTCAGTGGGACCTTGTGCAACCCTGACACACACACCGTGGCCACTATTCCCACTGGGCTCAGAGTCTGAAGGGCAGGGTGACAGAATGTTCTAGAAGGAGCAGAGCTACACTCAGAAGAGAGCTCCCAGAGCTCATTTTCATCCTTTGGGGGTGGTGACATCCCCAGTGTTCAGGCCATAGTCACCAGGACTTGAGTGGCAGAGCCATTGGCCTTGGCAAATGCTTGTCACACGGTTGTGGGGAGGAGAACCTGACAGCCTCATTAAAAATGCTTATTCTTAGGAAGTTTGAGCAGATGAAACTTTACAGGCCAAAACATCTGACCAGTACCATCTGACCAATGAAAACAGCTCAAGTGACGTTGGCTGAACTATACAGCAAATGCCGCTTCAAAATTCTCACTGCCGTTAAAAAAGCTCTGATACAGTGATGCTGAGAAAGATGTAAAATTATAAAACAGCCTAACAAATAAAATCTACGTGTGGGCAGAGGTGGGTGGGGAAATGACCTGGAAGACAGAGGACATGCATTGATTTTCAACTTCGCTATTCAGAATTCCTACGATGAACACGTCGTATTTTATAATGTGGACAAATTTTCTCTTTAAAAAAATAAAAGGCCTTGTGAGGTCAGTGGGTGAGAGCAGGCATTGGTGTACACCCGATGGGGAGATTCAGGGTTGGCTCATCCACTATGACCAGCCCCCAGGGACTCTGGGTAAAGGTGGAAACAAGGATGACATGAGGATACTGTGTGTGCTGGGCAGTGACACAACCATGGGCTTCTGACCAGGAGGACAGCTCTCTGTCCCAGGTGTTAACACACAGGAAGCAGACCCTGCCTCAGCCCTGCCAGCTCCAGGAAGCCCCAAGGACCCAAAGCTCCCTGGTCCTGCCCCCCAAGCTGTGTGAGCCACGGCACCGCTCCCCTCCCCTAGCCTCATGGAACAGTCGGGGCTAGGGGGGTTACTGAAACAAGATCATTGAGGGAGGGACAAAGGAAGCAAATCACTAATTGACGGTCCTCCCCACCCCCTAAGCACCACGGCAGCCCTCTGCCCCTCGGCGCAGCCTGGGCACTTACCCTGTGGTTCCCCAACACGTAGAAGATATGGCCGAGGAGCACCAGGGAGCAGGCCGTGAGCCGGTTCAGGTCCTCTGCATTGGACATCTTCAGAGTTTCTCGCAGAAACCTCCTGCGTGAGGAAAAGACTGCGGCTCCATCAGAACGCCTTTGGGAGAGGAAGAGGCAGCCACGGCCTCATGGCCCTGGGCAGAGGCCGCCTGGTTGGGGGACAGAAGGTCTGGGCACACAGCAGGAAAAAACCACCCAGAGGGCCAGCCCAGGCCACCCGCCCTCTCCCGCACTCACTTGGCCTCGTTGTAGCGTCCCTGGAAGAAGGAGAAGAGCCCACGCACGTAGAAAGCCGCCGCTCGGAGGCAGTGTGAGCTGGGGGGGAAGGGAAGCATCACACCTTAGTGGGGTTCTTGGGAATGCAGGCTTACAAAAAGGGAGTGGATGGGGCGGGGGGGGGGGTGTGTGAGGTGCAGGAGTAACAGGGCAGCCAGGGGCCCCTCATGGGCACTGGCGTCAGCCTGGAGAGCAGAAAAAGCGTAAGGCAGCTGGGCAAGTGGCCCCCCCGCGGGCCACCTACCTGACAGGGAAGCTCTGGTCGGGGTTGATCCTCTCCAATAAGCTGTACAGCTGCGGAAGAAATGGCAGTTGGGGTCACTCTGCATTTCTAAACGTGAGGGAGTTCGGCTCCAAATAGGCTACCTAATTGACTAGGGCTGCCTGCAATGTTCTGATCCAAGCTGACAGCAGCATGCCCTCACCCCGAATCCCACGCCTCAGTGTCCTGCTGAGGGCAGGACCCGGGAGGACAGGTGAGGGAACTACAGGACACTGCACAGGCGGCTCACTTCCTTATACCCTCATGGGAATCATGCCTCTAGTGTGAAGGCTCTGGGGCAGGGGCCTCGTACCCAGTCTACCCTGCCCTGTGCCAGGTGAGGGGGTCAGGTCGCATGGGAACTGTCCAGTCCCAGATTTTCTATGGTCAGAGGGGCCTGGCCTGGACTGGCAAGGCAATAAGATGAGCCCACATGGGCCTGGTGGGATGGGTGTGGGGTTTCTCCAGAAGTGCAGGGACCTGGGAGGCTGACAGGGAGTGCTGTGACTGACGTTCTAGGTCCCCTCTGGCTGCCCTGTGGAGATTGCGCTGGTGCTGAGGTGGCTTCCGGTGCCCCCACAGCACCCCCAGGAGATAGACCGGGGGTGGGGGTGGGGGGACAAAGACACAGGGGAGCTGAGCTCCCTTCTGACCCACCAAGCGTGATCCACAGAGCACATGCCCTCAGATAACTGCCACTGCTTCCTGGCTGCCAAGCAGCCAAGGCTGGGCTTTCTGCTCCCTGTAGCGCAAAACATCCAAACCAACCCAGAAGCTGGGAGGTCAGCTAAGCTTTCTGTAGACAAGAGATGATGGTAGCCTGAACTAAAATGAAGGCCGTGCGGTGGAGAGAAGTGGATGGATCTGACAGACTCTGGAAGCAGAATCTCAGGGCTGAGCAGGGGAATCCCAGGGCTGAGGTGGGGTTGCAGGGCAACCTGGTGTGAGCGCACTTGTCCAGGGAAGTCAGACCCTGGGCACCCTCTCCCCACACCCCATGACCCTGAGTCTGGGGCATCAGGACAAGCTGGGGCCCAGTGCAGATGACTGCCGAGTTGCTGCTCTCCCGAAGGGAACCACGAGGCCTCACTGTTGTTCTACAACAGATAGCTTAGGGTAGAAGAAACTGGATGTGCTTGGGAGATTCAACAAAGCTTGGCTCATTTTCAATAGGGACAAGTGTGACTTGGCCAGGAACATTTCTGTTCCAGATGTGGCCTCCCCCAGCAACGCCGCACTCTAAGCGCAGATACGCTGGCGCTGCTGAGATGGCTGGTGCCCAGGACACTTCCCACCCCAGCCCCTGAATAAGAGTCGAAAGAAAGGATACCAAACATGAAGCATGTCACCTACTACCTCTTGGTGTCTATTTCCTTCCCGTATATACACACTCGCCAGGTTGGTCACGATGAAGGCCCACAGCTCCTGGTGGTTGGTGAGCTGGAACAGGGACACAGGGCGTTAGGGGCTGCTTACAGCACTGGAGCCACCCAAAAGCTCCCTGGTGGCTACTGTGGCACCTCCTATTCTCTTCCTCTCAGACACACACATCCCCGCCTCCTCCTAAACCCAACAACAGCAGAGCTGTTAGTTCTTTTCGCTATACAACTATCATCTGCGTTATGAGAAACTTAGGAAACAAAAGGAAACCAGCCGCCCTGATTCTACTCTCAGAACACATTCCATTTTTGTCTATTTTCTGCTTGTTTCTCAGGACTGAGACCTGGGCACCCCTCCTTCCACACCACGCCTGGCGACCCTGGGATCCTGTGCTCGCTGACCAGGACCGGCACATACCAGTCCTGGGGAGTTCCCTGCCAGGAGAGAGGCCAGAGACGCTGCCAATGGCCAGTGGTGGACGGAGTGTTGTCCCAGCTCTTCTTGGGGACTGAGAATGGCCAAGAGAGAGACTGAGCTGAGTGGCCCAAGCATTACGCAGACCGTGGTTCCCAGCGGGGCTGAGCGAGCACAGATGTGCAAGAGGTTGGGGTGTCTGGGGAGTGCAGACCACACCCACAGGCGAGGCCCAGGGAAACCCCTGATGCAGCAGAGACGTTCTGGTTCATCTGCTGTAGGACCCCAAAAGAAATGTGTTTGGGACCAGAGGAGTGGGGTCCTTCTCCTGGCTGCCCTGTTGCTCTGCCACTCTGGCCTGGCTGATGCGGGACTCCCGGGCACACACAATCAGTAGCAGCCACGGAGACAAGGGAGTCCAAGAGACCATGGGCCTGTGGTAACTGTAGGCAGCACGGGGTGGGTGTAGGGCTTCCTGGTAGCCTGAGCAGACCGGGGCCCAGGGCAGCAGGCATGAATGGAAGGTCCTGGAAGGCCGTGGGAGTAGGCACTGTCTACTCTTCAGACTCTGGTGTGCTGCCTGTACCCATAGCCACGTGGAGCACCTCGGAGGAAGAGAAATGCTGCCCGAGCCCAACCCTGGGAGTAAAGATGTCTGGAGGCTGGCATGAGAAGCAGAGCACAGCTCGCTGTCGTGACAGTCAGAACGCACATGACATGCCCAGTGACCTCGCCTGAGTCCTAGGGCTGCCCCCACACCCCATCTCTGCCTGGGGCCTCCCCAGGACTACCGGAAGGAAGCTGTCGCCAGCCTCCTTTTCCTGGGAGGACGTGGGCCCCAGGTGGGGATGTGCTTGTCTGGCCCTACTGCTAGGTGGGCAGAACTGAGAACTGCCACTGGGCTGTAAACGCCCAGGTCCGTAGACTCCGGGAAGACATGGCACCAGCCTTCTCCCAGGGCCCAATGGGGCCCCATCTGAGGCTAGGACACTCCCTAGCGGAGCTCCCTTCCCACCTGGCAGTCCCTCTGTCCTCTGCCCCCAGAGCACCCAGGTCGCAGAGCTGAGGCTGGGTTACAGCATACCCAGTTTCCTGTCTCAGCTCTGCCATGCGGCAGCTCTGGGGAGCTCCTAAACCCCTCAAGGGACTGCACCTTCAGCTATGACACAAGCCGTCGCCAGCCGGGTGGGCTACTGGGAGGGCTGGGAATAAGGAGTGAAAGCGGCAGAACAGGCAGTTGCACCAGCAGGCGCCAGGCTCTTCCTGGTGGCTGCCTTCCAGTTTAGCGGGGGAAGCCCCACCCCACGTGGACCGTGGGGCCCCTGCCCACAGCTATCCCTTGACAGGCTGTGCTTGTCCCCTTCTGAGCAGCACAGGACCTGCCGTGGAACATCCTGGACAAACAGTGGATCACTGCCACAGTCGGTATCAGGCTGAATGCTGCGGAGTCACCCGACGACCGCGGGTTTGCGCGGCAGCCATCCTCATCACAGCCCACGCCTGCCTCCTCACTGAGAAGCACCGCCCGCCCCACGCTGTGCGGGCGAGCACCTTACCCGCAGGGCTGTGGTGAACTGGGCTTCCGCGTTGTCCATGCAGTTGACGGAGACACAGTACAGGCCCTGGAAGAAGGAGGCGCTGAGGGCTGGAGGCCGCCCTGCTCGCCCAGAGCCGCACAGCCGCACCCCGAGGACCTGCGCGTGACTCTATGAGCCAGCCACCCTGAGCCTTTGCCCTGGCTCGGAGGCACAAAGCTGGCATGCTGAGTTATCCCCCCTCCCGGGACCTCCGTCAATTTGGACTCGACGTGCCTGTTGGAGTGAAGCCCACTGGGAATGCTCTGGATTCTACCTGGGGTGACAGCCACAGGGCTGCTCCCTGGAATGGGGTTGGGGTGGGCAGGCCCATGTACTCACCAGCAGCGTATGCAGCTGTGCCGCGTGGTTGGAGAAGAGCCGGGGTGACTGCTGGCATAGCTGGCAGACCTGGGAGATCTGCCAGAAAAAGAGCATGCCCAGCGTCATGCCCAGCGTCACCGAGGACCCGGGGTCCACATCCCGCCTGCCCTAACTCAGCACCAAGTTCCATGGACGTGCCCGTCATGAGGGCAAAGGGCAGCCAGGACCTCCTTGAAGACAGTGACCCTTGTCCATGATCCGCCCTCTCCTCCCTTTCCAATGTCTCGGCTGTCAGCACCTTTGCCCGGCTCAAGACCTTGTGCCCTCTCAGGAAGATGGGCAGCAGGGGTGTCATGGGGGGGGCAGGAAGGAGATGGCCATCAGGGGGCGTCTAGTCCCCAGACCCCACATTCCTTGGGCATGTGAACGGTTAGGAAAAGGGCCACGGATGTCTGCGTCAGACTGTTTGATCAGCTGTGCCCATGCAGGGTCCCAAACAGCCACGGTACAGTGAAATGACACAGAAGGACGTCCTGACAACACGCATCGGGCAAATGTACATCCTCTCGCACGGTGACTCCTGAGACCCACCCACCCACCCACCCCGCGAGTGGGGCCCCGGCGGCCTCACCTCTTGCAGCGCAGTGGCCTTGTGTCCTGTGACGAGCCTGCACATGATGATGTGCTCCAGCAGGATCACTTGGAAGGACGACAGGATGGGGCTGCAGTCGAGCACTGGGGGCAACAGGGCAGTTAGCGCTCGGCTGCGGCTGGAGAACCTGACGGCGCCAACCAGCACGCCGACCCCTCTCTCCCGGGTCTGAGCCTACCTGCTCTGCTGGGCAGGCACCAGCCCGGCACCCAGCCTGTCACGTGACTTGGGCCCACACCTGAGTGAGGGGTTCATCTCCCTGTCCAGGTGGGAAGACGGGCTCCCAGCAGGTTCTGGGGACCAGAGTGTTCTAAAAGCAAGACCTTCCCGGAGGGACCTGTTTCCCACCCTCACCCACCACGATCCAGCCTCATGTTCAGGAACACTCCCGATGCCATGGGTTCAAAAAATGTTGATGTTGCCCGGAAAAATAAGATGGTGTAACAGCATCAGGTAGCAGTGAGGGAACCCGGTTCTTGGCTCCCCAAGCAGCTGTCCTCACATTGGCACCAGACAGCACAGCCCTTTCCCAACTAGGCTGGAGGGAATGAACTGCGATCCCTAAGGGCTCTGTTTCTCTGGCCGAGGGCTGCTCTCCCAGCAGCATTGATGAGGGCACAGGGAGTGGGTGAGCAGGTTAACAGGTGACAGGGACATCGAACCAGGGCTCTGAGTGCCTGCCTGTCAAAGGTCCCTGGTCCCACTGGCTGGATTAGTCAAGCGTCCAGAAGAACCCACTACCTCCCAGGTACATGCTGTTAGTCAGCAAGAACCAAGTTCCACCTCGGTCTCACCCTGGGCACAATCCACGTGACAACACTGATAATAGCAGTCATGACCTGTGTCAGCTGAGTACTGTTGTCTCAGCAGGCCCCGATGGGACCTCACCGTCACAGCCATCTTGTGCAGTAGAGGAGACAGGACAGAGACGGCACAAGGCCCCTGGCCAGGGACCAAGGGTCAAGCCCAGGCCTGGCCTGCTCTGCCCCAACCCTAGGTCACCCCTATGTGCCAACTGGGGTAACAAGACCCACAGGGCAGGGACTCATGAGGACCACTAGGCACTGCAGTCCTTCTGGGTTTTTCAGGCCCAGAACAGAGGGGGCAGTTGGGCTGCCCATCGGGGGGCACTGTGGCCATGCAACCCACCCAACCCAACTTACTCTTGAGCTTTTCCAGCTGCATGAGGGCCTTGTCTGTGTACTTCTGGGCCTTCTCCAGGTAGCCAGCCTGCATGGAGTGCATCACGGTCACCTGGCGACAAGACCAGATGGTGGCGGTCACTGGGGCCCTCTCCTCGCCTGCTTGGCCCCCAGCCTCGGCCCCAGACTCACCAGGTAGACGAGCACACACATGTGCTCCTTGGGCAGCCAGTGGAAGAGGTCAGCAGGATTACTGGGCAGGATCTCGTCATCGTGCAGCGTGGAGATGGTCTGGATACACTGCTGCAGCTGTTTCAAGCATGGCTTCACGCTCTTCACCTGCAGCACGCGGACGACAATGCACACCTGAGCACGTGCTCACTCCCACGTGCCAGCTCACCAGCCCGTTCTTCCCAGGAGCTTCCACCATGCCCACCACCTACAGGAAGCCCTCCTCCAGATGGATCAGTAGGCTCTCAGTGGGTCACTTGTGGCCTGAGGCTCAGCCACTGCCCAGTGCTGGGCCCAACACCAAGGTCTGGGAGAGGCCTGGCCAAAGACCCTGCATGAGCCATGTTTCTTCCCTCCTGCAGTGACCCTACGAGCGCAGGACAGGGCTGGGGGAGCTAACAGTAACCCTCGGGGGTGGGAAGTGGCCTCCTGGACCCAGGAATCCTGCAGGCACCGTGGCTCAGACTGGCCTCGGGGCACTGGGAAGCCCTGTTCCAAGGCCCCACAGGACATCTCCGCAGCCATTAGCACCCCATGAGTCTACTCAGTGTTCCTATACACTGAGTGCGGCCTTTGGCCCAA
The DNA here is from genome assembly GCF_964194185.1 of Rhinolophus hipposideros. Taxonomy (NCBI): domain Eukaryota; kingdom Metazoa; phylum Chordata; class Mammalia; order Chiroptera; family Rhinolophidae; genus Rhinolophus; species Rhinolophus hipposideros. The sequence continues at coordinate 50,750,479 of NC_138062.1, read as the reverse complement.
CAGGCAAAGGGCGGCACGGCAGGTGAAAAGAGGCCTGCCAGGGGCTCCACCGCCGCCTCCTAGCACATGAGAGGCGCAGCCTGTGGCGGGGTAGGATGAGGTGGAGGGGGCTGCACCCCCAAAGGCTGAGACGTTCACCCCTAGTCAGTACAGCAACTCCTCAACCACATGGGGATTAAGGACTTTAGTCTCAGACACAGCTGAGCCCGTCAGTCCCCACTCAAACCCCACAAAGCTCTCAGCAGCTGGGGGTGGTGGACAGACTCTGGCTTGAACACCTGCTATGTCATCAGGCAGCTTGCCAGAACCCTCACCATTTATTCTCATGGATTCCCCATGCTGCCCTTAGAGACCTTCAACTGCTCACGCACCGGTGAATGCGTGAGGCCATGACTAACCCCGCCACGAGGGCAGACCATCCTCGGAGTGACCTCTGCCTGCAGGGTCACAGCACTCATGCCAGCGCATGACAGGGTATGCAGAGGACCTAAACCCTGAATGAGGGACTCTTTGCGACAACAGAGCAGGTTTACCGGCCTGAGCCCCCGGGGGAGGCATTACACACCTGCCCGGCATCCAGGTAGTGAGTCACCTGGAGCACCAGAAAGAAGACGCGCAGAGACTCCTTCTGGATGGGGTTCCCCTGCCAGTTCTCCACAATCTGCCCACAGAGGCTCAGCAGCGGGTGGACTTCCTGCAACTTACGCTCCATCAGCAACAGCTGGGGAAGGAGAGGCGCAGGCGCTGGGGTCCCCTCACGGGGCACCGGGCCACCATCTGCCCACCCACCCACCCACCAGGGGACTGCTGGCACATGCAGACAGGCTGCAAAACTGAGCTGGAACTCGGGTCCAGGCTGCTCCTTCCTTGGCACAAGCCCCACAGCCTCGAATCCGAGTCCCACCCCCGAACCCAGCCGGGGCGCAGGGCCCTCACTCTTGTGGCTGCCTCCTGTGCTTAAGGGTCCGGGTGCCCAAAGGGCTGCACCGCAGTGAGTGGTGCCACACCAGCCCCGCCCTGTTCAGCCTCAACTTACCATCCCTTTGCTGAGCAGGAACAGCGCCCTGGAAGAGAGAGAGGGTCAGTCTGTGAGGCCCAGGTGCCTCCTGGAATGACTGTGCCACCTGAACATTCACAGAGCCTAACAAGCCACTGCTAGGAATGGTTAAGCAGATGACAGCAGCTCCCAGTGGCCCCCGATGATGCTGGTTTTATTTATGAGACTGTTCTTTGTCCTAGCTGACTTTCTTTACTTTTTTGGCCTAACTTAGACACTCATTTGGCTCAAAAGCCCAGAAGGCACAGATGGGTGCTCTGAAAGCACAGAGGGGCAGGGTTTAGGATGGCAAGTCTGCCATCACCTCACCCTCGCTGACACAGGTCAGGGTGCTTCATTGGTGGACAGCACAGGGTGGGAGGGCGGGCGAGTGCGCAGGATTGGGAATCTGAACCCAAACCCGTGCCTCACAGTGGCCCCTCGGTGCCTCCCTTTCCTCGCCTGTGGCTAGCTGAGCCCCCTCAGCTTCTCCTGAGCACGTAGCGGGTGAAATCTGGGAGAGCCCCAGCCGCACCCCCTGCGGCAGGCAGCAAGGCCAGATTTCCATCGTCTCTCTTAAACCTTTCTGCACTTTCTAAATGCGTGGGCGCTGCTGTCATCATCGACAAATGTCATACAATGGGCATGTTAAAAAGTTTAGGAAACAGCTAAAACAATGCGGGAGGAAGCAGGGGAGGCAGCCGCTGCCTTTAGGAACAGCTGTGGTCATGCAGGGCCCACAGACCCCAGCTCAGTGTGTTCAGCATCTCAGTGTCTGTCCTGCCAGCCTTGGCAGAGCCCGTGTGCGGCGGCCGACACCCCATCAAGTGGGCACCGTCCTGCCCGTTTTAGAGAACGAGGAGACTGAGGTGGGGAGGTCAGTCACACCGCTCGCGAGACTTGTGCTCTAGGCCACCACACCATTCCCCGTTGTGACCTCATGGTGTGGACACACTAGGTTTACGTGCTCGCTGCGCAACCACTGAATCCTCAGGTTTGGATCTTCAGATCCAGGTTCCCACGTTGTCACACAGGAAGCACTTGCTTGGAGGCCCTACATCGATGTTGGAGGGTCTGGGCCAGGAGACCTGCAGGCCCTGTGCCCTGGGGGAGCCCACCGAGAACCTGCCCGTGGTGGCACAGCAGCCTATCTAGGGCCACACTTGAGTGAACTTGCAGTGTGCAGCCACGCCTGGGCCCTGCAAGACGTGTCACCATGGACCCAGTGACGGCTGCGGCATGAGCGGGCCAGGAAGGACAAGGAATGGGAGGCCAGATTGTGGGACAACTACCACCTCAGGGCAGGGTGACCAAGGGAGGAGGACAGCCCGTGGAAAGCCGTGTGGCCCCACATGGGCACTTGTAAGTCTAGAGCTCAGAGAATGGAGTTGGGGACCGTTCTGCCCCAGCAACTCCATGGGATAAGCTCAGCTCTGTGAAACAGAACTTTCCAGAACCCCAACACACACAACAGAATAAAAGCACTGTTGCCTTTTCTTTGACGGGAAAAAGAGACAGACGAGAGGCCTTCACAGAGAGTGCACAGTGAGGCGCTTATGGCCTCTAACCCCTCCCCCCCAACTCAGGGCATGAATCGACAGACGGTCTAAGCAGTTTTGTGCACAGCATGAACCTATGTGCCTTCTTTTACACAAACGCCTGCCTCTGTCTGCTGTCGCGCATTTCAAGTTCCTTGGCACGCGGTGAGCGGCACTGGAGTTGCCTGAGGTGCTGCGAAGCAGGCCGCACACGCCTTTCGCAGGCACCATCCCTGCATCCGCGCCACAAACGGGATCAGCCCAGCGAATCCTATGAACACTTTTTATTTCAGGAGATACCAGACAGTGCAGGTGCCAATCGTGCTGAGAATGCCGCCTGCCCCTCACCCTCACAGGCAACTCTCCCACTTCCAGAATCCATGGGGAAAAGGCATCTGGTGCTGCTTGAATTTGTGCTTCTCTTACTAGGTGTGCGGTGACACTATTTCACGCTGCAATGCCAACTCTTATTTGTTGTCCAGGATCAAGAGGGCTGAGCTCTTTCCAAGTAAGACAGCGTGTGGGAAGAGGGTGCCTACCGTGTGTACTCGGATCCCACCACGCGGGCGTACTCGGCTCCCACGCCCAGCAGGTCACAGGCCGACACCAGGTCCTTCTCAAGGGTGTGCAGTTGCTGAAAAGGAGGGAGAGCAATGACCTCGCTTCCAAACTGCTTGCTTACAGTACCCAGCACCTGACCTCAGTGCTCTGTTGGTGAGTGAAACTCAACCTCCTCACCCATCAAAACTGCCTCAGTGTCAGTTGTGAGCTCAATTAACCAAACCATGACATCGTTAGCTGCTTTGGGTACAGACCTGCTCGGCCTCACGTACATCCTCTAAGCTTAACGGTGCGCAGAGCCAGCAGTTAACACTCACAGGCATCGACGCCCAGGGCTGCACGAGCGTGTCTGTGTGCTTTGCAGGACGCCCTCAGAGGCCAGTCACTGGGGGAAGCCAGACGGGCCCCAAACAAGGAGGGACTCCTTCAGGGGAAAGTGTCTGCGGGAGTTTCAAACCCAGAAGTCTTAACGGGCTCAGAGGAAGCGACACCAGTGGGGCCTCGCTCGCGCCTGCGCTCCCAGGACCACGCAGCACCCTCCAACTCTGTGACCTGAGGCGTGTGCCTCACTGCCTGACCCGACTCCTATCTGCCAACGGACAAAGCATGCGTGGAGGAATTTAAGGAGACAGTGCTGTGTGGGGCAGCAGCAAGCCAGGAGGAAGGACACGGAAGCGCCGGCTGGGTGAGCTCTTCCCACTAGGGACCCTGAGAGCCGCAGCCTCCTGGGATGAGGGGCTCCTGCAGAGGGCAGGGAGTGGTAGCCGAGGGCCCACACCCTGCATGCACAGGCAGGTGATGAAACTTTGTCAGGGAGGGTGGGCTAGAGGTGGTGTGGAGGGCCGGCTGGGTCAGGGACAGGAGAAGCTGGAGGCCGACAGTAAGGGGGAGATGCACCCAGGACAGAAGAGGTACCCCTCACGGTGGTGCAGGAGTTACACCCCAAGCCTTCAGGCCCAATCGCTACCACCAGGAAGGTCCATACCTGAGCATTTCAGAGCGCTGGGACCAGGACACTAGCTACATCTAGGGAACTGAAGGGAGATTGGGGCGGGGGGACCACGTGGAGCCCAGGTAAGGCTGCGCCCCAGCAGCCCTGCAAGGGCTTGACTCAGGCATTCAGTGCCCAACAGACAGCCCCTTGGAATCCCAGTGCGGCTCTTAAAAAACATAGTGGGCTTCTGGCAAGAAATGCTTCCCACATTTAAATGAACACAGGCCAAAGGGAGCAGTAGGAGGGACAGGAATGCAATGACACGCTCCGAGTCGGCCCCCCAGGAGACGGGCACTCCCACCAATCACCCTGACGCTGAGTGCGAGGCCAAGCTAGCGACAGTGTAGAGGACAGAGGCTGCAGGGGACTTATGAGCAGGCTACAGAACCGTCCCTGTGCCTCTAGCCACTTGCTGCGGCAGCCTCAGCAGGGCCTGTGTATCCTGCAGTCTGCCTTTACGGGTACCCCGGAGGGCGTGCCCCAAGGTCACGGCTCCCCCGCCCCCCCACGGTACTCACCGCTAGCTGGAAGAGCAGGCGACAGTGCCAGTACGGGGTCTGCTGGGAGATTTGGATTGCTTTCCGCAGCAGGGGCTTTGCTGCATCGACAGAATTCTGAAAGGAAAGTCAGGTTTGGGGAGGAAAAGAGACAAGCCGGCAGGCAGGCTGCATTCCTTCACGCCCACCAAAGGACGCGTGGGTGGCTGATTTACTTTTATTCAGAGAAGAAAAGATATTTTATTGGACTCACTGGCTGGGAAGTTTTTACATTGCTCTTAAAATAACCCATTCTGAAAGGAGCGTTAGTTTAAAATCTTGAACAGTTACGTTGGATGACAACTGCCATTTTTCTTATTCTGCACCAAGAGGGACGGGCCAGGGCTGTGAAGGACACACTCCCTGCCGCCCAGGGAGCCGCACACGCAGCTGCTCAAAGTGAGGAAGGGCGATTTTCAGCCACACTTGAGATCAGGAACCAGATGACAAAGATAAACTATCAATATAGGGCCTGGTTCCGGAACTAATCTTCTTTCGCCTAGGAATAAGGCTGTTTTCCAGGAAAGTATTAGAAAAAGATTCTGCTGGCCCTTCTGAGCAGGTGACCACCCACGACCATGCCATGCCAGGGTGAGGGAGGTAGGAAAGAAGCAGGAAATGTTAAAAGCCGGAAGGGAGTCCACTCGTGAGAACACCCATTCACCATCGTGCCTTCACTAGCAAGACAGGAACTTGGTGCTCAGAAACCTTCATAGGTTCTTACCTCTTGACAGTATAATTCAGACAAAAGACTGGCTGCTTCAAATTTAACATCTTCAAACTGTGGGATCTAGTGACATCCGGTTAAGGAAGTACAGATGCCACAAAAAGGTCAGTTGAAAAGGAATAAAGAATGGGGTTCTCACGCTGCAGAGGCTCGCCAGTCAGGCGCATCCCACCTGCTCTGAAACCCCAAGTTCACATATTCCCCCGAAATCCCTGAGCTTGCTGCGGGCCAGGTATGGAGCTCGATGCTGGAGCACCAACAGGAGCATGGCACCAAGGGAGCCCCTGGTCTGAAGGGGCAGCCTCAGCCGAGCAGGATTCTCCAAGTGGTCAGTGGGGCAAGGCCTAAACCCACCCAGTGCATCATAGCAGAGGTTCAACTTTGTAACACAGTCTTTTTATTTCAATGGAGTATTTCTTAAAGGGAATGGTACCAGGAAAAAGGATACTTGCTGTGATATCAACCACTGAAAGAGAAAGAGAAAAGGATTAATTCTCAGCCAAATGCTTGGCACGTGCTCACTGGCTCCATTTTAGGGTTTACACAGGTTGTCCTGTCACAAAGACTGCAGGTGTTCAGTTAAGCAGGTAGGTGGCCTGTGGGCTCATTTTACCTCTAATCCAGCCACCAGAGCACACCTGAGGAAGAGGGGATGAGCACTTGCTTCCCTATTGACAGGGGCTTCCGGTTGGTTGGTTCCGCTCGGCTCCTGAATCAGAGTTAGAGCCCCTCCCACTAGGGCCGCAATGCTTCGGAAGGGGGAAGGATTGAAGAGGGGCCCCTCCCACAGCAAATCATGCCACGAGGAAATCAATTACAACTGGAAAGTGGGTTTGGGGTATCCGTCCTTTCTGGAGAAGTAGCATTTAAAAGCTGCTTGGAAATGAGCCAAGTGAGCCTGAGGGGAGGTAGGAGGACTCCGGAAGAACCGGTGTGGGCATTGCCTGGCCGGGAGCGTGGGGACCATTCTAAGACCTGAGCTCCCCCTCCCCCTGCTGGCACACCTGCGGGACGTGCTTCAGACAGTGACACACTCCCCCACTTGTGGACGGCTGTGCCATGGAGTTCCACGTTGTGACAGGAGGCAGTGAGCTCCGGGGCCAATCCATTGCACCAACCACACTGACCAGTCTGTCAGAACTTCCAGGACTCAAGCATTCACCTGACACTGTTTCTGCTGACCCACTTGTCCCCCAGACATTCTCGTCTTGGTGGCTGTTGGAAGGCAGATCTGAAAACCCTGACTTGCCATCTCTGTGGGAGATCAGCATGAGGCTGGGGACGTCTGGGGCTGAGCCTGCTAAGAGTGGGTGCCCTGCGCTCCTACTCAAAGGGGGAGTAAGAGGTGCTCCAGGCAGAGAAGAGCCTGGGAAAGGGCAGAAGACCGGGGAGATGAGACAGGAAGGGGTGTCTGTGCCACTCAGGGGCAGTAGTGACTGCAGACTGCAATGCTTCAAGGTCCCCCATGGAGACTGACCTAATCAGAGGCATGAAACAAAAGCACCCAATGAGATCTGATTTTAAGAGCACCCTAGATGCAGCAAAAAGAATTCAAAGAGAGGAGGAGGGGAGACGGGGGGGGGGGGGGGGGGAGCCAGAGGCTGGAGGCTCCACGGGCTGCGGGCTGGGAAGGAGGGCAGGGAGAGGGGCCACTGAAACCTGGGGGGCATCCTTGGAGCTAGAGAGGCCTGGGGGGCAAGAGTGAGTGGTGGACAAGGCAGTCACCAAAGAGGCGGGGAAAGACTTAGAGCTGCCTCCTACACCAGCTGCCTGAGGGGGCCGGGGAAGGAGGATAGGGAGGGGGAGACGGGAGAGGGAGCCAGTGAGAGAGGGAGAGCACAAGTGCTAAGTGCCACTGGGCTCCTGACTCACACACATGCACATAAGTCCACGCCAAAGGCACTCTGTAGCCAGCCAATGTGCCCCCTCCCAAAGCCCCTCTGCAGCAGGCTCAGTCGGGCTCAGGGGCTCAGAGGGCAGGGCCAGAGGTGGGGCTCCACAGCTGGAGGCTGTCTACAGGGACAGTGAAGACCAGCCCAGCTCCAGCCACACGTGTGTGATGTCATGAAGTTGATAATCACAAAAGCTGGCGCTTGCTTTCTGCAGGAGCCGTTCCTCCCCACAGGGAAGGGCAGTCCAGCAAGAGAAGTTCCCGAAGGCCACCAACTGGGAGGAAATACAGGATAACATGGAAGAAACTGTGTGACTGAAGAGTTGGGCTAGGGACATGCTAAGATCTGGCCCAACCGATATTGTGAGGTTCTGCCACTCAATCTCCGCAGGCAAAACGTACCTGGGGCAAGGCTGGAGGGGAGCTCTCCAGCAAGAGGACAGGGTGAACAAAGAAAAGGCGGACACACACAAGAGGATGCGGTTGGCAATGGGGACGGAAGAGCTGGATCCTAGTGGCCTCCAGCGACCATTCAAAGGCCACAACCTTCCTCCACTGTTTCGTGCATGTGCTGAGGCCCCCACTTTAAACACACACGGGGGACATTAGATGAAGCCCCACGATGCGTTCTGTAGGGTGGATGTTGAAGAAAATTTGCCTTCATTGGTTGATGGGAGCTTTTGTCTATCAGCCTTTATCTGTTCCTGCATGTGAGGTGATTTCTGTGCTGTGATCAGGGGTTGAGTCAATTCCCCCTTTGGTCTCATTCTCCTGAACAGGGGAGACACGAGATGAGGTCGCTTTTCTGTCTGTGCTGTGAGGTGACGGTTAGCTAGCTTAGGGTTAAAGAAATTCTTGATCAGGGGTTGAGAGAATTCCCTCCTTGTTCTGTCTGTTTCACCCACATCAGGAGATGAAGCAAAGAAGTAGCCAAGTTATATCCGGGCGACATGACAGGCACGTGGTCAGGCTTTGGAAGGCCTTGGGCTGAGGGTCCCAAGCAAGAACAGTAGATATTGCTTATCCGGATGAATTGGCCCTTCGGCCGGATAAGCAATATATTTCCTTTTTTTATCATTGACTGCCGGACCCTCCCGGAACTGGCCATTCCCGGAGGGGGAGGCACGAACAAGAAACTTGGCTCCAAGGTATATCGGAGAAAACACAGAAGACAGACCTCAGTTGGCAGTGTTATTAATTATTGTTTCATCATTTGGTCATTTGTCATTGATTTCTCATCATTCTAACCTTTTGAAGACTTCCAGCAACATGCGGCTTACGACACAAGGGGATGTCCTGACTCCCAGCCGCTAACCTGTTGAGCTGGTTCCCCGCCTCTCCAGTGTTGTTCCCCACGGTTAGCCTTCTTGAGAACTTGCTAGCATCTAGAATACTTATCTGCAGCTTGCAGCTGACAACATCAGAAGACGTCCTAACTTCTAACAACAACAACAGCAGCAACAGTCTTCAGATTGTTAACACCTTGAAAACTTATCTGCAGCTTGCAGCTTACAGCATCAGAAGACGCCTTGACTTCTAACAACAACAAAGACCACAACAACAACATTTTTGGGAACTAGCAAGCAGCGGGGTGGGAGACGCCTGAGTTTCTCTCAGCTACAGACCTGGCAAGGTTCTGATTTATGACTTTTCCGGTGTTGTTCTCCCCTAGTTTGGCGAGCTTTTGGCATCTACTGTAATAGTTACTATCCTATAGAGCTTACAACTGCTTTTGGATACTCCTTGCTGATGTTACAGTTATTGTAAGTTACAGTTAACGTATACAGTTCTTTGTGTATTTAGCCAAGTGATTTTTGATCAACAGTAAACATATATTGGGATCTCTTCAACTTCTATGTATGTATACTCCTTTGAGGTGACATTGTTATCGATGTATACAGTTTAGTCTTAACCACCTTTATTTTCTGACATTAGTGCAGTCTATTAATTGCCTTTGACTTTTACTATTGTATACTGCTAACTGGATTGAGTAAATAAAGATTGCTAAATAAATTGATTTAGATATTGCTAAACAAATAATCAATTAACCCCTCTAGTATGCTCCTTCTCCTTCTTTACCTGCTCGTCATTACACGTCCCCAGTGCCTGGAATGGGCTGACACACAGAAGGTGCTTGGGAAACATTTGTCTCACGAACAGGGACTTCATCTAGCAACACCAGGAAATGCGAGCTTCCTTATGTGCACATGGCCACAGAACTGAGGCATACGCCTTCCAAACACAAAGACCTTACTCCTAAATGGCACCAGACAGCTCCCTGTCCTCAAATGTCACTGCTTTGTGTCCAGGCATCAGCACTGGTGACACTTTGAGGCATCCCCCACGATGACCCACTCCCAAAGCTGGAAGCCACAAGAACTGGCCCCATGTCAGGGCAATCCAGTCACTTACCTAGGATTGTCAATCAGACACCAATCAAATGAATTTGTTTTTGTAACTTTTTAACGCTTACAACATAAAATCACAAATCAGAAATATATAGGGGCGGCCGGTGGCTCAGGTGGTTGGAGTGCGTGCTCCTAACGCCCAGGTCACCGGTTCAATTCCTACCTGGGCCAGTGAGCTGCTGCCCTGTACAGCTAAGATTGTGAACAATGTTTCGACCTGTGGCTGGGCTGCCATGGGCTGCCATGAGCGCCTGGCCACCAGAGTGAGTGGCCAGCAGCCAGTGTGAGCAGCCGGCTGCCTCAGCTGGATGAAGCGCAATGCTCATAATACCAACACGGGCCAGGGAGCTACGTCCTCCACAACTACCCACAACTACGATAGAGAACAACGGCTTAAATGGGGGGGGGGGAGAATATTACAGACTTCAGGAAATAGCTCCATCTCACAAATAGAGTACCACAGTTGCTACCTTACTCAAAGTTGCTACATCATCCCCCAGTATGCTTTACTTTACAAAAACACATTACAAAATAGCTTTGTTTCCTTCTTTATGCTGGCAAAGCAGCCAAAGGAGAGCCCCTGTGCTGCCTGGAGGCCCGCAGGTGCAGGAAAGGCTGTGAACAACCTACCAGAAGTTCCTGGGGTCGCTTTGGGGTTCTCAAGGAAAGCAAGGGTCACTGCAGTTACCCTGCAGGGTGGAAGGGCATCGATTAGCACACTTCTCATGCTTAGAGGATTCAGTCCAGTACTAAGAGCATTTTAAGGCTTCTTTGTTCCTTGAAACCAAAGTCACTTTTTAAAAAGATCGCCTCCTTCTGCTGTGTGACCATGGCTACAAGCGTCCCCCTTTCAGCGTGTCATCAGCAAGTTGGAAGTAGTCCCCACCTTGTGGGTTTGCTGAGGATCCAGTGAGACAATGAGAAGCACGAATGTGTGGCCTGGCACGGGAAGGTGCCAACAATACTATGGTAATTCCCAGGCAGGGACCAGAAAAATCGGGGGTTGGAGAGGAGACAAGTTGGTGAACCCATGAAGTGGTGGTTCCTGAACAGATTCCACATCCTGAAGCCAGAGACTCAAGAGAGTAAGAGGGAGGAAACTGGAAAGAAAACGATGAGGAAGCACAGATCACTTTTCCATGAAAATGCTTAACACCAAGGTCTGCAAATGCAGCTTCTGCACAAGGTTCTGCTCCAGGATGTCCTAGACGATGGGGCATGCCACATTCGTGATCTTGAAGAATGGGATAAAGAGAAATGGGATCAAAAATAAGAAAGTTAAAGGGGAATGTGCAAAATCCTGAAATGGAACTGTCTGCTTGAAAGACAGTGAAAATAAAAACAAAGACTAAAAATTCACAAAGGAATAGATGTGCAGCAAAAGGAAAGAAAAATGAAATGGAAAGGAAGACAATCTGACAGATACTGCAGAAACAGCTTCACAAATTCTCTAGCCAAAAGATTTCTGAGTAAAGCGACATCCTTTACAATCACAAACTATTTCCTCAAGGAGTCTCAAAGCAGCCAAGAATACCAACACCACCGACATCACTGCCAAAACCATAATCAAAGAAGGAAGGCTCTCAGATCAAGTGTCCTGTCATGGGGATGAGACAGCCAGCAGGGACCCCGAGGGTCTGCAGAGGCAGGTCCCATTGAGACCAATGGCTTTGTCCTCAATAAAGCCGCCGCCGAGGGAAAGGAAACATACCCTCCACAGGAGTACTTAACAGACGATTCTCTCAGAATCATCTTTAAGAATGAATGAAGCAGACGGGCAAGTATATTATGTATTCCTTCTAGGAATCTTACAAATGCAGTTGAGGAGGCAGTGAGAAACTGACATTAAGCAGATAGAGGGGTAAATAATCTAGCCTTATATAAAAAATATGTGATTACCAAGGAGGTTAGCATCTCTCAGACACAAAGCAAAAGACAATGAGAATAACAGGGAAGCTGAACGTAGTAGTAAGTTTAAGGGCCAGTTAAAAGTTTATCCATAGCACTTACAAGTCAGAGAAATCAGTTCAGAAAAGAACAGTAGGAGGAATGATCAAGGAGAAAATCATCACAAAATACTTGAGAGTTATTTGCCTTCTCTAAAAAAAATTTTTTTGTTACTCTGGGTTGGTTCCCTGCAAAGAAATTAGAACCTCTCTGGTATTTACTCTTCAGGACTAGAAACTACTAGCAAGTCACTTCTAAAAGGAGAACATTTTATGATTCTTTATCAAGTGAGTCTGGGAAGGAAAAGAATAAAAGTTCACAGTTGCCTGATTTGGGAAAAACGCACAATTAATAAAGAACGAAGATTACAGGTAGCATGCGTGTGTGGAGAAATCTGAACAAATTCCTAGCTAGGGATGTAACCAAGTGAAAAGGGATCTGCAGGTGTGACATCAGCGTGAGCTACAGAGAGAACCCTGTGGCCTGTGGAAGACCCCACGAGATCCAGAGTTCTGTAAAAACAAGGGAAAGCAATTCAAAAGGACAAGCGTTTAAAATTAGGGGTCCAAAAGCCAAGTGGCTACAAGGAAGTGATCTGAGGCATGGCTGTGAGCAAGCAAGGAAGTGATCTGCGGCATGGGCCTCGACAGCACAGCGCTTACTGGGCAAAATGGAACGATACATAGTGACTAGGAACCGTTGTTAGAAACGACTCTGGAGACAATGGAAGGGAGGTGGCAGGATTCATTGTTTATCTAGAGAGGGGAGAACTTCAGGACAGGGGCATCTACTGAAGGCACTGGGCTTCCGGCCCTGGGAGTCACAGCCTACGGCACCCCATGCCCAAGGAAGCCTTGTGCTTCATTTGCTCTCAGCCCCACCACCGCCTGAGACAAGCCGGTCACGGATAACTGACAGCTCCTGCAGTCCTTGGGATCCACCTGCCAACCTGAGCGAGTCTCCAGTCTCACTTCCTTCACCCCATGTAGGGCTCTGCTCAAATGTCACTCTCACAAATAGAAACTCCCTCACTACCTCTGCCAAAAAGAACTCCCCATCAACTCCATCTCTTCTCCCTGGTCCCTATTTTTCATGGTTCCTCTATCACTGCCTAACCTCTTCCTACATATTCATGATTTGCCTTCCTCACTAAAAAATAAGCTTATACAGGCAGGGACTGTTTTAGTCATTGCTGATTCCCAGCATCTAGAATAGGGCTTGGCATCTGGTGTGAGCTGAATAACTCTTTGTGGAATGAATGAAGAAATGAAACTTCACAAAAACAGTAATAACTTAATTTTCTGGCAAAGAACTTGGGGATCTTGAGCCTAGGTTTGAACCCAGTTTTGTTAATAACTTGCTGTGTTGCTTTGAGCAAATCGCTTTACCTCTCTGGGCCCGTAATGCCTCGCTCCTGAAACAAGGAAGCTGATTAAGCAAGGATTAAAGTCCCCTTCCAACTCTTTACCGTCTAAAAAATGAAGACCTGGTGTCCTCCGGAAAGCAATTTGTTACCAGGGCCAGGTGGGTTCAGATTTCCTTTAGATCAATACATTTTTTAAATCTAAGTTGATTCTAGTCAAGAAGTCTTTTCTTTAAGCAGAATAAAAAAGCAAATGGTAAATGGAGACACACTCTGATATTACTCAGTGTTGCTGTAAAAAGAAACAACTCCACAGCCAAAATGGGCAGCATGACAGCCACATTCCCACATTTTTTGAAGCACCAAGATCTCCCGAGTCAAGATGGGGTGGGGAGGTGGAAGGGAGACCTGCCTTCTGAAGGGGATGGACAAGTGGATGGTGGAAGGGAAAGAAGTCACGGGTGGATACAGAGAAAGCAGGAGCTGCGGCGAGATCCCCTCCCTGCCCACGGAGCCACCGGTCCCGGAATCCAGCCCTCCCTGTGTCCCGCCTCCTTAGGACCGACCCTGGCTCTGGGCCTCTGCCTCCCACTTGTCACTCCCCTCATCTCTGATGGGGGGACAATACCCTCCAGACACTTCTCAGACTTCCCAGCCGAGGGAGGGGATGCTTCCCTAGGTTTCCTGAGACCCGACTTCAGATTCCCAAGGGATGCTTGGGCTGTCACGTCGGCCCTCCCCTATCCCGAGCCACTTCAGGAGGGAGCGTTCAGGCTGATCCTCCTGGGGCTGCGCCCTGAGAAGCTGGAAGCGGCAAGACCCACGGGCCGATGTGGGAACGTCCCCACATGAGCCAAACTGGTCATCGCCTGAAAACCTGAAGAATTGGGGGGACCCTGTTGCTCCTCAGAAGAGCGAGGTTCTGGACCCTGTCTGTCACCAGAGACATTAAATGACGTAAGGGGCGAGGCCCTGGGGTCCCCTGAGAAGCCGGCGGCTTTGGGGTCCTGACGCTCGCGCGGAAGCCGCACCCGGGGTACCCGAGGAGCGGCCCAGGTGGACCTCGCCCGTCGGGGTCGCGGCCCGTCAGCCCAGGCTCCGCAGGGAGCCCGCGCCTCCTCCTCTCTCGCGGCCCGGCCCGCGGCTCACCGCCTTCTCCAGGTGGCTGCGCGCCTGCTCGCTGTTCTTGGTGTGGTGGTAGAGCACGGAGCCGAGCTGCAGGTGCGTGCGGGCCTCGATGCGCTGCGGCGGCTTGAAAGGGAACACGGCCTGCAGGCAGTGCACGCACAGGCGGATCTTGGGCGGGCTGGACGTGCGGAAGTGCTCGGCGAAGCCCAGAAGCGCCAAGTACCACGACTCCGCCGCCTCGGCCTGCGCCGCCTGGGCCGCCGCCGCCTGGGCCGCTGCCGCCGCCTGGGCCGCCATTTTGGCCTCCACAACAACAAGCCGTAGCCACAGGGAGGCGGAAGCAGGCGCACGGGGCGGGGCTGGCGCTCCTCACGTCTCTCGCGAGAGCTGCTGCACAAAGCATCCCGGAACATGTAGTAGTTTGTCTTTAGAGTGCTTGCGACTCCGGGAAAGTGTGACAAAAGGCTACGCCATCTGGTGCATGAGTCTGAGGCCAGACACTGCCGATAGGCCGAGGTTTGCGTTCCAGCTGAGAAGACTCCAGGTATCCTCGTAGTGGCAGGACATGGCTGGCCGACGCAGACTACACCTCCCATGAGGCCACGCGCAGTATAACAAGTACCCCCTCAGGTGGCGCCGGAGCATTGTGGGATTGGATGAATCTCAAGATGGACAACCGGGATGTTGCAGGTAACATACCCCGCCTCCCCTCAAGCGTCTGCCTGGATCCCCGGGGCTACGCGTCACCACTTCACCCTCGGGTCGGGCCTGCCTTAACCCGCCAGACCCTCACCTCAGCCTCGGGGCGGCACGAAGTGGCGGGTTCTGCACCTCCCGGTTCTCCCGAGACCCCAGACCCAGTTGCTGCCCCCTACCCTGGGCCTGATTTGCTGAGGGCGCCTGGCTTTCTGTAGAGGCCGCCCTGCATGTGGGTCTGCCCTGCATCATCCTTCAGGGCTCCTGCGAGCTCCGCTCCTCGAAACAGCAGCAACCTTGGGCTGTCCTGCTCCCCTTTTCTAGCATCTGCCGTCTGGCCTATGTGCTGCTTTCTGGAAAAGCTGCTTTCCCGAAATGGTTTCTGACATTAGTGGGTGCATACATTCCTGAGTCTTTGGAGCCCCTACTTTACCACAAGCCTTGCCCTTTCCGCTCTCCCAGCCCCAGCCCCCTCAATACTGGGATGCATTCACCCAGTCAGCAAGTACTCACTGTGTGCCCGGCAGTGTGCTGGGCGCTGGGAATGCGTGGTAACCAAAAGAGGGTCCTCCCTTGCTGAAGATTGCTTTCTACTGGGGTATCAGGCCATGCACCAAGAGGAAATATTTACAGAGAGAGAGTTGTGGGAGGGAGTATGGGTTATGGGTGGAGGCTGCTAATATTGGGTGGTAAAGGAAGGCCTAAATTTTGAGCAGAAGACATTTGAGAGAAGGAGGCCTGGGAGGCAGAGCCTTCCACCCAGAGGGGGATGGCGAGTGCAAAGGCCTTGCCATTTTGCAGAATGTCAGGATAAAGTGGAAATGGGAAAGGGGGACTGTCTCTGGCAGGGCCTTGAAAATCGACTTTTAGAATTTGGATTTTATTCCAAGTCCCATGGGGAAACTTCCAAGTGTCTTCTCTATCTCCAAAGTTACCACCCGTGTCTGAAGACACCATCATCTTTTGCTTGGAAACAGAGAGCCGCCTCTGTCTCCATGCTGCCTACGCACTCTCTCCAATCAGTAGCCAGAATGATCTTAAAAATAAAAATACATATTGGATCTTATCAGCTTAATACTCCCCTGTCACTTCCAAAAGACCTTAAAGTAAAACCCAGACTCCCTGTCTTGCACCCTTGTTCCTGGAACCGTTCGTTCTGGCCACATTGGACCCTTACTGGTTGTTGGATTCACCAGACTTCTTCCAGCCTTGGGTTTTTGGATCTGCTCTTTACTCTGCCCAGATCGCTCCCTATGTAGCTTTTCAGGAGGCTGGCTTTTTATCTTTCTGGTTTCAGCTTAAATGTCCCCTCTTCTAATGGTTATTTTCTGGCTGTCCTAGCTATAGGTGCTCCTCTATTATTCTTCCTTACCCTTTTTTGGTTTCCAGCAGAGAGCTCTTATCACAATTTTGCAGCTACTTTTTGTTACAAGTCTGTTGTCTTCCCAGCCAGAGGTGAGTCCACATAGGCAGAGGCTCTCTTGTTTAGCACCTAATACAGGACGAGGTACATAGCTCGGTGAATGTTTGCTGAATAAATGAACGAATGGATGTAGGAATGTCAATTTGAATGTCAGTTGCTGCAGGCAGCAGCTGCTGGGCATGTTTATTAAGCTAAAGATGGGCTTCTTTTCCCTCCCAGGAAAGGCTAACCGATGGTTTGGGGTAGCTCCTCCCAAGTCTGGAAAAATGAACATGAACATCCTCCACCAGGAAGAGCTCATTGCTCAGAAGAAGCGGGAAATTGAAGCTAGAATGGAGCAGAAAGCCAAGCAGAATCAGGTGGCCAGCCCACAGCCCCCGCATCCTGGAGAGTAAGTGCCCTCAGGCTGGATTGGAATCTTAGAGGGTCACCCACAGAGGATTTTGCTTAAGAAAGCAGGCATGGTGTATCGGCACCCGGCCACAACCTGCTTGTGCAAGGAGTGACACAGGTGCTTTCTTCCAGGAGACTTAAGGTGGCAGGAGAGAAATGAAGGGTGTGTGAGGGCCCAGAGGATGGCCTGCCAAGTCTTTAACTCAGCAGTTATTTACTGCTGGCAAGCTGTGAACCAGGGCCTGGGGGTGTAGCACAGAGCAAAATCCCAGCCTCCATCTCAGCCCTTATGGGGCTCTACTAGCAAAGGGGGTGCCAGTTCTACCCCCAGAGATGCCAGAGGGTAACATGAGGCAGTGTGTTCCCACTGTAGGGGCGCAAAAGAGGCTCTGCATTCAAAAGGCTCAGGCAGAGCCAGCCCATTGAGGAAGGAGAGAAAAGCCTGCCTGGCAGCGGGTAGAAATGGGGGAGAGCCCCTGTGTCAGACAGCCCAAGTGCTGTGCCAGAGGAGCTGTTCCAGAACCAGGTTGGGAGTAGTTCAGGCAGGGTTTCCTCCCACCTATCCTGAGAAACGCTGCTTGAACCCAACAGTTTTGAGCACGGGTGCCACATTCCACGAAATTCAGGCCAGAGACTGACAATCCAAGAGGCAACCCTTTCCTGTGTAATCTGAAGTGTGGATCATGGTAACCCTCCACAAAGTTCTGTCCCTATTCCCACCTTTTCTTATAGTCTGTGGTTTCTCCTGGAGGGCAGGATTTAGACCTTACTCCTGTTGGAACCCAGAGCCTGGCACCTCCAGGGTCCCCAGGAACATGGGGAATGGATGTTGAGTGATCTGTCAGTGGGTGGGCTCTCGCCCCTGGGGTTATGGAAGGATTTACACCAAAATGGGAAAGCCTTGTAGGATTGCTTCCAAGAAGGTCTTCTGGAGGCCGCTGGATCCCAGTGCCAGGATCAGGCAGCTAAAAGACAACATCAGGTGGTGGGTGCATGGTATAGGTTGCTATGCAAATAAATTGTAAAAGCATCGAACACCAACAATTAAATTTTCTCCTGAAGAAACAGGAAACATTCAAGTTGCCTCAAGACAACCATTTTGATAATATTCCCTTTCTACATCTTTGTTTTGTTTCACGGAGTGTGATCAATTTCGTTGCTACTTCCCTTCCCAGCTACACCCCCCCCCCCGCCACTTTTTAAAAGAAAAGATTTTCCCCACATTACAACTCTTTAGAACCTTCAGGTTTTAAGTTTTATTTATTCTTATTGAGATATAATTCACATGCCATAAAATTGACGTTTAGCGATTTTTAGTGTACTCACAGCATCATGCAACCATCACCACTAATTCCAGAACATTTTTATCACCCCAAAGAGAAACCTCATACCCATTAGCCGTCGCTCCTCATCCTTCCTCCCCCAGACCTCGGCAACCACTAATCTACTTTCTGTCTCTACAGAGTTACCTATTCCAGATATTTCATATGATGTTGTGGTCTTTTGTGTCTGGCTTCTTTCACTGGGCATAATGCTTTCAAGTTTCATCATATTGTAGCGTGTGTCAGGGCTTCATTTCTTTTTATGGCCAAATAATATTCCACTGTGGATGGGCCACATATTATCTGTTGAGCAAAAGCCAGCCTTTTTAACAGCTGCGTAATCCCCCTACTGTTTGTTTCAGGGGTTTTCAAGTGGGATTCATTTGCTGGCTTGCTGTCCTGACGTCTTTTTTCGTCTGCCATCGTTCCCACGTCCCTCCTGAGGGAGGTGCACACAGTGAAGACATGGCCCCTATCCCTAGGAGGCCCTGCTTGTTTAATGCCAAGGCTGATTAGCAGCGGAACCTTCTCTTCCCTATGAAATAACTTTTACTGCCTTTTAAAGAAACTTGAAAGATAATTTATAAACATGGTAGAAAATCTGGGTGAAGAATAGAGGAAAATGAGGAAAAACCAAAATTGGTCATAACCCTGCAAACCAAAGACAAGTGCCGATTGCATTTTGATAGGTTTTTCTAACAATTTTTAAAATTCAATTATATTTTCACATAAGTAGGACCATACTGTAGATATTGTTGATAATGTGCCTGTTTGTTTTTCATTTAATGCTGCAATTGATTGCTTTGTCTCTAAAATTTTAACTCGTTAGGGCTGCTCCATTTGTCTTGTGGGACAACCGGTGCCCTTTGTTGACTAGTTGTTTTCATTTTTAGTTCTTTAGAACAGATTTCTAGAAGGATTAAACTTAATTTTAAAGGAAAAAAGACTGGTGGGCTCCTTGAGCTTTTACCAACTACAGTATTGAGTATGTCTGTATGTGGATTGTTACTCAGCCTTGAGAAGCAGTATATACAAGGGATATCCAAGGTTGGGGCAGGATGGTATGATATAACAGAAAATGGAAGAAGTAGGGCACATTCTATGGTCACAGCCTTGTCTTCCTATTTCCAATTTAGGGAGCAAATCAAAGAAATCCACTAAAGTGTTGATAGTGGCTACTGTGAGGTGGGGATGCTTGGGTTTTTCTTTTTTGTTTTCCTCCCCGCTCCTTTCGCCTTCCCCCCCACTCCGGTTCCAGTCGTTGTTTCTCAGTCTAGTTGTGTAGGACACAGCTCCCTGGCCCATGCTGATATTATGTGCCTTGCGTCCCCCCCCCACCTTCCCCCGGCAGTCTGTCGCCAGTCATCGATCAGCCACGCACAGCAGCTCTCTCCCCGGCTGCCGGCCACTCACACTGGCTACCAGCTGATCATGGTAGCACCCAGCCGGGGGTAGCCCACGCCAACCTCTGGCTGCTGATGGCAGCCCAGCTCCAGGGACAGCCGTTGTTCACAATCTTAGCTGTAGAGGGCGCAGCTCACTGGCCCATGTGGGAATTGAACTGGCGACCTCGCTAGGAGCACTAGGTTCCAACCACCTGAGCCACAGGGCCAGCCCCTTTTTGCTTTCTATATTTCTGTTTGTTTCTACATTCCCATTTGTTCATAAAGAGTCTCTGTTACTTTTATGATAGGGAAAAATGAATTTGAATTAAACATTCAGGCCCTTGGGTTTGCTATTGTGCTGATTTGTTAAAAATAGATTAATTTTTTTTTTAATTAAAACATACTGTTTGCAAAAAGAGAGAGAAAATAAAAATAATAAAAATACATAATTCCCCTGTAATTCTCCTACCAAAAGATTGCTTTGGGTATTTTTTGTGCATGTGTGATCCCCACAGAAGCGCTGGCCAGCCCAGGCCCGGAGCTGCAGTCACACGTTATAGACACGCGCACGCATGCACGTGCTGTTTTGAAGAACTCTAAAGTCTAGCTGGGAAGACAGACATGGGAGCCAATAACAGTCCAGATAATTAGTTAACAGGGATGATAGGTGCTGTGCAGGAAGAGAGCAAATGGTTCTCAGCCATCATGTTTAGGCCATTTGGACCTAGAGGGTCATTACTCTGGTAGAGCTGACATTAATATACATAGCATTGCTTTGACTAGAACAAGATCATTTCCTCCTTACTACCCTGAAGGTTCCTCTGTGCGCTCAGCAGACTCAGCAGTCCCCCGACATCTCTGGGGGCTGGTTTTGGGGGTCAACAGGTGAGCACTCGGGTGGATGGGCCAGGCATGCTCCAGCCCCTCCACTCGAGGCTCACCCTCTCTGTCTTCTGTCTTGGGTCTAGAATTGCGAACGCACACAACTCTTCCATTTCCAACAAGTTTGCCAACGACGGCAGCTTCTTGCAGCAGTTTCTGAAGTTGCAGAAGGCGCAGACTAGCACAGGTGAATGCAGTCTCCCTCGTCCCATCTCCACCTCCTGCTCCTCCTCCTCCTGCTCCTCCTCCTGCTTCTCTTCCTCCTCTTCCTGCTCATACTCATACTGCTGGCTCTCTCCCCTGGGGGTCCCTGGCTTCTCAGAAATGGCAGGTCCCACCTCAAACTTGTTCCTCTCATCCCAAGTTCATTAAGCACCCTCATTCCACTCATCCCCGCACTAAACGCCCAGGGGGAGAGTGCAGACCCCCACCCTTAAGGTGTTTACCTTGTAAGAGAGGAGACAACCTAGGTTTTGATACAGGAACATAGGGGCCGGGACTCAGCAAGCTCCAGGGCTCTGGGACCGAGGTTCGGGTCAGCGGCAGCTCGGGTGTGAGGAATGGGGACCCCCTTTCATAGATGGAGAGCTCCCTGGCCCATAGGAGCCATGGGACAAGGCAGGTGCGAGAATCATCGCCCTTGGGAAGCCCACTCATAACTGTTGTGCAGTTTACCAGTCAGCTCATTTTTACCATAAAGTTGCTGGTGAAACATCTGACCCTTAATCTTTGTCACATTTCCTAGGGAATAGCTACAAAAGTTAACACGAGGCCAAATTCACCCACATAGCGGGAGGAAAGGCTGGATGAGCCCTTCATCACAGGGTCTGTGTTTGGAAAGCCCAGAATAGGCCTGTTGCAGTTTGCCATTGACAACCAGAGGGAATGGTTGTAAGCGCAGTGAGGGATTCAGGTCTTCTCTCGAAGAGCTGGTGTCTCCCTGGGCTTTTAGTGAGGATAGTAGGGGCTCCTCTGACCAGAACTGCTGCTCTGGGCTGGATGACCACAAACAGTCATGCCTCTCTGAGCCTCAGTGTCCTCATCTGTGAAATGGGGGTGGTGTCCTCTCTGAGTGACCACCACCCGCCAGGCGCTGTGCTGGAAGCTGAGGCCGCAGCCCCCGGGGACTGATGGCACTTGGGTGAGGCGGGAAGACAGAGAACGGTGTGCTGCAGCGCTGCAGCCAGCTGTCCTTCCTTCCTCCCCAAGATGCCCCGCCCAGTGTGCCCAATGCCCCGCCTCGAGTGCTGCCCCGCGCTGGGAAGAGGCCTCCTCTCATTGGCAGCCCACTGGGCCAGGTGAAGAACTACGTGCACGCCAAGCAACTGCCTCTGGCCAGCCGCCCGAGTGTCTTCCAGTCTCCTGATGAGGACGAGGAAGAGGACTACGAGCAGTGGCTGGAGATCAAAGGTAAGGTGCGGAGGCTGCTGCCCTCCTACCACTGCGCTCCAGCTCCGCGGATGGGTCCATGGTCAGCGGGGAGAGTGCAGCCAGAAGAACAGGGTCCACCAGGCCTCCAGGATGAGCCCAGGGCGAGGGTGTGGCTCTCTGGAGGAAGGGGCTGGGGAGGGGGGCATGAAAGGGATGCAGAGTGGGGCTTCATCCTGGGAGCCACGGGACCCCTCATCCAGTTGGGGAGCTGGTCTCCAGCCAGGCCAGGGCCATCGTCGGGGAGCTTTCCATCGCATCCTCCTCGCCCGACATGAGAAGAGGACCTTCCATAGCTCCCCAGCTTGTTTACGTGCCCCCTGAGGCCCAGAAGCCCACTCCTTCACGTGGTTGCCTGTCCCTGCCAGTTGGATGCAGAGGTGTGAGCCTGCACGTTGGAGAGTTCACTCTCCCGCCCAGGGAAGGATGGTTGCTGACCTTGGGGGCGCCAGCCCAGGCCGCGTGGTCTAGGAAGGTATAGAGGGGGCTGTGGCACCCCTAGTGTGTCCAGCCCCTTCCACCTTCACAACGAGGCTTCAGTGCCACCTGAGCCCTGTGGAGTCCTGGGCCTCCTCTGCCCAGACTTGTTGGCAGTCTTGTCACCTGGTCCATGAGGACAGACACGTGACCATATGGTCTGCTGTGACAGCCTCTAGACCCCTTGCTCTGGATGCCGGTGCCAACTTCAGGCCGTGCATCTGAGCAGATCAGTGGGCAACCTCAAACCCTGGAACCCCCAGGGACGGTGTGTTTCCTCAGAGAGGTGCCTGGCAGCTTCGACAGTACCCTGCCAGGAACCACCGCTTTGCACGGAGCAGCAAATGTCTTGAGGTCTGTTAGGCCTACTGTTGATGAGGCCTCAGAAGAGCACCTGTGCTTGTACATGGTGACCAGGTCAGGGTCATTGTCAGGAATGTGGGGGGAGGGTGAGACTGGGGAAAAGTTAAGACATTCCCAAGAACGTCCTTGGGATCTCTTGAGGGTCCTCTTTGAGCCACATGTACCTCCCCCCACCGCTCCCCCAGCTTCCTGGCAGCCCAAGCAACAAAGGGAATAAGATTGACCACAGGCTTGGTGTCTAGCCCCATTGCCGAGAGGAGCAAGTGTTCCCAGGCATGGCTGACAGCAAGAACTTCCTCCTGGGAGTTTTCATAAAAAGGACATGACTATATAGTGGCTGACATCCAGCCTCAGGTCGGGCCAGTGAAAAGTACAACCGCGAGTTCCGCGTGGCTCCAAGGGGAGGCTAATACAGATACAAAAATGTGTTACTATAGCTCTAGTCACTGAGAAGGCCCCAAGGTAACGATGAAGCTCTTTGCAGTGAGCATCCCCAGTCCCCAGATGGTGGTCTGGAAACGCTTTCTCACTCATGGAAACCAGGACTTCTTGGAGGAATGGCTGGCTCTAGGTCTGGGCAGGAAGTTACGAGATGCTCCTGGAGCACCCCGTTTCAGCAGATAGCGAGGAGGCCAGCAAGATTCCCGGGGTCACGTCCAGAGACCTCACGAGCCAGCTGAAGAGGCTCCACCAGCCACAGAGGGGACAGTTGAGCCTCTATGATGACATTAATTGCAGTGGATTGAAACACCCAATGTGTTTAAATCAGAGTGTGTAATGATATTTTAAAAGAATTTTTCACCTTTGAAGGATGACAGGGAACCAAATTTATTATACTGAACAGTATATGAAGAAAAGACTTGAGCATTCCAAACAAACGGGGGAGGCTGGCTATGTTTTCCAACGTCTCCCTTCCAGATTGGGGATCGGCTTGGCCTCTGGGAGGCTCACACACTTCTCTCCCATCCAGTGTGTCTCGTGAAGACTGTTTAGACCAGCTCCCCCCTCGTCACAGTGCTTTGTGCATGGATCCCGGACGCCTGACAACCTCCTGCATTTCACCCTCTTCTCCCCCCACCCCTCTGTCCTTGTGGTCCATAGAGAGAGTGTGCCTGTTGACTGTGGGGTGTGTGAGTTGAACCCCAGTACTGACAGCCTCCTTAAAGTTTCACCCCCAGAGGGAGTCGAGACTCGGAAAGTGATAGAGAAATTGGCCCGCTTTGTGGCAGAAGGAGGCCCCGAGTTAGAAAAAGTAGCTATGGAGAACTACAAGGATAACCCGGCATTTTCGTAAGTATTTCTGGGAGGGGAAAGCCACTGCTACTTAATGTTCTTGCCACACGGTAGTACATGCAGATGTTCTGTGAAACCCTAGTCGTGACTGAAGCTGGCCGGGGCTGGGTGCTTGCTTGCTTTCGCGGGCCAGACGCTGTCCCTTGCGCTTTCTGACTCATACTAGAGGTTGCAAAGGGCTCCGGTGTGACATGGAGACTTACTTTGGGGCCCTATCAAGGTGTCTCTGCTTGCCAGCTTGCTTGTGTGTCATATGTCTTCAACAGCCACACAGCTCACACCCATCCCCATCACTCTTCCTCTGTTTTGCAAAATTCTTCAGGTTTTTGCACGATAAGAATAGCAGGGAATTCCTCTACTACAGAAAGAAGGTGGCTGAGATAAGAAAGGAAGCGCAAAAGTTACAGACGGCCTCTCAGAAAGGTAGGTGGGTGGGGGTGGTGGGAGGTTCTGGGAAGGCAGGTGGGTGGGTGCACTGCATCCCACGTGGAATCGAGTTCCTGGTGGCATGGTGTGGCGCTGACAGCCGAGGTCTGTGCCCTCCCAGGCAGCTGGGCTTAGCTGCAGCTGCTACCACCTTCGTCTCCAGGGCTCCGGGAAGTGAGGGGAGGTCTGAGGACCAAGGTCAAGGTCGTGTCCAGGAGCTCAGCCCTGTACATGCAAAGGGGGCAGAGGGAAAGAGTGTTTGTCTTTTGGTTCCTGGTCATTTAACAAGTGTCACTGAGTGCCTGCCATGTGTCAGACACTGAGGGTACCTAGAGACAAAGGTAGTGCCTGACACTTGGGGTGGGGGCCCAAGGGCAGCCAGGGGACAGAAAAAAATCATCTGGTAAGGTCCTGGATGGATGAGTATCGGGATGGGGGGAAGTACTGGATGGTCTCCAGCTGTAATGAAAATCCCAGCCAAGTGCTGGTGGGTGGTGGGGATTGACGTTTAGGCCTGACGTAGGCCACAGAGGTCAGTCCTTTGTGTCGCGTGGCCCTCTACCCTGACCTTCTCCCCAGGAGAGGAGGGCCAGGCCCATATCACCATATGACCTGGTTGGGCAGCCTTGGGCAGGAAGACTGAAGTGGGGGCTCCCATCTCCCCTCCGGCCTGGACACAGACCTTCCCTCACATTCTGTTCCCATGTACCAGCATGTGTCCAAGGCCCCCCAAGACCTACGGGGTGGGAAGGGGTGGGGGGTTGGTGCTTGAGATATGTTGTAGTATTAACTCTGGTGTTTGGTCCCAGTGCAGTAATCTGATTCCCATTTGCCTGTTTTTCTTTGCATTGTTCCTAAAATAAACCCCTCTCGTTGCCCATGGGGTTCTTAGCAGAAATTAGGCTGTTGGGTGTGGTGAGTTGAGCTCAGTACTGACAGCCTGCTTAAAGTTTCACCCCCAGAGGATGGAGAAGTCAAAAACCTTGCAGAAAAGTTGGCCAGGTTCATAGCAGACGGGGGTCCTGAGGTGGAAACCATCGCCCTCCAGAACAACCGCGAGAACCAGGCATTCAGGTAAGGGGGGGACCCACCAGGGAGGTGACCCCTCATCCTGGTCACAGGGTCTATCCTGCCCCCACCACACCGAGGAAACAGGCTTGGCACGGTCCTGAGATAGGCTAGGGTCCCCCAGCAAGAAGCTGGCAAGCCTGGGACTTAGGTCCCAGAGCTTCTGGCCCTAGAGCCAGCCTTGCCACACGACAGGCACTTCCTACATGCACATGAGTACCCTAAATTGGCTGTGAGATAGGTGTGCAGGGGCCTTTCGGGGCTTCTGATTTCCCAGGTGTCTCACTGAGAGTCTCTAGCACTTGTCCGGCTCCCTTTACAACAGAGACAGCGGCCCCAGGCTGGGGGCAGGCCAGGCCCTGGCACAGAACCTCACAGAACTGTGCTGCTCGCTGTGTGTGACCCTTCTTAGGGTCTCATCTTTACCGCCAGGGGAACAGCAGGAAAGCAGGGAATGTAGTACTTCGGGCTTCGAGGAGTGGGAACCCCCAGCCTGTGTGTAGGTTCCACGGAGGGGGTGGGACAAGCAGCCTGGCCCCCCTTCTGTCCCTAGCTATGAAATCACACCCCCACCCCTCAGGCTGGGTCTGTTCACCCACTCATTCACTCACTGGTGGGGCTATAGTGCCTGCTCTTTGCCAGGGAGGGCAGGGGCAGTTGCTGCTGCGAGGCCGGCCCAGCAGAGGCTTGTGAGGTGGACACTGAACCCCGCACGCGGTGAGGCACCTGTGAGGACACTTTTGGCCACGAGTGATACGAGTCCCCAGTCAGTGGGGACGTGCAGGAGCAGCAGCCATCTGGGCTGGTTGATTCAGCAGCTGTACCTGCCATCAGGGCCTCGGGAAAAAGGAAGTGGGAGTGGACGCCAGGCGGGCAGCCAGTCGTGTCTCCTACGTGTGAGCCAGCATGAGCTAGACTCAGAATAGAGAAGGGCATCCAGAGGGACCAGCACGTAGGAGTAAAGCAGCTGAGATGGCAGGCATTGCGCCAGTGTGTGGGGTGCAGATGCGCCATGGAGCCACGCAGGGCCAGGTTCTAGAGAGCTCAGCCTTTGGAGGGTGTGCATAAGGAGGGATGGGGTCAGCTGGGCTTCCGGGGTCACTGGCCACAGTTGTAGAGGGTGACCAGACATGCCAGGTCTAGGGTTGAGGCAGAGGGGGGTAGGGGAGGACGGCTGAGGTGTTCAGGCGTCCCTTGTGGGGGCCCTGGGTGTGGGGGTCTGGAGCTTAGGAGACCCAGGATCTCTTCAGGACATCATGGTACCTGCCACCCCTCTGCACCACCCAAACCAGTATCTACTTTAGAGTCTACCTTAAGTCACTGCACCTTTCTTTTCATTTACCTAAGTAAGTTTATTTAAACAGGAAACTAAGCTTACTGTCGCTCGTCTTAAGTGGAACGGTGAAAGTCTGTCTCAGGCAAAGTGGGTGAGCTTATGGCATCCTGTCCAAGTTTGCAAGCCCCGGTGGCTGTCCCTCATCAGAAGGTCCAGAGCTCAGCAGCTATGGCTCAGCCCCTGGGGGTCAAGAAGTGCTGTCAGTGCAGGCGGCTCCAGGCCCTCCATGTGGCTCTTGCCCCTCAGGGGGGGCGTTGCTAGCATATACCCAGCTTGTTGGTTGTGGCTATGACCAAGGCCTGGACATGGCAGGGGAGAGAACCGGGGTGAGGAGGGAGCGTGGGGCGCCCGGGGGAGTAGTGGCTGAAGGGGAGTCCTGGTCTGGGAACACAGTCGGCACTCCGCACACTGGGGAGGAATGATTGGGTGCCAGGCCTGGGCAGAGTGTGCCAGATCATACCACAGGGACGGTTTAATCTTCAGTGGGGTCAGGTGTGAGGCAGCCAGCTCCTCTCTCTCTCGGATCACACAGCCCCCTCGTGTTCCTGCTGCTCTTGCCCGTCCCTGCCCTATGGGTTCCCCATGTGGGCTGGTCACGCCCCAGCAGCTGTGTGTTTTGGAAAACAGTCTGTAATAATTGTTCACCCATTCCTTTGACCAATCACCCCACTTCTGTCCCCAGAAACAGTGTTAAAGACAATATTGTCCGTTGCCACAAAAAATTAATAACACATTGAATGTCTAGCTCCCGTGGGCTAGACTGTAACTGCATCCGTAATACATCCCCCGTGTGAACCACTTTTTCTTGACAACAACCTGGGGCGCTGGTCTCACATGAGGAAACCGAGGCAAGGAGGCTGCTCGGTGGAGGTGCCTTTCCTACCACTCCACCGCATTCCAACAGGAAAGTCTTAGGTCGTCAAGTTAAGGCAGCATTTTTTGAAAATCGGGAGACAGCAACTAGAACCACAGCTTGGTTCAAATCTGCACTGGAAAAAAGGACTAGAAGGAAAGACACCAAAGTGTTAACTTTGGTTAACCCCGGGAGCAGGATCACTCCGACCTGAGGAATGATCTCCTAAAAGCCTGTGTTCCCACTATTGTCCCTACTTCCTCTCTAACCCCTGACAACCACTGATCTTTTTACGAACTTGGTACTTTTGCCTTTTTTAGAATGTCATATAATTGGGATCATATAGTACCGTGTTTCCCCGAAAGTAAGACCTAGCCGGACCATCAGCTCTAATGCAGCTTTTGGAGCAAAAATTAATATAAGACCCGGTATAATATAATATAATATAATACCCGATCTTTTATATTATATTATATGTATTATATGTATTATATTACATATGTTACATTACATTATATTATATTGACCTGGTCTTACATTATATTACAGTAAGACCGGGTCTTATATTACTTTTTTGCTCCAGAAGACGCATTAGAGCTGATGGCCCCGCTAGGTCTTATTTTTAAAGAAACATGGTATGTAGCCTTTTCAGATTGGCTTCCTTCACTTAGTAATACGCATTTAAGGTTCCTCGTGTCTTTTCATGTCTTGATAGCTTATTTCTTTTTAGCACTGAATAATATTCCAACATCTGGATGACCTCAGTTTATCTATCACCTACTGTAGGACGTCTTGGTTACTTCTAATTTTTGGCGATTACAAAGGAAACTATTATAAACATCCATAGGCAGGTTTTTGTATGGACATAAATTTTTATCTCTTTAGGGTAAATACCAAGAAATACGATTGCTGGATCGTATGGTATATTTAGTTTTATAAGAAACCTTCCAAAGTGGCTGTACCCTGTGCATTCCCGTGGTAATGAAAGAGTTCCTGTAGTTCCATATCCTGTCCGGCATTTGGTGTTGTCAGTGCTGTAGATTTTGGCCATTTTAATAAGTGTGTAGTGGTATCTCATTGTTGTTTTAATTTACATTTTCCCTGACTACATGTGATGTGGAGCATCTTCTCATATGCTTATTTGCCATCTATAAATCTTTGCTGAGCTATACATTAAAGTTATTGGTCCATTGAATAACAGTTTTTATCAGATGTGTCTTTTGCAGAGCACTTTTTAAGTTTCTTTCTTGGATCATGTCTTTGATGTTGTACCTAAAAAGTCATTTCTATACCCAAGGTCATTTAGGTTTTCTCCTATATTATCTTCTAGGAGTTTTATATATTTCCATTTTACATTTAGGTGTCTAATCCAGTTTTAGTTAAGTTTTGTGAAGGGTATGAGGTTTGTGTCAAGATTTTTTTTTTTTTTTTTTGTATGAGGATGTCCACTTCTAGCACCATTTGTTGAAAAGACTGTCTTTGCTTCATTGTTTTGCCTTTGCTCCTTTGTGAAAGGTTAGTTGACTGTATGGATCCATTTCTGGGTCCTTTATATTGTTCTATTGATTCGCTTGTCTATTTTTTTACCAGTGTCACACTGCTTTGAAGTCAGATAGTCTTCCAACTTTGTTCTTCTTCAGTAGTATGTTGACTATTTTGGGTCTTTTGTCTCTATATTTAAATTTTGGCATCATTTTGTCATGATCTACAAAATAACATGGCTGGGATCTTGATTGGAATTTCACTGAATCTAGAAATGGAGTTAGGAAGAACTGACATCTTAGCAATATTGAGTCTTCCTATCCATGAACATGGAATATCTCCTCATTTAATTAGTTCTTCATGAATTCATTCTCAGAGCTTTGTAGTTTTCTTCGTATAGATCTTACACATATTTTGTTAGACTTCTAGCAAAGTATTTCATATTTTGGGATGCTACGGTAAACGGTATTGTGTTTTAAATTTTAAATTCCACATGTTCATTACTAGTGTATAGGAAAATGATTCACTTCTGTATATTAACTTTGTGTTCTGCAACCTTGCTATAATAGCTTATTAGTTAGGAGTTTTTTTGTCTATTCTTTGGTGCTTTTTTCCCTCCACAGACAATCGTGTCATTTGCAAACAAAGACAATTTTACTTCTTCCTTCTCAATTAGTATACCTATTTCCTTTTCTCATCTTTTGAATTTGCTGAGACTTCCAGTAAGATGTTGAAAAGCATTGGTGAAGTGGCATATTCTTGCCTTGTTCTTGTTCTTAGTGGGAAAGCTTCCAAGTTTCTCCCCATTAAGTATGATGTTAGCTGTGAGTGTTTTTGTAAATACTCTTATCAAGTTGAGGAAGTTTGCCTCTATTCCTAGTTTACTGAGAGTTTTTATCATGAATTGGTGTTGGATTTTATCAAATGCTTTTTCTGCAGCTGTTGTTATGATTGTGTGATTTTTATTTTTTAGCCTGTTGATGTGCCAGGTTACATTACTTGATTTTCAAATGTTCAACCAGCCTTGTATGCCTGGAATAAATCCCACTTGGTTGTGGTGTATAATTATTTTTATACATTCATATATACAATTTACTAATATTTTGTTGAGGATTTTTGCATCTATATTCATGAGAGATGTTAGTCTGTAGTTTTCTTGTAATATCTTTGTCTAGTTTTGATATTAGGGTACTTGAATGATTTAGGAAGTATTCTTTCTGCTTCTATCCTCTGAAAGGGATTGTAGAGAATTGGTATAATTTCTTCCTTAAATGTTTGGTAGAATTCACCAGTGAACTCCTGGTCATGATGCTTTCTGTTTTGGAAGGTTGTCAGTTACCAGCTGAACTTCTTTAATAGAAATAGACCTATTCAGGTTGTCTTTTTTTTTTCTTTTTCTTTTTATTGGGGAATATTGGGGAACTGTGTTTTTCCAGGACCCATCAGTCATTGTCCTTCAATCTAGTTGTGGAGGGTGGAGCTCAGAGACAAGTCCAGTCACCGTTTTCAATCTTAGTTGCAGGGAGCGCAGCCCACCATCCCATGCGGGAATTGAACCAGCAACCTTGTTAAGAGTTCGCACTCTAACCAACTGAGCCATCCGGCTGCCCCTCCGGCAGCTCAGCGGCAGCTTGTTGTCTTCAATCTAGTTGTGGAGGGTGCAGCTCACTGGCCCATGTGGGAATTGAACCGGCAACACTGTTGTTCAGAGCTCACGCTCTAACCAACTGAGCCATCCGTCCGCCCCCAGATTGTCTATTTCTGTGTGAGTTTTAGCAAATTGTGTCTTTTCAAGTAATTGGTCCATTTCATCTGGGTTATCAAATTTGTGGGTGTAGAGTTGTTCATAGTAATCCTTTATTATCCTTTTAATGTCCGTAGGATCTGTAGTGATGTCCCCTCTTTCATTTCCATTCGTAATTTGTATCCTTTTTTCTTAGTTAGCCTGGCTAGAGACTTAGCAATTTTTGAAAAAATTCTTGTTTCCTTTAATTTTCACAAATGTTCCTTACTGGGCTTTCTCAAGGATGTACATGTGTGTACCATGACCCAGGAAGATGCTGCCATCTTCTTGTCCCTCCATCTCACCATCGGTACCAACATTAGTGGGGCTACGGGTTCTTCCACCCCTATCCCGGATCTCATGTAGACACCTAGAAACAATCTGTGGGGTTTCTTTCTGCTGTCTCTCTTGTGCGAAAGGAATTTACAGCATCTTTGAGTCTGCATGTTGCTTCTGTAGCACAGCGTTGTGCCGTGACTGTCCCTTCAGGTTCATGGGTGCAGGTCTAGCTCCTTGTTGAGAGTCGTATAACCCAGGTTGTGCACAGGTTTTGTTTTGTGGAGCTGGCCTGTGATTCTTCCCTCTGGTGTGGACCCGAGAGGTGGGACTGTAGGCTCAGGACATGTATAGTCTGAGAGATGCCAGGCAAGTACAGAGGGAGCTATAGCCTTTGCCAGCTCGGAACCCAGCAACACCAGCTCTGAGCTTGGATTGGGGGAACAGAGGGGACTCCTGGCTTCCAGCGAGGTGGGAGCGTCTGCCCTTGGGTTGGAGTACAGGTCCTATCTGGTCCGACGCTCAGTGTCGTCTTGGCGCCATTTGCTGTCCGCACTTCAGGGATACATCAGAGAAGCGCAAATGTACTGAGCTGTACGGTTTGGGGCAAATCCTGCCCTTTCTGATGCCAGGTGTCTCTTGCACCTCAGGACATCTTCGTTTGGAGGCCCTGGTGCTCATTTAGGACAGCAGGGCAAGAGCTTCATGGAGCTTGGGGCAGGTCTGAGGGAACTGTCCCCTTTTCCTTGGAAGCAGGAGATCAATAACAGTGCGACAGACACTGCACAAACAAGGGATGGGGGCTTGGTATGTCCCTCGGCTTCATGACAGGCTGAGGCATGTCACACTGTTCCTCAAGTTTGGGCCACCAGAGCCAGCAGCCAGTGAGGCCTGGCAGGGCTGGAGGTCATGGTGGAGACCCTAAAGTGACCCTGGCCGACCTGGGGGTGCCTACACAAGGTCCATGTTGCTCCTGACCCCGCTGATGGTGTGCCCCCCACTCTACTTTGCAGCTTTCTGTACGAACCCAGCAGCCAGGGGTATAAGTACTACCGCCAAAAGCTGGAGGAGTTCCGGAAAGCAAGGGCTGGCCCCACAGGCATCCACACCGCACCTGACCTCTGCCTGCAACGCAAACCCCCTCCTGAGACCCCAATAGGGTCTCTGCCCCCCACCGCTGCCTGCCCTGCCTCATCTGCCCCCTCACCCACTGTCACCCCGGCTCCATCTGCCCCCGGGAAGCCAGCCACCACAGCCACCGTGAAGAGGAAGCGGAAGAGCCGATGGGGGCCTGAAGAAGACAAAGTGGAGCTACCCCCCGCCGAGCTGGTGCAGAGGGACGTGGACGCCTCCCCCTCGCCTCTGTCAGGTGGGCTCTGTCAGGACGTTTGGCGTCTAACTGTGCATCATGTTTTCAGAGTTCATCTGTGTTGTAGCACATGTCAGAACGTCACTCCTTTCTATAGCTGAATAGTATTCCATTGTGGGGGTTGACTGCACTTTGTTCATCCGTCATCTGTTGATGGACACTGGGTTGTTTCCCCCTTCTGGCAGTTGCTACCAGTGCTACTGTGAACATGTGTGTTCAAGTACTATTTGGATCCCTGATTTCAATTCTCTTGTATGTATGCCAAGGAGTGGCATTGCTGGATCATGTGATGATTCCACATGTCGCTTTTTAAGGAACACCAAACTTCTTTACAGCAGCTGCGTCATTTTATGTTCCCTCCAGCAATGCACGAGAGTTGCAATTTCTCCACTTCCTCGCTTCACTATAACCATCCTAGTAGGTGTAAAGTGGAATCACATTGTAGGTTTGATTTGCATTTCCCTAATGACTAATGGTGTTGGGCATTTTTCCATGTGCTTATTTGGTCATTTACATGCCGTGTTTCCCCGAAAATAAGACTTATCCCGAAAATAAGCCCCAGTTATGATCGTCAGCCAGATGGACACATTTAGACGGACACATTTATGACAATGTTCCAGAAGAAGTTGACATGACTGTATTTGAATACATGTAGATTATTGTACATGAAAAAATAAGACATCACCTGAAAATATGCCCTAACACATCTTTTGGAGCAAAAATTAATATAAGACCCACTCTTATTTTCGGGGAAATATGGTATAAGACCCAGTCTTATTTTCGGGGAAACCCTGTAGCTTGTTTGGAGAAATGTAGCTTGTTTGGAGAAATGTCTATTTTAGTCCTTTGCCATTTTAAAATTGGGTTGTTTTGCTTTTTGTTGGTGAGTTGTAGCTCTCTATGTATTCTGGATATTATCCCCAGTTCAGATACATTATTTGCAAACATTTTCTCTCATTCTATGGGTTGTCTTTTCATCCTGCACAAAAGTTTTAAATTTTATGAAGTTCAATTTTTGTCGTTTGTTGCCTGTGATTTTGGTGTCGTATTTAAAACCATAGCCAAATCCAATGTCATGAAGATTTGCCCCTATGTTTTCTTCTAAAAGTTTTATAGTTTTAGCTCTTAAATTTAGGTCTTTGATCCATTTTATGTTAATTTTTATATATGATATAAGGTAAGGGTCCAACTTCATTCTTTTGCATGTGGATATGCAGTTGTCCCAGCACCATTTGTTGAAGAGACTGTTCTTTTCCTATTAAATGGTCTTGACACCCTTGTCAAAAGTCAGTTGACCATAGGTGTAAAAGTTTATTTCTGAGCCCTATCCTATTACACTGGTTTGTATGTCTATCTTTATGCTAGTTCTAGTGTTTTGATCACTGTCCCTTTTCTTTTTCAAGGTTTGGCTGTTGGGATCCCTTGATTTTTCATACGGATTTTCAGATAGACTTTTCCATTTCTGCGAAAAACCCTGCTGGGATTTTGATAGGGGTTGCACTGACTCTGTAGATTGCTTTGGGTAGGACTGACATGTTAACAATATTTAAGTCTGCCAATCTGTGAACACTGGACGTCTCTCCATTTACTTAAGTCGTCTCTGTTTTGTTCCAACATATTTTGTAGTATTTTTTGTATGAGCCTTGCACCTCCTCGTTTAAATGTATTCCTAAAGAATGGTTTATTCTTTCTGACGCTATTGTAAATGAAATTGTTTTTTGGTATATAGTGTTGTTTAGTCCTCCATGTCCTTACCGATCTTCTGTTTAGATGTCCTATCCATTATTAAAAACAGGGTATTGACGTCTCCAACTATTGTTGTAGAACTATTTCTCCCTTCAATTTTGTCAATTTTTGCTTCATATTTCTCGGGTTTCTATTGTTAGGTATGTATTGTTTTCTTTCTGTATCGAACTTTTATCGATGTATACCACCCTTCTTTGTCTCTTGTAGTCTTTTTTAGACTTAAAGTTTATTTTGTCAGATACTACCCTGTTTAATATAAGACCCAGTCTTATTTCACTATAACATAAGACCCGGTCTCATATACCGTAAGAGCGGGTCTTATATTAATTTTTGTTCCAAAAGACGCATTAGAGCTGACTGTCCGGCTGGGTCTCATTTTCAGGGAAACACTGTAGTATAGCTTTCCCAGCTCTCTGTTGGTTATTGTTTTGCATGGAATTGGTTTTTCCATCCTTTGACTTTCAACCTTTTTGCGTCTTTGTCTCTAAAGCGAGTCTCTTATAGAGAGCACAGATAGATCCTATTGTCTTTCTTAAGCTTTAAAGTACTTCAATTTCACTCTTGTCATGGAAAGCTCAGGATATGAGCTGTAAGCACAACCATTGCCACTACTATTCCCTCCCTGACAGCGTGTGAGGGAAGGCCGAATCCACTTGGGGGAGGGAGGTCTATTATCTTTACATTCTGCAGGTAAAAATGGGTGACTGAGACAAGCATCCCAGGCTGTCTAACAGCCGCCACCCTCTCCCCCGCATAGCCTGCAAGGGAAGGCAGCTCCCCCAGGTCCCATGGCTGACCTGCTGGCCCTGCCTGTCCAGCTCTAAGGGTATTTTCTTGCTCAGTGCTTCCCTGGCCCGAGGAGAAAAATTGCTATTGAAAGGTTCTAGGACTCACCAGGACTCTAGACAGCACCTCCACCTGGTGCTGAGGGTGCCTGGGACAGGAGTGTCGCTCAGGTGGAACCCTGGTGGCAGGGGCACGGGAGGTGCTCAGATGTGAGTGCTGCTCTGAGCCACGCACGCCCATCTTGGGGACATGTCCCAAGGTCTGGCCCCAGTCCCCCTGGTGAGGATGCCTCCCCTGTGGTCTAGTGGATACGCCCAGGCTGCAAAGTCGCAGGTCCAGGTTCAAGTCCCTCTGGCCCACGCCAGCCCCAGGGGAGCATGGGCTGCCTCCACCCACATCTCACTGGTGAAGAGGAACTTGCAGGCATGCTGCAGGCACACGGAAGGCTTCTCAGACCTGGGCCTCCTTTCCTTCTCCAGGGGCCCCCACATCCTTTGAGGAGGGATCGGTGTGCAGTGCTGGGCTCACAGGCACCTGCACGTGGCTCTTGCTGGCAAAGGCCCAGCTCCCTCCACCCTCCCAGGGGGGCCTCTGCATCCCCGCCACCCAGCTTCTCCCCCAGGAAGCCCCCGCCTGAGGGCGGTTGTTTCCACCATCCAGATGCGCTGTCCCAGCATCTTCACGTAGATCAGTGCTGTCGGCTCCAGCCAAGCTCTGAGGTGGATGCCAAATAGAATGTCAGTTGCTGGGAGGATGGGCGGCTGCTCCCCAGAAGGAGCTGCCAGAGCCTCACAGCTGAGTCTTACACAAGACTTCGAACCGGTGTGTGTCTACACGGATGTCTGTCTGCCATGGGGCCGACTGCCAAGAACCAGTGTGTGAGAATGTGCGTGTGTACACACACGTGCTCATCTCTGCTCTCATGGCTCAGGCTCTGCAAAGTCCCCACCATGTCACCCATTAGCCGTGTGACTGTGAGTGAGACCCCTGACCTCTTAAGTTCCGGTGTCAGCATCTGCAACATGGGGACATAGGGCCTGTCTGGAGAAAGCACATGGGGATGAAACTGGGTGCACATGACGGAGCAAGGCGTGACTCCTACCGTCATCACGTGACACACGATACTAACTGACCTGCCGTGTGGGCCCTGCTGTGCGCGCCAGGTGCCACAGGGGTTGTCAACGTGTGGACCCTGCACCACACAGGGGAGCAAGGCCAGGCCCACGTGTCCTTCACTGACTAGTCTGTGTCTTGTTTCCAGTTCAGGACCTCAAGGGGCTCGGCTACGAGAAGGGGAAGCCCGTGGGTCTGGTGGGCGTCACAGAGCTGTCCGACGCCCAGAAGAAGCAGCTGAAGGAGCAGCAAGAGGTAAGGCCAGGCGGCAGTGAGGCAGGTTCCACTGTGGCTGGCAGTGGCTTGTCGCCCCATACAGTGCAGTGGTCACAGGGTCAGCGGAACAGCTTCTGGGCAGGCAGTCCCCCTGTCAATGACATGCCAACCCCCGAGGGCCCTCCGCAGCCTGCAGCTGGACCCAAAGCTCAGGCTTCCCCACGCTGGCCTGTCATCCCCCGAGGCTGGTGTCCCACAGCTACTCTGAATGGTGCTCGTGGACCGTTCCCACTCAGTAGTTTCTGCTTAAGTTTTCTGTTCAGTTTCCTCAGCATCCGGTCCAGGGCAGGCCTGGCTAGCACTGGGCGCCCCGAGTAATGTGGCAGTATTGGGCATTGTTGGTGTGAGGGCCAGCTCGGCCTCTCCCCTGCTTCCCTGAGAAACCAGAGGTGCTGGCTTGTCACTCCTTGGGGCTCACTCCAGCCACCTCCTCCAGGCTAGCAGCCCTGTCATGTCACCTTTGACCTTCCCAGAGGTCAGGAGCCTGCGCTGCTCTCATTCAGTCCATGGCGACAGTGCCCAGCTCTGGGTGAGGCAGAGAGGGGCCTCCCTGCGCAGCACAAGGACTCAGGGCATGAGGGCAGGTCCTGGCACAGGACTCGGTGCCTTGTTGAGCACTTGCTCCAAGCCCTGCTCACAGGCCCGCCCCCGGGGGGAGCCCCGGCATGCACAGGGGAGGTACGGGCCCTTGCCGTGCACACGTGCAGCCCTGCTCACAGCATGTCGTGCTGCCCACAGATGCAGCAGATGTATGACATGATCATGCAGCACAAGCGTGCAATGCAGGACATGCAGCTGCTGTGGGAGAAGGCGCTGCAGCAGCACCAGCACGGCTACGACAGCGACGAGGAGGTGGACAGCGAGCTGGGCACCTGGGAGCACCAGCTGCGGCGCATGGAGATGGATAAGACTCGGGGTGCGCTGAGGCGCCAAGCCTGAGGCGTGGGGGGGGTGGCCGTGTGCGCGCAGGAAGCCCCACTCACCTACTGCCTGTAAAGCCTCAGGACAAGACCGGGCCTCTCTGTGTGTGTTTCCTCAGTGCCAAAAGGAGCAGTGCAAGGCTGCCTGAGGGAGCAGGGTTCGGGTTGGGGTCTCCAGCTGCCTCCCTCCCCTGAGGCCGCTGCCCCCTTTCTCCTCTCACCTTTCCTACCTCTCCGGCAGAGTGGGCCGAGCAGCTGACGAAGATGGGACGGGGCAAGCATTTCATTGGAGACTTCCTGCCGCCGGATGAGCTGGAGAAGTTCATGGAGACCTTCAAGGCCCTAAAGGTGAACGGGGAGCCGCCAGGCATCAGCCCTCCTGGGGGCCTGTCCAGCGGGAGGAGTCAGGCCCTCTTCCGAGGGAGGCGTTTGTTCATGGTGGACGCCATCCATGCGGGGAATTCACAAATAGCAGCCCAGCTGCTGCTGTAGAAGCATTTCCTGGGGCTTCGGGGAATTCTGCTTCCAGTGGAGCCAATTAAATGCAGTGTGCAGGCAAAGCGTTTCTCAGGCAGAAGCCCCCATGGACGGGCTCCTCAGAACAAGAGCTCAGTGTCCCCCGTGTGCACAAGGAGACAGCCGACGGGCCCGAAGCCTCATCCCCTCGTTGACCATGGCTTCTTTTGCACTCTCTGACAAGTCGCTGTCAACCCGGGCTTTTCTTTGCCGGTGAACCACGAATCTTGCATGTCGTAGAGGAGACCTCTGTGACCGTCACCTTGCTGTCAGGGAGCTCTAAGTGCGGCCCTGGGGACCCTGAGGAGGAGGAGCATGGTCTGACCTAGTCAGGTGGCAGAGGGGCAGGTGGGCCCACCCCGTGGCCAGTGAGGCCGTGGGGCATTCTGGGGCCGTGGGGGATGACCAGCACTTGGGCCTGCAGGAGGGCCGTGAGCCCGACTACTCGGAGTACAAGGAGTTCAAGCTGACAGTGGAGAACATCGGCTACCAGATGCTGATG
The DNA here is from genome assembly GCF_964194185.1 of Rhinolophus hipposideros. Classification (NCBI taxonomy): domain Eukaryota; kingdom Metazoa; phylum Chordata; class Mammalia; order Chiroptera; family Rhinolophidae; genus Rhinolophus; species Rhinolophus hipposideros. The sequence continues at coordinate 50,712,236 of NC_138062.1, read as the reverse complement.
AAGATGGGCTGGAAGGAGGGCGACGGGCTGGGCTCCGAGGGCCAGGGCATCAAGAACCCAGTCAACAAGTGAGTGTGGCCCCCAGCACGCAGGCCCGGGACCACGGTTCAGTCCTGTCCCTGGGCCGGAGTCCGCGGCCTGGCTGGCAACTCGGGTGGCTAGTCCATCTCGGGCGCTCCCCTCCTCTCCGTGCGGGGCGTGTCCTGCGCGTGTGTTCCCCAGCCCAGTACACCTGGGTGACCTCCACAGCCCCACGTAGAACTGCCGTTGCTCCTGAACCCAGGTGGGCGGGTTCAGGCCCCACAGCCCCTCTCCTGCCAGCGTCAGTCCGCTCCCCTGCTCCCATTGCCCCGTCATCCCCTGCAGGGGCACCACCACCGTGGACGGCGCCGGCTTTGGCATTGACCGGCCAGCCGAGCTCTCCAAGGAGGACGACGAGTACGAAGCTTTCCGCAAGAGGATGATGCTGGCCTACCGCTTCCGGCCCAACCCCTTGGTACATGCACCCCCCGTCCCCCACATTGCTTCAGCTGGGCCGCTGGCTCCTCACTGGTACCTCGCCATCCACGGTAGTGAGGCGGCAGTGCTGGTAACAGAAGTGTCCCTCCTTCCCCATTCCAGCTGTGCCAGGTCTCACCAGCTACCCCCACTACCACTCCAACTGCATTTGAGCTCCTCCTTCCTCCCCAAAGCCTGCCCATTTCAAGGATGTGAACTCAGCTGCCTCTAGAAGGTTCTGGACGGAAGGAACTGCCATCTGTCTTTAGCGTTAACCTGCTCCCCTTTTATCTTTTTGCCTCCCACAGAACAACCCCAGACGGCCTTACTACTGAGTATTCTGGAGAAACACAAACGTACTTTCCAGACGACTAATCGAGTGTTCTTGGACTGTGGAATATTCCAGACTGCGTTTCTGCCTGCCCTTTGTTGTCTCGAGTATTATACTGTGTATTAAAGTCCCAGTGCTTGCCCATCGTGGGAGCCTGGTCCTGCCATCTCCAGAAACCACTCTATGTCTTAGCAGCTGGGCTGGGCTGGGCAGGTGAAGACAGGATGCTGTCATGAAGGCTCCCTAGTACCTGAGGAATCCCAGAGCACCACATGGCTCTTAGTCTGCCTTGGGGTCTCCATCCCCCACCAGCCTGGGTTGTGGTTGAAGGGAGGGCTGGCCAGTCAGATTTGGCCACAGGCCTGGGGGTGGGGCGAACCTCCCAGCTTAGCACTGTGCTGTAGGAGGGGTCTCCAGGCAGGGCCCAGCCATCCCCCCAGAGCACACCTTTGCTTCTCACCTCCCTGGCAGGTAGCCTCTGCAGGCCCCGAACACAGCCAGCCTGGCCAATGGTGGCTGCAGCCCAGGCCGCCCCAGCCATCTGCGGTCCCACCTGTATGGTGGATACATATCCCTGGGTCTTGTGTCTTGGGAGGACAGCTGTGCACGAAGATTTGACACTTTTCCTGGAGGATGGGAGGCAGGTGGGTGGCCCAGGCCAAGTTGTGTGCTGAGAGCTCCCCACGTCTCCAGGAACAGCACCTCATGTTTGTACAGAAACACCTGGGGATTTTGTCTAGTTGCAGCCATGCTTGGTTTATCAGGGCCTGGGAATCTGACGGGCCCACAACTCACCCTGCCCCACACATGTACCCAGTGGGTCCTGCTTAACCCCTGTGGGCTCATGGGCTCTGAGGACTCAAGCTGGAATTGCGGTCCTGGGCCAGCCAACGTTCACCGTCATTCAACAAACACTGAGCACAGACTAAACCAGATAGACGGGGATGTGTCAGTGAACTAACAACCGAAAACAGAAATGCTGCCAAGAGGAACCGGGAACTGTGGGGCCTGAGCAGGGTCTCAATGGGGCCTCAAGGGGTTTGGGAGGCCTTCAGCATCATAGTCCAGACAGGGCAAATAAGTGATACGTGCCAGGGGTCCGAGCACGGGGTATAGCTGTGGGCAGCCAGAGGGTCCAGCGATGGGGACACCACCATCCAGGTCAAGGTCACCCCTCCATTGAATTCTCAGTGACTGGTAGGCTGGCCAGACTCGGCCCATTAACTTTACCCCCAGGCAGGGGGAAAGTTGGAAAAGGAGGCCTCCAAATGCTTGTGTGTGTGTGCGCGCCTCCCGAACACAGAGTGCAAAGTCAGGCGCCTAGACAAAGCTTGACCAGACACCCCTGGCCCTGCAGGTGGAAGGGAGGGCTGCCTGGAGGAGGGGACAGGATCTGCACTAAAGGGTGAGGAAGCGGAAGAGGGTTCATCTTGTATACAGGTAAAAGACCTGTGGGCTATTGGCACTGCCAGAGTTGGTAAGGTCAAGAAACCAGGCTGGAGCTTCAGGTCAGCTTGGGAACCTGATCTTCATCCCATGGGCAAAGGCACCTGGGAAAGGAGGCTGTCAGTTCCGTGGCCAGATCATATCATCCAGGCTCAGAGATAGGACCCAGCTGGCACAGGCCAAGGGGCTGCATGGAGAAGGGGTGAGGTTTCAATCTTCCCCCAACCCCAGACTGTGTGCCCCCACTCCCCAGGGTAGGAGTCTGGTGGGCACTGCTCACCTTTTCCTGCTGCCACAAGTACCACATGGGCAAGAGTCTGAAGCTGGTTGGAGGGAGTGACAAACAGCTGCCTCCTAATACCTACCCTGCAGCCCCCTTCCAGGTCCAGCCCTCCCCACCCCTTTTACATCTCTCCCTGGACCCAACCCAGCCTCCTGGGTGTTTAGAACCCTCCCGTGGCTCCCCACCTCTCCCAGACCCAGGCTCCTTTCTGCTGCTCACCCCCAGGCCTGAACTATTCTTGCCCAGAATACTTCCAAAACTCCTCACCAAACTGGGTCCACCTCCACCAAATCTCAGCCTGCTCCTTGGTCCCCTTCTCTCCCACCCCGCCCATAGAAGCAGGGGCCCGGCTTCAGCTGCCCACAAGGTGTCCAGGCTACTACTTGAACGGATCTCAGGGCACAGAATCACCAAGTCCTTTAACGGACCACAAACCAGGGCTGTGGCCGCCTGCCCTGAGATGGACCCAGGCTCAAAGCTTCACACTTGGACACATATTTAAATGTGTCTGTTGTCCCCGTGTGAAAACTCAAATCCAAGGGCTCTGAAGAGAACTCGGCGCTCAAGCGGTGAGATGCGTCCTCCTTCAGCGCTCAAGGGCTACGCACTCTTGATCTTGGGGGAGGGAGGTCTGGGAAACATAGAGGATCGAGGCTGGGAAGCCGGTGCCTCAGGACGAAGAAAGCAGATGTGCAGAACCAGGTCAAGAGAACGAATTCTCTCCGAATGAAGTTGCTGGCCCAGGGAAGCAACCGGAAGCATCCTAGGCGTCGTGTTTTAGCCATTAATAGGGAAACTGAGGCCGGGCGTAGGGGACCGCACTGAGTCCAGTACGGGCGTCGAGAGGGAGGGGCCTCGGAGACACCTGGGGAGCGCGGGGGGGCCAGAACGGCGGCAGCAGGACGGGTGCGCAGCGGGGGTCGACCTTTGCGCGGGGCGGGGCCGGGCTGGGTCCTTGGCAACCTCCTGCCCAGGCGCGCCGCCGCGGAGGAGCGGAGCACCCTGGAGGTCGCGCGGGGCCGAGCTGGGGTCCCGGCGCCGCCGCTATGGACATCCCGCCGCTGGCGGGCAAGATAGCGGCTCTGTCGCTCGGCGCGGTCCCCGTGTCCTATGCGCTCAACCACGTCTCGACGCTCTCGCAGTGCGTGCGGGGGGGCAGGGGGAGGGCCTGGGGTGTGGAGTGGGCCGGAGAGGGGATTCGCGCGCGGCGAGCCCGGCTCCCCGCGAGCCCTGGGTCCCCTGGCCGCTCCGGCCGGGGGGCAGAGTGGGGGCTGGGTCAGACCCCCAACCGGAAGTCCCCTTCCGGCCGGCCCAGAGTCTGTGTGCTGGGGATAGGGGTGCCCCTGTGATGTTTGAGGCCTGAGTGGAAGGGACGTTTGGGGTCTGGGGAGAAAGGACGTTGAGAAGCAGAGTCCCCCACAGGGCAGGGTTTCGGAGCGTTTCTGGGATTTTCCCAGGGATGTGCCCAGCACAGGCTCCAAAGTCGCCAAGGGTCAAAGTATTGCCCCAGATAAGGCCCTGGTGACCCGGCTCTTGCCACACACACGGTCTGCTGCACCACCCCAACCAGCTAGTCCCTGCGTCTCCTGTCTCAGGACGGGGACTTTTTCTGTCAGGGCTGGTCCACCCTACCCCTGGCCTCAGTTTCACCTGAATGCCTTGACCTCCGTGTACCTGTCTGCTACCGTACACCCCGCCTCTGGGCATCCAGACACTGGGTACCAGGCACTGGCAAGCCCCTCACGCTCCCAAACTCAACGTTTCCCATAACGTGGGTTAGAGGGAGTCTTGACTGAGGGGTTGGCTCCTTGGGTACAAATTCTTGGCTCCGTCCCCCTGGACCCTGAGTGCTCCAGATTGCCTCCGGGGCCTGTTTCTTCTCTGTGTAATGAACATAATCCTATAGCTCATCCTATAGTTACAGGTAAGGATAACGAATTGTGTGCAAGACTCAGGTGTGATCCCATCTGATTACTATAATTGGCATTTTTGGTCAGATGCGACCAGGAATGGGGATCCTAGGGATCAGAGGGGTTCCAGAGAAGGTAGGGACCTGGAAAGGGTGTGTGGGGCGGGGAGAATGTGTGACCATGGATAGGTTCTGCCCTCTCTGGGCCTTGGTTTGCCAAGTATTGGGGGTTGCCCAGAGACCTGGCTTCTACTGTTTATGCAATTGGTTGACCTACCTTATCAGGTTGATGGGGACAGATCACAGTAGTGGTGGGGTGGAGCTGATGGAGGCGTTTGGACTTTAGCTGGGAGGAGTCGGGAGCTTCACACAGTGAGGTGGATAGAGCTGAGAGCACGGAGATCATCTGGCAGGGTGGGTGCTGGTTCTGGCCACAGAGGGCCTCAGCATTGTTGAATGTCTGACTGGGCAAATTGAGTCAAACACATATTAGCAAGAGATAGCATAAATCATACAGTCAGAAAGGGTTGACAGATGCCTGGCCCAAGTTGCACAATGATCCTTTGTGAGGAGTTAGAGAAGGCTTCCCGGAGGAGGAGCAATGTGGATGGGCCATGAAGGATGAGTAGAAGTTTGATAAGTGGAAAAGAGACTTCTGGAAGGAGTTTCCAGGAGGAGGAAACAGCCAAGGCAAGAGCCTAGTGATGGGAAAGGGCAGTTTCAGGGAACGGCATTCCTGGATGGACAGATGCTTGGTCCTCACCACCTAGAGCTTCCGGGAGTCTGCTCTTGCCTTCACCAGTGTGGGGTGGGGCCTCAGCACTAGGCCTGGCTTCCCTGACTTCGTTTTTCTCTTTACAGCCCCCTAGGGGTGGCCTTGATGAGTGCCCTGATCCTGGGTCTGCTCTTCTTGGCTATCTACAGTTTGTCCCACGCGGAGATCTACTACGACCCGCTCTATGCTGGTGAGTCAGTGGGAGGGTCCTAGGGAGGAGAACTGTGTGAGCAAAACCTCCTCCATCAGACTCGCGGCCCTTGCAGGGCTCCCATTGGGCTGCCAATCTCAGAGAGACTCAAGAACCCCCATTGGCTGGGGAAGCTCAGAGGCCCTCCCTCTTCAGATTTGGGGGTCCTGAGAATGGGGACTGTGTTTTCCCATCACTCTGGAGTTTCCTAAAGGCAGGGACAGTGCCTCTCCCAACCTAGGACACTGCCATCCCCACCCAAAGGCAGGGACTATGCCTCCCTTTGAAGCAGGGCTATGGTTCATGTGACCTGTGGAGTGGGGACTGGGAGCAGTTGCATGCAGAGTCCTTGCCTGGATCTGGGTCCCTGACACAGACTCAGGTCCTGCCCACACCCAGGCCTGCCCCCTTCTCCCCACAGTGTTTGCCGTCTTTGCCTTCACCTCCGTGGTGGACCTCCTTATTGCTCTCCAGGAAGATGGCTACCTGATGGGCTTCATGGAGTTCTACACTAAGGAGGTACGTAGGGGGCGGCCTGGGATTGCCCCCACCCGGCTGTGCATCTGAGCCCGTCACCTGCCCCCACAGGGCGAGCCGTACCTGCGCACCTCGCACGGAATCTTCATCTGCTACTGGGATGGCATCGTTCACTACTTCCTCTACCTGGCCATGGCCGGCGCCATCCGCAGAAGGTATGTGAGATAGGTGGGGTGGCACCTGGACCCTGGGAAGCAGGTCAACTCCTCAGGTGGGGTCTCAGGCTGGGGAGGCCCAGAAGTGTCTGTAGGGGAAGTCAGGAGGCCTCTCCAGAGCTCCAGCCAGGCATGGCCGGGAGAAGGTTCCAGGGAATGTCACAGGTGACTGTGGTGGCCAGCTCTCTTCTCTTGTACCGCCTTGCATCTCAGCAGCCTCTTCTATCTTTGGACAGAGGGTCTGACTGTTTATTCCCTCATTCAACTCCCTGTGGTCCCTTGCATCCTGGGCAAAACTGGGAGGGATCCAGAGCTGGGGAGTGTAGCGTGGGCCCTGGGCCATGGCTGGGGCTCCGAGACTGGGACACACATATCTAGTGGCCACCCCTCCGTCCCCCACCCAGGATGAGATACCGGAACCTTGGACTGTACTGGCTGGGGTCTTTTGTCATGAGCATACTCGTATTCCTCCCGGGAAACATCCTTGGTAAGGACTTGGCTGTGAGGAATCCTGCCTTCCCGGGCTAAGTCAATGCCCTGCACCTGGAAGCCCTGCGGGGTCCTCCATCCCCTCCCCACTGTCTGTGGAGGGTCTCCCCATGTCTCTCCATGCACGGTCTAAACCAGCAGCCTACCCACTCTCCTCATTTCCTCTTGGAGGGGTGTATCCAGGGGAAGCCAAGAACAGCTAAAGTATAAGAGTTGTGTCCAGAAGGTAAATCGAGGCAGGCCAGACTGAGGAGCACTGACATCACCTTGTGGGCACTGGGGACCCAGAGGTGTTAGCGCTTGAGCAAGGATGGCATTTGTGAATCATGACTTTCATCCAGGGGTTCTGGCATGACCCAGTTAAAGGGCCTGGTCAGGCCCGGGAGATCCTCGCTGAGTGACACCCAGCTCTCCTACCATGACAGGGAAATACAGCTCAGAGATCAGACCTGCCTTCTTCCTCACCATCCCATACTTGCTGGTCCCATGCGTGGCTGGCCTGAGTGTCTTCAACCAGTCCCGGGTGCCAACCTGCTGCAACCCCAATGTGGTAAGTGCCTTGCCCCCAGGCAGGCCTATGCCCACATACCTGCCTGTCCCCAATTTGAGTTGTTTCTGGTCAAAAACATTGTCTCCTTGGTCATTAGGAAAGAAGGGATGAGCCTTTATGGGGTGCCTGTTGGATACCCGATTTCTCACGCTGTCTCTCTCCCATGGGGCAGGTGCAGGAGGAGCAAAAAAGGAGCCTCCTACAGCGCCCAGCTGACCTGGCCCTCGTCGTATACCTCATCCTTGCTGGGTTCTTCACCCTCTTCCGGGGCCTTGTGAGTTTGGCCAACCTACCTCTCTCCTGCCTCCAGCCTCCCTCCTTGGCCTTCCCTTCCCACACACGTTTCTTTACTCAGTGCGGAAATGCTACTGTTCTCCCATCTGATCATCCAGGAAAGTTCTTCACTGAGTCTGATCTGAGTGTTTCATCACAAAGCCCTATTCCCTGTAGACTTCTCCCTGGCTCTCATATCTGTGGATTCTCAGCCAGAGGAGAAAACCAAGGCTGGGGAGACCAGAGTGAAGAATGCGGGGCCTTCCTGGGAGAATGGGTAAGGCTTCCTGTGGGAGGAATGTTTGAGGTGTTGTTGGTTTGTCTGTTGGCTCCAGGTGGTTCTCGACTGCCCCACAGATGCCTGCTTTGTCTATATCTATCAATATGAACCATACCTGCGAGACCCTGTGGCCTACCCAAAAGTGCAGGTGAGAGGGCAGGTGGGAGGAGAGGAGCATGGTCTTGCTGTGCATAGGGTCCACTGGGCCTCTTTAAAGCAGGTGCCAGAAACACAAGTTAAACTGGCAGAAGCACAAATGGAATCATTGTCTTACTAAAAAAGTATAGATATAGCCTCAGGTATGGCTGGATCCAGGAGCTCAAGGATAGCACTGTTTCTGGGCTCTCCTTTCTTTGCATGCGCTCCACTCCCAGGTGGTCCCTTTGTGGGCTGGCAGAGACAGTCTTGGGCAACTCCAGACTTCTTTCCACCCTATTAGCCACCCCAGAGGAATGTGAGCTCTTATTTCCCCAGCGCTTAAGCACAAGTCTCAGGCAGGCTCCGATTGGCCAAGTTTGAAGCACATGCCCATTGCGTAGCTGATCACTGTGGCCAAGAATAAAGTGGATGGGCTCAGTGTGTCTATGTGGTGGGGGATCCGAAAAGGAGCTAGAGGTGCAGTTTGCACAGGGTGGGATGTACAGAGAGCCTCCATCCTGGGTGGGATCTGAAACTGGCCAGATTCTTCCTGGAGCCCCCACCTGAGGGGGTCTCAGGAGATCCATCTGGGCAGCTGCTCATCCTGTTGGCTGTGTGTCCCCAGATGCTGGTGTACATGTTCTATGTACTGCCTTTCTACGGCCTGGCTGCCTATGCCCTCATCTTCCCTGGCTGTTCCTGGCTGCCTGACTGGGCCTTGGTGTTTGCTGGAGCCATCGGCCAGGTGACATGGGACGGGGGTAGGGGGGTAGGGGCAGGTGCATAAGGAAGAAAGTTTGTGTCTACCCATCAATTGCTTTTGTGCTTGTCTTGGGCAGAGTTATGCTGGGCTCCTGAGAGACCCCAGCCGCAGTTCAGTGCCCTAGGATTCCCTAGCCTGGGGATAAAGAGCCAGACACAGACACTCTCCAACCCCAGGGGTCAGAACTGAAGAAAGGGAGGGACAGAGGCTGAGAAGGACTCCAGAGGGGACAGATTTCTTAGAAGAGAGGATCATAGGAACTGGACTTGGACATATGGGTAGGGAAGGGCATTCCAGGAATGGGAACATCATAAGGAAAGGCACAGAGGGGGACAGTGATTTAGCAAAGCCATAACAAGGGTAAAGGGAGAGGCAAGAGAAATTGGCAGCTAGATGATGAGGGCTTTAAACTCTCAGCTTTGGGGCTTGTATGGAGAAAGAAGGGGAGCCAGGGAGGTGTTTGAGCAGTGGAGGACCTGGTCAGAGCTGGGGGCCTGTTTCTGGGTTCCTGATGGGAATATAATAAAGGCTGGGTCCAGGTCAGGGCAGTTCTATGGGATAGAACTGACAGGATTTGTGTTGAGGGCAGCTGCAGGGGGTGGGGAAGGGAGGGAGAGGAGAAGAGCTGGACCCAGGTCAGAGAGATGGACTACAGGGCCCAGCAGAGGAAGTGAAAATGGTTCTTGTAAGGCAGCTGGGGAGAGGCTCACAGACACACAGATGTACAAGGACAGACAGGACATGTAGGGACAGGGATATTTAGAAACAGGGATTGGAAAGGAGAGACAAGTAGGTCAGCAGAGCCAGCGAGATGGGGACGGGGACCCTCTGGGCTCTCCAGGGTGGGATGTTGGTGATGCCAGGACTGGTTCTCTCCCAGCGCCTGACATCCAACCTCCCTGTGTGGCCACCAGGCGCAGTTCTCACACATGGGTGCCTCCATGCACCTGCGCACACCCTTCACCTACCGTGTGCCCGAGGATGCCTGGACCTGCTTCTTCATATGCAACCTGCTGTATGCACTGGGCCCCCACCTGCTGGCCTGCCGCTGCCTGCTATGGCCCTCCTTCTTCCTGCGCCTGCCCCCCAACCCCTCAGCCCTCCACAAAAAGCAGCACTGAGGGGGCTGTGGGACTCCCCAGGACTCCATTTACACACCCAGCCGGCCCTGCCTCCCAAAGGGTGGGTTGGGATTTTTAGAGGCAGGAGGTATATCCCTGGTTTCTTTGGTCCTGGCTGTGATGGTTTCAAGGCCAGCTGGTGGGATGGGAGACCCAAGGGCCAGGTGTTCTGGCACGGGGGGGGGGGGCACAGCCATGCTCAGCTGTCAGCAATCCCCAACCCTCATGGATTCTTCTACTCCCTCCCAGAATTTACCCATTACCCCCATGAATCCTTTTAGTAAAAGCCCATTTGATGCCTAAAATGTTGCTGCTTGAATGTTTCATGGGGCAGGGGTGAGGGATTCACTTCTCAGACCCCATGAAAGCCCACCCATCACTGCCAGCGTGACTGTCAGGAGGTTGGGAACTAGAGGTGCCAGACAGCAGAACTCTGCCTCGGGTTGGTATGCATAGCTCCACCTTCTAGATGGGGAACACTGAGGCTCAGAGAGAACCCGAACCTGCATGAAGTCACAATCAGGAGGAGTCCAACGTCCTAACTCTGCCGATAAATTATAATAATAGGGTGGAACAGTTATTAAGCACTGTACACCACGCCAAGGGCTAACCTCACATGCTATATGCTGGATCTCACCCCATATTCCAGATGGAGAAACCGAGGCTGCAGGAGGTGAAGGTCCTGATCCAAGGTCACACCTCCTGGATGCAGCCAAGCTAGGAACTGAGCCCCAGTCAATTCTACCACAGAGCCCATAACCCTGCCTCTGCTGTATAGTTGGCTCATATTTTGGGGAAACAGCCTGGGGAGGCAGCCAAGGGCTCATTATTTCCTGGTTTGATTATTGAGCCTGGATGAAGAGCCAGGTTCAGGGGTGGTGGGCCCAGAGTGGAGTCAGGGGCTTGATCAGACTCCCCTGCTCCACATGCCTACCAATACTTACTCTGCACCTATTGTATGTCTAGCCATTGGATCTTCACCAAAGAATTAGCACTCCATTTCCCAGAGCTGGAAACTGAGGCTCAGAGAGACCAAGCTCTCTTCCAAGGTCCCACAGTGAGTGAGAGGCAGGGTTGGATTTGGATCCGTTGCTGCATAAGTGGGTGACTTGTGGTGCCCCCATCACACAGAGTGAGTACTTTTTCGGTACCAGAGCCCAGGTCCCTGCAATGGTTATCCAGTGACAAACGGAAAACAGATCTACAGGCCAAGCCCTTTTCCCAGGTTACTCAGTCCCCTACCCACGCAGGGCACCCTAACTGAAAGAGTCCATTAAGCCCCTCTCCCCCATTTGAAAGATGGTTAAACTGAGGCCCAGAGAGTTTCCTTCGCAAGCCTACGGTCAGCGGGCAGAGGCAGGGACCCGGTCCTGCCACGCACTGTCAGCGCGTTCCTTCCAATGCCGGCGCCGCGCCTGGGTTTCCTCTTCGTGGACTGTGTGCCTCCGCGTTCCCTTTAACGCCCCCCCCCACCTTGTCCGCCTCCCTCCTCCCCTTGCAGGCAGACGCCGGGATTGCGCCGCCCGCAGGTACCGGTCCAGTCCTTCCCGGGTGTGCCGGGAGCGCAGTCCCAGCGCGTAGGGACCACTCGGCGGGGGCCGAATGGGCAGAATGGTGAGTGGGACCGCAGCGCGGGTTCCAATAGGTCCCTCTCTGGATTCTGTCTCTGTTTCCACGTCCCTGCGTGTCTCTCTCCTGCTCCGTCTCTCCCATCTCCTCTCCGTCTATCACCACCCTCTTTCACTAACTCTCTGCCTCTCCTCTATCTCTGTCTCCGTTCTTTTCTCTCCCTCTTTTTTTCCTGGTCCCTCTGAGTCTCTCTGTTTCTCCCTACCCCCATGTCTCCCTACCCCCATGTCTCTCTCTTGCTCTCTCTCCTCTCTCCTTTCAGTCTCTGTCTCTCTCACTGCATCTCTGTCTCTCCGTCTTTCTTTCCTCTTCTCTTTCTCCCTCTCGCTCTCTCTCCTCTGTCTCTCCCTCTCTGTATCCATCTCTCCCTGCTTTGCTCTTTCCCTTTGCTTTCCCTCTCTGTTTCTCTCCCTCTCTCTACCCCCCTCCCCTCCCCCCGCCCCGGTTTGCTGCAGTCTCCTGGCGCAAGGATAACCTTGTCGCTGCCGCTACTCCAGCTCCTCCCCCCTCCCCCCTTCCCGGGCCTGGGCCGGAGAAAGAAGGGGGCGGGGCTCCGAGTCGTTAGTGTCGGGGATCAGGCGGGTTGCCGCTCAGGACTAAGTGAGGGTGAGGCCAGGGGCGTCGGCTCTGCCCAGGAGCGCAGGTGTGAGGTCCCAGGAGAGGAAAGGGGAGGCGGGGTCTGCCAGCCTTTTTGGGGGGAGTCCCTTGGGAGCCTAGCCGCGGAGGAGGCCTGGGCACGTGAGAAGTCCTCGCCGCGGAGAAGGAAGGCCTAGGGGCTAGTCCTCTGAAAGGCAAAGGCCAGGAGGTTGGACTGAGCGCCCGGTGCCCCCAGGTGTGGGCTCGGGCGGCCCTCGGTCCCGGCGCGCTCTGGGCCACGGCCTGGGGAGTCCTACTGCTCGCGGCCCCCACAGCGGCGCAGCGTGGCCGAAAGAAGGTCGTGCACGTGCTCGGTGAGTTAGGAGCTGTGACCAAGTGTGATGCCCAGGTGCATGGGGGGAAGGGTTGGGCGTTGGGCATTCCTGATGGCCACAGTGCCCCCATCTCCTTCCCCTCCCGTCTTTTCTCTTAGCCCCTTTACCCATCTGATTTCCTGACCCCCCCCCCCCCAGTTTTCTAACCACATCCCTTTCCCAGGGTCCCCCTCCCCAGATTCCCTGCCTGCCCCTAGGACCTCTTCTGAACCCTCTTTGGTCGCCCACAGAGGGCGAGTCAGGCTCGGTGGTGGTGCAGACGGCGCCAGGGCAGGTGGTCAGCCACCGGGGTGGCACCATCGTCTTGCCCTGCCGTTACCACTACGAGGCAGCCACCCACAGCCACGACGGCGTCCGCCTCAAATGGACCAAGGTGGTGGACCCGCTGGCCTTTACCGATGTCTTCGTGGCGCTGGGCCCCCAGCACCGGGCGTTTGGCAGCTACCGAGGGCGGGCCGAGCTGCAGGGTGATGGTCCTGGGGACGCCTCCTTGGTTCTCCGAAACGTCACGCTACAGGACTATGGGCGCTATGAATGTGAGGTCACCAATGAGCTGGAGGATGACACTGGCATGGTCAAGCTGGACCTGGAAGGTGACCAGTCTGTGGGCAGAATGAGATGCTTTTCTAAGGGAGGAGAAGGGAGAGTATTGCAAGGGACAGAAACCAAATTGTTCGCCTGAAAGAATTTAGAGGCTTGGTGGGGTAGGTTCTGACTCAAGGTGACTTTTGCTATCCAGGTATATTGCACTGTCTAGAAGATGACTGTTTATGGCATCTGGTGGGTAGAGGTCAGGGATGCTGCAAAATATACCACAAAGTACAGGACAGTCCCCCACAGCAAAGAATGATCCGTCCAAAATGTCAATAGTGAGGATGTTGAGAAACCCTGGAGAGGAATTCAGGCACAGTGAGATCCAGGCACTCACACCATGTCAGGAATCCCTCCCTCTGCTCTGCTTTCCTGTATGGGCTTTCCTCTGGCAAGTTCCTCCTGATGAAACCAAATATTTGTGCCAGGCTTCCACCCTCCCAGCTTAGCAAATGATTTCCTAGAAGTGCTATCTAGAGTCCCATAGTTGTCCCTCATTGGCCCAGCTTCGAGTCATGTGCCTATCTGTGAGCCCGTTACTGTGGCTGGGAGAGTGGATGCTCTGATTGGCTGACTGGAGCTGGGAGGTGGGGTTTCTAGCTGAAGAATTTCCTCCCACCTGGTTTGCCTCCTTCAGTCATTTAGAAGATGCTAGGAGAGATTTTAGGGCCTTCACTTGCTGAACTTCCCAACGATAGCAAATAGCAACAATCAACAATAATAGCAGCAGCTCTCCTTTATTGGGCATTTTCTATGTGCCAGGTGTTTGGTTGAAGAGCTCTCCGGAGTCTTTCATTTAATTTTCCCTAAAACCCTAGGGTGATACAACTGGCTCAGAGAGGTTAGAGCCTTGCCCAGGTCACATACTAGTGAGTAGTAGAGCCAGGACTTGAACCCCAGGTCTTCTCCCTGGCCTTGTTCACCTCCTTCCTCCATCTATTGAGAGTACCCAACTCACCCCCAAGGTCTGCCCTTCAAACACAGACACACAGAACACTTGTGAGCCGAACTGACTGTGAATGAGATGAGGGACAAGTTGTAAGAACTGATGGTGGAAGGGAAGCCAATGAGTACTGCCCTGGACAATGCTGGAAATCAAAGGGAGCTTTGCCCAGGGTCAACTTTTCCGGGCCTTCCAGTGTGGGGAGTAAGCACTGGACATAGCCATTCCCAGCTTTGTGAACTCAGGGCTTGACCAGAGGGAAGCTCCCAGTGCTGCGAGAATGTCAAAAGCACATAGGACAGAATGGGGGAGGGTTGTGGGAGCTAGGTTTTGAAGGATGACTAGGAGTTCAACAAGTGGAAAGAACATGAGCGAAGGTCTCCAGCTGAGGAAAGAGGGTGGACACCATTAAGTATGTTAAGGAGGAGGTCAAATGAACTAAGCTTAAGCTAAAGGGAGTCATGAGGGGTGTGAGCTGGAAAAAGGTATAGTCAGGTCTCAGACCAGAGTGAAGGACGGACTGGAATATCTAGGTTGAAGAGTCACACGGCACCCCAGATGTCAGGTGGGTGGGGGTTCGCTGGGGGGCCTGAGCTGACTCCCGTGTGTTCTCCCAGGCGTGGTGTTCCCTTACCACCCCCGTGGAGGCCGCTATAAGCTGACCTTCACAGAGGCGCAGCGCGCTTGCGCTGAACAGGACGGCATCCTGGCATCGGCGGAGCAGCTGCACGCGGCCTGGCGCGACGGCCTGGACTGGTGCAACGCGGGCTGGCTGCGCGACGGCTCGGTGCAGTACCCAGTCAGCCAGCCCCGTGAGCCCTGCGGCGGCCGGGGCGGGGCCGGGAGCGGCGGGGTAGGCGGAGGTGCCTCCGGGGGCGTACGCAACTACGGCTACCGCCATAACGCCGAGGAACGCTACGACGCCTTCTGTTTCACGTCCAACCTCCCGGGTGCGTAGGCCCGCCCCTGGGAAGAGGGCTCCTCTCCCTGACGGGTCTCTCTCGGACAGCCCTCGCTCTCAGTCTCTTTCCCCCCACCCACCGCCCGCTCAGTTCCCAAGCTCCCCGCCCTTCCTACCCACACCGGCTCTCAGTGGGCCAGACCCGGAGATCTCTTCTCCCGGACCGCCTCGGCGTGCCAATCAGTGCTGCCCAGGCCGAGACTGGGGTCCTGAGCTGCAGGGGAGGGGGTGCTCCTGAATCCTGAGGCTGGGGGGAGGGGGAGGCATCCTAAACACTGAGGAGGCCAGGTTCCCGGAGCGGCCCTAACCACTCCCCCTACTCCCCGTAGGGCGCGTGTTCTTCCTGAAGCCGCTGCGGCCCGTGCCCTTTTCTGGAGCAGCGCGCGCGTGCGCGGCGCGCGGCGCGGCCGTGGCCAAAGTGGGGCAGCTGTTCGCCGCGTGGAAGCTGCAGCTGCTGGACCGCTGCACCGCCGGCTGGCTGGCCGACGGGAGCGCGCGCTACCCCATCGTGAACCCGCGCGCGCGCTGCGGCGGCAACCGGCCCGGCGTGCGCAGCCTCGGCTTCCCCGACGCCGCACGCCGCCTCTTCGGCGTCTACTGCTACCGAGCGCCTGGCGCGCCCGACCCCGCACCTGGCGGCTGGGGCTGGGGCTGGGCGGGAGGTGGTGGCTGGGCTGGAGGTGCACGCGACCCCGCCGCCTGGACCCCGCTGCGCGTCTAGGCCCAGGGCACCGACGGCTTTGGCACTTGGCGGCTGGCCGAGTGCCCTGCTGTCCCCTGGAGACGGACCACCTCCCCTGCGGCCTCCTGCGGTCCTTGAACACTGATCACGCCCCCGGAGGGCCCCAGAGACTGGCCAGTCCCGGAGACAAGTTCCCTGGAGCCCCCTAGACACCGACCAAGCCCCACTTTTCTTGGACAGTGGATTTCCCCTCCTCCCCCACCCCCCACTCTCCAGGAGACGGGGGCACACCCTCTGAGGACCCCTGGCGGCTAGCAGACCCCCGAGGTCTCCTGGAGACTGGCTATGCCTCCCGAGGTCATCTGGACTCCTACGGAACTACCCCCGCGGTCGCCTGGAGGCTGGACCCCAGGGATTATCTGGAGACTGGCTACATGCTCTCTGCATCTCCCTGGAGACTGAAGACATAACTATCACCAGGACATTGAACCTTTCTCCCATCACCTATAGAGAAACCAGAAACCACAAAGTTCGACAGGTGACTACGCCCCCATAGTCACTTGGATACTGTGGGCTCCTGTCGTCTCCCGCACGATGACCTGGAGATTGGATACTCCATCTTTCCTTCCTCCCCCGAGAGTCCCCTGAAGTTTCCGTAGTAACAGTCCAAGTCCCCAGGTCACCATGGAGAACATCTTCACCTCTCTAATTTCAGGAGAGATCCCTTTGTCACTGCTAAGACAGATTGACATGCCCCAACTGACTTGCAAGACTGGGGGCCATGCCCCACCCCTTAGGTATCTTTCTGGGGGGGGAGCAAGTCTGCCCCCACCTGATGTCCTTTTTTCTGGCTGTCACCAAAGAGACCATCCCCCAGGCCCGGAGACCCATAAGATCCATGTTACTCGCTATAGTGGCAAGCCGTCCCACTTCCCATTGTCACCAAGGTGACCAGCCCAGCTTCTACCTGTCACCTAGAGTCACACAGCCCTTCTCTCATCAGTCACACCCATTGAGATAGTACCTCCCTCCTCTGTAACCATGGATACCACATGCTCCCCATCTCACTGGCCCCCACCCCAGAGACTTTCAACTCCACTTCTGCTGTCCCCACCCTGACGAACAGAACAGCCATGAAGACCACCCTCCCTCCAACTGTCCAGGGAGTGAACCAACATTCAGTTCTCCAGCTCTCACCGTGGAGATGGGCTGCCCTTTTCTCAGGGCCACCCCAGCTCCTTGCCACACTCCAAGCTCCACTCCCAGGCAGCTTGGACTCCACAGCTATTGCTATGGAGACCAAATTGTGGAGTCTGAGGTAACAGAACACCTGTCTTCCAAGGCTTTCCCTTGTCGGCAGGGGCCGCCCACCAAGCTGTCACCATAGAGACTGTTAAGGTCGTCCCCATGACAACCGACCCTCCAGCTCTCAGGAACTTCTCATCACGGACAGGAACTGTGCCCCATAGGACTTAATGGCTGCCCCTTAACCAGGTGGGCTCAGCCTCATGCAGCATACCCAGACGGGGCTGAACTGCTGGAGCTGCTGGACACCCTCCGTTTGCACGCTAACTATATCCCAGACAGCAGCTGTGCACGAGACACCCTTGTGACACGCAGGTGTTTTTATTGCTGCTATAACAGATGAGCAAACTGAGGCACTGGTGTGCCTTGGCCCTTTGAGCTGTGCAAGCACTGGGCTTCCCTTTTCCTCTGAGACCCAACCCCCATTCTAACTGAGTTCCTCTCTCCATCCCTAATGGCCCCTGCCACATTTCCCTCCTTAGAGATCCAGGAGAGACGGAATGTTATTAAACCTCAAAATCCACTCTGAATTCCAGGTTTTAAAGGGAGAGTCTTAAGGAGTCAGGATCCAGTCAAACTCCCCAGTATTGAGAGCCACGAAGCCGTGGGAAATCCCAGTTCCAAGGTTTTGCTTGGAGTAGTACTGAGTCCCTCCTGAAGTCCTCTTTACTGTCCCATCCATCTCAAGGAAACTCATCTTTCGGTTTGGGAATCAGGTTGGCTTGGGTTCGAATCCTGCCTGTGACTCAGTGGCAAAAACGCTGAGCCTGTTTCCTCCTCTGTACAAGGACTGTTCTGAGGTCCTAGTGAGTGTGAAGCATAGAGCAGGGGCTCAATAAATCTTTGTTTTGTTTTTTTGATGAATGAGAAAATGAAGCACCCACTGGATCATTATTTCAAATGCATTTTGATGGACAAAATGTTTCCGAGCTGGGGGTACTTGGTGATGATTCAGTCAGGAAGCTCTCCCCTTATTCCTCAGGACCACACCCCACTCCTCAATATCTTCTCTCCCTTCCCTTATCCTTCCCCTGCTCTCTCCTTTGAGCCACCCTCTATGGGTCTGATCCTTCTCGGCCCAGTCCTGGTTGGGTCATCAACAAACCCAGTGGTTCTTCTTAATACCCCAGGGCACAAAGTGTGAAACTGGATGGGGAGCTCCTGCTCCAGGAAGGCAAATACATTGCCAAATTTTCTGCAGTGTAGGTGGGAGTGGGGTGGGGGGCTTGTGGGCTGTGCAGCATTGAAAGTTTCCCAGGCCCTTTGTTCTGGGATAAGAACAAAGGGAGAAGAGAAAAAAGTGTAAAGGTCTGATTTGGTTGTAGAAGTGGGATGATCCATGTAACTGCTCACCCTTCAATATTAGACTTGGTGGAGCTCCCAGATGCCAAATGTTCCTCTGAAGATGGGGTCCAGCTCTTTGGTTAGACTGCCTTGGGTTCTAGCTGGCCCTTAGCACCCTCCAGTAGGGAAATGGGGAGGGCCATGTTTCCAGAGATGAGTGCATGGGATTTCTTTTCATCCCACCTTTTCCCTGCTGGCACCCTCTCTCCCTTCCAGGGCTCCAGCTCCTTGGTTTCCCATGAGTATGTAATTTTCCCTTCTCTAATTCAATGAGAGTTGGAGGGGCTGACTCCACCCCATTCCAGCTCAGCCAATGAGTGCTGTGGCCCATCTCCCTGGGCAACCCTGATTGGTCCAGGGATGGACATGGACACATGCATACCAATGAGATTCAGTCCCTGGGATTTTGGTTGATGATTGGGCTGAGGGAACCTTCCTTCTGCTGGGGTCACTTCATTGTTGGAGTGGATGTCTCTAGGGTCCACCAGGTGTAGAGCCATAGGATGGCAACCTGTATGGAACCCTTTCTGAAGCCAGGTATTCAGAAAACACATCTCTCTCTCTCCTGTCTTCTACCACCCAGTTCACTTCCTAGAGACATCCAGTTTCTTACATGTCCTTCCAGAGATGTTTTATGTTCATTCAAGCAAACATACATATATATTTTCCCCACTTTTACATGAATGATAGTGGGCAACATATACTTTCTTATATTGTAAAATTTATATAATGTAAAATTCACCATTGTAAATATTTAAAGTGTTCAATTCAGTGGTATTTAGCGCATTCACAGTGTTGTGTAACTATCACCTCTTTCTGGTTCCAAGACATGTTCATCGCCCCAGGAGAAAACCCCCGTACCCCCATTAAGCAATTGCTCCTCATTCTTCCCTCCCCCCACTGCCCTCAGAAATATTAATCTAATTTCTCTCTCTATGCGTTTGCCTATTCTCGATATTTCATATAAATGGACGCATACAATATATGTCCTCCTGTGTCTGACTTCTTTCACTCAACATGTTTTTGAGGTTCATCCATGTTGTATCGTGTGTCAGTGCTTTGTTCCTTTTTATGGATGAACATTATCCCATGGTTTGTATATATCACATTTTGTTTGCTCATGTATCAGTTGATGGACGTTGGATTTTTTCACCTTTTGGCAATTGTGAATAGTGCTGCCATGAACATTTGTGTACCATATGTACTTTAAAAGTAACTCTCCATTTATTTAATAATATATTTTTGAGATAGTTTCTATCAGCATATAAAGATTCCCACCCAGCCCCAAACACATTCTTTTCAAGGTTGGCAGAGTTTTCATTGTTTGGTGTACCATAAGTTTTGTAGCCAGTCTCCTAATGGTGGACATTTAGATAATTTCCCATATTATGCTGTTAGTAATAAGTACCCACATCATCTCATCCAAGTGCAAGTATAACTGCAGGATGCTTTCAGGAGTTGATTGATCAAGGGGTCAAAACTTGCTATTTTGATGGTGATCACCACCTCTTAGAGGGGCCATTTTATTGTCCACCAGTAATAGACATACTTCCTGTTTCCACAAATCCTCACCAGCATTGTGTTCAATTTTACCTTAGCCAGTGTGATAGGTGAAAATGGTATCTCACTGTAGTCGTCACTTGCAGTTCTCTTGTTATGTGTGAAGCTAAACATCCTCCTCTTTGACCTTAGGTACAGGTGGTTGAATAAATCATAAACCATTCTATGGGGCAGCTGGTTGGCTTAGTTTGTTAGAGCACAGTGCTCATAATACCAATGTCGCCAGTTCTGTTCCCACATGGGCCAATGAGCTGTGCCATCCACAACTAGATTGAAAACAACGACTTGACTTGGAGCTGATGGGTCCTGGAAAAACACACGCTTCCCT
This sequence comes from Rhinolophus hipposideros, assembly GCF_964194185.1. Lineage (NCBI taxonomy): Eukaryota > Metazoa > Chordata > Mammalia > Chiroptera > Rhinolophidae > Rhinolophus > Rhinolophus hipposideros. The sequence goes on along the minus strand of NC_138062.1, from coordinate 50,692,184 downwards.
AATATTCCCCAATAAAAACTTTAAAAAAAAAATCTTAAACTGGGGGCCGGCCCGGTGGCTCAGGCGGTTAGAGCTCCATGTTCCTAACTCCGAAGGCTGCCAGTTCGATTCCCACATGGGCCAGTGGACTCTCAACCACAAAGTTGCCAGTTCAATTCCTCGACTCCCGCAAGAGATGGTGAGCTGCGCCCCCTGCAACTAGCAATGGCAACTGGACCTAGAGCTGAGCTGCACCCTCCACAATTAAGACTGAAAGGACAATAACTTGAAGCTGAACAGCACCCTCCACAACTAAGATTGAAAGGACAACAACTTGACTTGGATAAAAGTCCTGGAAGTACACACTGTTCCCCAATAAAGTTCTGTTCCCCTTCCCCAATAAAATCTTTTTTTAAAAAAATCATAAACCATTCTCACTTCAGGTATATTGTTATCATTGGTCTATGCAAGCCTTCCTTTCTTGTTAGATTTGTTTACTCCCTTTTTAAAAATATGCCCTTTATCTTGGTGTTCATGCAAAATGTGTATTATTTTGTTTAGCATGTTGTAGTTTAAGAGCCATCTGTATTTCCTTTTCTGTGAACATTATGTTCATATCCTTTGCACATTTGGCCATTGCATTATTAGTCTTTTATTCCTATTGATTTGCAGGAGCTCTTTACATATTAAAGCAAGAAGTTTCTTTTGTCTCTGTTTGAAAAATTGTTTCTAAGTTTGGCTTTGACTTCTGACCTTGCTTATCGTGTTTGTTGACACTATTGTTTTTAGAATAAAGCCCCAACTCCTCACTACAGCCCATATGGCCCTAAGTGGTCCATTCTCTGCCTTTCTCCCCTCATCTTCCTCCACTCTCTATCTCTGTCACTCTGCTCCAGCCACTATGGTCTCCTTGCTGTTTCTCAAATGAGCCATGTTCATGCAAGAGGATTTTTGCCTTTGCTCTTCCCTCTACCTGAAACTCTCTTTTCTTCCTTGTCTAGTTAATGCAACTCCTCCTTTAGATCCCATCCACCTCCTCTAGGAAGCCTTCCTTGACCGCTGATGAGGGACCATGTTTATCCTGTTCACCACTATCTCTCCAACACCTAGCACAGTGTGCAGCTCATAACAGCTGCTCAGTAAGTACTTGCTCAATGAATGAAGGAAGGTGTCAGGAAGCAACAGGCATATTGAACTGTTAAAAAATTTTATTAAAATGTCCAAGAAGTACATTAGTCCACAGTGTCAGATACCACAGACCCACAGAACACTGCAGCTCACAGCAAAACCAGTGGAACCCAAAGCTGTTCACACACACTCACACGCATGCCACACACATGGCACACGCAAACACACACACACATCCCAAAGGGAAAGACCAAAAGACAAACCACCCACTTTAGAAAAGACCAGAGGCCCCTTCCACCATGGAGCTGGGGTGGGGGCAGGGCAAGGGACTGAGGAGGCCAAGGGCAGGGAGCATAAACTAAGACCCACCCCCCCAAAAAAAAGTTGCATCTTCAGCTCCTCAACAAAAGAAAATTCTTTTGTGACATGGAAGACTGAAGATATGTTGTTATCATATATTTTAAACCAAGAAGAATTATCAAAGCAAGAAGGCAAACCTCTTTCCCTGGGCTTTCTCAACAGATAATGTCTACAGCAGGGAAAACTAAAGACCATGGTCAAAGATGAGGGTCTAGTTTGTACTTCTCAATCTTTGCCTAAATCTGCCTCTATGTGTAGGAGGAGAGTGCAATTATGTTTTGATCTCTTCTCCAAAGTAGAGAATAGTGTTTCGTATAACATGGAGGCAGGACCAAACCCTTACTTCTTTCTTGGCTATGATTTCAAGCCAGTGCCTTTCTTTTGTCTGAGCCTTAATTTTGTCATGTGTAAAATGAGAATATAATGGCTCCTAAGTCACTAGGCTGTTGAGAAAATTCAAGGAGATAGTGAATAAGTTCTTAGCATGGTACCTACTCCAAAGTTGTCAACTATAATTATTACTTCTCAGGAGGGACATAGGCTCCGTCAACACATTCCTTTTTCTAGTGAACACTTAGATGGACCTTTTTTTTTCTCCCTGTAAAGTGCCATTCTCCACTGTGGTTTTTAACACCAATCTACAGATTTTACCCAGACTGGAGGAGCTGAGAGTAGACAAAACATGAAGGAAAAGCTGTGGAACTTTCCTCCCAAAGATCAGGGAACTGGATCTTGGCCTTCAGCTTGGAAAGTCCTTTTATAGGTTGCAGATTTGGGGAAATAAGGCCTAGTGAGTTCTTTCATACTTAAAAAGTTAAAAAAAAAAAAACTATGAGAGAAAAATGTGTGTGTGTGTTTTGGCTTTAACACTGCGCATCTCTCTATAACATGACTGCAGGTAGATGTCACTCCTTCAGTTTTTAAGCATTTCTAGTCTCAGGCTGTGAGTGGAGACAGGAATGGAGCAGGGCAGTGCACTACCAATGTCTGCTTGAGGGATAGGTACGGGCACTGAGCTAGACAACTTGGCACCTCCTCGGTCCAGAAAGGAGGTTCTTTGTCTCCCTGAGAGATGGAGGGGGAAGAAATCTGGGCTTGTCAAGCCCTAAATATCCTCTCATCTGTGTGTGTGTGTCTGTGTATGTGTGTGTGTGTGTGTGTGTGTGTGTGTACGCACGCATGTGATTCACCACACATGCAGAACCACCAAATCTCAGCACTGGGACTAGACCTGGGAGGGTAAGCAACACACTTTCCCTCTATTGCCCACATTGTTACTCTGACTATTCTGACCCCTAACTCTGAGGGAACAGAAGATTATTCTAAAAACATTCCTAAAATTCAGTACATAGGAGTTTAACAAGGTTTATCCACCAAGACCAATGACTGGACTTGGGCTGAAGTCCAGGGTAAAGGAAGAGCAGTCAAGTTCAACCAGTGTGCTTCCATGTCGTTTTCTACTCCCAAAGCCAGTGACCTTCACTAAAGGCTTCAGGCTGTGTTTAGGACACCTGACAGTTTACGAAGCCTAAATTTCTAGTGTGAAAAGCAATTCCTTAGTGTGAATCCAAATATATACTCTTGTACCCTCATCAAAGCATTATTTCAACAACTGGCAGTCAGCCTTGCCAACAAAAGACTAAACTAATGCAGCAAAGAGTAATCTTTGCTAATTGTGCTTCCCTCCAGCGGGAGATACTCCCAGATTCTAGCCTGGCTAGAACTGGATTTTCAGACACATGGCTACACCTGCCAAGAGGACCTGTGTATGTAAGAAAGAGGAGGGAGGAGCTTTTTACAAAGGATTATGTGGTGGGGGAATGTGTTTTGGGGCTCAGGGGCTTCCAGACCCTCTTGTTTCTCTCTGGGCTCTGTCTCCCCAGGTGAAGACTCCAGAGGAGATGTGGGAAGGGGATTGTGCTTTCTTTTGCCTGGCTCTTCAGCAGAAATTCCCTTCCTCTTTCTCCCAGTCCTCTGCTGGGTGTTTCTTGTGTTTTCTGCGCTCCTTACGTGATTTGTGGTGGCGACGCTGGTGGTGGTGTTGGTGGTGGTGATGGTGTCGCCGCATCCGATGGGACCGTCTGGCTGCAGGGAAGGGAAGGATGACAGGGAAATGGCAAAAGGTGATGAGAGGCAGGTGGGCTGATGCAGTGGGCCTCCTCGGTGGGGAGGGGAAATGGAGGAAACACCAGGCAGGGTGGTAAGTTCTCACTTATCTGCCAGGCTGTATTATTCGGCAGACATTCAGCCAGATCAACGTATATAATCATAAAATGTTTTCATCAGAGACTACAAATAACTAGAAACTTGTGTTGGGGTATCTGGGGATAGTGCAGACTTACGTTTGGTGCAGACAATTTGGGGCCGGTCCCATTTGCCATTGCTCTGGCAGCGGATGATGGCCACATGGTGTTGGGCAAATCCTTCATCACACTGGTAGCGTACAGTAGCATGAACATTATACTTGGCCTTGTGGGCACCGATGGGTGAAGCGTTCTCCACTGCTGGAGGGGGACCACACAGCACTGAGAATAGAGGAAATCCCAGTTAGGGAAGTGACCACCAAGGGGCTGAACTGATGTCCTCTCTTGGGAATGACACACCTGTCCAGGTCCCGTCCTTTGCCCAGCTGTAACCTCACAGGGCTGGAGGGGCTGTGTCTGTCTCCTCCACCCAGACCAGGAGCCCCTTATGAGCAGGAACCTCCTGGACACATCCCACCCCCTAATTCTTATGCATGATGGGAACAAAGGAGATGGGAAGCAAGAATAATCTGAGCAAAGGAAAGGAAGAAAGGACATGAGAATTGGCAAAGAAATGGAAGAATTTATACTCTTAAACAAAAGTATAAGAGCAAGGTGGACACAAGAATGCATGTAAATGTTTTCTTAGTATATAAAGAGCTCTTACAAATCAGTAAGACCCACAAGTTGATAGAAAATTAGGCAAAGGAGATGAACTGACAGGTCATAGGAAAATAAATACATATAAATAGCTTATCAACATATGAACAATTGGTTGTTCTCATCCTTGAAGATGTGCAAACTACAATAACATTGAGATACAATTTTTTTCACCACTTTGATGAATAAAGAAGAAAAAGTTTGGGAATGCACAGAGTTGGCAAGGGTGGAAAAAAATAGGCTCTCTTGAGTGGGGCTGACTCTTACATTTACAAACTTAAACAAAACATTGAACAGGAGGAAAAGAGGGGAGGATGGCAGTGTACCTGTGCCCTTCTTACAGACATAAGGGAGGTTGTAGTTGCAGGGAACGTCGTTCCAGCGCCCACTCTCATGTGCCACCATTACCACACAATCCTCCCCGCCGGCGAAGAAATTGTCTGGCTGGTTCTCTCGCCAGTTCTCATATTGCTGCAGGAATGGGGAGCAAGGGCTACTCAGGGGACTGATGCCCTGGCTCAGACTCTGGCACTATCCACTGTGGGGTTCCCCGGGCCAGACCACTCAGACTCATAGGGACTCAGTGTTTCCGTTTCTATCATGGGCACTGTTCTGACCACCCTGAGGGTGGCTGCCACTGCAGTCTGAGTCACTCCTCCACTGGTTGGGAGGCTGCAGTGCTCTGCCTCCTGTCTTGCTCCCTGAAAATATGTTTCCAATATGGGTCACTCATTGTTAGATAAATAGTTGAACAAAACGTAACCTCAGCCTGGAAGTCCAGGAGGGCTTCCTTGAGGATACAACGGAAGAACTGAAGACTCAAGGATAGGAATGATGCAAGCAGGGAACAGAGTTCCAAGCAGAGGGAACAGCTAGTGCAAAACCCCAGAGGCAAGACTGAGCCTGTCCCATTTGAGGAACGGAATAGAGGCCAGTATTTTTGGAGATGCTCAATGGAATTGGGGTGTGGCCAGAGGGTGGACAAGGGCCAGATCTTGTGGTAGAGAAGTGGATGTGGATATTTTTTCAATTATGGCAAAATACATACAACATAAAATTTACCATTTTAACCATTTTTAAGTTTCCACTTCATGGGCATTTAGATCTACAATGTTGTGCAACCACCATCGCCGTCTGTTCCCAGAACTTTTTCATTACCGAAACTCTGTCCCCATGAGCAGTCACTCCCCATCACCCCTCCCCCAGCCCCTGGCAACCACTAATCCACTTTCTGACTGTATGGATTTGCCTGTTCTGGGCATTTCCTATCAATGGAATCATACAATATGTGTCCTTTTATGTCTGGATTCTTTCACGAGGCATCCTGTTTTCAAGTTTCATCCACAATTGTAGGGTGTGTCTGATCTTCATTTTATTTTTTCATCATACTTATTGTATGCTTGAACATTTTGTGTCTCCATTCAGCTGTTGATGGACATTTGGGTTGTTCCTTTTGGAAACTGTGACTAGTGCTACTAGGAACATGTGTGTACCAGTATCTCAGTCCCTGCTTTCCCTTCTTTTGGGCACATAACCAGACGTGGAATTGCTGGGTCATGCGCTAAGTCCGTGTTTAACTTTTTGAGGAATTACCACACTGTTTTGCACAGCAGGAGGAGGCGGGGTCACTATCTTGAGAACCATGGGGAGTCTGACAAAACTTGAAGCAGGGAGAATCTTGATCTCATGTATGGTTTTTGTATATATATTTATTTTTTATGTTTATTTTTAAAATTTATTTTATTTTTTTCTCTTGTATTTTTGAAAACTTTTATTAGAAAAGTCCTTTAGTCCATTAGAAAGAATGTAAAAGACAATCCATTTTATAATGACTTGGGAAAGTGGGTCCTCGTTTCCTGATTTGGAAGCCTCAGTCCTTCTTCCTTTCTGTGTCTCTCCCTATAAAGATGTTTCTGTCAGCTTGATGATGTATGGTTTTTAAAAGGTCCCATGTACAGGGTTTCCTTTGGGGTGATGAAAATATTCTGGCACTAGATAGAGGTGGTGATTGCACAACATTGTGAATAAACTAAATACACTTTAAAATGATTAATTTTATTATTTTTATTTGTTTACTTTTAATTTTTTTATATTTCAATTATAGTTGACATTCAATATTATTTTATATTTGTTTTAGGGTTTCTTTTTAAAAAAACTTTTATTTATTTTAAGTGTGTTTTTCCAGGACTCATCCCCTCCAAGCTAAGTCATTGTTTCAATCTAGTGGTGGAGGGCGCAGCTCACAGTGCCCCATGTGGGGATCGAACCGGCAACCTTGTTGTTAAGAGCACCCGGCTCGAACCAACTGAGCTAACTGGCTGCCCCTGCGTACGGTGTTGATTAATTTTATATTATGTGAATTTCACCTCAATTTAAAAAATTCCCAATGGCCGCCAGGTAGAAGGGCAGGAATGCAGGTAGCAAGTGTGTGTGTTTGTGTTTGTGAGTATGGGGGCTACTGCAGGGGTCCCAGTGCGCAACAACAGAGGCTGGGCAGGCAGGGGGTTGTAAGGAAATGGGAATATCTCAGAGCGCATATGTGGAGGACCACAACGGCATGAGCAAAGGGGTCGTCAAACCCAGTCTGGGTTTATAGCTTCAGTCACTAGATGGATGGGCCCTCTACAGGACTGGAAAGTCAGGTGATTGGGGGCATCGCTGAAGTTCCTTTGCCTACTCCAGAACTCTGATGGCTGATTTCTACAAGAGGGTAAAGTGAGGTCAGGGCATGGAGCCATGTGGCTCACACACATTCCTCTGTTCCTAGTGGGATCCTAGTCAGCAGCCTGGTGGCAGAGACCCAGGCTCCTGCCACTCACCAGCCCCGTGTTGTCAGTCCATTGGAAATCCCTCTCCACGATCCTGTCATTCAGGCCAATCCATGTGTTTTCTCGCCCAAAGCCTGCGGGGATGGAGGGTCATGAGCGCTGGGTGCCCGCTCCTCCCCCAGCCTAGGATGCAGGCTGAAGGTGGGATAGAGGGGGTGGGAGGACCCAAGAAGGACGGACCCAGCCCCTTCCCCAGCCTGGAGGTGGGTTGGAGAGGAAAGGGGATGGAGGTGGGAGTGACAGGGCCACCCAGAGCCCCTTGCTAGTCTTGGGGAGGAGCCCCCTAGGAGCAGGAGGCAGGTAGGGAGGGGGAAAGCCCCAGCCCCTTCCTCAGCCTGAGCATAGGCTGGAGGCCAGGTCTCCTTACTCCCCAGTGGGGGGGACTCTGGTTGCCCTCTCATCAGGGTTGGGGGGCACAGAAAGGGCTGGAATTAGGCACTGGCCTTGGCATGATTTGTGGCTTAAACAAATGGCCAGAGAAAGGAATAAGCAAAGACATGTCAGTTCTTTGCAGAAATGAGAGAGTAAGGGACAGGAGAGCCTTTGGGTGGCTCTGGACAGCGTGGTGGTGTGACCCAGTGAGACAGTCAGTCACGGAGGACAGAGGAAGAGGAGGAGGAGGGTGTTTGATTACAGCCAGGAAAAAGACATGAGTGAACTAGGGAACGAACAAATGAAAGAATTAACGGGACAGGATGGGGAGAAACATGAATAAATGGATGGGTGCACAGACGGCAGGAGGGATAATGAATGAATCAATAACTGCCGAACTTAATTAGGAGACACTCTTTTCCTAGGTCTCTGCACAGCTCCTTCCTCATTTTATTCCACATGTCACAGATGCTTCCCCATTGCCCTCTATCCCCTGGTTGTTTTATTTGTCATCAGTGTACTTAGAACCAGCTAAAGTAGAGTTATTTAATTAGATATTTACTTGTTTGCCTATATCCCTCACAACAATGTCATTCTCTGAGGACAGGACAATGTGCATCTCACTCACTGCTGTGTCCCAGTGCCTGCAACAGTGCCTGGCACAGAGCAAGGGCTCAGTAAATACATGATGAGTGAATGAATGAAGAGAATGCATGAATTAACAAATACATAAACAGACATGGGAATTATTAAGTGGTCACTGCTTGCGCTAATGAACACAGCTTCAGAAAGGTGCATCTTCAGGATCCTGGGAGACTGCCCTGTCAAAGGGACTGCAGGGCCACCCCTGCCCACCCCAGAGTCCCTACTGTTAATGAAGTTGTGTTCCTCAGGTGAGTGGATGCTGGTCAGGTGGCCAGCGCGGCGGCGGCAGTCCCTCTCGGCATCCTCCCACGCCCGCCGATGAGCAAAGAACCGGTAGCAGTGGCCCTGGAACTTGTGCCAGCCGTGGTCACAGCCCTCCGTGTCTGGGAGGTGGGAAAGGAGTATGAGAAGGTCTGGTCATGAGTACAGCCAGCCCGCCAGAGAAAGGGCCCATCCAAGGTCACTGTGGGGCTAAGTCACCCCTCTTCCCGGGTCCATCCCCCTCTATCTTAGGCTCTTTCCCCCCTTTCCACCTCCCTCCTCCACTTCTTTTCTTCGTTGCTGGAAGAGATTCAATGGGAAGGTCATCACACCCATCCCCTCTCATCCCACCTCTGTGTCTCCTTCTCTGATCTGTGGGGCCACACCCTTGGTGTGGACCTGGGAACTCAGGAAATAGTCTCAGAAAGGCCTAAAATTTCCCTCCTGGCAAAAGGCTCAAATAGCTCTTTCTGCCAAAAAGATATACCAATGGCCAAGAAGCACATGAAAAGACTGTCAACATCATTAGTCATTAGGAAATGCAAATCAAAACCACAGTGAAATACCACTTCACACACACTAGGATGGCTATAATTTTAAAACAGGAAAACAAGTGTCAGCGAGGATGTGGAGAAATGGGAACGCTTGTATACTGTTGATGGGGATGTAAAATGAGGCTGAGGGAAACAGTCTGGTGATTCCTCAAAAAGTTAAACATAAAATTACCATATGACCCAGCCACTGCACTCCTAGGTATAAACCCAAAAGAACGGGGGGGAAAGGATAGAAAACAGGTATCCAAATGAAAACTTGTACATGAATGTTCATTGAAGCATATTTGCACTAGCCACAAGGGGGAAACAACCCAAATATCCATCAAGTGATAAATAAAATGCAGTCCATCCAATATAATACATGTGGAATATTATTCAGCGATAAAGAGGAACAAAGCACTGTCACACGCTACAACGTGGCTGAACCTCAGAAACATGATGCTGAGTGACAGAAGCCAGACACCAAAGGCCACATAGTGTGTGATCCCACTGATATGAAATGTCCAGAACAGGCAAGTCCATAGAGACAGAAAGCAGATTAGTGGCTACCAGGGGCTAGGGGACGAGGAATGAAGAGTGACAAGTAATAGGAACAGGGCCTCCTTTTGGGGTGATGGGAATGTCTTGGAAGTTGCTAGAGGTAATGGCCGCAACAACATTGGGAATGTATTGCATGCCTTTGAATTGTACACTCCTAAAAGGTTAATTCTACATTACGTGAATGTTAAAAAAAGAGTTTGCCTCCTATTGGACTCACAGCCATGGAACCTGAGATGGAGAACTGAAGCCTGTGGCGTGGCACCCACCCCCACTCTCGTTTCTGGGGTCTCAGCAGAGACTCACCTTTCTCACAGAGGCTGCCTCCGTAGCTGGGAAGGCAAAGGCAGACGAAGGCGTTCACCTCATCGATGCACGTCCCTCCGTTCTCACAGGGGCTGGAGACACAGTCATCAATGTCTGGAGGGAAGAGAGAGGAGCTGCGTCAGAGGTCAGCCTCCCCTTGGCTCCCAGTCCCCACAAGAAACCAGGCAGAAGATGGGGTCAGGATCCTGCCATCCATCCTCGACCTGAGTGCAGCAGCAGCACTCTGCCCAGATGGTGTGATGACTCTGGAGGTCACGTGGGTGGAGCCTCACGTGATTAACATAAATTAGTATTAATGAGAGCAGATGCCCCTGGGCTGGCTGAGGGCCAGCGAGTGTCGCACATTCCACCTGACTCCAGAACAATGAAGGTTATACTCTCGCCAACAGACCCACAGAATGCCAAAGCTGGAGGGTCTTTTTGGAATGTGGAATCTAGGAAAACTGGGTCGCAGGGCATTTGCGAGGACTTGCACAGAGTCACAAAGCTGTTTGTAGAGGTAGATATCCACGTGGAGACAGTGCCTGAGGCATGTATGATGCTGGGCAAGTCACTTCCACTCTCGAGACTCACTTCCTTTTTTTTTGCAAAGTGGTGATAATAATGGCACTTTCTCCAGGGTAGTCGTGAGTCAATGTAAGAGCTCAAGAAATCACATCATTTATATTTATTGTTATACTCTGTAATGAGTAGTGTGGATGTGAAGGTTCTTAAGTCAATGAGATGACGCAGAGAGCTCAAGAAATTATGTTACTGATTTTTATTGTTATAATTTCATAATCGGTCATATTTCTTGTGTTGGGCTTTGGGGCTAGCATCCGACAGTTCTGGTGGTGGTACTTATACCCCTGCCCATCCAGGAAAGGGTGAGATCCCCAGGGGTCCTTGGCTGGAAGGAGTCTGAGCCTTATCATCCCTTTGTCTTTCCCTCCGCACTCCTGCCTGGTAGTAATGGGGGGCAGCACATCAGAGCCTCAGCCTCCAGGATGAGAGCTGAGCTGGCTGGTGCTGGGGCTGATTTACCAGATCCAAGGAGTGGGGTGGAGAAAGGAGCATCTAAAGCCAGCATTGTATGAACCCTGAGTTCTCATGGGGATGGCCACTGGGGTAAACCCAAGGCTCTGGAGTCAGACAAGTCTGGGTTCAGATCCCAAGTGCGGGGGACTCACCAATTTCACAGTTCTCCCCAGCGAAGCCCTGGTCACAGCTACAGCCATACATGGTACCATTGGCTCGACAGGTGCCCCCGTGCAGGCAAGGGTTGTTCTCACAGGGATCCGAGGGGGCTGCAGAATGGACAGGCAGTGCAGGGAGCAGTTAGGCCACCAGGTTTGCCTTCCTGGAATCCAGACCTCAGGATCCTAAAGGTCCCCTGGCCCAACCCCTCTTTGTGGGGTCCCCTTTATAATTTCCCAATAGGTAGTCACCAAATTCCTCTCACGTGCCCCTGTGACAGGAGCTTACTCCTTCCAGGAACTACCCCAAAGCATCTGTGGGCTGTCCTGTCTGTGGTTAAGCCCTTCCTCAGACTGAACTGGAATGGGCTTCCCAAAGCTTCTTAGGAAGCCTTCTTCTAGAACATGGGTTTAAGTGCCCTCCCGGACTTGTCCCTCTCTTCTGAACATGCCCTGCTGGCCACTGTATTTTTCACAATTTAGAGCGCAGCAATGGATATAAAGTTGTAAGGGTGGGAACCATGACATCCTTTATGTGGTGGCTCAATTCTTTTGGTGCTCAGTTCTTTCCTGTTTCAGTGGTTATATTATGGAGAGGTGGTGGATTACAGTGGTTACTCGTATAATCGTGGGCTCTTGAGTCAGAGAGGCTATTCAATCCCTGGCTCTGCCATTCACTAGAGGACCCTGGGCAAATTACTTCTCTGAATTTCAGTTGTCTCATCTACAAAATGGAAATAAAAATAGTTCATCTCTCTCCCCCGAGTCCTGATGAGAATGCCACGTCCAGTTCTGTGTATGTCATTCTGGGCCTCTTGAGGAGTTTTAGCATTGCTTAACATGGACCAGGCATCCAGGGACCATTCAGGGATGTGGGTCCCTGTACCCTTCCCCAGCCACTTCCCCCATCACCTGGGTTTCCCTGGAGTCAGGAGAGTTTCCTCTCCCCATCTTGGGGGCCTAGATGCCTTTGGGTGGGTGGTTTCTACCATGGAGCCTGGGAGAGGCAGATAAAGAACCCCCATATCTGGGCAGTGTCCAACACTTCCACTGCACTGACACAAGAACTGAGGCCCAGAGAAGGGAAGGGCCTGCCTCAAAGCCACAAAGCACAACAATACGAGAACCAAGACTGGCCTCCAGGGCCCTGGAAGCCCAGTTTAAGACTTCCAGCCCCTATAACCTGGAATTTATTTGTTTTGGCTTCGTCTGGGTCCTCACAAGAAACTGAGGCGGTAACAAGCTGTCAGCAACGCCCTGGTCTCCTGGTCTCCACCCTTTTCCTTCACAGGCTGTTGTCCTCATAGCTGCCAGAGGGAGCCTATGTAAACCTGTCATGTCCCTCCATGGCTCCCCATTGCCTTCAGAGGAAAAGCCAAAGCCCTCGGTCTTCCCGACATCTCCCTGCCCTAGTCCTCCTCTCTCCCTTGCTCACTCCACTCCAGTCACACTGACCTTGCCGATCCTACTACATGCCGGCAGGGTTCTGCCCCAGGGCCTTGGCATGAGCTGTTCCCTCTGCCTGGAAAGCTCTTCCCCCAGATCTCTGCATGGCTCCTTCCTCACCTCCTTCAGGATTGCTCAGATTTCATCTAGCTAGAGAGGTCTTTCTGACACCCCTTCCAGAACTGGAAACCACACACTGGCACCCCCCTCCCCACCCTTAGTTTCGCTTGTCTCTTTGCCCATATCACTTTCTAATCTCCAATATCATTTAGTTATTTATTAGGATCATTGTTACATGTCTGTGCCTCACCCCAGAGCGGTGATATTCCTTCCACATGGCAGCCATACATAGCTATTTAAGTTACTAAAAGGGAATAAAAGTACAAATGCAATTTCTCAGTCTCACTAACCACTTTTCAAGGACTCAATAGCCACGTGTGGCTTATTGTTACTGCTAGATAGGAACATTTCCATCATTGGGAAAGTTCTAGAGTGCTGCTCTAGAATGTCAGCTTCCAGAGGACAAAGGACTTGGTCTTAGCATGGGTCCTGGAACACAGCAGGCACTCTAATTGCTTGCTAATTTAATGGCAGTAGCTGAAGGTCTTCCTGCAGGTGCTGAAGCCTGTCCCTTGAGGGGCGGCCTGTGCCCCCATGGATGGCCAGAAGGGCCTGTGGCTGTATCTATCCCTAGAGCCACCCCAGAACATGTGTGTGCATACGCGTGGGGTTGCGGGGCGCAGGGATGCGTGAGCCCCACCAGGTGCCCCAAGCGGCCGACACCTGCCCACGGACTGGCGGTGACTCAGTAGCTTGCTGGTGCTACACTTATTTTTGGATTCATTAGCATTTCTGCTGCAAGCTGCGGGGGGGTAGGTACCCTCCCCCCAGCACTGCCTGCCTCCCTCCAACCCAGCTGCCACTGGCTTCAGTCTGGAGCCAAGACTACAACAAAGTCCAAGAAAGAGCCAGCCATGGCCCTGGGGGCTCTTCCAAATGCACTTTCCTTCGCACCCCTCTTCATGGTTTCCCTCCCACCTCTCTGACCGCCCTATTCTCTAGCTCCTTTCTGCTGCCCATCCCCCACACCAGTCTCTTCTCTGCTCCCCCCAGGGTGAGCTCACCCCCTGCCAAGACCTCAGGTATTTTTTTTTCCCCCACACCAATGAAATATGTGTTGTACAGCCTAGTGGTTGAAACAGGCTATGTTGTCGACCTGTTTTCAAACTTTATCCTTCACAGTCCCAGCTGCCTGACTCTGCACAAGTCACTTGACCTTCCTGGGCCTTAGTCTCCCCATCCTAGAGTGAGGACCCTGCTAGAACTCGTTCCACAAGGACGTGATAAGGGTTAACCAAGATGATTCCAGCAAAGCGCTCGAACAAGCCAAGATCGTGGGTCTTCGCCACTAAGCATCAGCCTTTATCAACGCACGCACCCATGTCTGGGGTCTGCCTGCAGGCTGAGCATCTGAGAAAAGAAAATCCAGCCCTGGACACAGGTGGCAGGGTGGGAGATGAAACCCTGCATCCACTATTTCCACTTCGCCTTCAAAAAAGGGAGCATTGTGTTAATAAGAGTGTTTTGCAACCCAGAAAGTGTCTTTTAATTAGCTGCTGGGTATTTTTTGTTTGTTTGTTTGTTTGTTTGTTTTTTAATAAAGAGCTCACTTGACCAAAAAACAGCTCAACATGCAGGACCTACAGAAAGGGTTTACCACAGGTAAGCTGTGGGTAGACCTGGCCCCAGGAGAACAGGGTGGTGGCTTTTTCTGGACTCTGCTGGGCCCCGAGCAGCTAAGGGTTATGCAGACTTGGGCTCCCACTGAAGTTTGGCCACTGACTAGCCAGTAGTGACATTCCTCCCTCAGCCTCAGTTTGCTGTCTGTAAAATGGGGATGATAGTCCCCGCTCCCACCCCATCCCATCCATTTTCCCTGGCACTCGAGGTCCCCCACGATCTATCCCACTGAATTCTAGCTGCAATTCCCACTCTCCAGGGAGTCCTCCCTGCCATGTCTCCTCCATCTGGCCCCCCCTGGAGGTGTCTGTGTCCAGCTGTGTCTTCCCCTGACTGGGGTATTGCTGAAGGCCGGGCTCCCCGCATTACACATCACTGTCCAGGCTCAGTGTGGCCATGAACGTGAGTTGTCGATTGAACCAAAATAAAATGCTACCCAGCGCCTCATCATTCCCCATAATTCTCTGTCACTCAAAATACATCAACTTGACCTCGTGCCTTTGCCCAGGCTGGTATCTCTGCCAGGAACACCCTTTCCATAATTCAACTTGCCTGATAAGCACCTATCTCCAACGTCATCCCCTGCTAGAAACCTTCCCAGGTCCCCAGGAACAACCCTTCCTCCCTGGTCTCCAAGCCCTGGCCACAGTGGGCTGGATAAGGACACAAGCTTTGAACTCACTCTGCTCTGCACTTCCATTTGCAGGGGTCCCTGGCAGGGCCGGCTCCTCTCCACTTGCTGACTCCTCCACACTGGCATTTCCCGCTAGAACTTCCAACTCAAACTCATCCGGGACCCGGGGGGCAGGCAGCAGGTTGCTGAGGGAGTCCCACGGCACTGTAGGCTCCCCCGAGGACACTAACACAGGCTCATCCATGCTGGTCGCCATAGGTGTCCAAGGAGGAAAAGTGGGCTCCCTCAGGGGGCCACCCTCTTGTGGAGAGACCGAGGCTCCCAGCATTCCCTGGGTTACCATCTGGTCCTTTGGCTCTGGGTAGGGTTGGGAGCTGGATGTGGCCAGAACCCCAACTTTGTCCTCCTGGTCCAGGGACATGAGGGATGTCACCATACTTGTATCCACAGCCACTTGAGGGCTCAAGATGGGGCTTTCAGTTCCTTCAATAACACGGGATCCAGGTTCCCAAATCCCACCAGCATCACTGGGGTCCAGTGTGGCTGTGGAATCTGTGGGACCCACCATGGCTCCTCTATCTGTAGCAGCCCAAGACTCCAGGGTGACTCCAGGCATCAAGGAGACTCCGGGGTCCCCCAATGGTACAGAATGGGGGCGGAGGTCCAGCCCTCCACTGTGCAGTGAGGGCCATGTGCCCTGTGAGCCAGAAGTGGAACTCTCTGCTGTGCTAAAGACCCCAGACTCAGGCCCCGAGATGTCTCTCACTCCCATGGGCTCAGTGGCCGTCTCTGTGGGGGTGAAATCTTCTGCCACATTCCCATACACAGAAGCCTGTGGGCTAGATCTGGGGTATTCAGTTTTGCTGAGCTCAGTGGGGCTTGTCCCACCAATTTCTCCAAAGTCTGCCCTGGGGGAGCTAGAACTGGCTCCAGCTTGTGTGTTCATAGCTAACTGTGAGGAGGCAGTAGGACTTCCTGCTCCATGACCACTAAATGTTAGGAACATGGCTTCTCCACCCTGTCCTGTCAGGTCCAAGGAGGGGGACAAGGAATACACCTCTGGATAAATGGGGTCCTGGGGACCAGCCTGGGTCTCCAAGGCTGGGGAGGGTGGGGCAGCGGCCATGGCCTTACTATGTCCCTTGACCCCATTGGCCTGGGTGGGGAGGGGTGTAGGGTGTGGTAGGAGCCACAGTTTGGGGGCACGAAGCATGGCCATGACAGGGAGGTCTAGGGAAGGGACCATGGGGGATGCCTCCCAGGGGGCAGTGCTGGGACCCTCTGAGGGGCTACGAACCAGGGCAGTGGCTTCTGAGGGGGACCAGGGAAGGTTGGGGGTGGTCAGCCTCACACTGGGGCCCTTGGCTTCCTTTAGCTCCAGGCCAAGGGTCCTGCTAGGGCCTGGGATGCTGGGTGGGGCCATAGTTGGAGGCCAGAGCCAGGGCTCTGGGGTGCTTCTGCCACCAGGGGAACCTGCAACAATATCAACAATAGTAATTATAATTATATCTCAGCAGGTCCTTCTGTTGAGTGTCTCCTGGGTTTAGGCCCAAGAGAAGCCTTCTGAGCCTCAGTGAGGCCAGGGGACCCAGCAGGAATTTTGAATCTCCTCCCCCCGGCCCCTCAGGTCTCCACTCAGGTCCCATCTCCCCCTTGGACCCCACTCACCAGCTCCAGGCACATCCACCTCATTGGTCAGTACGGCCCAGGGGCTTTGGCTCCGGCCACTCCCTGAGGTTTCTATGGCTCCGGTGGCCAGGGGAGGCTCCACATGATTCCCAGAAGCCTCCGGGGTAGGGGGCTGGGCATTGGCCTTGAGACCCACCTCCAGCCCTTGCTGGGATTCCTGCTGCTGGAAATGGCGACCATTCAACACTTTAAAGCGCCCCATCCTCTTGGGCGTGGGGCCAACTGGGGTTGCCTCAGCAGTGCCTGCTTCCACACTGCTGGGGTGGGCGGCCACGGTGCTCAGCCACACCTCCTCAGCCTCCAGGGCAGGCCTTGAGGTTAGTGTGGGGTCCCCAAGGGCAGGGCCATGGGTGTTTTGAGACTCCTGCTTCTCTGCCAAGATCAGAGGCTCTTCCTCCCCACTGGACACCACAGGCTCCTGGAAGTCAGGGGTGACCTCCTCCCCTAGGCTGCGTTCCAGTTCTCGTGCGGGGGGCCCTTCTGCTGATAGAATCTCCCCCTCATCCCCAGATGAGGGGGTCTCTAGGTCTCCATGTTGTGGTGTAGGGTGATGAGCTGTGGGAGAAAGCAGAAGAGGTTATGTTAGGCTCAGGGGCTGGCTGGGAAGTTCTGCCTGAAGTCTACCCACATTCCAGCATGCTGCAACACAGACTTGTTTTCTCTGTCTCTTTGTGCCCTTCTGTCTGTCTGGTTGGTTTCTGGAATCCGAGAGAGAGAGAGAGAGAGAGAGAGAGAGAGAGAGAGAGAGAGAGAGGCAAAGTTATCACCCTCACTGTTCAGGCTTGGGCCCACTGTCAAGGTCAGAGTCAACTGCTTACAGTAAGGGGTCAAGAGACAGCTTGGTTCGTGGGTGAAGCTCAGGCAGTGGTCAACTCTCATGGAGGCAGGTCAGACCAGGTCTGTGGCTCCTCCCCCCGGGGGAGAAAGTGCCTCATGGGTGTGGCCTTCTTACAAAGGAATATTTGTCCCCCTTATGTAGAAGACTAAACTCCTCAGAATTGAGTTTTGCAGCTTCGGAGGCTGTGGCACCACCATAAGGGCGAGAATCATCCCTGGTCTTGAGTCCATGGGGATGCGGCCTGGACCAGTGGGCGTGGCTAGTCGAGGCATCACTTCCTCCTCAGGGGCTGCTTCTGGGCATGGCTCCAGGTTAATCACGCTCCCTCAAGGGGCGTGTCTTTCAGGGAGCTCAGGGCTTATAGCCCACCCCATAAACAGGACTTCCCGCCTGAGCTTGCGGCCGGGTCTTCCCCCCAGAGCCGGGCTCCAGGAGAAAGCCTGACTCAGCGGCGTCACTTTCATCCAGGGACAAGGCTTATCGCGAAGCCGTTTTCCCGTGTACCTCCCCTGTACCGGGTCCATCTCCACCAGAAAGCAAAGATCTCGGGAGCGTGGCCTTTACCGAGGTGCGTGCCCTTGGGCACAGCCACCAGGTTCGTACCCTCCGGGGCGTGACCACCAGGGCGGCCCTCCCTGGGACTTGGCTCCCCACGCACCTCGGAAGCAGTAGGCGTCGAAGCGCGCTCCAGGAGCCGGGAATCCGGTGCGGTTGGCGAACCGGTAGACTGTGCGCACGCCTGGGGCTGGGCCCCCGCAGCGCCGGCGTGGCGTCTGGATCGGGTAGCGCACGCTGCCGTCGGCCAGCCAGCCCGGGTCGCATTGGTCCAGGCCTTCGTGCCAGGCCAGGTGCAGCTGCCCCACCGAGGCGAGCGCGGCGCCCTGGCGGCGGCACTGGGCACGCGCCCCGGCCAGGGTCAGGCGGCGCGCCGGGCCCACGTAGAAGACCTCGCCTGCGGGAAGGCGCCAGCCTAGGTGCGGAGGCTTGGGGGACCCTCCCCCGAAGTCCCGGAAGCGGGCCCCACCCCGTAAAGCTGCGACACGGCCGAAGAAGAGGCGGCTGTAGCTTTTCTTTTTCTTTCTTTTTTTTTTTTTTTTTTTACAAATGAAGTAACTCAGGCTTCAGAGAGAGGGAGGGTCTTGAAGAGGGGGAGAGGCAGGGGGGGGGGAGATAGGAAGGGGGAGAAGGGTTCAGGGACGGGGAGATACTCAGAAAAGGAGACAACCTCAGAGAGGAAAGAGGCCCAGAGAGAGGAAAGGGGCACAGAGAAGGAGAGGGGCTCAGGGAGGGGAGGAAAGCCCCTAAGGGGTGGGCCCAGGTCTTGGCTGCAGGTTTAGAGGATGAGACCGGAGCGACGGGGTTTGGGGAAGGTAACAACTGCTCAGGGAAAGGGGGGTTCCTGCCAGCCCCAGACTTACCCCCCAGCTCACGGGCAAAGCAATACACGTCGTAGAGTTCCCGTGGGTCACGCCTCCCATAGCTCCGCACCCCTGGAAGGCTGCTACGGTCGCCATAGCAACCAGGACGGGACTGGGTGATAGGATACCTGCCAAGACAAGGATGTGTGCTCCTGGGGCCCCCAAGAACCATCTTTCCCCAGGGGCCAGCTCTCCATCTTCCCCACCCTGTGCTCACCGAACAGTGCGGTCTGAGAGCCACCCGGCGTCACAATTGTCAAAGCCGTCCTCAAAGGCAGCCTGCAGGTGCCGTGGCGCTGCAATGGTGGCTGAGCTGAGACGGCAGGCCTCCTGGGCCTCAACGAAGGTCAGTGCATAGCGATCCTGGGCTGCCCGGTAGTGGAATACAACACCTGTGGGGGAACATGCAGGATAGGGGACCGATTTATGCTGGAATCTTCAAAACCAAACCTCCCTCTGCAGAATGCCCCCGACCCCCCAGTCTAATAATAATAGACCACCTCCATTTATTCAGCACCAGGTGTGGCGCTAGAGCAATGGTGGGGAATGAGACTGACATGCCCCCATTTTACAGATGAGGAAACTGATAACAGTGGCCATCAAGGGCTAGGATTTGTCAAATATTTACCACATAAAAAGCATTTACAAGCACTATATCATTGAAATTTTACAACCGTATGATTATCTCCATTTCCAGAGGAGGAAACTTAGGTTTACAGAGGTTGAGGGACATGTCCAGGACCACAGAGCCAGTTTGAGACCGAGCCAGAATTCATATCTGACTCCAAAGACAGCACTTTTCATGCTCAGGGCTAGGCCCTGGAGGTGACAGGAGGCATGGAGAAAAGTGAGAGAGAGAGAGAGTCTGTCTTTTAGGAATTAAGTACATGCATTGATAGGGGAAGCACTGGCAGTAATGGGAGATCAAACGTGGTTCTTACCCACCCTAGGAATGGAGCCATGGAAGGCTTCCTGGAGGTGTCATATAAGTCAGGACATAAAGCATCAATACATCGTAGGCTTACTGTGATTATAATTCTGATTTAGGGATGAAAGAAATGGCTGAGCAAGACAAGGGAATGACATATTTCGCTCCATCTTATCAAATGGAGAGCTCCTGGAAGGCAGCAGCTGTCTCAGTCGTGACTACGTCCCCAGTCTTGTGGTGCTCATTTAATCTTTGGACGAATGAATTCATTGGAAAATCCCAGAGGAGGAAATCCCTTCCTGCCCCACTTACCAGTTTTCTTTGAGGCTTATTAGTTTTTAGAAGTAAGGCCTTGAAACGGGATGACTGGTTGACCCCATAAAATATGCAGTGAGACACTGTTGGGTGAGGGAAGACTGTGCCCCAGGACAGGGGTGCAGGACTTGCCCTTAGCCAACAGAGGTTAAGGGACATCAATTTCCCGGCACGGGTTCACAGGGTGCTTTCCACACAGTGCATTCACAGCTGCTCCTCAAATATCTATTGGGCATCTATTGGGTGCCACACCCTGTTCTTGGACTTCGATTTAATAACTCAAAAAAAAAAACTTTTTGCCTTGTTCACCTTAATCAGTTAGGAAAACAGAAACTATACTGGATATTTCAACAGCAAGAATTTAATATAGGAATAGGTTAAAGAGGTATTTGAGGACTGTAATTTACTTAATATCAATTTTCAATAATTTTTTTAAAAGAATCTCACTTTTTAAAAAACAAATTTATATTAAAAAGAAATGTGGAGTCCTATTTTAAACAGAAAGCCAATATCCTTTCCCTCCTGTGAAAGCAGGTAACCATGAAATGGACTTAAAACAAGGTTATGAAATCCTACGGAATCCTGTGGTTCGCAAGAGACTGAGCCAGAGGCTGCTTGCTCTTAGCTAAAAGAGAGAGGTGTTAAAGAGGGGGTAATACCTGTGGAGACTTTCTTTGTGATTTTATCAGAAAAACTGAAAGGGAATCACTCACTGTTCAGGGAGTGATTTCTAAGGTGACATTCAGTGGATGGGCTTCAGGATCAGCCCCGCTCCCTCCCAGGCTTGGACCCTCCCCTGCCGCCAACTGACCCGTCACCTCCAGGGACACCAGGTCCTGCTCATCCTCGATGCCCCTCACCACCTGGCAGCGGTAGAGCCCGGAGTCGCTGGCCCTCAGCGGCCCCAGTAGCAGTGTGGCGTTGGCCCGGTGCTGAGGGTAGGTGGGCAGAGACACACGTCCCTGCCAACCCTTGGCCACTCGAACCATGTTGTCCTTGGCCACCAGGATGGGCAAGTCCTGCCACTGGCCTGATGCAGTGCGCACCTTGGTCCACTTGATCCGAGGGGCTTCTCGGGCTGCACCCGGCCATGGCTGCAAGGTGAAGAGACAGGGCAGGGCCACCAGCTCCGCCAGGGCAGCCCGCACCAACCCAGACCCCACCTTCTGCATGTGGAGCCCCTTCTCGGAGGCGGCAGTGGCAGCAGTGGCAGCAATAGTGGCGTCCTGTGTGCCTGGGGTGGGGGAGGTGGAGAGAGGCCTGCGTCAGAGGCAACGACCAGCAGAGACTATTTCCCTCACTTTATAAGTATGGAGACTGAGGCCAGAGAGGTTATGGTGCCTGCACAACATCTAATGCAGTGTACAGATCTGTGATCTGCACCTCAATCTGTGAGCCGAAGAGGAATGGGGTGCATCCCTTCGAGTTCAGATCCCAGAGGCCAGTGACTGTCACTGACTCACTATGCGGCCATGAGAAAGTCACTGTCCTTTGAGGCATGGTTTCATGGATCAAAGTCAGAGGCAGCCACTGGATGGGAAATGGTGTTTATGGAGTACCTTCTATATAACAAGCACTTTGTAGATAGCAAGCAGCCCATCTGATTTTCATAACCATCTACAGAGAGCCATATGTCATCCTCTTTTTGAGGGGTTGAGAAAACTGAGGTTCAGAGACATCATTGTACTTACCTGTGGTCACAGAACAAATCAGGAAACATTTCTAAAGCCTGGGCTTTTGACCACCACCAAGGAGATGCCAGGGAGAGGTATACAGACAGACCTTTATTTCTATTGCTCTGCTCATGGCAGGCATTACTAATCAACTGTGCACTATTCTCCTCCCTTCCCTCTCCCACCTCTCCCTTCCATTTTCTCTCTCTCTAGCTCATCATAGCAAAAAGGTGAGAGGCAGGAGCCTCCAGCCTCCACTGGCAATGACAAAATAATCTTTCAGGTGTCTTTTTCAGTTTTGACTATTCAAAGACCCTTTTCATCTGTTCTCATTTTATTCTCCACACCAAGCTAGGGAACCAGCAGGAGAAAGCTCTTGAGTTAAAAAGCTGCCCCATCTTATCCATCCCCCAGACCTCAACCACTCCCACCCCACTAAGCCCACTCACCATGTTCCCCAGCCACCAAGAACAGCATCTGGAGCACCACGAGGCTCAAGGCCCAGATAGATGTGGCCCCCATCCTGGACCTGGATCGAGAAGGAGAGGGAGGAAGGAATGAACACAACCCTCCCAGATAGTCAGTATGGAAAAACCAAGTCACCTCTCTACAAATCTGGAAACAGGCTCAGAGAGGCCATTGTGTCACTCAAGGTCACACAGGCAGCAAGCAAGGGTGGAACCAGGATCCAATCCCAGGACCAGCTGACTTCAGAATCCCAGCAGTGATGTCTCATGGTCATAAGCATGGGTGCTGAAGTGAATGAGAACCTGAGGCTGTCTCTGGGTCTGTTCCTTGCTGTGTGACCTTGGGCAGCTCGCTTAGCTTCTCTGTGTCTCTTTCTTAGTCGGTCACATGGGGATAACATAAGGTAGTACAAAGGAATAGATGAGTCAATACAGTCAATACATATAAAATGCCTGGTACAAAGGAGTAAATTTCAGCTGTTGTTATTATTGACCTTAACAGAGGCAAGATCAAAATCCCATTTTTCAAGTTGGCCTCCCCATCATACTGATGGGTCCTAGAGGGCAGCAGCCAGTGCCAGTCTGCCCAGTGTCCCCAGTCCTGGCAGCAGGCTGGCCTCTATGCCTGCCTTTAATCTGGGTTTATTGAATGACACGATTCTCAGCTTCAATTCCAGGATTTGGTTGTCGCCAAGATTCTATTCTTTGTTTCTGGGATTTTCAAGGTGCTGCCAAGTCCCACCTCCCACCTGGAGGAAGGGGCATCACCCCAGTCCAACTCACTCTCCCCCCAACTTCACATTGCCTGGTGAAGATGCCTCTTAGGTTCACAGAGAAACTCCAGCCATGGGCCCAGCCTTCTACAGGAGTTGTGGCTCATGGGCATAAAGTGGACAATTATTGAGCACCAACTGTAAGCAAGACCCATTCCACGCACGGGGACACAGCAGTGCCTTCCCCGACCTCACATTCTTCCAGAGACTAGAAACCCTACGGAAGGGGCTCTCTGGAAGGACCCCCACTTCAGGGCTCAGGACGTGGGAGCAAATGGGAAGTTAGAACATCCTACAAACCCAGCCCTTGCACCCTCCCCCATATAAAAGAATATCCCTGAGAGGGGAGTGTGGGTAGAGTCCATAATGGGGTGCTGGGGGGGACATCTGGCCCCCTCTCCAGCGTGGTTCCCAGCTCTGGAAGGCCCCTGCTGGGAGGCTGGCCCAGACCTGTCCGTGGTGCTGAACTCAGGCAGCAATGCAGCGGCAGTGCCCACTTGGTCTTGCCTTCTTATCACAGTGCCTCGGGGCCCAGAGAGGGCTAGTGGTTTGCTTAAGGCTGCACAGCAGGGTAGAGGCCGGGCACTGGGACTGTCTGGCTGGGTATTAGAGAGTGAAGCAGGATTCTGGGCTGCACTTCCCCCAGGAGGGCGATAGGAGGGGCAAGTTCCAACAATTATTACACACACACACACACACATACACACACACACACACACACACATACACACACACACACTATGGCTAAGAACTCAGACTACATCCAGATGACTGGGCTCCAAGCCCTGCCCCTGTTCCCTACATGTTACATGACCCTAGACAGGCTGCTTCATCTGTGCCTCAGTTTCCCCACTTGTAAAAAGAGGATCACCCCGCACATACCTCATGGGGATATTGTGAGGATGGAATGAGCTAAAACGTGTGAAGTCCTAGAAATGTTAAATTAAAAAGAGCCTTTTGTTCACAAAGCTTCATGTATATACTCAAATATACAGAGGTGGTCCATCATGGTGACAGACAGTTTCAGGTAGACCCCCCCACATGCACAAATGCCCTCCCACAAGCACTCAATCCTCTCCACTTTGAACCCTCACACACCCACACTACTTCTGTTAAAATACCTCCTCCCCCGGGGGCTGCCAGAGGTGAGCATTTACACAGCTGTCTGGGGCTAGTCCCCTCATGAATAATGCATAAGCCTCATGCATATGCAAGCAGGGGCCTACGGGGGTGTTGGGGGAGGGGCGGACCGGCTGGAGAGAGAGAGAGAGAGAGAGAGAGAGAGAGAGAGAGAGAGAGAGAGAGAACGAACTGAGTGAGGGTGAGTTTGCTAGCGGGCATTTTTGTGTGTTTGTGCCTGGGTGTGCATGAAGGTGCTCTGTTCAGGCGAGGATGTCGGTGAGATTGCAGCCTGTGTTGTGTGGATGTGTGCACGGGTCCAAAGTAGCTCTGTGCACTCCGCAGAGCATATGGGACTGTGGATGCTGTGTGGTCTCTGGCTGTGTGGGTCTGAGTGCCCCTCCGCAGCGGTGGTGAGCACACACGTATTCCTCTTGCTTGGGAGTTAGGGTATCTGTATGTGCGTAGGTGAGCGTAGGGAAACTCCTCGGAGGAGGAAGAAAGCCGGCTCAGTAAATCATCCCAGGCTGCCCTTTGGGGACCTGAACCCCCGGCCAATGTCTCCCCATTGGCTCCGAACTCTGTACACAGACCACATCTCACACCCAGGGTCCACTCTGCCAGTCACGTGGAGAGGACCCTTGCTGTACACATGGGACACACATGCAGCCTCGCACCCCAGACTCAGAGCTCAGGAGACACACACATGCACACACAAAGATTCATGGTGACATTAACAAAGAGAGACAGTATGGGCACTTGCAAGGCAGGCAGCACGTCTTCTGCACAAAGACACACCCCCACAGTCTCAGGCTTCCCACAGAAACCCCTCAGGAGGCCACATCGGCAGACACAGCTCCTCACACATGGCGAAGCCAGCCCCTGGCACAGACTGGGCTGCATAAATGTGGCCTTGGTGACTGAGAGGCACACATCATTTTGTCACCTGGTGATGTGGCCCCTGGCACAAGTTCCTGACACAGAAGCACACACCTTGGTCACATTAGACCCACAGAGTACCCCAGAACCCCCTTATGGGCACACACCCTCTCCCAGCACCGGGAGACACACACACAAAGCCCCCACCCCCTGGCGGGAGCACCTTCCATTTGGGAATGCCCAGAAGCCAGTGAGGCTACTGGCTTCTGGGGTCCCATGGTCTGCCCCCCCCACCCTTCCCCCACTGGGGCCCAGCGCCAACCCTCTCCTCAGCCTGGCTGCCTCCCATTAATGCTGTTGAGAGGAACAAAGCCTGTGTACAGGGATGGGGGTCGCTTCTTCCCAGGCTGGGCCTGGGGTCCCAGCCCCCTGCTTCCCTGTGCCTGTGCCTCCAAACCAAGCCAGAACTTCCACATGCATCCGTATGGACAGATGGAACTGAAGGGGTGAAGCAAAGGTCTGTGTCTCACAGTGAGAACGCGGTCAGACGTGGAGGTGCTTATGGCGGCCCCCTCTTTGGACTGGTGCCCCTCACAGGTCCTGGAGACCCACAACTGGTGCTTTAGGGGGCTCCGACCCAGCATTCACCTGGGAGACCCAATGTGTTCCCTGGGAGAAGGGACAGCACCCCAACTCCATGTCTGAAGGAATAACAGGGACCACCTTGGGATGGAACCCTCAGAGCCTCCTCCCTGAGTCAGGATGTGGTGACCAAAAGGACAGGGAGACCACAGAACGCCCCTTCAACATGGCCCGTTCATTCTCAGTGCAGACCCCCTTCTGTTGGGTCAGGCTGGTCTAGGGGCCCCCTCCCACTGCAGGCCAGCATAGCATCTTCCATTCATCTGCAAATTGGGAATCCCCACTTAAAATCCTGGGGTGTCTCAGCTCAGACACTGAGGTCCCCTGTCCCAGAGTCCCCATACAGCATCTGGGTGCCCCTTCCTCTTTCTAAACTCGGGGTGCCCTTCCCCTGGCTTTGGTTCCCAGTGCCCCCTCCCTAATTCTGAGACCCACCCCCAGCCCTGCCCCTTCCCCACCGTGGGGTCCTGTCTGCGTTCTCCAAACAACCTTGCCCCCAAATCCGAATGCCCTGACATTCCCAAGCCGCCTCCCAGTTTGCGTTCCCTCCCCAACCCGGGGCTCCCCCTCCCCCTCGTCACCCCCTCCCAATTCTGGGGGTATCTCTCTGATCCCAGGCCCCTCCCCAATCCCAGGCTCTGTCTCTAATGCCGAGAACCTCTCTCCCAACGCCGCCGCCTCCTCACAAAGGACCCCCACCTGGCTCCTAGCTCGGACGCATCCTGGGGTGCGTTGGCACAAAGGACGATTAGCTCGGCTCGCTCAGCACCGGGTCCAGCCCCTGCGCCCCGCGCTCCTCGAGCCCCAGCGCCGCCTCAGTGCTTATAAAGGGGACGCGGAGCTGCTTTGCGCATGCGCCCCTGCCAGTCGGAGGCCTCCGGCTGAGGGAGGGTGGGTCCCCCCGCTGCTTAAAACCCCCTCCCCACTCCTTTGACCACTCACCCATCCAGGGGAAGACTGTGCCTGACTTCCCCCCATTCACTTCCTCCCAGGAGCCACGTTAAATGCCCCCAGAACACCCCATGGTGGGGACTACCCCATCTTACAGATGGGGAAACTGAGCCCCAGGGAGACAAAGTCGCTCCCAAAGTCATGCAGAGGCTGAGGGCAGAGCTGGGGTTCCACCTCCAGGATTCACGCTTGAAGCAGTTTTGGATACAGTTACTGTTTTATTCCATTGAGAGAGGAAGCTGAGGCTCAGAGGATAGGAAGATCCCGGGGTGGCACGGCTGGAAAGAGACTCACCTGTGGGAGCCCAGATGGGTCACATCCTAGAGCTGCTTTCACACCAGCTCCAGCCAAATGTACCATTCACTCACTCCTTTGCCTAATCAGCATGTATGGAGTGCCTGCTGTGAACCAGGTACCGTTGTGACAGGAATACTTTTGCTTTGGGCAGGGGGCCATGTGTGTTTTGGCAGGGAGACCCCAATCTTAAAAAGCCTAGATCCATGCAATGGAGTATTACTCAGCCATGAAAAGGAATGAAGCACTGACACATGCTACAATGTGGGTGAACCTTGAAAACATCATGATGAGTGAGAGAAATCAGATACAAAAGGTCACATGAATGATTCCATTTATATGAACTGTCCAGAACAGGCAAATCTATAGACAGAAAGTAGATTTGTGGTTGGTGGGGACGGGTGAGGTCTGGGAGCGGAGGGATGGGGAATGATTCCTAATGGAATCATTCCTTTTGGAATGATGAAAATATTCCTGGACGAGAGTGGTGATGGCTGCACAATAATGTGAATATACTTAATGCCACTGAATTGTACACTTTAAAAGGGTAAATTTTATATTCTGTGTATTTTACTATCATGAAAAATGGAAATGAGGGGGGACAAAAGTTTAAAGAGGCCAGCTCCTTCCCCCACTTTCCTTCCCATAGTCCTAGTTTCTCAGTGCAGAGAACGGGCTTCGCTGGCCAGAGGGTCTGTGCGTCCCCCCTGGGTCCTGCAGTGTGTGGGTCTGTGTGTGTGTATCTCTGAGGGTGGGTCTCAGTCTGGAGGGGGGACAGACAAACAGAGGACGAGATGGTTTTAGCAAAATTACCAAAGAGGGTGGGAATGAGTGAGGGATGAAGGAAAACCCCAGGGAAGCAAGGTTGCCCAGGGGTCCAGACATGTTGATTCTCTCCCGTTGGTCTGAGGTGGGGGGTGAGTGGTGGCCCTAGGGGTCAATGTGACACACCAGGGAGCTTTGCTTACTGTCTGACTCCTTATCGCAGAGGAGAGAAAGAGTTTAGAAACCACGCCGATGTGAGCGTCTGCAGGTGATATACTGGGGTTGTAATGGGGTGCGGTGGGGAATGGGGGTTTGGATGTGGTTTTGTGATGTGCGTGGGAGCTGGCAACTTGGCCTCCACAAGTCCAGTGTTCAAACCCCTCTCCACCTGTCCTAACAGAGTGACTCTGCGCCAGCCATTTTGTCTTTCTGTGCCTTAGTTCCCGTCTCAAACAGGGATAATTAAGAGTCCCTACTGTACAGGGCTGCTGGGGGAATAAGATAGAAAATAAACATGCAAGATGGGGATGGCTACCATGCTGCTGCCCATGTTCCAGCTGGGGAAACTGAGGCTCAGGGAGACGAACCACAGTTGTACAGTATGGGTAGGGGTCAAGTGGGAGCCCAGGTCTGTGGTCTAACAGCCAATATGTCCCCCACCCCCAACACCCCTTACCCCTCCACTACCCCTCCTTCCCACCCTCTGGCGCCTCTGGCTGGTGCCAGGGCTGAGCTTAGAGGGGCTGGCCTGGGGCCCGGGGGCGGGCTGTTGCCGGGGGCTTGAATGAGGCAACCTTGCCTGGGAATCTGCTGGGCTCAAAGAGCTATTCTATTTATAGGCCTGCACTGGGATTGGGTGAGCCACCCCTCAGCCCTGAGTGCCTTCTGTGTCTCCCCCACACTGGGGCCCAGGCCAGGGGCTGCTGAGAGTTGGGGGCAGGGAGCAGTGGAGGCGGTTGGTGGGCCAGAACAGGAGTGGAAGGCTGGAGGCTCCAGAACTGCATCTTGGGTGGACAGTGTCCCTAATGTGCCTCTCAACATACCCAAGTTGACACACAGACGTGCCACATGCACTCTGATTCACATGTATCATACACAATATCACCAGCAACCACTGACACAGTCACATTCCAGACGCTCAGTGACTGCACAGGGGGCCGATACACAATCACACCCGGCAAGGCCACATATAAGTCACACAGTCCACACACAACCTCGCCTGGCCATACACAAGTCATGCCTGCTGCACAGCCAAATGCACAGCTGGCAGTCCAGCCATACCGAGAGCCTTCACCCTCAAACACACTCCCCACTGTTCACACCATACCTCAGCCTTCCCGGCGGCCACAAACAGCCCACATTTGCCCCAGGTTGTTCATACTCGGCCACATTTCCAGCCATGGGCATACCTACAGACAGCCAGCACCCATCCATGATCACCTGGCATCACGTTCCCAACATGGAAACATATGGTCCTCCCAGAGGCACACTCAGCACAGCCACTCCCACTCACCACGCAACATATCTGCTTATGGCGCAGGGTGTCCACACCTGAGCTCACCCCAGTCCCTTCATGCCTGGCCACCCCTCCCACTCCCACTGTCACCCCTACTTACCCACGCTTGAACCCTGCCAGAACAACGATTATACCTATTCTCTGGGGGGAAACCAAGGCTTAAAGCTATCTGGGGGCCTTTCCCTGCCCTACTCTAGGATGACAAACTCACGGGAAGTGGGACCTGTTTTCTGCCATGGGTGCCAGAGAGAGTCCCATACTTGCTGTGTGACTTCAGCAAATCCTTGACCCTCTCTGAGTGTCCATTTCCTCTTCTGTAAAATATAGAACTGAGCCCAGTGGAGAGAACATCTAAGTCAGATTGGGGTTTGAATCCTGGCTCCCCTGGGTGACTTTAGCCAAATGACTTTGCTTTTCTGTGCCTCTGTTTCCCTCAGTGAACCAGCACTGCAGCTCCTGGTTCTTCTAAAGTGCCCTCTCTGCTCCATCCCCTGGGGTGAGGGGAAAGAGATTGCCCAGTCTCTCCTCACTCAGGGAAATGAATGGACCACTTTTGGCTGCCCTGCTGGGAGCTTAGAGCTGGTAATTCCTTGGAGAAACAGGAGGCTCTTTCATGCCCAGGCGCCAGTGGGGTGAGGAGGCGGGAAGAAGGTACGAGTTGGCCCCATCCCAGTGGGCAAAGTGGCTCCATGCCAAGACCAGGAGTAGTGTGGGGGGTATCCTAGGGCAAGCATATCCTTCTTGGAGAACCTTGGACGAGTGGATGTGCCCTCAGCTGTAAAATGGAGGTAACAAAGACCAGCACAGAAGGTTTAACAAGCCGTGTATGGAGACAAAATGTAGCTTTAAGTTAAACACAAGGTGGGATCTCAGCAAAGGTCGGCACTGTTGTCATGTGTCAACCCGAAGAGCCCACAGAATTCTCCAGCACTTCTAGAAATAGAATTCCATTTCATAGATGAAGAAACTGAGGCACAGAGGTCCACTTGCTTGTCTAAGAACACAGTCAGTAAGTGGCCCAGCCAGGATTTAAGCGGGATCTGGGCCCTCCAGGGTCTTTGCTCTTCCTAACTTCCTCTGGGGGGAAGGAGATGTTTTCTGCCATGTCCAACCCCAGCCCTGAGACCAGCAGAGCCAGGTCTGGATGGCACCAGGCCATGACTGAATGCAGGAAGTCCTAGCAGGCGGGGCCTGATGGGGTGGCCCTTCCGCTAGTGTCCCAGTTTCCCAGCCAGCACCCCCTCCTGGAGTGGGCTTGAGCAGACAGTACTAGGACGCCAGAAGGACCATTCCCCGAGTCCTAGAAGAAAGGGGCTGGGTCCTAGACCATTCATCTAAAGCCAAGAACCACAGCCTCCTGCCAGTGGCTGATCTGTCTCAGAACCCTCCATTCATGCAGATCGAATGATGTCCCATCCTTTCTCAAGCACCTTCTGTGACTGCTCCAGGCCCAGCAGGATCTGGCTCCACATATTTTATTCAGATTCACCCAGCTAGGCCTTCACTTATGCTGTTCTCCCTGCCTGGACTCCCCCCCACCCCCCACCCCCAGATTTTTCTCACTCTGGTGAATTCCTACCCACTCATTAAGGTGTATGCACAATGTCCTCTCTCCCAGGAAGCCCTCCCTCCAAGTAGCCCCTGCTCCCCCAGCGCCATGTCTCCCCCCTTGGCTCAGCCCTTTCCCCATAGGGCTGGGAGTGTGTGTGTGTGTCTAGTTTTGTATTACCCAGATTGGGGGCTCCTCAGGTATGGGGCTGGAACTGGGGACCCTCCCCAGCATCACCTAGCACAGAGCTGGGCAGTAAGGAGTGGCTGGAGTTGTTCAGTCAATGAACTAAATCTGAGGCTTTGGGTAATCTGTTTTGGCAAATTCCTGTTCATCCTTCAAAACCAATTTCACGTGTCCCTTTCTGTAATAAGCCTCTCCCAGACAGCATTTACTGGGAAGGCAGATTTGGAGGCCTGGCCTCCTGTGTCCCAGTGGGAGGCCAGGGGTTCCCAGGTAGGATTAGCAGTTAGGAGATGGAATCTGCAGACTTCCCTAGGTAGGAAGACGTCTTTATAAGAAGTCTCTCGGTCTCCAAAACCAGTGCTCTATGCCTTCGGGCACCAAAAGACAGAGCTCGGCACACAGTCGCTTCCAGGTGCTAGCCTTCTCCCACCAACATCAAGGAAAACTCCATCACTGGCCGCAGGCCCTTTAAGAGGCGCGAGCTGAGGGGCGGAGCTCAAGTCAAACCCCGCCCCGGGAGCCACGGCGGTGCGGCCTGAGTTACTTTGCGCCTGTGCGGTGTCCACGCGGTTCCGGGTCCAGCTTTTGGTTCTCAGTTCGCACAGAAACTGAGGCTCGGAGCTGGAACGACCTCCCCCAACGCCGGAGCCCTAGGAAACCTGTTTCCCTTCCTTGGACTCGCTGTGAAACGCCTGGCCTCGGCGTATTGGCAGTTTCCCTGAAACCCCCAATTTTTTCCTGCAAGGGGGTGATCAGGACTGGAGTGGGCGGGGCAGTGACGGTTCTGGTCCGGGTTGCAGGTGAGGCCGTGCAGACTCAGAGGCGCGGGGACAGAGCCGTTCTGCTGTGGCTGCGCTGGCGCGGGGATTCGAACCCCCACTTTCCGCCCTGAGAAGCCTCGTGGAGCTGAGATGACCCACTCTTTGGTTTGTGCAGGGACCGTGAGCAGGTGAGAGCCTGGTGGGGGTGAGGAGTAGCGGCGGAACCCTCTGCCTGGGTTTGAGCCCTCGGTGGACAGAGCTGGGGGCTTGTGGAGCCTAAGGTGAGGGGGGGGGAGGAGCCGGGGGAGGAGCCGGGGGAGGAGCCGGGGGTGGGCGGGCCCTCGGTGCTAAGCCCAGCTCCTCTCCTCGCCCTGATTCTGGTGTCTCCAGGGTGAGTTCGGTTTTGAATCGTAACACCCGGCAGTTTGGAAAGAAGCATCTGTTCGACGAGGACGAAGAAACGTGCTGGAACTCGGACCAGGTGAGGCACCGACCTCGTGTGAATCAGATTCAGGGGTCCAGAGTGCCTTGAGCACTTTGGGCACCTCAGCGGGGCAGTTGGGTTGGCCACGAAGACCGTGCTGAATCCTCCCCCGATTAAAGGACTGGGTGAGACAGAAGGGACTAGCATGGCTTTGAGCCTGGAGTGACTGTGGCCCGTTTTCCTGTCTGCTTCCAGGGTCCCTGTCAGTGGGTGATACTAGAGTTTCCCCAGCGCATCCGTGTGTCCCAGCTGCAGATCCAGTTCCAGGGAGGCTTCTCCAGTCGCAGGGGCTGCCTGGAAGGTACTGGAAGGCCCTGGAAGGCTGGGGGTTGGAGGAGGCATCCCAGACTCACAGCCTGCCCCTTTCCCTGCTGCAGGTTCCCAGGGGAGTGAGGCTTTCAACAAGATTGTGAACTTCTACCCTGCCGACAACAACTCGCTTCAGATATCCTGCCCAGGCCTGGCGGGGTGAGGGGGGGCTCTGCCTCTGAAAGCTGCAGGCCCTGTGGTGACCTTGAGGAAGTGGCCCCGAGGCCTGTATTGCTTCATCTGTGAAATGTGCTGATAACCTGTTTTGTGTGAGTCTCAGAAGGGTCCACCGTGTGCAGGGTGGTGTCGGAAGTGGGACTGGGTGGGGGCTGGTGGCTAGGAAACAACAAGCCACCTGTTGCCCTTGACTGCTGTGCTCACACCTTTCCCGTGCCAGCTGCCGAGGTGGACCGGCTGAAGGTGATATTTGAGGACGCGACTGACTTTTTTGGCCGTGTGGTCATCTACCACCTGCGGGTGCTGGGGGAGAAGGTGTGAGGCCGCTGAGCGGCTGCCTCCTCTAGGAGCCCTCAAAGAAGCACAGGAAAGTCCTTTCAGTTCTGCACAGAAGGTTTATTGGTTTCTTTTGGGAAGGGCTCCCTCCCACCGTCTGTCCAGGAGCTGCCTTTGAAGCCAGTTCTGGGTTTTCCCAGCTCTGGGTCAACAGTTTTGTTCCCTGAGTGTCTGAGTCCCTGGGGGCAGGTGGCATTCACTCGGGATCGGTGGGCACCAGGTTGCTCTGGAAGAGTTTGAGGATGTGGTTCTCGATCACCTGTTGCACTGGAAACAGGACAAGGTGGGCTATGAAGGGAGTGTGGGCTGCAGAGGCAGACACCCACTGGCACCTTCCCATCGCGGGCTGAGCTGGGGAGGTGCTGCCCTCAGGACTGCACCCTCCCCTCGGGAGATGAACCCCACTCTGGCTGGGGAGGTACCAGACCTCTCCACCCTGGTACCTGGATGGAGGACCCATTTCGTACAAAGGGAAATCCACGCCCCTCTCAGGCCACAGTTGGGAAGACTGAGGCCCCCATCCCAGGAACCTCAATTTCCCCTAAGTTTGTAAAAATGCATTGTTGAAGGCTTTTTGACATCCTGAAAATATTCCTTACCCAACAAAATTGACAGATTGTGATGTTTAGGAAAGAACAAGAGGGGCTGTGAGGATTGATTTTCTGTCTCAAATACAGTATGACTCCTTGAAACAAGGAGGAGTATTTCCCGAGCCCTCAATCCCCGCCATGACACCAGGGGGGTGGTTTTGTTAGGATCTACCTGTTTTATGGGTGGAGAAGCCAACGGGGAAGTGGGGAGTAAAACTGGGGTCTGCTTATGGGCTCTGCTCATGCCCACCTCCTGCCTCAGAGAAGGTGGCCTTCAGGGCTCTCTGCACTGTGACCTGGCCCCCTCCCTTTGGGCACCCTCACCCTACCAAGCCTCTTCATGTGCTATTCCTCCAGCCTGGACCACCCTCCCTCCCCGTGGGTCCCTAGGAAGCCCTCCCTGACCCCCATCCATCCTGATGTGGGGTCAGGGCCTCTTTTGGGTCTCTCCGTGCCTGAGTGTCCCCCATCATGGCCCCAGTCACTGACACACCCACCCTCAGTACCCCTGGAGCCTCCAAGAGTCAGGCCTAGCATGTGCCCTGGCTAGATACACAGTGGCACTCGATGTCTGCTAATGCGAACTCTCTTGGTTCCAGCACCTGACATCTGAGAGAGATGTTCCAAGGACCCTCTGTGGTCACCCCACCTACAGCACTGTCCACCCCACGCGTCTGAGGCTGACCTTTCCGGTATCCCAGAGCCACGGCGAGGTCCATTGGGGTGTAGCCAGAGTCAGCCTCGGTGGTGAGATCAGCTCCTCGGGCTGTGAAGCACAGCAGGTGCTGCAGAGGGCGCTCGCCCTGAGGGCCGGGAGCCCTGAATGCGGCACAAGACTTGGGAGGTCCAGTGACCCCCAATGATGCAGCCCCAGGTCTGCTGGTTGCCCATGTGGCCTTGGATGAGACCCTGAGCTCTCCCGAGAATGTGGCCAACAGAACCCCCACCTCCAAGGTCCCTGAAGCCAGATCCCTGTGCTGTCCCACCACCTCCTGAGCAACCCTCTGGGAAAAGCAGGCGGGGACCACCCTTCCTACCATCTGTTCAGGCAGAGCTCTGATCCCTCCCTGGCCCTCAGGGTTCCTGCAGCGGCAGCTAGGGCTTTGGGGTTTCCAGGGCCAGTCTCTACTCCCACTCACCCAGCAAGGCCTCCACGCACTTCACATGGTTCCCGCGCACAGCGTACAGCAGTGGTGTTCCTCCATTCTGTCAGGCACAAGGTGCAGGGTCAGCTAGCACTTGCTTCTGCATTCTCACCCCGCCCTACGCCCTCCAATTTAATGTGGTTCTTTCTCCTGCTTGTCGTCTGGCCTGTCTAGCTCCGCCTTTGGGTCACAGCTTAGGGGCCCCTTCTTCCAGGAAGCCCTCCCTGACCTCCCTTGGCTGTGCAGTCTACCTTGGCTGCCTGTGCACCTGCCATCACAGTGTTATTTACTACATATCAGCTGACTGTTTATATGTTGGCTGTTCACCCCCCACCCCCAAACTGGGAGTTCTGTGAGGCTTGGGATGAATCTATCTTGTGTTCTTAGCACTCAGAGCAGGCCTGGTACTCTGCACGGCGGTGCCTCACCCAGTCATAGATGTTGATGTCCACATCACGCTCGA
The DNA here is from genome assembly GCF_964194185.1 of Rhinolophus hipposideros. Classification (NCBI taxonomy): domain Eukaryota; kingdom Metazoa; phylum Chordata; class Mammalia; order Chiroptera; family Rhinolophidae; genus Rhinolophus; species Rhinolophus hipposideros. The sequence continues at coordinate 50,657,028 of NC_138062.1, read as the reverse complement.
GCAGCAGCCCCACGATGTCCGTGTAGCCGCCTGTGCTGGCTAGTGACAGGGCGCTCTCCCGCTCCTTGGCCAGGATGTGGGGGTCCGCACCCTGGGGGAAACAGAGGGAGTGGTGATGAGGGCCGGGAGCATCTCCTGGAATCCTGGGGTCCCCACGGCAGTCCAATCTTACGGATACACAGGACCAGCAGACTCAGCCAGGACCCCGGCCCACCCTCAAGTCCCCAGAAGCCCCCGCACTGGGCAGGGACGTACCCACTCGAGCAAAAAGCGGACGGTCTCAATCTCTCCAAAAGCCGAGGCCCAGATGAGGGGGGTGAAGCCGCGCTCATCTGGCTTGTTGATGAGGTTGTCACCTGGCAGGGAGGGGTGATAGCACTGGACTGCACCCCTGCCCACTTCCCACAACACCGGCGGAGTGGGGAAGGGGCAGTTGGCTGGGATCAGATGAGGGTGGGGTGGGGGAAGCACATGTGTATGTACATCTGTGACCACGCTGTACACAAGTGTAGAGCAGGACACATGTGACACTCACAGGTCACGTCAGCACCCACATGGACACACCAGCACACGAGGTTAGACAAGCACAGATACACCAGTGCATGGGAATGGGCACACCTTTCCTCAGATGCTCCTTCAGCTGGCTCAGTTCCCCCTGGGCTGCAAGCTGGTGGATGGACAGGGCTGGGGCCAAGAGACGTAGAGTCCTCAACCATCTCATCCCTGCTCTGTGCCTCAGTTTACCCCATCCCAAGTTGCTCATCTCAGCCCTGCCACCCTGCTTCCCCTCCCCCACTTGGGGATGGGGGCCACTCACAGTCCAGGGTGGCTGGCAGGGCCGAGACTTCGTTCCCCCGTTGCCGGTTGGTGAGTGTTGTGGAGTGCTTCAGGGAGCTGCCTGCTGGGAGAGAGGAAGGGCCTTCATTTCCCCTTGGTATATGTTTCTGGGCCTTCAAGCCAGACCCTGGAGACTTGGAGCTACCAAAGGCACTGTGGGACTCCCCCATCCTCTCCACTGATGCTCCCCTGGCTGAGCCCTGAGAAGCTGAAAGTTGCAGGACCTACTGGCTGGTCCAGGTACATCCCCATAGGCGCAAAGAAGTCTCTGAAAACTTGAAGAATTTGGGGACCCTGTTGCTCTTCAGAAAAGGCAACTGTTGGAGTACACTGAATGGGTCCTGGGCCCTCCTTGTCACCAGAGATGTTAAAGAAGGTATGGGGTGAGGCCCTCTCCTAAGTGGTTGGTGGCTTCGGGATCCTCCTGCTCATGTGGAAATTGTGCCCCAGGTCCCTGAGAGTGGCCCGGGTGGAGTTTCCTTTTTGGGTGATGGAAATGTTCTAGAAGTATAGATACAGGTTGGGGTTACACATCACTGTGAATGTACTTACTGCTACTGAATTATAAACAATTCTAGTTAAAATGGTAACTTTCATGTTATGTGGACTTTACAATAAAAATAAATAAGCAATCCCTCCCTGGGTGGAGCAGAAGACACGTCGAGGTAGTGGGACATAAAGCCAGAGGTGCCATCTTGGGCCTGGCATTCCACTGTCCTTGTATCCCAGAGGCCAAGCCCAGGGGAGCACCTACCCTGAGGTGAGGAGGCACCAGCCTCCGGCTCAGGATTCCCAGGCTCCGGGGTGCAGGGGAACAGACTGAGCACCACTGTGTCTGAGCCGTCAAGGATCTCATCACCGGGGTCTTCAGGGTCCCCAAATTCTGGGGTGGAGGGCTGCTGGGTCAAGCTGAGTTCCTCTGTAGGCCGGGTAGGCTCCATGGGAGAAGCTGGTGGAGGTGCCAAAAGGGGAGGGAGAACAATAATTATCAACAACTCATTTAGTGGGCACCAACTGCATACCTAGCCTTACACAGTGAGGGTGGATAGACTCGGGCTCAGCAGGGCAATTAAACAACTGCTTTTCAGGCCCACTCCTCCCCACCACGTACAACAGGCATTGCTTAAAAGCCCTGGCTCTGAAGTCAGCTCTCTAGGTTGGAATTCTTCCACTTACAGGCTGTGAGAACTTGGACACATGACTTAACTTCACTGTACCTCGGTTTCCTCATTAATAAAACGGGAAAATGAGGTCTAAAAGAAGCCATGTCTGTAAATAGCTGAGCAGGGGGCCCGATACACTGGCAGAGCTTAATAAACATTCCCTGTCGTTATGTTTTGGAGGGTATCCCCTGCATGACGGAGGGCTCATCAAAGATGTAATTGGTCCCATCCCACCGCTCGTCCAAACCAATTCAGGAGGTTCACTCACCTCCAACGAGCCTCGTCGGTCACCTCACGCCGCAAGCCCGGGTCCCCCAAAACTTGGGGGCCCAATTCACAAACTTTTCTCCTCCAGTTAATGTAGGGGGGAGCCAGCTGGAGCCTAGACCCTCAGCGCCCTGGCTGCTTCTGTCGGGACAGAGAGCAACTTGATACGCGACCGCTACCCCCACCCCAACGCTCCCCCACGGCGCTTGCGCACCCCCGCCTCCCAAAAGCGCGGAAGGGCTGGCGCTGTAGGAGCTGCTTCTGGCCCTTTAAGGCTTGGGGTAAGGGCGTGGTTACCGTGGAGGCCCCAGCAGTGCTTTTGCGCCTGCGCGTTCCAGTTCCCGAAGCTCAGGAGAGAGTACAGCAGGGTCAGACTGCAGTTCTCCAGTCTTCCTTCACCCTCCCCCAGCTCCGCCCACAGGTTTTTCCACAGGGAGCCAATAGGTTCCGGTTTCAGGCGGTGGGCGGGGCTTCCTACAATCAGAGTCGGGGGGAGCAGGCGGGGCGTCCGAGATTTAAAGGGGCGATAGCCTTACTTCCCCCATCCATAACAATGTCCCCTCTACTGTCCTGTGGGCTCATGAGCATGTGCAGGGATTTGATGGCAGCATGGGGGTACAGAGAGGCCGTTTATATGGCCCGAAGTGGACGGTGTATGGAGTGTTCCCCAATTCGTCCGGCCCCGGAAAGAGGGTATCGGGAAGGGAGGGCGCCCTTGCCCCTCACTCCTCCGTGTCCCTCCTGGAGCTTCAGGGTTCCCTGACCCTTCCTCACCCGCCTCCTGGTGTTCCTCCTTCCCTAGCTTCTCACTCCTGGCCCCCCTCCTGTCTGGGTAGAGGGAGCTAGGTGGCCGAACCAATTAATACCAGAACTGGAGAACGGCCGCGTCGGGTTTCGCGGGGAAGGTTTAGGCAGCCGTACTCACGTCCAGACTTCCGGTTCCGGTTCTCAGGTTCGAGAGGCCGTAGTCGCTATGGAGGAACCGGAGATGCAACTCAAGGGGAAGAAAGGTAATGCGGGGCCCGGGACTGGATGGAAGGCCCAGGAACTCGCGGAGAGGCGAACTGACAGAGGGCGGGAGGGGACAAAGACGCGGGGAGGGAACGTGAGGGGCCGAGATTGAATTTCTATCGAATCCTGGCTGCGCCGCTAACTAGTCTTGAAACCTTTAGAAAGTCTCTGTGCCTCGGTTTTGTTACCTGTAAAATGGGGAATACACTAGTCTCCCTCCCTTCCTCCATCGGGCTGTGAGAATTCAGCGGCCTGAAAGTTGTAATGCACTGGAAGAACGCTTGGGGCTTGGTGGCAGTCGTGTGTGTCGCTGCCCCGTAGATTTCCGCATCTGTGTGCGCTTTGCTTGGCTTATCAACTGTCTGTAAATCACATCGTTACAAATTACAAAATGCCACAGACTTTTTAAATCATGAAGTTTTTTTGTTACGTAATACACAGACTATCTCTAGTTAATGAGTGAGAAGGTATTTAAGTACATTTAATTCCACCTCCTTTGCAACAACACCGATGTGTAAGCTGTCACTATACTAATGATCAAAATGAGGAGGCCAAACGGTAAATACAAGGACACACAGTTTGAAGGTGGCAGGCTGGGCCGGTGAGCGGGATGGATTCACTGGACAGACGCCCGGGCCACCTCCCTTGACTGCCAGGCACAGCAGCACTCTCTTTCTTGCCAACCACGCTGCCCTGGGCAGTCGCCAGAGGTCCATCTCTGTAGCAAACCTGGTGGTGGGGACTATTGCTGCATTTTTACAGATGAGGAAACTGAGGCTCCGAGAAGCCCCTGCCCTCACGAATCTAAGCTTGAATTTCTTTTTCTGTGAACACGTAACCTAATAAAGAATGAGAGTTTTAAGTAGAAGAGAAAAATGCACAAGGTGCTGAAGTTGAGAACGAGGTGGAAGAGACATGTGATTAAGCTTGGTGATCGGGGAAGGCTTTGCCCAGGAGGTGACATTACAGCTGAGACTATTGTATTCCCCATTTTACAGCCAGTGGGAGAAGGGCATGTCAGTGGTGGGAACAAACCGATGCAAAGGCCCTCAGGTGGCAAAGCGCTGCAGTACGGTGGCTACTGCTCATAGTATTTATTGGTATTTCAGTGAATTAAAATTAGGTGAAATTAACATTTCGGTTTCTGAGTCACGTTAGTCACATTTCAAGTGCCCAGTAGCTGCTTGTGGCTAGTGGCTGCCATACTGGACAGTGTATAGAGCCTTTCAGCCATCTCAGAAAGTTCTTTAGGACAGTGCTGGGAGTGTCCAGGGAGCAGCCAAGAGGCCACTGTGCCTGAGCACAGGGCCGAGAGAGCAGGAAGGTCAACAGCAGGCGGAACACACAGGGCCTTCGGGGCTTGATGAGGAAAGCGGGTTTTATTCTCTGGCTGGTGGGAGCCATCAGAGGGTTTCAAGCAAGGGAAGGACACATCTGGTGTATTCATTAGTAGCTCCCTCCATCTGTTCCATGGAGATGGTACTGTTGGCACAAGGGGAAGCAAGGAGACCAGGGAGGGGCTGAGTTTGGCATCCAGGGGAGGTGGCCGTGCCTGGACCAGTTGGGGCAATGCTGTCGTAAGAATGGGTGAGGTTTGGGCTTTGTTTTGTGGCGGAACCAGAAGGATCTGCTCATGAACAGTGTAGGTGATCAGCTGGCTGGGAATGCAGACCCTGGGATGAAGATTTGTGTGTAATCAACTTACCAGGAGAGTCCCAGGGGAGAGGGGAGCACAGGACAGGGCTGGGGAAGAGGCTGAGCAAAGAGTGACCTCAAATAAAGGCCCACAGAGGGATGTCTTAGTCTGGTTCCACAGGGGGCTCAGGGGCATGAGTTAAGCCTCCCAGTTGTCCCAGCACACAGCAAGGGACACAGGTTTTCATGTCCCTCGATGGTGAGTCATGGCTGAGGGCCACCCAGGGACAGACACTTCCAGATCCAGTAACCATTTGATTCTCCAAGGAAAAACCTCAGATTCATTCACTGGGTAAAAGACATGTGAGGGGATCTGAGTGAGCCGCAGCAGTGCCCACTAGAAGTGGGCTTCGGAGGGGAAAGCTCATGAGTTCACTGGATGCATTAACAATATCATGAGTGAGGCCTTCTGTGACCATCTCCTTCAACCCATTACCTGGGCCACCAGCTGCTGGGGGGGACCAGACATTCCTCACCACTCTGGCCGGACTCATACCCTTGCCCCGAAAATAAGACCTAGCCAGACAATCAGCGCTAATGTGTCTTTTGGAGCAAAAATCAATATAATACCTGGTCTTATATAAGACCGGTTTTATAGTAAAATAAGACCGAGTCGTATATTGATTTTTGCTCCAAAAGACGCGTTAGCACTGATTGTCCAGCTAGGTCTTATTTTCGGGGAAACACGGTAGCCTGAGCCATCAGAAGTCTTATGCTTTGTCTCTTTGTGTCTGTGCCCTGCGCCGCCTTCCACTATCGATCCTGGACCTAGTCACGGACAAGTTCACTGAGAGCGTCTACGTCCTGGCCAATGAGCCATCTGTGGCCCTGTACCGGCTGCAGGAACATGTGCGCCGCTCTCTGCCAGAGCTGGCCCAGCATAAGGTGAGCCCCTTGTCCCCCTACCACCAATGTCCCCATGGTCCCCACATCGTGAGCTGGGGCCTGCTGGTGGAGTAGGAGCATTTGGGTTAAGAGTCAAGGTTGGGACACCAGCAAGGAGGCATGTGGTCAGCGAGCCAGGTTAGGGCTATGCATAGACAGATGTGGGGCAAACTTGGAAAAAGGGGCAGCAGTTGTGACCTGTATGGTGAAAAGGGGGCAGCTGTATAAAGACTGGAGGGAAGGGCATACAAAGCAGAGGGAACAGTCAATGCAAAGTCCCCAAGGCATGGGAGCCAGATGTTCACAGAAATCCTGGACTGGTTTGGGAGAGGAGTTGTAGGAGGAAAGGTCAGGGGCTAGAGGGAGTCCGCCTGTGGCTGTGGTGATTGGGTGCTTCATTTCCAAGAGCTGGGAGGATGGAGATGGCAGCCCCCACCGCTAACAGCCCCCCTGTTGCCCACAGGCTGACATGCAGCGCTGGGAGGAGCAGAGCCAGGGAGCCATCTACACAGTGGAGTATGCCTGCAGGTGAGCGCTGCAGCCTCCCCACTGCCAGGGTGGCCCCGTTCTGCCCCTGGGTCACTCCCTGGGCATTCACGGGCATCTAAACCAGCTTTCCTGTGAGCCCTGCCCTGCCCAACCCACCTGAGGAGGAAGGCATGTGGGTCTCGACTCACCTGATCACTTGGCATGTTCCAGCCCAGGCCTGTGCTTCTCACCATTTGCTTGACCCCTGTGTGCCTCAGGCAGGTTTCTTCCCATCACCGAGCCCCTCCCCACCCGTCATAGGAGAGTATAACGACTGGAAAACATAAAAGTTATCATCTTAACTTTTATTAAGATGATAACTTTTATTAACTTTTAGCTGTACATTTTTAAGTGTACAGCTCAATGGCATTAAGTGCATTCACATTGTTGTACAACCATCCATCTCCAGAACTTTTCATCTTGCAAAACTGAAACTGTCCCCATTAAACACTAACTTCCTATCCCCCTCCCCTAGTCCCTGGCCCCCACCATTCTATTTTCTGTTTCTGTGAAATTGACCACTCCAGGGACTTCACATAAGTGGAATCACTCAGTATTTGTCTACTTAAAAAAGTCTGTCTTCTTTCATTTAGTATAATGTCCTCAGCATTCATCCATGTTAGAGCATGTGTTAGAATTTCCTTCCTTTTTAAGGCTAATATTCCACTGTATGAATGGGCCACATTTTGTTTATCCGTTCATTCGTCAATGGGCATTTGGGTTGCTTCTGTGTTTTAGCTGTTGTGAATAATGCTGCTGAGAACAGGGGTGTACCACTTTTTGTTTGTTTAACTTTCTCTAAATCTTTAGATTGTTGTTTGGCCCCAAAGGATTAGCTGTGCCTAAGGCTGAAAAGCAGTAGTTGGTGTTTCTTTCCGTTATAGCAGTTTTGCGGGCCTAGCTTCCTGTGCTTCTGTTGGTTCCCCTGACTGTATTTAATGTCTTGGCTTGTTCCATTGGCCGTGGGAGTTGAGCGACGTTACTGAGAGGTGCCATTTGCCCCTGGAGCAGGCTGTGGGTCATCTGGTGGAGGCTGGACAATTCTAGCAGTTCTCATCTGTGGCACCGTGGGGTTTGCTTGCCTGTTTCTATCGTGGGCAAAGGGTCCTTGACAGGAAGTCCTGTCCCGGATACTAAGCTGAGTGTTCTGCCATCAGCAGTCCTAGCGCCTGCACTGGGACGGGGTAACCCGGACATATGGCATCTTCCTGAGCATGGCAGCCACAAACACCCTCCTCAGCTCAAGGAAGAGTAGAAAAGAAATTGGAGTTTCTCTCTCATGGCTGCTGACTGGCTCTTAGACAGCCATGAGCTTGTCAGCAAGGCCCAAGCTAAAGGAAGAATGTGTCAAAGTCTCTACTTTCTCCTGGTTCCTCTCTACCTGTGGAGTCTAGTGCAGGAGCCTGGACCTGGACCAGGGCTGCACACTTAAATTGTAACGCATTAAAATGAAATAAAATGACACATGTATTCAGCTCCTCCGTCTCTCTAGCTGCATTTCAAGTTCTGAGCAGTCATCTCTTTGGATAAAGTGGGTGTCTATCATTTTTCAGAAAGTTCCACTGGACCTCATGGACTTGCAGGAGGCCAGTGTCCCCTGAGCTCTGAGTGCTTTTCTTTAGTGAGATGTGAATTTCGCTAATACTAAAAGACCATGTTTCCTTTACAGACAGTGGAAGAGCCCTTAGCTTTTATTTTTCGAAATGCTGTATGCTGTGTTAATGGTTGGTATAAAATTGAAAGATGTTAAAATGAGGTAAACTATTCAGTAGTGAGCTTATATTAGCAACGTTTTTTTGGTTGTTGTTTTTTTTTTGTCAAGGTGAGCAATCAAACGCTAGAAAAGCTGACTGCACTTGGTAGCGTAAGATGAGCAAGTTAACAGACTGGATAACAGCAAACGCTCTACCCCTGGATTTCATGGCCATTTTCAAACAAGTCCCAGGCTGATAATAAATGGGAGTGGTTTTTTTGCCTTTAGGCAAAAAAGGGAAGGAGTTTAAAACAACACTTTCATTTTTACTGCAGATGTCATTGCATAGGCGCTTTTCTGATATTAGCAAGGCCCCGCATGGCTTGGTAAATGTTTTCCTGTAGTGCCATCAGAGGAGACATTTCATGAGACATTAATCAGTGCGGTGCTAACACCAGAGCCGAGTACAGCTTTGCAGCAGTGCCCCCTAACGTGATGAGTTTTCCTGGTGCCATCTAAACTCATCTCCAGAGCTGTCCAGTTGAGTTGATAAGCTTCCTTCAGAGGCAGGAAGAGGTTATCTAAGAGAAAAGAAGATTTTTTTTTTTAATTTTTATTGGGGAATATTGGGGAACAGTGTGTTTCTCCAGGGCCCATCAGTTCCAAGCTGTTGTCCTTCAGTCTAGTTGTGGAGGGCGCAGCTCAGCTCCAAGTCCAGTCGCCGTTTTCAGTCTAGTTGTGTTGGGGGCGCAGCCCACCATCCCGTGCCAGAATTGAACCGGCAACCTTGTTGTTGAGAGCTCGTGCTTTAACCCACTGAGCCATCCGGCCGCCCCAAAGCAAGGTATTTTTGAGACCATCTTTGCATGCTTATAGCTCCTTCAGAACATTAGATGGTCTAGCGGGAGGGATTGCCATCGAGTGCTCTGTTGCATAATGTCCTATAGGCTTGGCAGGGAAATCTAAATTTGAAACTCACCATGAGCCCTCAGGGAGGCCTACGGAATCCCCCCCAGGTTTCTGTTGAGCTCTGGCGGGAGGGGCAAAGGTTGGCACTGACTGGATTCATCTTCCCATTTCAGCGCTGTGAAGAACCTTGTGGACAGCAGCGTCTACTTCCGCAGTGTGGAGGGTCTCCTCAAACAGGCCATCAGCATCCGAGACCACATGAATGCCGCCACCCAGGGCCACAGGTAGCTCCTGAGACCACCCAACCCTGTTGCTCCGCCTCCTCACTGGAAGGACCTTTGCCACTCAGCTGGGAACTGCTGCTTCTTACTCCTTAGCCAGCTCCCTTTCCTCATCTCATGGTGTCCGATGGCTTCCTCTCATTTGACATCTGTGGTGGGAGAATTCAGTCTCTCAGCACCCGGTTCCTGAGCTCTGCTGTGTGCCTGGCCCTGGGCTGGTTGTTGGGGACACAGAGGTGACCAGGACAGGCATGCCCCTGATCTCATGGGGAGACACACAGCAATCACGTAAACATGGAATGGACCAGAGCATTTCAGACATGTGCAAAGGGGAGAAAAGGGAGACGGCGGAGGTGTGAGCAGAGGCCGGAAAGACTTACGATGGAAATGACCAAGGGGATGTCCCGGTGGAGCAGTGGTGAGGGCACAGGCCCTGGCGCTGGGGAGGGGCGTGTTGGAGGAACATCTATGAGGCCGGTGTGGCTGGGGCAGTTGAGCGGGGGTAGAAGGGGTCGTGGAGGTGGGCAGCAGGGTGGGCACCCAGAGCAGATGGAGGCTTTGAGCTGAGAGCCGGCTGGACTAAAAAGGAAAAGCACTTCTAGTCCTTGAACACTGAGGAGAGAGCTTTTGGGGAAGGAGCTCTTTGTTTTCATTATAACTTAATAAACACGTGTTGAAACACATACATGTTGTAAGCCATAACTCTGCCTTGAGATGTGTCTGGCTGCCGCAGCTTAGGGTTCTGGCCCATCTGTCCCCCGCCAGGTATTTAGAAAGAAGAAAACCTCTGTGTTGCTGTTTCTGAGAACTAAGACACTTTTGTCAAAAACAAAAGCCTTGCGAATGTGTCAAAATGGAGCTGCAGCAGTGTTCCCTCTGTGGGTAGCATGATGGCTTTATCTGGGTTCGTTTGCGTTAAATAACCATCTGGTTTTGGCTGCTCTGCTATGGGTTGGTGACAGCCATTGGGACTAGAGTTGACTCTATAAAGCACCTTGAACAGTGCCCTGCACACAGTAGGGCCTCAAAAAGCCATAGCTTTTACTTTGAACTCATGGTTTCCCAAGTGTTTTCTTGCTATTGCGAAAGAAAACGCAGTGTGCTTCTGAAAACGGCTAGTAGCGCCTCAGGTGCTGCTAACACCTCTCTTTGTAAGCCCTGTGGGTTTGAAGTACCCAGCCCTGCGTGAATCCCAGCTATGACCTCTGAAGTGGGTGGCCGGTCCCATTTCTGCAGACAATGACCAGAAGGCTTAGGCCAAGGGTCCTAGGAGGGTGACCCAAACGCACACTTCTACCTAGCTAAGCAAGCATGATGGCCTTTGACCTCGTCTTCATGGCCTCTGACCTTGGCCTCTTTGACACTGCACATGTTTTATTGCAGCCCCAGGAAACCACCCCCACCCTCAGTCTGACCGCAGAAGAGACTGGTAGGTACTTTGGCCCCTCTGAGCAGGGTAGTGCAGAGTAGGGTCAGGAATCTCCCTGTGCTTTGTGCTCAGAACTAACCCATCCTTTTTTTGTCCAAGAAGGGACGTGCCGTCTAGCCATTCGGGCTTTGAGCTGGGCTTGTAGGATGCTTGGTCAGAGGGAAGGTGCTTGGTCAGCAAGGGGACCTTGTGCGTTGTGCTGCTCAGGGCCGTGGTCAGCCCCTCTCCCTCGTGCTCTCTCTGCCATCTCCCTGCCCCTCATTCAGGCCATAGGCCCTGTCCCGATGCCAAGAACTCCTCCAAGACAGAGGGGAACCCATATTTCCCTGCCCTGCCACATGCTAGCTGCTTGCTTTACCCATACACCTCTCAAGCAGAGCCCTGCACGGTGATTACCACCCAACTCTGGACCCCTCTCTGCATTGCTGATCTGCTGTGTGACCCAGAACGAGTCCCTCCCCCTTTCTGGTCTCTGTTTTTCCCTTCTGTCAAAGTGGCTCATCGGGGGGCAAAGGAAGTGCAGCTGTGTATGGGGATCCTTGGTGTGACAGTCAGCTGCTGTCATGCGACAGACTCACCCAAAACTTAGTGGCTTACGGCGCCAGTCTCATTGTCTATGCTTCTGTGATTCGGGCTGGGCTCAGCCGGCAGCCACTTGTGTGGCACTTATCAGAGCTCCGTAGGGGCGATAGTCAGAGGTGGCCTCACACATCTGGCTCTTGACCAATGCTGGTGGCTGTGTGTGTGTGTGTGTGGGGTGGGGTTCTCAACTTCCATGTGGCCTCTTCAGCAGTCCAGCCTGGGCCGCTGGTGGCTGGTGACCAACAGGGCAGCCTCAGTGCACTGGGCTCATCCAGCCTCTGCTTGCTTCCCATTTGCGCATGTCCCATCGGTCCAGGCCAGCCACATGGCTAGGCCCAGAACCGGATGGGAGCGGACAACAGGCGGGCATCCATCCTGGGAGGTGTGATTGATCATGTGAGGAGTGTGATACCAAGAAGACCTGGTGTATTGTGATTTTGTGCCCGTGCAGGACACACCCCAGCCGATCAGAGGTGCCTGAGGGACTTACTGATCCCCTGGCTTGTGTAGCTCTTGGAGCCCCTGCCCATTTGCTGTGATGGTGCTCTGTACTGTGGGGGCCCGCTCTGAGGGTTAGGGACACATGGACGGGAACCCGCACAACCCCTAGAGCAGAGTAATTACATGCGCATTCAGATAGCACTTATTGGGCACCTGCTGTGTGCCAGGCTTAGCTCCGGGCCTGGGGGTTGTGGGATTGCCTGGGAGATACTGGAGGGCTTGGGGCAGGAGTGGCTGCTGAGGGGTCAGCGGCTCACGCCAGTGCCCTGCCCAGTGTTGCCCACCATCCCTGGGCTCAACACCCCCACTGTCTCCCCATACATGCCCTGGGCCCTCCCACCCCTATATCTCAAGGACGCCCTCCCCACATCCTGCATGATGTGCTGTACCCCCTCTGAGCAGAATGCTCTGTGCTCCTCCTGATCCCACCTTTGTGCCTACAGACTGCTCCACTACCCAGAATTGCTGTCCACTGCCCCTCTCAGAGCCTCCATTCCCACTTTTCCCCAAGCTGTTCCCCCCACATTGTTTGACTTTCACTGGGTCAAGTTTCAACTTCCCCCAGCCTCTGTCCTCACCTGCTTCACTCAGGGTCCTGTAAACAGCTGCATTTTACAGAGGAGGAAACTGAGGCTCAGATAGACAAGGTGGGGGTCACTGCCTGTGACTGCAAGTATGGAGTCACACCCAGACCCTCCAACCCCCCCCCAGGCCCTGTCAGGCTCCTGCCTCAGGTGCTGCCTCATCAGGGTGACACTGCAGCCCTGGGGGCGTCTCAGACCTCCTCACCCTAACCCTCATCCCTTGCCCCCCTAGCCTGACCAGAGCTGGGCCCTTGGACACAATCTTGTGGGACCTAGCAGGGGCTGAAGACAGAGCAAGTGTGGCCAGTGTGGTCTTCCCGCTCCTGCCCAGAGTCTGCAGGCCAGCCGTGAATGTCCCAAGATAAGACTTTGCCCCTAGACTCCTACCCCACATCAGCCATGGCCCCTCATCCAATAACTGCCACTGTGATCATCCCAATTGATCACCTGCTGTGTGCCCGGCAATGTGCTGGGGCTTTACAAAGGTCATATTTCATCAGACAGCCCTGTAAAGCAGGTGTCATCCCCAAATACAGATGGGAAAAGAGAGCCCCCAAGAGGCAGTGTGACTTGTTCAAGGTCACACAGCTTGAGGAGGGTAGACTCTTGCCCGGATTAGTCCTAGCTCTGCCTCTGACATGCTGTGTGATGGGGGGCCTAGAGCTGGCCCTCTCTGGTCCTCCCTTTCTCCATCTGGACAAAGAAGGCGGACTGGACCTTCTCTACAGACTGAGGTGGACATTCATGTACCTGCCTGCCTGGCCTGCATTCTGCCTCAAGCAGAAACACCCACCCAGGCTCACGCCGTATGACTCCCAGGAGTGGACGTGGGACCCCCATCTCCCAGGTTGGTTTGAGATGGTTTGAGATTGGTTTGAGATGGACATGTGACCCAATGAGAGGTCTCCTCTGGGAATTTTGTTGGAAGTGTGGGAAAGGTACCTTCCTACTGGGGTTGTTGAGCTGGACAGATGGAAGAGGGGATCTGCGAACATTGCATGGGCTCCTGGATCCAGCTGTACCTGATACTAGTCACTAATTTACTGTATTTGCCAACATTTCTTTGAGTTTATTTATGCTGACTGCAGAAGAGCCCACACTGATCCCTTTAAATTTTAGGCCTGGAAGGTCATGGCCCACTGTCTGTATAGCTGCAAGGAGTGGTTTGGGGTATAGCAGGGTGGGTCCCAGGCCCACTGCTCTGGGAGGACCCCCCATGTGTCCCTTGGCACTATGGGTGGTTGTGGAGAAGGTTGCAAGGGCCAGGGGCAGCTTAGCGAAGAGAGAGTCCTGGTGGGAAGTCAGGGATGTGAAGGGTCCTGAGGGCCTGGGAGAAGGTCTAGGGGCACAGGAGGTGCCAAAGAAGAACCACTTCCCATTGTCAGGAAATGGGGTCAGTCCTCTCCCTTCCTTCCTAGGATGTATTGGGGGGGCGCAGTTCTGTGCTGCCATCCTGCCTCCCCACTGCGCCAACTCAGCTTGAGCCTCACATCCACCCCACTGAGGCCCTGACTGGTGTACGGCCCCCACACAATCACTCTCCACACCTGCTCTGAAAGTACCACTAGTCCACAATGCAGGCATTTACCCAGCAAACATTGACCGCCCTCTGTGGGCCAGCCCTGGACCCCGGACTCAGACCTATAGGATCAAGAAGAAGCTGAGTGAAGTAACTGTACATATCCCAAGGGCACAGTGAACTAGTGGGAGGCAGCTGTGAGTGCCCCCAGACCTTCCCAGGGCCTCCCCATCACCTGCAGCCCATGGACACAACCTCAACCAGAGACTAATAGCCCTCTCAAAGAGGTCTGTGCAGACAATGGGTTGTCAGATTCCTCACACACCGAGACAGAGAGCCCCCGGGGATGCTGATTAATTTGCATCTCATTTGCATGGCCACCTTTCCCTTTCAAGATGGGCGAACGCCCCTCCCAGCTGGCCGCCAGGGGGCGCAAGAAGCAAAGGTTGGCTGGGCTCTCAGCCTCAAAGCAGTCGTTGCAGTCCGGCTGATCCTGGTGCCCGCATTTGACCCTCAGCCCCTTTTCACCCCATACGTCTTCACTCCCATTTTTCAGAGAGAGAACTAAGGCTCCTGGAGGCTGGAACTCAGCAGGGTCTTGCATCTCTCCCCATGTGCTCCTGGACACATGATGGCAGTCTTCCCTTCTTGTTGGGGTGGAAGGTGTGGCATTCTAGCTCAGTAGGACTCACTCCTGGCAGAGCCCCAGAGGTAGGTATGTAGCTTGGAGAGAGTGATCTCCCCGTGCCACAGGGCATTCAAGCAGGAGTCTAGTACCCATGAGAGTGGGAGTAACCTGGAAAGGATCGCAGCCCTGGTGAAGTGTGGCTTCACCACCCCCCCCCCCACCCCCCTGCCCTACCCAAGTTTCCTTCAGCTGTGTGGATGAGGAAAAAAGAGGCCCAAGGGGGCAGCAGTGCCCCAGGTTGGCCTGCAGTGGTCAGCAAAATTTGGACTTCAGTTTCGCTTTTCGTCCTTATCCCTTGATCCAAGTCCTGGTTTTGTTTCAGGCCTACTCTGTACCCCTAGAGGGTCCTGCCCCTGGGAAGCCCCTTCCTAGCTCTGCCACATCCCCCAGTGAGGCCTCCAGATGCCCCACACTTGGTTCCCATGCCTCTCCACCACTCAGACCCTCTTCCCGGCTCTCCAGTGCTTCAGGAAACCCATGGAGAGGCCCCTTTGGCGTTGCCTCACACTGGGCCCAGCCTCGAGGAGGCGCCAGGCTGCGGAAGACAGAAGTGGACCCAGACACCCGAAACCTGTGGGTCCGCGCTGGACTGGAAGGAGGGATAGGGGTGGAGGAACCCCACAAGGGAGGGGCATAGGGAAGGCTTGTGGAGGAGGGGGCATTGGAAGTGGGCCTTAAAGTGCTCCCCCCAGAAGGAGAGGCTGCTATTGTCCCCACCTTTCACATGAGCAAACAGGCTCAGAGCGATGACGTGACTGGCCTGAGGTCACACAGTGAGTGGGAGTTGGAACTGGGGTGGGGACCCAGAGTCCTCTAACCTAAGCCCTACCCACGGGACCACAGTGTCCTTGCCATGGAGGGTCCTTCAAAGCCTTCCTCTGTTGACATGGTGGGGACTTGGGGTGAGCAGCAAGACGGGGACTTGGGGTGAGCAGCTTCTCCACCTCACCACCCTTGCACCCCTGCTTCCCCCATCTTCAGGCCCCCTTCCCAAGTCCCCCACCTCTGTCCTTCTCCACCCTCTTCTTCCCCTAACCCTCCCCTCCACTCTCCAACATCTTACTCCATTAACTAAGGATGTCCCCTCACCTGAGAAGACTGAGGCCAAGAATCTTGACTGTCCTAATGGGGGGCAGGGGTCCACAAAGGGTGACACAGCCAGTGATGGGAAGAATACAGGATAGGAGCAGAAAAGGAGGGACCATTATAGGAGACGGGATGTGAACGATAGAAGATAGAATGGGGGCAACAAGGGGAGGCAGGTACATGGGAGGGAGCCCCAATGGAAAGGGGCAGGGCGTGGGGGGTTGCATAGGGGGCAGCCCCAGCCAACTCAGCTCAGGTCAAGCTTTCCCACCACACCCTGGCTGCTCCCAGAGCTGCTCCAACTGCCGCCCTTATGTAACCAGAGCCTGCCTGTTGCATCAGAGACAGGCAGGCGGCTGCAGGTAAACAGAGCAGCCCTTGGGGGGCCTGGGGCTCCCCAGCCACCTCCACACTACCCAAGCCTTGTTCTGCACCTTGGAGCCAAGGCAGAAGCCCCCAGACCAGCCTGGGCCCCAGTGTATCCTTGGGACACCTGAATGTCTGGCATTGGACACTGAGAGCTATGGAAGGAGGCGGGAGAGGCAGGACCCCTGATCCCCACCTTATGACACAGTGTGAACCCTAGTTTTTATGTCCAAAACGAAACTTGTGCCCGGGCTAGGGGTCCAAACTGCCCATGTCACGGGTAAACTGAGGTGTGGGAAGAAGCCTATTCCCTGCCTCAGTGTCCCCCACTCATGGTATCTCCACATGCACCCCCCTGAGGCCAGGGGCCAGACATCTCCTATTGTCTTCTGAGAAGGTGGACACCAGGCAGCCATTGCAGCCCACCTGCTCCTCCCCTTCACTCGCCCCAACCCCCTCCTCGCCATCTCCCAGCCTTTCCCTGGGCTCCCACCCCTGTCTTCTCCTGCCCTGGCTTCCTCTCCCTCATCTCCCCCACCCCAAGAACTCTACACTCTTCCCCTGCACCTTTATGGGGCTATTCCCTCTTGGAAAACCCTTCTCCCAGTGGGCTTCAAGGCCCAGTGCAAGTGCCCCCTCTTGTAGGAAGCCCTGTTTGACCCTTCTGGCCCAGTCCTGACCCCACAGGGCTGGGGGAGTGTGGTGCTGGCGCTCTACCTCCTCCAGATTGCGGGCTTCTCCAAGAATACCCAGTTCAATGTCACCTTCATCCTGTAATTCTTTTCACATTAATTCATTCAACAACCCTCCTTTGACCCCTCCTCTGGGCCTGGCCCTGCGCTGAGTGGTACTGGGATCCCAGGGAGAACGTGGATTTAGAGGTCTGGGCTGGGGGCCAGTCCTGGAAGCCCTCCCGCCAGCTGACCTTTGAAGTGGAGGAGGGAGCCCAGCAGCTGAGGGGTCTGTCACCCTCCTGTCAATGGGCGAGGCCACAGAGGCCACCTCAGAGCCCCTTTCTGCAGTCTCTCCATTTGGGTGAGAGCAAGAGTCAGTGCTGTTTTCAGAAGAGCTCAGCCCCTGGGGTCCTTAGTTAGGGTCAGAGGTATATTTCACTCTGGATGGAGTAAGTCCAGTATTGGGGTTGGCAGTGATTAGAGACAGGGTCTGGGGCGCCCAGTGTGGGTGGGGGAAGCCTGGCGAGCCTGATCCCGCCCCTTCTCCAGTTCCCTCTCGCTCATTGTACGCACCTCAGCGTCTTTCCCCGTCCGAGCCCCGGCCCCTGAACTCGCGAGGCGGAGTCACGCCCAAGTACCCGCCCACCGCGGCCCGTGGGTACGCCCTCCATGCAAATGAACCGCCCCATCCAATCAGCTTCTGGAGGCGGGGCCTACCGCTCCGTAGGCACCTGCGGCGGCGGGGCGACCGGCGCTCTGCGCGGCGGCTGCGGATCCTTGCGCGCGCGTCCGAGGGTCCAGGCAGAGCAGGTTTGTGTCGCGGCGGGACGAGCCTCGTATGGTGTCTTTAAATGTCATCTGTGCGCTGAGCTAGGTTTGGAGGTCTGAGTGTGCTGCTGTGTGTTGTAGAGGGTATGTCTAAGAGGTGTGCGTCCTGGGATTGTGAGTCCGAGGGGTGTGAAGCTGAGGGGCAGGATGTGTTGGAGGGGTTGTGAGTCTTAGAGTTTTGTTTCTGAGAGGTTGTGTCGAAGGAGCATGTGTCTGAGGGTTTTGATGTCCGTTTGGGAGGAGTCGTGTGTCCAAAGTTGTGGTGCCATGAGCCCCTGTTAAGTGTCCGTGAGCTGTGTATCTGGTCTGTGGGCTACAGTGTTCTCCTCTCCTGGAGCACAACCCTTTGCGTGCCCTTGAGGCCCCTGTACACAACCCCGTGCCTTCTTGCTGCAGGTGTCCTCGTGTGTCACAGCCCCAGACCTGTGTGTGGCATGACCATCCCTTGTATGTCTCTGACTGCTGTGACCCTCATCTGCCCCGTGGGGTCTGTGCCTCATGCAGCAAATGTGCGGCCTCAGCTGGACCCACGGGGTGCCCCTGTGGTGGGCACAGAGACCTGGGTGGTGGGCCACAACTGCCTTAAAGAACGGGCTACCACCTTTCCTGTGTCTCAGTGTCCCCATCTAGGACAAGGGTACAGGAACACTCATACTCAGCACATGACAAGCTGGTGGCTGTTAACTTTCATGGTCATGGTCCCCCTCTCTCCACCTTTCTCAGGGTCCAGGGCTGCAGACATCAGTTAGTGACTGGGGTCCTTGGACACCCCCAGCCCCCAGCTGCAAATCCAAGAAGTCAGAAATACCGTGTTTCCCTGAAAATAAGACCTAGCCAGACAATCAGCTCTAATGCGTCTTTTGGAGCAAAAATTAATATGAGACCCGATCTTATAGTAAAATAAGACCCGGTCTTATAGTAAAATAAGACCGGGTCTTACATAATATAATGAGACCAGGTCTTATATTAATTTTTGCTCCAAAAGATGCATTGGATTTTAATCTTTTGCTCCAAAAGACGCATTAGATGTATCTTATTTTATTATAAGACCAGATCTATATAATATAATATAATACCGATCTTACATTAATTTTTGCTCCAAAAGACACATTAGAACTGAGTGTCCGGCTAGGTCTTATCGGGGAAACACAGTAGCTCAGGCCTCCTGCCTAGCCTGACTGAGAAATCCTCACTGGGGAAGGTCAGAACTTCTGGACATTTGGCATCTGGGTACAAGTAGTCTCAGACTTTTGGGGTAAAGGAACTAGGTTAAAAACAGTATTTCGACTTGGAAGGACTGATGTGTGAGTTTGAAGTAAGACTCACCCTTCCTTTTCCCCATGCCTGCCTCCCACCACCTGTCTGAGCTAAGGAGTGAATATTGGCCCCCAGGGAATGGAATTTCCAAATACTTAGGGTCTCACCTGGGAGAACAGGAAGCTGGTTATATGGTCTGAAGTCCTCATTTTGCAGGAGGGAAGACTGGGGCCAGGTAGAGACACCCAGGCACCCCAGAGAAGGAATGGCAGCCTCTCAGCCCCCCGGAGAGAACAAAAGGCAGGAGTGAGGGGCTCCAACTTCCTCTCTCCTGTCTCTGTGTGGCCTCAGACAGATGGCTGCCCCTCTCTGAGCTCCATGGCTACCCTGTGATCTGAACAAGCTATTCTCCATCATTCTTACCATCTCCAACTAATTTTTTATTTCATTCAATCATTACCCAACCAGGTAGACATCTGGAAAGTGCAAATTAAGAGGAGAAAGGGAATTAAAATAATTTGTCACCCCATCTCAGATACAATAAGTGTAGACGTTTGGGGTTCTGGCCTTCTGGAAGATTTGAGGCATATACGTACCTGGAGACAGATGACATTTTTCGGAAATGATTTATCACATGCCTGAGCTCCCAGGGTCGGAAAGCTCATTCTAGCCCCAGAATGTGAATACCCATGGGGTACACAGGGTGCCATTTCTGAGCCCCCAAAGGGCTTCTCTGGGTCTGTATCTCAGGGGCTTGGAGGCTGCCCCATCACCCTGAGGCTCAGGAGCAAGTGTCTTGGACCCCAGTGGTGCCCAGGCCCACTTCCAAGACTGGGTGACCATAGGACGACCCTGGGGTACAAACCCAGGTTTAAATGGGAATCTGGGGGTCTTGCCATGTGGACCTAGGAAGAAGCCTGCTTCCTCCTGTGTAAAATGAGACTGCTATCTCTGCTTTACTGGGCTGTCTGTGGGTCAGGCGGGTCCTGTGTGTAAATGAGGTGGCTCGTGGGCCCGGGCATCAGGTGCCATCCAAACTATGACCGAGCTTCATCCAGGCCCATCCCACCCTACTCTCTACCAGGGGTCAAGGAGGCCTCAAGTCCATCGCTTCTCTGTCCCATTCTCCAGGCTCAGGTTCACCTGAGGTTAAGGTGGGGCACTTGGAAGGGAGTACTCAAAGCCGGTTGGCATAAGGAGCCACTGCTATGGGCAGAGGCCTGCCTCATCCACCTTCCACACCCACAGCCCTCACGGTGTCCTACTGGATCCTGTCCTGGCCTCGCTCTGACAAGACCTTTCCCCACGGTAGCCCCTGGGTCTGCTGAAAATCCCGAATCAGACCACACGCTCCCCTGCTCACACATCCTCTCTGGTGCCCCATTGCTCTGTGGTCCACCCTCCCACCCTGACTCCCGGTCCCCTTGCAGCTCCCTGCTCTCTTGGTCTCCAGCTGCCCCTCACTCACCCCACCCCAGCCATGCTGGCCTCCCCTGCATCTGGAACCCAGCCAGCACCTTCCTACCTCAGGGCCTTTGCACCTGCCATTCCTTCTACTGGGCACTCTCTCCCCCACATCCCTACAGGGCTGGTGTCCTCTCACCCTTGAGGTGCCCCCTTTTCAGAAAGCCCCTTCTGATCTCTCTGTCCAAAGCAGCTCTTTCCCCTACCACCCCCCACAGCCTCCCTCTGTTGAATTTCTTCCTTGAAAGCCTCTGTTCCTGGCACAGTTACGTCTGTTGTTACCTCCCTCGTCAGATTGGGCAATGGGGGAGGCCAGGCTGGGTCTGTTCCCTCCCGGCCCCTATGTCCCCAGCATCTGGTGGGTTCCCACACTTTCTGGGGGAAGAGAGTGGAGACCAGGGATGCCCCAAGGCCCCAATTTGGGGTTCCTGCTGACAGTGTCTTGGGTCTGCCAGGTTATGGGCTGAATCCCTTCTGCCCAGCGCTG
Organism: Rhinolophus hipposideros; assembly: GCF_964194185.1. Taxonomy (NCBI): domain Eukaryota; kingdom Metazoa; phylum Chordata; class Mammalia; order Chiroptera; family Rhinolophidae; genus Rhinolophus; species Rhinolophus hipposideros. The sequence continues at coordinate 50,636,294 of NC_138062.1, read as the reverse complement.
ACAGATGTGCTAATTTCCCAAGCAGGGAGGCGTGGGCCTTTGGGGATGAATTTCTGGGGCCCCATGGGAAGCTCTTTCTCTGGAACAAAGACAGGGAAACCTTGGGCTGTTCCTGCAGCTGCACTGTGGCTTTGGGGACCTCACCTGGCACCTTGGGTAGCCCAGGGCTCCAAACTCCATGGGACAGCAGGGTTGGGTTCTGAATGTAGAGTCTCTCTGGCTCCAGGAGTCAGGGTCCCCAGCCCCTCAGGAGGGGGGATGGGGCAGTGGGCCTCTGTCTGCATTGGCCGTGACACAGAAATTGGCCTCTGTGGCAGGAGAGTACCAGGCCGGGCCTCAGGACATGGTTTCCTTCTGACATGGCAGTGGGACTTTAGAAGGGTCTATCCTTTGGCCCGAGAGGACACGAAACCATCCAATTGGCTGTTGTGCTGTTGGCTTGTTAGAGCAGGCGTTTCAAACTGGCAGCCTATGGACTAGATGGGAGCCTCAAATTTGTTTTGTGGGTCACGAGGTGTTTCAAAGAAAACTAAACCAGTTGCCGGTGTTTCTTCCATGTGTTAAACCATTATTTGCCCATTCATTTAGGAAGGGTGAGTGGGGGCCTACAGTGTGCCAGTCTGGGCGAGGCCATCCCTGCCCTCACAGACTGGGCATCTTCAGAGGGTGACATGATTATCAAAGACAGAAACAAAGAAGCACCAAAAATACCCAGCAGGGCTAAGCGCCGCAGGGAAAGATGGCTCCTGCCTGGGGAAACCAGCACTTCCAGAAACAAGGGTTTCTGCCTGACCTTGAAGGACAGCGCCTTAGCGCTGGGCCTTCCAGGGGGAGAGCACAGCCTGGGCAAAGGCCTGAATTGGGGAGCGTGGTGGGGCTGTCTGGGGCTGGTGTGTCAGCTGCCTGGAAAGGGGCAGAAGGTGATCTGGGAATTTGCTGGTATATGAGGCCTCCCCAAAAGGAGGGACAAGGGGGTGGGTGCCTGGGGAGCTCGCAGAGGCCCATTGTACAAATGGGGAAACTGAGGCTCAGAGCATGTCAGGCAATGAGTGTGTGGTAGAGCCAGGATTTGAACCCTGGTCTGGCCAGGCCCACAGCTGCAGCCCTGTCCTCTCACTGCATGGCCACCTTGGCCCTCCCAGTGCAGGTCTGGGGAGGGGTCCGTGGAGGTGGGCCTGAGGGTCCCCCATTGGACCTCATGGATATAAATGGGTCCATCCCCGTGGATGCCAGAGGGAGCTATGGATAAAGGGACCCCAAAAGGGTCATCTTGAACTGGAACATTCTGGGTTTCTGGGATTCAGAGCTACATGTGGTAACAACTCCCAACCCCTGCTCCCATGTCTCCCTTGGGGAGTGCTGACCATTTGCTTCAGGAAGCCAGAGGGTGGGTGACATCATTGCAGGGATGGGGTCCTACCTGTGTATAATGCGGAACTAGCCTAGATTTGAGGAGTCTGCATGTGCTTGGGGAGCTCTGTGTGTGTCTGGGGGGTCTGCATGCTGTGGGAGGACTGGTGTGTTTAGGGGTGTCTTCACATATTTGGGGGTCTGTGCATTTGGGGGATCGGCATGTGTTGGGGGCTCTATGTGTCTATGTGGGGGATCTGAGTGTGTTTGGGAGAGCTATGTTTGGGGGGTTCTGTATGTATTTTGGGCTGCATGTTTTGGGGTCTTTTGTATGCAGAATCCACATGTGTTTGGGGGTGATGCATGTTGCTGGGGATCCATGTGTTTTAGACACCTGTGGATTTTCAGGGACTCTACATGTGTTTAGGGAATCTCCCTACCCCCCATTTGTCCATATGAGGACTAGGCTTTCTCCAGGCCCCCTACCCCCTAATTCCCCTGCCTGGGTCTGCCTCACTCTGAGCTGAGTGCTCCCTGGGTCTGAGGAGCAGTAACCCCAAGGTCAGGGCCTAGTGACAGAGGAAGGAGGGAAATAACATCTACAGAGCACCTATTGTGGAGCTTCCCCCCAAAACTCAGCAAGGCTCCCCTGACTCCCCATTTTCTGCGGGTAGAAACTCGGACCCAGAGAAGTTTGGCCACACAAGAAGTGTGGCTGGATCCCATCCTGTCCCCAGGGGCAGGTGTGGAGCTCCAGGGGCCGCTTAGCCAGCTCCCAGATCACCCACAGTGCCCCCCACCTGGGACAACATCTCCCAGGCCCCAGGGAGAAGGCAGGCTCAGGGCCCTGGCTGGAGGAGGGGTCGCCGGCAGCTGGGGTCAGAGCCACTTGAGCCCTCAAGAGAGAGGAGGGGTCCCGGTTTTCCAAGGGGCTCTTCCTGTTGCCAGTAATGAGGTACTTGGGGAGCAGGTGATGAAACCACAGCCTGGGTTGCATGAGGCGGGTCCACTGACGTGATTCGCTGTAGTGGCCCAGGAGCAGCGCCCCCTCCCTGCTTCGCCTCATCCCTGAGGGCCCTCACCTCCCCGCCCCACTACCACCCACCTGCCTCTCACTTCTCCTTTCCTCCCCTCCTTTCCTGGCCTGAGTACCCCAACAAGCTGAGGCTTCTGGGCTCAGGTCTGGCAGCGTGCTGTCACTCATCCCCCCATTAAAGCCCCACTGGGAGCCGAGAAGAGGAACTTGACTTGTTCCAGATCTTTTCTCTCAAACCCTCACTGCAAAGTCTTTGAGGCCACGATTCCGTGACCCATTTTATGGGGGAGGAAATAGGGGCTTGATGTTGCCAAGTGTGTTCCCTGCTTGTCGCCATGGTCTGGCAACATGGTACGCTGACTCAGCGTCCTCAGTCCCAAGGCCAGAGGGTTGCCAGAGGCCAGAAAACAAGTCAACAGGTCTCCCGACCCCTTTCCTCCCCAGCTGGAGGGAGAAGGATTCTCACTGTCATTTACTGATGAGAAAACTGAGTCCCGTGGGGAGAGGCTAGGGTGAAGGGTCAGTGGGAAGTTGGGATTCCTTCCAGACCCCCTATCTCCATCACTAAGGGGGCTAAGAGGCCTCACCAGGCCAGGGAGGTGACATTCATGGCCTGAAGGACCCCAGGGGTGTTTGTCAATTGACTTAGTGACCACACTTCTCACCGTACAGAGTTTATAATGCTCCAGGTGCTCATGAAAATCTTCCTTCATCCCCCCAGTGCTTCCCCTGCACACGCTCAGGTCTGGGAACCTGGGTTCCTTCCCGACCCGAGGCGTGTGTCACCAGCGTGTCCTGTGTCCTCGGTTGCCAAATGATCCAGGCACTTCTGCCCATCGGCAGCCCCATCTCAGTCCAGGCCCCCCCTCCCACCTGGACACTTGCCCCAGCCTCTCTCTGTTACCTCACCCTTGCCTAGAGAGACGCTGCTCCCTTTGTCAGCCAGGAGCAGGCAGCGGCTTTAAAAAAAAATCTTTTGGTTGAGATAAATCACAGAAATCATCTGAGCAGGGCTAACAAATTTGAACAAACTGAACATATCTGTGTACTCAGACCCTGGACAGGGAGCAGAGCCCCCAACCCCCTCTGCCCTGTCACAGCACCTACTCTGGTGACCCCTGTGCTGACATTTGTCACTGTGGCTGAATTTTCCTGTTCTGGAACTTCATGTACGGGGACTCCCATGGCGTGTCTCCTCTGTGGAGTCCATCACTGTTGAATCGGCACAGGTCTGAGAGATTCTCTCGTGCAGCTGCACGGAACTGGGGTGCATCTTTTCTCTGTGCCGTGAAGTAGTCCACTGTGGAATCTACCAGAAAGTATTTACCGATTCTCCCATTGAGGGCATCTGGGTCATTTGCGGTTTGGGGTTGTGATGAATGAAGCTGCTGAGAACACTCTTGCCTTTGGTAAAACATGGGTCCATTTCTCTTGGGTGAAACTGAGGAGAGGGAACCCTGAGTCATGGTGTAGATATATGTTCATCTTTAGTAGATGCTGGTTTTCCACAGTGGCTGTACCTCCTCTCTCTCCTACCAGCAACTGTGAGATTGCAAGGGGATTTTTAAAACTCTAAAATCATATCCTGACCCTCCCCTGCCCTCAAATATTCCATGGCTCCCCATTGCCCTCGGAGTAAAGCCCACACTCTTCACTGTCGCCCACAAGGACTTACATGATCCACCCCACAATCCTCCCCACCACCCTCCTTGACTCTCCCCCTTGCCACGCTGTCCAGACATACAGACTTCTTCGATTTTTTTCAGAATGCCAAAGTCAGGGTCACTCTGACTTTTGCCCTTGCAGTTCCCCTGCCAGGACCACCCATCCCTCAGATCTTCCCACCCCTGACTCTTCCCTTTCTTGGCTCTCTCTGTCTCATACTTGAGATCTCAGCTCAAATGTCATCTGTTCAGACAGGTCTTCCTTGAAATCCCTGGCTAATGTTGCCCCTTTCATGGTCAGTACTTCTCTATTTTTGGACTTGGGTTCTGATATACGAGAGTTTCATAAACATAATGTAAGGCACTTCCCATTGTTTTCACAGGTCTGAGTTAGTTTAAATACCTTTGCACTTTCCTGTCCCTTGAGGTTCCATAAAATAGCCATAAAGCTATTTGGGCCTATTGTCTTTTTATGGTAGATCTCAGTCACTTTTCTATGCTAATCTCCTGTGGCCATTGGTCTACTTACACTTTCTACTTCTTGTGAGGTCTTTATTGCAGTGGTTGGCCCTGCAATTGTTACTTAATAAATGCTAAGTATGAGGGGATGAAGAAAGAGGTGGGGAGCAGCTGGGCTCTTGGCTTCAAAGGTCCACCCCCTGCCCTTCTGCTCAGGCCCCCACCCAGCCTCTACTTTGAGGCCCAATTACACGCTTTCTCCTTTGAGATGCCCTCTTGGATTTCTCCTGACCCTTCTTCCCTGCTCCATTCCTTGTCTATGGGTCCATCTCTACCTCTCTGCTGGGCAGATACCACAAGCTCTCTGCTTTCTGGCTGGACATTGGTGTGGGGGTATGCATAGAAGAGGCTTCCCCAAACCTCAGCCTCACCTCTCGTGCCCGGCACATTCAGCAGTGCCGCCTCCCCCCAGCAGTTCCGATCACACCAACATCTGGAGAACTGGCCGCTGGTCTGTCTGCGGCTTGGGGTGGGGATTTGCATGTGAGTACAAATATATATGCACACCCCGGGCCTTCCGCCCCCGCATTCCTTGGCTAGCCCTTCACACCTGGGCCTGACACACGTCCACCCAGTGGCTGGATTTGCATGCGCGTGTATTTCTGGGTAAGAGTCACCTGGGAGAGTCTGAGAGGAAGTTGTTGAGGGAAGCAGGGGGTTCAGACGTGTCTCTCTTGACCTGCTCCACTCACCAAATATACCCCGCCACTCCTATGTCTGGTCCTGAGGGGCTTCTAGTCTGGGGGACACAGAGCTAGATATATACGTCCCCAGCCCCATGGGGTCAGAACTGAAGGGAAGGACGGGAGCTGTAGGAGTCCAGAGTGAGGGCAAGGAAGGGCTTCCTGGAGAAATGGATTTTTTGAGCTGGGTTTTGAAGTGTGAATAGGAGTTGGCCAAGTGAAGAAGGGGCAAAAGGATTTCTAGGCAGAGGCGTTTTGTTGAAGGTAGAGAAAGGTGGGCAGGGGCTGATTGAGGCAGGGCCTCGAATGCCAAGCTGGGAACTGCAATTTACTCCTGAGGGCAGTAAGGAGCCATGAAGAGTGTATAAGCAGGGAGAATCATGATCAAAGCTGTGTAATGGGTAGGTCCCTCAAGGGACAAAGCTGGGGATGACTTTAGTTCCTGGTTGAGGATGAGGGGTTGAGGGTCAGAAGAGTTTTTTAGTGATAAATCGAACTCTATCCTTTCTTGTTCAAAAACCCTCCCATGGCTCTCCATCACTCTTAGACCCAAATTCATAGCCCTCCCTGCAGCTCAGAGAACCCAGACTGGCTCTGCCTCTGCGGTCTCTCCCCTGAGCTCCTCACTCCAGCCTTGTTGCTGTGTCTCATCCTTCCTCAGGGCCTTTGCACCTGCTGTTCCTTCTGCCTGGAACTCACTTTCTGTCATGACTTTTGGGTCTCAGTTCAGAAAGACCCCTCTGACCTTCTGGCTCTTGAGGTTCCCCTGTTATGTGACCCCTGCCCTAGCTGGGATCTCCTTGTCTAAAATGGGACCAAACTGAGAAGGGGCTGGAATCAGATTTTCCAGGTCCAGACTCTCAGGTCCAAGTCCCATGTTCCCATGGGACCCCAGGCGTGGGGGGCATTTCCGGAGTCATCTTGGCACCCAGGACCTCCGGGCTAGTGCCCCCCTCCTGTCTCCAAGGACCCATCAGGGCAAGGGTAACCCATCCCAGCCGTGGGAACCAGCCCGATTCTGGCCAGGGCTAAAATTAGCCCCAAAGGTTAAATTTAGCAAGTCCATCTGGAGTTGGGGCTGTCATCATCTGAGTTCTACATAGTGTGACTGCTCAGAAACCAAGCCCAGAGAAGGCGGCGGGCACCCCTGGGGTCACAAAGCGGGTCACATATGATGTCCGAGGTGTGTCAAACTCCTGGGCCCTAGGACTCTGCGATGAAAGAGGTCCTGCCCACACCCCTCATGCTGGGATCTGGGAAGCAAGTGTGGCTACTTGTGGAGATGAACCTACATTTCTCTATACTTCCCCAGAGAGGGCTTGTTCCCAGGCCTGTCCTGGGTTCTGCATTTCATACCCGCTGCCTTCACAGAACAGCAACTTGAGGCCCAGAGGGTCCAAGGCCAGCTGCGACCTGAGCGCAGGCCCACTCACCCTGGGCAGGCCTGTGACATGGAGTGGCTGGGGATCAGGTGTGGTCACAAAGTTGGTGGAGAGGGTGTCAGGGGCCTTAGGGGCCTTGGGGTGGCTGTCTGCTCAGCAGGATGCATGCTGCACAATAGGCAATGTGATTGCTTGGTTCCAAGGATCCCTGCATGAGGGTTGCTGAGGAGGGCCTGGACCCCAACATGCTGTGTATCTTGGGGACATGCTACCCTCCCTGAGCTGCCTGTTCACACCCTTGGGGACCCCGCCGGGAAGATCTGACATCCCAGTGAAGAGGGCCCCAGTGTCTCCCAAGTCGTGCTGGACCCAAATCCTGGTCTGAGGGCTCCAAGCCTGAGGACTCTCCGGGGCGTCCCTACCTCTTCCCGCCGGAAAGTGGGGCAGGGATGGGTTCATGTTCCTTAAAAAGGAAAACACAATTTTTAACAGAAATAGTCTATACACTGAGGGGAACAGTTAGAAAATTTAGATAATCAAAAATGGAAAAAAAAGACTCAAAAGGCCACACATTGTATAACTCTATTTACATGAAATGACCAGAACAGGCAAATCCATAGAGGCAGAAAGCAGATCAGTGGTTACCAGGTGCTGGGGGGGTGGGGGATGGGGAGTGACTGCTCATGGGGACGGGGTCTCCTTTTGGGGGAGATGAAAAATTTCTGGAACTAGATAGAGAACTAGATCCTACATGATGTTCTACAACATCATGAGTGAACTAAATGCCACCGAATTGCATACTTGAAAATGGTGAATTTTATGTCATGTGAAGTACATCTCAAGTTTTTTAAAACAGGAAAAAAAACTCACCCATAAATTTCCACCTGGTGGTGACTCCCGTCATGAGCATTTTCTTCTAGTCTTTTTTCCACTCTCAATGAAGCTTTTAAATGTATCTTTTCTTGTAACTGCAGCCCTCCATCTTGCTCTGGGAGCTGTTGTGGGTTGAATGAGTTGAAAGACAGACCAGGCTCTGTTTCAGTGGCTTAGGATTACTGATCGCTGCCATGGGTGTCCCTCCAACCAGTCTTTTGAGGGCTTTTAGGCTGTTGCCAATATTCATAATAGTAGCATGTATGTGGTACCTGCTGTGTGCCAGGAAGACCTGAATGGCTCCTGTGCTCATTTTGTCCCCGACAACAATGGGCATGGCATGACACTGTCATCCCCACTGCACATAGGGGGGCCCAGGACATTCATGCTCCCCAAGGTACCACAATTACCAGCGGGTCATTTTTTAGATGCTGGGGTGGCAGATCTCCAAAAGACGGGTCAGCCTTCTCATGTGGAATATTTCTGAAGGTGTTCATCAAGCATCTACTGCATCTTGGGCTGGTTGCAAGTGGGGGCTGTGGGGCTGTTCCCGGCCCCACTCTCCACCCACCTATTCTGTCCTCTTTTCCTTCTCCCCTAGACAAAGATTGCTCTGCCCAACCTGGGACGATGGGAAGGAAAAAAATACAGATCTCACGCATTCTGGACCAAAGGAATCGGCAGGTGAGTTCACTGGGTGGAACAGTGGTTGGGGAAAGGCATTCCTGGCAGGAGACACAGCCTGGGCAAAGGCCTGGCCATTTGGGCATCTGCAAGGGCATGAGTCTTGATGCTATGTGTGAAGTTTGAGATATAGCCCTTGCTCATTTTCATGATGGTTTATTCATTTATTCTTCCGAATGACTCAAGCTCTAGTCATAGGGGAGATGGAGTTTCATACAAATACACCCAACTCAGAGGGAGGCACAGAATGGGGGAAGCTCCGAGAGGGCGTGTGAGGTCTGTCTGGGAGGCCAAGGAAAACTGCCCAAAGAAGAGGTCATTTGGGCTGGGTTTCAAAGCATCAATAGAAGTCTGCCGGGTTGGGAAGTGAACGCACAGCCAGAAAGCAAAGCATATGCAGAGGCCCAGCGTCAAGAGGCGTGTTCAGAAAACAGGCCCTGCCACTTCCCCCACATCACCCCAAATCCTTGTCTTCTCCCACCCACGCATGGGTCCTGGGTCCAGGTGACATTCACCAAGAGGAAGTTTGGGCTGATGAAGAAGGCCTATGAGTTGAGCGTGCTCTGCGACTGTGAGATCGCCCTCATCATCTTCAACAGTGCCAACCGCCTCTTCCAGTACGCCAGCACAGACATGGACCGCGTGCTCCTGAAATACACGGAGTACAGTGAACCCCATGAGAGCCGCACCAACACCGACATCCTGGAGGTACTCTGGGCCCTCCCCCCACGGCCCGTGAATCCAGCACACTCTGCTTGCTCAGAGCCTAGGGACTCTGGAAAGATGAGTGTTGTAATCTGGCTTTGCTGCCACTGAAAGCAGGTTTGGGGAAATGGAGGGTCCCTCTGGGGCAGCCGCCTGGATAGTGGAAATAAAAGTATCAACCACTGCACATTGAGCGCTGCACTATGTGCCCCTCACACACATCATCTCATTTAATGTCATCACCCATTTGGTGACTAGAGGACAAAACAGAAAAGGTACCTTGGAGCAAGCAGACCTCGCTGAGGTCCAGGAGCGTGCAGCTCCCAGGGGGAAGGGCGCTCAGGAAAGCCTGTAAAGTTGTCCTCAGGTGCTGCACAGTCTCCCAACATTTCTTAAGCTCCCACTGCACGCCAGGCTTTGAGGCAACACATGGATGCAGAATGGAGATACCTGAGTCATATTCAGCAGGAGTGTTAAGCTAGTGCCAGCAGGCCTGGGGAGATCTCTGGTTCCGGGGCAGGACAGTCCCTGTCTTGTGTACTTTTGGAACTTCCTAGATGATAACTCACTGAGCGTTTGGTCAGTGAGATTTGGTTGGAGCAGGCTCTGCCTGCAGTCCACCCACCCACAGAGCGACGTAGATCTTTCTCCTCTCCCACAGGACCAGGCTCCCTGGCTAGGATGGGGGAAAGGGTCATCCTTTTGTGTCCCTTCCCCACAGACACTGAAGCGGAGAGGTGTAGGCCTTGATGGACCAGAGCTGGAGCCAGACGAGGGGCTTGAGGAACCGGGAGAGAAGCTGCGGAAGTTGGCAGGTGACGGGGGTGACCCAGCCTTGCCCCGACCCCGGCTCTATGTAAGTGACTCGCTGCCCCACCATGAATGGGTCCCTCCCCCCACCTCCTAGGCCCCAGTGGTCAAGGCTGAGACTGAAAGAGGGACCTAGGGCCATGAAGCCTAGAGTTTTGGGTCAGGTCTCTGCCTGGATGGGCAGGAAAAGCTTCCTGGAGGAGTGGGCATTACAGCTGGGGCTTGTAGGATGACTAAGAGTTCAACAGGCAGCTAATTCCTTCTTTATTTTTTTGATTCATCAAACACCTGGAAAGCCCCCTCAGTGCCAACCCCATGCTGAGTGAGAAGCTTTAGCTCTGGGCCTAGCTGTCAAGGAGCAACAGAGCCAGGCATCGGCTCTCCCAGCCATGTGAGGTTAGGCCAGAGGGAGGAGTAGTGAGGGCTTCCAGAACATGGAGGCTGGCCCCTGAACGCATTGGGATTTTCTGTCTTGGACTTGATGTACTCATCTCCTTCCTCCAACCAAACCCGTCCTCTCTGCCCTCAGCCAGCAGTCCCCACTATGCCCAGCCCAGACATGGTATATGGGGCCCTGCCCCCACCAGGCTGCGACTTGAATGGGCTCGGGGAGGCCCTGCCTGCCCATAGCCGACCATCTCCCTTCCGGCCAGCAGCCTCCAAAGCTGGGCCCCAAGGTGAGTATGAAGCATAGGTGGGGGTCCAAGGGGGGCTTTTGGGGGTGGGGATCTTGGCTCTGGTGCGTCACCTCTGGACCTCAGACTTCAATAGATGAAATGGCTGCCTGCCCTCTCTCTGGGGGTCTCCTGTTCCACAGGCCTGGCCCACCCTCTCTTCTCACCAAGCCACCTTGCCAGCAAGACACCGCCGCCCCTGTACCTGGCAGCTGACGGGCGGAGGCCAGACCTGCCTGGTGGCCTGGCGGGGTCTCGAGGGGGCCTGAGCACCTCGGTGAGTGGGGAGAAGGAGTGTCAGGGATGATGAGTGAAGGTAGGATGGCCTGAGTGTGGGCCTCAGTTTCCCCTTCACCCTTTCTCCACACAGAGAGGCCTCTATGGTACCCTGCAGAGTTCCTGCCCGGCCGCAGCCCCAGGACCTACACTCGGGAGCTTTCCATTCCTCTCAGCAGGCCCCCCAGGTATGCACCCCACATACACCCTGCTGTGGGAGATCCCCGTACACCTGCCTACTGGGCAGCCTACGTTCCCCCAGCAACCAACTGAAAACTGGCTGGTGCGGTGGGTCAGGCTTGGGCAAGGGGCTTTCAGAGGTGGTGACCTGAACTTACTCATCCTGCTCCCCCACTTCTCCACCTCCCCAGAATATGGCCTGGGAGACCCCCCTCCGCCCTCTGGCTTGCTGCAGCCCCCCACCCTGGCCCCCTGGCAGCCCTCGAGGAGTGATGGGCCTCTAGCCTCCTCTGCCCAGCCCAGGTAAGTGCCCCGGCTGCCCAGTACTCCCAGTCCGGCTCCGTGGTGGGGCCCCTCCAAGTCTTCCAAAGCCCCTAGCCACTGCTGACCCCTGGTGGCCACCCCTAGTTCTGCACTCAGCCCCTCTGGAGTGCTGGTGGGCGGGGGAAGGCTATTTTAGAGGCCCCCAGAGGGATGGCCACCCCCTCCTTTCCCAACGTCCTCCTGCTGAGCCTTTGCCCAAACCGTGCCACCTCCTGGCTGCTCTCCTTCCCTCGAAGAGCTCACAGTCCTCCTCCTTCCCCCTCCTTCTCTCTCTTCCTGCAGTGGGGGCCACAGCCTGGGCGAGGAGGGCCCCCCAGCCCGTGGTGCCTCCCCGGCCACCCCCCCAGTCAGCATCAAGTCTGAACGCCTCTCACCAGCCCCTGGAGGCCCCAGCGACTTTCCCAAGACCTTCCCTTACCCCTTGCTCCTGGCCCGGCCCCTGGCAGAGCCCCTACGGCCCGGCCCCCCCCTCCGCCGGCTGCCCACCGCTGATGGCTGGCCCCGGTAGTGGACCCGGAGGTGGCACAGGCCCTGCCCCCTTGCCTGGTGGGGCAAGAGCAAGTGGGGCCCCAGCCTCTCTCCTGCGTCCTTAGTGGACACCCAGTGGATACGCCCCCCTCCACAGTGGGACTTGGAGGAGAAAGGCTAGGTTGGGACCCGCGGTTGGGGGGGGCCCTGTTCCCCCTTCCTGAGTGTGTACTCACCAATAAAACACACATGGCATCCGTGGGCCAAATGATCTGTCGCTGCTCATAGCCACCCCCCCCCCAAGGCTCCCCATCTCCTCCCCAGCAGGCTCAGGCTTGCCTTGTCTTGGTTTAGGGTACTCCCTTCTGACTTCCACCCTGAGAGGAGGATTCACGAGTGGGTGGGGTATCTGGAAGGAAGGCCTGTGACCAGTGGGGACACGAGGGCAAGGGCCCTGCCGGGGTGCCGATGAGCAGGTGCCAGGGTGGGCAGCTTGGCTCAGGGCCGTGTGGCGCAGGCCCCTGGAGTGGCCCCATCCCATCGGTAAGGGGCCTAGGAATTGGTCCTCCAGCTCTGCGGTTGTTTGGTGGTGGTCTCAGGAAGAAGTCCCTGGCTCTTCTCAACCGCTTGCAGCAGGAAGCAGTCGGGAACCTTGAATGTTGGGCTGCTAAGCTGTTCTTTTTATAAATAAGCTTATCCCTTGAGCTCTTGACTCAGCAATTTCCTTCCACTGGAGGGAGGAAGGAGCCAGGCAGTTATCTACTCACTCCAAGGGGGACACAGCGCCCCTGACTCTGGCGTGTCCCGTGTGTGCAGGCAGACTTGGGGGTCCAGCAGCCTGAGGGAGCTCCATTTGCTCATCCTGCCTCCAGCTACCTCGAAGTTGGTCTCATTGGGGTCCTTATGACACTCAGATCTGACTCCTGCCCTTCCCCTGGCTCCTGAGCTACCTCCACCACCCACTATGCCCCTGTCCCCCACCCTGCCCCCTGCCCTGAGCCCCCAGAAACACTTGCAGTTCCAATGCCAGGGCCATGCTGATCCTTCCTCCTGGACCACCTCCCTCAACCTCTAACTCACCTTTTTTAAAAAAGACTGCTTCCTATTCTCCAAGGTCCGACTCCATTGTCTCCCCCTCCAGGAAGGCCTCAGCACTGCCCCAAGCCTAGAAATGGTTCTAACTGCTAAGTTAAGTGACAGAGGGCTTGTTTGGTGCAGATCTCCAATTTGGACAGGAATGTGGAAAACATGGAGTATTGGTATCAGCACTTATAAAATTTGCCCCCCACCCCCATTCTACCAAGATCCCGAGGTGATTGATCCAGCTTGGCCATTCAAGACCTTCGTCCCCTCTTGTCACCCGAGTGGCCCGCAGAGGTGCTTTCCCAGTAAAATGCAATGTCTCCCATCCCACCATTAGTGCACACAGCCCTAGCTGGTGGCTAAAGAGGGGAAGCACGTACATAATCGGCTTCAAAGTCAGTCCTGGCCCCTGGCATTCAGCACCGCCCCACCGCCTGTAGTCCCCCCTTCCCCACCAACACTTAGGGCGGACTCCTTTGAGGGGTGGGGAAGAGGGCAGAATATGCAAAGTGACAGACCGTTTATGTAAGTGGGGTACCCCACTTGCACGCAGCCCCAGCTGGGGTTTGTCCTCGTAGATCTCAGTCCTGGACACCTCTTCCCCAGTGAGTAGGGGTTTTGGGGCCCCAGTTTCCAGAGGAGGGGCATGGCATGATCAAAGGTCCCCTCCCCTGGACTTCTGTGGCTGGGAGGTTGAGTGGGGGCTCGGGGCAAGAGCAGCAGGAGGCTGAGGAGCGGTGGAAGGACACTGGTATGATAGGGTAGAGCCACCAGGACCCTTGGACAGCTGCGATGTGGGGGGAAAGGGGAGAGGGTGCCATGCGCAACTCGTAGCCTTTCACCACAATGGGGCCATTGGGGGAGCCCCCACTTGTGCTGGGAGGCCTGAAGAGAATGCAGGGGCTGTGGGGTGAACTCAGGGCCGCTGGAGGGTACCTGAGTTAGGCTGGGGAGTCCTCCTACCCAACTCCCACTCAGGTCCTAAATCCTCCCCACCTGCACCCCTCCGAGGAGGGGTGAGTCACTGCCCCCACTGCAGCCCTTGTCAGTGGGATCCAGGATCCGGCCTGGACACAGCAGCACCGCTAGCATATGCGTGGCGGTCACCTTGAGGGTGAAAATTCTCCACCTGGCTTGCCCTTCTGGTTACAACGTCCCTAGCCATCCATATGGGGTGAAGAAACTTCCTACTTGGTGGTCCCCACAGTGTCACAGTCACAACCCCCACACAACCAGACACAGGCCCCCTGGGGGAAACTGAGGCACAGCCAGAGAGGATCCCTTCTCAGCCTCTGGATCTCACCCTCACAGTTGTCAAGAAGCCAGTTCAACCTCTGATGTCTGTGTCCACAGGCTAAGTGCCCAGTGAGGGGTTCATAAAAACATGGGCTGCTTTCAAAGAATGGAGGACTCTGGGCGGTGCATGTGGGTCTGCGGCCCCATCCCTGGGAGGCTGCATTTGCGCCATATGCCATTAGGTGGCGCCCAATAGTTGCTTTGGATTCTGCTCTTCCCACTCAACATTTTAAAATAAAATAGAAATAGTAATAAATAAATAAAATCCATCTTGGCTTCCAGGGGGCTCAGAGCCTGGGGACTCAGAAAAAGCATGTCACGTGTTGTGTGTGTATCATTATACGTGTACATGTACTGCTTGGAGTATCCTAGACCGTGGGGATAGTGGGCAGGCTACCGGGTTCTAGAAACACTTCTGCGTCCAGACCCCAGCCGTGCCCCCATGGCTCTGTTGGGGAGGAAGCGGGGAGGGTTGTACGGAGGTGTCCTACCACCAGCCTTGCTAAGGACACCATGGTGATGTTGGCCAAAGCCCGTGTTACTGTCAGAGCGCCCCCAGTACTCAGGAGCTCTCCATCACTGTTAGGAAGCACCGTGGGAGTCATGGCCAGCGCACAAACATGGTGATGGGAGTCGGAGATCTGAGAGTTGCATTCTTCTAGAGTGCCATAAACAGGTCGTGCAATGGTGAGTGTGGACCTCAGTGTGGTCAGAGAATGTGGGACGTTAGTGTGGACAGACATAGGGGGACTCCAGTGAGGATCAGGGACATGGAATACCCAATGGAGGACAGAGAACGAGGAACATCCAGTGGAGAACAGAGATGTCGAGCAAACAATGAAGGAAAGAACACATAGACCTTCCAATGTATTATAGGAGAGAAGACTGGTTTTGCTCTGCATGAGGTGGGAGCCATGGATGGTTGTGAGCAGAAGAGGGACGTGGTCTGGCTGTTAACGGGTGCCCTCAAGGCGCTCAGGAGAAAACTAGACTGTGGGGGATGGGGTGGGAGACAGGATGGAAGCCAGAGGAGGAGGGGACTGCAAGCAAAAGATGGTAGAGGCTGGACTGGGTGGAGGTTGTGAAGGGAGTGAGGCCAGGGGGGAGTGTGGTTACAGTTGGAAAGTGGAGCCATCAGGAGGAACTGACAGATCAGGTGTGGGTGACACAGGCATCAAGGCCAACTCCAGAGTTTGTGCATCAGCACCAGGGGGATGGAAAGACGGTGAGGGAAGATTGGGAGCGCCGGGCCCAGGCTGTGATGCACCACGCGGAGGCACTCTGGAGCTACTGGTGCCCAGGGGAGAGCTCGGGTAGAAGGAGAGATCGGGCCTCTCAGGGCCACAGTATCTCCACCAATGAAATGCAGACAATTGTCCTGCCACCCTGGCTGCTGAAGGCAGCACATGAGTGAGTGCTCCCCACTCCCAGCCTGGCATGCAGTGAGCCTGCAGCAAATCCCCCCAGCCCCTTGCCTTTTCTTTCTTGTTCCCTCTTCTCTGATACCTTCTCTGACACCCATAGCCCATCTTCCCTGGATACCACTGGTATGCCCTGGCCATGAGGGGCATGTCATGACCCCCGTGTAGGTCCTAGGGAATCCCAGTGACCCTCACTGCCACTCTCATCCATCCTCTTTCAGGGGGACACTCTTGAGTTCAGAGGACCAAAGTGACACACCCTGCAAACAGACATCCACATGTGCCCATAAACAAAGACAAAATCACTCACGAGAGGAGGCAATCAACTACATAGGCCCTACTCTCAGGTACCTCCCCCATAAAGACCCTCAAGACATTGTCACATCCACTTATATGTCCACACTCATGCAGACACACATTCATAGACACACAGACAGTAAAACTTAGGCACTTATGCTAGAAGCTCTTACCTCCAAGCGTAGAAACAGAAAACTGACATTTCTGAAGCTGACATTTGGTGGTAGATCCAAACATGCCTGAAGCTGATAATACTTTCAGTTTTGTGTTGCGATTCCAAAATGTCCCTTTTTTGCTGGAGCCCATTGGAGTTGGATTCTTTGTGTGTGTGTGTGTGTGTGTGTGTGTGTGTGTGTGTGTGTGTGGTTCACAACCATAGACCTGCCTGATAGAGGTGAATTAAGCTTTTGCCTTATGAAAAAGATTGAGAAAGAAAGGAGACATTCCAAGACGGAAAACAGCATTTGCAGAGGCCTGGAGGTATGAGATAGAGTGGCTGGTGGCGAGCTGCACTATAGAGTGGCTGCACTATAGAGTGCACTATAGAGTGGCTGGTGGCGAGCGCCACAATAGTGCTGGCGGCAGATTGAAATCAGGAAGAGGGGTCTGAATTCAGTCGCAGCACTTGGGAGTATAGTCAGTGGGAGACATTGAATGTTCTTGAACGCTCAAAAGTGTCTCTCAGATAGTGCGTGAATAAATGTATTGGCCGCAGACCTGTTAGACAGGTGCAGATGAGGACACTGAGCCTCAGAGAGGGCGGCCACACAGGTGTCCCTGATAAAGTCCTAATTCAACCGGTATCAGCAAGCCGGGCGTCTTCGAACTACAACTTCCGGCATTCAACGCGAGCAGTCCCCTGTGATGTGCCCCAGATCCAAGCCTGGTGATTGGTCACACGGACTGCTTGTCAGACCAGAGTCGGGCTCTGATTGGTCGAGTTCCCATAAAGTGCCGTGAGCCGGGGCCCCTGGCTTCTCCCACCGAGCTCCCGCGGGCGAAATGGTAAGCGAGCGTTCTGAGGCGTGGGGGGCCATGATGCGCCCAGGGTCCCGCCGAGAAGGTCCAGGGAGACACCGAAGGGACGGGGGTTCCTTTGTAGGGATTGGGGGCTCTGAGGGACTCTGGATCGTGCAGAGGGCCGTGTCTCCATCTCTGGGGTCAGCATCTGGCTGCGGGACCTATGAAGGGGTCGAGGGTCGTGCCGAGGGGCCTGGAAGCCCCTGAGAGTTCTGGGGGCCCTACGTTCTAGAGCCCTGGGGTCCCTCCGAGGGGCCTGGGGACCCAAGCACGTTCGGAACCCCGCGAGGGAGGTCTGGGGTCCTGCTGGGGCCCAGTCCTACGGAGCGTGGGGCCGCGCGGACGCGTCCCTCGGGAGTCCCTGCGGGTCCCGGGGTGCGCACAGGGGCCAGGGATAGCCCTGAGAGGGGGGCGCCAGGCCCTCTGAGGGGACCCGGGTGGCCTCAGGGCGAGCGGGGGTCCCAGAGTAGGAGACCGCATAGCTGGAATCCTCAGGTCCCTCGAGGCTCCGCGTGCAAACCACCGAGTTTGTGCTTCAAACTTCGCCCGTGTGCGCGGGGCTCCTGCCTGGCGAGGGCGGGTACCGCCAGCCCCCCGCTGTTGGGACTCGGCCGAGGGAGACACGGGCTGGAGGGGCCCCGGAGGCAGTCTGACTCCGCCAGGGACAGGGGTGTGCGTCCCCGAGGAGGGGTTGTTGGACGTGGGCCTGAAGTGAGAATATTAGTGGAGGGGGCGCTTGAAAGGGGGCGTCGTTCCCGGCTGGGAGTGGGACGCTGTGCGCGGTGCGGCGGCAGGGCTCTCGGAACGAGATGGAGGGAAGAGCCAGAGAAAGGCTGAGCGAGGGAAGGAGCGGGCGAACGGGAAGCTCCAGAAGATCTGTGGAGTCTGCAGAGCGCGGACCCCGAGACTGGTGTTGCTGGGGGCGGGGCATGAGAACACCCCTGGACAGACCGCGGCGCCTGAGGCGGAGGACACATGTCTTTCTTCCCTCCTTCCCATCCCTTCCTCCCTCCCTCCTTCTCTCCTCCCGCTCTTCCTGTCCTATGTGCTGGGACCACAGTTTGAACCATGGGCCCCCTCCCCGGGCGGTGTCGAAGGGTGATGGGGCCAGCGATGGATGAGGTCTGGGAGACTTGAGTGGTTGGATGCAGGGATGGCCCCGGGGGAGAGCCAGGCAGTGAGGTGGAGTGGTCTTGAGTTGGGCCTGCGGGTCCTGCAGGCTGTGAGACTGACACCTCCTGGAGAAGCCTCGTGCTGTGTCTGCTGGAGTGATGGGAAGGGCCTGGGGCAGCGCGGGTCTGCGAGCTTGGAGAGAGGTCCAGGCTGCAGATGCAGCTGTGTTGGGGTCCTTTGAGGTTGTGCTGGGCCGGGTTGGTTGGTAAAATCCTGGCAAGGGAGGCGCTCACAGGAGAGAGGCCTCAGAGGGAAGAGAAAAGCAGGCGGGGTGCTTAGAGGCTCTGAAATTTGGTGCCCGCTGGTAAGTGCTGGGGGGAGATGCTGTCCCCCTCCCCAAGGAGCAGAGGAGGGGTCCGAGGAGGAAGGAGGACCCAGGAGGACACTGAGTTTCAGGGTGCCCACCACCCTGACAATGCAGTGGTCATTAGTGCCCACCTGCCAGTCGGCACTTGGTGGTGGGAGGGTGAGCAGTGAGACTAGGAGATTAATGAGATTTAGAGATCAGAAAGATGACACCCCAACAATACTGAAAAAATGCTCTGGTCTCAGTTTACAAGTCACAGGCATAGAGAAAATATCCTATGAGTCAGTTATTTTAATGATGGATTTCTCAGCAGTCATTCCGAAAGCTAGACCCGATATCCATTCCACTAGAGCTTTTCCTTTTAAAGTTATCTTATTTTTGCCTGATTAAAGGACAATTTTAATAATTAATACTGATCTTTATTTCATTTTACTTGTTGATTACAATACCGTAATACTATTAGAGAGGTCTTCTGAGCACATAATTTTACATAATTATATGATTACTGATAGCAAATTGGTATTGGCTACATTCAAGCAGCTTCAGCTTCAGAATGATTACCAAAAACATTTCTCCTAAAACGTTTTAAAACAAGTATGTGAAAATGTGTTATGAATTATTGTTAAAAAGGTTGTTGTGTAGAACTTGGTGAGAAAATTCCTAATGAAAAACAAGTCATCCTGGGCCGGCCGGATGGAGCAGGCGGTTGGAGCTCCATGCTCCTAACTCCGAAGGCTGCCGGTTCGATTCCCACATGGGCCAGTGGGCTCTCAACCAAAAAAAAAAAAAAAAAAAAAAAAACAAGTCATCCCACTCACATGTCTAAGTCTTTACACCGAAACAGGTAGTGGCGTGAGACTGAGACAAAAGGAGGGAGAGGAAGAGAGGGTGATGCAGCCATCAGCGATCATTTAAGATGGGACCACCAGGGTGAATGTTTAAGCTAGAAGCTGGCCTGAGACCGCTGCTGCGAGGCTGGGACGATGGTGGGAGAGGAGTGGCTTTCACTGGGTGCACTGGGGTCATTGGAGATTCTGGAGAAAGTTGTGAGAGTCTGTGAAACAAAATAGGAAGCACCCCTTTTCCAGATGAGGAAACCGAGGTTTGGGGAGATTAATACCTGAAATCCATGGCAGAGGCTGGAAGTGAACCCTTTCTGCTCCAGCACGTGCTCTCCACCCCCTCCCCACCCCAGCCAGGTCGGGGTTCCCTGCTCAGCAGGGGCTCCCAGGGTTGGGTCTAAGCTCACGCCAGTCCTCTTCTCCAAGAGGCAGCTGGAGGCGAAGGAGGCCGCCCTGCCCCACCTCACCCTGCATCTCTATAAATAGCTGGGCTCAGAAGCAGGAATCTTGTGACCCTCTGGCAGGTACTGCCCGTCATGTCCCCTCCCCTAGGCGGTCCTCGGAGTGCAGCTGGTGGTGACCCTGCTCACTGCCACCCTCATGCACAGGCTGGCACCACACTGCTCCTTTGCACGCTGGCTGCTCTGCAATGGCAGGTGAGCCGCACCCCCTCCTGGCTGTGGGAGGAGCCCCGCCCTCTATGGTCCCATCCCCAGACCCACCTCGTGCCCTGTGCAGAAGCTGAAACAACTTTATTGAGATGTGGTTTATGTACTGTCAACGGCATACACTGGAAGCGCACAGTCGGATCAGTTCTGACAGATGTACACACAGGAGACCATCTCCACACTCCAAAGAGCAGTTGCTTCCCCCACTGCAGCCCCCCTTCGACCCTACTCTTGCTGTAGATGTTTCCCCCGCAGTGCTTTTTATCCCTGTTTGGGCCTCAGATCCTTTCTGAGATCAGCTGGAAACTACAGTCTCTCCCCAGGACAGTGCATGCCTGCTCCACTAGGAGAGTTAGCCAGCAGATTCAGGGGTGTCCAGGACCCCAGCACACCTCCCGGGCCTTCCCCCTGGCCTTCATGGTCCCTGCCCCTCCTGTCACCAGGCATTCAGGGGGGCCCATCCCTCCCTGTGACTCCAGTCCTGGGTTTTGGGGTTCACTGCCTTACCCCCAGCCCCCATGCCTGAGCTTTCCTGACTGCCTGTCTTTGCCCTCAGTCTCTTCCGATACAAGCACCCTTCTGAAGAAGAGCTTCGGGCCCTGGCAGGGAAGCAGAGGCCCAGAGGCAAGAGGGAACGGTGAGTGAGCCCCCATAGGGAAGGCTGTGGGCGGCACAGGGCCTGCTCTGGGCGTAGAGAATTGGGCACACGCCAGGATGAGTGATGGCCACCGTCACGCACGGGCTGCCTCCCGTTGGCATGGGAGACTTACTGGATGTTTGCTGTGGTACCCACACCGTGGTGTGCAGAGGACACCCATCCTGGGGGAGAAGGCACCTCCCAGACCAGCTCCTGTGTGCTGAGCGTGGCAAGCTGAGCCCCCCAGGCCAGAGTGGGGAGAGGAAGGCTGCACTGGGGAGAGGAAAGGGAAGAATGCTGCTCAGATTCCCCCCACCCCCTGCCAGGTGGGCCAATGGCTGTAGTGAAGAGAAGCCTTTCTGTGTGCCCCGAGATGCCCCTTTCCAACTGGAGACCTGCCCCCTCACAGCCATGGACGCCCTCGGTAACAGCCCAGTGGGTCCCTGCGCCCTGGCAGGGTGGGGAGATGGGGGAGGCCCCGAGCCGGGGCCCCAGGCTGAGCAGTGTGGCCCGCAGTTCTGCGCTTCTTCCTGGAGTACCAGTGGTTCGTGGACTTTGCCGTGTACGCGGGCGGTGTGTACCTCTTCACAGAGGCCTACTATTACGTGCTGGGCCCGGCCAGGGAGACCAATATCGCCGTGTTCTGGTGCCTTCTCACCATCGCTTTTTCCCTGTATCCTTCCGGCTCTGGGCAGGGCAGGCAGGAGGCATGTGGGAGCCTGACCAAGGATCCCTTTACCCCCTAAATCCGTAATCAGTTATTGACTGTTGTGCCACAGACTCCGCAGCCCTGGGAGAGGTCAAGCAGTGGCCATTGCATTTGCTGTCCTGGGCCGGGCTCCGCTGGGTGGCCTCAGCTCTGGTCCCTGTAGGCCCCCTTCCAGCAGGCTGGCCACACTCCCCCATCGCAGCCGCAGAAATCAGCAAGGAAGATGGGGTTCTGCAGGTCTCCTGAGCCCCTACACAAGCCGCTCTCCCATCCCTGTCTATCCCTTCGGTCAAAACAAGTCACTAGGCCCGCCCAGATGCGAAGGGGAAGCCTCAGCAATCTTTTTTTTAAGCCACACAGAGATCAGAGATGAACCCGTGACTTTGGGGGCTCAAATAGGAGAAAACGTCATTGTGGAGTGGTCTTGGGAAGAAGGGAAGCCCATCTTGGGGTCCACCCTGTTCGTGAAAACCCCCAGATCTTTTCAGGACAGATTGGAGAGACAGTCCTTATATCTGACAGCTTTTCTGCAAAGGTGCTGTGAGTGCAGCTGGGGGGCAGATGGGTCGGGGAGGTGGGCCCTCCTGAGGGAGTGACTTGGCGGCCATTTCTAACTGGCCACAGGGAGTGATGAGCCGAGCTGGAGGCCTGTGCCAGCTGAGCCTGCCATGTGCACTGCCCCATGCTGCTGACGGGCA
Source organism: Rhinolophus hipposideros (assembly GCF_964194185.1). Taxonomy (NCBI): domain Eukaryota; kingdom Metazoa; phylum Chordata; class Mammalia; order Chiroptera; family Rhinolophidae; genus Rhinolophus; species Rhinolophus hipposideros. Next base: position 50,614,515 of record NC_138062.1, on the reverse strand, counting down.
TGGGCAGCATTCCGCCTGTTTCTGGGCCTGTTCAGCGGCTCACTCTTCTCCTCGGTCACTCCCCTGCTCCCCAGCACCCCAAACCCAAACACTGGTGTTTGTGCTCTGGATTTGGGGTGTCACTGGCTGGGGGGCTGGAGTGGGCAAGGGCACTGCAGGCCTGGGGGCCTCCTTAGCTCTGCCCCCAGCAAGGTGTTCCTGACGGTGACCCAGCTATACTTCAGCGCCAAGGAGGGGGGTGAGCGCTCCGTGTGCCTCACCTTCGCCTTCTTCTTCCTGCTCCTGGCCATGCTGGTTCAGGTGGTGCCTGAGGAGACCCTCGAGCTGGGCCTGGAGCCAGGTACGTGCCTTGGGTGTGGGGTAGACACCTCCATCACTCCCTTGTGTACGTCAGCAAGTGTGAGGTTTAATTGTCCCACCGGCACATAGTAGGTGAAGGAGGGGAATCCTGCTCCCCCCACCCCCCAGTCTCCATGGGTTTCTGCCACCCTCGGCGCCCCCTTGTGCTCTGGGGATGAGAGGAAATCTTTCACACTGTCACTGACAGATGCCTGGGGCTGTAGCTCTTCTCAAAGGCACTTCTGTTCCCCTCTATCTATCCCCGGCGAGCAGAGTGGTTTAATATTTACCTATTTTTAATTTGATTTGTGGGAGGACATAGGTAAATGGTACAAAATTCACAAAGTATAAGAGGCTATGGAGTGAAAGTCCCCCTTCCACACTGGTTCTGCCCCCCAGAGAAAACCTAGGTGCCACTTTTCCTGATTCACATAAAATAGTGGTGTATACGTCTCTACACCTTGTCTTTTTTCCTTAAAAACAATAACTATTGGAGCTTGTCCCTTGATTCTACAGATGGATTCATTTCTTATGACAGATACATGGTATTTCATGTTATAGATGTTCTATGATTATTTAACCAGGCCCCTATTTATGGATATCTAAGTCTCTTGCTATGAAGTGTTGAACAAAACCATGTTGTTCTATAACATTGTCGCATGGGAATCGCTTTGTGCCTGTGGCCCTGTGCAACAGAGTACATTGTAATTTTGAGAACGTTGCAAATCTCCCGTTGGGAAAAGGTGCCTATAAACATGCCTGTTTTCTCATACCCTCTCTAATGTGTTTCCTCATACGTTTTCATCTTGGGTGATCTGATGGGTGAAAATATAAGTGAGGTTGAGCATCTTTTCATATGCTGAAGAGCTATTTCTATTTCCCTTCCAGAAAAGATTTGTTCTTTTGCCCAGTTTTGTACTGGGTTGTTGATCCTTTTATTGATTTGTAGGAGCTCTTTACATATTAAGGAAATTAGCCTTTGTGTGTGATCAGAGTGGCAAATATTTTTTCTTAGTTTCTCATTTTTCTTTTGACTTTGTCTATTCTTTGATCTTTTAAAAACATAATTTGGATACATCACTTCTCTGCCTGACACCAGACTCATATGGTCTTTGGATAAAGACCAAAATTTTCATTATGGCTCCCATGGCCCTGTTGATTCCTGGAGCTTTATCTTCACCAATTCTCCCTGTTTTTCTCTTTTTAAAATTATATAATGTTTAATATACATACAAGAACATATATGTAAATTACAAAGCGAAATAATAATGTAAACCCCCACGAACCCACTTCTCAAATAAGAACTGGAACATTCCCAGTGCTCCTACGTGTCCCTGGCACTTCTCGCGGTCCCACCGCCTCCCCCCCCACCAGCCCTAACCAGTCTCTCACACTTTGTGTTGATCATTCCTTTGCCTTTTCAAAAAAGTTTCATCATGTACATTTCTGTCCCTAAATAATTTATTCAGTTTTGCAATGTGTAGTCTTCCAGCTGTGCTTTTCTGTCTCTCTGATATTGTTTCCATGTTGGCCTTGTCACCATGTATGATGGGATGAAACTACTCGTTGCCCATTCTCCTGTTGATGGACATTTAGTTAGTTTGCCGATTTTAGCTTTTTCACATCTACGACAGGGAACATTCTTGTATGTGTTTCCTTGTACACGCAGGCAGACATTTCTTTTGGGCACAGACTTGGGAACCATGGGGACATGTTCACCTTTAGGAGATGGGGCCTCAGCATTTTCAGAGCAGTTCTCCCAGCACGTCCACCAGCCTGGGGTCCAGACCGTGGACTCAGGGCTCAGGCTGCCCACTGAGTCCTGGCCACATGACAGGTGGGTGTGGGCGAGGTCACAACTGGCCCCCTGCCTCAGCCTCCCTGCTTATAAGCTTGGGTGGTGACCACACCAAACTCCCAGGGAAACAGTATGGTTTAAATGACTTGCGATCCATGGTACCAGCCTAGCAGTGTAGAGTGATGCCTGCTGTGGTCTTACGTGCATTTCACTGGTTACCTGGGAGTCTGAGCATCTTCTCCTGTTTCTTCGTGATTCACGTTTCCTCTTCTGTCAAAAGTCTTTTCATATTGTTTCATATTGTTTCATTTCTCTTTCAATTGTATGTGTTTCTTTAAAAAAATTTATTGTGGTAAAATACACATCATGTAAAATTTACCATTTTAACCAGTTTTAAGTCTACAGTTCAGTGGTGTTATGTTCATTCATCATGTTGTGCAACCGTCACCACCATCCATGAACTTTTCTTCTTGGAATCTTGTAACTGAAACTCTGTCTCTAGTAAACACTAACTGCCATCCTCCTCCCCTGGTCCCCAGCATTCCGCTTTGTCGCTATGAATCTGACTCCTCCAGGGACCTCATACGAGTGGGATCATACAGTATTTGTCCTTTTGTGACTGGCTTGGTTCCCTGAACAGAATGTCCTTCCTTTTTAAGGCTAAATAGTATTCCATTGTATAGATGGACCACATTTTGCTTCTCCATTCACCGGTCAATGGACACTTACATTGTTTCCACGGTTTAGCTCTTGTGAAAAATGTTGCAAGGAACCTGGGTGTACAGATATCTCCTTGAGACCCTTTTAATTCTTTTGGGTATATGCCCAGAAGTGGAATTCCTGGACCATGTGGTAATATTATGTTTAACTTAAACCACCATACTGTTTTCCATAGAGGCTGCATTTTACATTCCCACCAGCAGCGCACAAGGGGTCCAATTTCTCTACCTCCTCATCAGTACTTATTATTTTCTTTCTTTCTTTCTTTTTTTTTTTTTTTTTATAGGAGCCATCTTAGTGAGTGTGAGGTAGTATCTCATTGTGGTTTTAACTTGCATTTCCCTAATGATTAGTGATGTTGAACATTTTCTCATGTACTTATTGCCAGTTGGATGTCTTCTTTGGAAAGATGTTCAAGTCCTTTGCCCATCTCTGAATTGGGTTGTTTGTTTCTTTGTTGTTGAATTTTAGGAGTTCTGTATACATTTTGGATAGTAACCCCTTACCAAATACGTATGATTTGCAAATATTTTCTCCCATTCTATGGGTTGCCTTTTTACTCTATTGATAGTATTTTTTAATGCACAATTTAAAAAAAAAAATTTGTGAGTTCAGTTTGTCTATTTTTTCTTCTTGCCTGTTGCCTTTGGTGTCATATTCAAGAAATTGTTGTCAAATCCAATGTTGTAAAGCTTTTGTTTGTCTTTTTTTTCTTGTTGATTTGTAGAGTTTCTTTATATTATGGATAATGATCCTTTGTTCTTTGTGTGGCGCATACTTAATCCTACCATTATTATTTCATGAACCACCAAAAAAAGATAAGCACTGTTAAACTACTGCATGCCACCAATTGGTATATGTATCCTAATTTTAAAGAAGTTAGAGTGTGAAAAAATATGTGTATCTTGGACGTGATTAAATTCTCAATCTGTGGTGTCTTTTTACTCTTTGTGGTACTTTTTTTCTTTAAAAAGTTTTTCTCCAAACATTTTATTTTGAAAAATTATGAATCTACAAATAAGTTGGATGAGTCCTCTAATGACCTCAGATACCCTTGACCTAGAGTCATTTAACCACATGTGCACTATTTTCTCTCTGCACAAACACAAACACACACACACACACACCACACTAGTTTTGGCTGAGCCTTTGAACATAGTTGCAGCCATCACTTCTGGTGTCTGTTGAAGAACAGAAGTTTGATATTTTAGTTGATTTTTTTGTCTTGGAGAATTCCCTTCCCTTCCTTTCCCTATGATCACAAAGAGATTTTATATTTTTCCCCATAATATTTCAAGTTTCATCAAGCACTAAACTCCTGGGAATTCACTTTTGTGTTATGAGTAGGAATCACATTGAGTGTTTCCCATGGAATAACCTAACAATTGCATTTTTAATGAATTGTGGATTCTGTTTGGTTTTCTTTCATCCTTTCCAATCTTTCCCCTTTTGTGTGGCTGGGACCTTTGGATTCTTTTTATTTATTTATTAAAACTTTTATTTATTTTAAGTTTTTTTCCAGGACCCATCAGCTCCAAGTCAAGTAGTGGTTTCAGTCTAGTTGTAGAGGGCACAGCTCACAGTGGCCCATGTGGGGATCGAACCGGCAGCCTTGTTGTTAAGGGCACCGCGCTCTAAGCAACTGAACTAGCTGCCCTAGGACCTCTGGATTTTAGATTAGTGCTCTTGCAGGCTTTCTTTTCTTCTTTCCAATTTCTGAGGTGCTACTTAACTCATGAATTTTCAGCCTCTTCTATTTCTATTGATATCATTTATAGTATTTAAGGCTATGAATATTTTCTAAGTTCCACTTTTGTCCACCTCTGAGTTTTGACTTGTATTTTCATTATCATGCAGTTCTGGGTATTTTACCGTTTCTATTGCGATTTATTTTTAAACCCTTTTTAAAAACTTCAAATGTGGAACTTTAAAAAAATTCTTATTTCTACCTTAATTATACCATGGTAACAGAAGATGGTCTACTTGAAATACGTTCTTTAATATTCCTTAAGACTTGCCTTATGGCCTACAATGTGTTCGGCTTTTGTGACTGGTCCGTGCGGTCTTCAAGAACATATATTCACTGCCTGTCTATGTCCAATAAATTCAAATCTCCATCTTTCCTAACTTCTTGTCACTAAAGGGTTAATCTCCCTCTGGGATGGAGGTCTCGATTTCTCCAGGTTGTTCTGTCATTGTTTTCTTTGTATACAGAGGGTGCCAAAAAAATGTATACAAGTGGGCACTTTGGTCAACGTTGCTCAAGCAGTAGTTCACCGTCATCAGAAGTGTCTGGACACTGATGGTAACCACTTTGAACACCTCTTGTCATTGCAAAAGTTAAACGTGACTTGTTGGGACAGCCGGTTAGTTCAGTTGGTTAGAGCGTGGTGCTTTTTAACAACAAGGTTGCCGGTTCGATCCCCACATGGGACCCTGTGAGCTGCGCCCTCCACAACTAGATTGATTTGGAAATGATGGGTCCTGGAAAAACACACTTAAAATAAAGATTTAGAAAAAAACACATGACTTGTATTCATCTTTTGTTATTGCTATACGAGTTATATTGAGCATTACAATTTTAATACAGTTTTCCTTTCTTAAAATGTGTATATAATTTTTTGGCACCCTCTGTATTTTGAGGCAAATTGACAAGGTGTTTACAAGTTTAGAATCGCTACATCTTCCTGGTGAATTGGCAGTTTTATCATGATGGATTGACCCCTTCCGATTCTAATAACACTCCTGTCTTAGTCTAGTTTGTCTGGTTATAATAGAGCCTTTTCAGTTTTATTTTGATTAGCATTTGTTATGCCTTTTTAACATCCCTTTTCTTTCAACCTTCCAGTGACCTCATGCTGAGGTATGTCTCTAAAACTCATGTATCTGGATATTTTCAATCAAGTCTGACAACCTGTGTCCTTTAACTTTGAAGTTAAATATGTTTACCTTTATTGTGATAACAGACACATTTGGTTTTGTTTCTGCCATCTTACTTTTTCACTTTCTATTTGTTCCTTTTCTGTTGTTACTGTTGACATGTGCTGCCGGCCTAATTGTCCTTCTTTTATAGGTGATCTGTTTTAACTCCCTGGCTGCTTTGCGATCTCTTTGTTTTTGATATTCTTCAGTTTCACCAATGCGTCTAGGCATGGGTTTCTTTGTTTTTATCTGGTTTGATGTACTTTACAGGTGGTATCTATGCTGCATGTTTCTCAACCATTCTTTTACGGTGTCTCTTATCCTTTATTCTCTCTCTCTCCCTCTGGAGCTCTGACTTGACTTTCTATTCTGTCCTCATCTCTCAATCTCCCTTCATATTCCCCACCTTCTTATCTTTCTGAGTTGGAATCTGAGTGATATCTTCAGATCTAATTCATGAAATCCTTCACGGCTCTTTCTAATATGCTGTTCAACAACCTATTATTTCAATAGTTGTATTTTCCTGTTATGGAAGAGCTTAATTGGTTCATTCGCAAATCTACCTGGTTATCTGAGGTAGTCTCGTGTTGCCTGTTCTGTGATTCCAGCTTTATTTTCCTCCGTCATTTCACACATAATCGATAATGCCAATTTCTAAAGTCCTGGTGGTCTAAACTTTTGGGGTTTTTTTCTGCTGACTCTCCTCTGTGGTGGTTTGTTTCCTTCTGTGTTTGGTGACTTTGGTTATGAGTTCATATTTACTTGCTTTTACTCTGGAAAATCTGGGGGCCAGAACTGAGGGTTTTTCCCAGGACTTTGATTTCTCAGGCCCCCCCCCGATTCCTGGTATAATCCACTAAGCTCAGATTCAGTGTCCCCCCTCACCCCCACCTTGTCCCCTGGTTCAATCAAGGGTCTGCCCACCACATTCCCCTGTTCTTTGAAAAGAGCTACACGTAACCAGAGCAGGTAACCAGGTCCTCATGCCTGGCATGGGGCCTGGCCTTCATTGTGTCGCTACCTGGGGAGCAAAGGCCATCTGGGAGTGGTGCACGGTAGGCTCTGAGGCCCCAGGGGTCTACTCTACCTCCCTCTTCTCCTTGTCTTCCCCAGGCCTGGCCAGTATGACCCAGAACTTGGAGCCACTTCTGAAGATGCAGGGCTGGGACTGGGCGTGAGTCCTGGAAAGGGAGAGGGGGTAGGGGCAGGCTGTGAGCTGCAGGCAGGCTGCGGACCTCTCTCTTCTCCCAGGCTTCCTCTGGCCAAGCTGGCCATCCGTGTGGGGCTGGCAGTCCTGGGCTCCCTGCTGGGGGCTTTCCTCACCTTCCCAGGCCTGCGGTTGGCCCAGACTCACCGGGATGCATTGACCATGTCGGAAGACCGGCCCATGCTGCAGTTAAGTGGGGGTCCGGGTGCGTGGGAGGTTAGGCAGCTCAGGGGACAGGCTGAGGGATGGTAAGTGGTGCCCAAGCCTCATCCTGCTGTGCCCTTGCACCCAGGTTCCTCCTGCACACCAGCTTCCTGTCACCCTTGTTCATCCTGTGGCTCTGGACCAAGCCCATTGCGCGGGACCTTCTGCACCAGGCGCCCTTTGGGGAAACGCCCTTCTCCCTGTGTGTATGGGGCTGAGGCTGGGAGGGAGGGCGGCTGGGGCCCCCACTCCGTGTATTCCTGTCTCTGAGGCTCAGGGAGGAGCCATTAAGGAGCTGTGGGGCCCAGGGGAAGAGCCTGAGGCCTGGGGTGGCCTCACGCGCCCCCTCTCCTCCCCCTCTCCCCTGCTCAGTCTGTCAGACTCGGCCTTTGACTCACTGCGCCTCTGGGTGCTCGTGGCGCTGTGCCTGCTGCGGCTGGCAGTGACCCGACCCCACCTGCAGGCCTACCTGTGCTTGGCTAAGTCCCGCGTGGAGCAGCTGCGGCGGGAGGCCGGCCACATCGAGGCCCGCGAGATCCAGCGGCGGGTACGGGTGCCATGGGCGAGGGAAGCTGGCGTGCGCAGCGAGGCTGCCAGGCCCTCTGGCCTGGGGTCAGCCCGAGCCCGGAGGGTCACTGCCGCGACTCCTTGCCCCCCAGGTGGTACGGGTTTACTGCTACGTGACGGTGGTGAGCCTGCAGTACCTGACGCCCCTCATCCTCACCCTCAACTGCACGCTGCTGCTCAAGACACTTGGTGAGAGGAAGCTGCCTCTTGGGGTAGGGGTGGGCTGGGGGGCCCCTGAGGCAGCCCTGGCCTTGGCTCTCCTCCCCTCCCTCTACCCCCCTCCTCCTTTCTTCTCACAGGAGGCTACTCCTGGGGCTTGGGCCCAGCCCTCCTGCTGTCCCCAGTGCAGGCAGCAACCCCCGATGGCCCAGCGGGCCCCCAGGAGGACGAGGCCCAGCAGGCAGCGGCCCGGATCACTGGGGCCCTGGGGGGCCTGCTTACACCCCTCTTCCTCCGCTGCGTTCTAGCCTTCCTCATCTGGTGGACTGCCGCCAGCCAGCTGCTCTCCAGCCTCTTCGGCCTCTATTTCCACCAACAGCTGGCAGGCTCCTAGCCACCTGCAGACACTCCTGGGGCCCATGGCTGCCCCTTCCATGTGTGCCTCAGTGTCCCCAGGTGCGAGCAGGTCTGGGCATCCCCACTGTGCCCAACCCTTCACTGCAGTGCCTGCAAGGGCCCCCCCTTGGATCCTGAGCTTTGCGTCGAAACCTGTCTCCGAGGGCCGGTGGCAAAGGGTCCCACAGCCATTGTTCCTGGATTGTGTGTGCACATTCAGGTTGGATCGCAGAGCAAAGAGGCCACTCTTCTGAACAATGGAGCAGGTGGCTTTTTACAAAACGGGAAACAGAAGGGAGGTGGAGGGGGGACGATGGTGGACCCATGGCTGTGGGCTGGTCCACAGCAGCTACTGCCCTCTGCCACGTGGGGACTGCTTTCCCATAAAGGTCACACACAGGCAAATTGCCACACCGTTGAGGCCATGGTGAGCCGTGCAAAGGGGATGAGGGGCCCTCTCCGACTCTGGAACTTTTCTGTCACTGTGGCCACACAGTGGGAACCCAGTGTGGGTGCATGTGTATATAACAACATAAACATAGCTGAAAAGCCAAAATTCAACTGAGTAAATCTTAAAGATATTAATTGGCTTTATTCAACAACTCCTGAGTCAGTCAGCATTCCAAGCTGTTCTAGCCCCTAGAGTGGTGGTTGACTTTTGAAACTCTGCTTTTGTTACGTGGATAAACATGAAAAGTATATTTAAAACAAGGGTTAAAACCTGGGTTAAGGCAAACTGAATGCATCATCTAATTTTGATCCTTCTCAAATCTCCAGTAAAAGTACAGAGGTGTCAGAATGTTCTGAAGTTAGGAATTAGGAAGGAGCCATAATTGACTGCCAATCCTGTGGACCCTAAACTCAAAACCCAGGAAATATCTGGATTTACCTGTAGAAGCTTCCTGAGGCATTGACCGCACCAGGTCCTGATAGGCCAGGCTGAGGGTAGGGGTGAGACACAGAAGCTGCTGGCATGGAAGCTTCTTAGGTGCTCATGTCCCTCCCTTGACACCACTGCACAGCCAGGAGGGAAGCCAGACTTGGTAGGGGGTGTGTTGGCAAATGGGTGAATACACATAATGAATGCTAAATGGAGAGAGCCACCATCCCTCACCCTGCGTGCAGATTCCAGAACCTTCCAGGCATGAGACTGAAGACCCCTGGGAAATCCAACTGGCCCACAAAGAAAGATTTAACAACACTGGCACTGTGGAGTTCCCGTCAGCCACCCGCTCAGCTGTGAGTCCACGTGTTCCCAACACTCACTCGGTCCTCAGGGCTGCCTGTCTGCGTCCCTGGCTTCACTATGAACAGACAGCCAGGAGTGTCCCGCAATCTGAGGAACAGTCCAGTGTGGAAGGCAGACGCAAACAGAAAAAACTGGGTGAAATTGACTTTACAGGGAGAAGAGAGCTCAAACAGCAAAAAAACCAATCCAGAATGTTCTCAGAAGAGACTGTATCTATGAAACAAGAACAGAACACTACTGGGCGGCCAATTGGCTCACTTGGTTAGAGCGTGAGCTCTGAACAACAGGGTTGCTGGTTCGATTCCCACGTGGGCCAGTGAGCTGCGCCCTCCACAACTAGACTGAAGGACAATGACTTGGAGCTGATGGGCCCTGGAGAAACACACTGTTCCCCAATAAAATTTATTTAAAAAAACCAGAATACTACTAAAAAGGAACATCTGAAGAACCTTTTTCTCTTTTTGAGTTCTTGGAGATTAAAAGCGAATGGAAGATAAAGTTGTGGAAATCTTGCAGAAAGAACAAAAAGATAAAAGCTATGCAAAACAATAGACAGAGAGGAAATCAAATTACCTCAGAAAAAGAATCTTCAATATAATGAGAGTTCTGGCAGGAAAGATCCGAGCAAACGGAAAGAGAACTCCATGGAATAACGCAAAGGCAGCTCCCCAGCACCAAAAGGTTCCTGGTGCCTCATGCTAGGTGACAGGAGTCCTATCCCACGTCTCTGGGAAGTTCCAGAACATAAACCAGCTCCCAGCAAGGGCAGAACAGGCCATACCTAATGGCCCAGGAATCAATGCAGGACCTAAACTATCCCCTGGCACCTGACCTCCACCCCCCCAGCTGACAGCCCGTGGCCGAGAGCTCAGGGGGTACAACTCCTCCTGCAGCAGCCCCTCACTTGCTCAACCATGGCTGTGCATGCTCTGCTCTGGAGTGCAATACCCTGTGGTGTAGGGACACACAGGAAGACGGGAACACCATCAACAAAAGCAATGCCGCGACTGACACAAATGTCAGCACTCATGGGGTGGCCGGGGCAGGAAGACCCGGGGACAACAGCAAACCACGCAGATATTTACAGAGTCTTTGTGACACATTTCACACACAAAAAGAATGTAAAAATGACAAAAATAAGGTATTAATAGAACCACAGAAAAAAATAGGGAAGACGTAATGGGGTAATGAAGATCCTGTGTTTCGGGGGGAGAATTAAGTATCTCAGTTTTTAATTGACAGCGCCAGTGTCAACTACCACACATTGGTGCTGCTCATAGGAGGGCAGGACTCTAGTCAATGTCTGGGACGTTTTTGGTTGGTATGACGTGGGGGTCGGGAGGCCAGGGAGGTGCTCAGTATCCCACAGGGCCCAGGATGGTCCCCAACACAGAGAACGACCCGACCCCGGACATCAGTGGTGCCAAGGCCGAGAAAACCTGTGTCACCAGAAACAGACAAGCTGACAAAAAGGAAAATAAAAAACAAACAAAAAATCCAAAAGAAATCAAACCTTCAACTCAAGAAAAGTTACCCTTCTCTCTCCTCACACCCAGCAAAGGAAAGCCCGGACAAACTGAAACAGGCCCTGAAGTTCGCCCACGCGAGTGTGAACCGGCCTTACCTTGTTAGGTCCTCGGACCTCTTGCCCGCCCCAGTGGTCCGCTCCCTGGCCACCCCGCCTCCCTTGCTGCCCCTGCAGCCTCCCCTCTCCCCTCCTCTCCATTCTCACTCATGGGGCCCCACGATTATCAGCAAATCCCAGTTTTCTGCTATGGCCCTGGGTGTGTGGGGCAGCTCAGCCAGCACGACCAGTGAGTCTGAACTTCCCCTCCAACCCCCCAATCACATCAGCTCCATCTTTCCTGTTACCCTTCTCTTTCACAACACACCCAGCCCATCGGGAAACCTGTCAGCAACATCCTCCCCCACCCCCACCCCACCCCCCTTCTGGGCCAATGGCTGCTGGTTCCCTGCACACAGCTCTGTCCGGCTGCCAGATGGGGCTTTGCGAGCCTCCATCCCGACCCTTCCTTCCCTGAGAAGTCACCTTGATTAGGGGGCATGAGGGCCTCCCAGCACGCCCAGCTCCTGAGAGAAAAACCTAGTCATGCCATGCAGATGCTAGAACAGAGCTGGGGAGAGTGACAAGGGCCACGGCTTAGAGCAGGACCAGCGGGCCAGTGCTGCATCCTTTCCGGCTGCTGTAACAAAATGCCATAGCCTGGGTGGCTGACAGCAGAAACTGATTTCTCACCACCCTGGAGGCTGGGAGTCTAAGATCGGGGCATGGCAGGCTGGGGGAGGACCTGCTTCTGAGTCGTACACAACGCTTCTTGCAGTGTCCTCACACGGAAGCCGTGTCCTCACATAGCGGAGGGCAGAGAGGGAAGCCAGCTCTTTCAAGGGACTCTTAAGGGGATGGACTCCATCATGGGCCCCCCTGCCACCCTTGGACCTCATCTGACCCTAAGTACCTCCCCGAGCCCCACCTCCTAACACCACCACATTGCCTTTAGGTTTGAACACAGGGATTTCGAGGAGACACAAATGTCAGGGCGTGACAGCTCAGAAGGTAAAATAGCTAGGACCCGGGCCCCCCCAAATGCCATGGAAAACAACACCCAAGCTGAGAAGGCAGAAGAGTCACAACCAAAGCAGAGACAGTAAAATCTTAAGGGAATTATCAGAAGCCATCTGGAGGCAACAACTTCCTAGGAAGACACAAATTAGGAGAATTGAGTCTCGGTCTGATCCCTCCAGACTGAAGATGGGTGCCCAGGCTGGGCCCTGGGGGGGGGGGTCTTGGTCCCGCCCCTCACCCAGAGTCTTCTGGAGCCTTTTCAGTCCATCTTCTCTCTCAGACCCCAGTGTGGCTCCCTGCCTGAGCTCTCTGCTCCATCCTCGCCCATCTGCTCCAGCACATGGCTCCCCAGTGCTAGATTCAGGGCTGCCCGACACCCCACCCTGCAGGGAATCCCCAGGCGACGAGGGGGAGACTTTTCTCAATATCCCAGGCAGGGGCTTTCCCTCCCTCAGCCGCCCTCCAGGATTCCCACCTGCCTCCCCTCGGCTCCAAGGCATGTTTTGCAAATATTCCACAGCAAGAGTCAGCAGCGTCACCCATCACACTGAGAGTCCCCCAGGGTAGACAAGTCTGGGAGCCCCGACTCACCCCTCCCCAGAGGCACACGAGGTCCCCTGGGCACAGGAGCTGATGGGCAGTTGCAGCCACGTCTCCAGTACGTTCTTGTCACATCCATTGCTGCCTCCCTGGAGCACAAAAACATCACTACGTCACTCGAGACCATCTTGCCACTCCTACCAGGCCTGCGGTCTGGGGCTGCCGTGGACAGAATGAGGAAGAGGAGGGAAATAAATGGCCAACAATCACAAAGAGATGCCTGGCCCTGTAAGGGATCACAGGAAAGTGTGATTAAAACCGCAAGGAGGGGGCTCAGGCGGTTGGAGCTCCGTGCTCCTAACTCCGAAGGCTGCTGGTTTGAATCCCACATGGGCCAGTGGGCTCTCAACCACACGGTTGCCGGTTCGACTCCCGCAAGGGATGGTGGGCTCCGCCCCCTGCAACTAGTAACGGCAACTGGACCTGGAGCTGAGCTGCGCCCTCCACAACTAAGACTGAAAGGACAACAACTTGACTTGGGAAGAAAACTCCGGAAGTACACACTGTTCCCCAATAAAGCCCTGTTCCCTTTCCCCAATAAAAACATCTTTAAAAAAAAGAAAAACAGCAAGGAGGTACCCTGTGGCCCCCCGAATGGCAGGAGTCGGAGGCTGCCGCAGGCACTAGTCAGGGGGTGTCCTGAACCCCGCTCGACGCCCATGGGCACCTGCGTAGGCACAGCCTTGCTGAGGAGCACTTTGGTGGTATCTGGAAGAGATACTCCACAGCTGGCTGGTCCCTCAGGGACACATCCTGGGACATTCTCCTCTGTGGGTGCAGGAGCCAGCGTGGCAATCACAGCGTTATTTCCGATGGCAAAAAGCTAGCCCAGAATGAGCAAATAAATGGGGTTAAATGGTAAATAAGTAAATAGCGTGTCACTTACCACCCACACGCGAGGCTCCCCCTTCCCGCCTTTGGCTGGCACGCCCTACATGTTGTTCCATGATCACTGTCGTGGCCTCCCCCTCCTGATCTTGAAGACGGTGACACTCAGCATCTGAGGCCTTAGCCAGCCGTGGAGTGGAGCCCCCAGCACACACGACAGACCACAGGGCACAGGAGAGAGAAACCTTAGGATTTGGGGGCAGTGCACACGGAGCAGGACATGGCCCACTCCAACTGATGTCCCCAAAGGTACAAGTGTGTACGCACAGGGTCTCAGGAAAGACACACAATGAGCCAGTAATGGGAACTCCCCTGTGGAAAGAACTGGGAGCCTCACCCACTGTGTAAACCCTTCTGTGCAGTTTTCCAGAAAATCATAGTATGAATGAACAATTCAAACAATTACATTTTTTAAAAAAGTTTATTCATGACTTTATCCCCAAATCTGTCAAAATAACCTCAACCCTGTTTTTGGTTCATGGTGAACAGGGTGGGGATCAGAGCCTAAAAAAACAGACATGGACAGGAGGAAAAGTCATTTTAATTTTTATTAAATATACTCTCTTGGCACAAATCTTTAAAATATATAAACATTATATATAAACAAAGTGTCTTCATGGCATCAAAATAACTCCAGACCAGGACAGGCAGCCGGTGGGGAGTGACCGCGGAGGATGCCGGCCCCGCTGTGTGTGGGGCTGGGGAGTGGGGTGGAGCTGCTGAGGCCCCCTGGGCTTGGAGCCACCTTGGGGACGCACACTAGGACCAGCAGGACCTGGGGTACCCTCCCCCTCCTGCCCAGCCTGCAGCTCAGAGGAGGGTGCTGCCCAACCAGCCACCAGTTTCACCTGCCCAGCTGCTCTCTCCCCCCTGGGGCCTTTGGATCCTCATACTGTCTCCCTGTTGGGGGCGCCCCTGCCTCTCCTGAGCACTGGGCAAGGCTGGGAGAGGAGGTGAGACACTTACCCAACAGGACAGCCGTCACAGGCTGCTTGGGCCCCTGGGGACAAGAGTATGGGGATGAGGTTGGGGCTGGCGGGTTGACACATGCAAGGAAGGACACGCACAGGTCCCGGGCAAGAACAGACACAGGGCAGAACAAAGGGAAGAAATCAAAGTCACAACCGGAAATGCGTGTGGGACAAGCACACAAATCATTTCACACATGGTGGGGCTGAGTCAACCTCGTCCTGGAACCAGATTGGGGCAGTCAGGGTTTACGGTGACTAGACGCAAGGTTGGACAAATTGAAAAAAACAAAAAGTCAAGAAACTCCAAACATCATTAGGAAACAGGTGTTTCTGAGTCCCTGTGACACCAGAGGGACCTGGAAACTTCTCCAGGAGCCCAACTCTCTGGGGGTGTCCTGGGGTGCCCCGACTCTTCCGAGCTTCCCATCCCAGGCCATACACTGTCTCGGGAGCTCCCATGTGGGGAGGGTCAGGGCTGCCAACCACCTCTATGCACTCTATTCATGGAAATCAGACAACCCCGTGGGCCTTAAATTGCGCCATGTCCTGGTCAAATGCCCACTCAGGTGGGAAGCCAAGGACGTGTCAGATGCTACCGGTGCCCCCAGGAGCCTCTGTGCCTGTGGGCAGAGGTCAGGGCCTGAGGCCCAGCCTCCAAGGCGGCTGCTGTGGGGAAGATTGGCTCTGGGGCCCCACTGTGAGGTGGAGTCAGGATTGGGTAAGAATCTCAGAGGGGGCTGTTCCCCAGCAGAAAGATCTGGGGACGGAGGAGTTGTGTCACCTGGGAAGTAAAGGCAGGGCAGGGGTGGCGCTGCTGAGAGGCTGTATTTGTAGCCACAGCTGAACAGGAGACTGGTCCCAACGCGGACGGAGGCCAGGCCTCTCCCGCACTGTCTGGCGCCCCCCGGGCGGGCGCAGCACAGACCCAGGGCAGGGGCAGGTGGAGTCTGGCTCTGAGCCCAGTAGGGACAGGGTCACTGAGCCCGGAGCTGGTCCAAGGGCACAGAGCGCCAGGAGGCGGTGCTGGTTACTCCGGCGTCAGGGCGGCTGGGGGCGGGGGTCCCTCGGGGAGGCAGCGCCAAGCCCAGGGAGGAGGGCAGAGAGGAGGCGGGCCAACCGGTCCCAACACTGCACTTCAGTGGCCTCTGGCCTTCCTCTCGGACCCAGACCCCCGCCCGCCTGCTTGTTCCACGAGGCTCTCCCACGTGGCTCCGGGGCAGAACCAGGCCACTTGGATCCTGGAGCCCCAAGCCTTTGGGGGTGGGGGGTGCTCCGCGTGTTCCGGCTCGGCCCCCGGTCCTGACAGGAGCGAGCGGGGCCCTAGCTCTGCAGGCGTCGTAGCAGGATCTGCATGAGGTCGAAGGTGGTGAAGCTGATGCCCACGGCGATGGGGCCCTTGAGCCAGTTCATGCTCAGGCCCTTGTAGAGGCCGCGCACGGCGCCCTCTTCCTGCACGATGGTGCGCAGCGTGCAGGCGATGGAGGCGCGCGGGTGGCCCGTGACGCCGGCCGTCTGCATGCGCCGCCGCACCACGTCCAGCGGGTACGAGGCAGACTGCCCGATGAGGCCGGCGCAGGCCCCGAACAGCATCCGCTCAAAGGGGTAGGGCTGCCGGTGGCCACTGTACTCTGCGGGGAGGCCAGGAGGGGCCGTGAGGGCGCCGTGGGGCGCACCCCACACCGCGATGCGCCCCAGCACCCGCAGGCGCACCCGCACACCCACGCACGCCCGTACTGGCGCCCCTGCGTTTCGGAACCTGATTAGGTCCCCTGAGCCTTCCCACCCGATCATTAAAAAAAACAACCTTATTTTTGAGAAATAAAATTTTTTTTTAAAAGACAGAAAGGCACAAAGAATCTTATAACCAGGTCCAAAGACCCAGAAGAAGCTCCCATTGAAGGGCTGCCCACGGCGCCCGCTCCTCCCACCGCCGCCACCACAACCCCCGGCGCCCGGTGCCGGTGCTGACCACCCAGCGCGGCCTCCTGCGCCCAGCGGGACTGAGGACGTAACTGATCAACAGGGGTTCTCTAAACGTGTTGTAAATGTAAAGCCAGGAATTAAAAGTGGGGAGACACCGCCAATGTGGTTCACTCACAAGAAGGTGCCCCTGGATGTCCACCGACCCCAGATCCGCCAGCAGCCTGAATGCTCCTCACCCCCCGCACCTCAGGCCCACCCACCGCTCCAAGGACGCGACAGGGCCACGACCTGGGCGGTTGGGGGGGGGACTCCACCCAAGCTGAGGCAGAGCTGCACTACCCTCCAGATACGGGAGGTGACTCCACTCGTTACCGTACTTTTTATAAGCAGGAAACAAAGAGGAGTCATTGTTCCCTGCCACGTATAGGTGCCCAAGTATTTCCCACCATGGAGCGGCTACGCAGGCACTTGGGGAGGTGGTGGTAGTGTTCTCTATACTTTTTGAAGCTCTCGAAATCCCCAAAACACAAGAGGGCACTAGCCCTAGGTCTAGGTTCTACCTGTAGGCTTTTCGCAGGTGCCTGTGGTCGCACAAGTGGCGGCCAACGCTCTGGGCAACACACTGGACTTGACAAGGTTGCTCTTAGAGCAGGGCATTAGGGCGCGTTGAGCCCGGGTGCCACAGGGGTGGACTGCTCTCATGGGCCTTCTCTTGATTTGGACCCCGAGCCCCCAGACTGTCTGACCCAGGGGGTCCTAATACCCGGTCTCCTGGTCTGTGTGACCTGCGGGTGCTGCGCCCCACCCACCCCAACTCACCTCTGTGCAGGCTCTTGAGTGTCTCGTAGGTAAAGAAGCTCAGCCCGGCGTAGGGGACGACCCCCAGCACGGTGGGCGTGAAGCCGTGGTACAGGGTCTTCAGCCCCTCCTCCCGGGAGATGCGGATGAAAACGTGGAAAATGTTGCTGTACCTGCCAGGACGAGCGACGGGAGGGTAGGCTGAGGCCGCGCGGCACAGGGCGGAGCCGCGAGCCCTAACTCCCTAACCCTAGGTGCCTCTGCGGGGGGAGGGCCAGCCTGCATGCTGACGCTGTCCTTCTTTAGGAACATAAATAACCACCTCGCGAGGGCTTTGGCATTGCAGGGGGAAGTGGGTGCCCAAGGCCATGCTCCGATTCATCACTGGGATCATCCGGTGCTCAGCCCTCGTCTTTCCTGCCTGTGGATTTTTAAGGCATCTGTGTCCAATTGAAAATGAAGACTAGATTTTCCGGAAGCAGAACTGACCCCCAGGCTTAGAGAACTTTCTGGAACTGCTGCAGAATCGCATGCCTGGTCTGCCCTGTTGTACCACGTGGGGCCCACGGGGCGGTGTTGACACTACAGCTTCCCCTGCGCCCTGGGGGCAGAGGCCCAGACTCAAACCCCGGGGCCAGATGGAGGGATCCGACCTGGGGGCCCCACGAGACACAGAGCCCCTGGTGCTAGTGAAGGGCACCGCAGAAAGGACTCACATTTCCTTCGGGGTCACGGCCATGCGCGCTCGGACCAGGTCCAGGGGGTAGGTAAGCGACGCGGCTGTGGTTCCAGCGAGCGCCCCCGCGAGGAGGCGGGGCCCAGGGGGCAGGGCTCTGAAAGGGCAGAAGGGGCCAGAAGACACAGTGAGACCCCAAGGCCTGAAAAAGGGAGGCCCAGCCTAAGACCCACAGGTCTCAGTGTGTGTGTGGGGGGGACGGAGGACAGGTGGGCTGGCTTTCCGGTGGCCACACTGGTGGGGTCTCTTGATGGGCGTCGCTTTGCGATTCCATGAATGAATGATGGGGACCTTCCCTCCTCGCCCTCCTGGGACCTGGGCTCTGATGTGGTGAGGTGCGGAAGTGAGATGGGGTAGCAGGGGGACTGGAGAGAGGTGAGAGTGTTTTGGGGCGCAGGGCAGGGCCTCACTCTCCACGGAAGCCATAGTAGCGTCCCAGGACACGCTTGTACTCCTCATGAGCGCTGAACTGGATGGCGGCGTAGGGCACGACGCGTACCATGGTGGCTGAGTTCCCACGCCACAGGCTCAGGAAGCCTTCGTGGAGGTAGGTAAAGTAGAGCAGCCGGAAGGCCTCCTGGCGGGGGAGGGGCAACGTCAACACCCCCACCTGCCCGCTCCCCACTCCGCCTGCCCCGGCTCCTGGCCCCTCCCCAACACCCCGCCTCATTTTGTCCAGCAGGAAGGCCAGGTTTGCAGAGCAGGTTCAGAGCCCTGCACAGAAAGTGTTTTGTCGGCGTTTGTCTGGCAGTCTAGCTTTCAAAAACATTTTTTCTTTATTAAGTAAGCCTGCTCAGTGCTTAAAAATAAATCAAATATGAAAATGTGGTTTCAGAGCATAAAGTCCCATCGCCACCACCCAGGGCGCACTGCTTCAAGGCGGATCTCAGGGTGCCAGGACAGGTGGTCCCAGACCTGGGGCCTGGCACGGAAGGCCTTGGGGGAACCCAAAGAGGAAAGCACCTTGAAAAGCATCTCCCCACTCCCCCAGGCCTCTACCACCTTCTGCCAGCCCAGGGGGGCAGCTGGTGACAGCCCCAGAGCCAGGGATTGGTGACCTGGTGGCTCACCTTGGCGGAAAATCTTTTTGAAGACACTGGAAGAAAACAAAAGCACAACATAGACTATTAGATGTGAAGGACAGGACCCCCCAATCCGTGTGACCCCCACTGCAGGAGTCTGATCTGACCTGGGGAATGATAGCAGCCCTAGAATGCTCTCCCCCAAGGGCTGAGGGGCTAGCACCCTGAGCGGGAACACTCCTCCAGGCAACCTCCTCACCCCTGGGCCTGGGGCCCCTCTGCATGCCACGTGTCCCCAGGAAGGGGGGCTGAGCTGCCATCTGACCCCCAGGACAGTGAGGGTCTCTGCAGGGGCCTGTGGTACGAGGCACCTCTGAAGGGTCGACACTTGGCACTCCCACCCCGGCGGGACTCCAGCCAGACCCCTGTGAGGAAGGATCACAGCTGCCAGCCATGTGGGCACCAGCCCAGGGGCTCCAGCTCCCCCAGGACAAGGCCACAGCGGTCTCTGTCTGGGGTCTGCCCTCTCTTCCTGATGGCCCAGCACGTAGCCCCAGCCTGCCTCTCCCACCCTCCTTGGCTGCCCGGCTCACTCCCCTGCTCCTTGATGTACTGTCACCAGGGGCTGGAGCCACGGTGGCCACACGGATCAAGAAACAGGCCATGGTGGGTCTCGGGCCAGCAGCCTCTGCACCCTCACGTCCTGAGCCTCTGCTGTGCTCCCCGGCGGCCCTGCATCGTCACCTGTGTGGCTGTGTGCCCACGTACTGCCTTCAGAGTTACATGCAGGGTGCTACACTGCATTTGCCAGGTAACAACGCAGCGGACATGGGGACGGACACGGGGGACCTCAGGCGAGGGCCTGCCCTTCCCACAGCCCTCAGGGAGGCGGCTGATGTTACTGTCCTTGTTGTATGGATGAGGAAACTGAGGGGGACCACCTTGAGGAATTGGGGAGGGCCTCTCCTGTCAAAGAGCTGATGGGCAGGGGTCCTGTGCTGTGACCATCCGCTGCCCAGTGCCAAGCAGCGACCGGTCACTGTGTGCAGGATGGAAAGGCCTCATCTCCAGGAGACCCTGGGCCTACTTAACCCTAGGAGGGAGGTGGGTGGTTTCTTGAACTGTGTCCCCCCAAAAGACATGTCCGTGCCCTGACCTCCCCCCCATCCTGTGACTGACCTTAATCAGAAACACGGTCTTTGCAGATGTCATTACATTAAACCAAGGCTGTACTGTAGTGGGGTCGGCCCTAATCTAATGACGGGTGTCCTTGTAAGAGGAGAGGATAAAAGCATTGGGGGGAAGGCAGAGATTGGGGTGATGCCGTCACAAGCCAAGGACGCCTGGAGTTGGAAAAGGCAGGAAGTCTCTTCGAGAGCCCCCAGAAGGACCCCACCCTGCTAGCACCTTGATTTCAGACTTCTGGAACTGTGAGAGAACACGTTCCTATTCGAAGCCGCCTGGTTTGCGACAGCCGCCCCAAGATACTAACAGCTTTTAAGTGGAGTTAAGGAGGATTTTAAAAACCAATCTACAGTGCAGTTTAGGGGGCCCTGGAGGAGGAGGGTGATTGCCTGGCAGCATCCTTGCACAGGACAGACTGACAGACAGCATTTACCTTGGAATATGATTTTGGTTCGGTCCAGGGGAGCTACTGCTGTTTTGGCAAGAGCGCCGGCCACAGCCCCGGACAGGAGGGAGTTGAGAACTTGCCTGTGATCGCTCTGCAAGAAACACACCATTACATGGTCTATCGTCAGGGAGGGCGGGGAGGGGTCTGCCCCCCTGGGGACCATGTCCTGTGAGCACTCTGGCCCCTGGCCCCAAAACCGCTCGCTCACAGCCCAGCAAGGCCTCAACACTTAAGCTGCTGTCATCTCTTGGCCCTGGACCAGGGTGGGGGTTGATAAGAGAGTGAAGAAAGGTGCTCCTCCGTGACAGGTGTACGCACACAGGAGAGGGACCTGTGAGCACGCCCGTGCGGAGGCCGGGTACTTGCCTTTGAAGGGACGGCTGAGGGCAGGACGGTCTCGGCATTCTCATGCAATCGCACTGCACCTTCCTTCACACCATTACCCATTCCAGGCTGCGGGGGATGGTGCAGATTTGGTCCTGGGGGGCAGAGGGGGTAGGAGTCCAGGTGAGAAGGGGCCTCCCCCACCCGCCCTGTCCCCTAGTCACTGAGCCGGGGTGAGTTTCCTAACTTGGCGTCTGTCTCCCTGCAGGGAAAGGACGCTGCACCAGTATCCAGAGGCCACAGTCCCTGCGCTGACGCCTTCATCGTTTACAAAAGCCTTTTTATTTTTTTTTAAAGATTTTTATTGGGGAAGGGGAACAGGACTTTATTGGGGAACAGTGTGTACTTCCAGGACTTTTCCAAGTCAAGTTGTTGTCCTTTCAGTCTTAGTTGTGGAGGGCGCAGCTCAGCTCCAGGTCCATCGCCATTGCTAGTTGCAGGGGGCGCAGCCCACCATCCCTTGCGGGAGTCGAGTTGTGGAACCAGCAACCTTGAGGTTGAAAGGACGCGCTCCAACCAACTGAGCCATCTGACCACCCGGGAGCTGAGTGGCAGCTCATGACTTCATTCTAGTTGCGGAGGGCACAGCTCGCTGGCCCATGTGGGAATCAAACCGGCAGCCCCATTGCCCAGAGCTTGGGCTCTAACCAACTAAGCCACCTGTCCACCCCTACAAAAGCCTTTTTATTTGATTGTCACAAATAGGCCTCTCAGTCATCAGCTTTTTAAACCTAGTACCGACGAGGTAGGTGGGCTCAGAGAGGTTAAGCCACCCCAATGAGATCACACAGCAGAAGGGCCGGGACATGGTGGGCTGCGAGGCATGGAGGCTGGAGGGCCCCGAGTGCCCTCAGCCAAACACCCACTGGATTCAAGCCAGCTTGGACCCAAGCCTCTGTCCACAGAAACAATTTTGAAAATTAATCTTTTTCTTACTGTGCGGCTGCCTGCTCTTTACAGCCGAGCTTACGGCAAGGGCCCTAATACTTGATGATTCCTCACTGGAAAGCTACATTTATCATCTGAGTGGAAGCGCACGCGAAGCTCAGCAAACCGCAGTGAGGGGCAGAAGGAAGGGCGAAGGACACACGTCACCCTGATGCCCCATGCACTGGTGTTCTTTGAGGTCTCAGTTCCCACACTTTAAAAGTATCCAATAAATCACATGATGCAGATGTACCCCGAGCAGGCCGTCCTCCGGGCCCCACAGCAGTGCCAGTGCAGAAGGTTCCAGAAAGCACCAGCAGGGTCCCACTCCATTGGCCCTCTGTTGCAGTTTTCTTCTCAAACAAGGCCCCTGGCTCTGGGGAAAACAGCTGCTTCCAGGAAAGGTAGGGATGAGCCCAGAGCAGCCTGAGGTGCCAAGGAGAAACCAAAACTCAGGGGTGTGACAATGAAACATGGGACGCAGGCCCAGAGTCAAAGACCTCCCGGTGGCCAAAGCTGGAACAGTGTGAGCCACAAAATCAATAAAACAGCACTGGATTTTAATCCAAAGAATAAAATATCCGTGAGTCCACACTAAAATAAACGAATGATTGAATAAATAAATGGGGGAGAAGAGACAAATCTTCCATCAGAAGAATCCCAAATAATTGGTGCAAATGCTCTGCCCTGGAGGAAGGGAAGTGGGCTCCTCACCCTTAGGTGTGAGCTGTCAATGGTGACTTCCTCGCGCAGAGGACAGCCAGGAAAGAGGGAAGAGAAGCTTCAGAGTGGGGCCGCCTGACAGACACCATCTCAGCGGGTGAGCAAGGTCAGCATCAGTGATAAGGCATGTGGATGGCATGTGCCCTGGTCACAGTGGGATGAAAAGGGCACTTCCCGTGTGGGGCTCTCCTCCCCAAACCCGTCACCCCAGTCCAACCATGAGAGAAACACCACACAAACCCCACTTGAGGGCATCCTACAAAACACCCCACCAGTTCTCAACACTGTCAAGGTCATCAGACCAAGAAAGTCTGAGAAACCGTCTCAGCCCAGAGGTGCCTACACTACACTAAGGAGACGTGATGACTAAATGTTGTGTGAGATGCTGGTACAGAAGAAGGACATTAGGGGAAAAGAAGAAATCTGAATAAACTATGGCCTTTCATTAATAACAATGTATCAGTATTTTGGGGGGGGGGAAATGGAGCCACTTAAAATGGAGCAGGAGCTGATATCCAAGAAGAACCGCCCTGCGCGTCTTATGTCTCAAACCTTTGGAAGGTTAAAACAGGGCAAAATAATCCTTGGACTGGGCCTAAAGAAACATTGTGTCCCAAACAATTACTTGCAAGGGTAACAAGGAAGCCAACTGGTGACTAACAGACTGAAAATTAAAAACATTGTTTAGAACTAGTGTCACTAGTTAGCTTATCTGCACCAACAGAGATGCCTTCCTTCTGTTGATGTAATTGTTCTTCCCTTTCTCATAAATACCCCCGGCCTTTGTCTCCTAATTGGAACTCCATTTGGGTTTCTGCCCGAATCAGTGCTTCTCCAAGAGCTATTCTTTTTGATCTCAAATAAATGCTTGTTGCCTCTCTCATTTTGGCCTTTCATTTTTAGGTTAACAATGTGTTCATAAGTTGTGACAAATCCACCATATTAACGTAAGACATTAAAAAGGAAGAAACTGGGTATGTGGGGTGGAGGGGCTGTGTTATCCTCGCAATTTTTCTGTAAATCCAAAACTGTTCACAAAGAGAAACCAGGCCCTAACAGTGTTTTCAAGCTAATTGCTGGGGTGCCAGCCTGTGGAATGCGCTGAGGCTGTCACCCCCACTCCCAGCACCTCCGGCTGTGGCTCATGCCCCCCCAACACTCTGGCCCCGGGGATCGTCCTTGCATCTGGAAGCGGATGGTGCTGAGTCTCGTGGGGGTGTTGAACATGAACACATTCTGAAAAACCACCTCCTGGAGAAAGGACCAAGCCCTCTGCACACCCGCCGTGGGTGAGGTGCCCATGGCCAGATGTGCGCCCCAGCTCCGGCTCCAAGCTCCCCAGGTTGCAGTTTTGTGATAAACTGCAGGTGCTCACAGGCTCAGACCCGGGGCTGCTCATGGAGCCCCCTGGACCTTACGAGGGCCTGCTCTGGATCTCAGGGCCGACAGCTCAAATGGGGCCTCAGTGTGGTGGGAACAGACAGAACACACGCATCTGCAGGGGCACACCTCAGAGGGTGTCACTGCAGGTGACAGGGTCAAGGCCAGTCACGGGGAAGCCCTGGCAGGGGGCTGAATGGTGGCCGCCAAAAGACACGTCCTTCCAGAATCTGTGAATGGGATGTTATTTGGAAAAGGGCCTTCGCAGATGTAATTAAGGTAAAGATCTCGAGATGAGATCATCCTGGATTGAGGACAAGTGATCTGATAAGAGACAGACGGAAAAGGAGAGACAGACAGGGAGAAAGAAGGCCCTGTGAAGACAGGCAGCGGCTGGAGAGGTGTCTTCATTAGCCAAGAACGCCTGGGGCCACCAGAAGCTGGAAGAGACAAGGAACGGTCACCCCTCCCCTAGAGCCTCTGGAGGGAGTGGGCCCCACACCTTAATTTCAGCCATCTGACCTCCAAAACTAGGCAGATAAATCTCTGTTGTCATAAGCCACCCAGTTCATGGTGATTTGTTATGGCAGCCAGTGGAAACTAAGCCAGGGCCCTTTTTAGGGGAGAACCTGGGGGGCACCAGGGCCCCCCCCACATGTCCCCCCATCCCCAGTGCCTTTCCCTGGTCAGACAGCCTTCCACTGCACTCAGGGACCCCTCCATGCTCCCCACTGAGCCTCTCCCCGCAACTGGCACCCAAAATCCAGGTGCCAGAGCTGCCTGCTCCTGTTCCCACTTCAGCTCCTGCAGCACCTGCTACCCTCCGTCTCTCTGAAGCTAGAGGTGGAGACTCTGCACCGAGGCAGGCAACTGAATGAGGTTTCTCAGCGTTCTTCTGTTTCTGTTGCACCTTGTTCCTTCCTTTGTTGCTAGTAATACCGAATTTCTTTCTTATTAGAAAACTGTTCATGTTTATTAGCTAACCAGTTATTTAAGAAATCTTTTTAACTGTAACCCACAATAAGAAATACATTTTACATCATACACTTATGCTCACTCACACTCGTGCATGCAGGCCCTAAGGGAAACGAACGTTTTCGGAGGTAAAAGATAGCTCTTTCAAAGTGCAATTTGCTCTGCAATCTTCCTTCCCCTTCCCTCTATCTAATTTCAGTACAGCTGATCACAATCAACTAAATTAATTTCATGACTAAGGAGCCTCAACCAACACACTCAAACCCCTGCAATACAGGCTGCGGTTTATGAGGTGATCTTTATTGTTAAAAAAAAAAAAAAAAGACACAGCAAGCTCAAACTGGAGTCACCTGTGCTAAGCCCCAAATCACCAAACTGAGACCTAATATCTAACTTAATTACAGTTTCAGCCTCTCCCAGGAGTGGACTCTTACACCAGTAAATCTGGAATCACCTGGTCAGCAGTAGTGAGGTCCTCTGCCTGACAGACCCCTGCTGTCCCCTAGAAGAAGGTGACCTTGCCACAAAAAATCCTGTCTTTGCTATTAATATTAACCTCCTTCTGCTTTTGAAAGTCTTACTTTTCACGGCTCCTCGGAGCTCCTTTCTGTCTGTTAGATGCGATGCTGCCCAATTCATGAATCACTGAATAAAGCCAAGACGATCTTTAACACACACACAAAAAAAACTTAGCTGAATTTTGTTTTCTAACGTTATATATTTTATATTATTTATGAACATATGGGTACACACAAACACACACACACATTTTAAGCTCTACCCTCAGAGTTTTATCTGAATTTCTTTTTAAGGTAGTAATGCAAAATGTCCTTTAGGTGAATTTAAGTGAGAAGAAAACACCATAAAATGAATCCTAGAATGGGGGTGCAGCCTGTAGAACTGGGGGCGGAGGTCCCCAGGGATCTTGGAGGAACCGGGCTCAGGAGTCGCCCTTGGGCCTCTGGCCACAGCAGAAAGATGCTGTCTGGGGTCACGAGTGCCCTGTGGTCTGAGGTTCAGAAAGGCGAGGGGGCAAAGCAAGTCACAAGCTGCCCTGGGGGGCAAGGGTGAGATGGGGCGGCCACTCGCTCAGGTGTGACACTGTTGCTCCTTGACAAGCAATTGCACACCTGGCCAGAACTTTTAGGAAGAGGCCAAACCCAAAGGGTACCTTGGAGGCATCGTTTTGGGGAGGAAAGACAGACAGTGGGTTTTGCTTTAAAACCCACACTTGGCCTTCTCAAAACGTAAGTCACTCACAAGCTCAAAGATGTATTTAGATACAATTGCATCTGGGCGGGGAGAGATGGATCACTAGATGAGGCCAGTTGTAAATGTTTGCTCCGAAAAAACAATCTTTGACTCATACAATTCAATACCAAAAAAATCAACCTGATTTTAAAATGGGCAGCGGATCTGAATAGACATGTTCCCAAAGGAGACACACAAACGGCCACCAGGAGCACGAGGAGATGCTCAACATCCCTAATCATCAGGGAAATGCGAAGCAATATCCCAGTGATCGTACGTCAATAAAACAGCATCAGACCACAGTGAGAGATCCCCTCACACTTGTTAAAATGGCTCTTATCAAAAAGAAAAGAAATAACAAGTGTTGGTGACGATGTGGAGTAAAGGGAACCCTCGTGCACTGTTGGTGGGATTGTAAACTGGTGCAGCCCCTGTGGAAAGCAGTGTGGACATTTCTCAAAAAATTAAAAATAGAACCACCATATGACTCAGCAATTCCACTCCTGGGAATTTACCTGAAGGAAACAAAAACACTATCTCAAAAAGATACCTGCACGTCCTGTTCACTGCGGCATCATTCACGATACTTAAGTCACAGCAGTGACCTCGGGGTCCGTGGATAAATGGACTTTTTAAATGCCCTTGGCCTTTGGGCCTCTGGGCCTCTGGGCCTCTGAGCCGCGGCCCTCCTAACCCTGTGCAGTGGGCTTTCTCTTCTCATAACGGTCTGGAGCCACTGCTTTCTGCTCGGGACCACTTCTACCTCTTTGAAGTGTCCTTTTTCTTCTAATAAACGGCTCTTTCTTCACTTTAAAATAAAATAAAATAAAAAGTGACACATATACAATAGAATATTATTCAGTCTTAAAAAAGAAGGAAATCTTGCCATTTGCGACATGAATGGACATAATCAGACAAGGAAACACAAATGCTATATGAGCTCACTTATATGTGGAATCTAAACAAAACAAAACAAAAAACTAAAACACGCTCATGGAGAACAGAGCGGGGGCTGCCGGAGGAGTGGGAGGGGGAGGGGATGGGTGAAACGGGTGACGGCATCAAAAGGCACGAACTCCCACTTACAGACTAAGTTCTGGGGCTGTCATGTACAGTGTGGTGACATAGTGGTGCCCTGTGGCTCTTCCTCCAGGAGAGAAGCTGTTTTAAAGTTTAAGTGCATATTCAGAGTGGAAGCTGTGTGACCTCTGAAGTGAGCCACCTTCCTGGTCTCGGGTGGCTCATGGCCACATGGAGAAACGTGGGGGAACTGGATTTATGTGAGGAGTTGGGGGCGGTGTCTGGGATTGTTCCTTAAAAATACCTTCAGCACAAGAAAAAACAAATTGTAACTATGTGTGTCTGGTAACGTATGTTAAAAAGACCCACTGTAATGATCATTTCGCAATATGCACAAATAGCGACTCACGTTGCACACCTGAAACTAACATGTTATATGTCAATTATACCTCAATAAAAAATGCAAAAAAAACCCCCCAAAAAACCTTAAAAAGCACCTTTCAGGTAAGAAAGACAACATACACAGGCACAAAAGCCAGACCATGTATGGCGGGGGACTCTGACAGGCCCCTTCTGTAGCAACCAGCCAAGGACCACCCACAACTCCTGTAACAATCAGCCTTAAACAGTTGGAACTTGGTTGGTGATAGTTTTGCTCCTGTTTCCAACTCAGGACCAACCAGAGAACGCCAAATATACCCCTTGACCAATCACACAGGCTTCTCCATGCCAATAGCCTCCAGTGGAGCCCCTGGGCCTTCCCTGCCCCACCATAAGGCCCTCTCTCCCCAGTCTGCCAAGTGCAGGGGTGGCAGCTTGCCTCCTGGCTGTAGCAAGCTCTGAATAACAGGTTCTGTTCTCAGTTGGGTGGTCTTCCTTTATTTCTACAGGTAACTGAATAAATCGGGGAATCCTATGGAAGCATGTGGCGCAGGAGGCCTGACTGGGAAGGACATGACATCGCTTCTGCAGGATTCCTGCCAAAGACTCACTGCCTCAGTCTATTCACGAGGAAACATTGGACAGACCACAGCGAGGGACGCCCTACACATGACCGAGCAGTTGTCAGCACAGTGGTGAAGGCTGAGGAAGGACCGAGAAACCATCACAGACCGGAGGAGACTAAGGAGACAGCGGACTGAGTGCCATGTGCGAGCCTGGACCAGAATGGGGGCCTTGGGGCAGAAACTGCGGAAATGTGGATTTGGTCTGGAGACGCGTTCAGAGCATTGCATCAGAGCACCTTTTCTGGGTTAGATAACTTGTGACACAGAGACTAACTCTGGGGGCGGCTGGGTGAAGGTTATACAGGGACTGTTGTTATTTTTAAGTCTAAAATTATTTCAAAATAACAAGCTGGAAAAAATAAATGACTTGAGAAATCCAAGAGCTTCTGGGACGTGCCAAAGCTTTCAAAGGAACACCTTTCGGATGTCTGTGGCGATCAAGGGGTGGCCTGGGGGCTCCCCTCTGTCCCGTCTATGTCTCCCGGCCAGGGGCTCAGGGTTGTGGGCCGGGGAAAGGTGCAAGCAGCCAGGGGAGCCCTGTGTGAGGGGTGCACGCTGCCTGGTTTGTGGGGTGACCAGTGTTCTTCCTGGCAGGTGCACCGTGATCCTGGCCCGTCCTTGGAGCGGCTGCCAGGGGTCAGCAAACGTGGGGCCTGCCTCTGGTGAAGGCACACTTCACACAGCGGCACAGTGGCGGCTCTTGTTTATTCAATCCCTTTGCCTCCATGTTCTCTGATCAGGCCAGCCCTAACCAACGAGTCCCGAGGCTGCTTCCCAGATGGCGGCGCTGGGGCAGCGCAAGGCCTTGCTGAGCGTCCCTGGCCGAGACCGCTGTGGTCATCACCCCCGCCACTACCAACCGAGTGTTGCTGGCTTATCTCCCCACTTTGCTGAGGAGACATGGAGAAGTTTGACCAGACCAAGGGCCGAGGGAACCTCAGCCTTGACACAAAAACCAAACCAAGCTCCAAAGCCATGGCCACGTCCTTCTCTATGGAGCCCAGCCCCCAGGCAGCCTCAACATCATTCCATTCTGGTTCTCCTTCACCGGAAGGAGCTACAGGACAGGGAAAGCAGGCGCGAGGGTCAGGCCACACTCTGAGGTCCCCTACGGGCCCTGGCAGAGCCAAAAGATCCCAGCAGCTAAAGGAGCTGAGCTGCGTGAGCTTAAGGGGCGGACGAGAAGGTGTGCCTGTGGGCGCTGGGCCCCTGATTGTGTAGACAGACAAGGCAGTGCAGGCCCCGGCGCTGCCAGTGCAGGGCGGGTGGGTCGTGCTCCTGCCCTGCGGCCTGGCATTGCTGCCCCCGCCCCTTCCCTCCACACCCAGGCTCCTTCAGAGAGAGGTGAAGATGCTGCCACGCTGCCTTCGAAGGTGGATTCCGGAAGTGCCCCGGGCCGTAACAGGAGGCGCCTCTAGAAGCCGGAGAAGGCAGGTCACAGGCTGTTTCGTGGAGTCTCCAGGAGGAGCACGGCCCTGCACACCCATTTTAGGTTCTGGTTTCCAGAACTGAAAGCATATCCACCTGTGTTGCTCTCAGCCTTTGCTGAGGCGGAGTGGCAGTCTGTCGTACAGCAGCCCCAGGACGTGGACACCGGCTGTCACAAGGCAGAGGTGCAGCTCGTGGGGGTGGAGGCGCTGTGGACAGCTCAGGCAGGGGAGTGACAGGGAGGCTGATTCCAGGCCAGCGTAATCCAGTGAGAGGAGACGCCAGCACAGCCAGGAATGCTCACTGCCCGGTGAGAAGGGTCATTCGGTCTCGCGCTCAACCCCGCTGGCCCCGGGAGCGTAGCAGGGAACAGGCACAGAGTGTGCTCTCACGCAGTGACACCTCTATGACGGAGCAGACAGGGAGGTGGTGACCAGGGGATGGGCGCCCAGACTCAAGACCGGGTGGTTGGGCCAGATTCTCTGAGGGGCGGTGTTGGAGCCACGGCCACAATAAACAGGGAACAGGTAGGAGGAGGTTTGGCCATTGCTGCATTCCAGGCGGTGAGACAGGAAGTCCAAAGGCCCTGGGACAGGAACTAGCCGGGCCCGGGACAGAGTGTGGGTTGACGGAGCCAGGGGTCACTCTGGGCTGCCATGGGGGAGGGGTGCAGCGAGGCAGGGAGGCCCCGACAGGACACCTGTGGGGTCACTCAGGGGAGAGGGTGGGGGTCTCATGGAGAGAAGCGGCGGGATTCAGGAGCTCGCCCAAGCTCTGAGGAGACCTGGGGGGGGCTATTTTCTGGGAGGGGAGGCTCAGGTAGCACCGATGTAGGGGGAGAAGGCGGCTGTGTGAGGGCCCATCCTTGGCAGCCTTCTCATCCACATCCCTGCAAGGAAAGCAGGATCTTTGCCCCTCTCCCCCAACTTCCCAAATGGGAACAGGTTGTCAGGACTTGTGGTACCACCTGGTTCCATCACACCACCAGGGAGGATGTGAGCGTAAAACATACAAAGCACCTAAGTTTAATGAATACCACTCTGCAAACCACCCGTGGGGGTTCTGGTTTGGGTGTAGCTTCCCTCCACCACTCAGCCCTGCTTCGTCACCCCCTGCTGGGTGGGTCACAATAGCCATCCCTGTGGTTCCTCCTGGGTCCAGTGGGGGAAGGCCACACCCTGAACCCCCCAGTCACTGGCTGAAGAGGACGGCAGAGGCACAGGTCAGGGCCGGCTTTGCCCTTCACCAGGTGAGAGCCCTTCCCCTGGGGGCCTCGTGCACCAGCTGGAGTGAGGGAGCCGAACATAGGACCATTCGCCTAACTCATCCTGCCACGGGCTTCCTACAGCTGCCCAGAGAACCCCGAGTCCTCCTACACAGGGAATGCAGGCCGGGCAGCGGCCGTGCCAATCAATCTGCGGGCTCCTCAACTAGTTGAAAATGGAGTTACCGCCCGACCCAGGGATCCCACTCCCCGGCACACACCAGCAGTGCAGACGGGCGTTCTAACAAATCTCCGTACACCAGGTTCGTGACAGCACGAGTCACGATCGCCCAGAGGTGGAAAACGGCACAAATGTCCATCGGGGACAAACAGATAAATAAAATGTGGTCCATCCATACAGTGGAATATTACTCGGCCATAATTAAGAGTGAAGTAGGGACGCGTGCCGAATGGGGATGAACCTCAAAAACAGCGCACTGAGTGCAAGAAGCCGGACATGAAAGACCGTGCCAAATGACCCCGTCCGGGGGAAATCCACGCACAGTAACACAATGTAGCCCACCCACACAGTGGACTGTTACTCAGTTTTAGAAAGGAAGGACACGGACACCTGCTACACCACGGATGAACCGCAAGGACATTACGCGGAGTGAAATAAGCCAGACACAAAGGGACAGACACTGCCCGGTTCTGCTTCTCTGAGGTCCCGAGAGGGGTCAGACGCAGAGAGACAGAATGTGGGCGGGGGCGCCAGGGGCGGGGGCTGGCGGAGGGGAGTTAATGGTTCATGGGGACAGAGTTTCAGTTTTACAAGGTGAAAAAGCTCTGGAGGTGGATGGTGTGACGCTTGTACAACAATGTGAATGTACTTAACGCCACTGAGCTCTGCGCTTTAAAATGGTTAAGGTGGTAAATTTTATATTGTATATATTTTGTCACAATGAAAACAATTCAAGGACAGACAAAACTCGTCAGCAGATGAGAAGGGGGCAACCTTTGGGGGTATGGGTTACCCCACTCTGGAAGGGCTGTGGAGGAGCCAGCGTGGGTTTGAAACACTATCCTGATCTGGTTACACGGGGGACGCAGGTATAAAAATTCCTTGAGCTGTACACTCAAGGGTTATTCGCTTTATGGTACATTATACTGCAATAAAGAAACTTTAAGCAGTAAAAACAAAAGCACCCAGCCCTGCCCAGCCCACTGTCCCTGAGGGGTCCTACCTCTCAGGGGACTCTAATGGCACCAGAGGGACAACGTGCCCCACTAGATGTAACTTCTTCACCTGTAGAGAATGCCTACTGATGACAACTAAAGGTCTGGAAGGAGTTGAAACTAGAAGGGGGCCACCCTTAGAGTGGCTGTCCAGCCCACTTCTGGAAACAGCAGCTTGGGCAGCTCCCCTGCCCGCCCTCTGTCACTTGGACTCCAGGGTGACAGGTCATGAGCTCACACTCCTGGGTTTCGGGGACCCAAAGGCTGAGACTTTTGAGAGGGGCCCCTGGGCCAGAGAAGTCTTCTTTCCCCAGGGAGGGGAAGTGGGTCAGCCCAAGGACAGGGACCCAGAGCCAAGGGCAGCGGGGGAGGCGATGTCTGCAGATGGGGGTGAGGGGGGTGTCCAGGGACCCAGCGTTTGGGAGGAACCCGCACTTTTCCACCCTGGAGCTCACGAAGCCCCCATGCAATTCAGCCAGTTTGGGATGGGTTTCCAGCCGCTGCAGAGCCCTGACCTGTATAGCTCCCTTCCCTCCTGCAGCCCTGGACTGTATTTCCAACCCAGGAGGCCCAGCCTCAGCATGCTCTCTAGAGGCACCTTTAACAAGCACCAGGACCTGGGACTCAGGTGTCTCCCTCCCAGCCACGGGGTGAGAACTAGGGGCCAAGTGCAGTGGGGCCTCTGCCTCACCACCTGCCATAGGTGGGTGGCATTCGCAGACCAACTCCAGTGAACAAACACTCATCTTTCACACAGTATTTCTGACCTGGCAATCTTTCCATTTGTCAAACAAAAAGACAAAGTGAAGCAGGGTGAAGGCGGGGGTTCCACTTTGGCAATATAACTTACTGAACAGCACTGTCTAGCAACGGTGAACCTGGGAGTCTCAGGATCTTAGGGAGCCCTGCCTGGGAGCCCCAGTGGCAGCCGCCCTAAGACACACACGCAGACACACACAAGCACACACGAGCACTCACACATGCACACACACTCGTGCCTGTTTCCCTTGGCAGCTCCCTGCCCAGGGTGGAGGCATGGCCTTGCGCTCCACCCTGTGGGGCATGTTTGCACAAATGGGGGCAGTTTCTCCGTCGATGGAGTTTACAAACAGCCAGGGAACAGATACCTTAATGCCTTGGTAAACGGAAGCCAATTACCATCCTATCTGCCTGCTGATAAAGGTCTTTCCCTTTTCCAGTTAATGGGCTTTAACATCTGCCTAAGAGAGCAGAGCTCTTATATAACGGCTGCTGCCTGTTAACCCCGAGCCGGCCGGCGGCAATGCGCTTCTACCTGCTACGTGCACTTCTGTGTGTGCCTTTCACACAAACTCTGGTCACTACAACCCTGTGCTGCAGTCTTTATGGGTCAGACACACAGGCATCTACGTCCTGAAAGATCCAGAACATTCTATGTATGGTTAGTCACTGTCCTCAGTCCTGTCGCCAGCGGCACTTGGAGTAACCTAAAACAACTGGGGCACTCAATGGTACTCTCTAAGAGGATGCACTTGTGTAATGGCCAAACCCCAAAAGCCTTGTGTTCCTGCCACATGGAGCCCAGCACGGAGCTCACACCTACTCAATTATTTGCTGGATGAGTGAACTAATTCCCTGGACACGCCAAGTTCTGCTTTGGCTGCACTCCCTTCATGCCTGACAAACTCCTCTGCATCCTACAAAGCCCATCCTAAATGCCCTGGCCTCACCTCCCCAAAGTTAGCTGTTCTCTTCACTGAACACTGGAGGGGCCACTTTTCATTTGCCTCCCCCGCGAGGGTTGGGGTCCTGGTAAGGCAAGGGCCTGGGTCACACTCAGTGTCCACGACTACCTAGCAAGGAGGCAGAGGCACACACGTGTAGATAGGTGCTTTTGCTATTCATCTTCCTGCCCTTCAGGAACGGTACCTCTTTAATCCCCGCCTCATTCCCCAAGCAGAAGCGTGCATGGGCTCTCAGCCACACCACGCGACTGCTATGGGAAGATGGGGTCCAGCATGTGACCTTGGACGTGGCCCTAAACCTCTCTGGGCCTTAGTTTCTCATCTGTCGCTATCTTCCCAGGCTGGTGCTGCTCAAGCAGGTGACCGCGTTGGTAAGTACTGTTCTGCCTAATGAGGACTCAGACAGGGCTGGGAGGGAGCCCACCATCACCATCTGGTCTGAGCAAGCCTTCCCAGCTCCCAGATCTCACCATTCAGCTCACCCCCCCCCATGTCAGGACCTCCAAAAGGGCTCAGCACTGGTCCCTGGAGTCCAGACCCCTCCTCTCTCCCTCCTCCAGGTTCACCTCCCCAAAGTGCTGAACACACGTGGATAGCAGTGCCTCACTGCCCATCACATGGTGGTTATTTAGGAAGCGCCTGCTCCCCATCAAGCCGTCCTCCACCCACCATCCTCACTGCCCAGCACTACAGCGGTACAATCTCTGACTCACGTGATAGGCTGTCATTTGGCTCTGACCAATGGGTTCCAAGAAAACGGGTCCGTGAGCAGCCCCCAAACCTGCCTGTTCTTCAAGGCCTGGCTCTTACGCACCCTTCACCAGCTTCAGGCTAGACCAGCCACAGCGAAGGCCTGACCAGCAATGGGTAGTATCTTCCCATCATGCTGCAAGAGTACCACCCCATCCCCCTCCTCCTTCCGGACCACAGGGACCTGCCAACAGGGGATTGGGAGGGTCTTGTATATTCCCCCAACTCTGAGCTAGTACGCAGGTGTCTGCAGGCACACCTATCTCAGAATCTCTGGGGACACGTGTGCAGGACTCCTGAGCCCCTACCCCAGACTAAAGCCAGAGTCACTAGAGTGAGGCCTGAGAATCAGCGCTTTAGACAGGATGAGGGGTGACACACTGTGCTGACAAATACCGCAGACCTGGTGCATCTTGGGTCGGCGTGGCTGTAATGAATATTTAATTGAAACATACATAATCACTTTTCTGACTCATCCCATGGCAAGACATAGGGCCTGGAGAGGGAGGAATGGCTCCAACATCTGTCGGGAGCTCTGTGGGGGTACATTTCATCATGGAAACCTCGAAACCTCTTGCAAGGCTGGTCTCCTGTCCAGGTCACCATCTCACAGCTGGGAAGGCACAGGCCAGAGAAGCTATGCGCCCAGGCCTGCTGACTGCGCTGGCCCATAGCAGCCTGGATTTGAGCCCTCTGACTGTGTTTCCCCGAAAATCAGACCTAGCTGGACCGTCAGCTCTAATGCGTCTTTTGGAGCAAAAATTAATATAATACCGGGTCTTATATAAGACTGGGTCTTATGTTAATTTTTGCTCCAAAAGCTGCATTACAGCTGATGGTCCCGGTAGGCCTTATTTTCTGGGAAACACGGCATCTACTGGCTTGTCTCTCACCAGAACCATGGACCCCCTCAGGACCCTCTCTCGCTCCCCTGCCCCTCCACCTCTTTTGAGCCCCACATGTCCAGGCACAGTCATTCCCTCTGCTCACAATGCTTTGCCACTGAGAAAATTCCCTGATGGCTTCAGATCTCAGGGAGCCTTCCTGAACCCCTGAATTACCACCCCAGTCTCTGATCAGGACCAATCAATTACAGTGCCCCAAACACTTGGTGAGGGTCTGATCCATGTCCGCATTTCTCTGGCCTTCTCAGCCCCAGTATTTCTGCTTCCTCTGCACCTGTCCCTGGTCCCGGCACACAAATATTTATGGGTTGTGGAATGAGACTTCGAGTTTGTTCCACTCCTGGAGGCCATACCAGAGGTGGTGTTCCAGGACAATTTACAAACATTGGTGTGTAACAGCAATTGAAAGCATGGTGCTACAGCAACTTGTTTGGATTCAGACCGACCTGCCCCTTTCTCAGCTCCCCCATGTTCTCCTTGTGTGTCTTTGGACAAAGGCCACCTCAAGCCTTGGTCTCTCTTCTGTAAAACTGGGACTAGGACCAAGCTCACAGCCCAGTAAGCATTTGCCAAGGGGTGGCAAAGAGCAAAACTGAGAAGTGCATGTTCATATGTCCGAATCCTTGCTAGTTCTGGGCAGATGCCTCTACCTGAGGGCAGGGAGGCAGGGGATTGAGGGAGCCCACAGAAGCCACCCACATGGGCCATCTGGAGGGGCTGGGAAATGTGCTCCAACCATGCTGGTCTCGTTTTGCCCAAAAGAGCAGAGGCAGCTGAACAAGCACTTCCTCGAATAAAACCCCTTACCGCTGGTTTCATAGCGGTAAGGGTTACACAGGGTCCCCCAAAGTTCATGTCCACCCAGAAACTTAGAAGGTGACCTTATTTGGAAATAGTTCTTTGCAGGTGTAATTAGTTAAGAATACTGGGTTTAGGATAGGCCCTAAACCCAATCACTGGTGTCCTTCGTAGAAGACACGAACATGCCATGTGGAGATAGAGGCCGAGATCAGGGCGATAGGGCTGCAAGCCAAGGAACCCGAGGGTTGCCAGCAGCTACTGTAAGCCAGGAGAGAGGCGTGAGATGGATTCTGTCTCCCGGCCCTGCTAGGAACCAACCCTGCTGTCTTAGTCTGTTCCGGCTGACATAACAGAATAGCACAGACAGGGGAATTATAAACTACAGAAACGTATGTGTCACAGTTCTGGAGGCTGAAGTCTAAGATCAAGGATCTGATGGTCTGCGTCTGTCTTCTCACCCTGTTCTCACATGGTGTAAGGGTCTAGGGCACTCCCTGGGTCTCTTTTATAAGGGCACGAATCCCATTTGTGAGGGCTGTGCCCTCAGGACCTAATCACCTCCCAAAGGCTCCACCTGCTGATACCATCATACTGGGGTTTAGGTTTCAACATATGAATTTTAAGGGGGGGACACAAACGTTCCGTCTTTAGCACCTGTCAACCCCTTGATTTGGGCCTTCTGGCCTCCACAACTATGGCAGAATACATTTCTCTTTTCAGCCACCCAGTTTGTGGTGACTTGTGACAGCTGCCCCAGAAAACTAACATGGCAGGAGTCTGAGATCAAACCTCCCAGGGCCAGTCCATCACTTGGCTGGTAACCTGTCGCTGAGGTCACTGCTCTCCTCTCCAGACCTCCAGGGCACTCTGCTGGCAGAGCTTCAGCAGAAAACCTGGCTTCTGCTGAACTTTACTGAGACCCTGGAATCGAAGCACTCAGCCGCAGCAAAAGGTACTCAGTGAAGAAAAGAAACGTATTTTAAAAATAGCACAGTGGGGCAGCCGGATGGCTCAGTCAGTTAGAGCTCAAGCTCTTAACAACAAGGTTGCCAGTTTGATTCCCACATGGGCCAGTGAGCTGCGCCCTCCACAACTCGACTGAAGACAACGGCTTGAGCTTGGAGCTGAGCTTGAGTGATTGGAGCAAGGTGCTCATGACACCAAGGTCGCCGGTTCGAGTCCCATGTGGGCCAGTGAACTGTGCCTTTCAAGTAGATTGAAAACGACTTGACTTGGAGCTAAGCTGTGCCCCCCACAACTTGATTAAAAACAAACAAACAAAAAAAAACGACATGGAGCTGATAGGTCCTGGAAAAACACAATTCCCCAGTATTCCCCAATTGAAAAAAAAAAAAGGCAAGCACAGTGACCAGGAAGGAGCTGCCCGGGGCAACACTAATTCTTGAGCTTGGTGTTAGTTTTACTATTCCTTCTACTTCGGTCCTTTTCATGTGTACATTACATACCTTTTTGTTAAGCAGTAATAAAATCCAACAAGCCCAAATAAACCCCAAGAAGCTAATAGCTCTGATCATCACAGTATTCCTCTAACGCCTAACTGCCAAAATAGAAAAGACCGAAAAACGGGACGACACTTGGGAAATGGCCTGACCTCAGTTGTTTGATGCCCACCTGGCATCAATGGGGAATCACCAACCACTGAGAGAATGTGGAGACAGATTCCCAAATAGATTTAACATCTGACTTCTCTCGATCTCATCCTTCACCCTCGTTCTTTTGCAGGATCCAAGTCGGGGGGCGGGGTGGGGGGAATTTAGCAACAGCTAACCAGTTCTTCAGCCAATTTTTCTTGTCAAGGTAGCTCGTGCCAACATCTCAGGACATGCCCTCCTACGACTCTGGGCGATGTCCCCACAAACCCAAGGTTGCCTTCAGAACTTTGCAGAGGAGGGACTCAAATATTTCTTGGATTGAGCTTTAGTCTGACCTTGGAAGAGAAACAGAAATCTAATGTTTAATCACCACCACATGAGCCAGAAGCCCTAGGAGATGGAGAGGAAGCGTGGAAGCGACATTCAAAAGGATCTCTTGGGCTTTTTTTTTTTTTTTTAACCTATCAGATTGGAGAGACCAGAACACCTGATAAAAGCTGTCCTGGCGGCTGTGGGAGGAAAGAAGCATTCCAAGTCCACAGCTGAGAGACTGCACAACCTCTCTGGAAGAACAGTAACCATTTGAATGGACGTGACCCTTGGCCTGGCCAACCCTAGGAATTCTCTGTATTGGTTGTAAACTCTATGAAGCTCCGCACAACATTCACTACATATTTGCTCATGCATGAGTCTATCTATTCAGGGCAGCTTGGTTTGTAAAAGAAAATATGAGCGACAACTTCAACAGCTATCAGTTAGAGGCTGGGTATATACAATCAACATACCTGTTAGAGAAAATCTGACAGAAATTTACCAGTGACTTAAAATGGGTGGGGGGATTAACTCCCTCCCCAAAGGCATAAACTATTTCTGGAAGGACACAAAAGAAATTATTAACCGTGGTGCCTCCAGAGAGGGACGGGATGCAGGTTCGGGGAGACCTGTCTGTTTTTTTGCATGGCTGTTACAATTGTTTGAGGGGTTTTTTTTTTTACCATGTACATCAATTACCTTGTCAAAGTCTATATATTTGCTTATGTATATGTATAAAATATATGTGTACATATGTATATATATGCATATTTTACACATGTATATATAAAATGCATGTACAGTACATGTATATATAAATGTGTGTATATGCTTATCTGTGTATAACAACTACATATATGCATACACACATACACAAATACACACACATACACACATTTTAAATTACTCCTTTTGTATTTGAACAGAAAACCCCAATGGCTTCAGTATCCATAGGAAAAGCTGAAGGTGACATGACCCTCTGGAACATTCCAGTACCATCTTTGCGGGAAAGACAGGAGGGGGCAGAGGGTAAGAGGCACTATGCAAGCCATACAGGAAGTGGCACGTTATTGCTTTTTTAACTACAAAGTCACCAGTCGCCTTCTGTGCTACACACTTGCAAATCATACTCCTGGGAACTTGAAAAGTTCCAGAAAAACCATTATCCCCAGCACTGACACCAGGCTCCAGTTTTGCAGTTTAGCTCTAAGTGGCTGTAACATTAGCTCCCTCACTCTGAAGAGTGTTTCCTTACTCTCTTGGTTCATTGGCTCCAAGGGCCCAAGGAGCTCCAGAGGGTAAGGAAGGGGCCTCAGTCTGTAAGAGTGGGAGCCAGAAGCCTGGCAACTCCCTTCCAGGTGACCCTGCCAGCGGCAGCACCCCGGATGTTGAAGCCCTACTCCCCAGCACCCTCACCCCGGCCCCCAACCCCAGGGCTCCAAGACATGCTCCAGCAGCCATTGCCCTTCCAGCTCAGTCTTTCCAGACCCAGTCAAAGTCATGATGTCTAAGGAACAGCTGCAGGAAGGGTGGGGATCCCCTCTCCAGCCAATCCCTCAGAGATAAACACAACAGATGGGAACAAATGGGGGAGCTCCACAGAGAAGGGTCAGTAATGCTCAGGGAGAGGTGGGCTCTGTTTCCTCAGCTCAAGTCACTTTAGGTTTATTGCTGAGAAAATGGAGATAATTCAGATTTTGTCTGGGATGGGATTATTCTACGCCCAGGTATCACTTTAATGACCGTCATAAATGAAAAGATGACATCTGGGTGAGCTTCTCTTTGGAGGGGAGGGTGATCCTGAAATAGTGAGGTTTGGAATATTGGGGAACCTAGGGGGGTTTGAGGATTACAGAGAGGGGCACAAACACAGGTGCACGTGGAAGAAAGTATGAGCCAGTGCACTGACTGGGGTGTGAGTGAGGAGGCGCTTGCAGGGGTACAGGGCAGGTAGGGGTGGGGGAGTACCTGAGGGTCCTGACCCAAATTGCTGAAAGGAGGGGCATACCCCCGGATATGAGCAAAGTCAGTGAAGAAACACCAATAGGCTCAGATGTGAGTGGGGCACCATGAGTTTGGGGTCACAGGCCCAGGTGTTGGTGTGGGGGTGTCGGCCCAATTGTGGAGGTGCAGGGGATTGCAGGGGGAGACTGCTCCGGGTGTGAGATGTCACCCAAAGGGACGGTATCAGGGAGTGTGGGGGATGTCCATGAGTGGGGGCGCGGTGTCAGGTGTGTGAGCGGTACATTCATTAGAGGCACAGACTCAGGTGTGGGAAGGGGTGCAGACCCAACTTTGTGGGGCGGTGCCCTCCCTCCCCGGGGCTGTGGGGATGTCAGTGAGGCGGTCTCAGGTGTACGAGGGAGGGTCAAGGAGAAAGGACGCGGTGTCAGGTGCGTGGGCGCCGACGGTGAGGGGCTCAGATCCGGCTGCGGGAGCCCCCAAGGGACATTAGACATGGGGTGTGGGGGTCGGGGGGGGGCTTTGACCTCTCCCTGCTCCCGCGACGCTGTCACGCTCCGCCTCGTCCACCAGCGCCCCAGGACCTATGACAGGGCCGTGCCGCGCCCTGGCTCGGTCCGAGGGGCACTGGCCCCCCTACGCCTGCGCCGCCCCGCGCCCCCCGCGCTCGCTCACCGGCTGGGACGAGTCTCCGTCACCGCCGCCGCCGCCACCGCCGCCACCGCCGCCACCACCACCACCGCCTCCAGCCTCCGCGGCCCCGCCTCGCGCACTTCCAGAGTGAGCAGCGGGAGGGGTCCGTGATGCGCTCCAATTGGTTGCGCGATGGCCAATCAGCGCTGAAGACGGCAAGGATTGGTGAGCACAAAGCAGACAGGCAGCACCTGAAGCCAATCGCTGAGGGGTAGAGGCAGGGCGTTGGCAGAGGCTCTGGGTCCCTGGGGTGGTCCCGCCGGGTGCGAGGTGCTGGGAGGTGCGGGCCTGGAGGCAGGCGATGATTAGAGCACTGGCAGAAGACAGGCAACCCGAACAACCAATTGCTGGGAACAAGAGCGGGGCTCCGAGGTAGCTGGAGCGACAGGCGCGAGAGGAACGGAGGGCGTAACCTGGAGGGCGACGATGATTGGCTGAGAAGCCAAAGACGGGCAGGGCCGGCAGCCAGTCGCAGGGGCCGTGGGCGGTGCGCCCCGAACCGGGCTCGAAAGTGCAAGGTGCAGCGTTTGGCCGAGCGTGGCCGCCAGAGGTGGCCTCCGACGCCTTGCGCGGAGTCCCATGAAGCTGTGTCGAGTGGGCTTGGGCCATGAGGGCCGAAGGACTCGTGGATAATCCTCCATTCCCTCACTCCACAGTATTCCTCTGCAAACGACACGGAGAGGGCGAACTCTTTGGAAGTCACTCAGGCTCGCCCTCTGCAGCTCAGGATTGGTGAAGACCAGGAAATAAGTGGAATCCTACTCTTGCGCTGTGTGATTTTCTGGCAGAGTTTGACTTCTCTGAGTTCAAGCTTTCTGTCCCACTATCCCGTGACATCCCATTCCGGCTTCATCCCTGATAAGCCTTTTGTGAATTATAAGCTTTTTGTGAATCCTAACCACAATCTCATGAATTCAACACGACCATTGCCTCCTTTTACAGAGAGCACAGAGTGGTCAAGCTCCTTGCCCCAACATCACAAAGCACTTCAGTGGCTGGATCTGGGCGTGAATCTAATCTAGAGCAGCCTGCTTTTTGAAAGGGGGATAAGGCAGTGTCAGAAAACAGGCACTGGAGGCCAGGGAGACCTGAGTTCCAATCGCTGTCCAGCCACTGACCCACTGTGCAACCTTGGACACTTTGAGCTTCAGTTTCCTCGTGGGACAATGATTCCTACATCTTAATCTTTTCTTTTTGGGGCTTCTCCCCTGGGAGAAATTATATTTCAGCCCTCTCCTTGACCTTCTGGTGAAAGTCTTTGCAGGTCATATCAGGCATGTGAGCCTCAGCTTCTCTGTGAGGTGCAATTCATATGATTCTTTGCAGACACACACCAGCAGCTTAGGGAGCCATCTGTCATCCAGTGCTCTGTTACCATTGGCACCTTCCCTGAGGCCACCTCGTTCTCTGACTCCTTTAATCTCCAGGGCAGAGAGGGTTACAAATGTTCCCAAGTACTGGCTTTTATTTCTCCAGGGGCAGGATGGGGTTGGTAGATATCCAGTTCAGAACCAGGGAGTCCTGGAATGGAGCAAGGCTGAGCTAGGCCTTAACAAAGGCTCCCATTTCAGGGCTGTACATGCCGCTGCTAAGGGCTTAACGCACTGCACCTCAAAGGGCCCCGCTGGAGGACATGACTGAGGCTCACACCACATGTGCATGGCTGGGCTCACTAGCCCAAGACCACCTTCTGAGTCCTGATCT
Organism: Rhinolophus hipposideros; assembly: GCF_964194185.1. Lineage (NCBI taxonomy): Eukaryota > Metazoa > Chordata > Mammalia > Chiroptera > Rhinolophidae > Rhinolophus > Rhinolophus hipposideros. The sequence goes on along the minus strand of NC_138062.1, from coordinate 50,571,800 downwards.
TCCCACCTCCTCTTCTATACTTCCCAGCTGTGGTTGCTTCCTTGAAACTTAAAGGCCCTGATCTCCATTCTGCCCCCCAGAGAGGAGGAGGAAGTGGTGTCTGCTGAACACCTACAAAGCGTCAGTTCCTTGCCAGGCCTGGTGCTTCCCAAATACCATGTAACCACGTGACTTTCAGATGGGAGTGACAGTACCCACTTTGCAGACTAGAAAACCCAGCCTTGTGTAAAAAATGTTCCTTGCTGGAAGGGTCTGAAGCTGGGTTTGAATCCCTGCTTTTTGACCACAGGACCGTCAGCAAGTGACTCAAAACTCCCTGCCTCAGTTTCTCCAACTACCTCCCAGAGTTGATGGCAGCTTTAATGAATGGAAGTAAAACACGTCTGCATTGGTCTGCAGCGAGCGGTCGCTAAGCATTTGTGATGGGCAAATTATTCTCTGGGCCTGTTTCCCTTTCTGTAAATGGCACTTGATGGAATGTGGACATAGACCAACTATGGGAGTGGTTTGCCACCCGAAGAGGGAGATATTAATGCCGGAGAAGTCCCCACCCGAAGGACCTACCTTCCAGGCCCTGGGAGGGAGGCAGCAAACTCCTGGGAAGTTCCACAGTACCCCCAGGGACAGTGCCAACTGAGGCAAGGGTCAGGCAGTGGCCCAGCACCCAGCTGCCTGTCCTGATGTGCCAGAAATGCTGGCTGGGCTCTGGCTTCTGTTCACTTGTCAGCAGGCTGGCACCAGCCAACCTCTCTTCCAACAATGGCAGGCAAAGCCCCTTGGCATCAGCAACTGACACCCCCACCATGGGGACATTGGTTATGCCCAGCCAGGGTGCCCAGTCCTAGCTCTTCTGAGCTGGCCTAGCTGGAGCTGAGCAGGACACTGCTTCTCCGCCCCCTAGTTTCCTCTACCTCTTGGGGATTCCAGGAATCATCTCACATGACAGCAGTGAGCCAGGCCCAGGCAGAGTGACAAGGCTTAATCAACTGAGACCAGAGAGCCATTTGTCCAAGGTCAGGTTAGCAACATTGGCAACAAAAACAGGCTGAGCTGGGTTCTCATCCTGCCGCGGCCCCCTAAATGCAAGCAAGTCTATTTCTCATCTGGAAAATGGGGTTCACAGGCTCTGCGTCACAGAGGTGTGTTCGCAACCCAGGAGCCTGGCCTTTCCCTGGCTAGATGGACAAGTCCTGGACACAACAGTGATTACAGCCAAGTCCGACTGTCTCAATGTAGTCTCAGCCTCCTGAGAGGGCCTCCTGAGAAGCTGAGTGAGGCCAGGCCACGCATCCAAAAGCGCCCAGCGCAGAGGCTCGGCCTGAACGTGCTGACACCGCCCTTGCAGTGGTGCCCCCTCAGGCCACATTTTGATGTCACCGACAAGGTTGGCAAGTGCTCCTCAGGGGCAGGCTACGTAGGGCAGACCCCAGCCAGGCCTTGCAGGAGGTGATGGCCCAGTGCAGTAACACACTTAGCCTGTTTTCATGTGAGGAGGCAGAGGCTCACGTGAGGTGGCAGAGCAGGAAGTGGAACCCAAGCATGGTCAACCTCTGTGAAAACGGGGTCTTCAGCTAGGCACAGGGACACCCAGACTGAGGACATTCAAACAGGCCCCAAGCGCACCCGCTGCAGATACCCAATTCCTCAGGCTAAGGTGGCAGAGACTGATAAACGGGAGCAGCCACCGCTCCCTGAAGAAACCTGCAGCTACAGGAAGCTGGCCGGGAGCCCAGGGGAGGGCACCGGGCCATGGGAGAGGCCGTCCCTCCAGTCACGCTGTGTACCTAACATACTCAGGTATACACACGTGCAGAAATGTTTACAGGACACGAGTAGAGCAGGGAGACAGTAGCCTACCCACATGGAGCTCATGGACAGTGGGGGCAGACAAACAGGAAAGCATACAAACAAGGGCAACTCAGATGGGGTCAGAAGTCGGAGGCATAGCACAAGGGATGATGGGACTGGTGTACTAGGGAAGGGAGAGAGCAGAGGGAAGGGTGCTCTAAACAGAGAGCGAAGCCTGTGTAAAGGCCCTGAGGTGGGGAGGCTGGTGTGGCTGGAACGATGATTAAAAGAGAGCATGGGGAAGATGAGGGTGCGACGTGGGCAGGGCCTGGAGGACAGTGGTTTTATGGGGAGGGCAACGGGGAGCCATGGGTAGACTGAGAGCAGAGTTGGGGCAGGGATCACAGGGCGGCACTTCAGCCTTCCTCAGAAACGGGCTGGCAGCACCCATCCCCAAGTGACAGACAAAGAAACATGAGGCTCACAGGGCCTGAGGACTGCCCCAAGGTCACAGGACTGCCCCAAGGTCACACACATGGTTGACCCAGAAGTCAAAGTCAGGGTAGACTGGAGCAGGCAAGGAATGCTTCCCTGGCCAAGTACGGGGTGGGGTGACTGAGGCAGAGGTTCATGTTTGCCCCACTGGGCGGGCTGGGGACAGGGGAGACTTGGACACCACAGGGAGGTGGGGCCAGTGTGATGCCCTGCAGCTATTTACATTGACCACTTTCCATGGAAACCAGGAGCCTTCTGGGAAAAGAGCATGTGCTGATGTCAAGGGTGGAATTGGGGCCCTCCTCAGACTAGGGGAGGTGAATGACCAGCAGGGAGGGGGCTCCAAGAGAGAGGGGCTCCCAGGTGCAGGCTGGAGGGTCCGGGCATGGACTTAGAGCCCCCCGGGGTCTTGAGGCTGCTCTGACCCTGACCGGGTCACGCAGAATGCACAAGCTGCCGGGCGACCACAAGATGCCCCCCAAGTGTGACTGTAGAGAAGGAGACCTGGGGTCTTCCACGCACAGCTGCCTAGGAACCCTCAGAACACTTGGGGGTGAGTTGGGTACCGGGAGCAGCAAAAGTAATATCCATTTATAGATGGGGAAATAGGCTCAGAGAGGGAGGGAGGGCTGCTGCAAGACACCCAGCGAGCAAGGACCTCAATGTGACCAGGAAAGGGAGTAAGGGAGAGTCCTCCTGGGGTGACCAAGGTGAAGCTAAGACAACCGGACACTTTTCACGTCCCAGCTCTGCTCCAACACCAGGTAGAGGGGCTCTATCCCTCCCCACACTCTGTTTTATGAAGGAGCAAATTGAGGCTCAGAGGTTATGCCACTTGCTGAAGGCCACACAGCTGAGGAGTGGTTGGATGCTGAGCTCTCCGACTCCCCAAGCCGATGCATGCTTGGAAACAACGACCATGTCACCTGCAGACCCCAAGCTCACACTGATTGTGGCCCCAGCAGCCTGTCTGAAGGTGACAGCAAATACTACATCCCAGGCTGTTCTCAAAACTGCTCTGCTTTCCTTAGTGACCCCAAGACCTGCCCAAACAACCACCCATCCTGTTCTCTGAGGCGACTGGCTGCAGCCTCCCTCACCCCCCACCCCTTGATACACAGAAGAGTCCCCTCCATCATCCAACCAACAGTCTTTTATTACCACGCACCACTGGCCGGCCTGGGGCCCCAGAGATGGATCAGCCTTGGTCCCTGCCCTCTGGCCAGCAGAGCAAGGTATCTGCCACCCGTTTTACAGGTAAGAAAAACAGGAGCAGCGCCAGAACAGACTTGAAGGGGCAAGAGCGGAGTCCCTGCCCTGTTCTGAGACTGGCCAGTGTGGCTGCCAAATTTCAGACAGCTCTTTGCCTCCAGCAACGCTAAAAGGCCCTTCTGGTAGGAAAGGGCGGGGTGGGGGCGGGGCAAGACAGACGATACCAACACTGTCAGCGGGTAAGGGGAGCACAGGACCCAGTGGAGACCCCTCACCAGGGCTCCCTTCCCACCCCCCAGCTTGTACCTGGCCCCCATCAGAAAACACCTCTTGCTGAGTGAGGGGAGGAATGGGGGGTGTTGGGGCAGAGTGGCAGGACATGGATCTCCCCATTTCCTGAGTCACACGACTCACCCAGACTCATGGCCCAGACCAAGGCTGGGTCACAGTGCCAGGTTGCCCTTCTGTCCAGTCCACAGCTCTCGGAGCTCAACGTGGCAGCCCAGGTCCCGCAGGGCGGCCTTGGCCACATCCTCACAATCTCGGTGGGTGGCCCGGGCCTGAGTGATGAGGGCCTCGGCCCCCAGATCCAAGAGGGACTGTGAGAAGGCCTGGCTGCGGGCCACCAGGTTTCGGATCAGCATGCAGGCCTGTTTCTGGAAGGGAGAGCACACGGTGAGGGCTATGAGCTGGTGGGTGGGGCCCCAGGTAGGGCCGTTCTGACCTCAGGGTTGCCCTCATGACACAGTGCGTCAGTGAGGACCACAGCCCGCATTCCACGGATGTTACACTGTGACTCAGCAGGCCTGAGGCATCCCTTCATCCTCTCAGCAGCCAATCCCCCATCTCCCTGGTGAAGAAACTAAAGCTCAGGGAAGCCAAGGGCTTGGCAGGGCGGGCTCATCCCTTCTCAGGGGTGGATCCTCAGTCTCAAAGAGTCTGGCAGGGGCCCCAGGAGGAGCGCGGTAAGACAGTGGGAAGACGGCGTGTGCACAGGGCCCATCTGTGAATGACAGCTATTTATTTGGTCACCATTTGCACCCTGCGTATATATCTCCCACGTGTGGGTGCCTAGGAGCACCACAAGGCACCTGCCACCACTGGGAGAGTGGGTGAGGCACAGGTGAGGTGTGAGGAGGCTCCTGCAAGGGTGGTCGGGAGAGGATGCCAAGGCCCGTCAAGGGCATGGTGTCCTGCAGGAAGGACCAGGACGGCACAGGCCACAGGGCTCGGAGCCCAGTGTGTGTAAGGACCAGGAGGAGGCCCCAGGGCTGGAAGGTGCAGGAGTGGGAGACAGGGAGCCTGGGGGTGCAGGGAGGAGCGTGGGTTTCCTGCCAGGCTGTGCACACGGTCCCGCCTGCCGACTCCCCAGCGAGGTGTGGACAGTAGTCCAAGGCAGGGCTGGAATCTCCCCAAATCCCAGCAGAGCCCCATCTGCTCTCCCCAATCCTCCTCCCCGCCAGATGCCTCCAAAGGGCCTATTAGGGAAGATCAACTGCAGCGAGAAGAGAGGAGCGAGGCTCGTATACTCTGGAAGTCGGGATGCAGCCCTAAGACTGGGTAAGGCGGCTGGGAAGGAAGAACCGAGACTTGGGTCATGATGGTGATGGGGGCAGGGACAGGGAGGTCCTCCTTCTGCCCCCCGCTCCCCCAGCCCAGCAGTCTCCTGTCCCTCTCTCCAGGTGCCCACCTGCACGCCGGCCTCCTGTGGGTGTGCCTTCATGGCCTCCAGTGCAGCCAAAGCCCCACCGCCCTCCACGATGACCTGGCTGTTCTCCGGCTTGCGCAGGGCCAGGACACACAGGGCTGCACAGCTCTGTTCACACACCTGCAGATGGGTCACAGCATGACGGAGACCCGGCCAACAGACCCATAATTATCAACTCCCCAGGGGAGTGCCCTGCAACCTCACCTGGACAGACTGCTGTCAGTCCAGGTCTGTATGGGTTCAATACTAACAGGAACAGTACCAGGGTGACAAAAACATCAACCAAGCTCTCCCTGCCCCTTCTCGCCCCTCCATTCACCTGGGCTCCACCCCCCCTCACCCCTGGGCTCCACCCCCCCTCACTCCTGGGCTCCACCCCTCCCTCAGCCCCGCTTGAGGAAATGGAAAGAGCATCACGCAGATATAGGCACTGAGCTGGGATTCCCGCCCCACCATCCCACTTCATGTGCCCCCGGGTGGTACCTGGGGGCTGGCCAGGTGCCGGGTCATGGCGGCCACGATGGACTCTGTCCCGCCAGCACGGACGATGGCATCCTTCACATCATCATTGCCCGCAATGGCCCGCAGGGCGCTCAGCACCTGCTTCACCAGGTCCTATGTACGGAGAGCACACAGGGGTCAGGCCCAGCCAATCCCCCTCCCATTGCTCCAGGCACTAACTGCTTGATTGCTGTATTGTGGAGGGGGGCTCGAGGGAGGGTCTGAACAACAGCTGGGCACCCTGGGGAGTTCAGTTGGCACGTAACAGCAGGGTTACTATTCTGTTACTACTTGCTGTATAGAGAAGGCAGGGGAGGGGGACCCTGTGGTTTAGGCCACCTGCATCCAGCGCAGGCATTGGGACGACCTTGACACCCTCCCACACATACACAAAGAGGGGGCCTTGGCTCAGGCCAGCCATCAGGACCACAGGTCCCCCTGGCCACAGCTACAGGCCCAAGATGGGGTCTGACCGACCTGAGCTGAGGACAGTCAGCCAGATGCCGCTGGGACTGCTAACTGCCCCAGTGAGGGGCAGACCAGCAAGGGAGGGGGTGGATCAAGGCCCCCACCCCAGCTGTCCAGGAGTACAAGCAAATTGCATTCCCTTGATTGCTTAAGCCAGCTCAGATTCAGCTTTCTGCTGCCTGCACAGAGCCTGGCTGACGTCACTGGACAGGATCGGGGGCAGCAGAACCATTGCTGCCCCGGGCCAGCCTCCCTGACCCTGGGCCAGGTATGTGGAGCAGGGGTTAAGTGACTGATAAACGAAGGAGTGTCATTAGGGGTCCCTCCTGTTATACAGATGAAGAAACCCAGGCAGTGCGGGGTGGGCCTCACTCAAGCATCACACAGCTGAGTTGGGGTCTGGGCCGGCCCTGGTGACACCCACTCGTTCCTCCCACTCCTGGTAGAAAATACAAAGGTGCTAAATGGCAGTAACAGCAGATGGGTGGATTTGTCTGCACCCAAACTTCAGTTCCCGCCCATGCATCAATGAGAAGTGGAAACCACACTTTGGTTCTGGGATCAACAGACAGGGCCAGTGATTTCTGACTCCAACTCGTGTGTCTGGCAGAGGACCAAAGGGGCAGAGTTCTCTGGGAGGCCAAAGCCTTCCCCAGGTGTGGAGAAAAATATCAAATGGAAACCCAAGCAGGGGGCATTTCGCACCCTAAGATGGCTCTGGACGCCCACCTGGTGGTCGCTGCAGTCGGCCAGCAGGGCCACCAGGACACCGAGACCCCCAAGGTCGACGACCTCCTGGCAGAACTCGTTGCGGACGGCCAGGCGGGACAGGGTGCTGCAGAGCTCACTCAGGACACTGGGGTTGTCGGGGAATGCTGCGGAGAGGGAGAGGAGCTACGGGGGTGAGGAAGGGCAGGGGACCAGCCGTGGCTCTGAGCGGGTGCTCCTGATGCAAATCCTGCTCCCCCCTCTGCCTGGTGGGGTGCTGCCTGTACCAGCTGAGCCCCAGGGAACACCAGGGGCTGCCCAGGCCTGCAGCACCCCCTGCTGGGGAATACACTCCCCCCACCCAGATAAATTCCAGACCCACTGACGGTGTCATCTAAAAAAAGAAAACCGTAATACTACTATAATAAAACATCTGAGACTATTTTTATGATGTTGGGGTGGGAATGACCTTTCTAAGTGCAACTGGAAACCCAGACACCATAGAGACATATGGATAGAGTTGACCGACAACACTGAACAATAACGTGAAGACCAAACTAAGAGGCACAGGATGGAGAGGCTGCACTGAGCCCAGTGTGGGTTAGGAGAGGGTGGAGAGCCATACTTTATACAGAGCTCGGTGATGGTCAGTTCGTGTGTCCCAGGCGAGGCCACACCCCAGTGCCTCCATGAGTGCTAATCTGGATGTGCCGTGGAGGTGTTCTCTACACACTGTAACATGCACGACCAGCTGACTAAGTACAGGAGAATGTCCATGGTCTGGATAGGCCTCATCGAAGCAGCGGAAGGCCTTCTGCGAGAGACTGGGGTCTCCCTGAGGAGGAGGAGGCACAGCTGGGGGCTGTGGTGTCTGCTCCCGCCCCAAGGAGTTCAGACTTGAAGGCCAACTCCTTGCAATAACCCTTTTGTACATCCACATATCCTACTGGTTCCGTCTCTGTGCTACCCTCGAAAAAGGAGACTGACTTCACAGAGGGTCAGGACCTGTTTCCACCCTCTCCTGGGGTGTGGAGGGGAGACTGAGGCAGGCCCACCTCCGCTGCAGACAGGGCTGGCATCCCGCACACAGGCCTGGCCATGGAGCCAGTGCCACGGGCAGGCTGGGAAGGAGAACTCACTCTTCTAGCACCTTCTGTGCCCAGACTCCAGTCAGGCCTTTTCTGGTGCGTGCAGTGGACAGGGGGCTGGTGCTTTGGGGTCTGAATGTCAGCTTTGTGACCTCCCATGGCCGGCTCACTAGCTCACCCTGGAGTCAGGAACACATACAAGCATAAGAATTTGTAACCAAGTGTGAACCAGAGTATAAACTGCCACCTGGGACAGGCCACAGTGAGTGCCAGCGACATTTACCCCATCTTTGCGAAACACCCTTGCTTTTCCCTTTGGGGAGCTCTCCCTTCCCCACTCTCAATCTGTGGTTGGACAGAGCTGAGCCTCCTTCCCCAATGGCTTCAGACATGGGCACAGGACGTGGTCCTGGCCGATGAGTGCCGGCCTGGAACTCTCCGGGAGCAGCTAGGAGTAAGGATACTGTTCCATGAGGGCTGCCAGGTAGGTGGGATAAAGCCAACAGAGGCCAGTGGAGCCTGAAGGCGGCCGTGCCTGGAGCAGGCGTAAGCCCTGACTCTCCCTCTTGCTCCTACCTCTCGCTGCCTCGATGAGCACCTTCAAGCCTCCGTGTTCCTGCACAATCATCTTGGCATGGTCGTGGGCGTGGCCAAAGGGCACACGGATGTCATCATCAAAGGTCATGACGCGGAGCGCCCAGCAGGCCTCCCTGACCACGTCCGCACAGCAGCCATGCCGGGTGATGGCGTGGGTCAGCAGGGGCAGCACGCCAGCCTTCACCAGGCTCTGCCGATTCTGCTCGTGCTTCAGACAGGCGTGCCGTACACAGCGTATCCCAGAGCAGAGCAGATCAGCTGCGCTGGCATTCTGGGCCAGCGTGGCCACCAGCAGCTTTAGGCCCTGGGTGTCCAGGAGGTCGGGCTGGCTGTCGATCAGGGCTGACAGGGCGTTGAGGGCCTGCAGCAGGAGGCCCTGGTCTCCCACGGCAGCCAGCTTCCAGGCAGCGAGGAGGATGGGGTAGGCGCCCTTCTGGGCTGCCAGGAAGCGGCAGGCCTTGTGCTGCTTGCATTGTTCGCAAAAGCGGGCAAGGTGCACGGACACCTCCTGGGGGCGGGAGCAGGCTACGGACTCCTGCAGGTTGTCCAGGACCTACAGAACACAGGAGAAACCTGTGTCAGCTCAGCCCAAAGAGAGCCACAGGGCTGCACGGCTGCAGCATCCCCTCCTCCAGGGTCTGGGCCTGCACTGGTTCTGTGAGGCCAGTTCCAGCCGTGGCAGCTGCCACAGCTGTGCTTGTAGGAGCCTTGAGCTTCAAAGGCCACTTAGAGGGAGAGGCCCAGCCCTCTCAGTGTCCCTGCCAAGGAACCACACAAAGTGCAGATGTACTGAACATTCCAGCGCTGCTTGCCACTGCGTGAGAGGCCCCAAGTGACACCAAGAGAACCATCCAGCTGAGCTCAGTCAACCCAGTAGAACTGTAAGAAACAATAAATGGGCTGTTGTTTTTGGTTGCTTGTAGGGTTTCCGGGTGGGAATTCCCGCCCATTCTCTGGAATGTTTTTCGCTTTCCCGTTCCCGAATCCCAAGATATAAACTGTGTTCTGTTCTCCACAATGAATCGTTCCCACAAAGTAACGGCCGATACTACCAACCACCTGGGCTCAAGGAGCCAATTTTCCCGATTTCCCGACCAACTTTTCTCGGGATTCAGGAACGGGAAAGCGAGAAAAATTCCTGAGAACAGGTGAGAATTTCCGCCTGGAAACTCTAGTTGCTTGTTACATGGCTATACACCAATGGCCAGTTCTCCGAAGAAGGCGAAAGCTGCCTTTGCCAGACCTGCTCACACATGTTTCCTGTTTGTCTTTCTCATACATTCCACAAATATTAACTGAGCATCCGCCAAATGAAACCACATTGGTTCACTCAAATTCAACTCTAAGCCCTTGGGGGAAAAATAATAATGAGAGAAAACAATCTGAACAGGACAGACAGGACTAGCTGCTATTCAACTCCATGTCTTCAGGGCCTGCCTCAGCAGGAGCTCAAGATGAATCCGTGCCCCTGGAGTTTCTGAAATAATTTGCACCCCAGCCTACCCCCACAGTAAGGGTGTTTCTACAGATCCCCTCAGCCCAAAGGCCTTTGATGTAGTTCAAATGCCCTGAAAGGCAAGGAACCTGTCAGCCAAGCCGCACTGGGATAGATTTGTGAACTTAACTGAGCATATGTTAAAATGAAACAGAATACCAAGAGATAGATTAAAATGGGAGCAGTGACTTGAATAGGCATTCCTCCAAAGAAGATTCACGAATGGCCAATGAGCACAGGAAAAGGTGCTCCCCCTCACTAATCATCAGGGAAACACAAGTCAAAACCATGAGATACCATCACACCCTGCAGGATGGCCACTATGAAAACAGAAAATAACCAGTGTTAGCAGGGACGTGCAGAATTGGAGCCCTTGTGCACTGACGGAGGGATGTGAAATGGTGTAGCCACTTTGGAAAACAGTCTAGCAGCTCCTCAAAAAATTAAGTATAGAATTATCATATGATCTAGCTATCCCCCTTCTGGATATACACTCAAAAGAACTGAAAGCAGGGTCTCGAAGAGAGAGATGTTTGTACATTCATGTGCACAGCAGCATTATTCAAAATAGCCAAAAGGTGGAAGCGACTCAAGTGTCCATCGATGGATGAATGGATCAACAAAATGTGGTCCGTCCATACAATGGAATATTATGTAGCCGTAAAAAGGAAGGCCATTCTGACACCTGCTACAGCATGGATAAATCTTGAGGACATTATGCTCAGTAAAATAAGCCAGACACAAAAGGACAAATACTGCAAAACTTCACTTATATGAGGTCCCCAGAGGAGACAAACTCAGAGGCATAATGTAGATGGCGGGTGCCAAGGGCTGGGGGAGGTGGGAAACGGCAGTTCGTGCTTAACGGGGACAGTGTCAGTTTGGGCAGACAAAGGAGTTCTGGACATGGCTGGTGTGATGGCTGCACAGCGGTGGGAATGTACTAATGCCACTGAGCTGTGCACTTAGAAATGGTTAAGATGGTCGGTTTTATGGTGTGTTTTTACCACAAAAACAAAACAAACAGAGGTTGTGGCACTTTAGTTGGAACCCTGTAAGAAACTTGAAAAGCGTATGACACAAGTGCCATGGGGACACAATATACTAGAGTTACAACTATTCTATATAATCAGATAAAGAGAGGAAAGAAAATGACCAATATTTGCACACTGGTGGCTATCAAATTTATGGGAAATCTCTTCTTGTCCTGGGTCTTATCACAACGCGGAGTCTGAGTCAGCTGGCTATGGGGGTTGTCTTCACAGTGCCTCAGTGCTGCCTGTGACCTCAAAACCCTGCAGGTTGGCTGAGCAGAGGACAACTGCTAATGTGGAGGTGGCAGAGAAACCTGTGCTCCACCTGTGACGGCTCAGCATGGTGACAGGGCTCTGTCCTCCAACCCTGGGGTCATTCTCTCTATGACTGATGGCTTTTATTCTGCAACTTCCCACACATAAAACCGGCCAGCCTCACTTTCTACTCAGAGTTTCAAGACTTCATCTGGAAGCCATTACAATAGAAGCATATGAGGATGATGCCCATCATCCTAGGGGTGGTGTGCAGTGTCAGACCTCTTAATTGGGCCAGGGAGTAACTCACTGCTGGCATTTGATACGCAGTAGTGAATGAGTGAAGGACTGCAACCATAATATGCTCACTACTTGGCTATGTTTTTGTTTTAATATTCAACTATAGTAGTGTTTCAAAAGTTAAATGAAGAATAAACTCAAATATAAAAGCTCTGACTGCCCTGTATGTATGATGACTTCAGTGTGCAAGATAAGTTTAATACCTGTAAAAACTAAAAAAAAAAAAAATTTCCCTAGTATCTGTTAGGCCATACTATGTAATTCAGTTATGTACATGGACTAGCTTAGACTGAAATGCTAGGTATGTGTATTGACTTCAGTGTATGACCCTTAATTGTTAAGCCATGAAGTTAAAATTCTGTATTAAAACTGGCAAAGAACTTAATTTGTAGAGAAGTGTTAGTCATTATAGTTGTATTAAGTGGGATTCATTGTGATGCTTCTGCATTAATTCTATTGCCTCAATGTTACTAGAAGATGGCATTCTACAGAATTTAGCCTGAAGTATCAGTGCCAGAAATGATACCTTTCTAAAGAAGGGGTTTATAATCTGCTTCTTGAGGGCTTGCACTTTTACATTCCCTTCTACCGTGCCATCTTTTTTTTAAATATACACAACTATATGAGTCTTTGGTTGCATTTTTTCCCCTTCTCTTTAGACCATGGTAAGCCTCAAGAGTAGTGACTTCCAGAGCAAGCTAACTTAGAAGTTATAGGGATGAGACCTTTACATGGAGGAGTAATTTGCATGCATGAGATATAAGGAAGGTATTTTTTAGGTCTGTTACAGGCTTACTTTACATCATTTAACTTCTGCTCCAAGTAACTGTAATTCAATGTTAGTACTAATAGCAAATTATAATGAATAGCTTTAATTGTATGTTTAAAAGTCATGTTCACAAGCTTAAATCTGGTATCAGAATTTAAGCAATTCTTGAAATGTACGAATGTCTCCTTAATATACTGATTACAAAGCAAAAAAAAAAAAAAAAAGACTTCATCTTGGTTTTATTTCTACGAGTCTGTTACAACAAACAACTTCATAAGTCTAGCTGATTCATTTCAAAAGGCAGCATCACAACGTTGAATTTTTCTCCCTCCACAGACAAGCAGTTTTTGTGCATCAGAACTAAAACACACAAGCAGAGGTCAACAGTGCCGCGGGCATATGAGAAGGGCTGGGAGATGCCAACGCCAAAGTGTGTGGCACCACCCGCAGGGAGGGGCGAGAAGGAGGCTGGTGGGATGCACAGGACAGGGACTTTCAGACGTTACTATAAATGCCTGAGAATTGCTTGAATCTTTTATGCCAAGAACATATTCACATTGTCTTCTGTAAAGAAAAATAAAATTTTACAAGTGAAATTAAGAAAAATCAGAGAGCAAAGGCTGGAAACAAACAAGGAGTTTCCTATACTGCTGGTAGAAGACACTCGAGCCATTCTCTGAGCTTGGCTTCCCTGAGAGAGGGACCTGGGTCTGGGTCCCAGCTCTGCCCCTCACTGGCTGTGACCATAGGTGAGTCAGTTATTTTTGGGAAGCCTCAGATTCCTAACCAACAAAATGGGCTAATTATAGATTGAGATCATGTGTTTTAAGATTTCGTATGATGCTGAGCACCTCAGAAGTACTCAATGATTGTTAGAAATCATCGTTACTGAGATCTTTCATATATAAAGGGCATCAACAAATCAATAAGAAAAAAAAAAGATGAAGCACCCATAGAAAAATTGCCAGAAGACAAGATCATTTAAAAATACATTCATCCTTACTAGCAAAGAAAACAACGAGATGATTTTCACAAAAGCTCTGTAAGGCAGGAGATGGTGAGGACCCTGAGGACGGGGAGAAGCAAGCACCTTGCCTTTAGTCAGAGCTGGGATCACACCCAGGGCTGTCTCCTCCAACTTCCTCTTGTATCACTACACTCCCCCGCTGCCTTATCTTTGGATCTCAATTTCCCCATCTGTAAAATAGGGATAATAATCCCAACCTTGCAGGTGTCTTTGAGAGAATAACTGAGATAGTACAAGGAAAGCACCTTGCACAGCAGTGAGTTCATAGCCCCTTCTCAAGAAACACAAGAAGCTTCTGCTGTTTTCAAAAGAGCTTACCATTTCATGCATGACCCTAAGGGAAGGACTTAACTCCTGTGAGCTAGATGTTCCCTGTTTGGGTTGCTAGAAAACAAGGGCAGGCTGTGAACCTCCACTTCCCAGTAATGCAGGGATGCCACTGGCTACCCTACAGGCCAGTTTAAGAGCTACGAGTCGGTGCTCAATAGGTAACAGCCTTACCATGACCCCACTGAGCAAACTCGATGGTAGGAGGGCCAGAGAGAAGCTCCTCCATGGTGCCCTCTACCAGCAGGCTCCTAACACCAGGGAAAACCATGAGAGCTATCCACCCCCAAGAGTCCCTAGACATGGACTCAGGGAGGCCTGGCTGCAAACTCGGGCTGCCTGAACACGCTGGGCAGGCCCTGACCTTCGGAGCTTACGTCTGCCATCTGGGAACCAGGGAAAAGGTACCACTGAGAGACCATTACAAGGTGATATGTGAGGTACCACACGTGGTCAGCCCTGACCACATGGGCCGCCCCCTCCTACCTGCAAGATCTCGTGTGTGGGCTCCTGGGGTCCATCTGCAGAGACTTTGGGCGCCATCTTTATAATGTTGCCCAGATTGACACCTGTAGGGATGAGGAGGAGTCAGGAAACAAGTGTGGCTGGTCGGGGTCACACCTCACGTCCCTTCTGCTGGGATGACCCACTCTGGAGACCTTCAGGACTCTGCCCAGGCCCCCACCACCACACTCTCCACCCAGACCAGACAGACTTAACAGCCACATCCACACGGAAAGTGTGGGGTGGAGGGGGGGGCTTTGCCCCTCAGCCCTGTCCAGACAATGGGAGCAGAGCAGTAGCAGAGCAGAGCCCACCATCACTGTAGTGAGAGGCACATTCTGCCTGGCGGGTTGAAAGGGGAGAGGACCCCACAGCCTTTTCCCTTGGTATTCCCATCATTCCTTCCCCTGGCTGCATCCCTGCCCTCACTGGCACCCCCAAAGGAAACCCCCACTGTGTAGGACACTTCTGGGTACCCCTCCAGACGCTGTCCAGTGTCTATATCCCACTCTGTGACCGGGACACCAGCCTCTGATCTCTGAGGCTGGATTCCTGGGCTCCCTTGCCCTCCAGTGTCTGCCTGGGTTTGGCCAATGGGGAGCTGGATCGAGCCTGCCTCTGCCAGGTGACCCTCACCTGTCACGGCCTTTCCTGGGGCAGGAGAGGTCCCTGCAGGGTCTCCTAATCTTGTCCACATCACTATAAACAACTCCCTCTTAGCCACTCCCTCCATGGCCTGGTTTGAGCATGACACCTGTTTGCACAGGTGGGTAATCAACATGTACTTCTGCCTTCTTGAACTCAAGCATGGGTGCAGGTGGAGCATGGAGGTAGGTGGCTCTATTTCTTGAGAGGTGGTCAGGATATGTCTGTTCAAGGAAGTGACAATTAAAAGGACACCCACCTTGAAGAATCCAGCCCTGCAGATGCCTGGGTAAGGTCCAGGCAAGTAGAGGGTGGGCGCCAGCCTGCCTGGGGCAGAGTGTGGAGAGGGAAAGGGGCCCAGGGCTGCCATGCCTGGCGAGACTGGGCCATAGCGAAACAGCACTCTCGCACGTTAAGAGCCATGGAGGGGGCTGTCGAGCAAAGAGCCGGACCAGCGCCGGACAGAGCCGCACCATCTTACCTTGTGATTCAAACTGCTCCACAGCCTCTTTCAGTGCTTCCTCTGGCCCCATCTCAAATTCCTCGATGTTCTCAAGAACAGCTGCATCGAAGGTCTCCTGGGTGATGTGCTTGGAGGCCATCTTCATCCCATGTGCATGGAGCCACAGGGGCCTGATAGACGCTCCTGAGCTGAGAAGTTAAGGTGAGAAGAAAGCTTCATCGAGGGCAAGAGGGTAGCTGGGAGCCTGGCCACCATTTAAGGAGCATCTACTGGGGCTAGAGCTGTGTGACCACCTTGGAAAATTCTTACAACCTGGATCACAGGATAGAGTGACATCCCAACATCCCCAGAGCTTCAAAAACTGCAGAAAAGGACAGGTAGTTTACTACATTTTATTAGAACGGGGGAATGTTAATATAATTATGTCCTTATAGTAAAAAATAATAGCTTAATAACATATGATTGTTATATAAAATAATAAAGTAGTATTATAATACATCATTATATACGATATAATCATGACATATTAATATTATTAAGCTATTATTTTATCTTTATTATTTTTTACTATAGTATATAGTAATATTTTATATATATACACTAGGATATATATGAATATCCTATATATACTATATACTATATTGTACTGTAATGTAGTAAATATGATTATGTTGTATATAATGATTACATGTAATATATGACTATAACTATACAGAAGGTACCAAAAAAAAGTATACACATTTTAAGAAAGGAAAAAACTATTCAAATTGTAATACTCAATGTATACCGATAACAAAAGATGACTACAAGTCACATTTGACTTCTGCGATTACAATAGGTGCTCACAAAAGCGTCCAAACACTTCTGATTACAGCGAATTACTGCTTTAGCAATGTTGACCAAAGTGTCCACTTGTATACATTTTTTGGCACCCCCCAATATATTACTTTATTATATAGTTATGTTTGTATATAATTGCATAAGATGTTATAATAACATACTGTTATACTAATCAAATTTAAAATAAAAAATAAAAAGGATAACTCAAAAGCTAATAGAAAGAGTCACCTGTAAGGAGAGGTAGAGAAAAGGGTGGTGAGGACAGGACTAGAAGCTGGATGTTCTCTCTGAACGTACTTGTTTTACAGGTTTGAATTTGGAACCCATGTAAATGCTTTATGTGGTTAGGAAAAGAAATAAACCAATGTAAATGAAAATAAAAATAAAAGCAATCCCTAAAAAGCAAGAATAAAATGAAGTCCAGGAATATAACAGTATATCTGCACCAATCAGATCACTTCATGTGATTTTAAAACAGTTATATAACTGTACATTCTTACTGGGTTATATGCTAAGGATAGTATGAAATACAAAAGAAAATTCAACAGTTTTCAGTAATCATGTTATTGGAAGTATTAGTAATATTATTCTGAAACTTTATAGATGTAGCAAGTAAGTATTAATGTTTATGTCATTAGGAACCAGCATAAAAGAAAAAAGATTCTAATGTAAGAAAATCAAAGAAGTTAAAAACTCAGAATTCCTAAATTTGAACTGGAAGTATCAATGCAAATTCATGATGTATATTCTCTTAAGCAAACTAAAAAAAACTATTTTCTTGTGTACCAACTGAAAAATGCCTAGGAGAAATGACACCACAGCAGCAATGAGCACCCCAAACACGAACTGTGGTCTCTAAATACCATAACCAGGGCTCCTGGAAGAATGGCCTGCTCAGGTCTGGGCAGGAAATGGGCCAGAGGAGCTGGGAGCATCTTGTGAGAGCAGAATACAAGGAAGCTTCTAAACACCTTCAAGGTCATGTGGCGGCCGGATAGCTCAGTTGATTAGAGCATAAGCTCTCAACAACAAGGTTGCCGGTTCAATTCCCACATGAAAACGGCGACTGGACTGGGAGCTGAGCTGCACCCTACCCAACTGCGTTGAAGGACAATGACTTGACTTGGAGCTGATGGGCCCTGGAGAAACGCACTGTTCCCCAATATTCCCCAATTTAAAAATTAAAAAAAAAGACCATCAAGGTCATGTCAAAGGACTTGGGAGCAAACCCTCAGGGGCACCAACTAACTAAAGATGGGTCAAGCGAACATTAAAAAAAATCCAATAGATATCAAAATCAAAATCTGTGTGTTCATAATAGTTTTAAAACAAGCCCAGCTTATTCTTCTGAAAATTGGCAAATAAAGAATCCACCATTTATCCCGCTTCCCTCACACAAGTGGGTATCTGTTTACAAAGAGAGGATGAGGGAAAGTTCTGACTTGTAGATGAATTTCAGCTAACTGAGCAAACAGGACAGACCTAGACGATGATCCCTGCAGGCTGAAAACCATGAGGTACAAAACTGATGGGGAACCTGACATTGGGTGGACAGTACCTGTGTCCCCCGTATTATTTCGTTATCAAAAGAGAAACCCAACACCACCTGCCTCCTGACCAGATCGCAAGGCACCTGTGAAGTCAGTCATCCTGCCAAAACCTCAGATCTGAGTCTGACTATACATCCAGTGGAACTTTGTGCAACGACAGAGTATTATTACGTATCTGTGCCGTCCAGGTGGGATTGAACAGCTGAAATGTAGCTAGTGCCACTGAGGAAGGCAAGGTGTACTTTTACTTAATTTAAATGCATTTTAATGTAAATACTTACAGGGGATGGAGGCTACCATATTAAAAGCACAGCTCTAGAGCTAATGACCAGTTCATAGGAAGTAGAAGGCAGACAAATATATCTGAAATGTAACACAGGAAAGCTAACACTGATACAATATTATTTTCTAATATACATTCCGTGATCACCTGCCTCAATTGTCCTAATATAGTCTTTTCTGGTCTGGGTCCATTCTAGGATTACACAACACAGAAAGTGTGGTAGGGGGACAGAGGCATGGGGGTACTAGGACAGCAGGATGGGAATGTGGCAAAAATCCGAGTGCAAATTTGGGCCGTATGGAAAACAGGTCATTCTAGCCTGTGCTCCTCCTTACAGAGGTGGCGCAGGACGTGAATATTCCATCTGTGTTGGTGCAGACACTCCGGGAAGGAGGAGGACAGGCTCCGAGGCCAGCGGGGGCAGGGGAACGACACCCACATCCAGGGCTTTCTATGTAACCTCCCTGTTCATCAATTCCCTCACGGATGACACGGGGAGAAACACAGAATCTACCTCATAGGGCTATAGTAAAAATTCAACTGGTTAATTCCTAAAAAGCAGTTAGAACAGGATTTGGCATAGAATCAGAGCTCAACAAACACTGCCTATTAGTTCCTTTCCTTTGTTGCTTGAGAGGTAATACAGCCAGTTTATTAGTGGAGGTGGGAGCAGAAGGGCACGAAACACCCCACGTCGCTCCCTTGCAGGGAGTCAGTCTCCCATTCCTTTGTGTCCCAGAACAGGAAGCCTGTTTAGGGATTGCTAAGAGTTTTCAAGGTCAAAGGTGAAGGAAAATATTAAGGATTTTCTGATTTGAGATAGGGAGTCCAGGCTGGTGACGGTGGAGTGTTCCATGGCCAGCTGAGGGATAGAAATTTCGGAGCTGGTACCACAGGCGGGGCTCTGCTCCTGGCTCTGCCACCTGACGTTGCTTCCACTGCACTGGCCGTGCTTCAGACCCAAGTGGGCTCACGGTGAGTGGCCGCTGTGTCACACAGGCACGGTCCTAAAGGGGAATGCCATTACGCCTACTTTACAGATGAGGAATCTGAAGGTCAGCGAGGTACGAACCTGCCGGAGTTCACCCAGGCAGTAAGAGGCTTGGCCATCATGCACACCTGGCTCATTCACACCTTTCCTCCACCTGCGTCCTCTAAGGCGCTTCTGCCAGGACGTCCAGGCCTCCTCCTCCTGGGAGCCTTCCCTGGCCGCTCAGAGCCTGTGCTCTCTGGCCTTGCTCCGCACCCCCCACGCCCCCCACCCCATAAACCTCCCTCTGCCCAGCTCTGAGCTCATCTGAGCTGGGGAGATCACTGCCTGGCCCTGAGACCACCCCAAAGGTCCTCGGGATCTCCTAGGTCTGACATGGGGCGGGCGGGGGATGAAAGTTATCTGGAGCACGTGAGAAAGATGGTGCCTGAGAATGGTCATCTGGGAGCCACCTGGGCCAGGCCAAGAGAGAGGGGAAATGACCAGCTCCCACAACGGGCTCAATGGGTTGGGAGAAAGGAAGGAAATTAGCAAGGCCCCCACCTGCTCATCAAGAAAGTGGTGCCGAGAAACACGGGGGGCTCCTTCCCCCAGCCGGCCACACCTACCCGGTTCAGGCACCATCCTCCCCAATGCGTGGCCTCGCCGACCTCCTCCCGGCCACCTCCGCTGTCTCCCCACCACAGACACTGCCTCACTCACCTGCTCAGTGTCGTGCCGGGGTCCCGGCTCTCTGGGAACCACACCGCCTCCTTACCAGCTCTTCTCCTACCTGGATCCCCTCACCCGGGCGTCCCTGTCTCTTTCTCATCCTTCCCAGCTATTCAAGGGGCATCCTTCATCATCACGCTGGTCCTGGCTCTCCTTTCACATCACTCTTTTATCATGTGGATGTAATGTCCACCTGCAGTGTCGCGGTGCATTTACTGATTGGCTTGCACTGTCTAGCCGCCTCCCCAATGAAATTTAACTCCACGAGAGCTGGGCCCAGTCCATTTTGCTCCCCACCTTCTCACCCCTTTCTAGGGCGCGGCCGGGCACGCCACAGAGCCCCACTACACAGGTGGGGGATGAAACGCGAACGGAGGCCCGCGAAGTGGGGCGTTTTGTCCCCGGGCGGCTTCTGTGAGAGTCTTTCATTCCCCCAAACCAAGACCGGCCCACGGTCACCAACCCGACCCTGCGGCCCCCAGCCCCCGCCCGGCGCGCAAGGGGTCTCGGGGCTCCCGCTTCTCACCCGGTCTCCGCCGCCACGTGGGAAAGGGTGGGGCTCGCGTCTGTCCCCGGCGGCGCCGCCGCAGGCGCCTTCCGGCCGCCGTACGCGCGCAGGCGCGCTTGCGCAGCTTCGCCTCAGCCTCCCTCAGGTGGGCGAACCGCTCCCTGAGTGACCAAGGGTGGCCATGAGCGCAGGTAAAGCCAAGAGGTGCCAACAGTTGCGCGGAGGCGGCGTCTCTGCTGCTTTTTCCGGGCCCCTCTGTGGCCGCCGCCCCAAACAGGGAAATTTTTCTCCTCGGGATACGCCTCCCTGGAGGAGCGAGCACTGCGCCTGCGCAACAGGGTGCGGCGGCCGCCGCCTGCGCCTGTGCACTAGGGCTCGGCGGCGGCCTGCGCCTGCGCGGCGCTGCGGAGACCGTTGGCTCATTTGCATGTCCCCGCCTCTCCCGGCGGTGGAGGCTGAGAAGTCTGAGACAGCGGCGGGGGCGACTCCGCGCGCGGTGGGCTCGGGGTGAGGCCTCCGCACGGGTATCGTCGGTGGGTGGGCCCCGGGGTGGAGGACTCGGACGCGGCCCTCGGGGGCCTGGGTCCCCACGCGTCCCCGCGGTTGCGCCGCAGGCTCGGCCCTCGGGCTGCGCGGCGGCCGCGCCCCGCCCGTGGAGACCTGAGGGGCGATCCGCGGCCTTACGGGCCCAACACCCCGTTTGCTTCATCCTCGGAGGCCGGGAGCAGGCGGGCCGCACCCGAAGGGTTTCATTCATTCCCTCGCTCATTCATTTCACCCCAGCCCAGAGCGGCCCCCCGTGCGGCGGTCACCGCGGCCGGGCGCTGTACCGGGGCCTTTGCCATTTTAACGGGTTCAGGCCCCCCCATTAGCTGCCCATTCCATAGACGGGGAAACGGAAGCACAGAAAGGTTAGGTCGGTTGATGTGGTTCCGGGCCGCCCTGGCCTGGAGACCCTGCCCTTCGCCAGCAGAGAACAAGGGGCACCCTAGGCGAAGGGCTGAAGGGTGGGAAAGGGGGTGCCGGGGCGAAGGAAGACACTGAGGCAAGCGCGGGCGTGGGTCTTCGGTTGCACGTTTCAAGTTGGAAGGGATGTCTTGGTGGTTAAGGACAGGCCGCCACCGCGTTCCTCACTGTTGCTTCTTTTTCCGTCTTTTCTACTGAATCTTCAGGTCTTTGTCCTCACTACCAGGGCCCTGTGTGCCGGATTCCAGCCCGGGCTGGCTGACCTTGGGGTGGGGGTGGGGGTCCCTTAGCCCGAGGCTCCCGTTTCCCCATTTCCTCTTCTGTTTAAGGTCATTCATAACTGGACCCACTTCACTGGGTTATTGCAAGAAGTAAAGGAGATGATGCGCGTCCCTTCCCTACAACTCTCACTGGTCGGAGATTCTGCCACTGGCTTGAGAGGCTTCTCTCCGAGGGGACGAGGGGACGTTGGTTCTCAGAGCCTCTTGGCCCTGGGTGAGACATGGCAATGATCACGCCTTTCCTACCCACCATGTGCGATGCTTATGCTCCCACTCCCCTACAGGGTTATGTTCAGTGAAGTGATGTGTGTTGCTTCGTGCAGCCCGCCAGCAACGCACATGGCGGTTAGGGATTGCTTTCATAGAGCTTCTTGTAAGGGATTCTGAGAAAATGGGCTCAGAGAGGCAAAAGAACTTGTCCCAGATCACCATGCTCTTCTTGCTCCTCCTCAGCCAACACACCCGTGAGCTTCCTGAGGGCAGAGGCCCCTTACAATAATCCTACCTTCCTCTGTGGTACTGTGCGGGATTATGGATCACTGCCTGGTTGCTTTTAGGATTAGGAGAAAGAGAGAGCAGGCTCTGTGAGCAGTACTTGTCATTCCTAGTGTCTTTTTCCCCCCTCCTCTCCCTGTAGGTTTTGAGAAACATGGCAGCAAGGCGAATTGCACAGGAGACTTTTGATGCCGTATTACAAGAAAAAGCTAACCGATATCACATGGATCCCAGCGGTGAGGCTGCAGGTGAAGCTCTGCAGTTTAAAGCTCAAGGTAAATTGAAGTGCTTGATTTGGGGGGTCAGGGGTAATCGGGCATTTCGGGTTGGGACAGGAGGATTTCAGTGCCTTGGGCAAACTGCAATTCCTTTGATCCTTATTTGTTGAGGGGAGATGAAGTTTTCTCTGGGTCTACATGTGAAGTCCTTATGCTGAAGAAGGTGCCCTCCCCCACCTAAAGAAGGGTTTTTGAATCAGGCTCCTGGCTCCATCCCCACCACCGCTGCCCAGTTCTGGCCTGGATTATTGCAGTAGTCTCCTCCTGAACGGTCTCTCCACTTCGGGCTTCATTCCCCTCAAATCTGCTCGCACCACAGATCCACTAAAGCCAACCTTGCTGGACCAAGGTCCTGCTTAGACTCTTGGGACTCACCACTTCAGGATACATCCTCAGACAAACACAGCAGCTGCGAGGTAACAGTGTGTGCAAGATAGGAGGGCGTGGGGGGTGAGGAGCTGCGGAGCTGCCGAGAGGAGGCCTTGCCTGAAAACATGTCCCTTTGGAAAATATTGAAACATCATGCCAGCAGAATCAAAAATGGTGCCTACACACATGGTAGGACGACATGGAGGTCCCTCACTACCGCACCTGAGGCTCCCAACCCTGACTCCCTGCCTTGGGCTTCACGTTTCAATGAGACTGGGCCATCTGTCTATGCTTGGAATCCCACCTCTGCCTGGTTGATTCCCTCAGGCACTAAGGCCCAGCTCACAGGTGCCTTCCCCCCAGGAAGCCGCAGCAGACCTTGAGGTTGATTTGGTTGCCCTTCCCGGCCCCAGGAAGGTACGCTGTGCACTCATGCCTCTACTGGGGGCTGTCCTCTCAGGCCTGTGCTGCTCACTGCTCCACGAGTCCCTGAGCCAGCCTCGACGTGGAAGAGGGTTTCTCAGTATGGGTTGAGTAAGGCTGAAGGGCTCCAGGTAGGGGTAACTCTTGTTACATGCTTTGGACCTGGAGAAACCAAGGCTCAGAGGCTGTCTCCTGATTCTGAGTGTCCAAAAAGTACGTGCATGGGACACAGAAACGTAGCTGTTATAAAAGACTGGAAGAATGAAGAAGTACTTAAGAGTAAAACGTAAAAGTCCTCTTAGCTGCCTCTTTCACCCTCGGAGGTCACCACCTTTTTGGTAGTCTACGCATCCTTTAATTCTTTTAGTGATATATTTATGTGTTCATGTATATACAGGCAGACACGTCATGTGTACATGTACATGTATATATGGAGATCTAAATCTTGGCATCTTTATCTAGAGACTTCACACCGATACGTACTTTGTTACCTCAAGTAAGTTTGTGGGGGAGGACGAGAAACCAAGCAGGATGCTAGATAGTTCTGGAACCATCTCTTTGTCACAGAGCTGCATGGTCCATTGGTTGGCCTTTCTCTGTGTCTCTGCTCTACTCCACTTTTCCGATGCCTTGGTTTACAGGGCATCAGAAAATCCTGTCGTGCAGAAACCAGCCCCCACTCTTCCTGTGCTGCTACCACCCTCGCCACATCATCAGTACCTGGATCATCTCAGTGGACTCCTCCTGGAACATCCACATCTACTCGTGGTCTGTTCCTGCACAGTAGCCAGCGAGGTCAGCCCTCTGCTCTGGACCCTTATGTGGCTTTCCAGCTCACTCAGAACATTCCAGCATCCAGAACGATTGTGGTCCTCACTTGATCTAGTACCTCCCTTCTCTTCACATCTCCTGTCGTAGTGGTTCCCGAAATTTGCTGCACGTTAGAATCATCTGATGCCCAGGTCAAACCCCATGCTGATTAATTAAATCAGGGTGGGGTGTGTGTGTCTCTCTCTCTGTCTCCCCCCCACCCCGGACTCCAATGTGCAGCAGAGTTTAGGAGCCACCTTCTTACCACTTTTCCCCTCGTTCCCTCTGTTCACTTCCAGCACATTCCTCCCCTGCTGGTCCCATGTAAGGGTTTTGTCTTCACGGTCTCTCTGCTAAGAAGTCTTCCTCCATAACTGTATGGCCCCTCACATCAGGCCTCCGCTGCTCAGTATATTATCAGAACTGCCCTCCTCGACCAGCCTGTCTAAAGATAGTTTTCCCTCTCAAGTTCCCACCTGCTTGATATTTCTTATTGGCACTTCCTTATACCTGATGGATTTTTGTTTATTGTTGGCTCCCTCAAGTGACAAGTCCAGGAGAGCAGGGACTTTGCTGTCTCCTTTCCCTGCTATACCTTCAGTTCCTTGAGCAATGCCTGCACACAGTAGGTGCTCAGTAAGTACTGCTGAGTAAATAAACTTGGATTTATACAAAGATTTGTTTTCCTGCGGCCTCTTGCCCCATTACTACCTCCTGGCATCTCTCTTCCTTTTCATTTGACTTTTTTGATTTGACTTTCTGATTCAAAGCAGAAAGTTAGAAAGGCACTCTGCAAAGTCTCCCTGAGGCCCATAGTTCATTTATGTTCCTAGCTTCTTACAGAGTTTCTTTCTACATGAATAAGCAAATGCAAATACAGGTACGTATTTTCCTCATTTTCACACAGAGGAAGACAAAAGTACACTATTCAATTCCCATTGTGTCCTCTCGATGGCTCGTTTAACTGGTGCCTTCCCTCTCTGCTTCAATCTGTTTTTTCAGAGGATCAGTTGGCCCAGTGGACCTTTCTAAGGGTGTGTATCAGCCATCTTTGGGTCAGATGCTCGGCTGTGGTGGGTGCAGTGTTACACGTGTCTCCTGACTCAGTGTCAAGTGTGTGCCGAGAGTTCCTGTTAGAAGGCAAGAAGTGGGGGGCAGCTGGATGGCTCAGTTGGTCAGAGCGGGAGCCAGTTCGATTCCCACATGGGCCAGTGAACTGCACCCTCCACAACTAGATTGAAAACAACACCTTGAGCTTAGAACTGAGCCGCCGGTGAGTGACTGGTTGGCTCAGTGGTTGGAGCACGGTGCTCATAACACCAAGGCTGCCGGTTCGAGTCCCACATGGGCCAGTGAGAAGCAGCGGCTTAAGCTTGGAGCTGAGGCTCAGGTAGATGGCTGGTTTGCTCAGTGGTTAGAGCGCAGTGCTCATAACACCAATGTCACTGGTTCAAGTCCCACATGGGCCAGTGAGCTGCACCCTCCACAACTAGATTGAAAATCAACAACTTGACTTGGAACTAAGCTGTGCCCCACACACACACACACAACTAGATTGGAGGGGGGAAAAAAACAAGAAAAACGATTTGACATCCTGGAAAAACACACTGTTCCCCAATATTCCCCAATAATTAAAAAAAAAAAAGGCAAGAGGGGCAGGTAACCTCCAGAAAACCTGTGTGCTATGTGATAGAGGTAGAAGTATACAAGGGTTCCAGTCACAGTAAAGAAGTCCAGGTTATTTGAGGGCCAGACACCCTTCCCTGAGTCTAAAGGAAGGCTGGTAACAGATGCCCACTGAGCCATGTCAGGAGACCTGGATGAGGGAGGGGCACTGCCGCCCAGCCTCGATGCACTGTCATTGGGGCAGATGCAGGCCCAGTGCTTGTGGGTCTCTATAAGTAGTAAATCCAGGTGTTTAAGGGAAACCGTACAAATGTTGGCAACAAATAGGAAGTTGTAAAATTCACGCAGACAGATCAAGCACTCCAGCTGGCTGGTGGTCTGTGGACCGTCTATTTGCAGCCTCTTGTCTAAAGTACCTTTGTGTTTCCTTTTGGATTGTTTATTTCAGATCTTCTAAGGACAGTCCCAAGAGTCAGAGCAGATATGTATGATGACATTCACAGTGACAGTAGATACACTCTGGGCGGATCCGTAGCTCACTCTCGAGACGCTGGGAGAGAAGGCCTGAGAGGTGATGTGTTTCCGGGGCCTTCTTTCAGATCAAGCAACCCATCTGTAAGCGAAGACAACTACTTTCGCAAAGAGTGTGGCCGAGATTTGGACTTTTCCCACCCTGACTCCCGAGACCAAGTCTTTGGCCACCGGAAATTGGGACATTTCCGTTCTCCGGACTGGAAATTTACACTCCGTGGCTCTTGGGAACAAGACTTTGGCCACCCAGTTTCACAAGAATTGTCTTGGTCACAGGAATATAATTTTGGTCCTTCTGCACTACTGGGGGACTTTGGCTCCTCCAGGCTGATTGAGAAAGAGTGTCTGGAGAAGGAGAGTCGGGATTATGACGTGGACCGTCCAGGGGAAGCAGACTCTGTGCTCAGAGGCAACAGCCAAGTCCAGGGCCGAAGCCGAGGTCTAAACATCGTTGACCAGGAGGGTGCCCTCATAGGAAAGGGGGAGACTCCAGGCCTGCTCACACCGAAGGGGGAGGTCGGGAAACTTGTCACGCTGAGAAGTGTGAGCACAAAAAAAGTACCCACCATAAATCGTATTACTCCCAAAACTCAGGGCACTAACCAAATCCAGAAAACCACCCCCAGTTCTGATGTGACCCTAGGGACAAACCCCGGAATGGAAGACATCCAATTCCCTACTCAGAAGATCCCTCTGGGGCTCAATCTGAAGGACATTCGCCTCCCCAGAAGAAAGATGAGCTTCGACATCATAGATAAGTCCGATGTATTTTCAAGATTCGGAATAGAAATCATCAAATGGGCAGGATTCCACACCATAAAAGATGATGTTAAATTTTCCCAGCTTTTCCAGGCTCTCTTTGAACTTGAAACTGAAACCTGTGCTAAAATGCTCGCCTCATTCAAATGCTCTTTAAAACCAGAGCACAGAGATTTTTGCTTTTTTACTATCAAATTTTTAAAGCACTCTGCTTTGAAAACACCCAGAGTCGATAACGAGTTTTTAAACATGCTTTTAGACAAAGGTGCTGTGAAGACCAAAAATTGCTTCTTTGAAATCATCAAGCCCTTTGACAAGTACATAATGAGGCTTCAAGACCGGCTTCTGAAGAGCGTCACCCCTCTGCTCATGGCCTGCAACGCCTACGAGCTGAGTGTCAAAATGAAAACTCTCAGTAACCCCCTGGACTTGGCTCTTGCCCTGGAGACCACCAATTCTCTCTGCCGGAAATCTTTGGCCCTTTTGGGGCAGACATTCTCCTTGGCCTCTTCTTTCCGTCAAGAAAAAATCTTAGAAGCTGTCGGCCTCCAAGATATAGCTCCCTCTCCTGCCGCATTTCCAAACTTCGAGGACTCCACGCTGTTTGGGAGAGAGTACATAGATTACCTGAAGGCCTGGCTGGTCAGCAGCGGCTGTCCACTGCAGCTCAAGAAAGCCGAACCCCAGCCAACTCCAGATGAGGAGAAAATGGTTCCTCCCACCAAACCTGACATTCAGGCCGAGGCTTCGAGTGGTCTGAGTGATGGTAAGGGAAGCAGCGAAAGTTCTGTTTGTTTTGATTGGTTTTTCATGTTTTCTTGGTATGTCTTTTATTCTCTTGGAGGTCTTTTTACACAGACGTTCTTTAGCCAACTGGAAACAAATCAATTTTAGCAGAAAATTCATATTGGCCAGTGTCTACCCTTCATTCCATAAGCATATATGAGGAATCTTCTGTCTGCCCTAGAAGTCCTTAGACATGTCTCGGTCATAGACTCCTTGGAATCTGATGAAAAGCGGCAGCCCTTGCCAGGAACAATACACACGTCTTTGTATGCAGTTTTGCCTCAGTTTCTGGGGGTTTTGTACCATCCTGCAGCCAAGGTTAAGAAGTCCTGTTCCAACAGGGTCCCCCCAGAAGTATTCCTAAAAGGAAACGTAAACACTTGGCACTGTCTCTGAGTTCCCAGGCTCCTGAGGGGAAGAAATGAACAAAAACTAGCCCCTCCTGTGATGGGATGAAGGGGAAAGTGGAAAGGTCCCAGCCTAACCACGCCTGGAGAGTTGGGGAAGCCAGAGGGAGGTGTGTTTGAGCTGTATTGAGGGACAGACAGCCATCAGCCAGGTCTATCTGTGTGGCGGAGGCACCCGCTCACTTTCTAAACTGGCTAAAGGTCCACAGATCACGTAGGTGGACGGTAACCTGCAGTTAGCAGTCGGCTTACAGGGGAGGAGGCAGGCCAAGCAGGAGGTGTTTCCCCGAAAATAAGACCTAGCCTGACCATCAGCTCTCATGCGTCTTTTGGAGCAAATATTAGTGTAAGACCCCATCTTATTTTACTATAGGACTGGATCTTACATAATACAATGTAATGTAAGACTAGTCTTACATTAATGTTTGCTCCAAAAGACGCATTAGAGCTGATGGGCCTGCTAGGTCTTCTTTTCGGGGAAACACGGTAATAGATGTGACTGGATGTTTGGTGTCCCTTTTCCCTCCCCCTGAGCTCCCAATGTAGCTACTCCCACAGCCCAAACGTCCCAGGACTCATGAGCATACGTAGGGGCCCTGTCCTCTTTCCTCCTGACGTGGTTTGCCATTTCCCCAGCCCAGTGAGGAAGTCACATTTGTCCCTGCATCTCTTCACTTCTCTACACCCTGCTGGAGACTCAACTGGTAGGTCCCACCACAGATGGGTGGCCACACCTACTTCCAGAGGGAGCCTTCCAGGAGGGGACCCAGGGCAGAAGCAGGCCCTGTCCTCCATCACCACCCCCCCAAACTAGTGGAGCAGAAAGTCAGTATAATAGTGATACTTGAGGAAAAGGTCTCCTGCAGCCTAAAGTAGCTCAGCACCGCCCCCTAGTGGTGCTGCTTGGCAGGCTGGCCAGGCGGTGTAGTCTTGCTGTACTGAAAACACTACTGCCTGCCCTTGTACAGGATTGTCAAAGGCCCTTTCTGATGTTTCTACAGTATTTGCTGCATCATGATATTGACCTAATCTGAATTATCTCACTTCTCCCTTGATGTTGGACTCATGCTACCTTTTATTAGAGGCTTCTGGGGCCGAGCAGAACTGGGTTCCCTTGTAATTGGTGTCTACGAGCCTTGGCAGTCCGGGCAGTGGGTGGATGGTTTCCGTTACTGTTGGAAATGCTGGGATGAGCTCTTTGATTGAATTTGTTATTACTTTTGTTTTTATTTTTAAATCCTCCTTGAAAGGATACAGTCTCGGGAGAAGGATTGCTGGGACCCACTTTCTGGCCCTTGCTATGCTCACCTTCTCCAGAGATGGTTGCAGTGACCCACAGATTGTGTTTATCTCTGAAACCTTCTGTTTTTTGAAAAATTACATCAAATTAACAGTTCTGTAAAATGAGAGCCAAGAACAAAAAGGAAAGCAATTTCGAAAGGGAAATACTTACAATAACATGACAATTGAAAGATTGACTTATCCTGTGTAAAGAGCTCCCACTGGTGTTTAAAATAAGCTCAAAACTACACTTCAGACAAAGGCAAGGACAAGACAGTGCAATTACTCCACAGAACAAACTGGAAAACCTCTCCAGTTCAGGGGTGGTTTTTATTGAATGAGTGAACAAATAGACCATTCCGTGCTATTAAAATTAGCAAATATCAGAAAGCTAATCAATATTATTTAAGGACCCAGATGCTCGCTGTGTTGCTGGTGGCATTGTAAATTATAGCCACATTGGAGGAAATTCATACTTTAAAAAATGCTTAAAAAAAAAAAAAATGCTTACTTTTCATCCATTCAGCAAATATTTTCTGTGAATACCCACCTTGGAATCATTGACTTTTTTAATTGGAAAATTTTTCCTTGTAAATTTATGTTTTCTGATCACAGAACACATGTATGTTTATGTTTTATAGATAAAGGACAAAGAAAATGAAATCCTAATAAATCTACCACCCCTAGATAATGTCTGTTAACTTTTAGATATTTCCTTCTGTTTATTTTTTCTATGTGCTCATATGTATGTATCTTTTCTTCCTATTGGGAATCACAACTTAGATAAACTTTTACCTATTTTATACTTAAATACATTTTCTATCTTTACATTTTCTCCTAATGTGAGTATTGAGGTCAGGTGATACAGGAGAAGTGGTGCAGGGTGGCTATATTCCATTTCCTTCCGTAGGACATATGCTCTGTACAGTCACTGTAGGCCTGTCCTGGTGGTTATGCCGTTACAGCTTGTGGGAGCTATTTTGCATATTGGTTTTTAGAATAACATGCCACTTTCCTCTCTTCAATGCTGGCCTCTCCTGAATGAGGATTTTGGTTGCTGGTGCCTGCGTAGCCTCCATCCTAAGCCCCTGACTCAGTTCTGGTCTTCCCAGGCCCCACGTGGTCCAGTTTGTTTCTCAGACAAGCCTTTCTGTGTGTTCCAGCCGTCCCCCAGCGAGCCGATCACAAGGTGGTGGACACCATCGACCAGCTGGTCACACGTGTCGTTGAAGGCAGCCTGTCTCCTAAAGAGAGAGCTCTTCTCAAGGACGACCCTGCTTACTGGTGGGTCTTTAAATGTCGGCCCTCCGAATTCTTCCCGTAGAGCACCTAGTAACGTTTGTGTCGCTGCGGTGGCGTCCAGAGCAGAGGGTGAGGTGTTTGCTATTTTGAGCAGTGGTGTCGGCCAGCGGGCAGAGCATGAGAGTGGGTCAGCTTCCCTTGGCTGCAGGCACCAGCCCTGCTGCAGACCTGCCGTGTAGCCTTCTCCGCCGGGCTTGGAGCTCTGCGTCTCTGCTCTGCTGGTTTAAGGATGAGCTGAGACGTGCATGCAGAGTGAGTGTAAGATGAGGGATATGTCACAGCAGCTGTTTGTCATCTATTGCTACTACTAGTTAAACTGTCTTCCGTTTGCCTTATTGCCTCTTCACATGAATAGACCAACTTTTTAAAATTAAGGTTTTCATCATAAATGCGGTACTTGCTTATAGAGAAAGTGATGCAGTGGACAGCCCACCATTTGAAGGGTGTCACTTCTGAAAATGGCATCTAGGAGCGATGCCTGTCGTGTGCCGGTAGCAGAATGCTCTCATGACTCCAAGGTGACGGGTTCATGTCGTGAGGCCACTGGAAAGAGAAAATGGCACAGGAACCCACCAGTGCTCAAAGCTTCTGGTTGCCCTGTGGTCCCTCTGGGCAGGATAGGTGGCTTGGGCCCAGCTCTGGGTCCTTGGCTAGCAGAGAAGCCATCTCGTAGAAATTGATTGCAGAAGTGTATTTGTAGCAACGATTCGGTCGTGCTGGTGTCCTAGCAATGTCCCACTGCGCCTGTTTTGTTACATAGGTTTCTGTCTGATGACAGTAGTCTGGAGTATAAATATTACAAGCTGAAACTCGCAGACGTGCAGCGGATGAGCCAGACCTCGCCAGGAGCGGATCAGAAGCCGGTGGCAGCAGAGTGTGCAGTCCGGGCCATGCTGTACGCCCAGGCAGTCCGGAGCCTCAAGAAGAGGCTCCTCCCGGGGCGGCGGCGGGGGCTGCTCCGAGCTCCAGGGCTCCAGGGCTGGAAGGTGAGGAGAGCAACCACCGGGACCCAGACCCTCCTCTCCTCAGGCACCAGACTGAAACACCACAGCCGCCAGGCTCCAGGCTCCTTGCAGGGAAAGCTGCCCCAGCCAGATGGAAATGACGCCGCCAAGGGCTGCCTGCCAGACCCAACCAGACCTTCTCCTGGGGACCTCAGCCCGGAAGCCGCAGGCCCGTCCCCCAAGCCAGCAGGAGTGGACGAATCCGAAGCCCCTCAGAGCTCGTCTCCCTGCCTAGCTGCTGATGGTGTGTGCTCACTCCTGTCCCCCTGTTCTGGGCCCCAGCCCCGACTCTCCAGTCTCCAGGGGTCTCTGCAAAGCAGGACACGGTGCGGGGTGGTCTGAGCAGTGAGCAGTAGCAACAGGGACCTAGCTAGGACAGGTGCCTGAGGCGGTGCTTTCTCCTCTTGCTTCTTTGAGGGGGCAGCCAGAGAGTCCTATTGCACGCTTCCTCCTGACCTGAGGGTGCAGCTAACACAGGTTGCTGCCCAGGGACTCTGCGTCCTTGCAGCGTCTTCCTACTGGCCACCATGTGCCTGAGCCTGGGGCTTAGAGCTGCCTGATCAAGTTCTCTCTGTTCTTGCCCTCTTTACATTCTGTAGGGCTGCGCTGTTCTCATTCGGCCTCCTCTCCCCAGGTCTGTGTGTTCCCCCCTCAGGGTTCGCTCACCTACAGTTTCTCCTGAAGTTACCAACTTAGCCCCTTCTGTCTGTCCCGGCTGTTACCTTCTCCCTCTGCAACAGGCCTGCCCCCTGACCAGCGCTCACTCAGCACTAGGTAGGAACGGAGGGGAAAAGCCACACAGCCGCTGTCCTTTCTAGCTGTTGCTATGGAACGAGCAGCTCTAAACTGTGGCTTCGCATAGGAGCCAAGCCTGGGTGAGCCTGCCTGTGTGTTTGTAGGCAGCAGCTGGTTGTCTGGGGCCGGTTGAGGTGATATCCCTGTCACCCCCACCCACCCCATAGCCGCAGCAGTGAGCTGGAGTCGCTTCCCCTGAGGTTGCTGTCAGGCCTCTGGGAGAGGAAGTGGAGGTGCTCGAGGCTTCCAAGTCCTGGGCTGGCACTTCCGCCATGTCCATCGGCCAGCAGGAGTCTGAGGCCAATTCCAATTCAGGAGAGAGGGGAGCTGACCTCTGCTGGACAGAGCTGCAGAGTCACATGGCAAAGGGCGAGGATGCAGGGGGGGACACTCGGGGCCATCTCTGTAATCAGTCTCCGCAGCCTCATCGTGTCCATGCAGGACATGGCAGCTCAGAACCAACGAGTGACAGTTGCTTTATTTTGCAGTTGACACAAAGACAATGGAGACTGCAGAGAAACTGGCCAAATTTGTTGCTCAGGTGGGACCAGAGATTGAACAGTTCAGCATAGAAAACAGCGCCGACAACCCTGACCTGTGGTACGTACTCATCACACCCTCCTGATTGGAATCGTTTGCCCCACGAGTGTCCTGAGAGCCTGCAGGTGTTCTGGCATACACATTCCTGCCCTGGGGGTCACCCTGGGAGAAGTCGGGACTTCACTTCTGCTGAGTCAGGGCCATAAGGGAAAAGCATCTGTCCTGGGGGGTGGGGTGGGGAGAGACCTGCCTCATTGGAGGATCGGGAGAAGCTTTGTGGAGGGCTGTTGCAGCTGGACCCGAAGGCCAAGCGGGAGTTCTCTAGGGGAAGGGAGATAGCTCCCTGGGCAGAGGGACGGTGTCCCCAGAACCTGAGCAGAGGCAGAACAGGGGCTGAGGAAGAGGAGGGCACTGCTCCCTGGTCACACTGGCTGCTGTGAGCTGATGAGAACTCACTGCTCTGGGGTGATAGTGGTCCCTGGCCCAGGTGTGGGCAATACGCATTTCCATGCAGTGACGGCCGGATACCCTTGTGGCAGGAGGGGCACCATTACACTCCCATTCCTGAGACTCAGAGGCATCTCTGCCTCTGGGGCGTGGATTCTCCTTCAGTGTCCCCACTACTGAGCTGCAAACCTGCTGGTCTCCCCTCGGAGTGGTTGGGGGCGTGTGTGGGAACAAGGGTTGTTGGCGTGCTGTGCAGACGGCATCCTACAGTCTGCTGGAGCGCTAGTCCCTCGCCGGCTCCCAACGTGCTGCAGAGTCGAGCTTGCGTCTAATAAAGACTACGGTTAAAACCTTCACATGTCCTAGAGCAGGTCTGGGACCCAGTGATGACCCAGTGTGGTCCTCTAGCTTGTTTGTTAGTGGGCACTTCACTAGTGGGCCTTCTGCTTCCTGGGGGACCCAGCCCAGCTGCCTAGAGTACTGGCGGCCTTCCAGGCACTCGGCCTGCTTCTGCCTTTCCAGGCCTGGTGACCTCAGAGGAGGTGGTCTGAGGAGGAGGCCACCTGCAGGCCTCAGTGGGGCTGCCCCTGGCACGGGGGACCTCACCCTGGCAGGGACCAGCAAGCGGGACAGCTCAGAACAGGACAGCCAGGATTGTTTCATCAGTCCTGTTATCCCCCCGTGAGAACTAAAGTTTGCAAGAGAACTCTGCATCAGCCAGGGCACCTGGCACCACCAGGCCTGGGGGGTATCCCTCCCCCTCTGTGCAGCCTTTTCTGAGCAGTGCTCGTCAGAACACACTCTTCCCTCCTCACCTACAGCAAGAGCCCTGGATTCCGCAGAAGCGTCAGCCAGGTAGGGTGATCCACGTGGTCCCCCAGTGCTCCTGAAATATTTGACACTCACTACACTCGGCAGTGTGCGTATTTGGGAAAGGCCAAGATGCCGTTGTGTTTCTTTGTCCTTGGAAGAGTTATACCTCTGATACAGCATTCAGTAGTCGCTTGAATTGATTTCATTTTGTGTACGTGGCTGTGCCATTAGTTTGATGTATAGTCAGGTTCATTCGTTCCTGCAGAATAATTAGTTTTAGGGCTTTTGTCTCCGATTTTTTACTTAACTTTAAAAATAAGTATAGGATTTTCATGGTTGTAAACTAAAAATTATAAAAGGTAAGCTTAGAAGTGAGATCACTATATGGCTGGACCACAGTTACTGACCCATTCACCTCTTGACGGCATGTGAGGTGTTTTCATTTTGGGACTATTATAGGTGAAGCTGCTGTGAACATTCGTGTTCAAGGATCTCTGTGGACACCTGCTTTTATTTTTCTCAGATAAATACCTAGGAGGGGAAAGGCTGGCTCCCATGGTGGGTCCACATTTAACTTGTGAGAAAACTGCCAACTGCCTTTCCAAGTGGCTGCACCGTTTTGTGTTTTCAGCAGTCTGGACACGAGTTCCAGCACTTGCTAGTATCCGTCTTTTTAATGTCCCAATGTGGTGAGAGAGAGGGGGTATCCCTCTGGCTTTCATTTCTCTGAGGACGGACGATGCATAGGGGCTTCCATATTTCTTTAGTGAACTGTGTGAATCTTTGGCCCATTTTTTGATTGGGTTATTAGTTATGAATTTTGAGAGTTCATTGTATATCCTTGATACAAGTCCTTTCTCATGATGGGCAGACATTTCCTCGTAGTCTGTAACTTGTCTTCTCATTCCAGCTGGATCTTTTAGGGGGCAGACCTTCTTCAGCCTTTCCTCTATTGGTTTTTTAGCTTGTTCTTTCTTGATTTGTAAGAGCTCTTGTCTGTGTTGTGTATATTTCCTCTTATTTTGACATTTTTTTTGCATGTAGGACGTTCTGCGGCGCAGAAGTGTTTCATGGATGCAGATTTCACAATTTTGTCTTCGATTGCACCTGTATACTGAGTCATAGTTAGAAAGAATCTCCCCACAGTCAGGTTATAAAGACATTGACGTCCTTTTCTTCCAGAACTCGTCTGGCTTGTTTTTTACATTTAGATCCCCGATCTGTGCGGGGTTACTGGGGAGCAGAGGATACAGCATGGATCCAATTTAAATATTCAACAAATGGTCCCGACACCATTTTTTGAAAAGAGTGGTTTTTTCGCAGTGGTTTGAGCAGCCACCGTCATCAGAGGCTGTGTGGCCTTTGTGGCCTTTCTCTTGGTCTGTCTGTCCATCTGTCCGTGCACCAGTACCATGCTGTTCTCACTGTAGAGGCTTCACACACCTTGTAATAACTGGGAGGTCTTGTGCAGAGTCCACCCAGATGTTCTCGCATATTCATTTTTCTTTATGAACTTTAAAACCATCTTGTCCAGATCTAGAAACAAATGATGCTTTTATTGGGATACTTTTTGACATTAATTCATTAACTAGAGGAGAATTGACGTCTTCATGAGGTCACGTTGCCCAGTCCTACGACAAGGGCTCTTTCCTTTGGTCCAAGTGTATTTTGTGCCTTCGGGCGGGTGTTGGTTTTCTATCCCAGCTGCAGCCCCTGGCTGTGGCTACGAGTCAAGGCAGCCCTCGGACTCAGAGGCACAGAGAGGCTTTATCACCACCATATTTATGCAGCTTCTCTGCAAGACATGAGACAGGAGGTGCTGCAGGTGACACACTTCCTCCATCTCGTGCCTGGAAGTGAGAGGGACTGAGAGGCACAGGGAGCACTCAGAGGCCCATAAAGGCCATTGATGTCACTAGAAAGGACTGAGTGAGGCCAGGTCAGATCTCTGGCTGCAGTGTTGGAGCTCGTTCCAGCACGTTCCCTGGTCGTCCCCGCATACCTTGTTCCTCCACCTTCTTCCACAAAAAGCAATTAGGCCTCACATTCTGGCTCCTCAGACGTTCTCACTGGGAAGCTGCACCATCAGCCATCGCTGGTAGAAAGAGGTCAGGTTCTTCGCTCCTCTGTCCCACCCCCAGCACTGTCGGGCCCGTTCGGAGAGTTCAGCAAATAAGAATATTCAGAGGACCCTCTGGTTAACCCGTGTATATCGTCTTTATCCAGGTTTCTACATGACCAAAGTAGCACAGCTTTCAAATTCTATCGAAAGAAAGTATTTGAACTGTGCCCATCGATTTGTTTTACATCGTCTCCGCTGAACCTCCGTGCCGGTGAGAGCGCCCTAGAGCCTGTCGAAGGGGAAGGAGAGTTTGAGGATGAGCCCCCTCAGCAGGAGACTGAGCTGGAAAGCCTAGAGGTGATGCCTGAGGAGGAGGACGACGACGAGGAGGAAGAGGAGGAGGAGGAGGAGGGGGGCGAGGAGGCCTCCGCTTCCGGAGGGCCCTCCAGGAGGGCTGGAGGGGCTGCCAAGTCCGAGGGCTCCGAGGGCAGCCCCCCTGCTGATGGCCTCCCGAGCGAGGCAGCCGAAGACGGCCCCGCCGACGCGCCTGCCTTGTCTCAGGCCTCCATGGGAGCCTGCTTCCCCCGGAAAAGGGTCAGCAGCAAGTCGCTGAAGGTCGGCATGATTCCGGCTCCCAAGAGGTTGTGTCTCATCCAGGAGCCCAAAGGTGAGTGCCTGCCATCGGTGCAGCGCCCCACTCTCTAGCACCTGAGGAGGAATTAGTGGAGCTTGTAGAGACACGTTAGAGACCTTGTGTGACCGTTTTGAGGAATTAACTGGCCCTCAGCCCAGGCTCAGCCACAAGATAACCTGCTGGCCTGTCACCCTTGTCAGCCCAGATTCCACCACCAACCTGACGTTACCTCCCGAATCCTCCCAGGCCCCACTCAGTACGAGGTTCTTGGGTCTCGGATTTTTAACCGGAAACAGTCCTAGTGGTGTGTGCACCACTCCAAATGTTCGTATGAAACTCATGTTTCCAGTTGGTTTAATGCTGAGCCTCTAAGGAGGTGCTGCCGCGTAGTCTGTGGCTTCTACTGCCCCGCATGCTGCTCGGGTTTCCATTGTCGCTCAGAGTCCAGCAGGGGAATCCTGGCTGTGGAGGGGACGGGCTGGTCATCTCAGCCATTTCCTGCGCGGGGCCTTGGGGGTGCACAGCCTTCTCAGCCAAGGAAGGCCTGGGGTGGTGACACCTGCTGATGGTGAGGACGCAGCAGGAGGACACGGGGCAGGGCGGCTCTCGGGCCGCTGTCAGTGCCCCATGGGGGCCGTCTCCCCTCCTGTGGGGAGGCTCAAGTTTCTTGAAGTGCAGTTTACCAGCCATAAAACGCACACCTTCCAAGTGGACAGTTCGAGGAGTTTTGGCAAATGTGTACAGTCAGGAACCCACCAGTACAGTGGAGCTGGAGCCCGTCCCGAGAAAGTCTGTGTCCCTCCGCAGTCCCCTCCCCAGCCCCTGGCCACCACCGACTATGTTCTGGCTTCGTGGTTCTGCCTTTTCTAGACTCGTTAAGTGCAATTGTATCGTGTGTGGCCTTTTGATGGGTGGGCCGTGGCCCAGGTTATCCCTCATGGCTCCTGCCCAGCCAGGGCTCTACGCAGCCTGGCCTGGGCTCTGCTCAGAGTGTGGGGCGGAGGCCGCGATACCTGCGTATGAAGTGGCCGCGGTGAACAGTGCCCCGTCGTGTGTCACCTGTGTTTTCTGTTGTTGACATATTCACACCCAGCAGTGTTAATAGCTTCCCACTAACAGAACCGTCCGTGGTTTGTGTTTGCAAACTTGGGCATGGTAACGGATTGCTAACTGTTCTACCAAACTGTGTGTCCTTCAGAAGTCACCGCAGGCGGTGGTAGCATATCGGGTTGTTTCTCTTTGTCCTTTGTGTGTGTGGGTAGTGGGGTCCCGTTGTGGAAGCTCTGAGTTCTCTGATGGAATGAGTGATGAGACTAAACCGGGCCTCCCATCTCCCCTTCGTCAAAACAATAACAATTATGATGTGATTCAGAGTTTTTGTATGTGAAGCATGGTTGTTTTTGCTGGAAAGTTATGTGTGGACTTTAATTCCTTTTTTAAAAAAAAATTTATTGGGGAACAGCATGTTTCTCCAAGGCCCATCAGCTCCAAGTCGTTGTCCTTCAATCTAGTTGTGGAGGGCGCAGCTCAGCTCCAGGAGCTGTTTTCAATCTCAGTTGCAGGGGGCGCAGCCCACCATCCCATGCGGGAATTGAACCTGCAACCCTGTTGTTCAGAGCTCACGCTCTAATCAACTGCGCCATCTAGCCACTCCTGGGGACTTTAATTCTTTATCAGTGGAGTAGTCGCAGAGGCACTGGGGAGCACAGTGTTGCACAGAGTTCGTTTGTACAGCAAAGTGTATTCCTGTGGTCATGGAGCACGATCCACGTATCAGGTCCTTCATCATAAACGTCGGCACCTTCCGTTTAATTAAGGACACACTCTCACAGCAAGGAGCCCTCAGTGGAGCCCACACATTCAGCCTCTGTGTTCCGTGGTCATGCGGTTCCTGAGAGGAGCAAGGCCAGGCTGCTGGTCTTGTGCAGGTCGCAACCACCTTCTGTTAGCAGAGGGGCTGTTAGTCCAAACCACAGCGCCCTCGTGTTCTTTCTCAGAAATCTGGGGAAAGCTCATATAGGGTGTGTGTGTGTGTGTGTGTGTGTGTGTGTGTGTACATGTGTATATATATGTTTCTTTTGTCTTCCAGTTCACGAACCAGTTCGCATCGCCTACGACAGGCCCCGGGGTCGTCCTATGTCCAAAAAGAAGGTGAGCGTGACCATTTGTAAGTCCTCACATGTGACATAGTCAGTTGGAATTTGTCAGAGTCTCAAAGGACTCGGGCTGGCAACTTCAGACTGGGTGCTGATGTACAAAGCACAACAACTGCCTTTTCTCTGCCGGGACTTCTGAAGACGAGTTAGCTTTGTCCAAAGCGCAGGAGCGTAGTCGCCACAGATCGTTGGAGCCGATAGGTGCAAGGAATGGAGAGAGAAACTGGATAATGTCTCAGCCTTCGAGGAGTTCAGATTTAGTGGATTGTAGTTGTGGTTTAAAAGGCAGTTAAGCAGAGAGTGTGTGTTAACTGGTTGGCACCTCCTAGGTGCCAGGCCCCATGTCCCAGCCTGGGGCGGCAGCAAGCAGGGCCAAATGCATGACTAAGTCATAGGGGTGCTGTGGGTACTGAGACGCGAGCCGTTGGGTGGTGGGATAAGGTGGGGCCGGGGGGGCCATTTGATGAGGAAAGGCAGGGAAAGTCTACATCTCCCCGAGAGGTAACATTGGCTTCGTCATGGAGGGGGGGCCTTGGAGAGGCCCCCAGGTGGGCAGGAAGCTTTTTGGGCCCAAGTGGGGTGATGAACATGGCGAGGTGAGTACCCAGTAGAGGCGACGAGGACCCAGGTCACTCCGGCCTGTAGACAGATGTCTGCACGGTGGCTCTTCTCTGGGGAAGGCCCTCAGGGACCGGTGGCGGGATTTCGACAGCAGATGTGGCCTCTGGTTACTGTGTTGAGAGCAACCTGTAGGATGGGGGCTGGGCAGAGCCAAGGGTAGGAGGGGTGAAGCTGGGCTGGGTGGGACTCGCAGGTGGGGTGGACGTGGAACAGCGAAAGCCAAGAGTCCAGGGAGACCCCAGGGTAGTCGGCCCGGGCAGTTAGGAGAAAGGAGCTGCCATTGGCTGAACCGGGGTGCCCCTGTGGGGAGCAGGTCACCAGAAGAAGACGGAGGTGAATTCCAGATGGCCAGGCAAAGCCACTTGGGACATGTGCAGACATCACGGGTCCCTAGAAGTCAGGGAGGTGAGCAGCGGCCCCCATTCTGAGTCTCAGCGGCCAGATGAAGCATCGCTGTGACCCCAGCGATGGCAGGAGGAGGGGCCTTCCTTCCTGTGCCCAGAGCTCGCAGTGCTGCTGATGCACTGGGGGCCGGCACGCGGGTGCCTGGGGAGGGGTCAGCCGAATTCAGGTTCAGATTGGCATGTGACTCCTGGGCCTCCATCTGTATATCTGTCACACCTGCCCTGCAGGTCGAAAATACCTTGAGGAGTACACGAAATGCGTGTTAACCCGGTATGCAGGGGTGTCCTATAGACACGGGGTTCCTTGTGGTGACTGGAGGAAGGGGGGAGGCCTCGCCTGCAGTTCACTGTGCACCGCAACTCAGGGGTGACTCTTAGACACAGACTGAAAGCTTACAAGACCTGTCCAGGCCGAGCTGCCCCCTGTTCCTTCCGTTGCTCCCACCAAGCGCTTTCCTGCAGTGGGGCCGGCCTGCTGTTTGGTGACCCTTGGCCAGCCTTTCCCACCCTCCATTTGTCTTAGCTGTTCTTCTCTGAGCCTGGGAGGGCATGACAGACACCTTCTCGTCACTTCAGTGGCAGGTTCCACCTCCTCTGTTCTCCAGTCACTTCCTGATGGTGGAGGCCCCCCTCAGGGCTCTCAACTCCTGCCCATCGTTCCCCTGGCTTTCCCCGTTCTTCAGCCTGCTCACGTGGCTCCTACACTGCTGTTTGTACTCTCTTCCTGCCCCTGCCAACAGCAAGCTCCCCCTTCCCTGAGTCCCTACGTGCCTCCTTAAACGTCCTTCAGGTGGACGTCGGCCCACCATCCTGCCGAGACTCCTGGTACCCTCACCTCCCAGCTGCCCCAGCTGCTTCAGTAACTCATGCACACACACGCTGCTTCATACCTCAGGTCGGACTTCACTTCCTGTCCTGGGCTCTCAGTGCCTCTCTGGGTAGTTTTGTCCCTTCTAGGGTGAGAACGGGGTAGGAGACCATGGCTTGACGGTGAGTATCTGGGGAGTCAGAGAGGCCTGAGGGGCGTTAGTGCCAGAGCAGGCTGGAGGCCCTCCGTCGGGGCACTTGGCTGCAGCCCACAGGCCGCACTCTGCTCTTTCCTCAGAAACCCAAGGACTTGGACTTCGCCCAGCAGAAGCTGACTGACAAGAACCTGGGGTTCCAGATGCTGCAGAAGATGGGCTGGAAGGAGGGCCACGGGCTGGGCTCCTGTGGGAAGGGCATCCGAGAGCCTGTGGGCATGTACGCGGCGGGGCTCGGGGGGGTGCACATGCCTGGGAGAAGAGGTTTTCTCTGGAATTCTGGTCCCAAGTCCTTTGACCCGCAGCCTAATTCTTGGTTTCCCTCACGCTGGACATGGTTTGACGTTGGCAGTTATTTTTTATTAGCCAGGGGAGTCTTCAGATGAAACGAGAAGCGGTCATTTCCATAGGCAGGTGTTCACCCGGCTCCTTGCTCTGTTGGTGCAGATTATTTAAATGGCTTCTTGGCATCTGGCATTTCAGTCACATTTATTGTCATAAAAGCTGAATGGTGACTCTGGGTAGTTCTACCAAGAACCACTTTCCCTTTCCTAGGAACCCAAATGCAGGCCTGCCAGGTGGAACCCGGCCTGGAACTGGTTAAACCCATGAATGGCCAGGAGACAATTCCTGCACAACTGGGCTGGGCACCTGTGGGGCGCTTCTAGTGTGATCGGGCTCCTGAGCACCCACACAGGCAGACGCCCCTGTCGCTGTACAGATTGCCTCTCGCAGTCCCTGTGCCTCGCCTTCACTGTCACATGTCCCAGTACTCTGTCCACTCTGACTGCTTAAGCCATTTCCAGTGTCTTGGAGGCCAGGTCTGGGTGCGGGTGTGGCTAACTGTGCGCTTTGCTCTTCAGGGGAATGGCCTCGGAAGGGGAGGGGCTGGGTGCCGACGGGCCGGAGCACAAGGAAGACACGTTCGACGTGTTCCGCCAGAGGATGATGCAGATGTACAGACACAAACGGGCCAACAAATAGGTACGTGCACGAGCCGGCGCCTCGGGCGCCCTGCCTGAGCCGGGTTCTCACAGCAGCCACGTGTCCTGCAGAAGGCAGTATCCGCCATGTCCCCAAAACCAAAGGACCACCCCCCAAAACAAAAAATCTGAAAATTCTGTGAGGGAAGCAGAAGGAGTCTTTGAATGCAATGTGTACCCCTCTCATCTTCCAGGTTTGGCTAAAGGAGCGAGTCCCCCGCTCCCTGCGCAGCTGCCTGGGGCCTGCCTGCGGGGCCTGGGTGCGGGCTCCCCGGCCACCTCAGGAGTGGCCTTGCGTCCCATAAGTGTAAGAGCAACCTGGAAGCTGGCCGCAGAGTATGGTCACTTGGTTTCCCTTTCTGAGGGTCTTCAAATCCTTTTCTGAAGGGCCTTGGGCCTACGACTGTCTTCATCCTTCTCCTCTCTTTTTAGTTGCCCTTCCCACCCCTGATTTCCAGCTCGGTTTTGAACAAAATCATTCTCTCCTTGAATAGATGAAAACCATTGGTGAGAAAGATAAGCCCTGAAGCAGCAATTGCCCTAAAAACGCCACTTCTGTCCCGGATCCACCGTGGAGCCAGTTCCCAAGTTGGTTTGGTGTGTACACAAGAAGCAAACGTCTCTGCAGTTTCTGGTGCGGAGGTGCCGCTGGCTTTTCTGTTTCTTAAAGGAAAAAAAATGCACCATTTCCAATCTGCTTTTGCCTTTCCTCCTCTTCCAGATGCTTTGGGCAGCACGTCCCCTCCAAGTCTTTCCTGGTTCCCCCTCAGAAGGTGGTGCTGCCCGGGCAGTACCGGGACAGTAGTGCTTGGGAACTAGCTCCTGTCTGTTTTCCCGTCCAGAGCACGTTGCTCTCTAGAAGTGCTCTGTTAGCAGACTTGATGCTGAAACAGTTACCGATTGTGTCTTTTCGTTTCCAGAAGTTAAATGGGATGTAATCTGCGCTCTGGCCCCACAGCCTGAGTGGGAGCACTGAAGCTCTTTGAACAAGTGGAGATACTTGATTCCACGAACGTTATTTTATGGAGTGTCACCTCTTAAGTACACATCCCAAGAGACTTAATGACATCTTAGCAACAGTATAATATTGGTGTATTCAGTGGGGAGTAGTCACCACA
The DNA here is from genome assembly GCF_964194185.1 of Rhinolophus hipposideros. Taxonomy (NCBI): domain Eukaryota; kingdom Metazoa; phylum Chordata; class Mammalia; order Chiroptera; family Rhinolophidae; genus Rhinolophus; species Rhinolophus hipposideros. The sequence continues at coordinate 50,528,620 of NC_138062.1, read as the reverse complement.
CTGATGAAACTTTCCCCAAATTTAGAGGTCTCTTTAGAATCCACACAGAAAGCTACAATTTGGTTTTTCTTTTTAAACCACATAATGGAGCCTCCTACAAAGCGGTGTACTCTTCAGGACTCTTCAGTTTTTGCTTGTGTGGCAGTGGAAAGAATTGCTTTTTTAGGGCTCGTCTACAGAACAGAAAGGATCTTCTAGGGGTGGGCTCTGCAGCTGTTGCCATTCAAGGCGGATGATTGCCACCCCCTTCCAGCTTCTCCCAGCGCTTTGCAACTACGTGGGAAATTCTCAGGCTGTGGGAATCTCAGCCCTTCCTCCTAAAGCAGCAGTGGTGAAGTTTTAAATGTGTGCTAAAATCTGGAAAACTTGGTCGTACTGATAGTACAGCAGTGAGTTACTGTGTCAGCTGCTTTTATTGGCTATTAAGAAAACCTTGCTTTCCCAGAGCACAGACCTCCTCTGGTCTGTCTTGTCTGTCTGTCCTGCCATTCACTGTAGCATCTCACCTTCCTGGTGCCGCCTCTTTTCGTGTCGGGTGTAGCCCCCAGCTCTGTGCCTACTTCGGGTCACTTCTGTTGCTTTGGCAGACCTTTGTGGCCGTGGCAGTGCTGGTGGTCCTTCAGCAGAGGTGAAGCAGCCTGCTGGGGGCTGTGGTTTGGGGAACCACCGCTGCGGGAGTTCATCTTCTGCTCCTCTCTTGCCTAATCCTTCCATCAGCCTTCCATTTGGCCGTGCTTGGGCCACAGGATGGAACTCTGAGAACAGGGCTTTGGTCCCCAGGGCCTTTCAGAGTGCCTGCTGGCAAGCCATGCATGTTTTCTCTTTCTCTGGAGCGTAGCCCTGACTGTCGTCTTCGCCCTGACCGTTGTATTCACTCTGTCCTCGTGTGTTCCTTCTTGGCTTTCTCAGCTTTCATTCACAAGCAAAATGCTTTAGGAATTCCCAGGGACTCCCTATTCCCGCAGCCTCCTGCCACTCCCCTCCTGGGGACATCCCACTTTGAGCTGACCTGGTGAGCCTTTGGCAGATGTTAAAGGAAACAGCTACTTCTTGAGCCTGGAAAGTCCTCTGGGCACTCCGGTGGTGCTTCTCCTGGGGAGACAGCATTGAGGCGTTGGGACGCTGGGTCGAAGCACGGTGGTGCGCCCTGGGCCCGCTGCCGGCCGGGGACGTGGTGCCGTCCCTCTGTGCCACCTGGCTCTCTCTGCAGGGAGCGTGCGAGCGCGCGTGTGGGAGTGTGGCCTCATCAAAGTCACAGCGTCTTTTCTATCATTCTAGTTCCAGGGTCTCTCCCGTGAGGACGACAGGCATCCGGAAAGTGCTAACTCGCCACTTTGGGTGCTTACTGTCTGGCTTGTTTCCATCACTGGAGATCAGATAGAGAATTTTAGTGTTTTCGGTCCTTGGTAAAACCTAGAAGACATTGTGATGTTACAAAATGGAAGTTTGGGGGTTTCTTTGTTTTGTTTTTTTTTAATCTAAGAAGTTGTGAATCTTGTTAATCATTTAGCAGTTGCAATAAATGTAGAGGAACCCAACCTTCCACAGTCTCCTTGGACGTGTTTTTAAAATCGGGCCGGTGGGGCTGCATGGTGGATATGGTGCTTACAGGGAAGCAGATTGTAAACCGCCTGCCTCAGGGCACACCCTCTGCCTGCAGGGGCAGGAGCCTGGTCAGTCACTGGGAAAGCCCAGAGGACAGGCAGGCAGTGATCCAGGAGGGGGTGGGCGGCCTTCTTCTGTGGGGAGGGAGATTTAGTACTAGGAACAGAAACCACCTTCGAGAGGGTGTCTGGACACGGGAGCCCTGCCCTAGTTGCCCACAACTGCCTGCCCCACGCAAGGCCTTGCCCACTCCCAGGGTTGGAATTCCAGCTATTAGAGATAGACCAAGGCCCACCTAGGCCTCCCCTGACCAAGGAGCTGGCCTGTGGGTATCTTCAAAGCTCGTTGCTGTTCCCATGTGCTGCCAGCCTCTGTCTGATTCCTCCACCAGCTGCCCCTGGCCCTCCCGGTTGGGGGAGAGGGCAAAGAGCACAGCAGAGGGGAAGCCTGGCACCTGTGGGCCTGCAGGGGCCTCCACCTGAGCATAGTGTGATGGGCAGGAGCCAGGCTCCTGAGAGCATGGGAAGGGTTGGTGGTGGGGGAAGTCTTGGCAGGTTAGAGGGGGACAGAGGAGACAGGGCCCCTTAAGAAGTTGATGTGGGACCCCTGAGCCTCCCTTCTCCCCACTGTGTCCTGAAGGACACTCAACAGTGTGGTGTCGACCCATTTGATCATGGTGGGAGCTACTGTCAGCCCAGAACCTCCCACATGTTTACCAAAGACTAGGGGGTCGGGGGGTGGGGTGGTGGTCATGAAGACATTGGTGCCATTCCCTGAGAAAGTGACCCAGAATCTATAACTACCCCACCCGCTCTGGGGAGACTGGAGGTAAGGAAGGAGCAGCAGTTAGAATTGCTCTCCTATACCCGCCACCCCCAGCTTACTTTTCACCACCAGGCTGGTGAAAGTCACGTAGAGGAGGACATGGTCAGGCTTCGACCTCAGGCCTTAGTTTCCCCTCTGCATTCTAGGAAGGATTTATTCCAGTTCAGAAGGTAAATTTCCTCGGCTACCTTGTAAGTTAGGGCTAACTGGGACCTAACATGCCACTCCCCTCCCTTCTCCTCAGCCTCCCCTCCTAGAAACCTGGGTGCCCCAGGACCCTGTGAGAGACTCTGGTCTCCGGTTTTAAAGCAGGCCTTTGCTTTGCCTACATGCTTGCACGTGTACACACGTGTACAATACGTGCATACGTAACACGCAAACGCACAATGAAGCAGCATGAATACATTTTCTTTGTAAAAGGTAAAAAAAAAATCCCGATATATCCAGAACAAAGCACAGAGGTTTGCCCTCCTTCCCACTCCCCCATAGCAATAAAATAAAATTAATTTTTTAAATAAGACACACCAAGCATGTTGCCTGGAGACTCGCGTCATCTTGTGACTGGAGGTCTCAGCAGTCTTTCCATGTGAGTAAATGTTCAAGTGCTATTTGTGAATCAGTAACACCAGCCAGAATCCAAAGGTGCAAACATGTCTTCCGTGGAAAAATAAGTCTCCCTGACCCTCAGCACCCAGGGCTCAGGTCTCTCTGTAGACAATTGTATGTGTGGGCTCACATTTCAGATACACTTTTAAGATGCAAGTTATACTTCACTGCACATGTTACTCTGCCTGTGGCTGTTTTTAACTTAAAAACTACCCCCCCCCCAAATTTAAGTATATTTTATGATGGACTGTCTGTCCCTTATCTCACAAATCCCCACCCACAGCCATCTGGGTTATTCTCAAGGATTCTAGTCCCAAGTCCTTTGACCTGCAGCCTAATTCTTGGTTTCCCTCACGCTGGACATGGTTTGACGTTGGTAGTTATTTTTTATTAGCAAGGGGAGTCTTCAGATGAAAGACTCCCTGCAACACTCTGTGGATAAAGCCCTAGAAATAGCATTTCTGGGACCAAGGGGCCCTCCCTCCACAGCATGCCAGTGCAGTCTGACTTTAGGGGTGATCCTGTCAGTGCTCCTATTTTCCCAGCGGCACCTGCCCACCAGGATGGGGGGCACTGTGGACCCCGGAAAGCACTCTGCCACAAACCATGGCCCCTCCAGACCTTGTCCCCAAGCTCTACGTGGACATGGCCCAGCTCCCACACCTCTGCTTTCCCTCACATCCCTCCCCCCGACCATCTCATCCCCGCCCTAAGCGCCCCAAATCTCAACTGTCCTGGGTGACAGTTCCCAGAGGAAGCTGTGGGCTTGGGCAGGGGTCCCTGCCGCTCCAGGCCTCGATTTGCTCCTCTAATGACGGCCGATGGGAGTATCACGGGGGTCTTGTGAGGGCTGGAGACGCCCTCCCTGTGGCTGTGGGACCGTGGGACTCTAAACTTCAATCTCCACCCGTGAAATGGGGTGGCAGGCTGGCAGGCTTAAATGTGGTAATCCAGGACTGGTCTTGTTACTGATCCACATCCTGCCCTCCTGGGCCTCAATATCCCCACCCGTGAAGCAGACCTTGTGTGTGAGGATCCCAAAGACCTGTCACAGTGCTCCCTGCCCACCCCTCCCCTACTAGCTTGAAGATGGCGCTGTACCTACAACCCCCTCCCTTCAACGGAGGGGCTGAGGCCAAGCCTCTGTCCAGAAAAGGGGTACATTGTAGAACTCCATGTGGTTGGGAGATTGGGGGACAGTTAGTGCTGGGGCTGGAGCCAAAGTCCCGTATAGCTACTGCTCTGCCAGCTTTTCTGCCCCATTGTACAGATGGGGAAACTGAGGCCCAGAAAGGAGAGGAGCTAGTTCCAGGCTGTACAATGAGTTCTTCAAAGCTCTCTTTTAGGCACCGTGCTTGCGTGAGCCTCAGTTTTCCCATCTGGGCACAGGCTGGCCCTGTTTGGCAGCAGCAGCAACCCTTCCAGCTTGTCATTAGGACTTAGAATTGGGCTCCCGGGTCAGGAATCAGTTCCTACTCCTGAATGTCAAGTGTTGAGGCTCCCAAGCTACCTGGCTGGCATATCAATGGGTGGGACTCTCCATCCTGCCCCCAGGCTCCCTGGTGTCTGTGGACTTCCATTCAACCTTCCAGGCCTACCTCCCAGGTCCCCTCCTACAGGAAGCCTGCCCTGTTCTCAGACAGAGGCCTGGCTGCCTCTCTGGCTTCCTCAGGCCTGTCCCTGACGGCTGTGGGCTGGGGGCATGTATATCTGGCTCTGCCTCACTGGGGCTGGGGGCTTCTCTAAGGGCTTGCATCTTGTCTTTGAACTTCCAGCATTGAATAAATGTTTGATGAAAGGACAGTGAACGAGTGCGCTTTGTACAATGTCTGAAGTCCCTTTCTTACTGCTGGAACCTGCTTTGGGGTGGACAGGCAGACCCAGGCCAAAGCCCAGCTTGGGGCATGACAGCAGTGACCTGGAGCAAGCGCCATGCCCTCTGGGACTCTGTCTCCTGTGTCCATAACATCAAGTGATCAAGTATGATCTACCATTAATTGAAAAGTCACTTTTCTACAGTATGTACCTCACCATGTTAACATACCATATTGGACTATGTAGAAAGAGAAATGAAAACTCAAATGTATAAATTCATAGTCACAGACAAATTCTGGAAAACTCCTTACCCGTCTCTTAACAGGCTCCTTTGGGAAGAGGGCAGGGCCATGGGTGGGATTTTCACTGTTTACCTCACGCATTTCTGTGTGGTTTGACATCTTTGCTTGTATGATTTTAGGATGACAAAAAATTATCTATGAAAACGTGGATGATAAACTCAGCCATGGGTTTGCTTTGAGAATCAAAGGAGATAAGAGGTGTCAACTTCGGAGCCTGTAGCACAGACTATAAAGTGACAAATCTAATAGTCGATGGCCTCTCTGGACGCTAATCCTTGAATCCAGCAGAAGTCGGCTCATTTCCCAATGGAGAAACTGAGGCCCCAGTTTGATTCCAGACCCAAACTCTAAAATCCAGGCTCTCCCGTTGATCTCGTCTGGTTTGGAAGCTCCCCACATACACACACTTGTGTGCACATGCATGCACGTACACAAAGGTGTGCATGTGCAGGCACATATATAGATACGTGTGTACACGTGCACACGTGCATATATGTAAGCATGCATGCACACATACAGGCAAAATGCATGTGTGCATGTGTAGGCTCAAAGATGTACGCACAGACATACACAGGCACACATGTACACACACATGCACACACAGGCTCAGACACAGGCACATACACAGGCACACGGGCAGACACACTCACAAATGCACACCTGCCATTCCTATGTCCCACCAAGCCCAGGCTTGTGGCCCTGGTAACTTTGACTCAAGAATTGCAGCTCCACGATGAATCTGCCACCAGCTGCCTCCCTCAGACCCCAGGAGGGGGACCTTACGAGCTGAGCTTTCTTTTCCTTGATTTTCCTCCAGAGATTTCTCAGGTTGGCCTCTTGGGAGTGCAGCCTACCAGTTCCTGGAGTTCCTGGGCCAGTGTAAGAAGTGAGATTCCACGCTGAGATTTCAGCGTTTACATCTTGATGACTTGCTTTTGCCCGAAGGCAGCTCAGAGCAAAGCAGAACTTGAGGGTTTGAATTCTCAGTCCTAACATGTCCTGTCTGTGCTGTGAGACCTGGGGCGAGTGATCCACCTCTGTGAGCCTGTGTCCTCATTTGTAAAATGGGAGAACAGTAGCTACTGCCAGGGTTCTGAGAAGCAGTGCTGCCACACTGCGAAGCTCACCCATGTCAGCTGCCCTATTTCCACCGTTCTGTGTCACGGGGAACCTGTCAGTGAGGTTTCCTATTGGCCCAATCGTCCTCCTAAAAATAAAGTTCCCAAATCCTTACCTAAATCCTGTGACTTGATGGAAGGGCCACCCGTGAGTGATCTTGCAAATTCACTTCACCTCTCAGAGCCTCAGTTTCCTCACTTGTAGATGATGGACATTATTCCTTTCCAGATCATCACCTGAGAAGAATGTAGGTGAAAGGGTTTCAGAGGAAAGCAATGCAGGCAGGCAATAAATACCCGAGTACAGGTAGTTGTCCGCTCACTGACGAGAGCCCAGAGAAATGTCAGAATTGCTAACACCCATTGCTGGCCCGTGTTGGCAGGAATGGCACCTCCTCTTTGTTGGCTTCCATGAGGATCACCCCAAATTTTTGTATCTTACTGATGTAGAATTCACATAATATGAAATTCACCGTTTTAAAGTGAACAATTCAGCGGCATTTAGCACATTCACAATGTTGTACAACCAGCACCTCTAGTCCAGAACATTCCATCACCCCAAAAGGAGACCCCATCCCCATGAGCAATCACTTCCCATACTCCCTCCCCAGCCTCTGACAACCACTAATCCACTTTCTATCTCTATGGATTTGCCTGTTGTGCACATTTCAGATAAATGGGCTTAGTCAACATGAGCTTTTGCGTCTGGCTTTTTTTCACTCGGCATTGTTTCAGGGTTCATCCGTGTTGTAGCAGGTGTCAGTGCTTTGCTCCTTTTTATGACTAATATTCCACTGCATGGATGGACCACGTTTTGTTCATCTATTCATCTGTTGATGGGCATCCGGGTCGTTTTCACCTTTTGGCGATTGTGAATAGAGCTGCTCTGAACATGTGTATACAAGTATTGGCTTGCACGCCTGTTTTCAATTCCTTTAGGTATATACCTAAGAGTAGAATTACTAGATCATAGTAACTCTGCATTTAACCTTTTGAGGAACCCACCAAGCTGTTTTTCACAGAAGTTGTACCAGACTCCAGCATTTTTGCCAGCCCAGCTGGACTGGTGTGTTTAAACACTGGTGCCCCTCGACTCATTGGGGCAAGCCACTGCGTCAACTCAGGGTGTGAGCCTGGGTGTCCACACATGTGTCAGGAGCCTTGCTATGCTAGCAAATTCTGGGGACAAAGCACATAGAGGGAAGAAAGGGAAAAGTGAAGCCGTCTTCGGGTGTGACATATTATAGAGCTTTGGGAAAAGGGGTTTGATCCTGGAGGATAAAAGCCAAAGTGGATGTAATTTTTGCAGAACTGGAAAATATAGACAGATGGCCATATACAGGGATGTATTTGAGCTGTATATGGCCGTATTTGAGCACAGATAAGGAAGGTCTGCTCGGAACTCTCCTCCCCTCCTCCGCTCCTCCCCTCCCAGAAAGTGGAGCGGAGTGGGGGAGGTGGGGGCTCTTCCTGCCCCTCCCCAAACCATGCACCTCATTGCACAGAGAGTGCTTGCCTATGCGGTTTGAAAAGAAAATTCACTGAATATTCAAAGGAAGTAAAAAAAATGGCAAAGCACATGCTGGTGGCAATTGTCAGGTCTTTGTTTTGGAGGCAGCTGTGGTCTCCGGAAAACAAGCACCAGATTTGAATGGAGGCAGTCTCTTCCCGTTGCTTCCTCCCAGGACTGGTTTGCAGCCTGCTGTGAAATCCCTCCTGCGTCTCCCTGACAGTCTCTCGGTCGCCTCTGTCCATCTATGTATTGATTCATTCACTCCTTCACTCACTGGACAACCTTCCTGAGAGGGGAGGGGGTCAGCCCTGTACATGCCAAGATGCTGTTCCTGGAAGGAACAGGAACAGACCCTGCAGGTGCGCAGAGCCAGGACCGGAAGCCAAGCCTTCACCCCTGAGCTATACTCAGCTGCTTTTGATCAAGACATTCACCCCTTCAGATGCCTCCCATTTTAAATCACCATCAGTCAGGCCTAGTGAGGGCCCCTGGGGCCCCCACCACTGAGTCCTAGTCCCGCTTTCTCCCCTTCTTTCTGTAAAGATTAGGGAGCATCTTACACTGGGCAAATGGTCAAAAGTCACACAAAAGGGTTTACAAAAAAGTAAGATCCACATTAACAGCGCAAGGAAGGGACTTTTCTGAGAGACAATAGGCTCCACGTTGGGTTGGGAGAGGTGTCATGCCCAGGGGTCAGGACTCAGAGGAAAGGTACAGTGGGTCCCAGGCACTTGGGAACAGCTGGGGGCAGAGCGCATGGCTGCAGGCCCAGCCCCAGGAGGCTAGCCCCTGAAGGCTGCATTCATCTTCCCAGGAAAGGCACAGTTCTCTCTTTCCCTTCAGCCCCTCCTCCGCCCTAGTTTCTTGTTTACCCACTCAGAGCCATGATTTATTTTCAGATAAGAACGTCAATCCTCCTTACTCGCTGTAGCCACCTGCCAGAGCCATGCACTGGCCAAAGTGGGGGAAAAGGGAGATCAGAAAGAACGCAGCCTAGCTAAGAGAAGGCGGGTCCTTGGGGTAGGTTCTCTGTCAGGCCTGGTCTTTGACCTTCTGTCTATCCTCACAGACATCCTCTAGGACTGCAGGCAGCTCAAATTTGTGATTTCTCCACACTTCCTGACAAAGAGACTAACGTGCTGTTACAGCACTGTCTTTGTGGTGCACGTGAACAATGTCATTTGAGAGTTGGCCTGCGAGAGCCAGGTGTGGTTCAGGATGGGTTGTGAAGCATCCAAAAATAAACACTCCTTCAGTTCATGCAGACAAATGATGCAAGCATTTTCATTTTCATTTTTTAAATTATTTTATTGTTTACTAGATTTAGAATGTTGAGTTCACCATCAGCTCCCACCTTCAACTTGGCAAACTCCTATTCATCCTTCAAAACCCAACACACACACTCTCTCCTCCATCCTTCACACATCCACACAAATGTTCCATCTTTTCCCTCTCTGTACTGTAAGAAAGGAATCCCCTGGCACTATGGTCATCTGTTTATGACTCTTCCCCGCTCTCTGGACTCTGTTCTAGCACCCAGTGCAGGGCCTGGTATACAGTGAATACTCAGTAAATGTGGAGTGTTAGAGAATGTTTTTAAACACAGCTTTGTTGAGATATAAAGTTTACATACCATTCAATTTACCCATCTAAAGTATATAGTTTAATGTTTTTTAAGACTCTCACAGATATATGCAACCATCACCACAGTCAATTTTAAAACACTTTCATTATCCCCCCAAATAAACCCCATCCCCATTAGCAGGCACTCCCCCCTTGCTCTCCCTCCACCCTTGGCAACTGCTAATCGTTTTGTCTCTATGGATTTGCCAGTTCTGGACATTTTATATAGATGGGATCATGCAACATGTGGGCTTTTGCGTCTGGCTTCTCACTCAGCATTATGTTTTGGGGGTTCATCCACATTATAGTGTGTGTCAAAGCTTCTTTCCTTCTCGTGACTGAATACTATTGCATTGTATGGATGGACCACGTTTTGTTTATCATTCATCCACTGATGGACACCGAGGTTGTTACCACCTTTTGGCGATTATTAATAGTGCTGTCATGAACACGTGTCCAAGTGTCCAAGTGTTTGTGTGGATGTATGTTTTCACCTCTCTTGGGTAGATGTTGAGGACGGTCAATACATGTTAATGGTTATATTGAACCCTGTTAAATAGTCACCTGGTTGGGTAGACTGGAGACTCAATGCCACAGGCTTTAAAATCAGAAATGTGGGCTGGCGTCTGCCCCCACTGCCTCTTCTGTGAAGGGGACCTCCAAGGCCCTAGATTACGAGGGACGGCAGGGTCCCCTGAGGAGAAAGTGCTCTTTCGTTATCAGCTTCTGTAATCATTTTATCTCGCCTGGATCTCTCCAAAATGAAAGTTTTTGTTCTTCCAGGCCACTTGGTCCATCTCTCAGTCTTTTCAGGGCCAAGGATGGCCCTGTCCAGGTGGCTGGCCACACTCAGATCTGGGTTGGGGTGTGTGTGTGTGTGTGTGCGCACGCGCGCGCGCCTAATCTCACAGCTCCCTGCTCTGGGTTTCTTTTCATTGAACTTGGCAGGCTGGATCAGCACCTTGGGGTGACCTCTGCCTAGGACCATGAAACCCAAGGCCTCTAATGTGTGTCCTTGGCCTGCAGGTGTCATGGATAGCCTCCGAGGCCGAGAGCCTGGCCTGCGTCCAACTGGGAAAGGCCAAGGAGAGCGGCTTTGGTTCTGCCACTGGACGCTCTCAGTTTGTCCAGGAAATCCTGTCTCTGAGAAGCAAGCCCTGCCTCCCAGCACTGCCGGCTTCTGGGTGTTTGTATCAGTCAGGGCTCTCCAGAGAAACAGAATCTACAGGATATATGTACATTATATACAGTATATGAAGAGACTTGTTTTAAAGAATTGGCTCACATGATTGTTGGGGGTGTAAGTTCGAAGTCTCTGTCTAGCAGGCAGGAAACTCAGGAAAGGTTTCTATGTTGCAGTCTTGAGGAGAATTCTTTTTCCCCAGGATAATCAGTTCTTGCTCTAAGGCCTTTACTTGATAATAAGGCCCATCCAGAGAGTATCGAGGATAACTTCCTTTTCTTAAGGTAAACTCATTGGAGATGTTAACCACATCTAGAAAATACATTTGGAGCAACATCTAGAATAGTATTTGACCAAAGAACTGGGCACCATTGCCTGACCCAATTGAAACTAAATTTTAACCATCTGTGTGCTTCCCTACAAGCCCACTCACTAGAATGCCACCTCCTCTGAGAAGTCTTTCATGATGTACCCACCACAAAGGTGAAAACACAGAGGCATGTTGACTGGCTGCATCTGGGCAGAGGAAAACAGAAGGGGAGTAAGCAGGGTAGGCACATGGTGTACTTGTGGGAGGGCAGTGGAAACGTCAGCAAGGGCGCGAGCTCCAAGGTCAACCAAGCAGGTCAACTTTGCTGCAAGATGATGGGAAACTATACGAGGCATTAGAGTGGGGAAGCGGTATGGTTAGGTACATCAAACCATTGTAAGACTTGTCATTGGCTGTTAAGGGTCTGTCAGCATTTCCAGGTGGGGGGGGGGCTGTAAGAGCCCCAGAGCAGACAGAAATGTCAAGGCCTTGGGCTAAGGGCTGTTTCATTATCTTCGTAGAGGTTGCCCCTACTTTACAAAATAATATGTGTTGTTTTCCATTATTTTCAACATGTAATCTTAATCCTCAGCGTTATAAGTCTTTTTTCCCCTTTCATTAAACCTTTTATTTTGAAATGATTCTAGATTCACATGCAGTTGTAGGAAATAAGACAGGATTGGAAGCATATGTTCATACAAAAACTTGTATGTGAATACAAGCCTTATTCATAAGTCAAAAGTGGAAACAATCCAAATGTCTACTAACTGATGAATGAATAAATAAATATGAAATATCTATGCAGTGGAATATTATTCAGCCACAAAGGAATGAAATAATGATACAGGCTGCAATGTGGTTGAATCTTAAAAACATGAGGATGAGTGAAAGAAGCCAGACGTAAAATAGAAGGCCACATATGATATAGTCCCATTTACATGCGATGCCTAGAATAGGCAAATCTATGCAGACAGAAAGTAGATTAGCCATGGACACAAGGTAGGTGGAGAAGAGAGTGAGAACTGATTGCTAATTGGCATGGAGTTTCTTTTTGGGGATGACGAAAATATTCCAGAATTAGATAATGGTGGTGGTTGTACAACTTTGTGAATATACTAAAAAAAACATGGAATTGAACACTTTAAAAGGGTGGATTTTATGGTATATGAATTATATCTCAATAAAGCTGTTGAAAAAAACAAGTACCGAGAGATGTGGGGTACCCTTCACCCCACTTCCACCTGTGGTAACATCCTGCGAGAATACAGTACATTGTAACAACCAGAAAATTGACATGAATACAATCAATAGACCTTATTTCTCCGGTTTTAAATGCACTCGTGTGTGCCTGATAGAATTTTAAAGAAATAATAATAATGATGATGACAGTAGCTGTTTGTGTGCCAGCCACGCAACAGGCTTCCTGGGACCCAATCCCACAACAGCTCTGCAAGGTGAGGACCATCTCCCGGAAGAGGCTCAGACTAAGAAAGGGCTTTGCCCAAGGTTGAATTTATGTGGATGGTGTGAGGTAGGGATCATTCATTTTGTTCCACATGGATATCTAGTTGCTCCAGAACAATTTATTTAAAAGCTCATCCATGTCCAGGCTGATACAGTTAGCCAGGGGTAGGGCAGAGAGTCCAACCCAGAAACATGTGACTCGATCCGGAATAGTCTCCAAGTCCCCTGTGGGCCTGTCCTGATGGCTGAGCCAAGCAAGCTTTGCCTTGTCAGCACAATGCAGTGACTTTTGAGAGTGTTTGCCAAAGGGTGGGGAGGCACAGGCCAGCTCTAACTTGCTTCCTTCCCACAGGATGGTGAAACGTCTCATGCGGCCTCCTGCCCGCCTCAACCCCACCTTTTTTTTTTTTCCTTTTCCTGCCTTTCTCTGAGGGGGAAGGTGTACATTGGGCTGCGTGTGCATTCCCCATGCATGTCTTTGCCAAGGGGAAATTCACCGTGCCCATTCCAGCACCTTCATCCACTGGAGGTTGTGGACGTGAGGCCCCCAGGCCACCCTCAGACCTGCCCAGTGCCCTCCAAGTGTCCCCAAATCAGGGAGAAGCTCTGTCAAACATCCAGACATTCAAGAGCCTCCCTGGACTCCTCTCCTTCCTCAGACTCCAGAACATTCCACTCCCCCACCCTTGGCCAACTTTTCATGATTGCTCCTTCTACTCAGATAGGCCATCTCTCCCCCGGAGGCTGTCACCTTTGTTGTCCCTGACACAACCGTCTCCCAGTCCCTTCTCCGTACAACAGCCACAGGGAACTTTCCAGAACTTACAATCCACACCAAGTTACTCCCCAACTCAAAAAACTCCCATGGCTCCCATCATCTTAGAATAGAACCTACTCCTTGAGGCTCCATGGGAGGCCCAGCCCCTGTTCATCTCCCTGGCCTTCTCACCTTCCCTCTCCCTCATGCACACACTGCTCCAGCCACAGCACCCTCCCTCATGTTTCTCACACATGCCAAGGACTTTTCTACCTCAGGACTTTTGCGTGTGCTGTATGCTCCCCCTGGGATGCCCTTCCTTCTGATCTCGGCATGCCTGACTCCTCCTTTTTCCGGTCTCAGCTCAAATGTCATCTCCTCAGAGGGGCCTCCCTGCATGTCCTGGAGACAGCAGGGCAGTCCCCACTTCACTCTCCCAACCCCACCCGTTTCCATGCTCTCCAGAACATCTCTTGCTTCCTGTTTGATTTCCTTCTCAGGGCATGTTGCCATGTGACTTCTCCTTGTTTATATAGTTACCTTTTATGCTTATTGTAACCCCGACACCCAGAGGGCCCAGGACATTATTAGGCCTCAAAATACCTTTGTAGAATGAATGAATGAAACTATTCCAGGGAGGGAGAGGGCTCTGAAGACTAATAAGAGGATAAATGGAAAGTGCTGGAAGAGACATGGTTTGTTGAGTGTGATAATGAGGGGAGGCTTCCTGGAGGAGGTGACACTAGAGCAGAGTTTGGGGACTTTCTAGAAGCCAGAGACCACCCCCAGGTTGGGGCCTCTGATTTTTTGTAATTGACCTAAAATTCACATAACACAAATTAGTGATTGTAACGTGTAATTCAGTGGCACGTAGCACATTTACAGTGTTGTGCAACCACTACCTCTATCTAGTTCCAGAACATTTCATCCTCTCAAAAAGAAACTCCATGTCTATTAAGAAGTCACTCCTCACTCCCCCTTTGGGGACCTCTGATTTTAATCCACATCTTGCAAAGCAAATGTCTCTAATATTTATTTGCAAATGTCAAATATTCAGAGAAATGGGCACACTCACCCACCATTGCTGGGAGCGGAGTAAGATTTGGCACACGTGGTATGGAAAGCGGTATGGCCCTAAGTGTCCATCAAAAGCCTTGAAAATGTGTGATTCCACATTTAAAGGCATCCCTAAAATGTGACCCTCCAGGAAGCAAACTAGATGCCCTACCATAGGGGATCAATTTAATAAATCATGGAGGAGCCCCTGCTGATGAAATCTTTCAACACAAGAGGGCAGACTGGTATCGATCAGTGTCTAAAGTGGGCCTCGACTGAGAGGTCATGGGTATTGTATGATTGCATTGTGGCTGAGAAGAGAAAAAAGAAAAAATCTAATGAAATAGACCATCATGTTAGTAACAGTGATTTCTGGGCATTTGTTTTATTTTTAAAATTTCATTCACTTGGCAGATATTTATGGAGCACCTGGTGTGTGTCAGCCCACGCCCACCAAAGGCAGGGATGGAGTCTGAATTTTGTTTGTTTCCTGCTCCAGTGTGTACTTTTAAAAAAAAAAAATTAAATTGGGGAATAGTGTGTTTTTCTGGGAACCATAAGCTCCGAGTCAAGTCGTTATTTTCAATCTAGTGGAGGGTGCAGCTCACTGGCCCAGGTGGGAATCGAACCGGCAACGTTGCTGTTATGAGCACTGCGCTCTAACCAACTGAGTCAACCGGACACCCCTCCAGTGTGTTTTAAATTACCAGTGAACACCAAGCACATTGTAAGGTCATAATTAAAATGCACTCAGGGAATTAAATGCTATTTACATTATGCTTGTCTGTGTTTCTTAAAACGTTTTACGTTGAGTACGTATTACTTTAGCAGTCAGAAGAGAAAACACATAAAGCTGATCCTGTTAGAAAATGTATGCCACAGCTCCTCCTGGCCTCTCATCAGGAATGAGGTTGATATGGCCCAGCTCCTGGGATCTACTCACCAGCCCACCAGCCACTCAACACACTTACCACTGTTTCAGAAGGTGGGAGGGTCCCCGCAGGTCCCTCTCCTCTTGGCACACCTCCCCCCTCCAGATTCAGTTTCCTCAGTTGTAGAAGGTGACCGTGAAAGCTCCCAGCAGGGCCAGCTTCCGAGTTTAACGCTCTGATGTCACCGTCTTAAAGTTCTGAATAATTTTCTGAATTTGCTGTTTGCGCTGGGTCCTGCAAATCAGACAGGTGGTGCTGCCCTGTTGGCTCCATCAACAAGCACTCATCCTGTGCCTGGCTGTGATTCCCCACCCGGAAATCATGTGGCCACCGCTCTCAGGCCTCCCAGACAGAATAGGACAGGACAGGACTCGAACGCAGACCCCTGAATGCAGCCTGTGTATAGTGTCTCCCCTGTGTATGCAGCCAGTGCATAATGTGTGACCCTTTCTCTTTCCCTCAGTGGTCCTCCTTCCCCCAGCCTGGGGGACAGGAGGCTCTTCTGTGACCTCCCTTGGGGCTGCAGGATCCATGTTCAGGGAAGCAGATGTTTCCGTCCTGTTGGAGGCCTGGAATTTCAGTGATAATGGGGCTTCAGGGGGAGGAGAGAGAGAGAGAGAGAGAGAGAGAGAGAGAGAGAGAGAGAGAGAGAGAGAGAGAGAGAGGAGAAAGAAGGGCCAGATAAGACAGAAAGGGAGTTATTGAGACAGACTCCCTCCCCGAGGCCCTTGGAGTGATATGAACTCAGAGCCTGTGGCCAACCCCAAAGATATAATAATAGGGCTGATAACTGTCATTTGTTATCAAGCAGAGCCCAGGATACCCTCTGCCTCTATATAACAGAGGAAGAAAGTCTTAGGATCACCCTTCTCTGTCCATCCACCGTGTGGCACTCTGGTGACACTTATCTAGCACATGTAAAAACAGATCATGACCTTCTCCTGCTCAAAAGCCTTTCATGGCTCCCCAAGGCTCTGAGTATAAAGTCCACACTCTGCTGGGGCCCACGAGGCTCCTCACTATCCCCCCAAGTCACCCTGTTCCGGCCACACCCGCATCCTCAATGCTTCTCCAAGGGGCTGAGCACATTCCCACTTCAGGGCCTTTGCACGTGCTGTTCCCCTTCTCTGAGCAGCCTTCACCAACTACCTGTCTTTGCTTGTTGTTTTGTCTGTTTTTCTTCACTTTGCCTAAACTGTCGGAAGTCATCCTACTTGTTCCTCTGTTTGTCATCCATCTTATCCACCAGATAGCTGTGAACTTCCTCAGGGCAGGGCCTCCCAGAGTGTTGGGACACAGGAGGTGCTCAATAAACATGAGTTAACAGATAAGGAACCACCATCTTACAGAGGAGGAAATAGAGGCCCAGGGAGGCCCCCAATGTGTCCATGGAGACAGGCTCTCCCACCCTGGGTGTCTAAGCCCAGACTGTATCAAGTCTACCTGCAAGCAGGTGATGCCTCCTCCCCTACCAGTGTGTAAATAAGGCTCCAAAGGCTGCAGGGAGCAGGGTTTGGCTCTCAGACCCAGTTTAAAGCCAAGCTTTCCACCTGGCCAATTTTGATTTGGAGAATTGGTTTAAGCCCCCTGAGCCTCAGTTTTCTCTTCCATAAAAATGAAGTTAGAGGTCGGGCCCATGGGGTCCTTTCTTGGGCGACCACAACAGGAGTCGTCCCCAGTGTCCCCTTTGTGGCCTCCCACACTGGGCGATGATGAAGCCCCGAGAGGCCTTGGCCTGAGCCTGGACTCTGAGAAGCCCCAATCCGAGGTGGGGGCAGAGACAGCCCCCTCCTATGAGGTCAGGGTTGGAGGAGTAGAGGGAGTCTGGGAAGGCTTCCTGGAGGAGGGAGTGTTGGAGATGAGTGCAGAGGTTCAGATGTGGGGTCCAGCAGTGTAGCCAATGGTGATAGCTGGATTCTCCCTTTGAAGCCTCCAGGAGAGCCATGAAAGGTGCAGGAGCAGGAAAGTGAGCAGTGCAGCCAGTTAAAGGGATCCTGGGAGGCAGAGGGAGGGTTCGTTTGGGGGCGTCCCAGAGAGGTGAATCCTGACTTCAATCTGTGCCTGGAGACCAGGAATGGCCTCCCCTAGCAGATCAAGGGAAGAGGCTGCCACATGTGAGTCACCCAGTTCCTGCAAGAACATTCAGCACCCGTCGGCCCCGCGTAGGCTGTCACCAAGCAGGAACACGGCCCCCGGAGCCCCTCCTCTCCGCCTTCCCTGAGGCCTCCCGCTCTCTATTCCCACAGCTGTTCCTTCAAGGCCACAGAAGGAGAGTAGGAGGACAGGGCAGGCAAAGGAGAGCCCATGTAGACTGCTTGGCCAGAATTTGGGAGTTTGGGGGGAGGAGAGCTTCCCTGGCTGAGGGTCCAGTGTGTGAGCTGGGGCTGTCTAAGCCTCAGGACTCTACCCAAGATGGGGAAACTGAGGCTCAGAGACAGGGAGGTTCTGCACCCATTTTCCACATATACAGACACCTGGTTCTCTCCTAAAAGCTAAAAACCAGCTTGGAGCCTGCAGTGTAAATCTGATCATGTCTCTCCCTCTCTGGCTCCAAATTCTCCCATGGCTCCCCAGTATCCTTGGAATAAAACCCACACACCTTATCACAGCCCATGAGGCCCCACCTGGCCTGTGACCCCCTCAACCCTCAGAATCCCCTACTCTCCTTTCACTCTGGCCACCTGGCCTCCCCACTGTTCCTCCAATGCACCCAGCCCATCTCCACCCCAGGGCCTTTGTACATGCTGTGCCCTCTGCCCAGAGCACACTTTGTGAGTTATTATCCCCATTTGATCCCTCAGGAAAGATTCAAAGAGAGGAAGTCATGTGCTCAGAAACACACAGCAAGTCAGTGGTGGTTGGTGTCCCCAGCCAGGCCCATCTGACCAGCCCTCCACAGCAAGCCCTCTCCCCCAGGTGATGCCACGTTTAAAACAGGCCTTCAGACCAGTCCACCTCAGAGCTGATTCTCAGCCCCTCCAGGTCTTGCCACCTCCAGCTATGTGCCAAAGACCCTCAGGCCTTAGGCCAAAACCCCTGCTCAGGGAGTTCCTGGGCCAACCCGACCCACACATCTCCCAGTGTCCCTCCTGTCGTGGCCGCAATTTCTTCGCCCCACTTTCTGCCCTTCACGCTCGTGGATGGCAGAGCCTTCAAGGACGGCATAGCCAAAAATAATCGGTCCCGACCTACCTCCCAAAAGTGGAGCAGCCCCCGCCCAGCCACCTGGCACCACGGAGGTAATTAGTACACGTGGCAATGAGGGTAATTAGGTCTGTGGGATCCAGGTTTGGAGTTGGGAGGGGGCACAAGTGCTGCCACTTCCCACCCCTGACCTGCCCAGGTCTTGGGTTATGAACTCATAACCCAGGGCTGGACCCCTTCCCTCCTCAAGCACCTGTGTGCCTGGGCCTGAGCCAGCGGGCTCCATTATTTCCTTGGGGCTGTTTGTTTAATTAATTAACCTTAGCTTTGGGCAGAAGTTGAGTTGGATATAAATTTAAGGCAGAGTTACTATCACCAATATCGAGTCATCAAACTCTCCTCTGCCATAACCCCCATGCATCCACCCAATGCCAGGAGATGCCAAACCAAAGGGAAGCCACAGCCCAGCTCTTGAGGTGCCTCAGGGTAGCGGAGTCAGAGTTAGACACAGACACCAGCAGCCCCTTCGGGTCAGAGTTGGGCCAGAAGGAGGGAAAGTGTTGGGGAAGATCTAGGGGAAGCGGAGGGAGGGCTTCTCACAGAAAAGAACATTGGAGGTGGGGCATTGAGGGATGATTAGGAGTTTTTCCCAGAGGATAAGTTCTGATAGCTGGCCCAACTGGACATGGCTGGGGGAATGGGGAGAAGGAAGAGGAGGATGGCTGGAGGGGAACATAAAGGACCCAGAGCTAAATATTTAGAGGATATCACATCAGGTTGGACCAATTTTGTCCCCAAGAGCTTACACCTGGTTGGAATCCTTCAACCTCTAACAGAGAAAATCTTCAGAACTTTGCTCAGGATCAAAACCACATGCCCAGACAGCCAAGAATAAATATAATGTTTATAACAGTGAGCATTAATTAAGCTCCTAGGATCATGCCCTCTTCACACAAGGACTTGTTGGGTCCTTACAGGAAACCTCAGAAGTGGGCACCACTCTTATGCACATTTATAGGTGGGGAAACTAGGACACAGAGAGGGAAACTGCCTTCTTTAAAGTCACACTGCTGGTAAGAGGCAGGGCTGGGAGTCACTTTCTGGCTCATGTGACTCTGGAGACCACAAAAGACCAATGCTGGGATCTAGTGATCCCTTCCTTCTGGAAGCATTTATAGAGCATCTGCTGCAGGTCAGGCTTGCTCTAGGTGTTGGGCAGAGCTGTGAAAGAGGTGGATGGTAACCAAATCATGCCACAACAGATATAGGTGGCCACTGTGACTCATGTCATGTAGTTGGGCATGTCCCTTTGGAGAAGAGTGACAGACTTCCCCTCTTCTGGTGGGACAGGAACCCTCCAGGGAGGAGAGAAGATTTAGCTTTAGTACAAAGGTTGGGTCACAATAAATAGAGGCCATAAGCGCCACTCTGCAAACTGCTTCCCTAGAGCCCAATAAGCCATTCTAGTCCTTGTGAATGCCTATGACAGGTTCATTCTCTCATGTCCTTCCTCAGCCCCAAGGGAAAGCTGTTACTTCTAGTCAGCCACCCTGGGGTGGTGCTTCTGCCCACCCTGCAAGGATAGACCCAAGGAGAAGTGGGCTCAGGCTGGGGTAGGGGTGGCAGCTCAGGGAAGCCCCCTACCCATCTATACCCAAGAGAGAGTGAGGAGATGCTGGTGTCACGTGGATCCTCAGTGCCTCCTCCCCAACCCCAGCCCAGTGCTCATCAGCCCATTCTCCAGGTGAGAAAACAGGTCTACACTGACAAAGCCATTCCCTCAGTTTGGACTTGACTAAGACAACTTCAGGTCAGGGTTGCTCAAGGCCAGCAGCATCCCAGCCCCTCCTGGAGCCTGAGAGAAGTGTCCAGGAAAGGATTCAACTCCCCACTCTCTCTCATGCTGTTGCCTTCTGCCTACACAAGGAGGAAAGCTGGCCTGGGCCCCTCGCCTGCCTCCCCCTTGAATGGCCACGTGGCCCCGGTTCTGTAGCCGGCTGGCACTCAGCACACACTAAGCAGCTTCCAGAAGCCTCGGCCCTGCAGGCACCTTTCCAGTTACATTATTATTATTTCTTTGGTAATAAGGAAAAGTCACTTTTGCACAGAACAGACGGTATTCTCTTTGTTCCCCACAGTGTTCAAGTATTTTGTGGCTTCAGGCCTGAGAGCGAAGCCAAATCTTTTGCTCGTACAGATGCCTTGTGAAGTTAGAAGCAGCCTGGGAAACTGAGTCTGTGCCTCTTTCCCCAGTAAGGCTGGGGGTCCAGGATGGGCTGGCCCTCCAGGAGCTCCCAGACCTGGCCGCACTGAACTAATCAACAGGTAACACACATCAGTTATCCGACAGAAAGGGAAAGGAGAGTGGGGCAGGGCAGGGCGAGATCGCTTCCAAGCCCATGATGGTCAGAGAAGCTTCCAGGAGGAGAGGGGCGGGGAGCTGAGCCTTGAAGGACCAGGCAGAATATATGCCTGTCAGAAGGGCATTCCAGGTAGAGAAAAGAGCTTGGGCAAAGGCCTGGAGGGAGGAAACTCAGATTTTGGCCTGGGAATAAGTCTCTAGAATTCAAATAAAGGTAATTTGAAAGCAGCTACCAGTTTAGATGTGTGATTCTTGTCAGGCAAACAGAAATAAAAGAAGAGGGAAAGGAGATGTGACAGAAGAGACCAAAAGCAAAACTTCTCAGGTTGTCAGAAAGCTCAGAGCTTCAAGGAACTGTGAGCCTCGGGCAAGGCCTCCTTGCCTCTGCCCGCCGCCAAACGGCACTGTGTAAGTTGGAGGCAAGCTCAGGCCTGGGGAGGTGACCGCAGCCCCATGAGGACCTGCTTCTGGCAAGTGTAAGAAGGGCGGGCTCCCTCTGAGCAGAAGTGGCAATCCAGGTCTGCGGACCTCCACCAGACTCACCATTCGGTGGGAACTGGACCCCGACCATCCCTAAGCCCTAGATTCAGGGATCCTGTAACACAGCAACGATCACCATCCCCTACGGTTGTTGGCATTGCCACAGTTGTCTTGGTACATTGTTGTAGTTCTCCGTCTGTCTGTCTCCTGTGTCTCTGCCTCCCGTCCACCCCCGTCTCGGTCTCTGGGTCCCCCACCCCAGTCCCCTTCCCCGCCCTTCCCCCCAGTCCCACCCCTCTCCCCATTCCTACGGGCTCCCCACCCCCATCACCGTGGAGGGCCGGTAGAGGGCGCTGCGGGAGGCCTCGGGGCCCGGGGAGGCGGGGCGGGCGGCGGCCGCGTCGGGACCGACCGCGATGGGACCGGAGGCGGCGCGGGCGGCGGCGGCGGCGCAGACAAAGGCGCGGGCGGCACGGAGGGCGGCGCGGAGGGCGCGAGCCCCGGAGCCATCGAGAGAGCCGGGCGCCCGGTGCGGGGAGTTTGCACCGCGGGCCGCACCCGACTCCGCCCGGACGCTCACGGGGCGCCCAGCAGGCAGGGTGAGCCCGGCCGGCCGAGCTTGCGTCGGGGCGCGCGGGCCCCGAAATGCCAGGGCCGGGGAAGGGCGCCAGTGTCCCCGAAGTCCCGGACACGGAGGATGGGGGCGGCCGGAGGAGCCCCGAAGTTCCAGGTCTTGCGGGGGCGCAGGGGCCCCTAAGTTCCGGAGCTCGGGTCGGGGAGGGGACAGTGCGAAGGATTCCCAAAGTTCCGCGCTCGGCGTCGCAGGAATGTGTCTCCGAAGTTCCAGACCTGGGGCGGGGGGCGGCGCGAGGGTACCCCGAATTCTAGACCTGGAGATAGAAGTGTGGCAGGGGGTCCCCAAAGTTCAGGAATTGGGGGCGGCGCGGACGATCCCCGAAGTTCTGGCCCTTGGGGTGGAGGAGGCAGATAATGTGTCCCCGAAGTTCTGGACCTGGAGTCGGGGGCGTCGCAGGGATCTCGGAAGTTCCAGGGTCGGAGGCCTCACTAAGCGAAGTACTGGGCGCCCCGCTCCTGACGCGGGTGGGGACTCAATCCTGACTGAGTATCAGGCCCCCGACTGGGACGCGTGGGGTGGGGCTTCGCTCCCACAGGCAATTGGGGATTCGGGCACCCGGCGGGGTTGGGCCCCCTCCCGGAGCCCCACCGCCGGCGGCGTCCGAGGCGTATGACTAGTTGGTGAGTAACTTTCCCCAAATGCGCAAGTCTCTGCAGGAGAGTCCTGGCCTTAAGGGAGTGAGTTCTGGGACCCCTGCGCTGCGGATCCCTGCCAGACCCGGGACCCGCCCCCAACCCCGGCCAGAGTTGCCGCCCCTCCCCCACCAGGGGCTCCGGTTTCAGACCCTGTGACCAGGACAGCAGCTGCCCAGGAAGGGGGGGGACGTTCCCCTCTGACCACGGAGGCCACTCGGCCGTGCATCCCTTCCTCCAGTGTGTCCCCCCTTCTCCTAGGTCCCTCCTGGATCCCCTGGATGCAAGTTTGTGGGCGCAGCAGGAGGGTCAGGAAGTCTCCCTGGGCAGCTGTTCCCGGTTTTGGTGGGGGTGGGGTGGCTAGAGGGACCAGCAGAGACTAGGTAGACCATCTCCCAATCCTGCGTCCCGCCCAACCCCCATGTATTGGGAGTGAGTGCTGATGGGTGATCTGGCAGTGGGCATCTGGGTGGTCCTGCTTGGGTACATCTTGTCTTTTTAACTAGGATGGGGTGCCCTGAAGATTTGGACTTCGATTCTAAGCCTGTGCCTGGGGCCTAGAGTGGAAGTGGAGGGAACTGGTTTCCCAGTAGGCACTTTTTGCTGGAGGCAGTGGTTTGGGGAGTGATGGATGAATATGTGGGGAAGTATTGAGCGGGAGTTGGCCTTGGCCTTCAGGACAATGAGAGATGGATGCTGAGATGTCAGGGGCCACCTGGCTCCTCTCAGAGAGCCTTCTCCTGCCCAGAGTCTGGTGGGGCTTTCTCTGGGTGGAGAAAGTCAAGGTCTCCTTGCTTTGAGTGACCTACTGATTCCCTCACTTTTTTGATTGAAGGTCTGTGAACGGTGCTCCTCGTGTTGGGTCCTGAGGTTGGACTTGCTTGGCCTCACTCAGCCTGTCCTGGGGGGGACACTGACAAGCCCCTTCTCCCCCCAGAGGCCGAACCAGCAGCTCCTGCCACCCCTCTGGCTGCCCCTTGGAGCTCACCCAGCCCAGCTTGACCAATGTCCACAGCCAGGTGAGCCCCTGTCTCTACTGGGTTGGCCCTGAGCCCCTGGAGGTGCCCAGCCCCCACTGAGAGCCCTCTCCCCACGCAGGGAGCAGCCCATCTTCAGCACACGGGCACACGTGTTCCAGATTGACCCAGCCACCAAGCGGAACTGGATCCCCGCTGGCAAGCACGCGCTCACTGTCTCCTACTTCTACGATGCCACCCGCAATGTCTACCGAATCATCAGCATCGGGGGTGCCAAGGTCCTGGCGGGGCCTGGGTGGGGCAGCAGGTGACAGGGGTCCCAGCAATAGGCCTGGGTCTCCTTGTTGCTGTGTGCCTACAGGCAGAGGGAGTAGGGAGCCCTGACCCTTTCTGAGCCTGTCTCCCTCCTGAAACGGCTCAGACAGGAACCTCTGAGGCACTAATACAAAGTGGTACTCCAAGGTCTCACGTTCATGATTAGCAGTCCCATTAACCTTGAACTTTGCTCCCCTATCCCCAGGCCATTATCAACAGCACTGTCACTCCCAACATGACCTTTACCAAAACCTCCCAGAAGTTCGGGCAGTGGGCAGACAGTCGAGCCAACACTGTCTATGGCCTTGGCTTTGCTTCTGAGCAGCATCTGACCCAGGTGGGTCTCGGGGGTATGGGGTAGGAGGGACAGGGCTGGGTGTGGGTCTTCTGAATGCACTGGGGTCCCTGGGCAGGTGCTGGGATTCCACCTTCCCAGCTGCAGAATTGGACAAGCGAGAAGCCCCGTCCTGGTTTACGTCCCAGCTCTGCAGGCCTCCTGCAACCAATTTCAGGCACACCCTGCCCCTCTCTGGGTCCCTGGGCTGGGTACTTCCCCACACACCCTGGCAGTACATCATCATTTCCTTCCACCCTCTGCTGTCTCTAAACTTCAGTATTGTTTTATCCATTGTTTTTCTGGATAGTTAGTGCCCTGAGTCCTGCCGAAGGCATGACAATTTTCTTTTCTTCTAGAAGCTTTTGTTTTCCTTTCACATTTAGGTTGTGAATGTATTTCTGTGGGTGGTGTAAGGTAGGAGTATTTTTTCCCACATGAATATGCAGTTGCTCTTGGGCCATTTTTGAAAAAACCATTTGCCCAGTGAATTGCACTGCCCCTTTGCACAAATCAAGTGGCTGTATGTCTGTAAATATTTTCTTTAAAACATATTTTCAAACTAAGGAAATGTATTTTAAAATGAAAAAAAAAAAAAAGAAGTGTGTCCTCCCCTAACTGGAAAGCTGGTATGGGCAGCAAATGTAAACATTAATACAACAAAAATGAGAAGAGGGCAATCACTTTCTCACTGGCTAGAGCTCTGAGCACAAAACCTGTTTTCTGTTTGTCATACAAGGATATTTACGTGTCCCGGGCATTAAAGACAGACTAGCATCCATCTGAGGCTCAGCTTGCTGAAATAAGCCTCAGTGAGAGGAAAATGAGGATCCCTTTTTGAGAGGGCTCCCTTCTCCATGAACATCCCATTTTTACCCTCACACTGACTCTGCTCATTGGGGCATCATTTTCCAAGCCTTCTTCCCACTCTTTCAGTTCCTGAGACGGGATGCACACAGTTCCTAAAGTCCCTTCCTAAGTGACAGGGCTGGCACTGGGTGAGGGTGACATGGTGGGGCCTTGGGGGAGGGGTCAGGGGTTTGTTGACTATCTGTTCCTGCCCCTCCACCCTAGTTTGCTGAGAAGTTCCAGGAAGTGAAGGAAGCAGCAAGACTGGCAAGGGAGAAATCTCAGGATGGAGGGGAGCTCACCAGTCCAGCCCTGGGGCTCACTGCCCACCAGGTCAGCCCTCCCTGTCCCATGCCTGTCCGGCACTCAACCAATATTGGGGGGTCCATGCGCTGTGCTGGTGCTTAAGACCAAATGCTCACAGATCCATGGCAAAGACCATGGAGGAGGGGTGTAGGTGCCCTGGAACAGGTGTGGGAGGGGGGCGGGGGGAGTCTGGCTTAGTTTTGGGTCCAGGAAAGCCAGAAAGCCAGGTCAAATGGCATAGTCAAAACCTGAAGTTGAGATGGCTAAGTACAGGAGCAGTAAAGAACTATTCCTGGGTCTTCCTCCATTAATTTATTCAGCATAATTGGTTGACCACTCTCTGTGTGCCAGGCCCAGGGCTGGACCAAGGTTACAGAGATGAAAAAGCAGGCTGGCCCCTGCTCTCAGGGCTCGTGGTCCAGGCAGCGAGGTGGATTCATAAGGAAGTCAGCCAGGTGCAGGGGACTTCCTGTCAGAATCTGAAATGGATGTTGAAATTAGGCTCCAGGGAGGGGCTTTATTCCTAGGGAATAGCACAGAGGTATCAGATTGCTTCCCCCTGGGCAGATTTCAAGTATTTCAGTGGGTTTAGACAGGCCTGCAATCAGGTTTGCTCCAGGGGGGTTGGTGAGAGCCCAGGCAAGCAAGGTGTGGGGCTAGGGCCTGGAATTCCCTCAAAGGGGCCATGGGGAGCCATGCAGGTTGGATGAGGAGGGAAGGGGCATGCTCGCATCCCGGTGCTGGGAGGACGCCTTCCCTGTCACAACGCCAGTCGCCAGTCGTAACATGAGCCCTGACCCCAACCATGACATTGTAACCGGTCCTTGACTGAAGCCATCCCCTCATGTGACCCCGCTTCTGCCCACGCCCTTAGGTGCCCCCGAGCCCCCTCGTCAGCACCAACGGCCCCGGCGACGAGAAACTGTTCCGCAGTCAGAGCGCCGACGCCCCTGGTCCCACAGAGCGCGAGCGGCTCAAGAAGATGCTGTCGGAGGGGTGAGGGGGGTAGGCGGGGCACAGGAGCGGAGCAGGACTAAGGGAGGGGAGAGGAGCTTCTTAGAAGCTGCTGGGGCGCGACCGGCGGCGGGTCTGACTGTGGACCCAAAGCCTGGGAACGAGGAGGCTGAACCCCAATCCTGCCTCTTCCGGAGCCTACCGTGCTCCTCGAATGCGCTCCTGCTTTGATCTCGCCTTCCCAGGGCTGGCCCAGTTCCCGCCCCCTCCACCTTCTCCTGATAGTTCTACACCTACCAGAGCCTCCCAGTCCCACCACTCTGGCCACGTCCCCATAGGCTGACCCCTTGCGGTATTCCCACTGTCTCACTTAGCAGACACCACACGCCTGCTCTGACCCCGCCCCCGACAAGGATCCACCTCCCGGGGCGTCCCCACACTGGCCCCGCCCCTAGCACCGCCCAGCCAAGACCCCACCCACGGCGAGACCCGCCTCCCTGAAACTGCCCCGCCCCCGGCCAACTGCGACCCCCTAGCCCAGCGCCTGCCCTGACCCTGCCTTGTTCCCGCAGCTCCGTGGGTGAGGTGCAGTGGGAGGCCGAATTCTTTGCGCTGCAGGACAGCAACAACAAGTTGGCGAATGCCTTACGAGAGGCCAACGCCGCCGCCGCCCAATGGAGGCAGCAGTTGGAGGGCCAGCGCGCAGAGGCTGAGCGGCTGAGGCAGCGGGTACGGGGACCTCTCCCTCCCAGAGCCCCCAAGGGGCCCGACAACTGTGGAGCCCCTGCCTCCACACCTCATGTCTGTCCTGGGTTCACGCACTGGCTGTGTGATCTCTGCAGGTCGCTTTTCTGAGCCTCAGTTTTGTGCTCTATAAAATGGGTCTGAAATAGAGCCCCCCTCAGAGGGGTGTCAGAACTCAAAGTCCTCCCTGCCAAGGGTGGGTGGTAGCTCCAATCAGAGAGGGTGAATGCCTAGTCACGAGCTGGACTGAGCAGGAGGCAGATTCCCCGGGGAGTGGCTGACCTTCCTGTCCACACAGGTGGCTGAGCTGGAGGCCCAGGCAGCCTTGGAGCCCCCCCCAGTCAGTGAGAAGGAGGGGCCTGGCCAGACACTGGAGCAGCTGGAGGCCCTAGTGCAAACCAAGGACCAGGTGAGTACCGAGCGTGGCTGTCCGTGTGCATCCCCAGGCCTCACTTTCCCTGACCTCCCGGGAGGGAGCAGGCCCCCCAACCCAGCACAGGCCCTAGGAACTCTTCTCCACTAGGAGATCCAGACACTGAAGAGCCAGGCTGCTGGGCCCCGCGAGGCCCCTGACACAGTGGAGCGCGAGGAGACGCAGCAGAAGGTGCAGGTGTGTGGTTGCCAGGGTGCGTGGGGGGTGTCCATATTTACGGGTAGCCACCCTTTGGTGTGGGGCAGACCTGTGATCTTCCCTTCCTGGTGGGTCTCCCTGAGCCTGATTCTCCACCTGTGAGTGAGGTCAGGAAGACATCTACCTAAGGTTATAAGTAGGATGAGGAAAACCAGATGCATGGAAGGTCCGAAGTGGTTTGTAAATGGTTGTTATTGGTACGATGTTTTATGTTCATCCGTTCACTCAATTCTTGAGTCCCTGCTGAGTTCCCGTGTTTGACACCATGGAGCCCTCACCCATCCCCGGCCTAAGGTCAGAAGCCTGCATTTGAACATAGGTCTGGCTGGCTTGGCTTTCGCTAAAGACTTCATCTGAGAAATGTTCATGGGCACATCCTGTGAGTCTGCAGGTGGAGATGTTGAAGGATCTGGTGCCTCCAAAAGTGTCCCGGGGAGAGAGAGGCTGGGGAAATGCTCCCTAATTGTGTCCTGGGCAGAGTGCACAGCATGTGCAAAAGCCGAGGTGGGGAGGAAATCAGCATGTTCAAGGAGGCCAGCGAAGCTGAGTTGGAGTGAGCAAGAAGAGGGAGGGGTATGGATGCAGTCCCCAGCCTGATGGGCCACAGGAGGGTTTTCAGAAGAGGGACGTGATCAGTTCTGTGGTTTCCAAATTGATGTGGGACCAGGGAGACCTGGGCAGAGGTGGCAGGGGTTTGGCCCAGAGTGGGGTCTGGGGTATGGCACTCAGGTGCTGGATGCCCCAGGCAGGGCTGATGACCCTGGACACTTGTGGGGGCCACCAAATCTGTCTGCTGTCTTTCTGCAGGACCTGGAGACCCGCAACACAGAGCTGGAGCACCAGCTGCGGGCAACAGAGCGCAGCCTGGAGGAGGCCCGGGCTGAGCGGGAACGGGCACGGGCCGAGGTGGGCCGGGCTGCACAGCTGCTGGACGTCAGGCTGTTTGAGCTGAGCGAGCTTCGTGAGGGCCTGGCCCGCCTGGCTGAGGGAACCCCCTGAGCCTTGAGCCCTGCCACTGGTCCACATGGGAGCTGGGGCCTGTGGGAAGGGGTTTTACATGAATGCTTCCCGCCTGGAGCATGGGCCGGCCGCAGGCGGCACAGCAGGCCCTTCGCCCTGGCAGGGACGGGGCCAACTCAGCCCAGGTAGGGCCTGGCCACTCACAGCTCAGGGGCTGTTTGGGGCTTTTCATTGTGTAGGATTTCTAGACTTCCCGGGGCACGTGCTGATGCCCAGATTACATTTCTAAGCGTGGCTGTGTGTGTGTGGTATGTGGGCACCCGGGCACCTCACTGCCGTCCCTGGACCTCTTCCTGCCTCCTCAGGGGCACCGTAGTTGCCCTCCATCCATGTAGGTCTGGGAAGCCACCTGCAGGTGAGCAGGGTGAGGCTCAAAAGCCTGAGAGGCATGCTCAGGCCACACAGCTCTGCTTGATCCTGCTGCCCCCATCCCCTGGGGCTCAGCCTGTTGTCTGGACCAGTTTGGACTTAGATGGCCCCTGGTTAAGCCCCCTTACCTTCTGGCTACAAACGCCAAACTTGACAAGGTGGGTAGGCAGGGAAGCTCCTAGACCACAGCCCTGTTCAGCAGGCAAGGGAATGATCTCACCAATCTCAGGGCCACATTTGGACAGGTGTAGCTGCTATGCCCATTTTCTAGATGAAGAAACTGAGGCCAAGGGGCTTCACCAAGGTCACCCAGCGGGAACAACCAGCATTGCAGTTCAAAGCTTTGGGCCTCACCCAAAGGGAATGGAGAACTGGGGGTGGGGTGCAGTGACATGAACTTCTGGGGGACTTGAGAGGCACAGGTGGCCATACCTTCCTCCCCTGCCCCTGCTCCCCGAGTCAGACTGTGGAAGTCAAAAGACCTATTTATTGAATGCCTCCAAGTGACACATCTTCACTCTGGGGCCCCACAGTACCTGCTGCAGTGACCCTCGGCCGGCGGGGAGTGTGTCACTGTGTATGGAGCTGGGCCCAACCACGTGGCCACTATTCTGTCCTCCTCTGTAGTCTGACTCTTGGCCAAGGTGTTGAGAAGGGGCCAGCTGCAGCCACAGGACGGATGATCCATGTACTGTGGGTGTCCATGGGCTCCGCTGAGGTGGGCTGGGCAGGTTCGAAGGGGAGACTATCCCCAAGGGAGTACCTTCCAACTCTCGGCTCGATGACGGAGTCCCAGGCTGGGTAGGTGGGGGCTGTGTGGGACTCAGGCCGGGCCCTGGGTGGGCACTGAGGCTGAACGGGCCTCAGGCCGGGCCCTGGCAGGATGCCTCCCACGGCCAGCTCTGCTGGCCTGCTGCTGCAGCGTGTGTTCCACCTGCTCCTTGAAGCGCCGGTTCTTCTGCTTGATCCTGGCCAGCTCAGCCTTGCGCTTGGCCTCCAGGTCAGGGTCCTGGCTCGGGGAGGAAGGGCAAGTGGCTGAGCTGGTCATCCCCCACCCCTTGGGTGCCTTGCCCCCTGACCCGCCTGCCAACCTAGCCCTCACCTTCCCCTCCAGGATCAGCTGCTTCCGCTTGTTGATTTCCTTCTTTTCATCAAAGTTGGTTGCCTCCAGTTTCTGGGGGTGGGGAGGAGGAAGAGGCCATCATGGGGGTGCCCATCTTGAAGGGAGCACCCTGGGCCCCAAGGACCTGCTCCCTGATACTCACAATCTCGCATTCCCTCCGCACCATGTTGACCTGTGTGAGAATCTGCAGCACCTGAGCCTCCTCCACTGAGAATTCCTCCAGCTTCTTCTCTGTGGGGACAGTGGGGGCCCAGGGTGGGGGCAGGGCAGGGCCGACACGATAGGGAAAGGCATTCCAGCTACATAGTGAGTTCCCGATGTGGTGGGTCATATCAGATAAAGGGCAGGTGGGCAAGATCTGGGTTTGTGTTTTTTTTTAATTTATTGGGGTGACAATTGTTAGTAAAATGACATAGATTTCAGGTGTACAATTCTGTATTACATCATCTATAAATCCCGTTGTGTGTTCACCACCCAGTCAGTGCTCCTTCCATCACCAGGATCTGGGATTTCTGAACTAAGGAAGGTAGAGACTGCTCTTTTTTTGTGGTTACCCAGTATGAATTGAACTGGGAGTTTTGGTGTTTTTTTGGATACAGTGTCCTTTCAAGTCAAGGTGTTTCTGAATTTTAGGACAGTCAGGATGGTGACTGGAGATGCCCAGTGGTTCTTGGTCTTGGAGACACATTAAACCACCTCAGCGGGGTTTTAAACAGGCCCAGGCCTTGTACTTGGGGCCTCTGACCCATCCACAGGGACTACCCACATAGCTTGGTCTCAGAAACTAAAGTCCCTGCCCACTGGATGTGGCTTTTGGCTGCTGACGGCCATTACGGGGAGCGTCAGGGTTAATCACTTCTCGGGAGGTTGCATGAGGAAGGTGCAGTTTAAGTCTGCTCATGGGAAACAGCGGGCTGGTGTCCCTCCCTTGCCCCACCCCCTCACTCACTGATCTGCTCCTCAATGGCGTGTACCAGGTGGATGTCATACTGTGTCACCAGGGTGATGGCCTGTCCTTGCCGCCCTGTGAGGAGGCACCACAGTTACCTTGTGTGCGGGGGTCAGGATAGGGGAGCAACAGGCAGATTAGGGCTCCTCTCAACTGAGGGGAGCAGAGTGTGGTGGGTAGGTGGGCACAGGTAATGGAGGCCCAGGGTCTCAGGGCCGTGTAATGGGTGGGTCTGTCTCAGGGGAGCTGTAGGACGCCATGGAGAGGCAGCTCTCCAGTGAACGTGGTCAATTTCCCTTTTTGGCTGGCTGCCAAGGAGCCCAGGCTGAGATAAGTCAGCAATAAGCCCTGCCAGGCCTCAGCCCCCATCTCTGCATCCTAGTTTCTCTGTTCCCCATTTCTGTAACCGTGACTAGTGCTGGACCACTAGTCTGATGAGGCCTGTGACGCTCAGAGCAGCCCCACACAGGCATCATGTTCTCATTACCCATCCTTTGACAAAAGCAGTGAGGCCCAGAGAGCTCGTGTGACCTGCCTGAGGCCACAGGGCAGGAGAGAAGGCCCAGGGCCCCAGGCCCCAGAAATCACGTCTCTCCACTCTAGGCATGAGAAAAATCTCACAAATGCTGTGCCCCTCCCTGAGAGGGCTTGGGAGCAGAGAGATGGATGCCTCGTTGGCCCCTGGCCGGGGTCACGATGAGGCACTGAACCTGGACACCAAACCCCCAGGGCAACATCACATCCACCAGGGCTCATGCACTGGGGTGAGGCAACAGGGAGTTGTGAGGACTGGGGCAGTGTGTGCTGTGTCCCTAGGAAACAGCATGTAGTCAGACAGAGAAGCCAAAGTACTCTGACCTTTGCTTTTGAAAGGACAATTCCCCAAGCTGCAAACACCGCCTCTAACGCCTCTCGCCCACGTCCTACCAGCTCATGACTTTGGCTCCTCCTAGTATGGGTAGGCTGGAGGGATGGGTCCCCAAAGGCCACCCCGCCGTCTGCTCACCTGCACGGGCTGTCCGGCCGACTCGGTGGATGTAAATCTTTGGGAGCCCGGGGGTGTTATGGTTGATGACCACCTGCACAGTAGGAATGTCCAGGCCCCTGGAGGCAGAGACTGGTCAGCACCACTGTCCACATGGGCAAACCAAGGCCAGAACTCATCCAAGGTCACTTAGCAGTGAAGCTGGGGCTTGCCCAAGGCCAGCCTCCCCCTCTGGACCCTCTGTGGGGCGTCACCGAGCCAGCATAGGGGAGGGAGCACCCTGGGCTGCTCACCTGGAAGCTACATCTGTTGCAATCAGGATCCGGTAGATGCTAGACTTGAACTTGGCGAGGGCAGCAAACCGTTCTTTCTATGCCAGGTTGGGGAGAGAATCGGGGGGCTGAGGGTCAGGCAGCATTTTGGCAAATGTTTTGAGCACTTACTGTATGAGGCCTGGGCACAAGGCAGAGGCCAGGATGGTCCTGCCTTCACAGGACTCCCACAGTCCAGTAAGGAGAGGACTGTGAGAAAGGCAGACCAGGACAGAGAGGGGCGGCGGGAAGGGTGCTCCAGACAGAGGGAGGAGCCTGGGAGGAGCCTGGGCAAGTGTGGCAGGCGGAGGTCTCCTCACCTGCTTCATCATGGAATGCAGAGCCACAGTGGGGAAGCTGAACTTCCGCAGCATCATGCACAGGATCTGGCAGGTCCTGGCAGGAAGGACACACTGTCAGTCCCCCCAGCACCAGGCTCCTGGAAAAGCACTCCTGCCCCGCCCCTGCCCGGGACCCCTTGCAGGTGGCCCTGCACAGCTGGGAAAGAACAAGCAGAGGTGCAGGGTGTCCTGTCCACTGCCATCCTCTCTCTGACTCCTCCCCTGGCCTAAGCAAACAGGAGTCAGCCCTACATCCAGGGCCCCTCTGTAGTGGTAGCCAATACATTCTTGGGGGGCAGTGCCCATCTACTGGTTCATGCTAGAACAGTCTGCAGCTTCTTGAAATCTCCCTCAATGCTTCATAGGACTCTCAAGTCCCCTGGGGCTATGGGGAGGACAACCTCAGGTGGGGGTGCCACTGCACTGGGCCTCAGTGACAACCCTAGACAACTGTGGATAGGCTGTTCCAAGGGTAGTGACAGCTCAAGGCCACAGGCCCTTCGGGTTAAGGGCGGGTCTGAGGACCCCGAAATCCTGGTGCCACCTTTAGGAGGGGTAACCTTGGGGAGCCGCTGGATCTGAGCATTCTTGAGCGAATCCTCCAAAACCTCTGGTCTGAGCACAGGCCCTGGAGTGCTGAGTGCCTCCCACCCGTGACCTCAGGCCACATCTTAGGCTTCTGTGAAGGATTATGGGGGAGCCCCCCCTCACTCGGGGGACAAATGCGGGGGGCCCACCCTCACTCACTTGCACGTGTTAGTGAAGATGATGATGGACCAGTCCTCGTGCTCATCCTGGAAGTTCTGGATCAGGTGGACCAGGTAGGCGTCCTTGACCTTCTCAGGTACCAGCAAGTAGCGCTGGTCCAGCTGTTCTACCGTGCGTACTCTGGGGACGGGCAGGCCTGTTTCCCCTTCTGATGAATTTGGTTAATACCCCGCCCCCCCCCACGGGCAATAACTTCCACTGGGTGTGACACCCCCCCACCCCCCGCCACCTGCCTTCCCCCACCAAAGGTGGCTGTAGACTCACGGGGCCTGAGCCTCCCAGAAGAAGGGCTGGTTGGTGGCCAGGCCCTGCAGCTCCTTGAGCGTGTCAGTAAGAGTGGCACTGAAGAGCAGTGTCTGCCTATGGGCCGGCACGGCTGCCAGGATGGCCTCCAGATCCGCTGTAAAGTCCGTGCAGCCCTGCTCCAACAGGCGGTCGGCCTCATCCATCACCTGCAGCACCGGCAGCAAGGGGATGGGGAGGAGGGCGCTGTGCAAGGCTGGTCTGCTTCCCCCGTGGGCCTCCTTCCCAGCCTTGGCTGTGGGCCTGGGAGCACTCTCCCTCAGTGTTTTGGAGGTCCTGCTCCCTCACCTGTCTCACCTCCAATGCCACCTCCCCAGAGACGCCCTGCTCCCAACCACTCTCGCTAGTACAGGTCACCTCTTATGGGTCTCTGACCAGTCCCTGTTATGTTCCTAACATGCTACTAGACAGCCTGTGGGACATATGTTCCCCAAATGGATGAATCAGTGGCCAGGCCAATTTACCAGGAAGCGGATCTTCTTGATACTGAAGGTGTTAGAACTGCGGAGGTGGTCAGCCAGGCGCCCCGGTGTGGCGATGACCACGTGTGGTTTCCGGGAGAGCTCCAGGGCCTGGGCCACCATGTCTGCAGGTAGAGGGCAAGAGGTGGGGCTGGGCGGGTGGTCTGAGGCTGCGGGGACCCCACACTCAGAGCCTCCCTGGGGCCCCCGTACCCATGCCGCCAACGATGATGCAGTCCTTCAGGCCCAGAGGCTTCCCCAGGACCCGGAACTGCTCTGCGATCTGGTAGGCCAGCTCCCTGTGGGTGTGAAGGAGCCGGGCTGGATCAGATGGGTTCTGTGCCTGCCTCACATTTCCACCTCCACCCCCGCGGCCTCCTGACTCGCCAGCTCCCGTTCACACACCCTCCACAGCTCCCGGTCCCCTTTAGACAAAAGCTCTGACACTGAGCATTGGAGGGCTGTGTGGGCTCTGCTCCCTCACCAGACTGGGTCCCAGAACAGCCCATGGCCCCACCCCCACCAGTCCCACCCACACTGGCTTCTCCTCCTCCCATGTACTCAGCAATGGCCTTGACACCAGTTACCAAAGCCTGAAATCCGAGCATTAGGGCCCCCTTCCCTGAGGCCAGTCAGTATCCAAGTCCTCCTTGGCCCATGTCCCCACTTCCCAACCTCCTGTCTTACCCTCTCCTGCTCACACTCCCTCAGAATCAATTCTAACCTGGCATTCAAGGCCCTTCTCAAGCTGGCTCTAACATGCCCAGCCCCAGTACCCTTTCTGTTCTCTGCCGCTCACACCTCTGCATGAATGCACCAACAGCCCTCTGCCTAGATTACCTTTCCCCAAACTTGTCCCTTTGCGAGACACTTTTCATCCTTTAAGCACCCATGACTGAAGCGTTCCTTGACCACACCTGTTCCCAGACCACAGCCTTATAGCATGCCATTAGAGAGGACTTATGTCAATCACCGAGTCTATCCACCCAGGATCAGAAGACATGCCTAGTTTTTGAGCTACAAGACTATTAACAGCTCCTGTATGGCCTCTTGCCCTGAGTCAAGCCCTGTGCTCAGCATTTTCACATGCTATCTTGTTTAATTCTGTAACACACCTAAGAGGAGGCATGATTTCTGTCCCCATTTTGCACACAGGGAAAGTGCAGCTCAGAGAGGTAAAGGCACTTGCCCGAGATAACACAGCTGGTTAACTCACCCAGGAGGCCTGTGCGGGGGGGGGGGGGGGGGGCTCACCTGGTGGGTGTCAGGACGAGGCAGAAGATGCCATAGGGATCCTCAGACAGCTTCTGTAAGATGGGCAGCACAAATGCTGCCGTCTTGCCACTGCCGGTCTTGGCACAACCCAGACAGTCCCGACCTGGGCAGAGGGCAAGCGACATCAACCCAGTTTAGGTGTATACAGATGTTCCATTGAGCACAGTTTACAACAGCTAACATTTAATGAGCAGTTAACTGTGTGCCGGGTACTCCCATTCCGGGCATACTAACAACTTTCCATTATGGGCAACTGATAAATTCTAGGAGGAAGA
Source organism: Rhinolophus hipposideros (assembly GCF_964194185.1). Lineage (NCBI taxonomy): Eukaryota > Metazoa > Chordata > Mammalia > Chiroptera > Rhinolophidae > Rhinolophus > Rhinolophus hipposideros. The sequence continues at coordinate 50,492,966 of NC_138062.1, read as the reverse complement.
GGCCATTATCATTTCCATTTAACAGAAGGTGAAACTGAGACTCAGAGATTTGCCCGGGAACATAGCTGATGACTAGCAGGCTGGACTAGAGCCCACATCCATCTGACCCAAGATGCTACTAACCACCACTTAATTTTGACAACCCCTGCCCCCAGCATGAACTTGGGGGAATGCGGAGTGCCTTCCCCCAATCTGCATCTTATGCTCCCTGTGGATTCTTTCACCTTTGTTTAATCCCTCCACTTGCCACATCCTAGGCTTTGTGAGGACATCTCTGCAATGGCAACACTGGGTTGGGCCAGCTGAGTGAGAACAGAAGTCACGGGACCAGAGTCCTGGATCTACCAGTAATCTTGACAACTTCACTTTGCATTTGTAAAATGAAGATAGTAGTACAAACTACTCAACTTTACCAGTATTATCGGTTAGTCATTCACCAACCCCCGCCCCCAGAACTCTTGAGACTATGCGAGTTCAGAGGCTACACAACTTGGCGGGGATACACAGCGAGTCAGTTGAGCAACCTAAACGCTAAAACCGCCTCGTGTGCCTCCACCCGCCAAGTGTGCCTCAACCCAGGCTCCCCGAAACTCCCGAGGCTGCCCCTCGCCTCGCAGGACCAGCGTGGGTTAAAGGGAAGGGAGGCGACAGGAGCGGGCACGCCTCCCGGGGAAGAGACCGGGCCACACTCACCTTCCAGGATGGCGGGGATGCAGCCGAGTTGCACGGGCGTGGGCTGCTTCAAACCTAGCTGCCGACATTGTTCCACGAGCCACGAAGATAGTCCAAGCTCCGCAAACCCAGCCATCCTCGCCGCCGGCCGCAGAACCCGTGTGAGCCGCGCTTCCGGCGCGTGCCGATGACGTCACCAAACCGCTTTCGTCGATTGGACCCGCCTCCAGCGTGGTCTCACCCTCGTTCGCTCTCCTTTCCATTTTCAGCCTCAATGTTTTTCTTACCGTTTCGGTGAATCCCAGTGGCCCGCAGGATCGAATCAAACTACAATTCCCGAAGTGCTCTGCAAGACGCACTTGCGTCTTCCGCCCCTTTACTCCCGTTTCGGAGTCTCCCATTAGCGCATCTCCAGGCCAAGTAAACTACATTTCCCAGTGTGGCCCGCGGTGGCGCCCTGCTTCCGGCCGACGTGTCCCTCAGGAAGAGGAGCGAGTGAGACCACGGTGACATGGCGCCTCCGGCCCCGGGCCCGACCCCTGGCGGCTCAGGGGATGTGGACGAGCTGTTCGACGTGAAGAACGCCTTCTACATCGGCAGCTACCAGCAGTGCATCAACGAGGCGCAGCGGGTGAAGGTGCGGCCGCTTCGGGGTGCGGGACGCTGGGGGCGGAGGACGCTTCCTGATGGCCGCGGGTAGCGCTCTGATTTTGAAAACTCTCTTCCCCTCGCGGCGTACCCCACTCCCCCACTCATATCTTCAGAAGCAGTGAGGAGTTAATCCTTGTGCCGTGACAACACCCGAAGAAGTAGCAGTTTATACTTCTCAGAGTGCTCGCTCTGCGCGCTGGCAGGCATTTGAATAAGAGGCACTTATGCCACCGCTTTGGTAATAATAATGGTTATAATTCTCACTTGTTGAGCGCCCACGTTGTGCCTCTATACCCTCAATTCCCATGAAGTAGGGACTGTTTATCCTCACGTTACAGATGAGAATACCGACGCTCGAGAGAGATGGTTTCCCCGACGTTACCTTGCCCCACTGGCCGGATTGTCTCTCCCCAAACTCGCACATTCCTTCCTTCCTCAGCGAGCGTCTCTGTGAGTCGGCGTATTCGTGCCGGGCTCCAAGCTGTGATAAAATAGACAAAACTCCCAGCTCTCTTGCGGGAATCTCAGCCTTGCCAGGGAGACGGACATTAAACAAGTGTATCAATGAGTAAATAAACAAGAAGTCCGTGGGTGGTGTGCTGGAGCATGGTGGGGATGAGCTTGGCTGTTTGAGAGCTGGAAAGTAAACATGCAGGCAGGGCCCAGCCAGCCAGGAGCTGGTGACTGGAGAGGGGGCAGCAGGAGCCCTTAGCGGGACCTTTGAGGAAGGGACGTGGGTGTTAACTGTCACTTTGAGAATGAACCATTGGAGAATTTTTAAGAGCAGTGAGCATGGCAAGGTGTTTGCCTGCCTTCACCGCCTCGTGTTCCAAAGAGAGTAAATGAGTAAAGAAGTGAGTGAATATGTAATTACAACTTGAACTTGAGCACTGTGTGTGGGCGTGGGGCGATAAAAAGTGCTGAGTTGGAAATTGGGGGGGAGGGGTTGCTGCTTCACATGGGAGTGGTCTGATCAAGCCGTGCCTCTCTGACTCATTTGAACCTGAGACTGAACCTTGAGAAGCATCTCACCCCATAAGTTGCTGCAAAGATGCTGAGACAAGTATGAGCTCAGGGTAGTCAAGGCATAAGAGGCCTGTGTGACAGAAGTGGGGAGATGGTGAAGCGGGGGACTGAGAATGAGGTGGGCAGGGCCTTGGGGGAACAGCAGGGATTAGGAGGCCATCAGAGCACCAAGCAAGGGAGTGACGTGTCTTCATAGAGGCAGCCAGAAGGTTGGGAGGAATTTAGACTCTGAAGTAAAGAAGGCTTGCTCTCCAGGCTTCTGGCCGTCGGAGCATCATTGTATAACGGAGACAACCTCAAACAGATTTCAGGAAGCTGTTAGGATTTGTTGAGATAACATTTGCACGATTGTATTAATTTTTCTGTTGCTGCATTAACAACTTTATCACAAGCAGCTTAAGACAACACAAATTTATTGTCTCACGGTTCCTATAGGTCAGAAGTCCAACATGGTTCTCAGCAGGCTAAAATCAAGGGGTCAGCTGGGCTGTGTCTTTTCTGGAGGTTCTGGGAAACAATCTGCTTCCAAACTCAATTCAGATTTTGGGCTCTCCACCGGGAGCCACGCTTAGCTCCTAGAGGCTTCTCTTCAGTCCTCAACCTCGCATGTGGCCCCCTCATCTCAGAACTAGCCATGGGGTTCCCATACTTGGAGTCTTGAGTTTCCCTTCTGCCTAGTTTCTGTTTCTAAGGCCTTCTGCGATTGGACTTGACCCTCACAGATAACCAGCACATTCTCCCCATTTTAGTGTTCATAACCTTGATCACATCAGCGGGGTCCCTCTTGTGATGTAATCTAAGCTATTTACAGGTCCCAAGGAGTGGCGTGGATCTCTCTGGGGAGCCTCATTTGGCCTGCCACCAGAATTGTATGTGCTTCTTTGCTGGGATAGTATAGGCTGTGAGAAGATTGAGATGGACCTGGGCTCAGATTCCGGCTTTCCTGTGTTCTCTCTGAAACCAGGTCTGAGTCATCATTGTGTCTCTCTGAGTCTCAGTTTCCCCTCCTGTCAAATGGGAACAATGACATCTATCAGTAGGGTCACTGAAATTCAGCATTGTGCTCACGTTCTACCCTTTGTCTTCTGCTATGTGTCTGTTCTGCTTACATCATAGTAATGTATTCTTTGAGTCTTCTCCCATCATGATATGCAGACTACATTGCTGCTGAAAGAACCAGCATGATCTGCGGTACAAAGAGAGTGACTGAAAAACCATACCAGCAGTCACTCTGGCTGGAGGCACACGCCACCCACACTCTTTGGCAACGTGGTAAAGATGTGCTAGCACCAGACCAAGACATCCCTGAGGCGTCCAGAGAATGCGAGCACTGTTCCACCTGATGGGATTTAATTCTGGTCCATAGGGAACCTGAACCTCTGCGGCAGTCTGTACTACCTTGAATGCTGTCGCTGAAAAGATGTCCACCCAGAACTTGTCAATGTGACTTATTTGCAAAAAGGGTCTTTGCAGATGTAATTCCGTGAAGGATCTCTAAATGAGATCAGCCTGGATTTAAGGCCCTAAATCCAATGACTGGTGTCCTTCTAAGAGAAAGACAGAGAGAGGTTTGAGGCAGACAGAGAAGATGGAGGCAGAGGTTAGAATGAAACAGTCATAAACCAAGCAATGCCTGGGGCCACCAGAAGCTGGAAGAGACAAAGAAGTATCCTCCCCTGGAGCCTTTGGAGCCAGTGTGGCCCTGGTGACACCTTAATCACAGACTTTTGGCCTCCAGGACTGTGAGAAAATAAAGTCCTCAGTTTGTGGTTGTTCGTCACAGCCACACCAGCAAATCTAACATAGGCCTTAGGTAGAACACTGGTGTGTCCTAGCGCTATGTCCCCGTCACGTCCCCATTTGTCATACATTTCTCAGGTGCCCACAAGGTGGCAGGCATCACCCAGGTATTGGGGACAAAACAGAAGAAAGCCTCGAGAAGCTAACCGCCTAGTGTGGTCAGGTGACTCTGATGGCCACTTGGACAATAAAGGAAGGGGACACGACCTCTTACCTCGCTCCATCACTGGCCTCCCACACAGTACCCCTTGCTCTCAGGTCTTGGCTGTACCTCTGCTCTGCCTGGGGGCAGGTAGGACCACCCCAGTGCTGGGCGGCATTCATAGGCATGGGCCTCCTGGCATGGCTGGTTTCTGAGCTCCCATGTGATTCTGAGGAGCTGCCAGGACTGAGCACCAGAGTGGTCCCCTGGTGGCGTGCATCGGGGTCCCTGGGGTGTCCCCGATCTGTACATCTGTCCTTAGTCTTATGCCTCCCAGAAGCTCCACTCTCTGGCTGATGGAGAGGGTCCTGAGCAGCAGCTACACAGGCATCTTGGTAACACCTCAGCATTCCTATGGGGTCAGTGGTGGTGCCTGTTTTACAGACGGCAGCTGAGGCTCCGAGTCGCCTCTGGGAACCAGAGTCCCCTTCTGGGCATCCCATTGTACCTTTGCTTTGAAGACCCCAAGAACCAGCGTTTTGTCTATGTTTTTACTGAAGGTGGTGTGGGGGGTCCCCCACATGGATTGTCCTTACCAGTGTCCACCTCTGAGGGTCATTTGAGAGTCACTTATTGAGCAGATGCTATGTTCCCGATCATGACCAGATCCCCAGCCTGGTCACCAAGGCCAGAGGAAACCCCTGGGGCCCTGCGGTGAAGTTGGCCTGAGTTGGGCTGGGGCCAGGAGCCAGGCTTCTTGTCCATGGTCTCCCTTGGCGTGGGAGGAGGACATGCTCACCACCTTTACCCCCACCCCCCTCAGGCTGGGCATTATGACTAGGAATCTTCTCACTTTGGTGGGGGGGCAATCCTGGTGGACCCCCATCTGTAGGACTCCAGATCCTTTGTACCTGTGCCATGGCAGCTGCACAGGCCAACTCTCTGGGCACTTTCCGAGCCCCTGCAGTTTGGAGGCTGTTACAGTGGCTACCCTGAGGTGGCCAGCCCCCCTCCCCACCTCACTGTTTCTCTCCCAGCTCCGCAGGTGTCCTCTCCCAGTGCCCCCATGTCCCCTAGGCCAAGCTGCTCTGTGCCCACCTGTCCCGGACCCCACAGGGTCTTCCAGGAAGTCGGACAGCACCCTGGGGTCCAAAAGCTGTTCTCCCAAGGGAGGGTCCCTCACCTCCCTGCAGCTTTCTGGGCCCTTCCTCACAGTCCCACTGTGAGTGCTGTGTGAGGTCACCTTGTTTCTGCTCCTCGGCTCTGCACTGGCTGGGCTGAGAGGTGCAGACCGTGGACATCTTCCCCAAGTGCAGGGTGGTGCCCGAGGTGTCACCTGGCCCAGGCTGGACACGGACGTCGTGCCCCAGGGCAGCAGAGCTGAGCTCTCCCACAAAAGTCCTCTGAGCTAGGCAAACCTTCGTCTCTTCTGTACGTCATGTTAAAGAATGTTTTGAAAGAAAGCAGGACAGGAATGAGCTGCATGGAAGTATTTGTCAGGAAGTTCTCTTTGCACATCTCCACCTGGGTCCCATCTGTTCTCCAGCATCACCCACCCCCTCGCCCTGGGGCTGGAGCGGTTGTGGCACTTGTGGCGGTGTCCGGTCTCTCACCCTGGATGAACGGGTGATAGTCGGGCCTCTTTTCTGGGGGGATGTTGGGATGGGACGAGGTCAAGTGCCCACTATGCTGTGTGCCCTCAGCGGAGGCCTCTCTCCTGCTGTCCAAGGTCACAGGCAGCTGAGAGCCCGGGCTGGGACTCCACCAGGGAAACTCCGGGCCTCTGAGGGCCTGTCTGGCACAGGGCCCCATGTGTTGTGACCTGCCTCTGTTTCCACAGCCCTCTAGCCCAGAGAGAGACGTGGAAAGGGATGTCTTCTTGTACAGAGCATACCTTGCACAGGTGAGCATGGACCGTGACCACCAACGTCCCTGGGACAGGAGAGTCGAGAACAGAGTCCTGAGTGGGGGAGGCGCATCTGGCAGGCTGAGGGGTCCCTGGGGGTTGTGGGTGCCGGCCCCAGGCATTAGGGCTTCACCAGGGTGATGCTGGAGCCCTGAGAAGACGTGTAAACCTCATGGCAGGGGGCGGGTGGAGCTGACGGCATGCTTTTCTCACCGCAGAGGAAGTACGGAGTGGTGCTGGATGAGATCAAGCCCTCCTCGGCCCCCGAGCTCCAGGCTGTGCGCATGTTCGCCGAGTACCTGGCCAGTGACAGCCAGAGGTGAGGATCGGGGGGCATTGCATCCCTCCTCCCTGCCCCCTCGCCTCCCTGAGCTTCAGTTTCCTCCACCCGCACAGTGCCGGGCAGCAGTGGACCCTGCTGCAGCGGGGTCTAGGGAATCAGAAACAAGGACGTGTGTAGATGCCCTCAGGGGACTTGGAGGGTTTCTCTGAATGGACAGCCCTGGGTGTTGCAGATGGGGCCTCCCCCAGACGCACAGGGCTGGCACCCTCAGCCTGACGGGGCTAATGGCTGTGCTCCCTGCTAATCATCTCCCCAGGAGGAGGGCGAGGTGGGATCAGGTAGTGACGTGTGCGAAGACCTTACCCTGAGGTGTGGGTTCACCCCAGCCTCAGGCTACCAACCAACGAGGGTAATGACTGGGGGCGGGGATGTGGGGACCCAGAAACCCCACACCCTCCTGTGGCCCAGGGAGGGCAGGGTGGGCCTCGCCTGCCCTCGTGAGGGCCGGGGCTGAGCTCTTTAGGATTAACCCGACTGCTTAGCTGCTCAGTGTGCGGGCCTCAGGCGGTGCCTGGTTTACATTTTCAGGGACCATTCCATGCCACAGGGATGCTCGCCCAGTACATGGCCCTCTTGGCTGTGGGTGGGAGCCAGGTGACCCTGCTTCACCTGTGCTTGGAGCCCCCACACAATCCCACTGGCCCCAAGGCTCGCCATAGGGAGCAGTTCTACTCTGCAGCCCCTACTTCATCATAGCGCCAGGAACTCACCACCACCACCTTGGGCTGTCCCTCATGGCACCATGACACTTCTCAGAGGGCCCTTACCCGATCTCCGCCCCTTGGAGCTTTCTAGACCAGGATGTGGTCCTGACCTTGGTGAGTCCCCTCTTCCCTTGAGGGCCATTGTGGCCATGGGTGAAACGGTCTGCTGTGACCCCCACCTCCACTTCTGTGGGGGGCTGCATCCTGTCCCTGCCTCCTGTGATCAGGGGCTTGCTTGTCAGCGGGGGCAGCTGAATAGGGGCCCTCAGAAGACATGTCTGTGTCCTGTCACTCAGAGCCTGTGAATGTGACCTCCCTGGAAATGTAGTCTTTGCAGATGGAAGTAGTTAAGGATCTTGACATCATCCTGGGTATAGGCTGGGCCCTAATCCAGTGACGGTGTCCCTATAAGAGACAGAAGAAGAGATAGAGAAGACAGGCAGAGATTGGAGTGATGTGGACACAGGCCAAACACTGCCACAGCCCCCAGCACCAGGGGAGAGGCCTGTCAGAGCCTCTGGAAGGAGCCGGCCTTGCCCACACCTTGATCTGGGATTCTGGCCTCCAAAATAATTCCTGTTTTGATCCCCTCAGTTCGTGGTGCTTTATGACAGCAGCCCCAGGACACTAAGACAAGTGGCCTCCAGAGGCCATCATTTCTCCTGCTTCACGCTTCACTAACCAGAGTGACAAGCCCCGTTCTCATATGGAAGGGGAAAGAATGCTGGGGCCCTCCAGGAGCGGTGGCTGCTGGGAGCAGTACAGAAAGGAAACCACAGGAAGCATGGGGCACAGGGTCGTGCTCCGGAAAGCAGAGTGACGTGTAGTGCGTCCATCCTGGCAGCACAAACCACTGCCCCTCCAAGACAGCCTGGCACCCAGGCGGTGGAGAAGGTACTGGAGCCCGTGAGGATAACTGCAGTACGTGACAGGTACAACGTACAACACTAACGTCGCAGTGACAACAGCAAGCAGTGTGTCCATACCCTGTGTTCCAGGGACCAAGCCAGCAGCTTCAGGGGCTCCTCCCTAGCACCTGCATGACACATACACATTTGTAGTGACTGTGGACCCTGGACAGCAGCAGTGACTCGGGCTGGGCCCACGCCTCCCTTCTCCCGTCAACTACTCAGCAGCCCTCTGAAACATGGGGTCTCAGCTTTATTTTCCAGCCCAGCAGACCATGGCTTGGGCTCCCTGGGGTTGTGGGGCTGTCCAGCTGATCCTTGGCCAGCCCTGACCACCCCCGCTGCCGGCCCCCAACCCCCAGCCCAGCATAGCGCCCGCCTGCCAGGAGTGGCTGGCACGCTGGGCCCGGACCACAGGCCTCGGGAAGGTAACGGTGTCACCAGTGTGATTCACCTGGGCAGCCTCATGTCCCTGACAGGCCCCTGGCGAGTCAGCCTGTCCCCCTGTGTCAGGGGCAGAGTTGGCCCAATAGTCACCTAGTTCTCTGAGAGCTGAGGTACCTGAGACCTGGGCCATCATTCATGCTGTGTGGTGGGCGTGGCTCCTCTTACCACATCTACCCACCTGCCTAGAGTGCCCAGCCTCAGTTTCCCTGTCTATGTGATGGAAAGAAGTGCCTCATGGGAAGGTGGTGAGACTGGCATGCAGTGGGGCTAGATAGAGACAGCTGGACCTGTTCTGTCCCCTCGCTGCAGCTGCTGTGCACGCCCTTTGTGGGTGTGTCTGCTCCTGCAGGGGCAAAGCCGCTTCCTGATGTGGGCACCTTGTTTTATCTAGCTATGTATTTACTATTAGTTTCAGGTGTGCACAATAATGTACTAGTTAGACATTTACACCCCTCACAAAGTGATAACCCCTCTCCCCCAATCTACTACCCTTCTGACATCGCACACAGCCGTTACATTTCCACTGTCTCTGATTCCTCATGCTGTACTCTGCTCCTTGTGACTATACATATATGAAACTATAGTTGACATTCATTATTATTCAGCTTTAGGTGTACAGCACAATGGTCAGGCATCTACATTATCCCTGAAGCGGTCTCCCTAATAAGACAAGTGTCCCCTGGATACCCTACGAAATCCTTACAACACTACTGATTACATTCCTCAAACTGTCCTTCATATCCCTGAACGCGCCCTGTTTTGCAGGGACACGATGATCGCAGAGCTGGACCGAGAGATGAGCAGGAGCGTGGATGTGACCAATACCACCTTCCTGCTCATGGCCGCGTCCATCTACTTCCACGACCAGAACCCGGACGCTGCCCTGCGCGCCCTGCACCAGGGAGACAGCCTGGAGTGGTGAGCGCCCGTCCTGCTCTGGGGGGACGGCCTGGCTGCTCAGGGCCTCCAGGGCCGTCGTTCTGGGATTGGAGAAGGGGGGGCTGCTTTAAGAGCTCTGCGGAATTGATGCTTGCAGCTCCTATTCTTGGTTTCAGAGACACTACCCCTTTCTGCACAGCTGGGCTGCTGCTCCAAGGGCACACAGTGCCCGGGGCTGAAAACCCTCTGTTTCCAATGGCAGAGCAGAAAGCACCTTTGTCTCTGCCTGTGGTTTCTGTACACCCGCTCTGTGTTGACCCTGGCCTTTCTATGTCCTCCCCAGGCCCCCCAGGCCCTCCCCTGAGGCTGACTCTTGTTAAGGGTGCTCCAGGGTTGGGGTGCTGGAGCCCAGCGCAGCGTGCACTCAGCCCCATCCCCTACCCAGGAGACGACTCTGGGCTGACGCTGCGTCCAGGGCTCTGAGTCCGGGGCTGTGGCCCCAGAGGGCACCGTTGCCCTCCCCCGTGAGCTCTCTGGTGCCTGCCTTCCCCTTATGTTTGTTACGTATCTGTTTACCTCTTACCTCCGTCCAGAAAGGGGTGTGCAATAGGTTAGAAACAGGCGTAGTGCAGAGCTACAAAGGCAGTGAGCTCTGCGAGTGTTTCTCAGGCTTCTGTGAGTGCTGCTCTGGGTGCTGGGTCATGTTCTTGTGGGAAAACTTGGGAACGAACAGCCATATAAGTAATGGGCAGTCACAGCAATCTGGGGCCGAAAGGGAGGCAATGGTTGTGGGAACTGAAGGGTTGATCAGCTGCCCCCACGCAGTGCTGCATCTGGGACTGAATTCGGGAAGGGGAGAGGGCGTGGTGTAGACACAGTGCCCGGCCTTGGGGTGGTCAGGGAGTGCGCCACAGGCCTGGAGTCTTGCCCTCAGGACCCCATAAGAGCGCCTGGCTCACGCATGGACAGTGGTGAGATGTGGGAGCCAGGGCCCCAGGAGGGAGGGGGGCTTGGCCCAGTGAGCAGTGCGTTGGTCTGAGTCCAGCTCTGCTAAGCTGGCGGTCAGCCTCAGTTTCCCCCTCTATCAGGCCGAGCTGGTGGCTTGAGCACTCATAGGAATGCTCTAGGGTGTGGCCTTACGTGGAGTGAGCCCTGATGGGGCGACAGTGGGGACACTGCTGACTGCCTGCTCTGTTCCGTAGCATGGCCATGACGGTGCAGATTCTGCTGAAGCTGGACCGCCTGGACCTTGCCCGGTAAGCCCCTCCCCACCTGGGGCTGCTGGGCTGGGGTCTGTGCGTCAGGTGTCTGAACAGCAACGAGGCCGCGTCAGGACCCATGTCCTCTGGAAGCCAGGCCTCTGCCCTCAAGGGGGCACTCTGCATGGGGACTGTCCCCAAACTATTTCCGAGGCCTAGAACATGGTGGCACGATCATTTCTCCAGTTATTTCATTCCAGTTCATTGGGGTGACACACCCTCCTTACCTGCCATTCCCTGAGGGATGAGGGACAGTGGGTCCATGCCTCTGATGCTGGTGGTGGGGACCGTCCTGCAGGGTTGGGGTGCACTTCATGAGTGTGGTGGTGCTGGCATATCTGAGCCAAGCATGGGAGCGGCTGGGCGAGGGCCCGTGGGCCAGCAGGTGTGTGCGCCTCCTGAGCTAGGAGCGGGTGTGAGGGGGGCTGCAGCGGCCAGGCCACTCGGCTCCCTTCCACCTCTCTCCTCCACCCCCAGGAAGGAGCTGAAGAAAATGCAGGACCAAGATGAGGACGCCACCCTCACCCAGCTGGCCACCGCCTGGGTCAACCTGGCTGTGGTGAGCCCCCGAGCACACGGGCCAGGGGGCAGGAGCAGCAGGGAGCCAAGAGGTGGCCCCCTGCATCTAGCCGCGCTGCTCCCAGCAGGGGAATGCACATGTGGGGTTCTGTGTTGGCACGACTGCCGTTTATTTGGGGCCAGGGGCCCGTCCCTCAGAGGAACTCCTCCAGTCTGGGCCACCCCTGGCGTGTTTCCCACTTCACTCAGCCTCGATCCCATTCTGGGTGTCTCGCAGCCAAGCAGCTTGGCCAGAATATGAGTGGACAAACGGGGGGCTCCAACCAAACTCAGGGTACCTCTGCCCACATTGCGCCCCTGGGATGCATGGAGGAGGCCAGCCTGGCATTGCCCCCCTCCTCCAGAGTCTGACTCTGGGCCTGGCTTGCTCTGTGGGCTCCTGGCACTGGGCGTTGCCACTGTACCCCTGGTGCCTTCCCCCACATCCAGCCCCTCCCCACATGCCTGGGCACCCCCATCCCCCATCTCTAGGCAACAGCTCCTTTGCTGGCTTTTGGCACTTGGCTTCCGTTCTCTGAGTTGCTCTTTTGTGGAAGCCTTTTAAAATGTGCTTCCCATCTGCGTGCGTCTACATTGCCCTCGGGGAATGAGGCCTCACCCAGGCCAGTTTCCAGTGTGTGTCCAGTTTAGTGGGACAAACCCCGATGGCTCTCTCCAGTCGCCTTGCCTCTTCATAAGCACACCTCGGTCTCAGGCTCCCCTACAAGCATGAGTCTGCGTCTTTAGCAGGAGGACAGAACTCAGATCCTGGGTAGGCAGGACAGGGCTGCTGGTCGCAGAGCAGAGGCCACCGCTGATGGGCCATGTGCCCCAGTGGTCTCCACTTGGCCTGGATGCCCATGAGCGAACTCTTCCTTTGGAAGCTTCAGCTTCAAGTATGTAAACGGAGGGCAGGGGGAGCAGGTGTGAGGTGGCTGTGTGTGGTTTCGGCACTGTCCGCAGAGCCCAGGCTGTGTGTGGGTCTCTGCACAGGGGCAGTGTCCGAGGAGCGCCTGCTATGGGCTGGCTCTGCTGGGCTCGTGTCTGCAGAGTTCTGTGAGGGAGCAGGCAGGGGTAGGCCTGGACCACAGGATGACAAAGCAGTGATGTCACAACTGTCCCCACAGGGTGGCGAGAAGCTGCAGGACGCCTACTACATCTTCCAGGAAATGGCCGACAAGTGCTCCTCTACCCTGCTGCTGCTCAATGGGCAGGCGGCCTGCCACATGGCCCAGGGCCGCTGGGAGGCAGCGGAGGGCGTGCTGCAGGAGGCACTGGACAAGGTAGGGCAGACCCAGTCCAAATCTCAGGGCTCCCAGAGGGGATAGCAGGTGGCACAGGCCTGCCACGTAGCCACATCGGGATTGGAATGGCAAATCAGCTAAAAATTGTGATTGCAAAAATCCTGATTCCAGCTTCTCTTGGAAATGGAAGGACCCGGTCAGGCAGGGCCTGAGTTGGCCTGAGCTGAGTGGACACACAGGGCCCAGCCCTTCCTTTCTGCCACCTTGGTTGCCTGGCCCAGGGCCCTCAACATGACTCCCACCCGGGTCTGTTTTGAAAGAGAAACCCACAGTTCACTACGAGGGCGGGGAGAGCAAGCTGCAGACAGGAGGCAGTGCCTGGGTCCTGTCAAGAAGAGGGGGCCCGAGAGCGCTGTCTTCTGGGGCGGCCACAGTTCTGTTCTCCCCACCAACATCTGAGGTCTTTCACTGTATTTGTCTAACGGGAAAAGACATCAAAGTTTTTTCCAGTTTTGGAAAACATGTAATATAATGATAAACGGACAGCAGTAGGAAGCTTTCTCCCTGTTCATCTCTGCGAGAGGCCGTTACCAGAAGGTTGTTTGCAGAGTTGGGACAGACCATACGGGGGTCAGTCGGCGCTCCTATGGGCCGATGTCCTGAGGCCGCACACGCAGAGCTGCCTACCTCACCCTGCCAGAATGCCCTGTGCTGCGGGAGAAGCTGGGTCTCCGCAAAGAAGGGCACCCTGTGGTGGAGCTGGGTCTGGAGGAGGCCAGCGTCCATGCAGCCTCTGAGCCTGCAGCGCCATGCTTCCTGGGGGCTCATCTCTGCCCCAAGTGCCCAGGCAGGGCTCCCCGCAGGTTCCTGCTTTGTAGCTACCAGGAGCTCTGGCTGAGGCAGCAGCTGGTGGGTTCCCAGGGTTCTCTGTGCCTCAGAGCCCAGCGTGGGTGGCTGGAGTGACGTCATCCTTCTGGAGGTTGTAATTTCCCAGCAGCTTCCTGCCAGAGCCTCCTGGGAGCAGGCGGGGTGGGCGGGGTCCCTCCAGCATGAGGGACAGCTGGGCTCTGGCAGCACTGAGGCCGCCCTTGGCTGGGCTTTGTTACTTTGAGATCGGGATAAATAGGCCCCTCCCCAGTTGTGACAGGCAAGGGGGCTCTGTCTCAGCCTGGTCTGCTGATGAAGTAACCAGCTCAGAGGGAAGGCAGCTGGTGTGGGGAGGTGGGAGGGACAGGAGAAAGGGCCCTGAGCTTGCTGGCTTGCAGAGTGGCCAGCAGGGGGGAACATTCAGGGTCTTGGAGCCCTGGCCCTGCCCCACCTCTGAGGGTGTGACTTTGTGCAGGCCCTGTCCCCCCCTCCAGGGTTGTGGTGGGTGGGCAGGCCAATACCTGACACTGCTTGCCTGGTATTCCCCTGTGTTTTTAGGACAGTGGCCACCCAGAGACGCTGATCAACCTCATCGTCCTGTCCCAGCACCTAGGCAAGCCCCCTGAGGTAGGCCCTCCCGCCCCTAGCCAGGTGCAGGAGAATTGTCTGGCCCTCAGGGTCTGGACTTCAGGGTTGGCCTGGGGTCGGGGCACAAACCCACTCCCCATGGGCGGTGCAGTTGCCATTGCTGAGGGGCCCTGGGAAGCTGGCATTACAGGTGTTCCCCCAGGGCACCCCCCAGCCAGGGCCATAGGTCAGCTACCCCCAGGGGTCCTATGGACAAGTGGGCTGAGGTTCAGAGGGTATTCCGGCTGGGACCTCGACTTGTGCCACCTCAGGGTTGGGGGTGGGCGACAGGAGGTAAAAGGAGCCCAGGGGAGTGAGTGATGTGTCACCGTGTCTGAAGTGGGGAAGGGAGGAGGATCCTGGGTACCGCTGCTTTAGGTGACTGGCCCAGGTGGCAGGGGCCTGCCCAGGGCTGCGTGGCGGTCATTCCCTGGCCCTTGCAGAAAGGTCCTCAGGCAGGCCTGGCTGGGGTGGTGCAGGACTGAGAGGACGGCCCTCCCTCCCACTGGCCCCAGAAACAGGCCCACATCCCTAATCTCGTTGAGACAGATGCCCGAGCTCTGTGTGGTCAGGCTGGCCTGGCAGCTGGGGCAAGGCCGAAAGCACAGTCTCTGCCAGGGCCTCAGGTTTCCACCCCCAGGCCTCTGGGTGCCTCAGACTCCTCTCCCTTCCCAAACCCATTCCCCCTGACCTGGCCTTTGCTCCTGACCTCCCTGTCCAGGGAAGCAGAGGTCCAGCCCACTCCCATGAACCCCACGGTGCATCTCCCATCCATGTGCCAAGCTGTGGGCTCTACCTGGCTCTGCCAGGTGCTGTTCCAGGGTGGGGTGATGTCGGGCATATGGGGAGACGAGGACTCCTGCAAGGGAGTCCATTGGGCAGCTCTCGTCCCCCACACTCCTGCCCTGCAGGTCAGAGCCACAGGGGTCCCCCTGTTCAGCTAACTTGGCCTCCCCTCCCCCACAGGTGACAAACCGCTACCTGTCCCAGCTGAAGGATGCCCACAGGTCCCACCCCTTCATTAAGGAGTACCAGGCCAAGGTGAGCCCCAGACCCCCCAGGCTCAGCCAGGGAGGACCCAGAACGTGGGGCCTGGCTCACGTGTCTCCCCTTTCTCTTTTTGTCTCACCACCTTTTGTGTTGAAGGAAAATGAATTTGACAGGCTGGTGCTACAATACGCTCCCAGCGCCTGAGGTGGCCACCGAGCAGTTTCCCCAGTGCGGAGGTGAGGCCCGCTGTGCTGCCTTCCGCGCTGGGCACTGGCCCTTGTCCATGCTCCCTCCCTCTGGCCAGAGGCAGAGGCTGGAAACGCAGCCCCCTCCTGTCAATAAACTTCTCCACTCCAGGTATCCCGCCTCGATCCATGTTTGCTCGAGCCACTTTGAGGGGGGCGTGTGGGAACCAAGGCTGGGATGGGAGGGGCCTGAGCATGGGGCCCTCTATAGAGACCTGCGTCTGCAGCTGCACAGACTTCCCTGCCCCTCAAACAGTCGTCCTGGGCTGCTGAGCTGCAGGAGGCACAGCCATGTCACCCAAGCCCAGTTGGCATCCAGGGAAACTGAGGCAAAGAGAAGTCACAGCTATTAAGAGGGATGCTAGGATTCAAACCCAGGACCCCTACAGGCCAGGTGGTCTGTAGGTGGTGAGGGGGCCAGAAGCTGTCAGGCGTCAGCCCGGCCACGCGAGGAAGGGGTATGCCGTGTCCTCATGGGAGTAAACTTCAGCCCCACACCAGGCCCCAGCTCCTGGCTGCTGCCATGGAGTGTCACTGGCCAAGTCTGAGACCCCCTGTGGTTGGGGCCATGTGTGCTGGAGCACTGCAGTGGCCAAAGCACAGAGCTCCCTGCCTGGAGAAATAAACGCATAGTGAGCACCCTGCAATAAGAGGACAACAGAGAGGGAGGTGGGTAAGCAGATTAGGGGGTCTCTGAGATGAGGTCACACTCAAGCTGTGTCCACCCAAACAACAAGAACTGGCTGCCAGGCCAGGTTCTAGAGGACAAACATCTTAGGCAGCAGAAACAGCCCATGCAAAGGCACTGAGGCCACACTGGGTTCGGTGAGCTGGACAGGGCTTCGTGCCTTTTGTCCTTGGGCCAGTGTCTGAGTCCTTTCCAGGGAGGAGGTAAGACCCCAGGTTCCCCATGCCTAGCCTCATGTGCCTCAGAGGTGCTGCCCAAATCCAGTCTCTCGTTGCCAGGACAGGACACGGGGAGCTCAGCAGGGGAGAGAGGTGCAGAGAAGGCCTCCCCAGGCAGGGGCATCAGTGTGAGGGGATGAGCTCCCCAGTGGGAAGAGGGCCGTGCCCTCTCAGGTGGCAGGGAAGGGGTACCAGCCCTGGGACCTCAGCAGCTCCTCACTAGGCCCCTGGTGCCTGGGAGCCCTGGTCCCCCGCTGCCAGCACCAGGAGCTACTTTCCATTCCTGTGCTGCACCTATCCGTTGGCAGCCTCCTGTCTGGGCCCTGCCAGAATGAAACTCGAGGCTGGGCTGGGCTAGGCTGGTGGGCAGCGGCCCTCTCCCATTACCGATGGGTGCCATGGACACCAGATAGTGATGGGTGGGAGGACAGAGATAGGTGGTTGGGAAGGTGCAGGGCTGCCCCACAGGCCCGGCTGGATCTATGGGGACGTGTCCCGCCATCCCGGGACCCCTGAACCCCTCTGCCTGCCAGGTTGGCCGCAGCATTAGTCATCTGATGGGATGGATGAACCCCTGTCCCCATACACATTCAAAAATATTAGGTTGGTATTTAAAAGTAATTGTGGTTTAAAAGGTTAAAAGTCATTGCAAATAGTAAGAGGTACAGCAGGACAGATGATGACAGGTGCCAAGGAGAATGATGGGCGGGGCCCGGGGTACATTGAGCAGGTGACATTTTAAGTAAAGGTTGACGTTGGAGGAGGAGCCCTGCCAGTACCTGCGGGGGGATAACGGTCTAGGCAGAGGGAACAGCCATTGCAAAATGGCCCTGAGGCAGAACTGCCTGGGGTGCGAGAGGAACAGCGAGGCCAATGTGGCTGGAAAGAGGGAGCAGGTGGAGAAGGCAAGAGGGCAGCTGGTGAGTCGCGGAAGTTGGGCTTTTACTCTGGTGGGAACCATGAGGGTGGGCTGTGAGCAGAGGAGGCCTGGCAGGGGGAGGAGGAAGCCAGGATGCCAGGCAGGAGGCACGAGGTGTCCCAGAGCCACCTGAGGCTGTGTAGGTACAGAGAAGGGACTGGATTCAAGAATGATGGGGGGGCCACCGGCTGTGCTGCAGGACTGGAGGCGGTGGGGAGTGAGGGAAGAGAGGAGGGCCCTTCACTCTCCTGCCTGTCTTCTGCTGTGCACTTGGGCAGGTCAGGCTGGTGGCTGCGTGGGACCCAGCCCACTCCTGCAGGGGCCCCACTGATGCCTGCACTGTCCTTACACCTCAAAGGCTAGGGGCTAACATTCTGGGTGAGGGGAAAGGAGGGGCACGGGGGGGGGGGGGTCAGTGCCAGGTGAGGTAGTATCCAGCAGGGGACCTGTGCCCTCAGTGACAGTCCTTGGGGTTTTCAGGCATAGGGCCTGCCCAGTGGATAGTGGAAAATCATCTGGGGTCCCAGTGAAGCCTGCTGTTGAATCCAGCCTCTGATCACGTGGGCACCCGCTCCCTTGGCCTCCCTGCCAGGCCTGTGTTAACCTGTTGCAGGGGAGGCCTGCCAGGTCCTCAGGGTCACAGAGCGCAGGTGGCTCTCAGGCCCCAGCCCCACAACCCTCAGCCTCAGAGGCCCCCTGGTCCCTCCTCCAGGGAGCCCCCTGATGCCTACAACCCCCACCTCACACTTGGAACCCCTGCACAGCCTGGGTAAGCACAGAGGAGCAAGCCTAGGGGGTGTCCACACGAGGGTCCCCAGTCCAGGAACCCTGGGATGGAGGGTAGAATTTCCACCAGGTGTTTCTTCTGCCGCCTTGAATGGGCAGCGTCCTTTTGAGAATGAGAACAGAGGCCTTCATTTACACTGCATGTAGGGGAGGCCGCTGGACGAGCGTGTGCCAGGCCTCGGAATGGTGGGGTCCGAGAATGGGACGGGGCAGGCTGGGGGGCCGGGAAGGAGTAAGTTCCGGGTCGAGGGCGCTGCCTCCTGATGCCCACCGCGCCCTTTGTCGCGGAAACATTGTGGGGGTGGGGGAGCCCCAGGAGCTCCATGCCTGGGTTTCCTCTGCTGGAAAATGGGGCCGAGCGCGGGCCCGCCTCCCGGACGGCGCGACAAGGCCAGGACTTATCCTCTCGTGGTCCCCGCCACTGCCTCCTAGAGACCCAGCACCTGCGGGCCCCCAGATCACGGACTCTGCTCCCGGGCCCCATGTCCTCGCCGGGGCGGAGCTTGTGCCTGCCCCGCCCCTCCGTCCCTAGCGCTTCGGCCCGCGCGCCCCTGGCCCAGCTGCGGCGCGTGACGCGGGGCGCGCGGCTCCGGCGGCCACCGCGGGCAGGCGCAGGCGGCTGGGACAGCCGGCGAGCGGGCGGCATGGCGGCGGCGGGGACCGTGGCGGGCCCGGCGGGGCCCGAGCCCATGCCGAGCTACGCGCAGCTAGTGCAGCGCGGCTGGGGCAGCGCGCTGGCGGCAGCGCGGGGCTGTGCGGACTGCGGCTGGGGGCTGGCGCGCCGCGGCCTGGCCGAGCACGCGCACCTGGCGCCTCCCGAGCTGCTTCTGCTGGCGCTCGGGGCGCTCGGCTGGACGGCGCTGCGCTCCGCGGCCACCGCGCGCCTCTTTCGGGTCAGTGCGGCTGGGGGTCGGGATATGGGAGCCCCGGGCTGGGGGACCCCGGGCCGCCGCGCGCCCCTTTCTGTCTCTGCGGGCCGGATCGCTGAATGTGGGGGGCCTCGGGCTGGAGGAGCAAGGGACGCGGGGTCCTGGGCCGCAGCGCGCCCCTTGCAGTCAGTGCGGAGTGGGCATGGGGGTGGATGCGGGGGTGTGGCCGGGCCGGAGGGAACCCGCGACGTGGGGACCCCGATACGGGTGGGATGTTCTTGTTTGAGGTAACCGGAACACGACCCATTCCGGTCAATGTGGGCCGAGCCAGGGTCACAGGAGCGGAGGACCTGGCTTGGGAGGGCTCTGCGCTTAGGGGCCTCCGGACCATGTGGAGCCCCCCTCAGAGCCCGAGCTGGAGTGGGGTCCCAGCTCCTCGTGGCGGCCGGGCTGCCTGTTCTCTGCTACCGGGGAGCGGCCGGAGCTCCCGGCCGCTGCCGCACGCCTGTCTGGAGTCAGCGCCCTCCTCCGACCGAGGGCTGCAAAGGCCTGGTCTCCCCCACCACGCTGGTGGTCGCATCCTTGGAGAGGTGGCAGGGCCTCGGTCTTGGAAGCCGAACTGTGCAACCTCCAAGGGGCTGCGACAGAATTGCCTAGTTTCCAGCGAGCCTGGGGAGGCCACCGCCCCGCCTGGAGAGTGACCGTGGTGGTGACATTGGCGCCTGGCCTCCCTCCCATCCTTGGGGAGGGGTCAGCTGTGGGAGCTGCTGGGAAGGCGTTTGGGCCCCTCGCTCGGCTGCGACTCCCCCGTGGACCAGCTGGGGTCACTCCGCTTCAGTCTGGCTGGAGGTGGCAGGAGTGCAGGGACAGAGCGCCCAGCGCTGACAAAGGGGCCTTTCTCTGCTGGCCAGGAAGAGACTGGCCCTTGTTAAGTTGGGGATAGGGTATTGTTTGGCTGCCATTGTTCCCACCCCCATCCCTGTGTCTCCCGCGTGGGGAAGAGACCCCTCCTGTCACCCTGCTCAGGGAGACGGAGGCAGGCATGTCAGGGTCCCCTCCATAGTCAACCCTGGTCCCAATTCGGGGTTTATTGCTCCCTCAACTTCCCAATTTCCAGCTGAGAAGTGGGAGTCCGGGATGGTGAGGGCCAGAACCCAGGAGGGGCATGTGGTCGCTCTGCGGCCTCCGGGACAGAGCGGGCTTTCTCCCTGCGTTCCTGAGGGAGCCGGATGGCGGGACAGCAAAGTCACGTGCCCCTTCACTTTTGGAATCCACGGAAGTCGGGCTCTAGCCCTAGGCCCTCCCTCCCCAGCCCGGGTGGGCCTCTCGCCCCAATTTGGGGCTCGCCTTCCCAAGAAACGGGCGGAGGGGCTGCCAGTCCTCCAAAGCTCATCTTGGCAGCAGCCTGGTTGCCAGGGGTTACCGGAGCTGGCTCTGGCTGTCTCCATGGCAACTGGAGGTGCTCCCGCCCCCTCAGCCTCTAGGAAGGCGGCGGGGCTTGGCCCGGCAGCTCTGGGGCCCCGCCCCTGGGGAACTTGAGGCCCCGACCCACCCTGGACTCCAGGGGTGCTGGGCCCCTGAAGTAATTCTGTGCCTCACAATGCATATCATCACTTCTCTCATGTCCTTCCTGATGTTCCCTCAGGTCACCCCATCTCACTGTGCTGTCCTTTCCCTGCCCCATTCTCTTCTTTGTACCCCCACATTCCCACGTCCTCCCGCAAATACCCACCCCATCTTCTCCAGCCCTGTTCCTCCCGGTCTCTCCACATTCCTCCTGTGAGGCACCCTTTCCCCTCAAGTTTCTCCCCCATGAGGATCACTTGGGGTTCCAGTCTCCCAAGTTCCCCCATATGTCCCCATGTTCCCCTCCACGTTCTATTCACAGGTTCACTCCACAGCCCCTCCCACATCATTTCTTTAATCTCCTCATTGTCATACCCCCCTGCTCCTCGTGACCCCCAAGCCCCCTGACTCCCCTGTGCAGACCCCATTGCCCTCCCTTGCTTTATGCCAACGTGTCCCCCTACTGGCCTTCATGTTTCCCTCAGGTCCCCCTCACCTCAGTCCCCTATGCACACCATGGCTGGACAGCTGGGCACTAAGTTTAGCCCTTGGCAGGCACACGTGGGCTCTGGTTACTCCAGGCGGCTGCGGGTATTGGGCCAGCCCCCCCCCCCCCGAACACTGCCCAGCCCAGGGAGTCCCTGGACCTTGGTCTCTCCACCCAGAAAGAGAAGCCCCCTGTGCTGATGTCCACCCCCCTCCTCACCCACAGCCCCTGGCGAAGCGGTGCCGCCTCCAGCCTAGAGATGCCGCTAAGATGCCTGAGAGCGCTTGGAAGTTCCTCTTTTACCTGGGCGCCTGGAGCTACAGTGCCTACCTGCTCTTTGGCACCGACTACCCCTTCTTTCATGACCCACCCTCCGTCTTCTACGGTAGGGGCCCTGATGGGGTGTGGGGGCAGGGGGTTCTGCTTTAAACACCAAGGAGAAAGGTACACAGAGGAGCTGACATTCATCAGCCATCCCATAACAGATGTCTGCCCCAGACCAGGGTGATGAAGGGGCTCTAGGAGCAGGGAAGGGGGCACCTGGCCCTATGAGGACGTGGGGAGGTGTTCTGGAGGAGGTGACCCCTTGTGTGGGCCCAGATGAGCACTAAAGGTGTCAGGAACATCACATGTAGACAGGATTTGCAAAGGCCCTGGGGCACGCACAAGCTTGGTGTGTGAGACCAAGAGGAGGGTGGCAGGAGTTTTAGCTTAATTCTAAATGGGATGGTTTGTGGATTATAAAAAGCTTCCTCTGGCTGCCATGTGGAGACAGGAGAGTCTTGGTTGAGGAGTGTTGCAGGGCCCAGGGGAGAGGCAAGGGACCAATGTAGTTTGGACCAGCTTGGCAGGCATGAGGATGGTGAGAAGTGACTGCATTCGTGAATTGGATTAGATGTGGGGGTGGTCGAGGCCTGAGCTCTGCGTGGGGTGAGCAGGAGGTGACAGCAGTGTCCTCTATCACCAATGGGCAGGCCAGTATAGAAAACAAGGCCTGTGATAGGGGATCAGGCACCCCTGTTCCTGTGCTGACCACCCAGGTTGTGTACCATGGATGTGCTTCCTGCCATGTGACGCAAAAAGCCTGAAAGGGCTCCTGGGGGCACCATTGGAGGGCTGGGCATGGAGGCCCTGCACTGCAGGGTCCTGGTGACAAGCGCTGGGTTTACTGGGCACCTATCTTCATGGGACCATGCTGCCCACATGGCCATTTTGCCTCAGACATTTGCCACGTGGTAAATTTCTAGAGGGGCGGTTCTGGCTGTCATTCAATTTTGTTTTATGTAAATGAACTATATTGAACTCTTAAAATTTCAGGCATGGTGTTGCCTCTGACCTCTTATAAATTTTGATACAATACCATGCTTGAGAGTTAGCTGTTTCTTTGCATGCTCATTTATTGAGCACTGACTGTGTACCAGGCTCTGTGCTGACACAACTGTGAGCAGATCAGAGAAAGCCCTGACAGTGAAATACAAAATCTGTTAACAGTGATACGTGCTGATGAGAAAACTTGGGTGAGGAGAGAGGGGGGGATATGGGATGTCTGTGAGGGGGGGGGGCATTTTCAACAGCAATTGGGGGATGGCCCCACCAAAGGTGACTTTTGATTGGGGAGCTAGAGGAGCCTGGAGCAGATAGGAAACACTCCTGGCAGACCCAGAGCAGAGAGCTTGCCTGGCCAGGGCTGGGGGCGAGGAGGGCGGGCGGGCAGTGGGGGTACTCATGAGAATGGGGGGATCTGTGAGCAGAGCAGGGGGCTGAGGGTAGGAACCAGAAGTGAGAGGGCTCCAACCAGGATCGTGCAGAGGGGACAAGTGGCTGATTTGAGAAATGTTTTGAAGGCAGAGCTGATGGGATTTGCCACCAAACCAGAGGTGGGTGTGAGAGGAGGATGGGTACGACGCCAGGGTCTGGCGCCCCTCAGTGGGGCAGGTCTGGAGGATACGAGGAGCTGGGTTTGGGAAGCCCAAGAGCTGGTCCTGGAGGTGGGGGAGGGTGATGAGGCCGGGGAGAAGTGGGGTGATGTGGAGCGTCCAGAGCAGCAGGTGGGACGTGTGTGGAGAGGAGGCTGGAGGTGCAGCACAGAGCCCGGCCCCCCAGTGTGCACGGAGGGACAAAGTCTCAACTGCCATGCACCCCTTTTCCCCCTGCCCCAGATCTGGGGTCTGAGGCTGGAGGAGGAAGGCTCAGCCCGGTAAGTATTGCTAGTACGATAGGTGGAACATCTGGTGTCATGTTTCCACAGCCGGCTCTGAGTGCCTTCTTTCTAAAGAGGGACAGAGGCACCTGGCCGGTGCGTGTAATGGGGGGGTGAAGGAGGGCTCCACTGACTGCAGCATTCCCAGACAACAGGTGCAGCTGAGGACGAAACTTGAGGGAGGGCCCAGCTAGAAGTGTGAGTTTTGCTGTCGAGCTTTGGGGAACCCCTGGACATGTCAAAATGGGAGGAGATGAGATCTGACATGTGGGGAGTTTTGCATGTTTTAAATTAAGTAAAATGTTCATAATATAAAATTAACCATTTTAGCCAGTCCCAAAAAGGCAAATATTGTGAGTCCACTTATGTGAGGTCCCTAGAGCAGGCAGATTCATAGATGGTGCCAGGGGCTGAGGGTGGCCGAGGGCAAGTGAGTGTTTCATGGGGACAGTTTCAGTTCTACAACGTGAAAAGAGCTATGGTGGGGATGGTTACACAACAGTGTGAACGTGCTTCGTGCCACTGAACTTAAACATGGTTAAGCAAGTTTATGTGACCATTTGTGTCTGGCTTCTTTCTGAAACCGTAGCATCACGTTTCCAAGGTTCATGCCCATTGCAGTGCGTGTCTGCGTTTTTGTTTGTGGCTGAGTAATACTCCATTGTGTGGATGGGCCGCATGTTGTTTACCCTTCATTTAGTGATGGCTCTCTGGGTTGCTTTCCACCTTTTGGCTACTGGGACTAGTGCTGCTGTGGAGACGGGGGTACAAGTATCCGTTGGAGTCCCTGTTGTCAGTTCCCTTGGGCACACACCTCGGAGTGGAATTGCTGGGTCCCCGGATCTGCGTATTCACAGCCACGTAGGCTGCTGTGGGGAGAAGGGGCAGTTGGGAACATACTCGGAGGCCGGAAGGAGCTGGGGCAGCACTGGGTGTGACACAGTGGAGCCTGGACCAGGGTAGGAGTCGTGGGGGCCAGGGGAGTGAGCGGAGGTGTGGACCAAAGAGGGGCACCCAGGTCGGGGTCCGAGTGGATCTCGGTTGCAGGACCAGGGCACATATGCTGCAGGGGCACGGGACGTATCCAGGGAACAGCAGAGCCAGTGGGGCATGAGGGGGGCTCCACGTCACCGAGGCAGGGGTGGGGCACAGTCCAGAGAGTTCCAGGTCAACAGGCAGAGCCCTTGGCCCTGCTGATGGGCAGAGGTGAGAGGTGGGGGGGTTGGTATTGCCAGGAAGGGGTGAAGCCTGAGTGAGGGTGGGTGCAAATGCCAGGAGGAGAGGAGGGGTAAGGGAGCCTGCCTGGGGAGAGCCCAAAATGCTTGGCATTGGTGGGTCTGTGACCTCCGCCTCAGCCACTCTGCCCGCACCAGCGAGTGGGCAGCAGGGGGGGATTTGCTGGGAGTAGGGTCCCCGGGACGGGCATCCCAGCTGGCTCGACAGAGACGGAAGATGGGAAGGGCAGCGGAGCAGAGTCAGAAGTCCTGCAAGGGACTGGTTTCAAGGCTAGGAGCATCCTTTTCTATAAATCTAAACTATTCTGAAAAATAACCCCTATTCATAAAAAATAATGGGTAGATAGATGTAGGGGATATAGCCAATAATATTGTGACAGTTTGTGCGGTGTCAGGCGGCTGCTGGACTTATTGTGGTGAGCACTTCTGTATGTATATAAATGCTGAATAACTATGGTGTGCCCCAGCAAATAATATAATACTGTATGTCAGCTATATTTTAATAAAAATCTTGTTAAAACAGTAACAGTAGAGAACTGGGGATGGAAACGCAGTGGCCAGTACCCCCGCCGGACTCTCGGCCTGCCCCAGCGTGGGAAGGGTGCATGCCCAGTGTGAGGGCACAGGGGGCTGCTTGGGGGGTCCTGGAGGCTCTGCAGTTTCCTGGTGGCACGGTCTGGCTCTCCGCAGACTGGACACCAGGCATGGCGGTGCCAGGGGACATCGCAGCCGCCTACCTGCTGCAGGGAAGCTTCTACGGCCATTCCATCTATGCCACGCTGTACATGGACTCCTGGCGCAAGGACTCGGTCGTCATGCTCGTTCACCACGTGGTCACCCTGCTCCTCATTGTCTCCTCCTATGCCTTCCGGTGAGTCCAGGAGGGCAGAGGGCACTGGCTGAGCAAGGGTGGGAGGCCGGTGGGGGGTGGGGGCATGTCCAAGGGGGGGGTTCCAGGAAGGTTCCAGAGGGATGGGATGAAATAGATGGAGCCCCCACCCCATCCATCCCCCTCCAACCCCGCCTGGGCCAAGTCACATACAAGTGTTTCCTGCTGGGGGCACAGCCATGAACACAACAGACAAATGCTGGCATTTTAGAGCCCATGTGGCCACTGAGCCGTTCAGATGGAGCCCATCCAAACCATGGCCTGCTGATTGTGTGAAATCCCCCCCAGTTTCGAAGGCAAAGGACTGCGACCATCTTGCCGGTGCCTTTGTTACAGCCATTACATGTTGAAATTACAATATTTTGGCTATACTGAGTTAATTAGAATACATTATTAAAATTAATTTTAATTCCTCTCTACTCAGTTTTTTGAGTGGCTGATAGATTGTCTAAAATGACATCTGCACTCACGTCCTGTTCCCCTTGGACTTGCTGCTCTAGCTGCAGCCTCCAGTACAGTAGCTGCTGGCCACAGGTGGCTAATTCAACTTTAATTAAACTTAAATAAAATCACATATTTTGTTCCTCAGCCACACCAACCACATTTTAGCTGCTCACTGGCTACGTGTGGCTGGTGGCTCCCATATTGGACAATGCAGGTTTAGAACATTCCTGTCATCCTAGAAAATTCTATTAGACAGCACTGCTTTAGAGGGTAGAATCAGATGATAATACCCTGTCCCCAAAAAAAGGAAAACGAAAGAAAAGAAGTTAACCATTTGTTTGAAGGTGATAACTATGGAGAAAAATCAAGTCGCCAGATAAGGACGGCAGGGGTGGTAAGGTTTAGGTGGGGTGGTCTGGAATGACAGGTGAGCAAAGACTGAAAAGAGCAGAAGGAAAACTCCATGATCACCAGGGAGGTGCATGTTGGGCGCTGGGAACAGCATGTGCAAAGGGCCGGGGGTAGTAGGACCGGGTGGGGCAGAAACATAGTGAGAGAGAACCACAGCCCCATCTAGACTGAATTTAGGCTTCTTGGCCCAAGCAGCGGGAGGGGGGATGCTGGGGAGGGATGGAGAAACGGCTTCCGTCTTCTTTAGACTCGTGGGGAGGCTGCCTTTCCTAGGCATCTGCAGCTCTCAGTGAAGTTCGTTAATCATACACACCTGGGGGTGCTGGTGAGCTTGTGGGCAATCTGGATACAGAATGACCCAGGCCTGTGAGGGCCAGAGAGTGTGAAAATGAGGAAGGACGAGAGAAGGAGCTTTCAGGGAAGCTCCTGGGCCACTTGGGGACAGTGAGGGTGAGGGCCTAAGTGGGGCTGCCATTGGGTGAGTACAGCCTGCGTGCTGCCCTGATCTGGCCGGGCGCCGGGATGGGCAGGGCAGATTGGCCAGGGAGGATGGCTCTGAGGGGTCGTCGGCAAGACGCGGCCCAGGGACCTATGTTGGGGGCCTCCGTGCAGAGCGGGGGTCCCCAGTGTGACCTCCCCTCTCTGCTGTCCTTCCCCGCTTCCCTCCCAGGTACCACAATGTAGGCATTCTGGTGCTCTTCCTGCATGACATCAGCGATGTACAGCTGGAATTCACCAAGCTCAATGTCTACTTTAAGTCCCGTGGAGGCTCCCACCACCCACTGCACGCCCTGGCTGCAGACCTGGGCTGCCTCAGCTTCAGCCTCAGCTGGTGAGCCTGCGGAGCAGGGGCAGAGATGGGGGCGGGCCAGGCGGGGGAGGAGGTGGGGCCAGGAGGGAAGGGGCAGGGCCAGTCGGAGACCCGGTGGGCTGGGCAGGAGGCGGGGACTGGGCGAGCGTGGGCGGGGCTATGCGGGGAAGAAGGCGGGCCTGTGGGAGGGGCAGGGCCAGTCGGAAGGAGGCGGGGCTTGCGGGAAGGCTGATCAGGCCGGAAAGGAGGTCGAGCCAGGTAAGAAAGCAGGTGGGTTTATAGAAGGGGCGGGCCTCGCAGGGAAACGATGGCGATGAATGGAGTGAGTGGTGAAGGAGCCTGGTTGGGCAGGAAAGGACAACGGGAATGGAGATAGATGGGCAGGGGCAAACAAAATTGGGGCAACGGGACAAGGCTGGGTGGGAATGAGCAGGAACAGATGAGTCCAGATGCGACAGCCTCCCCTACCTGTTCCTCCCCGCAACAGGTTCTGGTTCCGCCTCTACTGGTTCCCGCTCAAGGTCCTGTACGCCACATGCCACTGCAGCCTGCGCTCGGTGCCTGACATTCCCTTCTACTTCTTCTTCAACACACTCCTGCTGCTTCTCACTCTCATGAACCTTTACTGGTTCCTGGTAAGTGGGCTTCTCACAGCGCCTCACCCACCCACCTTCTCAGCCATCGGTCCTGCCCTCGTCCCCGCCCGTGACCGGTGGTCCAGATGCAGGCCCTTCGCAGGCACGGGGAGGGGCACGCTAGGCATGGGGGACAGCGCAGGCAAACAGCCCGTGGCAGAAGCGAACCGCCATCAGGAGGGCAGCGTGGTCGAGGAAGCTTCTTTTCTCACCCGTGCCTTCCCCTCCCACAGTACATCGTGGCTTTTGCTGCCAAGGTGCTGACAGGCCAGGTGCGCGAGCTGAAGGATGTGCGGGAATATGACGCAGCAGAGGCCCCGAGCCCCAAGCCCAGCAAAGCTGAGTGAGTGTGGAGGGGCCGCCACCCCAGGTCCTTCCTTTCGCCACGCCTGTCAGTCTGAGCGCGCTCTGTGGGCGGGCCCTGGAGACACAGCAGCAGATGAGGCCAGAGCGAATGCTGCCTCCGGAGCCTCCGTCCAAACCGAGACTGCAGTAAAGGCACGGAGGACGTAGTGACAGAGTGAGATGACACAAGCACGGACAGTGAGGGCAGGTTTCAGGTGTCGTCGTGGAGCAGTGAGGGCCAAGCCCAGGGACTGGTGTGGCCGGAGTGGGCAAGCGAGGGCCCCGTGAGTGAGGAGCAGTCGTTGGTCAGGCCGGAGGGAAACCTCTCCGTGTGTGGCAGGGGAGGTGGGGAGGAGGGCATTCCACTGGGGGCCCAGAGAGCCCACCTTCTGCTCATGCTGATGCTCCCTGGCCCACTGGCTACCCAAGCAGGAGATGGGGCTGGGGCCTCGGACCCAGTCCAGCGCAGGTGGGAGTCCTGGGGAAGGAGAGAAAAAGGGGCCTCGAGGCAGGGCCCTTAGGACTCACCAGGCCCCCATGTGAGCCAGATGGTATCTGAAGCCCCTGGCCTGCAGGGGCCCCAGGAGTGAATGGAGGCAGGGTTTGGTGACCAGCAGGGTCGAGGGTATGCAGTGACCCAGAATTAATGTGCGGTGTGTTTGAGCAGGTAGGAGGTCGAGGTGCTGACCGAGCAGAGCTGATTTGGCCTCTGGGGGGCCATCAGTGACTGACCTGGAAAAGGTGGTTGTGGTGAAGCTGTGAGCTCAGAGCTTAATGAGATGGGTCAGGATAGGCAGTGAGGAGGATGAGAGGGGCAGAGATTTAAAACTCTTTGTAAAGCAGGACAAGGGGTGCAGAGAAATGGGGCACTGCCAGGGCAGAGAGTGGGATCAAGGGAGGGCTCTGAAGGCCAGGTCAAATAAAGAGAAGCACTTTCCACTCACCAACACGGGACTATGGATAGGGTGTGCCCAGGCCAAAAAGTCTTCAGCAGGGTAGGGAGGGATCAGGCAGGTGTGTGGGGATCACGGACGAGTGGGCTGGGCAGCAGGGGAGGTTGCCCCAGTGGTCAGATCCCAACTCTGTTGTAGAACAAACCAGACTTGCTTTGGATGTAGGCACAATTGAAATAAAAGAATCAAAGACCACCCAAGACTTCCGGCTCGAGCTGCCATTTACGCAGGGCTGAGTGTGCTGCTGGAGGCGGGTAGGAGTCTGATTTGAGAGATGTTTGACCATAGATTTCCGGGGAACATGAGTCGGGAATTCTGCCAAGAGATCAGTAAGGTCTCTGCAAGGAGTCTGACTGACCCTCAAAGGCGTCCAGAAGCAGTGGTGGCTCAGACAACTCCAGGGCAGGGCAAGGGAGGTACCTGCTTGGCCAAATCTAAAAATCGGAAAGCTCTTCCTGCTGTAGAACAGTGAACTCCTGGTGGAGAGTCCTTGTAAATGCAGAGCCCAAGGCCCTACCCCCAGCCCCGCCTGGTTCTCCCTCCTCTGTCTCCCCAAGAATATCCAGCCAGAATGTGAGTTGGGGGCCTGGCACCCCACCAGCATTCCCACTAGGATGGCAGAGTGTAAACTCTGAACAGAAATGACGTCAGGGGAAATGGTGCCATGACCAATCCCATGAGCACCAGAAGCAGAACTCGATTCCCCAAGGACAGCTAGAGTTAGCCCAGTTGGGTATAAAAATGGGGTGGTCAGGATGCCTCAAAACTGTCAAGTCATGGAAACCAAGGAGACTGAGGACCTGTCCCAGATCAGAGAACTGAATGCAATGTGGAATCCTGGGCCAGAAAAAGGACAGCCGTGGAAAAACGGGGGAAATCCAAATAAAGTCTGAAGTTTGGTTCATAGCATGGTCCCAGCGTTGGTTTCTTCAGGGTGACTAATGCACTATGGAGATGTAGGATGTTAACATTCGGGAAGCTGGTGAGGGTTACACCAGAGCTCTCTGTACTATCTTTGCAACATTTCTACAAATCTAAAAGTATTCTAAAATAAAAAGTTTATTTAAAAAATAAAAGGCATGAGAGACTGTCAAAAACAGCACTGGCTGTTGTATTACTCTCCTGGGGCTGCCGTAACAAAGTAGCACAGACTTAAAACAACAGAAATTGATTTTCTCACAGTTCTGGAGACCAAAAGCCTGAAATCAAGGTGTTGGCAGGGCCACACTCCCTCTGAAGGCTCCTGGGGAGAATCCTTCTGTCTCTTCCAGTTTCTGGGACTCCAGATGTTCCTTGGCTTGGGGCTGCATCACTCTGATTTCTGCCTCTGTCCGGCTTTTCTGTCTTAAATTCCTTTACTTAATACACCTGCAAAGATCCTTTTACCAAATAAAGTCACATTCACAGGTTCCAGAAATTAGGACCTTTTCAGAGACCACCATTCAACCTACTACCGCTGTTAAGGCTCACATGATTAGATACAGCTGAAGAGAGAATCAGTAAATTGAGAGCTGTGAAGAAACTACTCAGAATGCAGCAAAAACAGATGGAAACTGGCAGCTAGAATTCTAAGAATGACCAGGTCTAGCTGAGTTCTAACAGGAGACAAGTGTGGACAGACAATATGAGAAGATGTGCTGAGAATTTTCCAGGAATTGACATCAATCATAAGCAGGATGAATAAAAAGGCACCCATGTCCCAAACACATCATCATGGAAATGCAAAACAGCCACAGAAAAGGGGAGATGACCTATGAAACAATGACAGACTAACAATAACAAGAGACGCTAGACACTCTGGAGTAAAGTATCACCTCAAGTACTGAAGTAAAGTAACAAGCAACCAGGAATTTAGTACACAATTTTAAAGACAAGGGACAGGACACCCACAGGAACAAAAACTAAGAAAGTTATATGTCAGAAAACAGGAAAGCTCTCTCAAGAGGCAGATCATAAGAAAAAGTGACACATAATCGGGTAAACATTTTAAATGCCTAATTTGAGAGAAAAAAATTAGAACGGAAGTATTCAATACCGAAACAGAACTGAGGGCTTTGCATTTTGCAAGAGGTTTGGGATTATTGCCTTTAGGCTATATTAGCTACTTATGTTAATACTCCCAGGGTGTAGAGAATGGAATAAAAAACAGGTACAACAAAATAAGTGCAAAAAAGGAAGGTTAGAAAAAGCAGCATAAGTAATGCAAAATACAAGGGTAGACTCTCAAGTAGGCATCCAAATAAACATACATGAGTAATCATGACAGTTATGAGTCTGGGTTTTTTAAAAATACCAGAGAGGAAGAGAACTTGACGTGGAACGTTGCACGTGGTGCAGCCTTGACCTTTGGGTAGACGGGACCAGGGAGACGCGGTCCATGCTTTGTGCACCTCAGCCAGCAGCTCAGAAGCAGGGTGAACAGGTGTTTTTAAACAGGAACATTTCTCAGAATTGACCACACCAAGCCACAGGGGTAACCGCAATTGCTCAGAACCAGGATCACGCAGACCATGTAGACGAAAATTCCGTAAGAAAATGATGACTGAAAGACCACTTGCAAATAATTCAGGAGAAACAAACCATAGAACAAGTAGCAGCAGTCCCGCCCTCGCCCTACCCCGTCTTCACTCCTGCTTAGCCCTCTGTTTTCTCTCCTGGTCATCCCCACAACAGGGCCGCTGGTCATCTGATAGACCACCTTCTGGGACCAGTTCAGCCCCTGGGCTGGCCCCTGTGCCCTGATCATGACCCAGCACCTTGGTCTGAAGCGCATGGTCCTCTGAGGGGCCGCCAGGACTACTAGCCCCCAAGGGACCCTCACCCCATTCTGGGTCTGCTGACCCCCCCGATGACACCTCACTGCTTTGTACGTCCAGTTCTCCGACGCTGCCCCATCTCTAAAGATCTGCGATCCGTACATCACGCTCACACTGCAGTGCCAACATGAGCCAGGCGCTCCTTGGCAATACCCAAGCAGTGTGCGCATGCCTGCTCTCCCTTGCCTCTCCCTTCCTTCTCCTCTGCCACCAACTGCTGTCACCGTCATCCATCCCCTTGATGGATGCATGACAACCTGGCCTCCGTGTCCTCAACAAAAGAGGAGTGGCAGGATGGCCACTTCAGTGGACGGTCCATCTCCCTCTGAGGCCACTGGCCAGGGCCAGGCACATCCACCCTCCTGCCTGCTCAGGATGTTCTGATCAAGGAGAGACCCTCTCTCTCCCCCCTTCTGCGCCAGCCCCGCCAGCTTCTTTCCCTCCCTTACAGAAGAACTCTCCCTTTCCCTCTGTTCTCACATGCACCCCACTCCAGGGTCCGCTCCCCAACACCTCCTGAGACCACGTCTGTCTGGCTTCACTGAAGCCTCCTTAGTGCTAAACCCGGGGTCACCTTCCCTTCTTTGTTTCTTTTATAACAGTTTTACTGAATTTTACAGAATTCACACATCACATAACTTGCCCATTTTCCTTGTTGAATTCAATGTGTTTAGTCCACTCAGAGTTGTACAACCATCACCAGTCAGTTTTAGAACCTTTCCATCACCCCCGAAAGAAACCCCTGCACCTAACCCAGTGCCCCCTCATGCAACCAGCAGTCTGCTCCCCACTTCTTGATGTCCTTTGCCCCACCTGGTGCGTCCTGCTCCCCACCAGCCTCCCAGGGCCCTCCCACTGAAAACACCCCGACTTCCAAGTTCCTCTCCCGATCACAGTTCTCCTCAGTGCCATTCTGTCTCCAGTGTCTGCTTCACATTCTAAGAGGAACACCACTTTTCTAAAAGATCCCAAACCCCCAACCCCACCCCAAACGACCTCTCCTGAACATTTGTCCATCGCAGTTGATGGCCACTCAGGGAGAAAACCTTGGGAAACCTCAGGAAGCCCCCTCGCCCCCTCCCCTCATCCTCCAGGAAACATCCAGAATCCCTCCGGCGTCGCCGCCTGTCCTCGTCTCCCTCCACCTTCTCCCTCACCCCATTCTTTTTCCCCACAGTGGTGCACTGAAACAAAAAGTAGACTTCTGATATCATAGAGAGACTATTCCCACCTCCTCCCCACCCCCACCCCGAAAAAATACTAACACTGTTTATGAGGGGAGAGGGACACGTGGAAACTTGTGCTAACACAATCCAGACTCACCAGGAAAGCTCTGATAAAAGGGCACAGGGTGGTGGTACCGATTCTGAAGGCATTCAACTCAACTATAAAAGCACAGGAATTAAAAATGAGGGAACAGAACGGAATCCATCACACTTGAGCAAATAATAACGGTCACCAGGAGGGAAGGAAGCACTGTTGGAACACAGTGGGACACTTGGTGGCCATCTGGAGATTCTCTCGCCTCAGCCCCAGGGCAAACTCCTACGGATCAAAGATGTCAGTGCAGAAGTGGAAGCCCTGAACGCCAACTGGAGCCAATGTGAGACATTGGGTTGTCTAGCGATTGAACTACGTATGTATGAGAAGAGTCAGAAAGTCAGGAAGCTGCCTCTGCTTCATCTAAAGGACAGACAGGCAAAGCCAGAAGACAAAGGACACATGGAGGTCCGCATAGGTCTTATCTACATCCTCACAGATAACAGCCTCCTGCTGGCGGCAGCCGCAGCGGGAGAACGAGCAGTGACCCAGGGAAAAGCAGCGAGATGAGATGAGATGCGTGCTCCCAGAAAGGACAACCAGTGGCTCCAGCCCAAGGAAAGGATGAATTAAAGTGACCGAGACGATCTTCTCCAGGAAAGTCTATGTCATTATGTAAAAGGTGTCTGCTAGTTGTCTGTGTGAGGCTACACCCCAGGAATGGCTCTGGCCCACGGGGTTTTCTACGCTTTCTGATATCTAGATAATGTGACCATATATATTACTGGCTCACAAAGAGTAAAATTGTGTGTAAACTAGACTGTAGAACCCACTACTACAGAGACCGGTACACTGTGTACCACAGTGTAGAGTTTCCGTTAAGTGGGAACAGGAGTGGCCAATGGCCATTGACTTTAGGCTGCAGTGAGATGCCATCCGGGCACCTGCCAGCCAAACAGGATACGACTCTGAACTTTGGCTCAGGCAGTGAGGAGCCAGGGCAGAACCCAGTCAGGTCCAGTCACACGGGCCTGGGCAGACCCCTGGCACACAGGGCCCCTCCCCATCAGAATCCCAGAGACTTGCAGGGAAAATGGAAATTATGAGGGACAGTAGTGTGCACGGGAGTGATGTCAAAGAGTTGTGTTTCTGGAAAATTGCAGACATCTTTGTACAAGTGTGAAACAGGCAAACCATGCATATTGTTTAGAAGTTAGAGGCCTTTCTTTGGGATGTTCAGCTGGACACCGCATATTGAGTTGGGTTTTAAAATTTGTGTAACTTGTTTTGAAACCAAGGAAGGCAAGTATGGGCTGCCGCGGTATAGACAGGACAGTGGATGGAGAATGGAAGGGCAGGGAAGCCTGTCCTGGTGGGGCTGTGAGCCAGCTAGGGCCACTGGAGCAGGTGAGCCTTCCTGGGCGGGTGGCAGGGGCCTCTGGCCGGTTCTGCCTCCCAGGGAGAGGGGCAGGATAAAGTGCAGGGTTGATCCAGGTTGAGGCGTGGGGTTATGTCAGGCGGAGGTGGGTAGTTGGCGTTTGCTCTCCAGCAGCTGCGGGGGGCCCAGGGTGGGAAGGAAGGGGGAAGGGGAGAGGAGGGTTTAATTGTGGGGGCGGAGCAGCCAGGCTGGGAAAAGGGATGAGGAGGGCAGGGCGGGTGGGACAGAGGGTATGCAGAGTCGTGGGGCCCCCAGGCTAACCCGGGCCCGGTTTTGGCCCCCAGGAAGCCGCTGAGGAACGGCTTGGTGAAGGATAAACGCATCTGAACTCCTCGACTCCCGCGGGGTCACCCAGGACTCAGCCCCGCCCAACCTCGCAGCATGGGACAGCCACGCCGCTCCCCCACCTCCGAACCTGACCCGTCCAGCTCCGCCCCTCCAGGGCCCTGGCCACTCCTGGGACCCCTGCCCCGCACCCCTGAGAACCTGCCCCGGGGTCGGTCCCTGCCCAGCATCAGGACCGCGGCCACTCCCCACAGGACCCTGACCCCGCCCAGACCCGGATCCCTGAGCACTCGTCCGGCCGCTGCCTGCCAGGAGGATGCTTCCGTCGCTCCGCCGTCCCGGCCACCACGTCCTTCCCCTCCTCCTGGCCCTGCTGCTACCCGCGCCGCTCCCGGCCCGCGCCCGCATGGCACCGGGCCCCGCCGCCGCTCTGCTCCAGGCTCTTGGGCTGCGCGACGCGCCCCAGGGAGCCCCAAAGGCCAGGCCTGTGCCCCCCCTCATGTGGCGCCTGTTCCGCCGCCGGGACCCCCAGGAGGCCAAGGCGAAACTGCGATGGACGCCTCCAGGGGCCACCCTGCGACCGTGCCACGTGGAGGAGCTGGGGGTCGCCGGAAACATCGTGCGCCACATCCCAGACCGCGGTGAGTAGTGTGGGTCTGGGAGGCCGAGACCCCTGGGCGCGCCAGCCCGCCACGAACCTCCAGCAGCACCGAGGGTACCCACCCGCCCCGTCCGGCCCACAAGCCATCTGGGGCCCTGCATTCCATCCGCTCCTCCCCGAGGACACCTGCGGGGTCCCGGGGGAGTGGCAACAAGGTCAGGCAGCCTTGCACCGGGCAAGGACCCCTGCTTGCAGCTGAAGCCCTGCCCCCACTCCCCTCACTGCTGCTTCACACCGTTTGAAGTCTTCCTACAATCGCCCCCCCCCCGCCCGCCCCGGGCCCTCGGGCCCAGCATCGCATCCCAGCCGGCCCCAGGCATTCGCTCATCTCTGTCCCCTGCCTGAGTCCCCGACACAGGCAGGCCACCCTGCATTGGGCACGTCTCTTCCTGGCAAACGATGCCCCGCCCCCACTCCATCCCTCCCCTTCCTTCACACCATTTGACGCCTTAAAACAGATGGTTGCGCCCTCAGCCCCAGGCACTCACCTCCTCGGGGCCACAACCGAGACGTCTCGCGCGGGCGGGCCCCGAGGGGGGACAGCGCGAGCCGAGCTCTCCCTGCCTCCGCAGGTGCGCGCGCCCGGAGGCCGGAGCCCACCTCGGCCGCGGGGCAGTGCCCGGAGTGGACCGTCGTCTTCGATCTGTCAGCCGTGGAAGCCGCCGAGCTCCCAAGCCGGGCCCGCCTGGAGCTGCGCTTCGAGGCGGCGGAAGCCAGAGCTGGTGCGGGGGGCGGCTGGGAGCTGCGCGTGGCGCGGGCGGTCGAGGGCGTGGGCGTGGGCCCGGTGCTGCTCCGCCAGGCGGTGGCTGCCCTGGAAACGCCGGTGCGCGCGGAGCTGCTGGGCGCCGCCTGGGCCCGGAACGCCTCGGCGCCGCGCGGCCTCCGCCTGGCACTGGCGCTGCGTCCCCGGGCCCCGGGCGCCTGCGCGCGCCTGGCCGAGGCCTCGCTGTTGCTGGTGACCCTCGACCCACGCCTGTGCCACCCCCTGGCCCGGCCGCGGCGCGAGGCCGAGCCCGCGGTGGGCGGTGGCCCTAGCAGCGCGTGTCGCGCGCGGCGGCTCTACGTGAGTTTCCGCGAGGTGGGCTGGCACCGCTGGGTCATCGCGCCGCGTGGCTTCCTCGCCAACTACTGCCAGGGCCAGTGCTCCCTGCCCGCCACGATGCCGGGGCCCGGCGGGCCACCCGCACTCAACCACGCTGTGCTGCGCGCGCTCATGCACTCGGCCGCCCCCAGCGCCGCCGGCCTGCCCTGCTGTGTGCCCGCACGCCTGTCGCCTATCTCCGTACTCTTCTTTGACAACAGCGACAACGTGGTCCTGCGGCACTACGAGGACATGGTGGTGGACGAGTGCGGCTGCCGCTGACGTCACCCACGGGAGCGGAGCCCAATAAACACTGCGTGGTCCAAGCTGCTGTCTGGGTCTTGTCACCTGGGGCTGAGGGAGGAAACGGCTGTATCCATCCTATGGGTGGTGCGGAAAGGGGCGGCGGGGGGGCTACAGTGAGGCCATCTGCCCTTACAGCCCCATCTCCAGGCAGTCGTGCACGCCGGGGCACCCTGGGAGCTGCTCCCCATTTCTTGGCAGGCCCAAGCGCTGTTCACCCGAGGGGTGGAGGTGCCCTCTCCAGCTCCCCGTGCAGATCCAGCGCGTCTCAGCTTTGCCCTAGAGGCGGCCGAGTCCCCGAACCAGCCAGGCCCCCAGACCAAGGGCTCTCAACGCCCTGCAGTTTATCCAGCCCCGTGAATGCAAGAGTTGTTTAAGATTTTATTGGTGACAAAAGAGCTTAAAACAAATTGACCAAAAATCAGAAGTGACATTGCCTTGGTACAGACGCTCCTTGATTTGGAAAACTCAGAGTAACTGCTGCTAGAAGGTGAACAAAGCCAACAGCACAGAGGCAGCGCACTCCGGAAGAACGGGGCAGGGGACAGGGGCACAGCAGAAGCCTATCCAAGCCAGATGCCTCTAGGTGGCCTGTCCAAAGAAGGGGACCAAAGCCCTACAGCAATGGGATAAGAGGCCTTGCCAGAAGAAAGGTGCCTGTGTGTCCCCATTTCTCCATGTACCAGCTGGCATCTGGAGGCTTTGGGATAAGGGCACATGGGCAGGGGACGCTGGGGGTCAAGGTTACTAAGGCCTGGGCAGGCAGGGGATGGTCCCCGAGGTGGTCACCAGAGAGACTAACACCCCCCCCCCATGCTGTGCAAGGAGCTGAGGGGGGCTGCCCCAGCCACAAGGACTTCCAGAACACAGACCCAGGCCGACACCCCTGTACCAGCTGAGGTGACCAACTCCTCCAAGCACCTTCGGCACAGAACCAACTTATTTCTGAAACATTTCTTTTCCAAAAAAGGCAGAAACCACCCCACCTCATCGAAGCTGTGCCCACAGGTAGAGGGGCTCCACACGTGGGAGTGGGGTGGAGCGTAAGGGGAGCGGGGTGCTCGGCTTGTCTGACAGCCACAGCGGCTGTGGGCGCGTCCCTGGGGAAGGGTCCTCTTGGCTGCCGTCTTCCTCAGGACAGGCTCTGGGGAAGCCACCGGCCGGTGACCAGCCACCTTCCTGCCCTCTGTCCTCACGGTCAGTCCTGCCAGGATCCCTCAGGGAGCCGCGTCTGCTGCTCGTGGGAAGCGCCTTGCTTCTTGGAGTCCAGCAGGGACCGTGGAGCCGCCCATCGGCTGGGGCCGCGCCCCTTCACTGCCCTGACGCACAGGGAGAAGCCACTGGAAGCTAAACTGAAAACAAAAATCCTCCTCTCCATGATTACGTCACAGGTGTTGATCCTAACCTTGCTGTGTGGCTCCTTTAAACTTTGTTTCTGGAAGCTTCTTGCATCTCCCAGGTCCACCACTAAGATCTGAGAGAAACTCAGGAAAGTATTTTTCAGTACTCCTTTGAAAGAATCTTTAAAAAACAAACAGAAAATCCCCAAATACCGTATTTTCTTTAAATGAAAACCCTCTCAGAACACAGGCAGCGTAACCACGTGGTCTCGGACAGCGTGACAAACCTGAGCCTCTGCACGGCTCTCGGCAC
Source organism: Rhinolophus hipposideros (assembly GCF_964194185.1). Classification (NCBI taxonomy): domain Eukaryota; kingdom Metazoa; phylum Chordata; class Mammalia; order Chiroptera; family Rhinolophidae; genus Rhinolophus; species Rhinolophus hipposideros. Next base: position 50,454,745 of record NC_138062.1, on the reverse strand, counting down.
AGCTGCCACCTGCAAGGAGCCTGCTCAGCACAGAAACGCGGGCTGTTCCTGCGAAAACGTAGTCCCCTTTCAATAAAAGAGAAAAAGAAAGAAAGAACAGAGGAAAGGGCTACTCTGAGATGAGGGTCTTCCTCCCTCCGCCTGGTTGCAGACCCGGTGTGGATGCGGCGAGCGGGCCTCCGTGGCGAGCGGCTGCGGGGCTCACGGGCGGGCCGGCCCCAGCTCCGTGCTCCCTCTCGTCTCCTCGCCGCGATGCCAGCAGTGGGCACTTGCTACCTCGGGCTGCTCTCCCTCGGGTGATCCTCTCCCTCTCCTGTCGCTCACAGTGGTGCTTCAGTTTTAGCAGTGGAAAACAGGTATCCATTGATTTTTATTTTTTATTACCCAGAATAAGATGCTGATGGACTAAGCCACGTAGCTTAGCTCTTCTGCCGCCACCTGTGGGAAGGGAGGGTAGGCATGAGGCCGTCACACGGGAACCCGGCCGGCACCTGAAAGGCAAGGGGCTTTCTCCGCACCCCAAGGTGCACCTGTATCTTCACCTGTGAAAAGGGACCTCTGGTGCTGGACAGCCCCAGACCAGTGACTCCCCACCCAGGGGAAGAAGGCTGCTGAGGGCTAAGGCTAGAGTCCGTGCTGTTAACACTGGCACCTCCTTCGGCAGCACCGGAACCCCACTTCCTCGGCACACAGCTGGGCACCGCACAGCAGGGCTCTCACAGGCACCTAGAGGCACCTCTGGCAGAAGCGCCCTGCGCACCTGGGACTGGAACCTCCATCACCCTCGTGAGCTGCCAGTCAGGGCAAAGGGTATGTCCTCCTCCCTGCCCACCGGGGGGCTATGGGCCCCCACATCCGCCTTTCTCAGAGGCACAGGGACCTGAAGTGCTAGGTCACAGGACAAGCTGGCCCCTTGGGGACTGGAGACTCCCACCGTGTGTTCTGAGTGTTCCCACAAGTGCAGGACCTGGTGACGCCCCCCGGGGGGTGGGCTTGCCTTCTAGTACTGGGACAGCCCCGTGACTCCGCCGTGCTGGTAGGCCCTCTCCCCCTGGTATGTGGAATCTTGTGACAGCGCAACATCGATCTGGGACTTAAACTCATCGCCAAGGTAACTGTCCTGAAAGACATGGTTGGGAAGATGAGCCGCCAGTCACACGTCCGCGCAGCCTCGTGAACTGGCTCCGTGTCCAGCCCCCCCAGCCCAGAGAAGAATCCGGAAACCTGGTCCTCAAGCCTGAGCAGCAGGAAACGCACACGGATTACCTCACCAGAGACAGGTGACCCAGACCAGCTGCCTGGGACTGGGAGGGCGCTGCCACGGGTGGGATGGGTCTCACTGCTGAGGACAGTCACGTCCTTCCACGTCGTTTGGGGTGTCAGGGGAGTTTGCATACGTGGGGAGGGCGCCCTGGGCTGGCTCACCTGGGACAGCTCGGGCTGGGAGAGGCCGGGCTGGCTCATCTGGGAAGGCTGGCTCATGGAGATGTAGCCCTGAGTCAGGGCGCCCTGTGAGAAAGGCTGGGACGCCACGTCCTGGCTGGCCTGGCTGCTGGGCAGGTTCGTCTGGTTGGGCCCAGGAAGCCCAAAGCGATTCTTCTGGCGTCCGCCACGACCCGTCTTGCCTTTTGGGGTACCCCGGCCTGAAAGACAGCGTCCAGGGGTCCAGTCCTTGACGGCTGCCAGAGCCTCACCGACAAGTGCGAGTGCCGAGGCCGGGGGCTTGCTCACCTGCAGCCGGCCCGTTAGCCTGTCCAAAGTACCCTGGGGGGGGCATGGGCGGCATGACCAGGTTGAAGGGGATCGGGATGTTCATGGCAGCCACGTGGCTGGGCCCTGCGCTGATCATGCCGAGCTGGTCATGGGTCTGGAAGTACATGTTGGAGGGCCGGCCTGCAAGACAGGGTGGACGGCGTGTCCCCCACGGGATCCCGGAGAACCTGCTGCCCACCTCGTCAGCTGCTCTGCCCACAGTGGGACGTTGTCCCGTCTGTCACTGCTCTGCCTGTGGTTCTTGGGGTGCCCCACCGCAGACCAGACTGCTGCCGATTCTCACAGTCATCCCCCTCTCAACCTGCTGGGGTCTGGAGCCCATGAAACTCATTTCTCCAGGGGATTCTGAGAACCACTGCTACAGGGACCCAAGAAATTGAGAACCACCACACAGCACGTCCTTTTGTGCCAAAATATATGTTCCTATGTCCCATACACACAGCAAAATGCAAGAGAACGCCTAAACTCCTTAGCCCAGTGGATGTACTGAAGACAAAGGCCCTGGGGCCAGCGCCTGGAGTGTGGCTTCCGGGTCGGGCCCCGGGGACTCAGAGAGGAGCTGCCAACACCTTCAGCTACACGGTGACTCACTGGAGGAGGCGAGAGGTTTGTGGTTAGAGAACACAATTTCCAATCTGAGCTCAGGGACTAGCAGAATACAGGGTCAAGAAAAGGGGGCTGTGACAGGAGGGGCTGGGGTCCACATCCCCTCAGGATGGATGGCGAGCACGCGAGGGAACGAAGCCCAAGGTAAAGCACGAGCAGGTCGCGTTAACAGCCTCTGCAGGGGCTGCAGTGGGGAAGGGTCCCCGGGGGATGAACGGAAACTGTGTACAAACTGGCTCAGGCAGCAGGAACCAGGCTCAGCCTTAGGATACAGAGCCCCCACGCAGGAGACGAGGACATGCACCCCACTTTGAGTCTGACAGAGCAAGTGGAGGCTTCAGGAAGAATGAAACCTGACGGCCTGGAGGAGCTGCGAGTGTGACCTCCCACTGAGAAGGGGAGTACAGGGTAGGCTGGGGCACCGGGACAACAGGAAGAGCTGTGTTAGAGCTGTGTTATTTAAAACACCTTGTTTTTAGAAACTGCCAAAGACCAACTCTTTGATCTCAGAAGAGCAGCTGAGAAGCGACTCAGCAGGCAAGTCTCTGTGGACAGAGGCAGTGCAGGCGTGGGAAGGGTCAACATGCCCCCCGAGCACACTCACCCTGGCTGCTCCGATCGTACACGGATCCTGGGATGATGGCCTCCCGGGCATCATACATGGCTGTGGTCATGAAGCGGGCTCCCTGCGGAGGGTTTAAGTAGGTGAGGAATCCCACTCCTTTTTAAACAACCAATCGATCTCTGATGCTCAACATTTGATCTCTGGCTTCGGCTTAAGCAGCACTGAGCTCCCCAGAGCACCCCAGGTTTACAAGGTTTCCTGACTGCCCGTGTCCGATTCCTAGACGCACCCAGGACTTAGCAGACCTAGAAGCCCCAGGCCAGAAAGGCCTGAGGACGCTGGTGTGCAGGGCTCCGCACACACAGGCCAGCACGCACCGTTCCTGCGCACACACTGACACGTGCACACTCGCCACAGGCCACATTGGCCATCGCTTCCAGCCGCGTGCCAGAGCGTGGGCTCGAGGACAAAGGGGCCCTGGCCCTGTCCTCCCCCCACCCACGGCCAGCGCTCACAGGGTTGATGGTGTTGACCAGCTTCCGGGGCTTGCTGAACTGCATGAGGCTCTCCCGCAGGTTGTTCAGGGGCCCCTCCACCAGCACCTTCTGCTCCTTGTAGTAGTTCAGCAGGTGGTTCCAGAGGGGCTGCTTGGACAGTGCTTTGGGGTTGCCCACAATGATGACCCCGTATCTGCAAGGGGTGGGTACAAAGAGCACAGTGCTTCGGGCCGCAGAGTGAGCCAATGCCATGCAGAACAGTCTGAGGCCAAACTCAAAACGTCAGTCCAAAGTCCCTGGGGGCCGGCCTCAGTCTCCCTGCCCAGTGACTGGCACTGGGGGCCACCCTGCAAGCTCTTCACACTACACTCAGTTTATCTGGGGGCAGGTTTCTAGGAGCTCAGATGACAAAACACCTCTGTGGGCAGGTGGACTCAGAGACTAGTCTCCTTGCTGCAACCAAGCTGGCCTCCTGGGCCACCTTGCGGACCCTGACACACAACTTGACACCCAAGTCTGGCCTAGCTTCTGTGGGTGCTCACCCTCACCCAGCTGGGGAGACAGCCCCGCCATGCTGGCCACCTAACAAGAGCGGACCACAGGAAGGGTAACTATGAAAACCAAGTGCCCTGCACGGGGAAGGAGCTGACAGGAATGTGAGCCCAACCTCCCGCTGGCACAGGGGCAGCACAGCGACCACCTTGTTCTCAGGTCCCTTCTGCTGTCACCACTGTTTCAGAGCACTTACATCCCAGAGCCAAAAAGGAGACGGACCAAAACATTAGACTCGTGAATTCAACAACTTAACAGGGACACATTCCCCCGCTGGGTCTGAATCTCAGCTCAGAAGAGCCGAGAATGACATTGACCGTGAGACCAAGGCCACAGAAAACCGACAGGACAGAGAAACGAAGACAACTCGTGGGTGAGCCCTTCCTTTTAAATTGCTACTGTAGCCCTTGGACCTCAGGCCCTGGTGAAGCCCCCCTCCCACACCCTGTGCCACCAGCCAAGGTGCAGCTGGGACATGAGGACTGGTAACCAGAGGACCAGTCCCCGAGGGAAAGTTCCTCTGCAAGGCCCTGAGGCAGGAGAAAGGCAACTGCTGCCGGCAAGGCCCACGTACCGTGCTCGGGTCAGGGCCACGTTAAGCCGCCTGGGGTCGTTTAAAAACCCGATGCCTTGGTGCTCGTTGGCCCGCACGCAGGAAAGGATGATGAAGTCTTTCTCGCGCCCCTGGAACGCATCCACACTGGCAATTTCCACCTCCTGCAGGAGACACATGGTCCCCATGAGCCAGCAGGCTGCCCTCAAGGACTCCTAGGCTGCCTAAAGCGTGGCCAAACGCACCATCAAACCCCAGCAAGCAGCCCTGACCCCCAGCCCCTCTCTCCCTGCCTTCCTACTTCGTTTATTTAATCTCTGTAATGTGTCCCAATAAGAAAAGCATAACAGACTCGTCAGAAAACCTGAGATGTTTCCCAGTTAACAGAACAGAAAGCGCGTGTCGTCATCAGAGTCGTTAGCTTGCATTTGGTTCATTTCTACGTGGAGAAATAACTACAGAAATAACCGTCAGGAGGCTGCCCATCACCCTCCTGACAGATACACCTGGACATCTTACCCAGGTGTTGACCTAGGACGGGACAGAGTTGTCACGACCATAGAACATCCCCCACGCAGCGGCACGAACCGTACCCCTACTGGTCAATGCTGGAGCTGTTTTCAGTTTTGCTCTGAAAACTATCTTGAGAAAAACACTTTTACGCATGAACAGTGGCCCACGTTCCCGATCGTTGGAATAGAGGTGCAGGACTCGGGCGGAAGCACGGGTAACATGCACACGCGACCCTTGCAGCCAGGAGGTCAGGTCGGCCTGGTAGGGGCCTGGCACGCACCTGGTAGAGCTTGGTGTGCAGGGAGCCGCTGAACTGCATGTACTGCACCAGGTAGGAGCGCTGGCCCTCGTACGGCGTGATGATGCCGATCTGGTCTGGCTTGGCGCCCGCCTTTAACAGCTTCGTGGTGATCTTCTCCACGTTTGCTGCCTCCGTCCTACGGAAACCAAGCGTTCAGTTCCTGGGCTGCAACTGTGGGCTCCCGAGAGCTGAGGCCCGAGGCTGTGGGAGGCACAAGGGCAGCTGTGCCCTCGGCAGAGCACACCTGCTTGGGCACAGAAACTCTCAACATGACAACCACACTGACAAGAGAGAAGGGAACATGCTGTGGGTTGAGGAGCCTGAACAAAATGGGGTGAGGCGGGCAGTGTCAGCTCTCCCCATTAACCAACTGCTTGGCCAGGCTGCCACTGACGCCAGCTGCTGGGGTGGGCGAGCCCCTGCTTACCTGTTCAGGTAGGAGGTACCCGAGCTGGCGATCTCCTCCTGGCCCTGGGTCACGTAGAAGAACATCGGCTTATCAGGTTGGGGCCACTGGAAGTCAAACCCTTTCTTCACACGATCCGCTGCCATCAGGGAGGGAAGAGTCAATACTTCTCATGACAGAAGCGCAGCCAGAGGCCACCCAAGCGGGTTACCTGCCCAACCGGGCAGGACTGAGCGAACGTGTGCACACAACTGTGCTTCAGGGACAGAGCTGCTCTCTCCCTGAACACGTCTCACTGGTCAGTGCTTTCTGCGACCTGTTCAAGGAAACTTTGCCCACGCCAGGGTCACGAAGATATTGTTTCCTTCTAGAAGTTTTACTACTGTCCTCACAGGACACAGAAGCCCCTACAACCAGCTTTTGTAGAAGACACTGTTGAGCAACATGTCCTGTCACAGTCCAGACTGGAAGAGTTGCGTGTAACCGACAGAGGAGTGTGAGAAAACCAGTATTTCTGCATCCCAACAGCCCATCGTTCGTCTGTATCATTCAAACAAGGGACAGAGGCCGTTGAGTGAGGTGGCCCGTTAGCCCAGGGGCTGCTGGCAAAGGTTTAACCACCCACTGGGGTTGGGGCTGGTCTATAGCACCTGCCAAATTCTGTGGTGTAAACACTCCTGCCACAGCTGTCAGGACACCCTTGTCGGTGGGTGTGGGTGGGCACCAGCACCACCCTGGGGTCACTTCAAGGCTGACGGGGCTCCTGGGGGCTGGTGAGGTTCTGTACACAGCTATGTTCATTTAGTGAAAAGTCACTAAGGTTTGGGTACTTCTTTACACTTTAGTAAAGAATTTTAAAAATACACAATTGGGGACCGTGCTTCCCCCAAAATAAGACCTAGACAATCAGCTCTAATGCGTCTTTGGGAGCAAAAATTAATGTAAGACCCGGCATTATATTATACCCGGTCTTATATTATATAAGACCGGGTCTTATATAAATTTTTGCTCCCAAAGACGCATTAGAGCTCATTGGCTAGGTCTTATTTTCAGGGAAACATAGTATCTATGCGCTGGGCACTGATGCCACAGCAATGAACCACCGTCAGTTCTAAACCAGCGCTAAGTAGTGGCTTTCCCAGAAGTGCCAACCGTGTCAGTGAATCACAAAAGAGCTCCTCGTGGCCTGGCCTCCGCCTGATGGACCAGCAGCCTTCTAAGTGCCGTGGTGACAGCAGTCATGGCATCTCCCACAGGCCCACCCAGGACGGCAGCTGTGCAGTCCTGGCCTTATCTATTAAGTGGGACGAGACAAGGCCAACATGGCCGCTGGAGCGAATGACACACTAAATGAGTGGCCCTCCAACGCTGGTCTCAGAGCCCCTTTACACTCTGAAGAGTTGAGAAGTCAAAAAAACTTCGTTACCTACTGATATTCACTGTATTTTAAAACCTGAAAATTTATGTCTATTACTTCATTTAGAAAGAAGCCCATTGTAAAAAGAAGAGAAAAAAAAAAATAAGCCCATTACATGTTAACTTAAAAAATTTTTTTTAAACAGAAAAGTACCACTATTTTCCATTAAAATGTAAACTTAGTCAATCTGTGCAACTCGCTGTGTATGCGATCTGGCTCACTGGGATCTGCCACTGCACACTGTGTCCCGGGAGCCAGTGACACATTTTATAGCCTTTACAGGCATGGGAGGCACCCTGGAGATCCGTGACAAGAGCCTTTCTACTCAGCCCTGCACTCGGGACTGCCTGTGACCCGAGTGACTTTGCAACATTCTTGCTGGCCGCGGGGATGAGAAGTACCTACTGACTCCCCTCACAGACGCTGTCGCTACCATGATCGCATCAGAAAAACCACTCAGCAACGGGGACACTCGGTCAGCTCATGCCAGGGGGCGTGAGTTTTCTGAAATACTAATTTTCACTGACTCCTCAGATTTTATCACTGGTGATTAATAGTCAGTTGTTTTCCTTGAAGCCACAAGCTTGGTTTTCAGGAAAACAGCTGCCCAATACCCGCCATCTGAACAACCGGTATGTCTGTGAGCCCTTCGTTCAAGCACCTTGCACGCCCACCAGTGTCGCACGGACATACACTTAGAATGCCACTTGCCGCCAACTGTGGAGCAGTCTGGTGGCACCGTCCAGATCTGTGCGAGGCCCCACTGGCCTCCAGCGCTGCTGCTTCTGTACCATCAGTGCGTGTCAGTAGTGAAGGTCACACGCCGCCTGGGTGTCACTAGGAAAGGAGTCTCGCCCCACCCTACCCCCATCTTGTAGACCCCAGGGCCCGGGCTCTGAGAACTGCCTGTTCCTTGGGCTGCATGACGCGCTCTGAGCGTGAGTGTTCGTCAGTGACTTCGTGACTATGCCCACGCCCCGAGGCACCTACACTCCCAAGTGGACACGATGTCCTGCTGACATCGTGCCTCTCCGAGGTGCCCCCTGCACCTACTACGTAAGTGGTCGCTAGGTAAGGCCACTCAGGAAGGCAACCACGGCAAGTTTCGCCCGTGTCCCCTGGCACGTTACCTGCGGTGACTCCGTTCTGCAGCGAGCCCTCATAGAAGATGTTGGAGGGAAAGGCGCTGAGGGCGGGGTGCATCCGATACTGGACCTGCAGGCGGATTGGACGGATGCCCAGCACCACCAGGCGCTCAAACAGCGACTGCGACAGCCCGGCCTTGGCCGCCTTCTTGCACATCACCACGGGGCCCAGCTGGCAGTGGTCACCCACAAGGATCAGCTACGGAGAGAGGCGCACACGGGTGAGAAGCTCAAGCAGGAAGTAGCCTAGACGTCGCCTTACAGGGGACTCGGGCCCAGGGGCCACAGAAGCACCCAGCCACGTCAATGCCAGTGCTAAGATACATGGGAAATCTGCCTGCCACAGACATGAAACGCATTCAGACATGCACTCAGGACCCAAACAGAGGCACCCTGTGCAGCACCCACCCTTCAAAGACCCCCTCAAAGGGCCCGCCAAGCATCGCTACCAGGGCGTCACACAGCCTCACAGTATTAAGAATTACGCAGAATCGGAACAAGAGAAAGCGCACACCAGTTTCCAAGTTACGGCCACCACAAGTGGAATGGCTCACCTGCTTGGCTCCGAGGACCACAGGGACCATGCACTCCGGCTCAGTGGCCTGGGTGCTCTCGTCGATTAGAATGGAGCGGAACTGCATCTTGGCGAGCCTGGGGTCTCCCGCGCCCACACACGTGCAGCAGATCACATCCGCGTTCTAAGGAAGAGATCACGTGAGCATCAGGGGCACGCAGAGTCCCTTTACCAGGTACTACCCAAAAGCACGCAGGACAGGACACTGCTCTGGTCTCCACCCTCCTGACAACCACAGAAACAAGCAGTCCCGCCCTGACAGCATCCATTGTCCATGCTGCGGTGACACCAACTTTGCTGAGATCCTGAGTGCCTGGGCTTCAGTGGAGAAAACCTCCCAGCCCAGACAGCTCGGGGCTTGAGACAGTCTCTGAGGGGCAGAGCTGAGCCGGGGTACAGGCACGGAGCTGGGATCCATTTTTGGTCGCTTTGTCGTGAAAGAACAGACCCACTCCGGGGGTTTGGACCAGGATCTGGGGCTCCCGGCAGCAGGGAGACTGGCAGAGAGCGGACACCACTTAAAAATCATGTCTGTGTGATCGCAGAGAAAGCATATCAAGTAGGGTATCCAAGGTCTTGTCCGAAGCAGGGAACCACCTGACTAAAGGTGCTACTGCGTGCCCTCACCATGAGCAGCTCCCTTTCAGCCGTGCGCTTCAGGGCCCGGTACCGCTTCTCATCGGCGGATGACAGCTCTCCGGTCTCGTCCTTCAGCTGCTGCAGCTTCTGGAGCTCTGGCATGCTGGAAGCACGGGGGCATGGCAGTGGGCATGGAGGCGCGTGTGCCAGGGCCACGCAGAGGAGATGCGCCTCCTCCTATCAGGTACCCACCTGTCCATATTCCTGATCTGGTTGTGCAGGGCCAGGAACGACACTGGGGAGTCGATGGCTTCGCGGCTCTTCGCGCAGAGCCGCACCACTTTCAGCCCCGTCTGGTGGATCTTCTCGGTCAGCTGGTCCACAGCTATGTTACTCGGAGCACAGACGAGCACAGGCCTTCAACAGAGGGCGAGCAAACACGTCAGCGCTCACCCAGAGGGGATTCAGGAAATGCTAAGTGGCCAAGCATACTGCTGTTTTGAATCCCAGGCAGTGGAGCGGGCTCAGACGTCAGACAAAAGCCAGGTATGGCACGATGTGAACGGAGCTTAAAACCCAGTGAGTCTGGAGCTTCCTGCCCCGAGTTTTCATTCTACTCATGCCACCGATAATGGACCCACATCGTCACCTCCGTCGCAGGGTGAAGACTTTCCAAGCCCCGAGGCGTGCACAGCACAGCCGGGTGCACTGACCTACGCTGCCTTGGAGAGCAGCAGGCTGGCTTGTTAAAAGCAACCACTAAAGCCCGATCTAATACAAACAACGGATAACGCAGTGAGCAGGTAACCCGCCGGGACGTCCCGCACATCGGCCTGCTGACCCCTACCCGTTGCCTTGCCGTGCCAGGTGATAGACAATGGTGGCCGAGGTCACCGTCTTCCCCGTGCCTGGAGGTCCCTGGATCAGGCTCAGCGGTCTCTGCAGCACAGTCTTCACGGCATAAACCTTCAGATATAAGCAGCTGTTAGGGTCCAGATGCCCTGCAAGCCCCCCGCGCCCCCCCCAGCAGCTGTACGGGCCGAGCCCTTCCCAGCCCGAGAGCAGTGAGAACCTGAGAGTGGTTGAGGTCGGGCAGCCCCTGTGCCGTGAAGCGCTTGGGCAGCTGGCACTTGATGATCACGTCCTCCACCTCGTGGCCGAGCAGCTTATGGTAGATGTACCCTGACACGGAGGTCTCGTCCACGGCAAAGGTCTTCAGTGCGCTCTGCATCCTGTGGGGAGCACAGGTTGGCCACACGCTCACATGGACAGCGGGAAGCCCTCAGCCGGGGATAAGAGAATCAGAGAGAGCGGAGGTGGAAGCAAGGGCCGACGCACCTGTCGAACGAGGTGGACTTCCACACGAAATCCACCTGGAAGTTATGCGTCACCTCCACAGGGGCGCCCACACTGCTCCGCAGCTCAATGGCGATCTCATCGCCATAATCTGTGCCGCTGAGTTAAGGTGCGTCCTTGTCATAAGCTGGTTTACCTTTCTGAGGGGCCCTCATTTGGTTATTGAGGAGACAGAACCCTCCTTTGCGCCAAAAGGTGAAAACTCAGCCAGTGAGACCCTCATTCTGACAGATTCTGCCCATGTGTGTGTCCCCTGCAGCCAGCTCCCCCAACCCCAATTACCCTTTGAGCCCTGGGGCATAGTCCTGGAGGCCAGGATGGAGCCACCACGTCCAGAACCTGGGTTCCACATGTGAACTCCCAAGAGCCCTGAGGCACGGAGCTCAAAGCACCTGGCTTTGAGCGCTCCTATCAGTTTCATATAAATGGTGAACCCTCAAATCCACCTGAAGAAACGGCTCAGGGGGGGTGCCGGTTAGCTCAGTTGGTTAGCGCGTGGTGTTAACACCAAGGTTGCCAGTTTAATTCCCGCATGGGCCACTGTGAGCTGTGCCCTCCTTAAAAAAAAAAAAGAAAATGGGGGAGGGGCCGGCCTGGTGGCTCAGGTGGTTGGAGCGCCGAATTCCTAACACCGAGGCCGCCAGTTCAATTCCCACATGGGCCAGTGAGCTGCGTCCTCCACAGCTAAGATTGTAAACAATAGCTCTCCCTGGAGTTGGGCTGCCGTGGGCTGCCGCAGGCTGCTGAGTGCTGCCGCGGGCTACCCTGTGTCGCCATGAAGGGCCGGTGGCCAGAGTGAGTGGCTGGCAGCCGGCAAGAGCTGCCGTGAGCTGCTACGAGCAGCCGACCGATGAGTGGTGACAGACTGCCTGAGCCGGGGGGGAGCGCAAGGCATACAATATCAACATGGGCCAGGGAGCTGTGTCCTACACGACTAGACTGAGAAACAATGGCCTGAATCAGAGTGGGAAGAGGGGAGGTGGAAAAGTGGGGGGGGGGGGGGGGAGAAACGGCTCAGTGGCTTGAAACAAACATGACTCAAAAGGGCCCCTACAGCCATGGCCATATTCTCCCCCTGAGGCCCCAGGACTGGTCTCCACAGTGACACACATACAGTCTCCTTTGCCAGCTTTTTGTCACACGAAGGATACTATCAGGGACCTTGATGACGTGGCCGATCCCTTTCCACAGGGGCGCCAGGTCCCCTTTGTATCGCAGGCATATCTCATCGCCCTGCATGAGCCGCATGTCTTCCAGGGAAAAGACAGCAAGAAAGTTAGCATTTTCAACATGCGCCGAGGTTGCCACCAGGAAGAGTTCAAATTAAGGGGACACTTTACAAGGGAGAAACTAGGAATTTTATGCTACTTATGGTCACAAATATTTTAAAACTTAAAATCACCTCTTAACCAAATTATGACTAAATCCTCATTACCAGAGTCAGTCTTGGGCAAAGTGAAGTAGGCGATTCTCTTCTTGTTAAGGCCCAGGTCCCACCTGACCGTGATGTTATCTTGAGTCTGAGCACATGAAAAATAAGAGCCCTGTTAGCCTACCACCCAGACATGGCCTGGACTCCTGGGTCTGGGTTTCCATAGGCGTGTGCCCTACGGCCACCTCAGAGCTGTGACGTCACACTGCAGAGAGCAGCACCCAACAGCCTGCAACACCAAAAAAGCGCCCCTCTGGGAGAGAAGCCATTAGGACCCCCAGAACCTGCATAAGTCGGCCAGGATTCCCTACTCGACATCTGCTCTTGGAGGTCCTCAGGGAGAGAAAGGAAGCCGACAGCTGAGGACGTGGCCCATGAGCGCCGAGTCTCGTCCTTCCTAGACACGCTCTTCGTGGGACCAACAAGGAACACCCTTGGTGTGCCTTGGCTCCTCGGGTCTGTCACTTGTGGCTGTGGGCAAAGGTTGAGAACTGAACCGCAAGGGACTTTTGTTGGAATTAAACTCAGCACTCGGGCTGGTGTCTAGGTCTGTGACGGGCGTTTGCCCTCGGCGCACTGCTCCGGACTCACTCGGCCGGGGCCGCGGACAGCATCGGCAGCCTGCAGGGAAAGCTGCCCTCCCCAGACACCAGGAGAGCCGTGAGAATGACCACTCCCTCCTGCATACACCACATCACCTGGGACTCTTTCAGCTTCTTGTCGTAGTCGGCCTCTAGCTTGACCAGAGGCCCGAATATGTTCTGGTACTGGTAGGCGTCCTCGTACCGCAGGAGCACATGCTGTGGCTCCTCATCCACTCCTGGCTTCTCCAGGTCCTCCAAGGTGGCAGAAGGATTCTCCTAGAAGACAAGAACAGCATCGAGTTCATCCCGGTTTCACCCGTGTATGAAATGAACTGCATGCAAGCTCAACAATCTCCGGAGGAACGGGGGCACACCCATCACTTCTCAGAAGAAGCCGATGTTGGGCTGACGCAGAGAAGGGTGGCTGGCAGTCAGTGGTGTCCACCCCGCGGGGAGCCCTCGTTTGGGGAAGTTCACATGGCACAGGGAGCTGGACACCTGCCTGCTCCTACCCGCCCCCAGGGTTACACCAACAAGGGAGTCTTGGTGATGACACCCCAGGTACACCATCAAATGGCTGCGGCCTCCACAATCGCCTGGCCCTGAACAACACTTCCTCCAGGCTGCCAGAAAGACCACCGGTTCCTGTGGCTGTGTGAACAGAAGGAAGGCCCACTCCCCATTTCCTCCTGACCGTACACTGCGCCAGCAGGGTGACGCACCCTTCCCTGGCAGGGACAGAACATTAGACGGACTGTTGGGACGTAACCAGGAACGGTGAAACCACTGTGGCACCAGTTATGGAAGTGGGAAGTGGAAGTGCTAGATGATGCCTGAAAAATATTTTGACTTGTACTCCAAGTGAAGGTAAATTCACATGTAAGATTTCTGGTTACATGGGTTCCTAATTAAAATTTCTAGCCTCGTTATTGAAACTTTATAGTAAAATCTAAACAGCCAGAACCAGAGGAGGGCTGCCCTGGAGAACTCGATCACACAAGACCTGGGGGCCCCTCTCCCCTTCAGTCATTCACTGCTCGGGGCTGAGAGTCTCTGACCTTTGGGACCCAGATCCCTTTCCCGACTAAATGCTCACCCCCAGCCGGGTGTCACCCTGGCTCAGACATATCACAGGCCGAGGGAAGATTTTTTTTAGCCCCCCCCCACTTCCGCCTCACTCCCCCCTCACTCCGGTTCAGGCCATTGTTTCTCCGTCTATGCGTAGGACACCGCTCCCTGGCCCATGCTGGTGTTATGAGCCTTGCGTTCCCCCTGCTGAGGCAGTCGGTTGCCGGTCATCAGTTGGCCGCTCACAGCAGCCCAGGGCAGCTCTCGCCGGCTGCCGGCCACTCCTGGCGGCACACGGTAGCCCAAGGCAACCCACGCTAACCTCCAGCTTACTCACGACAGCCCAGTTGTTCACAATGTTAGCTGTAGCGGGCGCAGGTCACTGGCCCATGTGGGAATCGAACCGGCAACCTCGGCATTAGGAGCACAGCGCTCCAACCACCTGAGCCACCAAGCAGGCCCAGCCCAGGGAGGTTTCAAAGTGCACTCCTAGTCCTGTCTACTCAGGCCCAGAGACGCATCCACCCACAGCTGTCCAGGGCCAGCTCGTGTCAGGGCCCCTTCAGGTAGAGGCTGCAGTCTCTTCCAGTTACTTCCAGAATCTCCTGTTTCGGAAGACACCACACCCCCCCCATCTACAGGAAACTAGTGCTGAGGCAGATTTGCATTCTCAGCAGGCCTCACCTTCCACAACTCCTCCAGCTTGTTGATCTGCTGGGCGGTGATTTGCCGAGCGCGCAGCTGCTCCTGCTCTGAAGGGATCTTGACCAGCCAGGACAGGAAGCAGCGGTCCTGGATCAGGGGCTGCCACTGCGAGCTGTCCCAGTTGATGTCCTTGAGGCTGCTCTGACTGGCGCAGGGCTGCCTGTAGAAGCCCCAAGGGCAGGAGAGCCAAGATGACGATGACCTGCGCCCAAGGCTTACCTTTCACCCCCAAGTGCCTGTCCCTGCGTCTTATAATGTGATCAAATTACTTTTCATTGTTAGTAATAAATCGCATCTCCCCACACACTTGAGATCTGAACTCTTAAAACTCAGAAGAGTCTTCGGTTTTACAGAATTGTTTTCAGGACTTACCCAGAACACACCCCAAGAGGTACTCAGCGTTCCCAGCTCTCCCCCACGCCCGACCCTGAATGTGCGCAGCCCGGCCCGGGAGCAGAAACCCTCTGAAAGCTGTCCGAGTCCCACTGAGCAGAGCCCCCGGAAAGGAGGCCCTCACCTGCATAGCAGCACGACCACCGAGTCGGCCTTGGCGGGGATGAAGCCGAGGAGGAAGACATTGCGGCAGCCGCAGTTGTAACACTCCAGGACCGTCTCCCCCAGGGGCCCGTCCTTGTGCAGAGTCACCTCTTTGCACTTTGCCCTCACAAGGTGATTTACAATGTGGCTGCAACCAGGAAATGATAAACAGTTAACACCCGAGACTTGGCTTTTCACCACTTCCAATTCTCGAGCCCCCCGTTAAAAGTTCCGGTACCGTTCACGGTCCATTAGCAGGGGCGGTCACACCTCATCCATCTGGCATCCCAGGGGACCAGCCAGCCCCAGAACTGGCTCCCCACTGAGTGCAAAAGTCAACCCAACTTTAACCATTTTTAAGGAAAACTTTCCTAACACGTTTCACAGTTTCTGCTTTTCTTTTTTTTTTTTTTCCAGTTTCTGCTTTCTTAAATACAAGTTATCCGGTCTCACTGACTCAGCCCCGGCTGCTGCCCCTTTCCCTGCTCCTCTGGCTCCTCATGGCTTCTCTGCTGCTTCTCCCAAAGTCACTTCTCATGACCCGTGCTGGATGCCAGAAGCGACAGCTCCTCCTAATTTGCTGCCAGCCAGGAAACTTGATAAGCACACGTATTAGAAACCTGAGGACAGTAAAAAATACCAAGTAGGGGGGCTCAGGGCTACTCTCAGGAAGCACGAGGGCAGGCAAGGAACCCTCTGACACCCCACCGTCTTGGCGTGGGCAGGACAGGATCTGCTGTTGTTCTCATTTCTGGGCCACAGATCACCTAAACCAGGACCTCGCTATGCCAAGCCCTATGCCAAGCCTGCTTCGCTGGGGCTCATGGGTGGGGCAGGCCCTGCCTCGGGCTCTCTGCAGCCTGGTTGTGGCTTTGTTGGACACTCCTTGCTGCCACCCTCTCTTCACTTCAGGAAACCCCTTCTGTCGCAAGGTTCAGCTCAGACACCAACACTCACTCATTCTAACCCTCTCCGGCCCCACAAAGCTCATCAGATCATCCGACTACTGTCCCTTTCGGCACCCCCAAAGTCCCCCAGTCCTCTCTGGAGCCACAACTGAGCATGTCAGCAGAACCAGCGGTTTCCTCTCGCTCTTTCTGTGCCCACCTCATCCCACTACAGTGGCAGCTCCCTGAAGGCAACAGGCTGCCGTCAGCTATCACTGGGGCTTCACGTAGAGCACACAACGCTGGTTGACTGAGCCTGTTTTCTCTTAGAGGCCCTTTCCTCACTTTCCTGATCTTGGCTCTGCTGACCGGAAGCTGGAGTTGCCAACTAAGACAACTTTTACTTAATTGCTTTTCCTGCAGGAGAGGAACTAATGCAAACATGGTAACACTTAAATTGACCAGAACATTCTGAAAAGAAGACGTGAATCTCTTTTGGTCACCCTGAAGATGCTGTTCCTTTAAAGTCTGTTAAATACATCAGCCCCCTTCCTTGCCTTGCTTAGAACCCCACAATTCTCATCTAACTCCGAGCTGACCCCAAATCTGAACCCTCTGTTTTCAGGCGGCACGATGGCGCGAGCCGGCCCACAGCGGATGAAGGCACAGGACAGGTGGAGGCTCTGTGCACACAAACCTGCCTGTGGACTTTCGTCATTTTACTTCTCCAAAACATGAACCTCAGAAGATGCCACTCCCTTGCTGGCCACCTGGCGCCCTATCCCACTGACACGCTACTCTACTTGCTGTGACGGCAGAATGAGCCAGAAGCAGGAGCCGAGGAGTCCTCGTGCTTGAGCTAGACAGACTCTCCCGAGAACCGAGCATCAGCACCGAACTGCTCTCATCCCCCCAGACACAAGCCTGGGCCGTCACAGCTGCTGCTGATCCACAGGAGGGAGCCCAGAGCCTCTGGTTGGTGACCTTGATTGGATCTGATGATTCAGGATCTGGCCTGTGTTAGCCTCGAGACCACTCAGATGAGCTCAGGCTGGAGCAAGCCTTCCCAGGAAGTAGCTCCCATGGCTGCCCGTTACTGTCTTGGAAACATCCTCCCCGGGCACCCCATAATGAAGATGAATGGGTGTGCCAGGAGCTCATCTTGCAGAAAAATATAAATAAAAACTGGGAAGGAGAATTAAGCCAACCCTACTTGCATAATAAAAAGAACCAGAGAATAAATCAAGGGTAAATACATTAAGGCGTTCACACACCACCATCTGTTTCAAGTTAAACCCGTCACAGAGGGGGGAAAAAACCCAGGTTTGTTAGCGTGATTTTATCTTGTGCTTCGCTTCAGCATTTCCATAATTTACACACAAATCGGAACACAGCCTGCTTAAAGACACATGCTCGGCCTGGTGCCTACCTGCCAGAAGTGTTTCCACGTCCGTTACAGAACCACTTTTTGCTGGTATTACAGTAAACCACGCAAGCAGGATCATGTATTCCGCAGTAACTAAAAAAGTCAAAACATCAACAGTTAAAGCTGGAAGGTCACTCGCTCTCTGGTTTTAATTTGGCAGGATGTAAAATTCTTTCCTCTTACAACATTTTTAAGTTTTTCATTAAACACATACTCAAACCCAACGATCCTACTAACAAAATCCAATCAGTTAACTGCAGAGGCTTCCTGGCGCTGTGAACACAGGAAGCGGTTGGGGTCCTGTGGAGATCCTCCGAGACACCCTAGACAGCAGAAAAGCCCCTTCCAGATGGGGTGTGAGCGCTGTTCGAGGTGCCAGGTGAGCCTAACACGCTCAAGGCTACCTAGTCACCCCCATGGCCTTAAATTTCAGGAACATGACTTATAAGCAGGGAGACCAGCAAGTGTAGCTCTGGGATAGGGAAGGTGAGCTGTGACCACGCTGCGTTCATGCTCCAGCAGAGGGCGCCGTGTTCCCAGGAACACTTGGCTCAGACCTAGCAGCAGAGGGTCCAGGGTGCAGACTGACATCAGCTAGAAAGGAACACATCGGGAGAATCCCGGACGCCACTCCCCAGCCTCGTTTTTCTGAAAATCAACACACCGAAAACAAAAACACTGGCTTTGCATGAAGTTCTGTATGTGTATGAAGCCAAGACTTAGTCTCAAATCAGAAAGTGCTTCAGCCAGGAACCTTCCCTGCATCACCCCACATGTGGGGACAGCTGGGAGGGCCAGAAGTTGTGTAGATTTCAACCAGCTGTAGCTTCACCAGGACCAAGGACAACTGTGCATATGACAGGGACACTAATATATCACTCATACATATACAAAAACAGCTGCAAGTGAGAGCGAACATTTAATGAGAGAGCCAAAATAAAAAGTCTGCCCACAGAGCGGGAAAAGGGCGGCTCTGAGCGTCCCTTGGTGAGTGCAGACCCCAGGGGGCAGCATCCAGAAGGGTGGGCAGGGCTGAGCTGAGGCTCAGGTCCAAAGCTGCCATGACTGGCCCAGTGCCCCAACCAAGATCATTTCACCTCTTTTGGTCTCAATTTTCTCATGTGCATGTAACAAAAAAAGCCAGAATAAGTCCAAATATAAGGGATGGGTCCTGCGCTAGATGTAATTCCAAATTTCGTCAACATGCATGCAGGTCTACCCACGGACTACTCATTTCCCAACTTTTCAGGAATCTTGAACACATCAGAGGCAGCATTTTAAAGAATCCGACAGTAACCTTTCTGTAAGCGAAATCTTGGCTGCTCTGTTTACCCTATAAGCCCCCAAATGCTCACCCACCGTGACAAGTTCTTTCTGATGAGTGGGGCAGATATGGGGAACAGCCCCAGGGCCTGAGGAAGGCAGAGAGAGGGGACCCTTTCCCCACCTGCTGGGAGAATCAGGGGTGACAGGAGGCGCTGAGCCCGCCCTCCTGCCTAGTAAAAGGGACTTGTGTGTGTGCACAGGCCCGAGCAGCCTCTGGGAAGCCAGGAGGTGCAGTCCGAGGCGGAGCCCCAGCTCGGCCCTGGGGGGCTCGCTCACCTGCAGGCGTGCACCGGGAGGTCCTTCGTGTAGTACGTGTCCTCTTCATCTTCTTCGAAGTTCAACTCGGCCAACAACTGACTGGTTTTGGCCACACTGTCATCCACAGCCCCGTTCTGCAGGATGCCCTCAGGTCCTCCAACCTGCCACGGAAGAGCAGCGTCACCATGCAAGCCCGCAGCCCTCAGGTCTCGGGCACATGACTTCTCCCCAAGTGGGCAGCCTCGCCACCGGCCCATGAAGCGTGGGCTGGCGTTCTGCTTGGAGACAACTGTTTAGTGTCTTCTGCTTTGACTGCCCAGACTCTCCCCAGCCCAAAACAGTGCACCGCTGGCCAAGGTCATCCACTTGTGGAGCCAGCCCCAACCCTGTCTGCCAGAGCCATGGCCACCACTAGGATACAGATGGCCATCACTGAGGAGCAAGATGACTTGCTACAAACCAGTTAAGGTGCCCTCTGGGGAAAGCTGCACCATGTCAGGCCAGAAAGCCGGGAATCCCATAGTGAATGGTCCTCCCGAAGCCTAAGGGGGGGGCCGGCGCGGCAGTTCTCTCTCCAGACTTCCTCCATTGCCAGTCCCCTCTCAGGAAGGCAGCCCTTCTTGATTATGAATTAGAAACTGAATGTCAGGATAACCTTCTGAATTCAGGCAATAATCTTACTAAATGTATTACCTTTTTGTTACAACAGCAAAAACGCACAAAATAGCTAAGCCATGAATTTCACATTTGAGCTTCTGCTGAGCTCAAATGTCCATTCCGGGGCCCAGGAGACTCCGCTTGCCATAGGGTTGACAAGCATTGTAACGCTGCCCGCCAGGAATCTCAGACCACAGTCCACGGTCCCCGTCATCTACCCCCATGGACCATAGCCAAACAAGGCTGGGTCAGACAGTACAACCGTCCTGTGGTGTGGCACGGGGGGAAGTGACAGGATCCCTGGGGCAGACACTGTTCCCATGCCCTTGCAGAGCCCCTGCCACTCAGAGCCGGGGGACCCAAAACCAGAACCACGGTGTGTGCGGCCCGCTCAAGCCAGCACAGCCTGAGCCAGCAGTGCCCCAGGGGCTTTCCCTGTCCACTGCTCCAGCCCAGTCACCCCCTATTCCATCCTCAGGAGTTCTGGTGGGAAGAGCAGCTCCCCCTAGGGGGTGCTCTGGATATTGCAAAGGTGCGTTTGGGGCGTCTGGAAGTCCGCATCCGTTGCAGGCACACCTGTGTCTGCAATGGTCTCCGCTCCGACCAGAACCCCATTTCAGTGTCTGCCACCGCATTAACATGCTTTTTTCAGGAAGGAAACAACCAGGTTAATTACAAACAGACTGAATGCTTTGTTTGAAAAAAAGGAAAAATCAAAATGAGCTTCTGGATTTCAATGCAAAGGAGACGGTGCTATAGTGTCATCACAAGCACTTCTTTGTGAATCCCTGATCTTTAAACAAAACTTGTGGTAAAATACACAACATAAAATGTACCATCTTAACCACTTTTTTTTCCTTGAATTTTATTGGGGAATATTGAGGAACAGTGTGTTGTTGCTCCAGGGCTCCTGTCCTTCCATCCAGTCGTGGAGGGCGCAGCTCAGCTCCCTCCATGGGAGGGACTTTTAAGTGCACAGTTTGGGGGCATAAAGTACATTCACTGGTGTACAACCGTCCAACCATCCACCTACAGAACTTCCCATCTTCCCAAACTCGGTCCCCATTAAATACGAAATCCCCCCACCCTCACCCCAGCACTCACCATTGTACTTTTTTTCTATGAACTTCACTCCTCTAGGGACCTCATATAAATAAGTGGGATCACACAGTATTTGTCCTTTTGTGTCTGGCTTATTCCACTCAGTATAATGTCCTCAAGGTTCACCCAGGGTGTAGCAGGTGTCAGTTTCCTTCCTTTTTAAGGCTGAATAATATTCCACTGCATAAATATACCACGTTTTGTTTATCTAGCCAAGCTGTCTGTGGACACGTGGGTTGCTTCCATCTCTGGCTGCTGTGAATAACCCTGCTATGGGCACACAAGTATCTCTTAGAGACCCTGCTTTCCTTACACCCAGAAGTGGAATTGCTGGGTCCTATGGTCATTATATGTTTAACTTTTTGAGGAATCACCAGACTGTTTTCCTCAGTGGGGATACCATTTTACATGCCCACCAGTCTACAAGGGTTCCAATTTCTTCCCAGCCTCAGACTACTTGTTATTTTTGTTTTGTTTTATTCTTTTTTTAACAGCTATCCTAAATGTGAGCTGGTATCTCACTGTGGTTTTGATTTTCACTTCCCTGATGCCGAGCATCTTTTCATGTGCTTTTTTGGCCATTTGTATTTCCTCTTTGGAGAAATGTCTATTCAAGTACTTTGCCCATTTTTATATTTGGTTGTCACATTTTTTATTGAGTTTTGATTTGTTTGAAATTGTGAATCTGATTATCACTTCAAAGAGTCACCTCTCCACTTGGCAATCTTTCTCCTGACACATGCAGGGGCAACACGAGTGTGAGGCTGCCAACAGGGCTGGCGCTGCTGGCTCCCAGCGTCTCTTGGTGTGACATACACCTAGGCACACACGTTGGTTTTCTGAAAGTGTGTGGCTAGGTTCTGGCACGGACTTCACTTCACGGCAGTGAGAGGGGCATATATACCATGCTGAATACAGGAGAGGGCTAAGAAGGTGGTCTAGAATGGGGTCAGCCTGCGGGCTACCCTCTTGGGTTCGGCAATTTACATTAATGACTGGCTCAAATACCTAATAATATTCTCAATTTTGCTTCTTGTCCCACAAAGTCTAGAATATTTACTATCTAGCCCTTCAAGAAAATAGTAGGGCTATGCTGACTCCTAGTCTAGAAGAACTCTTAAAATCTCTTATCAGGTTGCATGAGCTTTCACCTATAAAGCAATATCCTTGGTGATGCCTAAATCTTTACTTTCCTGAAACATCAGAATTAGTACGTGGAGGAAAAAGGAAAAATGCACACCTCCTGGGTGGCCTCATTCTATCCACTACTCCTGCCTCACACTTCACTTCCACTCAGCAGAGGGACGCATGAACCAGCAGCGGGCACAACGGGAGTGTGTGCAGCTCCTAAGGAAGACTGACCAGCCAGGTGGCAACCCCAGGGAACCCACACTGACCCCTTCAGGCTTACTAAGGGGCAGGAAATCTTATGTCCACTCTTGGAACTCCCAAGACAACAGAATACAGACCCAAGGTCAGGTGGGTTCTCTCCTTACCCTCACTACAGCCAGGGAGGCTGGAGAGTGTAGTGCGGGCCCCCCCCCCCCCACCCCGTGTGCCTGCGTGCGCTCATGCACACACATCTGCACGCACTCCCAGCTCCTACTCGGCCCCTCTCCTGCACAGCTGTGATCTGGCCACAGCACAAAATGACTTCTATAGCTGGGTGGTTAGTTTCTTCCTTTATTTTCTGAAAAGTTTTACGATAACATTAACTTCAAAAATACATCTGACCTGAGAAACTGTAAATAAGTCAGAGCACTAGTGAGTCCCGGGCACAGAGAAGGCCCACACCCCATGTCAGGTGACCAGATGGGAGGAGGACTACAGGATGTCCTCGTCCTCAGCCGACGCAGGACGCAGGCCTGAGGTCTTCCAAGGTCATCAACTCCTCACCTCCAGCCAGGCCCCCTGGGTCCTGCCAGGCTCAAGACAGCCAAGGCCTCCCTGCACTCCCAGGCACCCCGAGCCACCTCCAGGCGCGCTGTCACTGGGGAAACAGTTCCCTTTCCACTACGCTCTTAACTCTCACTATCTGAAGTCCACCTGTGACTTGCTGAGCTGATCAAGGTAAAGGTTTTCTGCCACTCCAGAACTCAGCTGGTGCGTATCAAAGCAATAGGAAAACCACCCCTCGAGCTGCTAGAAAGAACTTTGAGACCACAGGCTTGGGCTTCACGCTTGTGAGCATCACAGCCCAGCGTGAAGCAGACCTTCCTGTCCCTCAGCCTCCCAGTCAGCCAGTGCCCCGGGGCCTTAGCACTTACTGTCCCTCTGCCTCTGCACAGCTGGCTCCTGGTCCTTCAGGTCTTGGTTCACAGGCTGCCTCCGAGGGAGGCCCCCCTGACTCTCTGAGGGACCCCAGTGGGGCCACTCTGCTGGTCTTGCTCCCTGCTCTGACCCCAGCACCTAGAACTGAGCCCACACCCAGGAGGCCCTCCAAGTGTGGGTTAAATGAATACAATCTTCTCATCTAAAAACACAAAGGCTGTAAAGTGACTGTCATTTATTCTTTTATTCCCAAGGTTTATATATAAAAGAGGGAATTAAATCACCTTTCCCTGAGGGTGGCTGAGGCAGAGAGGAGCCACAGGACCTCTGACCTCTCCCCACCCCCTCAGGAAGAGGCTAACAGAAGGTCCAGCCTCCCCCAACTTTTGAAAAAGTTTCAAAGCTACAATGTAATGCCACCACACCCAGCACCTGGATTCCCCAGCCACTCACATTTCCCCACACGTGCTCTCTGCTTCTCCCTCTGCACACACACTTTTATTTTCCTGATTCACTTCCGAGTCATGGGCCCCAGGACAAGGGCTTTCTCCCCATAATCACATTACAGGCATACCTGGTTTCATTGCGTTTTGCAGAGACTGCATTTTTTACAGATGGAAGGCAAGACTCTTCGCAGCAGCAAAAAGATTACGACTTGTTGAGGCTCCAATGATGGTTAGCATTTTACAGCAATAAAGTATTTGTAAATTAAGGTATGTGCCCTTTTTCAGCCCGAATGCTATCGCACACTTAATAGACTACAGTAGCGTATAAACATAACTGGGGAAACCAGACATTCGCATGACTTGAGGTGTCTGGAAGTGCACCCACAGTCTCTCCGGGGTGTGCCTGTACGGGTCACGCTCAGGAGTAATGCTACAATACTGCCATCTAACAGGCACAGGTCCATTTCCCCAGTGTCCTAAGAATGTCCTTTCTGGTTGTTTAAATTCAAAGTCCAGTGAATGATCACATTACTTATGATGCGCCTTTAGCCTCCTCCAATCCATTAGTTTTAAACCACATGAAACTGAAAGTCAACCATTTCCAACTTAGAAAGAAGGTGACATCGCATGGTGCCACTGGGTTTTGGATAAGAAGGCCCCGCCCTCCGCCCCCTTACAGTGGACCCTTGGTCAGCGTGCTGAGTCCACGGCTGTGGTTCATTTCCACTGGCCGACTATCCTGGACATGTCTAAGGTGTCCTCGAGTCACCGTGAGCTGCCCCTGCTTGGCCAGTCTTGTGACCAGCACTCTCACAGGAGACGGAGGTGGAATTCACCCTACACATGCAAGCAGAAGTCAGGGTGTGTCCGGAAGGAGGGACAGCTCACAGGACAATGAGCAGACAGGTCCCCAGCTCAGTGACTTGCAAAGGAGAGGGAGGGGCTGCTCCGAAGAACAGGACGGGAGACACGACAATCACATTAATGCTGGACCTTGAAGGAGTTGGGACCAAGCAAAGACGACATTTTCTGACAAGTGAAGAATATGGCTGGGGAGAAAGGAAGCCCCATATATTAGGTGACCCTGAAATACTAACGGTGCTGTTCACCTGAAAAGAACAGTACGGCTTCTAAGGAGAGATGCCCTTTTGCTGCTAGAAATGCAGACTAAATAATGTAGGTCAGTGGGTGGGTATCGCTAATTCCCGTGGAGCAACTTCAGGAGGAGGGTGAAGTGACACTTTAAAACACTTCAGCAAAGGAAAAAAAAGGAAGAGAAGAAACTCTTCAAAACAGGTGAATGAATCTAAGTGGCGGATGGACAGGGTTTCCTTTCTCTACCGACACATGAGAG
This sequence comes from Rhinolophus hipposideros, assembly GCF_964194185.1. NCBI lineage: Eukaryota > Metazoa > Chordata > Mammalia > Chiroptera > Rhinolophidae > Rhinolophus > Rhinolophus hipposideros. The sequence goes on along the minus strand of NC_138062.1, from coordinate 50,429,856 downwards.
AATCCGTAACAAACACAACGCAGGTGGACTAGGTAGCCCCCTGGAATCCCTGGGAGCTCTGACCAAATCCCTCCCATCGGGGATGACAACAGCCACCTCTCTGGGCTCACTGTCATCCCTGGCAGCTGGGCTCTGCAAGGAACTCAAGTAGACAGGCAGGTGCCATGGTCAGTGGTGACAAAGCACCACCCACAGCCCCCTCCGCTGTACGTCTGAAAGCCTCCACAGGGACCCCGGGAAGCCTAGCTCGGTCGGTGGGCCGGTTCCCAAGCTGCTACTGGACCAACACATAAAAAGGCACAAGGACCCTTTTCCAGCCACGGATCCCTGAACCCAGCCTCCCATGTTTATCAGAGGCAGCATTCTTCTCTCAGGGAAAGCGCTTCCAGCAAGAAGAATTCAAGGCCCCCAAGACCTGGAGACCCAGCTGGACTCCCTTCCCCCTCACCACCTTCCAGGCCACAGCGACGTGCCACGCTGGACGACCCTGCAGCCCCGCAGGACCGCCCTGCCACGGTGGCCACAACTGCCAGCATCTGCCCCTCTCTCCTCCACCCACACCACTCCGGGGGGCCTTTTCCTCCTGTCTCGGAAGGGTCTGCTGATCAGCACTGCTCCCACTCCCACTTCCCAGTCAAGGGGAGCCCTGCCTCCGCAGGGGGCGTCCACGGCCCTGATGAAAACCAGACAGAACTCGTGTCTGCCCTAGACACAAGTCCGTGTGAGGACTCGCACGCAGCAGGGAGCAGGCGTGCCCGCTGCGGCCTCCGGTACGGTGGTAAGTCACACACTACCTTGCACGCGCATACGCACACCCCGCCCACAGCCCCCGCTGCCTGAGCTCCCCTTCTGGCCTCGGCCGCACTCTGCCGGGTCTTGTGCCTCTAAGGGCCCTGCCTCCGCTCAGCCCGTCGGTAGTTTCCCGAGGCTCCAGAAGCCGGCCCAAGCCCGCTGCATGGCACATCGGCCCTTGCCCACACTCGCTCTCCATGCCAAGCCCTGTGCAGCACCGTGCCCACCCCTCCGCCTAGTGGGTGCACCTTCCTGAACTCAAGGACACGGCTCGCAAAGGCGCTCCCTCTGCAGGGCAGACCTCACCCTCTCCTGGGCCCTCACCATCCCTCAGGTCAACCAGTCTGGGCACCACCTGTCGTTGCTAACAAAGCAGCTGCAGCTGCCAAAGGGCTCACTTGGACTCCACAGCTCTCCCCAGGCACAGCAAACAGAACTGCTGAAAGGGCGGGAGTCAGGGGCCAGGCTGAAGAGGTTTGGCTGGAGGGCCTGCAGAGGGGACAGAAGTAAACACGGATCCACCCACGAGGGCTTCCAGGCCTCAGCTCCTACCTCTGAAGCCTCCAGCAGGGCCCAGCACGCAGGGTAGCACAGCTCCCCGACGTGTGACCAATAGTGATGGAACACAGGTCGCCTGCTTTCCCTACGTTACAGCTGTGGACGAAAGACTACAAAGATGAGCAAGAGCAAAAATGGAAGGTGAAAGAAAAGGCGGCGTGCAGGAGAAATCAAAGGTAGCAAGTGACTGTGGTGATGGTCGGACAGCCCTGCAAATTTACTAGGAAAACAGAGACTCGCGCATTTACAAACAAGAGGGCTCTACGGTATGTGATCACACCTCAGTGAAACTACCAGAACGATGTGTCTTTGGTTTGTGGGAACTGGACTGAGAACTTCGGTTTTTAGTTAACACTGGTATTGTCCTGGCATTAACTTTCCCCCCACTCTTGCTGAACCTGGGTGAAGCAACAGGCAAATGGAGTAAGAAGTCATTTCACGTACTCACCAGTAAGTGACACGTAAGCCCTCCCTTTGTCCTAACCGCTGGTCGAGTCCTCACCATTTGGAAACAAACCCGGGAAATCCAATAGGGGAAAGTGCTGGATGAAGCCTTGCCAGAGCTCCTGCAAGGTTACCAGCGTCTTATCTCCAAGGTTCTCAAGGCGCACTGAGATCAGAGCTGAACGGCATAGTCACAAAACCAGATGGAAAAAGTCCCACTCCAATTTGAAACTCAGCACTCTGAGGAACCCCTGGACTGGCTCAAACTCACTCCTCGTCAGAAACTCCAGGACAGTAAGCAGAAGAGGACCTGCTTCCTGACGGTCAAGGATATGCTGGGACCGCCTGCCATGAATTCCGAAGTAACAACTCGTGATCCTAGCATCTTCTCGCTTGAAGAAGAGAAAGAAGCCCGTTTGTGTGCTCAGGACTGCCACTGAGGAAGAGCCCCTGTGGATCCAGTCACCTGCTGATGCCACTGCTTGTTTCCAGCCTGGGGCTCTCACGAACGAGGCTGCTGTAACTCTGAGCAGCCCCACATTGGGGCAACTGCCTGTTTCTCTGCTGGGCTACCGACCTGTGGCTGACGGTCCCAGCAGCAAGGTATGAGAGTTTTCAGTGGCATTTCCAGCATTTTAAAAAAAGGGGGCCACTTGAGTGAGTGGGCAGTGGTGTCTCCATGTGGTTTTTACATTTCATTGAGGTATAACTGACATATAACAAACAGCATATGTTGAAAGCGTCTAATTTGTAAAGTTGACACATGTCAACGTATGTAAACCCCACAATCTAAACAATGAACACAATCATCACCCCCAAGTCTCCTGATGCCCTTTGTCATTCCTCCCGCTTTCTTTCTTCCCCTCCCCGCAACCAAAGATCTGCTTTCTATAAGTTAGCGACTAGCACTTTCTAGAGCTTTATATGAATGGACTCATGGTGTACCTAGAGGGGGTCCCGGCCTCACAATCTTTTCGATTTTACAATGGTGTGCAAGTGATACGCATTCAGGAAACCGCACTTTGAATTTTGATCTTTTCCTGGGCTAGCGATATGCGGTACGATACTCTTGTGACTCTGGGCAGCGGCAGTGACATAATTTTGCCCAACTGTAGGCTCGTGTAAGTGCTCTGAGCATGTTTCAGGTAGGCTGGGCTCAGCTGTGACATTCGGTAGGTTAGGTGTATTAAATGCATCTTTTTCCATATATTTTCCACTTACAATGGGTTTATCGGGATGTAACGCCATCACAGGTAGAATATACCTGTCCTTTTGCTTAACTGCTTCTTTCACCCTGTGTATTCTGAGATGCATCCACATTGTTGCGTACAGAGTTACTTTTTTGGGTTGGGTAGTATTCCCAACTCGTACATTTTCCCCGCAATTCCAATATTTGGAGGAAACACAATCGTACCAACAGTCAAAAGGAAATATTCCAACTAGAAAGACCACAGAAGAGTAGTAATACCAGCTAGTAAGCAAAAGCTTCTGAAATAACCTTTCCCAGCCCTCTTGGGGGTAGGCAAACGGCCCAGGAAAAGGGTCAGATGCTCAACAGAAAACTGTCCCTCTATTTTAAGGACACTTGGCAGGACTGTGTCAGCACTTTTCATTCCAGAATCTCAAGGAATTTGATAAATATCAGCTTCATTTCATACAAGAAAACGAATGTTATTTGAACCAACTCAAGAGCTCAGCAGGTACACCTGAAATCCATGTAATTTTACTAACAATTGTCACCCCAAATGAATTTTTTTAAAAAAAAGAGCTCAGCAGGAATCACCCCTGCCTGCCATTTTTCCACTCTTGCCAGGACACACTTTCTACCTCTAAACAAACTTTCAGGTAAAACCAACTACACAAAACCAGCAGGCAGGCCTGATGATATCAAAAGTGGCCAGGGGCGGCCAGATGGCTAAGTTGGTTGGAGATGAGAGCTGTCGACAACAGGGTTGCTGGTTCAATTCCCATAAGGGATGGCGGGCTGCGCCCCCTGCAACAATTGAAAACGGTTGTTGAAAACAACGACAGGACTTGGAGCTGAGCTGTGCCCTCCACAACTAGATTGAAGGACAACGACTTGGAGCTGATGGGCCCTGGAGAAACACACTGTTCCCCAATGAAAAATTTACTTAAAAAATAAAAAAATAAATTGTCCTCTTAAAAAAAAAAGTGGCTGCACATTGAAAAACAGTCTGGCAGCTCCTAAAAGGGTTACGAAGTTACCACACGACTAGCAATTTCACTGAAGACATGCAGCCACAAAGAAAGTTGTATACTCATGTTCAGAGCAGCACCTTTCACCATAGGCAAAAGTGGAAACAACCCAAATGTCCATCATCGGAGGTGTAGATAAACAAAATGTCGTCCGTGGAATATTATGCAGTCATGAAAAGCAATGGAGTAAATATATATTACAACATGGATGAACCTTGAAAACATGCTCCCTGAAAGAAGCCAGACACAAAAGGCCACATATTGTATGATTCCATTTGTAGGAAATGTTCAGAGTATGTAAATCCAGAGATAAAATTAGTGGTTGCCTGGGGTTGGCGGAGGGAGGACTGTCAGGCTAAAGGGTCTAGGGTTTCTTTTTAGGGTGAAGAAAAGGTCTTAAAATTGATTATGGTGGTGTTTGCACAACTCTGAATGTACTAAAAGCCATTGAATTGTATACTTTAAATGGGCGAATTGTATGGTATGTAAATTGTCTCCCAATAAAACTGTGAAACAAAAGCAGCTGCAACAGCACTTGACACTTTACAACCACTAATCCAGTAAGATTCAATCAAAAGGCGTTTAGAATGGGAGGTTTTGGAGTCTCTCTGGTAACCCCATCATACAGTTGGTTCCACCGCCAACTCCTGAGGACAAACAAGGGAAATCGCCCCAAATGCTGTGACCAGCAAATACTGTACGTAGCAAATGCCACCACCTGGCACAGGAGATAATCAATTTTTTTCCCACTTTCCAATTCTATTCAGAATTTCCTGCCCCCAAATTCAGGGCCTCCTCTTGTGACACAAACATCACTCCCCTTCCCCAAATATAAATCAAAAATTAGGCTACAGGTATAGGTGGGTGGCTCATAGGGTTAACTAAAAGTAAGGAAGAACAGGCCCTTTTGATGTCATCAGAACTCAAGTGAGCTCAACTGTAATGTTTACCTCCAGTGGAGAGTATTCATGCTTTTATATTGCATTTTATATTGCATGCTTTTATATTGCTCAGTGTTCAGGTGCAGGAAAATAAATCGATTACTTCAACTGAAAGACGACACGCCGCAATTAATCACAAATATGAGGAACAAAACTAGAACCAGAGCTGACCCATGTTTGCTGTGTTGTATTGGCTACAGTTAAAAAAAGGATTTGCAAAAAACCAACTACTATTCACAACCCTGAGTTGCCACAGATCGTGGTACACTGCTTGACCAAGAGATCTTTATCCTGGACCTTCTGGACACACTGGGCACAAGTTACAGACAGCACTATCTAGCTCATATGAATGAGTCCAGAGATCATGCATGTTTAAAAGTAACAAAAGTAAAACTGCTATGCCCCCATTTTACAGCTGTGGCAACAGAGAGGTCTACAGAGTCAGACTACAGATGTGATCACACACCTCCAGGGGCTCATTCTTCTCTCCAGGCAGACTCTCCCTGTCTCCTCCCTCCCTCCACCACATAAACAAAACTGAAAACTATACACACTTGCACACCTGTTCTCTCTGATGCCCCACCGATCAGACTTCTATTTTTAAGGAATCTGGGGTTAGAATGAGTCAAATGTTTTTTGCTTCTATTAGGGGCTAAAAGAAATACCAAGTGGGTGGTCTACCCACGGGAGTGACTCAACCAACGACTCCCAACTAGAACATAACGCTCATCCCCCAGAACAGGGTCTGAGCTCACTCTGGCTGAGGATGGGGTGGTTCCCCCAGCCCAGGCATGGGCACCTCACGCCTTGACACCTGTGAGAAGGTGGGCCTTGTAGCTCCTCCCTGGCGGAGTAGTCAGGAAAATAAACCTAAGGGATGTACCAGGCACAGGGAGACCTGGGGAATGGAATCTGAGACCCAGAAGGTGATGGAGACACTCCCTGGGACCCTAGCCCAAGACCCCGCCAGCCCCTTTCTCCCACTGGCGGCAGGCATCCAGCTCCAGGAAGTGTACGCCGGATACTTCTCATCCCCCAAACTCAAATTTAAAATACCTACGTCGCTTTCACTAAACATTCACATCATTAAAAACAAAAGTTTCTGATGTGGCAGATCCATTTATGTAAAACCCACTATCCCTGCCCACTGGAGGAACAAACTCAGACCCAACTTTTCCAAGGCAGAGCGGTGGAGTTACGTAACAGGTCGGTTTCAGCAACAGGCAACGCAAGGAGGAAAAACAAAACGCAACCTGCCTCTTGAATAATCTCAAAACCCAAAGCCAGCCAATGTGGGGTTCTCTCGACACCGGAGGCAAAAGTTCCATTTATGCCCCTGGAGCCTGCACCCTCCGCTCTCCAGTCCCTGGGCCCGAGGAAATTTGACCCCGAGGCCCCGCGGCTGCGAGAAGGGGGCGTCGGGAGGACCGCGACCACAGGCGGGCGGTGGGGGGCACGGTTTCCAGCCCGGCAGAGTGGGGACCCGGGCAGACCCTCTGAGCGCCAGGCGGAGGGCAACTTGGGGACAAGTCACCCGTGACCCGGCAGAGAAGCACGCAGGGCAGGTCACCTCGTACACGCTCGGAAGGGAACCCGCGGGGAGCCACCTAAGGCCGGGCTGAGCTAGATCCGGAGCAGGGCTCGGGCTCGGGGGGCTCAAGGCAGGTCCGCGAGACGCGCGCCGGCGGCGTGCGGACCGGGACTCGTTGGTCCGCACCGGGCGGGCCTGACTCGGGGTCCTGAGAGGTTACTCCGCGCGCGACCCGAACGGGAAACACGGGCGGGGGAGACCAGGCTTCGCCGGAGTGAAGGCCCGGGGACAGGTCACTCGGGACCCAGCCGGAGTGGAGAACAAGGGAACAGGTTACCCGGGCCCGGCCGGGGCGGGGGAGCCGGGGCAGGTCCCCGGGCGCCAGGCCCCGCGGGGCTTCCGGCGCCGCCATGTGCCGCTCACCTGAGCGTCGAGCTGTCCGCCCGCAGCGCCAGGTCCCGCGCCGACCGGGCCCCCCGAGCCGCCACCGCCGGGGCCGCCGGGGCCGCCGGGGGGCGTCTGCGTCTGGCTGGGAAGGGTGAAGTCGGTGAACTCGAACTCGGAGCCCTGCGTGTCAGCGCCGAGCAGCTCGGCCTCCTCGGTGTCCAGGAAGGTGAGCGTCTGCGAGCTGGGGCCGTACGCCTCCACACTCATGCTGCCGCCGCTCAGGGCCCGCTGGCCGGCTCCGCGCCGCAATCGAGTCCGCAGCCGCGCTGAGGCCTAGGCCGCAGGCCTCGGGCCGCCGCCGCCGCCGCGCCCGCGCCCCTGAACCGGACCGAAACGCCCGCCGCGGCACGAGCCGGGCCGAGAGCCGCGCGCCGAGCCGCCGCCGCTGCCTCGGAGACCCTCAGCGCCACCGCTCCTCTCAGAGCCGCCCGCCGCTCGCAACCCCCGGCAGGAACCGCCGCCGCTGCCGCCACCTCCGTGCGCGTGCGCGAGCCCGACGCCGGCGCAGGTGCGCGTGCGCGAGCCCGACGTCGGCGCAGGCGCGCGCTCTTCTCCAACCGCGCCCGGACGCCCAGAGTCGAGTGGGCCGACGGGACTCGCGGTGCGCACGCGCGGGGCGGAGGCGGGGCTATCAACTGCTGTCGCGGCGGCAGCCGGAGCACGTAGTCCCGCCCCAACTGCTGTAGAGAGGCGCTCGCGCTACGGGTGGTGCTGCTGCGATGGTCCACGCTTCTGTTGAGCCCTAACTGAATGCCCTACGCAGATGGAGCTGGGGAAGTACACCAACATCTCCTGGAGACGCCCCCTGGTCCTCAGTCTTCCCATCTGTAAAACGGGGGTGTCTGCACACTTAATAGGTGCTCAGTGTGCAGTGGTTTAAATAAACGAGTGGGGACAGCCCTGCTTGGATCCTGTTGCTCGCAGAAATGGTGTTTGCTGCTGCCTCAAACAGTAATATTCAGAGGCAGTGTTATATAGCAAAGCAATTGGGACCACTTGCTCTGGGGTGAAATCCAGACCTGACTACCTACCAGCTGTGTGACCTTGTATAAGTGATTTCACCTCTCTGAGCCTTGAGTTTCATGGGAAAGGGAATTAATAACCATTAAGATGAAGAATAAATGAGCTACCAGTCACCCCCTTAATATTTATAAAGTTTCACGTGCATGGGGTTGGCTTTGTTCATTATAAGGTCTTTTCTACGCGGAGAATAATGCCCCCACACACAGTAGGTGCTCAGTAAAAAGTTGTCCAAATAGAACCCTCCATTTCCCTTTCTGTCCCAAGATTCTGGGGCCCTCTAAATACTTGAAGTCATCTCACAGGGCTCCTGGTTTATTACTGATACTTTATGGTTCCACATTTTCCAGTATTCCTGTCACAACGTGATAAGAGCTTCCTTTTTCCTTCTTCACATCTTTTCTGGCCTCCTGTGCACTGAAATGTGAAGGTATAGAAAATGAATAATTAGATCTCCCCGCCCCAGGAAGACACAGTTTAAGGGCAAATCAGAACAAACCAACAGATGGTTTCAATAAAATTCAAAGCCTATCCAATCATCTCAGGTGCCTCAGGAGGGAGCCCAGCCCCAGAACGCGGTCAGGACCAGCTGACCCCAATGACATGGTAGCCAGGATTCCAGATGCGTTCCTTAGCCCTCCTTTCCCTGTCACCCCAAGACCTTCTCCCTTCCTCTGATAAAGCCCTCTTCATAGCCAGCATTGATCATAATTGTGATTAAATTATTGTCAGTGTGATTATTTGCCTAATGGACACCACTTTTTTGTGGAGGATACAGGCTGTTGAGTGCCCTGCCCAGAATTTTTTTATTGGTTGGCGCACCCCTATGCCAGCTGCTGCAAGTATGACTGCTAAAGGCTCACAGCCACCCCTTGAGGATTGTCCCGGAGCAAACTGTCTCACCAGGGAGGTCATGCCCCCTCTAAAACATACACACCCTAGGAAAGCCCATACCAAGGACTGAATGGTATGCGGCACAAGAGGCTGAATCCCTCGCAACTAAATGGGACCATTCTAATGGTCATCAAGCTCCAGGGTTCCCCCCTCACCCGGATCAGACTGAGGCTTGATTCCAGCTGAGCCCACTTCCTTGCCTGCTCCTTCCTTAACTTGTCCTGCATCCTTCACTCCCTCACACATTTCCCCCAAACTCACACAACCCTGAATCTCCATCTCAGGCTCTGCTTCTAGAACTGATCCAATCCAAGGCAGAAACCAGCTCTCTGAAGGGCAGAAACTGTCAGTCTTGTTTGCTGTTGTATGCCCAAGGCCTGGTGCAATAATGAGCGCACAATAGGTTCTCAATAAATGTTTTAGGGGACAACTCATGAGCCCTTGTCACTGCTTGGGTAGAACAAGGAAGTGTCCTATTACCCATGTTTATAGGTTGAAGGGATGACTAAAAGAATCGTCACAGTTAGTCAAAATCTTTGCTTCTCAGTCATCTCTGGCACATTTCTCCCACCATCCTTCCCAGAGATGGCCACCATGAAAAATACTGACACTGTCACATGCTGGTGAGGGCAGGGACGAACCAGAACTCTTGTCCAGGCTGCTGGACAGACAAACTGGTGTAGCCACTTGGAAAGGCAATTTAACTGTTTCTTTAAAAGTTAACCGTGGACCCACCATGGGAGCCAACTTTTCCCATCCTCTGTATTTACTGGAGAGAAATGAAAGCAGACCTTGTACACAAAGGCTCACAGCAGCTTTATTTGCAATCGTCCCAAACTGAAAACTACTAAAAAGTCCATCATCAGGAGAATGTATGAACACACAAGATACTTCTCATCAATGAAAAGGTGTGAACTACTGACACTCTCAACAACATGGCTGTACCTCAAAGGGGTAATGCTGAGTGAAAGAAGCCAGAAACAAAAAGCTACATACTGCAAGATTCCATTTATAGGCTATTCTAGAAAGTGCAAACTAACGAATGTAAATGTACAGAAAACAGGTCAGAGGTTGCCTGGGGAGGGATAGGAGGTAGGCAGGAGTGAACATTTGGGGTGATTGCTACATTCACTGTCTTGATCAAGGTAATGGTTTCACAGGTGTGGATGTATGTCAAACACATCGAATTGTATACGTTAAATACATGCAGTATTTGGTATGTCAATTATAACTCCATAACTGTTTTAAAACGTAGTGTCTATGATAGTTAGTAGTCTATGAAAAATGTGTGTGTGAGAGAAAACTATAACAAAGGCATTCAAAGCTGGGATTCAGAGATCCTTGTACATGTACGTACACAGCAGCACTAGTAACAATAGCCAAAAGGTAGGAACAACCCAAATGTCCATTGGCTGATGAAGGATAAACAAAATGTGGTCCATCCACTCAGTAGAATGTTACTCAGTCACAAAAAGGAACGAAGCCCTGACACACGCTACAACATGGATGAACCTCCAAAACATTCTGCAGAATGAAAGAAGCCAGACACTAAAAACCTCAGAGTGAATGATTCCATATAAAATATCCAGAATAGGCAAACCCATAGCAACGGAAAGCAGATTAGATGTTAGCCTGGGCTGGGGGGGAGGGGCGGGAGCCGGAGATGGGGGCTTATTGCTTAGTGGATACTGGGTTTCTATTTGGGGCAATGAGAAATTTTGAAAGTAGATGATGGTGATGGTTGCAAAACATTTGGTGAATGTACTTAATGCTCCTGAATTTTATGGTTAAAATGGCAACTTTATTTTATAGATTTTACCAAAATAAAAGTTTTTAAAAAATAAAATTCAATTAAAAAGAAAAATACGTGTATAGCTATATTCCAACCACATAGGATAGACAGTTGCTGAGTTTGGGTTAACCAGAGCAGGTCTGGATTCACATCCTTGCTCTGCCATTGGCTTGCTGTGTGACATCTCTCAAATATCTTGGCCTCTCTGTGCCTCACCTGTGAAATGGGATTCCAGTGGCCCCAACACCCTACAACATGTTATGTGAAGAACTTAGGGCAGTACCTGGCCACCAGCCATCAAACGCTAGCTCTTTGCGAATGCTTAGTCTTCTTTGCTTTGTCTGAATTTTAATAATTCATCATTGAAATTTTAAAAAAAAGACAAAACATTTCAGACCACACAAAGTCCCCTTGGGCCTCCAGCACAGGTGTGTGTTTCTCTCAGCCCAGGTAGATCTCAACCAATCCTAGACCCATCCCACTCAGTGACTTAAGCCAACTTTAATTCACCTGCCAGCCCTAAATTCACAACTATGCCCCACATGCTGACCCAGCCCGTCCTCGAGTTCCATGGCAGCCTCTAAGTCCGGGAAAATAGAATTCTTCTCTCGTACCAAGAGAGGTCCCTCAAGGGTAAGCAGCCGTAGCTGCCACAGGGAAATTCCACAACTTTGGGAAAAGGACATTTAGGATCCTGCAGCTGCTCCCCCAGTCCAGCCACTGGCCTCTTTGAAACCCTTTGTCGGGCTCCAGGCTCCCACAGATGTGGCCCTTGAAACCCCACCCTTGCTGAGAAGTGGCCAGCCCCACTGGACCATAGACTAGACCCCGTCTGAAGCTCCCCCAGGAACAGTGGGTGCTTGTGGGTTTCTGTGGGCCCCCCCGCCCTGCAGCCCCATTCTTGCTTCAAAGGAGGCCCTTGTGGGACATGGATGTGTGGCCAAGGCCCCAGTGATGCTGGTGGGAAAAAAAAATAAGTGTGTGTGTATATATTTTATAGTCTCCTCTGCTCTCTGAATGGTCTCTTTGAACGTGATGATGGGTCACAGAAGGCCTTGGGTGGGGGGACAGCAGGCGGACACTTTGATTCTAATTCAACCACAGGTTGCTTTTTTGGGGGCACACAGGGGTGTCTGGAGAGGTGGGTTTTGGCCTGGCCTCAAAGCTCCAATTCCTACATCAACTCAAAGCTGCTATTGAGGGCAGCAGGGCCATCTAGCATCTCCCAGAGGAAGACGGCCCCTGGAGGCCCCCTTCATTCCCACACCGGGCTGCACGCTGGTGTACATTTTGGGTGGAATTTCACTGTGGCTATTTTAGAAAGTGTTGGGGTGGGAAACTAACTAACACCTCCCGGTGGGCCTGACCCTGTGTCACTGTCCCCAATTCATAGATAGCTGCGTGGCCTCTTCTAGCAGGGTGATAGAAAATAAAGTCATCAGAACTCAATAACTGGTGCAGTTGTGTGAGAAGGTAACAAAAGGCTCAAAAGGAAAATGGACCGTGTCACACCCACTAGAATGGCCGTAATCCAAAATGGAAAATAACAATAACAAATGTCATGGCTGTAGAGAAATCGGACCCCTTGTGCACTGCCAGTGGGAATGTAAAATGATGCAGCTTGGAAAACAGTCTGACAGTTCCTCAAAAAGTTAAATATAGAGTGACCGTGTGACACAGAAATTCCACTTGTGGGTATATATGCCCCCAAAGAATTGAAAGCAGGGATTCAAAGAGATCCTTGCCCATGCATGTTAGCAGCAGCATTATACACAATCACCAAAAGGTGGAAACAGCCCAAATGCCCATCAACAGGTAAATGGATAAACAAAATGTGTCCATCCACACAATAGATTATTACTCAGCCCTAAAAAAGGAATGAAGCACTGACACACGCTACAACATGGATGAACTGTGAAAACATCATGCTGAGTGAAAGAAGCCAGACATGAAAGTCACATGTTATATGATTCCATTGATACGAAGCGTCCAGAACAGGCAAATCCATGGGGACATAAAGTAGACTAGTGTTTGCCAGGGGCTGGGGAGGGGAAGTGGGGAGTGACAGCTCATAGGTCCTTGGGTTGCTTCGACCTTTTGGCCATTGCAAACGACGCTGCTATAAACGTGGGTGTACAGATATCTCTTTGAGACCCTGCTTTCAATTCTTTTGGGGATCTACCCAGAAGTGGAACTGCTGGATCACATGGTAGTTCTATTTACAATATTTTAAGGAACCTCCGTATTGTTTTCCATAGTGGCTGTATGACATTTTACATTCCTACCAGCAGTGCACGAGGGTTCTAATAGCTCCATGTCCTTACCAGCATTTGTTGTTTTGTTTGTTTTTGTATTTTCATAGTAGCCATCCTAACAGGTATGAGGTGATATCTCATTGTGTGTGTGTGTGTGTGTGTGTGTGTGTGTGTGTGTTTAAAAGATTTTATTAGGGAAGGGGAACAGGACTTCTTTTTATTGGAGAACAGTGTATATTTCCGAGTCAATTTGTTGTCCTTTCAATCTTAGTTGCGGAGGGCGCAGCTCTCTGGCCCAGGTGAGAATCGAACTGGCAGCCCGGTTGCCCAGAGCCCACGCTCTAACCAACTGAGCCACCGTCCGCCCTCACTGTGCCTTTGATTTGCAGTTCCCTGATGACTAGTCATGTGGAACATCAAATAAACTTTTAGGATAAGCATAGCCCAAGTAATATTTGGGGTATACTTACCCTAAAAAAACGATTTATTGTTTATTTGAATTCAAATTCAATGAGCTATCCTGTATTTTTATTAATTTGTTTGTTGTTGTTTTTCATTGTGGTAAAGTAAACATAAGATTTCCCACTTTAACCATTTTTAAATGTACAAATTCTTTGGCATCTACTACATTCACACTGTTGTGTTATCGCCATCTCTATCTAGTGCCAGAACTTTCCCATCAGCCCCCCAAACAGAATGGGCATCTGTATTTTATCTGGCGAGCCTAGCCTTGGGGCAAAACTGTCCATGCACGTCCTTGTCCATCTCACGGGAGCATGAACTGTTTCTGATCCCTCTTTCTAATCAGCAGAGGAAAGGATGCAGGGGCCAAACCAATGGCCACATATGACATACATGAGGCCTTAGTGATAAGCTCTGGCCAGGCCTCCCCGTCCACCGAGCAGCTGGCTGGGGCATTTTCTCCTTCAGGCCTGTAGTCGTCCTTGGTCACTCTCCATCTGGTGCGTGCAGGGCTGAGCAGAGAATTAAACAGAGAAGTTAGGGACTCTTCTTTGCCTCCTCTGGGCCTTTGACGGCGGCCTAATCTCCCTGGATGCAATATTATTTCTATTTTACTGCTTGGGCTGGAGATAGGAATAACCTCAGAGATTTCCTAGGGTCTCTCCCCCAGTCTTACATCCCCCAGGCCAGGGACTGAATAGCGGGACGAAGTTTCTCCAACTTCGAGGCATCAGTTCTAACCCCATACTCAGAGATGGATGAGCTGGTCCACTGTGAGCTGGACTTCTTCCAGGACTCCATTCACTACCTGTCCCCACCCCCTCGTGCTCTCAGTCTGCAGGCGGCCATGATGACTCCTTGGTCTGTGGGTATCAGTGTCAGCTCAGCCCGTGTCTGTTAGTCCTTGGCATGTCTGGACACCCAATTCTGCAGTGGACAGTCACTTGGGAAGAGGACTGCAGACTGCTTTGGGGAAGTGCTAGGAGGCTGACATGGTGCAAATTCAGCACAGAGCCCCGGCACCTGACGAGCTCTTCAGTCCGACTTAGGTCTGGGAATCGGCAAAGGAATCGTGACTCTTTACTGGGCCACCCACACTCAGGGTCCTGCTCCTCTGCTCTTGCTTTTTTGCAGATTGTGGGTATTAATTAAATGGCACCCTCAGTGGCGTGGCTGCCCATCCATCTCACCTTGGCTTATAAAGACTTGAAAAAAACACTAACATGGTATCTAAAAGCTCCAGGCCACTTCTCTAGGAGGACCCCAACTCCTCCTAAAAGTGCCTGCCTGAGAAAACTCCGGGGTGCCAAAAGAATGGACTGTTGCAGCCACACCTGAGATGGGCTCTGTCTCCTGGCTTCTGTGGGGTGTGAGGAGATGAACTCCCCTAAAGGCCAGTTAGCAAACCTAGATGCGTTTCACATGGCCCAGTCCCTCCTTCCTGCTTTCTGCAATTTTTCACCTCCCTGACTCTATGGAGTCCGCCACTCACCCCGCTCCCTGTTCCCTCATTCTCTTCTTAAAATGCTCAATCGAAGTTGCATTCACTCTACTCTGTACCCTTTTCCTTATTGTCATAGTCTGTTACCAATAAATATCTATCCTGACCACTTTAGCTAGTGCCCAGCTTTGTTCATCTTTGACAAGATGGAGTTTCTTCCTCCTCGGAAAGCTCAGGTTTACTCTGAAGGCCTTTCAGCTGATTAGTGAGGCCCACTGTGCTTACTTAGGGTCACCTGGTTGTGGATGTCACTACGGCCAACACCTAAATCTCACCATCACACTGTCTTTGCATAATTGAAGGCTCTGGCTCTTGATGGCGAAGGACCCACCCGGCCTCTAGTACTTAGCGCATCACAGCCACAGACATTGATGAGCCCAGCTCTGTGATGGCCTGGAGAGGAGACCACTACCCAGCTCCCTCCTGGTCCTGGCACCTCTCTCTGAACTCCTTGGGAAATGGTGTGTCCTGTGGGCCTTCCCGTGGGACACAGTCCTATGGGCAGTTTCCACATACTCCAGCATGTCTACGGCCCTCTCCTTCTGCCAGGACAGCTCACCCGACCATTTCCACTCTGCTCAGCCTGGGTTAGCACTTTCGCCAGGGTTCTATCCAGCTGCACCATCATCCCCTGGAGTCTTTGCCCAGATGTTAAATCCCATGTCCCGAGAAAGTGACCCCCAAGTCAACGTGTTCCAGCTCACCTGGTCTTACGTTCTGGCCCCTGGATCAAACACCTTCAAAAAGAATTGAAAGCAGGGACTCAAACAGATGATTGCACACAACTGTCCACAGCAGCAGCATTAGCAACAGCTAAAATATTGAAACAATGTGGTGAGTGTCCATTACAGATGAATGGATCAACAAAATGTGGCCCATCCATGCAATGGAATATTATTTAGCCATAAGAAGGAAGGAAACTCTGACACCTGCTACAACCTGGATGAGCCATGAGGACATTATACTCAGTGAAATAAGCCAGACACAGTAGGACAGATGCTATGTGATTCCACTCATGTGAGGTCCCTAAAATCATCAAATTCATGGCGATAGAAAGTAGAATTATGGTTGTCAGGGGCTGGGGAAGGGAAATATGGGAGTTTGTGTTTAATGGGGACAGAGTTTCATTTTGGCAAGATGAAAGAATTCTGGACGTGGATGGTGGGATGGCTGCACAACAACGTGAATGTACTTACCACTGAACTGGACACTGACAATGGTGAAGATAGTAAACTTTATCTTATTTTACCACAATTTTTTTAAAAAAGAGAAAGGATAAAGAGAAAGTTAAGGGACATGATAACCAAATGGGGACTTCATTTGGAACCCGAGTCTAGCATACTGACTGTAAAAAGTCAACTTTTGAGACGGCTGGGAAAGTTAGAATATGGAAAATGTGTTGCAGTTATATATGAAAATCCACGTGGTTTTGGAACTGTGTAAGTTGCGAAGAAATAAAGAAATAACTTGAGGTCTGGGATTGCTTTAAAATATTTCAGCAAATAAAGAAAAAATAAAGAGGAGGACCTTGAAAATACCATATTCAGTGAAAGAAACTATACACAAAAGGCCACATATCACATGATCCCATTTATATGAAATGTCCAGAACAGGCCAATCCATAGAGACAGAAAGCAAATTAGTGGTTGTCAGGGTCTGGGGTAGGAGGTTGGGGAGTGATTGCTAATTGGGATGGGGTCTTCTTTTGAAGGTGATGGAAATGTTCTGGAATTATATAGAGGTGCTGGTTGCACAACATTGTAAATGAACTAAATGCCACTGAATTGTTCACGGCAAAATGGTGAGTTATACATTCTGTGCGTTTCATCTCGATTAGAAAAAAGAACACCCACTTTGGAATCGTTCTGCTTGTCCCTGAGCAGTCTTGGGCAGACTGCCATATTCCTTGGCCTCCCTCTGTTTTCAGCCTCGTGACATGGGGGCACTGTGGAGCCCCCACCCACCCGATGCTGATCCCCACCCAAGGGCAGGATGGATCCCCCTTGTTCTCTCTGTGTATCCAGCAGCTGACACAGAGACCTCCTCGTGGTGGGAGCGCAGCAGGTGTTTGTTGAGTGAATAAATGATGGAAAATGCATCAGCTCTGGGCTATAGCCCGAGCCTCTATTTTTCCAGGGGATTTCTCCTTAGTCTGGGGATGGGATTGAGGGGGACTTTGATTAGCTAGAAAGTCCCTGCAGAACCCGAGACTCCTAGGAGGGTGGGCCAGGTCTGAGCGGCTCTGTAGGAGGAACAGCCATGTGACGAGGCCTTTCTACTCTGCAGTGAGACTCCCAGCCCCTGAGAGCCATAAAACAGCCCTGCTTGGAGAGGAAACATTTTCCTTTATATGTTCCTGGAGACATTGGCAGGGCCAGTAAGGAAAATTCCAGGGGAATAAGGAGAGATCTTTGGCGTCCACTGAGGACCAGGATGAGGTCTTAGGAGAACCTGGCTGTTGTGAGGGAGACCGAGGGGCCCCAGCAGGGCCAGGTGGCTGTCAGCATGTTATATGGGTCTGGGAGGCTCCTACCGATGATGGACCTCGCTGAGCCCTGTGGTGGCAGGGATGGCGGGTGGCCTCCCTGTCCACTCCACAGGAATTTGTATAAAGCTGCTTCGAGATGCTCCTAGCCAGCATAAGCATGTTGAACCCACAAGCAGCTGAGGTCTGGGCAGGAAACTTCCCAGCGCCCAGCGCAGGCAATGGGATACAGGTCTGATGTGCCCTCGGCTCACACACCTCCGTGGCACCCCATCGCCCCAGGATGGAGTCGGACGCCACTGCTCCATCTCCCATCACCCTACATGAGCTGGGCCCCACCACATCGAGTTCCAGGAATGCTGCCTTGTTCTCCATCACCTCCCAACCCTGAGCACCCTTTGTGGCCTCTGACCTGGCTGATTGTTATCCTTTCTTCAGTTGGAAATTAGAGGTCCCTTATCCTGGCCCCCTCGGCTGCCTGTGAGCCCTCCCCCCAGCTTCAACCTCCCTAGTACGTACTGAGAACAAAGTTCTGGGTGCTAAATCCTGGGGTGTTGCTGGGGCACTCCTGGGGTTTCAGAGGGGTAGATGTTTCTCAAACTTTGGCATTGGGGCTGGTATATCCCTTCCTCCCCAAAAAGATACAACTCCATCTAGTATGTGCTAGGGATGATGGTAAGCAGTGGGGCTAACATACAATTTGTATTTATAGGAAGATACAAAGAAGATAATTTCAAAGAGTAAAGAGTGTTTGGAAGGAAGTTTGGTGAAGATATTTTTGCTCAGTGGTTGAAGGAGGCCTCCTGAGGTGGTGATCTTTAAGCTGAGACCCAAAGAACAGGAAAGTATCATATAAGTACGGAGGATGAGCATTCCAGACAGAAGGATGGTTCATGCAAATGTCCTGAGGTAGGGAAAGGGTTTGGCTGTTGGAGGAATAGCCAGGAGGCTGGTGTCACTGGAGCAGAGGGAGCCAAGGAGGAGACAGGCCGGGGAACAGGCTAAGGGGCCTTGCAGACCACAGGTAGGAGATAGATTTTATTCTGGAAGTAATAGGGAGCCATTGATGGTGTGTTAGCTGGACAGAAAAACAATCTGATTTATGATTTTGAGCCATCCCTTATGGCTCCCGTGGGGAAGAGATTGGGGCAGGCTGTAGGCAGGAGTTGGCAGAGCAGGGCTGCACAGAGGGGAGAAGTGTTTGCACTTGCATGTTTTGGAAGCTGAGAGAACAAGAGTCGCTGACGTACTGGATACGGGGGGCAGGGAGGAATCTCAGACACTTGCCAGGTCTCAGGCTCAGCCCTGAGTGGATGGTGGGGCCGTTGCCTAAGACGGAAAGCCTTAGAGAAGTGACGCTGGGGACCAACAGCTCCGCCTTGGCCATGAGCTCCAGTGTCTGGTCGAGTCCACATGTCTAGGCCAGGCTGGCCCCTTTCCAGATGGAACTGTGGACCTTTGACGTCTGGGCCTAGACGGGGTTTACGGGCAGAGGCAGGTAGGGGGCATGTGCCGAGCCCTTAACTCCCAACCTTTGTGCAAGCAGGTGGGGCCCACATTTTCCCCATCCCGGGCCCTCTTGCTCCAGCTGGAAACCAGGACCAAGTCGAAAAGTCCAGATGTGCAGTTGGATGTATCCCCATGACCGTGTGGCTTGGGGCGGCTCAGCAGCCAGGCATCCAGGGGGTCAGGCCTCCGTGTGGCCTCACTGGCCAGGCCTGGCCGGGGTGGGGGGTGGGGAGCGCGGCTTTGGCTTTGAGTCTCTGGCTGCAAAGGTTAAAAAAATAATCACCAGCAACGAGGTCTCGCCCCTCCTGTCATCAATTCCAGTGCTGGGAGGAAAAACAGGCCCTGGGACGGCCCCCCGCCCCCAGCGCACAAGCCCTGAGACCCACCCAGGGTCCTGTTCAGGTCAGAGGGCAAAAAGCTGGTCCCAGCATTTCTCTGGCCATGAGGGGTGACTCAGTTTCCCATACAGAAAATGTGCCATTGCTCTGGAATCACATCCACATTCAAGGTCTTATAAAGCACCTACTGTAGGCCAAGCCCTGGGCTGGGTGCTGGGACCCTTCTGTCCGACAAGCCCCGAGAGCCTCCCAGGCAAGTGGGATGAGGTGTGGGATTCCCCAAACAAGGACTGTCACATCCCTGGGCCTTGGTTTTTCCATCTCTACAATGGGAAGAAAAAGATCACCCACCTCAAGGAGCATCATTACTCCTATGAGAAGGATCCCTCGTTGGACCATCCACAACCCAGATTGGAGCACAAGGGAGAAGACCCAGGTGGCCCCAAATATTCCAGTCCAGAAGGGCAAGTTGGCTGTTTGAAATCAGAGCTGAAGCACTTTCCGGTCTTCTGATGATAGTCGCTAAGAGGAAATGGTTCAAGTGTGGATTGAGAAGATGGAGAGAGGGGGGTAGGGAGTTGTTTAATATGGATGGAGCTTTAGTTTTTCGAGATGAAGAGTTCTGGAGATGGATGTTGGTGATGGCTGGACAGTATGAACATAGCTAATGCTACTGAATGGCATATTTAATCATTAAGATGATAATTTTATGTTTTTGTTATGTATATGTTATATGTTTTTACCACAATGAAATGTAATTTTTTAAAAAAAGGGATGAAAGCAGGAGATCGGAATCAGATCTGCCTCTCATTTACTGTGTGGCCCTGAGCAAATGTCTTGCCTTCTCTGGGCTTCTGTTTGCTCCTTGCCTCTGCCTCCCCACTACCCCTCCCCCCCCCCGCCCAGCTCTGGGTCTTGGTTGCTGCCCAGATCTTGATGATTCCTACAATTCTGCATTTCCTCATTTCAACCCTTCAGGTGTGAAGCAGGGCTGGGAGCAGCTTTGGAACCAATGATGGGGTGAGGAGGCCCCTCCTATGGGCTTCTCCTCTGCCATCTGCCAGCCAGTTGGAAGTGACAGGCTGGCAGTAGCAGCTGTTTCAGGCCAAGCCTGTTTCCTTGTGATGTCCAAGGTTGCCTGGTTCTCCGGAGGCAGGTCAGGAGGCCAGCAGAGTAGGGAAGAGTTTCAGCCAGGCCTGGAGCTGCCCCCAGGGGCAGCCTTCCAGGGAGGCTGGACTGGAGCTTCTTGTGGGCAGAGGGCAGCAAGAAGTGCCTCAAACGTAGAGTTTGGAGATGGAGGCAGAGGATAGAGGCTTGGCACACTGCCAAAGTCACCCCCATTAAAAAGCAGGTTGGTCCCAACAGCCTGTGATCCAGAAAGTTCCTGAGGTAGGAGCCTGGGGTGGGAGATCCAGGCTCCGTCATACCTTCTTATTCAGCATCTGGTGCTGTCCGGGAAAGGCTGACCCCTCCTTCCTTTGGAGAGGCTAACTCAGGCCGCTGGTCTAATCAATCAAATTCCTCCATCTCCCTCCCCACTCCCCCACCACAGTGATTGGTTCCAGGGACATTGAGAGTCAGCCCTGAGATCTCTGCTGGGCCTATCAGGGGAAGAGGCTGAAGAAACATAAGCCTGGCCCATTTTGCCACCCCAAGCGGCAGGAAGAGAGATGCAAATCAGAGCCATCACAAGATACGACCTCACACCCACTAGGATGGCCATAATCAAAAACCTAAAAAACAAGTGTTGACAAAGATGTGGAGGAACTGCAACCCTCGGGCACTGTTGATGGGAATGTCCAGTGGTACAGCCACCATAGAAAACAGTGCGGCATTCCTCAGAAAGTTAAACATAGAGTTATCATATGACCCAGCAATGTCCCTCACAGGTGTATACCCAAGAAAACAGAAAACAGGTGTTCAAACAAAAACTTGCACACACATGTTCGTAGTAGCCATTAGTCACAATAGCTAAATGTGGAAACAACCCAAGTGTCCCTCAGCCAGTAATGGATAAACAAGATGTGGTCTGTGTATACAACGGAACGCTATGCAGGTATAAAACAGAATGAAGCACTGCTACACACTGCCACGTCGATGGACCTGGAAGACATGCTCAGTGAGAGAAGCCAGACACAAAAGGATGCCGGTTCTAGCATTCTGTCTATATGAAACGTCCAGAACAGGCAAGTCCATAGAGGCAGAAAATAGATTAATGGTTGCCAGGGGCTAGGGGCTGGGGGTGGAGGGGTGGGAAGCGACTGCTAATGGGACGGGGTTTCCTTTTGGAAGGAGATGAAAATATTCTGGAGCTGGACAGAGGTAATGATTGCATGATCTCATGAATGTACTAAAAACCACTGAACTGTATACTTTAAAATTGTTAAAATGATACCTTTTATATCATGTGTATTTTATTACCTTTTTGTTTTTTAAGGAAGAAGAATATATCTGGTGGAGAGACAGACCCTGAAGGAAGGCATCATTTGGGCTTCCGAATCCAGCCATGCCTGAAGGCAGCCCTGCGGCTGGGGTAAGGCAGCGAGGCATGGGCTTTCTCTCCCTATAACCTGGTTTCAGAAGATCAGCAGCATTTGTTCATGCTCCTGTCCCCATCGTGATGAGAACAGCCCTCACGGAAGGTGCTGGAGAATTCAGAAGGGTGAGAACCCCCGTCTCTGGTCCTCTGCGTTCCCATCTGTAAGATGGGAGGTGGACGAGTTCCTGCTATGCCAGCAACACCGGGTCCCAGTGTGCACTCACGATGATCACGTTTTGTACCCACAGCAGCCCTGTGGGCAAGACGTTCTGAGGTCAGTGAAGGGAAGACATCGCCGAGGCTCTCGCCCTGGCTTCCTCGCTGTGCCATGCCTGGAAGCCAATGGCTAGGGCCCAAGAAGACAGAGACTGGGGCCCCGAGAGGCAGCCTGGCTGGGTGCTGATGAGCTCATGCTTAGCATCCAACAGACCTGAGTTTGAGTCCTGGCTCCGACCCTCTGTGATCTTGAGCCTGTGGTCTCCACATCTGGGCCTCAGTTTCCCCTCTCCAAAACAGACTGGTTGTTCTGGGTGTCAGGTGTGGGGTCTGCTGCGAGAACAGTTGCTGTCCTGGGAGAGCTCATTAATACATGGATGTGTCTGATGGAATCCGAGCTGGGCTGTGAGTCCTGGCGTGGGCAGACGCAGGAGCTGGGTGGAGGGGCAGCTCATCAGCCTCCCATCCATGCCGTGTTGCTGTTGGCATTTCGAAGGACATGGGTGTAGAAGTAACTTGTTCATTATTTTTCCACTTGCTGCTGAGCATTCCGTGTCCCGGGGCACTTGGCCGGAGGCTGGCACTGTTTCCCGACATCTGGACAGACTCACTTGGCACAGGGATTCACTGAGTGGCGGATCGCTGGCTGCAGGCATTGGTGGTGGCGTGGCCCTTCTCTCTTGTCCCTAAGATAGGGGAGGAAGCACTTCACAGCTCCCATGGCCCCGGGGAACCTCCTTGGATAAGTGAGGGTATAATGAGAAGGTGGTTCTGTGGGGGTCAATTCTGAGAGTCCATCCTGTGGCACCTCAGATGTGGGATACTCCAGTGTCACGTCTCAGAGTCCCCTGGGGTCCTGGGGCTTCTACCATTTTACAGTTCTGCACTTCTGCTGACTGGTGGCCACATCACCCTGGGTCCGTAGCTCTCTATCACTGTGGTCCCGTGGCTCTAGGATCCCACAGTTCTGTGGCCTTAGCATGCTGTGGTCCTAGGATCCCATAGTCGTGTGGCTTTGGCACTCTATGGTCCCATGGTTCCATCAACCCATGACGTTATGACTCCGTCATTTCTTAGTTCTGTGGCTCCTTGCTCTGTGGTCTCGTGACTCTTGGATTCTTTGGAATGCCTTGGCTCTAGTAATTATTCAACCCAGTGGGAAACAGAGTCAGGAAGACTCCATGGGTAGGTGCCTACTATGTGCTTCACCTCCATTCTCTTATTGACTCCTCGCAGTGACCTCTGAATGGGGTCGCCACATAGCCAGAGAGGCTCCTGGGGAGAGTCCATCTGTCCATCTACCCCCCTACTCACCTATCCACTCATGCATGTGATCATCTGCTCACCCACTATCTGTCCATCCATCCACCCACTCAGCCATCCCATCTATCCATCCATCATCCATCCATCCATCCATCTTCTCACCCATCATACAACCATCCGTTCACCCACCTGTACATCCATCCATCATTCATTCATTCCATCATGTGTGCAGGCTGCTGGAGACACAGTGGGCACAAGATGGTGGGACTCATTTGACATAGCCATGTGGTCCACGTAACACAGCAGTGCCCAGGCTGTGTGACCAAGCTGTCATGGAGGAAGCTTAAGGCACTTTGGTGGCCAGAGGAGGCCACTAACCCAGCTGGGATGAGGAGGAGCGAGCCAAGTAAAGGGGCTGGAGGGCAGAAAGAGATGGGGCCGGAGAGGCTCATGAGCCCAAATATAGCTCCCAGTTCATGGCTTTGTCCCTGCGCAGGCTCCCATCCCCACACCCCTCCCTGTGGTCCCACCATCCTCTCCCTCTTCCTCCAGCGGTCACTGCTCCAGCTGCACCCGCCTCCTCACTGAACCTCCGACACATCAAGCACATTCCCCATGGCCTTTGGCCCTGCTGTGCCCTCTGCCTGGGGCACCCAGCACCAACACCCCCAGGTAGAGTGGCCTCCCTGACCCCTGGGCTCCTACATTCAGCCCCGTCAGCCCGACTGTGCAGGGAGCGCTCCATGCAGCTTGTGCGCACTTGGCCTTCCAGGCCATCCATCTCAGGGCTGAGAGGCCGAGATCGCCTCCAACCCACTGGCTGGGAGGGAAGCGGTCAGTATCTGTCCAGTGGATATGTTATTTAATTTCATCCCACTGATCGATAGTCACTTATTTGGCATCCGTTTTGTGCCAGTCTTCCCACTTTGGGACTGGGGTTCCTCCCTGCTTGGTAGCCTCCCTCCCCCACTGGCCTATGCCCCAGCCAGGCTCCTGTCAGCCAGGCAACCAGTGGGTAAACACACCCCGCCCTCAGCCTCAGCCCATCCATCACGGGGCTGAACAAGGGCCTCCTGTGAATGAACCAGGGTGGAGGCTAGAGAGGGGCCGGAGGAGGGGGCATGAGGAATTGGGGGCAGGGTTCTGTCCAGCCACCCACCCTCCCCAGACAGAGCTGCAGAAACCTGGGTGGGGGACCCTTTTCCTGTGGCCAGTCTGTGTGCCTTTATGAGGAGGGAAGGGATTATGTGAATTTCCCTCTCTGAGCATCCAGGGCCCAAATCAAAGAGACTGGCCAAACCTGCCTTGCTGAGCCTCAGTTTGCCTGCCTGGAGAGTGGGGACATTACCAACTGAGAACTCATCACTTTTCACGGACTAACTCATTCAGTTCTCCACGATGACCATAAGAGGAGGGGCCGTTACGGTCTCCATTTTCACCATGCTATTGGTACTATTATGGTGTGCAAATCTTTAGGCATTTCCATTTTTCACTTCATTAGATAGAGAGGCCCTGCTGCCTCCCACAATGACCAGTTCCTGCCTCCTGAAGCTGCAGAGGGTGGGAGTGAAACGGACGGAAAGGGAAAACCCACAAAAGTGATTGGCAAGGTTTTGAGCATTTGGTACTTTGCTGAATAAAATTGTGGCCACTGTATTTATTGTTTCCTTTTTTCCTTATCATCACCTTTCAGGGAGCCTGGGACGGAATGGGCACAGAGCTGGGGCAAATGGAGGGTGGGAGTGGGGGCAGGGCTTCCTGAAGATCATAGAGCAAGTCACGGTGAACCTACCCAGCTCCAGTGCCCTGATGGCACCCTGTCTCCCTGCCCCCCACCACTTGGTCCTTCCGGAGAGATGGGTTCAGTGGGGCTGTTAAGAGGCAGACTGGATTGGCTCCTTAGCCATGGCCTCTTTCTCTGCCCTGATGAATTCCCCAGACCCTGGGCCTGTGGCCGAGCCCGCCCAAGGCAGGGCGGCTGCCTTCCCGACATATTTTCCCTCTGGATTCACAAGGGGAGGCAGCTGGGCAAGCTAGGGGCGCCCACATGTCTCCTGGCCCAGCAGGCCTCTGCCAGGAGAGGCCTCGGGGGCCCCATCACACAGGCACCAACCTCATGGCCCCAGGCTGGCGGGGCTCCCAGAACTGCTGGGGCTGGCATGGTGGGAAGGGGAGCTGGCTGGGGTGCCAGCCAAAGGCTCAGGCCAGGAGGTCCAGGGCAGTGGAGGCTTCACAGCAAATGAGGGGTCTTGGCCAGCATCGCTCGTCTGGATTCTGTGGCCAAGGGAAGGCAGGAGGGTGTGAAGGCCTTAGGGGTCCTTCCTTCCCCAGTTCTAATCCCGGCTGTGTGACCTCGAGGTGTCTCGTCACCCTTCCCAGGAAAATGTGACTAAGAACTCTCTGAGGTGGAAGTGACGTATTGTATAATGAGGCCGACACTGGAGCCAGATGCTGCGCGCTGCTTCACTCATTCAACCCTATCATCAAGGATCTCCCCCATTTTACAGGTGAGGAAACTGAGGCACAGACAGGTCAAGCAACTGGCCTAGGTCACACGGCAAGGCTGTGCCTGACTGACATTCGAACCCAAGTGAGTCCTAAAGTACAGTGCTGGCAGGGGTTACTATTGTCGACAATGATGACGTCACAGTAATTATAAGGAATAATAACAACGTTACAGTAACAGATGCTGTCATGGCTCACCAAACCCTCCAACCTTCCCTCTCTATCCTCGGTCTTCAGGACCCCAAGGAGCCCACTGGAAAGGACAGAACTAAACACAGACACTCCCAGTCCTGGGGGTCAGGCCACCCTAACCTTCTCTGCCAAAAATACTCTGCTGTGGATCCCAGAGGACTGTCACACAAGCACTAGTTCCTAAGCCCTGCCCAGAAAGAACAGGGAGGACTTCCTGGAGGAGGGGGCAACACAGCCAGGACTAGAAGGATGGAGGAAAGTATTTAGAATGGCAGGGAACAGCAGGTACAAAGGCCGGGAAAGAGTGACTTATTCTGTAATGTGAGACTGGTGTGCTGTGCATGGGAGGAGGGGAACATTGCCTGGAAGGGGAATTTCAGGGCTGGTGGGATCCAGGAGGCAAGAGGATGAAACCAGAATGCCCATTTCCAGGCCTCTGTTGTCTGACCTACAAACGGGACATCCTCAGGGACTCTGCCTTTGACGTTCCTCTGCCTAGAGCATCCTTCCCCACTTCTCCCCATGGCCCAAACAAGGCCACGTGTGTCCAAGCCCCAGCCCCGTGCCCAGCTTGTAGTAGGGGCCTGGCTTCCATGTGCCTTTGCTCCAGCTGCATGAGGCACACACAAGCCCGGTGGCCCCACTGGAGCCATGGTTTTCCTAAGAATTCCAGCATCAGCCAGGAGCGGCCCCCAGGTGTGCAGGACGCCAAGGAAAACAGGAGGTGAGCTCATGGCCCGGCCACAGGCAGCAGGCAATGCAGGCACTTCACTGGAAATGTCCAGGCTGGGGCCAGCTGTTCCTACCCAGGCTCCCCTCCAGGCCCATCCTTTCTCACTCACCCTCTATAGCTCCCATTGCCCTCAGAAGACAGACTGAGCCCTGTACCACTGGCACTGCTTCTCCTGAGCCTCAAAATCCACCCTGAGATCAGTCCATCCACCTGACTCATTTCTGCCTCCGGGCCTTTGCACATGCTGTTCCTCTACCTGGAATGCTTTTCCACCATCTCTGCCTGGCCATGTCCTCCTCATCTTCCTGGTCCTAGTTTGGTGTTCCCTCCTTCTCTGGGGAGCCTGCCCAGACTCGCCCCCACCCCAGGCTGGGTCAGGTATCTCCTTGGAGCTCCCACTGCTGCCTGTGTGTCCCCCATCATAGTCCTGGCCGCTTTGGATGGTTAGATAGCTGCCTCGCGCTAACCTGGACTCCCCATGAGGAAGAGGCCTGATCGGGCTTGTTTACCCTGTGTCCCCAACATCTAGCACAGGACACGATACACCGTAAGTGCTTAGTGCAAACTTGTGGAATAAATGAATGTGACTGAAATTTCCCCACCTCCCAGCTCCACATACTTCCCTCTGCCAGAACTGTCTCCACCTTTTCCCTCTGCTCATCTGAGTCTCTCTTTCCTTGAGGTTTCCTTCCCATCTCCTCCAGGAAGCCTCCCTGACTTCTCAGCAGCCTCCCAGGAGAACAGATCTGGCTATGACTCTACCCTGGCTTCAGACCTCCCCTCCAAGTGGCCTTAGGCTAGTCACTTCTGCCATTTCCCTGTATTTAGAATAGAGGCTGTAAGTCTCCAGAGGGTAGGGGTGGAGAGGGTTAACTCTACAGACCCGAGGTGTTTTGCATCTCAAGAATGTGGCTAGGCTGGGGTTGGGGGCGATGATTTTACTGATTAGCAGTAATTTTTATTTTTATTACAGCCTGTTCCCACAGCAGTTGGAGCAGAACTTGGAAGGCATGGCGAAGGAAGTCCGGGGACTCCCTCAGACCTCCAGCAGGAGCCCTTTAATTTGTGTAACCCCCTGCAAGGAATGGACAGACGCACAGCCCATTGCATAGACTGGTAAACTGAGTGGGCTCTCGCCCATGGGCAACCAGGCTGGCCCCACTAGCACCCACCAGCCAGAGAACCGCAGAGAGGATAGACCAGAATGGGGTGGGAGTCACCTCAAACTCTCTGGGGTGAGGGGCCAGGAGCAGGACCCCATGGACCTGGGTAAGGAGATATAGGGTCCCCACTCTCATGCTACCCCTCATTTTCCTGTAATAATCATCATCACTAACAATGATACTTATTAGTGCCATTGTGTAGGGGGAAAACTGAGGCACAGAGAGACATCACTTGCCCTATTTTGAAATAAGTGAGGAGGGAATTCAAGGTCAATCAGCATGATCTAAAGCAGGGACAGGGGTGGAAGTGAGTCCTAACCTTTAGCCACTCTTGACTTCGTTTCCCCAAGTGAGAGTTGAGAAGGGCCGTCATGGGGTGGCTTTATTCCCAGTCGTGACCCAGGCTTGGCATAAAACAGGCACTCAAAAAATAAGTGAATGAGAGGTCTGGAGAGTGGGCCCCCCGTGAGTCAGTTTCCCCGCCAGGTCTTGGTTCAGACACAGCGGGTGGGGCATTGAACACAGAGCCAGTGCTGTCTGTTTACCCTGTGGCTGGACGCTGGGCAGGGCCGTGGTGGGCCGTCCCTGGGGCGGCTGCGCCGCGGGGGTAAATACGCTCTGCAGACCGACCTCGTGGGCGGCAGGGAGCAAGCTGCAGTCCCGCGCCCCTCCGCTGCCATGGTTCTCGCCGCCGCCGGCGTTCTCCTGCTCTCCCTGGCCGCCCTTGGCGCGTCGGGTCAGGGCCAGATCCGGATGGGTAAGCAGAGCCTTCCCCCATGCCGTGCCCTTATCCCCAAACGGATCTGAGGACGAGTGGGAGGCCTGGGGTCACGGCTCCCTGGAACTCGGGACGGTTCTCCGGAGCGTTCTTCGGGGTGAGGGAGAAAGCGGAGAGCTCGGTAGAGGCTCAAGGAATGGGGTGGTGTCCGGGGTCCCTATGGCCGTGTGAAGCAGCGGGAAGGGGGTCCCGGGGCCCCGACACCCCACCAGCACCCCCTGTCGGTGCAGGTGCAGGTCCAGAGCTGGGCGCGCAGATGCTGCACGAACTACAGGAGACAAATGCAGCGCTGCGGGACGTGCGGGAGCTGCTGCGGCAGCAGGTGGGAGCCAGGGTGGGCGGTACAGCAGTGCGAGGGAGAAGGAGGTCTGGAAGTGGGGGGCAGGGGTCTGTGAGGTAGGGGACAATGGGGGAGGGCTACGGGAGAAGAGGGCCCCGGTGGAGGTGGAGAGGGTCCCGGGTACCAAGATCCGGGAGGGAATTGTGGAAAAGGAACTGGGAAAGGGGGCTCCAGGGATAGGGGGTTCCGCAGGAGAGGGTAGGGGTCCGCGACGGGCGGGGGAAAGGGAGTCCCAGGGAAGGGGGAGAGGTGCTGGGAGGGTAGGGAGTCCGGGGGAGGAGAGGGGAGACCCGGGGTAGGAGAGGAGGGACGGAGCCCTACTGATTACACCTCGCTTCCCCCGCGCGGCAGGTCAAGGAGATCACGTTCCTGAAAAACACGGTGATGGAGTGTGATGCGTGCGGTGAGCGCAGCTGAGGACGCAAAGTCGCGGCGGCCAGAGATCAGAAGCTGTGGGGAGAGCAAAGGAGAAACGGGGAGGAAAAGAGAAAAGGAAGAGAATGAGGCTGACAGAGATAGATTGGACCGACGGGGGAGAAACAGAGACTATAGGAAGGGAACACACAAAAAGAGGCAGAGGCCGGGGGAGGTGCAAGGAGGTAGAAAGATGTGGAGGGAAGAGCTAACTAACAACGCAGGCGAGCTGAGAGCTGGAGACTGGAGAGACTGGTGGGGACGGCGTGAGCGATGCGGGGTGTGTTCCTGGGAGGCTCCGCCCAGGGGCGTGGCCCTGACTGCCCGCTCCTCCCCCGCAGGGATGCAGCCTGCGCATACCCCCGGCCTGAGCGTGCGGCCCCTGCCCCAGTGTGCGCCCGGCTACTGCTTTCCCGGCGTGGCTTGCACCATGACGCCGATGGGCGCTCGCTGCGGGCCCTGCCCCGCGGGTTTCACAGGCAACGGGACGCACTGCGCGGACATCAACGAGGTGCGCCCGCCCCCACTGCCCTTGTCGGGCACCTCCTGCCCCCACAACTCCCCACCTCCCCCACGACCTCCTCCTCCGGTAGGGGTGCTAGTCCCGGGGCCCCCTCACCGCCGGCGGCGCACGTCTAGGAGGGCACCCACCTCAACCACCGCCCTGACCACCGGGGACGCCCGCCCCGACGAACGCCTTCAAAGGCAGTGACAACTCCTCTACCGCCGGGAGTGGTCCGCCCCAACGAGCCCCCTTCACTTCCGGTGCTCGTCAGCCCCAACCATCGATCTTCCCACCACCGATCTTCCCACCACCACGGGGAGCCGGCCCCGATGACCCCCACGCCTCCACCGCCGGGCACGCACGCCCGACGACCACTTCCACCCTCTGCTGGGGACGCAGGCCCTCACGATTCCTTCCCCCGCCCATGACCACCAGCCCACGGGGTTCCTGGGACAGCCCCCTCCGGGCGCGCCCGGTCGCGCCTCTGCCCGCACCAAGGCAAAATCGCCTCTGACTCCTGGGACGATCGCCTCCGCCCACGCGGCACCCCCCTCCAAGTGTTGGCTGATGGTCCTTAGACTTTCTAACTCCAAGCCTAAGGAGCCATAAGGCGCTGCTTTGTGAGGGGCCCAGCTCCGCGTCCTCTGATCCTCCGTGGCCCTTCCTCCTCCAGTGTAATTCCCATCCCTGCTTTCCCCGTGTCCGCTGCATCAACACCAGCCCCGGCTTCCGCTGCGAGGCTTGCCCACCCGGGTACAGCGGCCCCCCACACGAGGGCGTGGGGCTGGCCTTCGCCAAGGCCAACAAGCAGGTGAGGGCTTTGAGGGGGAGCATTTTGTTGCGTAAAACTCCTCCAGCCTCGCTCCAGCGTGAGGGGGTAGGGACCAGCGTCTGGAGGGAGTCAGTGGGGAAGGGTCCGCGTCAAGGATGGTCGGGATTGGGGGCGGGATGGAGGGGAGAGGTAGTATGCAAAGTTGAGGAGAGGTAGCATGCAAAAGGAGACCTGGGGTGTCTGCGTGAAGGCGGTGATCTGTGCGCTTCCTCCCACCCAGGTCTGCACCGACATTAACGAGTGTGAGACCGGAAAACATAACTGCGTTCCCAACTCTGTGTGCGTCAACACCAGGGTAAGGCCCGGGAGAAGGAAAGGATGAAGAGGCCGGGCGGGGGAAGGGGCCGGGGGCGCGAAGTGGCAGCTCCCGGGGCTGACCAGCCGCGTCCCGCGTTCAGGGATCCTTCCAGTGCGGCCCGTGCCAGCCCGGCTTCGTGGGAGACCAGGCGTCCGGCTGCCGTCCACGCGCACAGCGCTCCTGCCCGGATGGCACACCAAGCTCGTGCCACGAGAAGGCCGACTGCGTCCTGGAACGCGATGGCTCGCGGTCTTGTGTAGTGAGTGCAGGCGCTCCGGAAGGGGTATGGGATGGGGAGGCGGGGACGGTGACGCCCGAAAATCTACTCACCACCCCACTCGCAGTGTGCCATCGGCTGGGCGGGCAACGGGCTCCTCTGCGGTCGCGACACCGACCTGGACGGCTTCCCAGACGAGAAGCTGCGCTGCGCAGAGCGCCACTGCCGTAAGGTGGGCGGGGCCAGGGCGTGGTCTGGGGGGTGAGCGTGAACGGAGGGCGTGGGGTGGGCGGGGCTCTGGTCACATCCCTCACGACCCCCCTGCCCTTTCCTAGGACAACTGTGTGACGGTGCCCAACTCAGGGCAGGAGGACGTGGATCGCGATGGTATAGGAGACGCCTGCGACCCTGATGCTGACGGAGACGGGATCGTAAACGAGGAGGTGGGGCCTAGGCGAGCTGGGCGGAGCGGGGCTTGGGCTAGGAGCACGGTCTCAGAGGTTGGATTCGCAGATCCAGGAGAGGCGACCTGCGGAGGAGGCGTGGCTTCGGAGATGGGCTGGTCTGGGGAGTGACTTTTGCCCCTCCTGGCCTGATCCCCACCTTAACCGGTCCTGTCTCCCAGGACAACTGCCCGCTGGTGCGGAACCCAGACCAGCGCAATTCGGACAACGACAAGTGGGGCGATGCGTGCGACAACTGTCGGAACCAGAAGAACGACGACCAGAAGGACACAGACCGGGACGGTCGAGGCGACGCCTGCGACGACGACATCGACGGTGACCGTGAGAGTGGCGGGGGGGAGGGGCGGGCGCCGAGGGACGGGGCTTGTCCGGGTGCGGGGCTTGCAAGCCAAGGGCGTGAGCTTACTCGAGGCGCCCGGGACCTTGGATCGTGCTCCGACTAGCAGGAAAACGCCAGGAAAATCCGATCCAGTTGTGTCGGATACTGCAGGGCAGTCTGGGGTTTAGGGCCGAAGAGGTGCCCTTTTTACACCTGGGGCATAGGAGCTCAGGCGGTGCATTCACAGGGCAAGGGGAAGTTCCGGATGAGCTGCCCACGAGTGAGGGCCAGTCCCTTCCCTGGCTGTCTCATTCATGAAGTCTCTTCGTGGCTGGACCCTGGACACGAGTACTTGGTTTAACCTTGTAGCAATTGGGAGCCAGGGGACGGGTGGGATTCTCCCAGGAAAGCTCCAGGCTTGCACCTGTCCTACTGAAGTCAGCCTGGCCCCTTCCCGATCTTGGGGTCCTGTCCTGTTCCCCTGCTTCCCGAAGGGATCCGAAATGCTGTGGACAACTGCCCCAGAGTGCCGAACTCAGACCAGAAGGACAGTGATGGTGATCGTGTAGGGGATGTCTGTGACAACTGTCCCCAGAAGAGCAACCCAGACCAGGTGAGGGCAGACGTCAGCTGGGTCGGCGCTTGGGCGTGAGCCCTTGGCTGGTTAACTGCAGACCAGTCAAAACAGCCTCAGAGATGTCCCTTGGGGTTAGGAAGACCTTGGCTCAAGAACCGGGTGTGGGTGGGAGGTTTCTGAGTCCCCCTGCCCTCATCATGGACACCTGCACCCCCCGCAGGGGGATGTGGACCACGACTTTGTGGGAGACGCTTGTGACAACGACCAAGACCAGTAAGGAGGCCTCCTGGGGTGGTGGTGGGGACCCAGGGTGGGCGGCCCTGACTGGACCCTCTGGGGATCTCACTGTCTCCATGTCTCACCCACCCACTCTAGGGACGGGGATGGACACCAGGACTCTCGGGACAACTGCCCCACAGTACCTAACAGCGCCCAGCAGGACTCCGACCGCGATGGACAGGGTGACGACTGCGACGAGGATGATGACAACGATGGAGTCCCAGACGGTCGGGACAACTGCCGCGTGGTGCCCAACCCCGGCCAGGAAGACTCAGACCGTAAGGCGGGGGCGGGGCCTGTAGTGGGGACGGGGCGTGTGATGACGCTGGGCGGGGTTTGGAGTGGGCGTGGCAGGGGCGGGGCGGGGCGGGCGAGGGCGTGACGTGGCTGGTGTGAGCGAGGCTAGGCTTGCAGCAGGTCCGTCGCTGACCTCACCGCCCGCGGGTCTCCCACCTCCTCTCAGGGGACGGTGTGGGCGACGCGTGCCAGGGCGACTTTGATGCGGACAAGGTGGTGGACAAGATCGATGTGTGTCCAGAGAACGCCGAGGTCACCCTCACCGACTTCCGTGCCTTCCAGACGGTCGTGCTGGACCCCGAAGGGGACGCGCAGATAGACCCCAACTGGGTGGTGCTCAACCAGGTGGGCGCGGGAACCAAGCGGAAGGTGGGGGGAGCCCAGGACACTCACTTAGGGTTCTAAGCGAGGGCCGGAGAGCCGAGGGCCCCACGGCCGGCCTGAGGCCCTTTTCCTTTGACGCCATCAGGGGATGGAGATCGTGCAGACGATGAACAGCGATCCTGGCCTGGCAGTGGGTGAGACGCAGGGAGGGGCAAGGTGGTGCAGGGGCCTGTTCAGGGGCGGGGCCAGAAGTGGGTGGGCGGGACCAGAGGGTGGACTGGGCGGAGTCAGGGCGGGGCTGTGTCTGGATTTAGGAGGTTGGGGTGGGGCGGGTCTACGGGGCATCAGGGCCCAGAAGGCAAGCTGGACTCTGGAGGGGCAGGGATGGGGGCAGACCCGGACCCGATTAAGGGTAGGGGCCGGCGTCCAGGACCCCACTGGTTTCCTACCTTCCCAGGTTACACGGCCTTCAACGGCGTGGACTTCGAAGGAACGTTCCATGTGAACACTGCCACCGATGACGACTACGCCGGTTTCATTTTTGGCTACCAAGACAGCTCAAGCTTCTATGTGGTCATGTGGAAGCAG
This sequence comes from Rhinolophus hipposideros, assembly GCF_964194185.1. Lineage (NCBI taxonomy): Eukaryota > Metazoa > Chordata > Mammalia > Chiroptera > Rhinolophidae > Rhinolophus > Rhinolophus hipposideros. The sequence goes on along the minus strand of NC_138062.1, from coordinate 50,395,827 downwards.
ATGGAGCAGACGTACTGGCAAGCCAACCCTTTCCGCGCTGTGGCTGAACCTGGCATCCAGCTCAAGGTGTGCAGGGGTGGGGGGGCCCCACCCGACCTCTTGTACCACTGCCTCTAGGAGGCCCCAAACCTTTCCCCAGACTCCCAAAGCCTATACAGCCCCCAGCATCATTCTATGGACCTCAAAGTCTTCCCACCCACTCCCAGCCCTTCCCTGAACTCCCACAGGCCCCAAATCCTTCCAATTTCTCCCACAGGCCCTCAAACTCTCCCCCAGAGCCCCTCAATCTTCCTTTGGGTCCTGAAATCCTCTCACCTGGCCCTAAGCTTTCCTTCAGGTTCCAAATCCCCTTGCCAACCTCCTAGACCACACTTGTCACAGAAACTCTCCAGCAAATTTCCCAAATTCTTTAGATCTCAGTTTATCCCACGGACACAACTTTCTACAGATCACTAAAGCCTCCTGCAGACCCCAAATCCTCCCAGACCTCAAACCTATCCAGACTCTCAAATCCTCATGAGCCCCCAGACCACCGCTGCCCCCATGACACACCTGTAAATCTCCATGTGGTCCCCAGGAAGGCATCCCCGTGGGTCTCCCATCCAGCCCCCCAGGGCCTCCATCACTCCTCCAGGACCTGCAGCTCCCACCAGGCGGGATCCTGGGGCGGGGGGCTCCAGTGCCCTGTGCATTCTCTCACCTGGTGACCCCGTCCCCGGGAATGTCAGGCTGTGAAGTCTTCTACGGGCCCTGGGGAGCACCTACGGAACGCTCTGTGGCACACGGGGGACACAGCGTCACAGGTGAGGCTGTTGTGGAAGGACCCCCGCAACGTGGGCTGGAAGGACAAGACATCCTACCGCTGGTTCCTGCAGCACCGGCCCCAAGTGGGCTACGTCAGGTGGGGTGTCTGCCTCTGCCAAGGGGCTGAGTCCCTGTTCTTCCCCGGCTGCCAGCGGAAGGGGGAGGTCCTGGGGGCCTTGATCCCCTTGTCTGTAAAGTGGGAACAATGTGGGCAGCTAGAATGAACTGTGATTGACCCTAAGGCACAATGCTGGTCCCAGAACCCAGCACCTAGAAGGTGGGGTCTCACCCACTCTCCGTTTTTCAATCCTCACTCTGCGCTGTCAGGAAGTCCACACACTCTGCTTAGTTAGCACCTACTGTGTGCAGGACCCTGATATCCATCTCGCACAGGGAAGCTGAGGCACAGGTCAGGAGCCCCACCTGCCCTGAGTGTGGCCCAGGCAGGAAGTCCCCACGGCCCCCACTCTGAGAGACGAGGGGGCCCATCTTCTAGGGCAGGTTGCTGAAGTTCTGAGGGTCTTCACTGTCCCGTTTAACTGTCCCCTGCAGAGTGCGGTTCTATGAGGGCCCTGAGCTGGTGGCTGACAGCAACGTGGTCTTGGACACGACCATGCGAGGTGGACGCCTGGGGGTTTTCTGCTTCTCCCAGGAGAACATCATCTGGGCCAACCTGCGTTACCGCTGCAATGGTAAGCGGAGGGACCACCAGGGAATGCGGGATCTGCCCCACCAGCCTCACCCCCTCACCCACCTGCCCTCTCCCTCCAGACACCATTCCAGAGGACTATGAGACCCAGCCGCTGCGGCAGGCCTAAGGACAGTGGGGACCTGCCACTAGATGACCATCCTCACGGGTGCAGCACCAAGGGCTGGCTAGCTTGGGGGAGAGGAAGGGGATCAGAGGCTGAAATAAAGCGTGTGTGGAGGGGCCGTGGCTGTTGTCTTTGCTTTGGGAAGATGGCGGGGTGTATGGCCTTGGAGAGTGGGGACTTGCAGCTGACTCCCCTCCTGGGAAGCCCCAGGCCTGCTGCTGCAGCCCACCCACTTGTGGTCATGGGCCTGGATCTCCACCCCTGGAATGTCCTCTCCAGGATCATGGGGGGGCGGGTTGCTCCCCTTCCAGGCATCAGAGCCAAGTAGCTGGCTGGTGGGGGGAGGTGGTGAGGAGCGCACCTCTTCATGTCCATGTTCACGCGTGTGTGTGTGTGTGTGTGTGTGTGTGTGGCTCTGCCTCGTGTACCTGCAGTCCCCATGTTTCATCTCTGTTGTGGGGCAGAGACAGGAAAAAGGGGAGGAGGCAGAGACGAAAACATTGGATTTTTATTCGGTTTCATTACAAAGGATGCCAAGGTACAAAGACAAAAGCGTCCGCGCCAGAGGACGGGCAGGGGCCGGCCAAGTGCACCCTGAGCCGCCTGCCCCCGCCCGACGCAGGCGTCCACACGCACAGCCCACAGGACATCCACAGCAGAGAGTACATGCTGGGGGGGCAGAGCCAGCCTGGGGCAGAGGGACACAGGCAGGGCAGGGCTCAGACTGTGGGTTTGCATATATTAGTGATGCCACCCAGCCCCGGGGGGGCAGTTTCCTGGGGAGGGCACGGCAGGGCCAATGGACCTCAGCTGCCAAAACCCTCCTGGTGGCAAAGGCCACAGCACTGTCCCCTTGTTCCCAATGGGCAAGAGGTCATAAGTGACTGAAAGGTTAGGATGGGCTGGCCATCATTTGCCCCCCAATTCCAGAACCCTGCGATATAGGGGCAGCCCCCACCCCGCAAGTGCCACATGTCCCTAGCTCCTCGGGATGGGGTGTTGGGGGCTGGCCATGACAGTGGAAGGCAGAGGAGCTCCCTGCAGCCAGTGTCACCCTGACATCCAGCCCCTGCCCCTCACCCTAATGGAGCAGTCTGGGGCCCTGCGACCCTGGGTCGGCCATTGACAGGAGAAAGACTGAGGCCGGGTCACAAGGATCTTGCTTCTACTCCCCATGGCCTCAGGAGCCCCCCAGTTCCCAGGCCTCTCCTGAAGTGGCCAGTTGCCTGTGGCACGAGGGTAATGAGAGGTGCCTGAGCTCCACCTAGCCAGCATCCCCGGAGGGGTGTTCCAAGGATCCTGTCACATACTATCAGACCCCCAGGAGGCGGGGGCCTGGGGTCCAAGGAGAACTGGGTTAGAAACAGACCAGGTGCCCAGTCACCCCAGACAGGCCTCGGAAGTGGGCAAGTCCTTCCCCCCGCTCTGCAGGCCATGTGGGGAGGGCTCAGGGAGCCACAGGCCCCTCGCCTGGAATGCCACCTGCAGGGGCGATGGGTCAGGACCAGGAGGCCCAGTTCCCTTGACCTTTCAGCCCCCACACTGCGCCCCAGGCAGCTTCTGACCACGGTTCCATCAGAACCCAGGAAGAGTGACAGGGGCTGCTGCTTTGTCAGCCCCCCAATACCTCCAGGCCTCACACACCCAGCCTGTATGGGGGTGGGGTACCTCCTCTGGAAATGCAGATAGCTCAGAGTCCTGTGGAGGGGGGTTTGGAAGAATGTTTAGTTATGAACCAACACAGGGTCCCCTAGAGGTGGTCTGGGGATGGGGCATGTTCCCACGTGACCTCAGCTCCGGGGCCCCTCTAGTGAGTCGCTCATGGGTACCCATCAGGTCCAGGACAGCAGACACAGTGAGGCCAATCCTGCTGCCCAGGCCCAGCCCTGCCTTGTCCCACCTGACAGGACGCAGGTGCAATATGACATCCATCGTCACTCAGCAGGACGCATGAATGGATGGACATGAGACCCTCCACGCAGGGTCTCCCTGTGGTGTAGGACAGAGCTGACCTCAGCACCCCACTCTGACACCTGGGCCTCCCATGGGGCGCCCTGCTGGGCGTCCTCCTGGGAGCTCAGCTGATAAAATTCAGGCCAAACACAGCAACCACGCAGAACCCTCCTTCCAGCCCTGAAAACCCATAAGCAGGTAACAGCACAGAGAGGTGGAAAAGTTCACCCTGCACACTGGGTGTGGGGTGTCACTAAGGAAGGGGCCATCAGTGCACACCCCCGCCCTGGACAGCTGGTCCCAGGAAGCCCTGTGGACCACAGTGAGGGTGGGGCTGAACCCAGCACAATTAAGCCCCTTCTGCTGTGGTTTGCCCCTGCAGGGGAGCCTGGCCAGCTTTGGGGCCGTTGGCTGTAGGGTCTCCAAATTTTGCTGAGGGGTCGACCTGCCCCCTGAGCTTCCCACTGAGGGCTTCAGGGCCCCCTTGCCCCAAGAGACTGGCATTCACCCTTCCTGCCTAGAGTGTCAAGGGGATGGGGACGCAGGACACTCCAAACAGCGTCGCCTGTCTTCCCCCTGTAAGGGCAAGCGGGGGGGGGGTCGGCATGGGCATCTGTACAGGGGACATGGTCCCAACAAGACCCTGCCTTCTCCAGGCAGCCCTGGGCACAACCCTCTTCTCGGGGGGACAGAGAGGGGCTGACCCCTGGCTCCAGCCTCTGCCCCGGAGCCACATGGGGGAACAAACTCACTGCCCTGGGGACTTGGAGGGCAGAGGGTAAAGCGAGGCAGGTGGGACAGGCCAGTCAGCTCAAGCTCCCAAGGGAAAGGTTTGCACAGCTGAGGGGGCTCGGCCAAAGCCAGGAGCACTGTGAGGTGTTGGGGGGACAGCATGGCCGGCCTCTGAGCCCGTGTGGGCCATGTGTCCAGGCCTGACATCCAGGCTGGCCTCGAGCATGTGAGCAGGACGAGGGTGGCAGGTCTATATACAAGATGCAGGCCCGGGCCCGCCCCTCACGGCGCAGCTCGCCTGAAATCACAGTATTTTCACTTCACAAGTCAAAGGACTGATTGATTCCCTTAAGCTGTCTTGCCTCAGAAAGTCTTGGCAACTCAAGAATATTTAGTAGAGAAGTGATATCTAAGAAAAAAACAAAGTTCCCTGTTGCAGACTCCATAAGCCGCCCCCGTCCCGGGCGGGATTCACCCCTTGGAAGACACGGGGACACCTGGCCACTGGCTCCTGGCGGTGGTGGGGGGAACCCTCCCAGAATAGCTCTGCACCTAAGCCCCTCACAGGCCGCGGCCATGTGTCAATACAATGTCACCTGTGCTCCTGGCCATGGGCCTCTCCTGCCTGTCTGCACTCAGAACCGGCACTGGGCAGATGGGAAGCGTGGGCTGACAAGGCTCCCTCACTGAGTTCCCAACGCCTTGTTTGAAAGTTGCATCCAGGAAGGTTGCTTGTAATTTTATTAAGGCCATTATTTAAAAAGTTCTACATACAAGTCTAATGATAACCAAACTCTTCTATATACATGTAGATTTTCTTTTAAAACAAAAATGTCCCCATCTCTATCCCCGCCTCTACTGCGGGGAGGGGACAGGCCCTGGACCTGGATGGACAGACACCATGTCCCCCAGCCCAAATGGTGGTGGGGACAAGTGACTGAGGGGGCCTTTCTTACCTGTGTGGCCGCCCGGCCACTTAGACACGTGCTAACAACCTAGCTGGGGAACAAGGAGGGATGGTTGCTAGGATTAAATCTGGTTCCCACAGAGGTGAGGGCTCCCAAGGTCCAGGCGGAGGGGTGGTCGAGACACCACAGAGAAATGCACCAGGCAGAAGTGTCAGCCTGAAGGCAGGTGAAGGAGCAAGTCGAGATGCAACTTGGAAGGGACTGAAACAGAGACCCCTACTAACGCAGCCCACAGAAAATAAAGCCAGTCTGCTGCCCCCTCACAGGGCCTGGAGGGCAGAGACAGCGCGGCTTCCTGAGGCACTTGGAGAAGCACCTGGAAACCTGCCACTAAAAGCACACTGCTCTTTGCCTCCAAACCCAGCCCTGCCAGGAGGAGCTACAAAAGAGGTGGCTGGAGGGGTGTCAGCTGGTTCTTGGGGTGGGGGTGAGAGACGTGCTTGTCTCTGGAGCATCTGGGAGCAGAGGGGCCAGGTGCTGGCAGCCTCCGGGTCTGGGAGGCACCCGCCCTGAGGATCGGCAGGTGCCTTCAGGAGGGCCCGGCAGAGCCCGGTCTTCTCTGGAGACCCTTAATAAAAACAATGACTCCTTCCCAGGAGTCTGTTATGTGGCCGGAGCAGAGGCACTTCCAACCACCTGAGCTTCTTCTGCCAGAGGCCCCACTTGGCACAACCGGCCTTCACTGGGCCAGCCGGGCAGCCGCTCGGCCCTTCTGTTTTGAGATAACTTGGGGTGAAACTGAAGAGGCCAGAGACAGCTCAGACAGTGGACTGCTTCCAGTTAGCCTAAAAAATGTATAACATAGGATTTCTGGAATAAAAACATGCTCTCAGGCAAGTGGCTTGGAGGAGTACACAGGTACTCGTCTACAGCCAAAATGTAAATACAAACCAAAAGAAACAAACAAAAAACACAACAAAAATGCCCTTGCCACCCTTCCCCCACCTATCTGTAAATAACAGTAACAACGAGCACAATACAGAGAAAGAAAGATGAAAACAAGTTCTAAAACCCCCAGAAATGACCCCTGGCAGCCCCCAGAGAGACCTGGCGGGGGGTGAGCAAGGCAGGAGGAGGCTGGGAAAATCTAGCTGCTCCGTTTACACCTTTGCCTTCACCCCCACAGGAAGGGCTCTAGCGTTCTGTGCGCTCAGGAATATAAAAGACAGCAGTCAAAATAGTGTTTATTTCGAGCTGGGTCTGCCCCTCTCTGGCGCCCTCTCCCTTTGGCGGGTGGGGCTGGCTCTCTACCTAACCAAGGGCTGGGGCTGGCAGGTGGGTGACTGGGGACGAAGGAAGGCAGTGAGAGCTGGACAACAGTCGGAAATACACGTCTGCCCACCATGTCGCAGACCCCGGTGACCCCAGGCCGGTGGCCCTGCCCAACACACTTTCTGCATCTTACAGGGATAGATGGCTCACGGCCTGGGATACGGGGTGAGAGCACGGGCAGAGGGCAGATCCGAGGGGTCAATGCTCAGCCTCCCAAGAGAGGTGGGTAGCTGGGGGGGGCGGGGGGTACTTGGCGGCATTGCAAGCTCAGAATCACAAGCTCGGCCGTTTGCGGGGACGGAGTGTGCAGTCCCCAGGCTCAGGGAGATGCCGTTGGGGCCACTGACCGGCGGGGTGATGGTGCCGGATGTCGCTCACAGGCGGTCCATTCGGAAGGTGTCCTCAGTGGCCGGGTCGGCCAGAACCATGTCAGGGTCGTTTAGCATGTGCAGTCCGTCCAGGGTCAGGGGGTCAATCTTGAGTTCATCCAGGGGAAACTGGCTGTCGGAGTCGAAGCTGACGTCGCCAACCCCAGCCAGTGTGCTGGTCAGTTCTTTAGAGAGGCTGGGAGGGGACTCTCCAGTCACTGGGGGGGGACACAAAAGTCTCAGCTTAGCTCTGCTCCCCACCTCATACTCTGGGAAGAGGAACTGGGCCACCCCAGGGGAGCTTACTGGGAGTCTGTGCTCCAGGGGACATGGCTATCGTCTGGGGCATTTTTAGTTGTCACAACTGAAAGAAGGGGTGCTACTGACACCGTGGGTGGAGACACCCCACAGTGCACAAGACGGCCCCTCCTAGAGAAAAATCCAGCCCCAGACATCAGCAGGGGCCTCTCCCTCTCTGCCAGCTGGTCTCCTCCGTTGGTGTCAGAGAAGCAGGCTGGAGCGTGTGCCTCGGGGGCCCTCCTTGTGGGCTGGAGGAAGTCTGGGTTCCCCCAGAGACCCAGGTTCAAACCTGAGCTCCCTCCTCTACTTGCAGGGAGGTCTTGGGCCTCAGTTTCCCCATCTGGGAACCAGTATGACAGTCCTGGTCTTTCTGGGCTATTGGGGAGATCATGGGGCCTGGTCCTCCTCGGGCTTCTAAAGCACCCTTGGGGCGGGGAGAAGCACCGAGTCAGCACTTGGGGTCCAGGCACGCTATCCCCACAACCGGGAGATGTCAGTGGGAACCGCCAGGGGGTGCCCCCCAACCCCACGACAGCCCCAGCTTACAAGGGAACTGTTTCCTTCTTCAACAAAACCCAGAATCTTCGGGGAGAAGCTAGGGGTGGGGAGGTCCTTAGGGGTCTGAGTTCTGTACTAGATGGAGTGGGACTTCCTCACACATGCCATGCACATCCTGGAGCACCTGAGCGCTGCGCTTAGGCCTCTTGGGGACATTTACTGCAGTGTGTAAAAGGTGTTACACGTCTGTCGGCTGCAAAAGACATACCCCATGAGTCAGGGCCCACCCCGTCCTGGGCACCTGCGTCCCCAGCACACTGACGGTTCAGGGGCCTGGGTGGAGGGTCTGGGGCTTGATGACTGACTAATGAGTTCTGGCTTTGAGCACAGGGTGCTGGATGGCTCGTTTAGGGACCAAGTGTGTGTCCCCCTGGCCTGTCTGCAGCCCAGCAGTGAATCAAGGTCGGAGGTCTAGCCGTATGGCATCTATGTCAAGGATGGGGATACCTCGGTCATGTCAGGACTCACCACGCAGGGCGGGGAGTGGGTTCCCTCCCCCTGGGACTGAGTCCTTGCCCAGGACCACATGCACAGGGCCTCACCTGTGAGGATGATGTTAGGAATACTGCTGTGGCCGGGGTAGCCCAGCTGCTGTGCGTCCGGCAGGCTCCCGTGGCTGCCTGTCAGGCCCATCATGGCTGCCTGCGAGTAGTTGAGTGTAGAGCCCGGGCTGTACAGACTGCTGGAGCTGATGGCAGTCTCCATCATGTTGAACTGCTCCAGCTGGGAGGAGACACAGGGCGTGAGGCTGGCCGCTAGCTCCAGCTGCTATGGGCTGGCCTTCCTGCGGCTGCTGGGACCACCTCCTCTATCGGAGGGCCAGTGCCACGCTCAGGTCCACCCTGGGGTGCCTGCACAGTCTCTCGGCCCCAGGGTCTCGCCCTCCCCAAACCCACTTGGGCCTGCCCGTACCCGCCCCCTCAGAGCTTGCTGCATGGATGGAGAAATGGATGGATGGGGAGTGAAGGAGCTCCGGGCACCAGCCAACCCTGCCTGTGTCTGCAGGCCTGACTCCAGCCTCCACAAAAAGCAAGCGTGACCTCCCGTAAACCCACATGCATAGCCCATGCCGAGTGCCACTGTGACAGCCACTGCCCACCCCTGCTGGCGTTCAATGCCTCAGAGGGCACAGACACCACGGAAAGCAAAGGCAGCCATGCACTCCACTGCCTGGAGACAGGAGGGGCCAGGAGTGGAGCTCACGCCCAAGGGCGGAGTCTGGGCGAGCGTCTGTTGGGGGCCCTGTGGCCCAGGCGCCCGCTCACCTGGTGGGACAGAGCATTGGCCTGTCTGGCCGCCATCTGCTGCTCATAGTACGAGTCCCCAAACACACTGCCCAGGGTGGAAGAGTGCTGCAGATAGAAGAGACGCCTGCTGTTGTCATGGTCCCTGAGACCAGGTTGAGGGCAGCTGGGGGGAGCTCTCACAGTCCTATTGAGGCTACAAGGAAGGCCCTGGGACCGCCTGGAGGATGCTCCGGATAAGGGAGGCTATCTCAGGGCTCCCAGGAAGGCCCACTCTGAGCCGGTGTCCCCCCTAATTTCAGGATGACTGCTTCTCTCCGCTGCCTGCTCCTGGGGGGCATCTGCACCTTGACACCTTCCAAAGCACCATCCCCTATCTCCTCTCCTTGAGCCCAGGTGGAGGTGACCTCCTTTCCATCACACAGAAGATGAGGGGGACACATGGAGATTGAGAACCCCATCTGATCGGCCCCACAGGAAAGTATGTGACTGGGACCCAGTGGGGAGGTGCCCTGAATGTTCAGGATGGGACGAGGACTTGGTGACCCTAGTCAGGCCCCTGGGGAGACATGGGACAGCACAGCAGGCCACCCACACAGGACAGGTGCAAAGCGAACAAAGGACAGGCACGTAGAAAGCCCCCTGCCCACCTATGGGCCCCTGGCTGCCTGCCCTCAAGACCCCAGGGCCCATGGGCAGGCATGCAGCTCCACCCATGCTTGTTCAAGGCTGGCTGGGGCAAGGGGGTGGGGGCTGCTCCCCTGGGAGAGGAGCGGGAGCCAGGAACTCAGAGGTGGTTGAGACACTAGAAAGAGGACCTTGGAGGTCCTGCTCATTGCTGAGATGCTGCCAGGGATGGCAGGATGGAGCGGTGGGGTGTGGGAGGGAGGAGAGGGGTGGACGGCGTGTGGCCAGACAGCACCTGACACAATAGGCCTGCGGAGAGCCATCCCTAGCCCAGACCCCAAGTCTGCCACTTCTGCAGGACAAGGTGGCTTGTGGAAGCTACTGCACCGTGGCCATTCTCGTGTCCCAGGCACGCCTCCTTTCAAATGTCTACACAAAGGCCCTGGATCTGGGCTCCCTATTCTAGAAAGGTCTCCACATGCTCTGACAACAGCCAAAGCTTGAGTCTTGGGCCTCCAACCCAGACGGGGTTGGCCAAAAATCTACTGGCTGCTCTGGGTGTTCAGTGGGCTGAGAGCAGAAAGGGACAGATGGCTACCCCAGCAGGCAGGGAGGCCCTTGAGGACAAACGTTCTATTCAAAAACCAGGGAAGAGTTAAAAATCACCAGCTTCAGGATTGGAAAAGGGGCTGAAGGTTTCAGCTGGGTTTGCTCATGAAGGAAGCGGGTTTGTTCTGGGGTACCTGTTCCTGTGCCCAGGGCCTTAGTCCCAGAGAGGCACAGCATGCCCAGCAGACCCCAGGCTACACAGTTTCTCTTGTGAGGGTGCCATGAAGGTTTGCTCACAATGGAAGGGGGAGGCAGCACTGGGACACTATTCCAGTTGCCTGAGGCCCAGGACATCTGCTCAAAGCCAAGTGGGGCCCCCACTGCCCCACAGATCCAGGGGGGATGATGGCTGTGCCATGGAGAGGTCTGGGCCCATGGGACTGATGAGCGTGTCCTGAAGGGCCCAAGCTGCAGTGGGAAGTCAGGGCTGCCCTCTGCCCGGGCCTGTTTGCCTCTGAACAGCCCCTTGTCCCTCTCAGCCGGTATGTCCCTTTGGGCTCTGACAGCCGGATAGCCCCGCCACACCTGAGTGAGTAGCCTGCCTTCCTCTCCAGCACATGATGGACAGACAGAACTGACACACAGGCATGGGCTTGATGAAACAGGAACACGCTCTGCCCGGAATGGACCATTTTTGGTTCAGGCAAATATCTGAGAGACATCTGCTCAACCCTTAAATTCCTGTCCTGCCTTGAATGAGAGGGTCAGGCCACCTGGTACAGGCCCCACCGGTGGCTTCTCCCACCCGCTGCATTCCACAGCACCACAAGATGAGACCAGACACCTGCCAGGAGCCAGGATAGCTCAGAACTGACGTGCATGGACCGAGAGTGTGCAGACACCAGGCTGAGCCTCGGCTTCTCCCAGGCGTACTGCCACCCTCCCCACCTGCCACCTCCTGATGGTCCCATCAGGGTCCCTGACAGCTGCAGGAGGAAGTGCCGTGGGAGAGCCCCTCCTGTGATAGATGGAGCCTCAAGGCCTCCTCCAGTGGGACACCCACTGTCCTGGGCTCATGGCTAGGCTCAAGAGTGCAAGGCTGAGAGCTGCAGAGATGGCGACAGTGGGGCATGTGTCCTGGGACAAAGGAGCCTCATGTCATTCCTGCCAGGTGCTGCTTGGAAGGGCAGCTCCACCCCCTGATCTATTCAAGAAGGAGACTCCTACCTCCCCTGGGTAGAGAAGGTTGGCCTCAGGGCCTGGGGCACTGCAGGGTTTCTCAGCCTGGTGACATTTCGGAGACAGAGGGGCGGGGTCCCGGGAAGGCTCCACTGCTAGAGTGAGATGTTTCAGGCCCCGATGTCAGCTTTGCCGGTGCCCCTTCTCCTCTGATGGAATGAGATGGATGGAATGTGGCCATGGCCAAGCCAGGCTAGGAGGAACCCTGAAGAACCTGGACAGGGTCTGTGCGTGTGTGCTAGCGATCGGGACTCAGCTGTGCTGGGTGTGGGGGGGAACCCGCGTCTGGTGGGCATGGTCAAGCCCTGTCTGTTGCCTGTGGCCGGACTCCGTCTCATCTGTGTGTGTGGGGGGGGCAAGGACCCAATAGGCTGCAGTGCTGCTCAGGGAAGCTTCCTGGGGAACATGACTTCCTGTGGGGCAGCGGGGCGGGGATTGAGGAGTCGGAGCTCCCACCACAGCTTGCAGTAACCTCAACTGTGCCCCTAAGCAAGGGGAGAAGCCTATTTCCAAAAGCCTCAGGGCGCCAAGCCTCGGGGCAAGCAGATGCAGGTGGGGCCATATGCACAGGCTGCTGGATGCGTGTTCGAGCAGCACGTGGTGTGTCCCCAGCCACTGGGCAAAGAGCCAGGGTGTGGCTAACACTGAGGTCAGTAAGACAAGTGAGGGCCCCCCCCCCCCAGCTGGGGCATCGCATAGACCACAGAAGTGCAGCACCCTCCTCTCCCCACCCCGTGGAGCGGACGAGAGGTGATGAACTGAGGCGTGAAGCACAGATGGTGGCAGGCGGGCGGGGGCACAGGGGTGTGAAGTGAGGCTGGGGCAGGGGGTGGCGGCGTCCCTTACTTGCGGGGAGCTCCCAGGGGAGAAGCCTTGATTGGAGACAGGTGAAGTGGGAGACTGGTTGGCCGGGGAGCCAGCACTAGTGCGATACTGCTGCAGAGCTGGGGCCTACAACGAGAGACAGGTCAGAACCCAGGGGCCCCCGCCTGACTCCCCACTGAGTCGCCCCCACACCTCAGTGAGCAGAGGACTTGGGGCACCTGCGAGAAGAATGGGCCCTTGAGCTCTGCCAGAGCCCGGGGCCTCACGGGGACCTACCACCAAAGCCAGCTCCCAGGTGTGGGGGCTGCGGATGGAGAACCTGGAACCCAGCCTGAGTCTCCCAAGAGGGCTGTGAGGGAAGGAGGGGTCCATTTCAACTCAGCAGGCCTCAGAGCACTCACACACACGCAGCCACATTTTTGGGCTGGAGGCTGAGCCTGGGCAGGGCACAGGGGCTCAATCAGCAGGGCATGGGTGGTACCAGCATGGTCACTTGCGAAGACCAGGAAAATATCCAGAGGGATGTTTTCCTTGCCTGGATGTATCTGCAGAAGCTCTGGAGGTGGCTGCCTGTGCTCCAAGGGAGCTAGCAGTCCCTGGGGGGGTTATACGGCTATACACACCCTAAGCTGGGGGCCTGACGAGGAGCAGTCTGTTCCTGGCCTAGCCACCCATACGCCAATGTCTGCCTGGCTCCAAAGGCAGGCCCCACTGCAGGAGAGCACCAGAGAACTGGGTGCCCAGGCCAGCCCTGGCATCAGAGCAGCCCCCACACCTGTGTTTCTGCCAAAGGAAAGCCTTAGGTGCTTTCCTGTGTGTGTGGGGGGAGGTTGGGTCTGCCCTCTGGGGGATTGAAGCAGCTTGGAAACATGGGTCTCTACTGTTAGGTCACTGCCTGCTCTGCCAGTTCAGGGGTTAGGGGTATGCTGTTCTTTGCAGATCACATGATGTTCTAATGGCATTTATCCTGTGGCTGGCTGCTGAAGGCTGAGTAGAAAGGGCGCACTGTGCCCCAAACATGGGTCTCTATTCCCCTGGATGTAGCCAAAGGTAGCTGTCACCACCCTCTTCCTACCAGGATAACCAGAGTCAAAGTCTGAACAATCAAGAAGCTTTGGGGTTGCAGAGTTAAAAACCAAGCACTCACCACCCTGAGCTCAGCCCAGATAAGGGGTCCCATGGTCTGGGCTGCAGCTCCCTACAGCTCCATAGCAGGGGGGTGCCGTGGTCTGAACTTAGCCCTTTGGGCCCCAGGTAGGGGGTCCCATCCTATAATTGAGCTGCAGCCCCCAACCTAGACAGGAGGTCCCAGGGTCTGAGCTGCAGCCCCCAGCCCCTTCCTCCCCTCCAAGTTCATCTCCATCCCTCTGGCTCCCAGAAGCCTGTTCCCCAGGTCCTGAGCTGTGCTCTCATTACCTCCAGCAAAGCCCTTTTTTGGATGGGAAGGGCAGAGGGGGAGGGACCAAACGCTATGGGGAAGGGCTTGGCAGCCAGACACAGGTGGTCCATCTTGGGTGAAGTGTGGGGCACTGACCCCCACTTGTGCCTCAGTTTCCATGTGTACATGGGATGAAAACCTTGGCTTGAGGATTCCAGGAAGAAACCTCGCTGTGTGCCCGGCCCCCAGCAGTGTCTGCTTTAGCCCTGAACACTGGCAAGCTGGCCTCCAAGTGGAGCCTTGAGGTGGCTGCAGAGTCAGCTGGGCACCAACTGTCCTTGGGCCCTGGGTGCCCAATGGGGCCTCCCACAGCCCCGGGCTCCTCCTGCACAACCTCCCAGCCAGGCCCTGCAGACCCCGTCCTGGGCTTACCGAAGTGATGTCGATCCCCATTGGTGGCTGGCCTGGGTTGTCTGGGGGGGACTGGGGGAGAGAGGACGGGACCGTGACCGAGAGCGGGGGCAGCTGGGGCCCCCGCGTCAGGCTGGTGCTCGGCATCAGGGGGCCGCCCAGGGGAAGGCCAACAGGCACCTGCGGAGGCGGTGGGGGTGGCTGCTGCTGGGATGCGGGCGGCGGAGGCGGTGGGGGCTGGGGCTGTGGTGGGGGTGGCTGCTGGGAGCCTGCCTGGGTGAAGAAGGCGTAGGGCAGCTGCTGCTCCAGAGCCAGGGCATCCATGGCCACAGCCTGCGGAGAGAAGAGGGCGTCAGGCAGAGCTGTGCTCAGCAGTGAGGGCCAGGCCATGGGCACCTGTGCCTGGGGGCCCAGCCGGCCCGGCAAGCTCAGCAATGATGTCATGGATGAACCTGGGCCCGGCAAGCTCAGCAATGATGTCATGGATGAACCTGGGAAGTGCAAGCCCAGGAGGGGCCTGGCCCAGGGCCGTGGAGGGTCAGGCTGCAGCTGCACAGGACCTGGGTGTCAAATCCATCTGGCTGCACCCTGCACTCAACCAGCCTTTCTTTCACCCTCACCACACACCGAGAGGCAATCACTGTCCTCTATACCTGCTCGAGCTCAGGAGGTCCCTGGCCTCTCTGAACTGGAGTTTCTCCACGGGGGGGGGGGGAGTTGGGGGTTGGGGGTAGCAGACACCAGGCACCACACTCCGGTAGCCCCACAGGTGGCCAGCGCTAAGCCCCTCTGTGGTCCTGGAGGGGAAGGGGCCCTCCACCACCACCCTATAGCCTGGCCCATGTGGGGAGGTTAGAGAGCGTGTGACTGTTGGAGGTACTGGTGTGGCCACGCCGTGATAACCAGTCCAGGCCTTCTCGGGAGCGGGAAGGAGGAACATCAGGAACATCATCAGAGGGAAGTTTTCAATGGTCATGAATCTGCAGACGGTCCCCGGGGCAGGCGGGACTCCTGCCCTGGGAGGGAGGTGGGACATGCCCCCGAGCTACTGGATGTAAACATTTAGCAGATACCCAGCCTCTAATAAGTGATGGGTAGTTAGTGATCACACAGGACTTTCCAGGAAGGCAAAGCAGGCCTCAGAGACTGGAGGTGGACAGAAAGGACAGGGGTCACAGATGGAGGGACTCGTGACACAGAACCACCGTGGCTCTGCTTGGACCCTGATCTGATAAGACCATCAACCATAAAAGCAGACAGAGACAAGAAAGGGAACCATGCCCAGGACAGGCATTGGAAGGAGTGCAGGAATAACTTAATTTTGTTATAAGTGGGTGACGCTATCCAGGTTATGTTAAAAAACAAACAGCAAAAATGTTATCTGTCAGGGATTTTTTTAAAGATAGACAAAATGGACAAATTCCTAGAAACATACAAACTACCAGAACTGACCCAAGAAGAAACAGAAAACCTGCGTAGACCTGTATCAAGTAAGGAGGTTGCATCAGTAATCAAAAACATCCCAGGGGAGATCAAAGCTCAGACCCGGGTGGCTTCACTCGTGAATTCTACCAAACGTCAATACTTAACATCAATGCGTCTCAAACTCTTCCCAAAAACAGAAGAGGAGGGAATGCTTCCTAACTCATCCTATGAGTCTCGACTAAGTAAACAAGAGAAGAATCAAATGACTGAAATCAGAAACAAAAGTGGGAACATACTAACTTTATAGAAATGAAAGAGTTAAGAGAGAGGACCGTTAGTTACCGTGAATAACCACACACCAACTTGCTGTGTAACCCAGACGAAATGGACCCACTGCTAGACACACAAAACTACCAGAAAAGTAGATGAAGTAAAATTACAGTAAATTAGAAAAAGAAAAAAATGATACGCTCTAAAATTCGATTTTGGAAAATTTCGACTAGATCCTAAAGAAGAAAACACCGTAATAAAGCAAGCCCACTCACACGGCATAAGCTAACATCAGACCTGTCTGGGACGGTACAAGGAGACTCCAGGCCACTGATTAACCTATTTCCCGTGTGTTTAAAAGTTGACAGAAAGCCAAAAATGCCGGGATGTTTCTGCAGCCCCCCGGAAGCAGTGGGAGGCCTCCCAGAGAGGCAGAGCTGGGCCACCCCCCATCCCACCTCGCCCTCACACCTGAGTAATGGGTGACAGCGGGGAGAGGGTGGGCGACACCTGCTGCTGGGCCTGCTGCCGTCGTGCCTCGGAGCTCAGGGACAGCGGGCTGACACCAGCTGGTCGGTGCTGCGGCGAGGAGCCTGGCGTGTTCATCCCTGGAAGGGAGGGTGGGTATGACTCTGGCCTCCAAAGGGCCACTCACACACCCACAGCCACTGCTGGAGACAGCTCAATCTCTCAGTCAGAAGCCAGTGAGCATGCCCTGATTGCCAAACCCAGGATACCCCCCCCTTCCAAGGCCCCAATACCTTGACATTGGGGCCCCCAGCTGTGTGGGCTGTTCTCCTTCCCTCCTCCCATGCTGACCAACACTCTCCACCTGACCCTGCCCCCTCTCTAGGAGGGGCATGTCCTGTGGGCCCTGCCAACCAGGCAGCACTTCCCTGCCTGTGGACCAACACGTGACTGGCCCCTAGTTGGACATGTGAGCAGGCTGATCGAATGAGTGCCTGCCCCAGGGCTTTCCATGCAAGTCCAGGAAGGGCGGTCTGGAGCTCTCTGTATGCTGGAGCCTCCTGTGGCTGGAAGGGGGAGGGCAGGCTGGAGAATGAGGAGGGAGAAGGAGCTCCTGAACCCTGGATACAGCCACACTGGCACTTCCTGTCTTTGGGAGACAATCAATCTCCTTTTTTTCCTAACCTGCCTTGAGTTTTGGTTAGTTTCAAGCAAGTCGATCCTCCCCAACACGGCGTTTCCTCTTGACCCTCCTGCTCTCCTCACCTTCCTCTGATGCACATCCCTTCCTGCAACCACTCCTGCAGCCAGATCTCTCAGCCCCAGACCTGTGTGACCTGGCAGCCCCTCCATCTCATGTCCACATTCTTCTCCCCCCACCTACCGTGCTTCCCCGAAAATAAGACCCAGCCAGACCATCAGCTCTCCTGTGTCTTTTGGGGCAAAAATTAACATATATATATATATATATATATATGTATATATGTATATATATATACATATATATATATATATAATTATATCATGTAAGACCCGGTCTTAAATTATAGTAAAATAAGACCAGGTCTTATATTAATTTTTGCTCCAAAAAATGCATGAGAGCTGATGGTCTGGCTAGGTCTTATTTTCGGGGAAGCACAGTAAGTCCTCTCCATGTTGGAGCAGCAGACTCATTGGGATGCCCAAACTAGAAACTGCTACTCTTTCTCTTCTTCCAAAACTGCTGTATCTGATGGAGCTCCTGCCACAGACTCCACGTTGCCCTGTCCTTCCCCTCAGCCCCCTCCCCCAGGGAGCTAATCCCTGAAGACACCCGTTGTGAAAGAGCTGAGTGAGGTCAAGTTCAGTGTGGCAGCAGTTGAGGCCTGCAGAGTTATCCTGCCAGGATGACAGACCCCCCTGTTGCCACGGGGAGCCCTGGGGGCCTGGCCTGATCCTCCAGACTCGGTTTCCTCATCACTGAGACGGAGATGATGACAGCTGCCCTTGTGAGGCCCTAATGCCCATGAGGCCCTAATGAGGTTGTGAGAAGCTCTGGTAAGTCTGGCCCACAGTCAAGGCCAGTGAAGGTGCCTGACTCACCCAGGAGAGCCAGGCCTATCCTGCCGAGGGCACCAGATCAACCTTGTTCCAGCGGGTAAAACAGCAGGTTCATGGGCCAGCGGGAATGCAGCCAACACATGCTACGGGAGATGACAGGCAGCCTTCTCTCTGCCCAGGGCAGCTGCTTGCAGGGGCTGTGTCATCCGTGCAAGGCGAGCCTGGTCACGCCTGCACTCCCCCTTGGACTCCCTTGGAGGCTCCTCCCAGCGCAGCACTGTGTGTGCGTGTGGGGGGGATATGGGGGGTGGGGACTGGCACTGTGGACTGCTTGCAAGGCAGGGCCCAGGGGTCCACTTTCTGCACAGACCTTGGGACCCAGAATCAGGCTGCTGTGGACACAGCCATGTCAAGTGAGGCACTGTCAAGGGGCCTGGGCAGGAGTCCTGGAGACACCTGCTCAGAGCACACAGTGGAGAGGGGACCCTGGGCCATTCCTGCATCTTCTCGGAGCGTCTACCACTTCATGTGTTCAGCAGATTGAGGAATACACGACGACATCCAGAGAGCAGATGTTGAGGTTCAGTAAGCAGCAGAGGCAGGTGCCAGAAATGAGAGGGACAGTGGGACCCCAAGGGCGGGGGGGGGCCTGTGGCAAACTGGAGCGCTCTGGCCCATCTCGAGGCACCAGGCCTCGGTCCACCGCTGCGAGGCCTTCTGATTTAAGAGAAGCCAGAAATCCAGATTTTTATATGCACTCTCCTGATGTGTAAGTGTCTATTCAGAGCGTCACGCACACATTCACAGGCCAGACAAAATACACCAGTGGGCTGGGTTTGGCCCTGGGCTGCCAGCCTCTAACATCTGCCCTGAAGACAAAGGCGTTTTTTAAGCCTTTGCTGGGCTGCAGCATGAGCTCCTGGCCTCACATGGGGGCTGGGAGGGTGGACAGACGCCTTGCTGTTGAATTCCTTTTGGCAACCTGGATCACCTTTGGGAAAAGGAGTGGGGCCAGCTGGAAGGGAAGTCTGGGCGGGCAGGGAGAGCTGCCAGGGGAGGGCGGGCCAGGTGGCAGGGGCCTGGCCTGAGGCACGTAAGCTCTGAGTGCCGGGAAGCTGGGCGCAGAGTACTGCTAGGAAGGAAGATGTGGGCCTGCTGTCCTTCCGGGTCCCAGTAGATAGCCAAGGAAACAACTTCAGCAAATGTGGAAGGGGACGGGAGAGGCCGCTGTTTCCCTAGTGGGGAGGCCTCTTCCTCCTTGGGGGCTCACGTTCTGACGGGCGGTGTGATGGGTATGGGGGCGATCTCCACATGTGCCAAGGGCCATGGCTCAGCTTGATTTAAAATGCGCCTGGAAAGCAGAGCCCCAGCCAGGCGAGTTGCTGGAGCGGCAGGTTCGCAAACAACCCAACACATGTCAGACATCACCGGCCGACACTGGAGCCAGGCAGCTCCCCCCGCCACCCCAGCTTGGGGTCTACTGCTTTCACATGTGCTATGTTTTCCTGAGCTTGTTTAGACTCTGCTCAGGCTGGAGGTGTACGGCTCCCGGCAGGCGCTGGGGGGCTGCCAAGGACCCTCGGGCGGAGCGGGTGGTGCTCCAGAGGCTGCAGCAAGATGTTGGAAAAACAGGGCCCAGGAAACGGCAGTGTCTGCACCAGCAGGGGGCCCAGTGGCCCCAGAGACAACCTTCCTTCCAATTGTTTTCTTTACACAGCCTGGTGTATGCGCTGCTGCCTACCCATCTCTGGGGGCTTTGGGTCTCAGGCTCCATGTGTCCTGTGTGCCTTCCCTGGGCGGGGGGTTGGGGCACGGCTGGGTGGATGCCCTCTGCCTGGTGGCTATGCCTTGGCAGGCATGGGGCCAGGCGTGTGGAAGAACAGTCTTGACACAATCAGGCCAGAGGCCCCACTCCACTCTGCACTGTCTGGCCTCCACCCCTGCTCTGAAAACCTAGGAACATGGCACCAGAGCCAGGGCTGACTCTCCTTTGCTCACCCCATCAGCCCAGCTCCCAGGCCGGACAACTGCCCCTGCAATCTCTCTGCAAAGTGTCCAATGGGGCCCTGCCCTGGTCCAGGGGCTGCCGCCCTCTCCAACAGCCTGTTCTTTCTGGGGGACCAGAGGGGCTGTGACAAACAGGACGCTAAACATGTGATTCTCTCAGAAAATGCTGTATGGCCCTGCCTACCGCACTCAGGGTAGACCGGTGAGTGTGGGCCATTCTGGGGCCCCTGGGCAGGATGGAGGGCAGATGATGTAGTGCTCTCACTGACCACCAGGTCCCAACACGTGTGGGCTCACAGAGGGGCCCCCTACCCCCGGGGCTGCTGGAGGCTGCTCCTTCTCCTGCAAACCCGCACATCCCACAGTCAACTTGATGCAGGGGTCACGACAGGGACACAGGAGAGTCAGGCCCAGCCCAGGGGACGAGAGAAAGCAAGGCAGTAATTCAACAGCAACAAGGCGAGGACAGAAAAGCAAGGCTGTGTGAGAGGCCCACGGAGGGCGACGAGGCCAGGAGGCCTCCCTTGAGGGGAGGAGGTGTGAGAGGAGATGGGGCAGGTGAGAAGCCCCCTGCCGCCTACACGAAGAACAGGACCATGGGGGCAAGAACAGCAGGTACAAAGGCCGCAAGGTGAGCTCATTGACTGGAGAGGAAAGGTATAGAGAAGAGGTATCAGAGGTAAGGGGCTAAGCAAGGTCCCGAGGAGAGGAAGGCCACGAGCTGACAGCTGTTCTGGGTGGAGAAGAGGCCAGGACTGGGAACGGGGTGGCGTGTGGAAGCTGGGAAGAGTGAGGAGGGTCTGAGTTGGGCTCAGGACATGCCAACAGGTCAGGGGGTGCAAAAGGACAGAGGGATCGAGGAGGACAACTCCAGGTCTCTGGCCCAAGCCACAGAGAAACAGTGCCACTGACCCCCAGAGAGAACGGGACTGGGGCAGTGCCAGGAGATACTGGGATGGGCAAGGGGCCCATGGGTCATCCCTCAGGACACGGCTGGGGAAAATGAGTGTGGAGCCTGGGGAAGGGTTCAGGCTGGAGTGTCCAAAGCAGGCAGCCACAGTCAGCTGGGGGGTCGGGAGAGCATGAAGGGCAGGGAAAGCCTAGTCTACCCCTCTCTCTGAAGCCCCCAGCACCCCTCGGACCACTGTCCCATCCCTGGGGGCACCATGAGCTTCCCACCGCCAGTCTTTGCTCAGGCAGTGCCCTCCGCCTGGACGCCCTTCTCCTTAGGGCAGCCTGGTAACGCTGAGCCCCTGCACTAGGCTCTGCCCCCTCCCAGGCTTGGCATTTGGGAGATGACCCTACTCAGTCACTGCTCATACACACATGCTGTCCTCACTAGGAGGAGAGCTCTGCTGGGGAAGGAAGTGTCCCCACCCACCCAGCCTTACCCTGGCCAGTGCCGATGCCCAGGTGTGTCAGGTTGGCAGCGAGATTGCCGGTGCTGCTGGAGCTGCTGAGAGCGGGGAAGGTGGGCTCCTCAGGGTCCAGCGGGGTGGGGAGCGGGGAGGGGAAGTGGATGTTGGTCAGGTCGGGCAGGGAGCCCCCGGTGTTGTGGGTGGCGGGGATCAGGGCTGTAGTGTTTTCCTGGTCAGCAGATGGAAAAATGCTGGGAAAAGGCCAGACATGGGGGGGTGAGCTCTTTCTTGGATGGTAGCTGCTATGTTCCCCCAGAAGCTGCAGCAGTGATGGGAAGGAGCTTGTGAAAAAAACTAACAGGTGAAAATGACACCCTGCTATTAGGTTCTACCATGCTCAAGAAACAACGATCCGCCTACACCTCCAATGGGACCTTAGGAAGCAACCTATCCCTGGAGGATGGGATGGGGTCAGGGTCCTCCCGCTGCCCGGGGACAGGGTGTGTCTGAGGCGTGAAAGCACTCCCCCCAGCCTTGCTGGGTGACCGCCAGCAGCTCTTCTTGCCGGGACTTGCAGCCTCGTGAGTATCCGGGGACTGGGGGCAGTCCGAGCATGCAGAGCGGGCCTCGCTGTCACTTACTTGATTCCAGGGACCTCGCAGGACTTGGGCCTGGACCCTGTCTGAAAGGAAAGACAGCAGAGGCTGAGCAGCCTCCTCATGCATGGCCCAGCTCCCCAGCAGGGCCGAGGGACGCTCAAGAAGAAGGTTTATGGGGTCCCAGGAAGTCCCACAGATGAAGAACAGGTGTTCCCGAGGGATTGAGGGCGCTGCCCCAGACATGCAACACCAAGAGTCTCGCTATGGCCCCTCCTGGCTTCGCTCCGTCTGCCCAGTTGAATGGCACAGTACAGTGGTGAGGTGGCACCTTGTCAGAGCCAGCTTCCCAGGGGAACGTGTTGCCTGCTCTTTACATCTCAACCCTCGAGGACTGCTGCCAGCTCTGTGGCGGGGCCACTGGAAAGCTGAGCACCTGAGGTTAACCTCCCATATATTCCTGGATCAGGGCAGGGGCCACCTGAGCAGGGGCTGCCCCTGCTCAGTGTTTCTCTGTCTACGCCAGGAAGGGCGTCACGTAAGGAAGCCTGAGGTAGCTTGGACAGGTTGCCCTGAATACACAGAGGCTGCCGCCCTGCCGCCAGCTGACCCACCTTCCCATGGTGCCACCGCTGGGACTCCCTTAGGAACCCTCGTGCCCCACTGTCTTAGGACAGGGATTCTGGCCACCAGGACTGGTGCTTAGGACAGACTGGCCTGAGAGAAACGATGCCAGGGAAACCCTATCAGCAGGAAGACCCTGGCTTCTTCTCTGGGAGCAGGGGACCTACGGCCACTCAAGAACTGCAGCCTCCAGGCCAGGCCACTAAACTCTCGTTCAAGGACAAAGCAGGGACCTCTCTTCCGATGGCAGCAGACATGACTGGACGGAGCCTGTGTGCTGATGGGGGTTCCACTGTGTCACGTGCCCTGATTCCTGTCCGCCCCTGAGGCCCTGGGGCAGACAGACACTCCTACTGGTGTGTTCTTTAGGGATTATCAGACAAGAACGTGGACCCACTGGGGAGGGCAGGGCCAGCGCGCCCACACACCCAGTGAGGGGAAAACACCCAACTGGCAGTGACTGTGTCACCTGAGGGGGGGCATGCGACCAGCAGACCTTGAGCCTCTGCAAGGAACAAGGGTGGAACGGGTTTCTACTTGGCCACTGGGCTCCTTAATTCTGGGAGTAAACATTCACTTCATTATCGGATTTTTGCAAAGCACCTTGACAATGACTTTCTAAACACTCTTTTCAAAAGCATTCCACATCAACAGTATTAAGAATTCACCCATCATTCCCCTGCCCTGCCCCCAACGAATCCAATGGAATCCCTTTACTGACATTCTCACAGACGCATAGTATCACACAGTAGGGAAAAGGAGCCTGCCCACGTGCTGGACTCTGGCATCCTCTTCTCACTCCCAGATGTCAGGGTGTTGCCCCAACACCTGCCATCTTCTCTTTATGGCAACACCACATTCGGTTGTCTTTGCGTCATCCTTGCACAGGGGCCATGCTAATCCCTAGTGTCCAATTTTAGTGTACGTGCTGCGGGCGTGAGTGCAGGTTTTACTTCTTTACATGCTTTTCACCAGTGTAACAGGCCTGTGTCCACGGTGAATCGGCCGACAAGAGTTGTCAAATCTGAGTGAGGGTCTTACTTCAGGGAGGGGGAAGCCGCCCCAGGGTGCTGTTTCCCCATTGTTACACGGCTAAGCTTACAAAAAAGATCAAAAGGGAAACCTCTTTCGCAAAAGCGTACAGGCTCTTACCTTCTTAGTGTCCCACGCTTGCTTGGAAAGGTTCTTGTCCGTCTCTGATGTGGTCTCCTCCATTCCTGGGACTGTTAGTAGTAAGACTGAGGTGGAGTGGAGGGAGAAGGTGAGTCAGAAAAGGCATCTCTGCAGCTACCTGGCAGCACCAGGAGAGCACTTCCCTGACCTAACAGTCACAACCGTGGTGGGAGCAGAACTGCCCCAACAGTGACTTCTGGGGAGTATACTAAAGGACAAATAGGGTTTCATTTAAAAACAGTAAGTCAGACAACACATGACTTAAAAATGAAAATGAAAGCTCTGGAGCTGAAGATATGCAATGATTCGGCCTCCCAACTGGACTGATTTGGGCTTTGGAGGCCTCGGGCGACAGAGAACTGCTAAGAACCTCTCCCCACCTCCTGTGAGTGGCCACCATCCTATGGACACCTGCTTCTCCCTCTTGGGCTGTCAGCACAGGGGCCCGGGACACATTATTCAATGTCAGCCAGGTTGGGTACATCCACCATTGTAGCTGTGGCCCCATGCATTAGTCACCATACCCGCCAGCCGTGAGGTGGGGAGGAGGGGAGGAGAGGAGGGCGGGTCTGACAGGCATCACTTGAGGCCCTGGCACCAGCTGCACCTGAAGGCCCCTTTCCTTGCATCTTCTGGTAAAGGGGATTAAACAGTTTCTAGATGAGACCCAATTTCTTAATGCCTATTGGAGGTTTAGTGTCTCACTGGCAGTAGAGCCATAATGCAGCCAGATGGGCCGACTACTCCATCTCACAACCTGGAGGAGCTGGGCTGTGGGGTGAAGGGCAGTCAGGCTAAGCCCTGACCCATCACCATCTGGGCCCTTCTTAGAGGAATGGGAACAGACGACATGTCTCCCCTACCCCTACCCCAAGGACAACTGGACTCTGAACTGCCAAGAGTCTGGGGCTGGCAGTCACCGGGAGTCCCAGGAGATGGTGATGCCTGCCCACCCGCTGACCCCAAAAGCCCCACCTTCCTGGGGGACCTGCCAGGGGGACGGCCACCTCAGAACTTGCCCTAACATAGGGAAAACGAGGGAAACACCAGTCACTGTGTCGTCACCACCCCTGGGCATTTGGAATCCTGGCTTTTATTTGGAGACAGTTCCTTCTGCAATCTCACCTTCACTGCCTGATGAGCTGGGGTGCCGGGAGGATGGAATGCAGAGAGCCACCCCACAAGGGGTGAAGTTCTGGTGAACAATCCTCCTGTCAACAGAATCTCCCTGGTGTGTTTACACGCTCGCACAGTGAACTGCTACCAGTGGTGAGTGGTTGGGCCTTAACTGCATGTGATTAATTCTCTAGTGTTAAAGTCTCAGGGCAGATCAGGTCCCAGTGGGGCTTCGGGAAACTGGCCTCACAGCATTGTGCACCCCTCTCTGGCTGATGCTGCCCCAGTTTTTAAGATGGCATATGCCCTCCTGGAAGGTCCTAGGGACTCTGCTTCTGTGTCCAGGTCTGAGGAGGGGTTGGGGGCCCGGGCACAGACCTGCCCAGCTACAAAGCCATGTGTATGGCCCAGATGGAGAGGAGCTCTGGGCACGAGTTGAGAAAGAACTGGTCTCTTTCCCACCCACCATGGCCAGGATAGGCCCAAGGGCTATGAACCGGGAGGGTTCTGAGTAGCAGAGCTGGGAAATGATGAAGTGTGAAGCCCTGGATCAAGCTGCACCTAAAGCTGAACATCTAGCTCTGGCCTGTTCAGTTACGAGCTGCTAGCTGCCCCTTTTGCCCTGAGCTGCTGCCCACTCCGTTTGAAAGAATCTGCAGGGCCCCTAGACTGTGTGGCCATGCCCTGAATCCATGAACAGAAGCCAATGGGTGTTCTCAGGGGCTGTTTTCTCTGCCGAGAAAACTCCTACACACGCTTCAGAACTCCAACTCAAATAGCACCATCTCTGAAAAGTTTCCCCAAGTTCCTCCCCTTGTCCTACAGCACCCACTGAGTCTTCCTTCACCCACAGGTCTGCCCACCATGAGCTTGTGACCTCTAGGAGCACAGGGGCCGCTGCTGGACTTGCCTGACCGAGCAAAGGGGCCCGCGCGCTCTGCTCATACCTCTTTTCTGGTGTGCCTCCTGGGACCCACCCATGAAAGGGTCTGGCTGGGTGGGTGTCATTGTGCTCTGGTGTAGGGCAGAATCAGAATTGGTCCTGGGAAAAGGAGAGAGACCATGATAAAGGGACTTGGTCCCCTGGGCCCCAAGGGTGATAAAGGGACAGTCCTGGTTCCACTCATCCCGGATGTCCTCGATGGGGCAGGGGAGCAGTCAGGGGTCATTTGTGTGAGCTGCAGCACCTGACCGTGGTCTTCCAAAGAACCACAGGGGTGACCACGGTTTTTGTCTGCAAAGCCTGTTAGCAGCAGGGATGTCCCTCTGTCCATCCTAACCCGACCCTGCCCATCCCTGACTCCTTCGTGTACTTCTCAGCTGTCGGTAAAGGACAGAGCCTTCCTGCTGAAACCCTCTCGAGAAGAGGCCAAATGGTCCCACAGTGGCCCAGCCTTGGGGGTTCGGGCCCCCCAGCCTATCACTGGGTCCCCATCTGTGACAAAAACCAATGGGCAACCCTGCCTTCTGGGACGCTCGGGTACAAACCAGGTGTGATGGGCAAGAAGGGGAGGCAGTGACATGAGGCTCAGAGAAGGCCCTAGAAGGAATGCAGCTCCTGGGGGAGAAGCCCGCGAGGGAATGTCATTGCTCTAATCAGCCCAAATGCTGCCAGGAGCTCCGCCCTCTGCCCCAGGGACAGGGTCACCCAATCTGCCCCCAGTGCAGGTGCCTGGAAGGTGGGTCCCCAGATCAGCCCTCAGCTGCCCAGGACACTGTGGGGCTCCCAATAGTGCAAAGCGTAGGTCCAGCTACTCGGCTGGCTCTGTGGGGATGAGAATAAGAGCTGCATGTACCCAGCCAGGATGTCTCAGCCACTGAAAGTGACATGGAGGAAACTTAGTTCAGGGAAAAGAATAGCTTACAAAGGACCAGGCCAGTCTCTGACCCCGGCGCCAGCCGAGCAGTTGAGGAGTCAGTCGGGGCCCTGTCCCCCACCACTTGTGTCTCTGAGCAAGTATTCTGACCGCTGTGTGCTCAATTTCCTTATGTCTACAATGGGGAAAACAACAGCATCTACTCCACAATGCTCTGCGTTTTATATCAGTTAATATATGTGAGGGTTAATAGAGCTTGATATATATATGATATGTCCTTAGTTGTTGAATTACTGAATATATTATATATATTATGTATTGTATTATATACACACATATATACCTATATACATATACATATATTTTTTAATAGTTTTCTATTACTTTTGGTGTTTTGTACTGAAATCACCTACACATGTACATACGAGGTCTGACAATTACGTTCACGAATTTGTTGCAACGCTGTTGCTAACCTTCTTTGGTATCAGAGGGATTATTCATTATGAATTTGTACCAACTGGACAAACAGCTAACCAAGTTTACTATTTGGAAGTGCTGAAAAGGCGGCGTGAAAAAGTTAAATGAGCTGAACTTTTCACCACCAATTCATGGCTCTTGCATCACGACAATGCCCCAGCTCACACGGCACTGTCTGTGAGGGAGGTTTTAGCCAGTAAACAAATAACTGCATTGGAACCCCTCCCTACTCACCTGATCTGGCCCCCAATGACTTCTTTCTTTACCCAAAGATAAAGGAAATATTGAAAGGAAGACACTTTGATGACATTCAGGACATCAAGGGTAATACGACGACAGCTCTGATGGCCATTCCAGAAAAAGAGTTCCGAAATTGCTTTGAAAGGTGACCTAGGCGCTGGCATCGGTGCAGAGCTTCCCAAGGGGAGTACTTCGAAGATGACCATAGTGAGATCCAGCAATGAGGTGTGTAGCACTTTTTCTAGGATGAGTTCGTGAACTTAATTGTCTGACCTCATATTTTCTGTGTGTGGTAAATTATGTGTAACATAAAATTTACCATTTTAACCATTTTATAGTGTATCCTTCTGTGGCATGAAGAGTATTCATACTGGTGTGCAGCCATCGCCTGTATTATTGTAGGTACTTATGTTAATTCTATTACTGTTATTTTAGACCTTTCTAGGTCTAATGATGGCATGGTGGGTGTTGTTTACCTCTCCTGGGAACATTTATGTATTTTCCTAATCTTGTAGTAATAAACGTATAATACTTTTATAATCACATTTTCATGACTGTTTAGCAATGTGGGAAACTACAACATCAAATGAAAAAAGCAAGCTACAACACTGAATAGCCAACATAATCCCAATTTTGCTTAAAAAACACAAGAAAAATAAAGCTGATTCCTAGAAACTTCCGGATGCTTCCTAGTTATGCCATTTGAAAGTGACTCCGTATTAGTTTTCCAAGCACGACCACGAGGAGTGTGGTTGTGTTTCCAATGGGAGGGCTGTGGGCAGGCTCTGGGTCACTGACCTTCTCCAGCTGGTGTCCGCGGGCGGCGAGAGGTACACGGTGCCATAAGGGCAGCTGTCCACTTGAGTGTGAGTTAAGGGGATGGCACTGTCGGCTCAGGCTCCACCCGAGCCCCAGAAACCTGGTGGCCAGGATGCTGGGAGCTTACAAACATCTGGGGCCACAAGACTGGAGGGGATGGGAGAGTGGGGCTTTCCTGCCTGGCTGCAAGCGGCCTTGCGGGAGGCCCCATCCACCTAGCACTCAGTACGCACCTCCTGCATGCGCACACGTGTGCTGTACCCCTTACAAGAATCTGGGGCCCATGGGGGTGGCGGGGAGTCTAGTTCAGCTGACCTGGTCTTGACTGAATTCTGGACTGATGAGGCAACTCCTGGGCTCCATCTGGGGTTCAGCTAGTCAGACTCCCTTTGCCATGGAAATCAGAACTGGGAAAGAACAGGCTTCTCTGTTCTAGAAAGCAAGGCGTCTCAGAGCAGTGCTCAGACTCGGGGGGATGGGGGGCGCTGGCCAAGCACTGAGAGGCGGCCGGGTTTGGGGGGAATCCTGATGATCTCCCTGCTTGGCCAAGGTATGGACTTGAGCTTTATGTCTTTAGATCTGTCCAGTTCTGGCTTGGACCCTCTCAACGCCACTGCCTCAGCTGGGCTGTCCTCTATATGGTCCCGAGAAGCTAGAGGGCTCCATCAACATGGCCCTGACGTGTGGGCACACGGCTCACAGCCTTCCTGGGCTCCACTGCCCAGCTGGGTGCCCAAGTGCAATATGACGTGGCGTCACCTGCCCCAACTCTCCCATCAGGCTGTGTACTCCAGCGGCTACCTCTGCATTCTTATTCCCCGTGCCCCCCAGTCCCTGCCTAGCGAAAGGCTCCTCCGCTTGCCTCACTGCCTCCTCTGGGGAGTCCACTGGGGAGGCCCTGCTCCATCCCCAGAGCTGGCAGTTCCATCAGCTAGATGAACTCAGGGTCCTGCAGTCACCAACAGGGCCCAGGCTCCCTGCCTGAGTCCTCTGGGGAAAGGATATCTGCCGTCCGTGTTTGTCCACCGACAGGGGCCGGCGGTGCGGGGAGCCGAGCCGGCCGCGCTCCCGGTACACTCTGTCCACCAGCCCATGGTGCCGGGTGGTCCGACTGGTGTCCAGGCCTGAGGACTGGAAGGGTGTCTGGATGTGGGGACAGGGCCAGGGAGGGGAGGAGAAGAAATGGGAAAAAACAAGAGAGAAACCCACAAAATGGTTATCAGCTGTGGCCTGCCCCCCAAGATCTGACCTTAGGGTCCCCCACTCCCAAGACACCCTTGGCCACCACCCTGCAGCCCAGACAGGCTTCCTCCTTCAGCTGGCCCCTGGCCTCCGAGCACTGCGGTGGTTGGGGCGAGCTGGGGACCCCGGGCGACAGGCGTGCAGTGTGGCCAGCATGCACGGGCCAGGCAGAATGGTACAAGCTCAGGGCTGGTGCTGGCTGGGGTGCCAGGGGTGCAGACAGCCGAGCACCCCCCAGCCTCACCAGGTACAGACAGGCTTCTGCCTTCTCTCTCGGGCCTGGCCGGCCTCCTCTCCCCACCTACGTCATTCCTGGAGGGGCTGCCAAGAGACAGCCCGGGGTTTCCAGCTGAGGACATTGAGGGGCCCACCTGGCCAAGTGCTGACTCCCCAGAGGCTCCTTGTTGAGCCCCAGGCTGGTCTTGACTAAGATGTGGCCCACGGCACCCTCCCCACCACATCCCAGAGTCACGTGCAGGCACATTTTGGAGCCCTTGGCCCATGGCGTGGCAGGACAGGGCTTCCTTCCAGCACCTGGGGCTGGCATGAGGCCCCCGGCCAGGCCCTGCTCCCTCTCCTGGCTCCATGCTTCTGAGGCCCCCAGGAGCCTGCTCTCTGCTGTCCCTGGCGCCAGGGGGCTCCTCGCCATCTGAATGGGGTGAGACTGACAGCCTTAGCCAGCTCTGGATGCAGCCTGTCCTGCTGCCCAGCCATCTGGTCCTCGGGCCCTTCTGTCTTCTCTGGGCAGCCAGGCAAAAAGCAATTTTCCTCCAGAAGATTGCCATGGCTGGAATCCTGCTCTTCCCACCCACACCAAATGCCTCAGCTGGTGTTCAGGGCTGACTGCTCTCCCAGGGTCGGGGACACCTCTCTCTCTGACTCAGCAAGGACCCTGCTGGTTTAGGGCCAGAAGACAGCCATGACTGAGAGAGGGAGGGAACCTCACAATCCGGCAGGGACACCAGAGGGCAGGGGCCGCTAACCTCCTCCCCAAGATGCCTGGAAGGCGGAGGGAAAACTGAGGCGGCTGAAGCAGAGTCAGAGACAGAGAGCAGCTTGCAGGCCACACCTTGGACCCGCGCACACGCACACGCACACGCGTACGCCTGGCACGGGACAACCATGCAGCGTGGGCGCACATGCTCAGACCCCCAGGCAGGGTCTCTCCACGCAATCGCACACACATCCCCAGACGGGGGGTGTAGATTGAATCCGTTTCCATTTGGTGGACAGGACACCTCCCACCAGGCCATAGGGGCAGCCACGCTGGGGACACCAAAGGCCTCAGCCCAGGGGCTCATTTACCAGAGAGACAGGAGCCGCTGCCAAGGCCTCCCCCAGAAATCCGCTGGGCTGGAAATGCAAAGAACCAAAACTCTGAGATGCTCTGGCCTCACCTGGTCCCCCAGGACCCTGACAGGCCCCTGCACTCTCAGCCCCAGGAGCTCCGTGCCAGCCCAGGCAGGGCAAGCTTGGAGTGCCCAAACAGTCTCCTCGAAGGAGAAGGGGACAGGAAGACCAGGCAACGGGAGAGCTGGGGAGGGCGGGAGGGGGAGAACCCCAACTCAGAAGTGCCCTGACAAAGAGGTTGGCTTTTGGTCACTGCGACGGCCCCAAGCATCTGCTCCCATGAGAAGGCTGTCTAAGGAGGGCCATGGCCCAGGCTCCCAGAGCTGACCCGGGTGGACCCTGGCTGGTGGCCGGCTGCATCGCAGCAGTAGCATCACGGGAGGAATAGGAGTTGGGGAGTGACTCAGGTGGCGGGTGGGGAATGAGCTCCCTGAGGAACAGGCCCGGCGCCACCTGGCCTATCAGCATGTGGACAGATGTGGCTGTTTCTGGGGCCCTGGCCCAGCAATGGGGCAGAAGTGTGGCCGTCCGTGGACCTGTCCCTGCAGAGCCAACACGGTGCTGGGGGTGGCCCACCAATCAGCCCCAGCTCCCCAGCCCACCTTGCCACCTGCAAACCAGGGTCGGGCACAGCCCAGGGGAAGAGGATGGCCCTGCGCCCAGGCGGTGGGCCTTATCTCTTGTTATTTATGATAAGGACGTGCACGGCGGCCCCGCGGCCTGCAGGAGCTGCACTGTGTGGGTCTCTGCCAAGAAACGTTTGCAGACAAGTGGGGTCAGGCTGAGGGGCCTCCTTCTGAGAACCGCTGGGCTTGCGGATTAGTGCGGCTGACGGAGCCAAGCCCCAGAGGCCCCAAGCGGTTCCCGCTGCCGCACAGCCGGCCAACAGGTGTAGCGGCTGCCGAAACACTTGTGGCCAGACTGGGGCCTTGCTGCAGGGTCTGCTGACAGGGGACTAGCGGGGGGGAGTGGGGGAGCGATCTGGGCGAGGCCTGGCCAAGCCATCCCATCCCAGGAGCAGGAAAGGAGTAGGCGGGGGTGGAGGGGAGGGTTGCGGCAATTGTCTGCTGACCCTAGCTGTCCACAGCAGCCGTCACACACACACGCCTGCCCAGAGTGGATGCAGCCCAGGTGGGAGGCTAGAGGAAGCTCCCTGAGAGAGGCAGTGGGGGAAGGGGCTTTACCTGGAAAGGCAGATCCACGGTGCCACTTCCGATCTGGTTCACATTGGGTAGGGAACCGCCGTAATACTGGCCGCGGCTTGGGCCCAGTTGTAGATACTGCGACTTCTGGAGCTGGAGCTGCAAGAGAAACTGGCAGCTACGGCAGCGGTTCAGGGGTCCTCCCAAGCACAAACTGCACAGTGCAGCCCCCAAGGGCCCAAGCAGTGGGGTCAGTGGTACCAGTCGCAAAAGGTGTGAGACCCCGTGATTACTCAGATTCTACAAGGAGCTGGAGTCTCATCACCCAAAACAGCAAAATCAAGGTGCCCTGGCAGGCCCTCCCGAGGACTCCGTGAACTTGGGGGGGCTTCCTTGCTGGCTGACATGTTTGTGAATGAGCAAGAGTATGGCGCAGGCCTGGAGCCTGCAGCCTGAGGAGGCGGCCCCTCACCCACCCAGGGGAGCCGTTTCTCATTGCAGCCAAAGGCTGCGTTCCAGCATGAGGGCCAGAGGCTGCGAATTGACGCCCGGACACAAGAGAAATCTTCTTTCCAATGGCCTGAATTGGAGGGGCTGGCTCAGCAGAGTAGCGCTGGCTTTCAAAGCGCAGGATGTGGATTTCTCCGGCAGCACACACAGGATGAGCAGGTCTGCCAGACCCCACCTGAGTTCAAGGGTCCTGCCCATGGCCCCAAACTCCTACCTGTTCCCCCACCACACAATAATGCCCTGGGCCCAGTGGATGGCCCTCATCCGGGCTGGCCGTATCCCTCATAGTCCTCCACCCATCACTTAAATAGGGACTCTTCCTGCCGGGGCAGGCCTCAGAAGCAGGAGCCTGGGGCTCTGTGACTGGCCACGGCTGCCTCATACCTGGCCTGGGATCTGTCTCTTCTCTCTCAAACAGCCAATTCCACTTTTTGGGAACAACGGCAGATGCCCTGACCCGTGCAGCACCACCCATAGTCCGTCACACCACTGTGGGAGGCAGGCGTCCTGACAGGGGTGGTGACCGGGCATGAGGGGAGGGGTGGCGTCCGCTCCCAGGGCTGGGGTGGTTGCTAGGGTCGGCGCTGTGTACACAACAAGGCCGCTCACGTTCCCTCACAAACAGCTCCTGGCAGCTTCCGCCAGCTGGCCGCCCATACCGCCTGTTCCCTCAAGCCGGCCCAGCTTCCTGGGGGGCCTCGGACACCGGAGGGGAAGTGAAGCCAGAGAACTGGCCGCCTGCCCACCGGGCGGAGCACCTCACCCAGGTAAACAGCTGTTTCCTGAGAGCTATGTGGAGCTGGGAGGGAGGTGGACCTTGATCCATTCCTTCCCGAGTGGTTCTCAGCATCTTCAGAGTCCAACCCAGGGTCTGTCTCTGACACGAATACTCCGCTGTGCCCCCCCCCCAGTCAGGAGGGACAAAACAGGCCAGGGCCCCCACCTCTGCCTGGACCCCAGACCCACCCCATGCCCTCTTTGTGCGTGAGCCACGTGGCAGGAATAGGTACTGCTTCTACCTCTCAGGTACCACGTGGCTCTAGAGGGCCACAGCCCCTTTCTGGCCCTCGGTTTTCACTGGCCCTCAGTTTCCCCTCCCATTTCCTTGCCCCACTCCTGGGACCCTCGTTTCCAGGCAGGGCCCCCCACCCCGACACATCCTATTCTAAGCCCTGTCATACATGAAGTCCTTTGCCCCAGTCCCCACCTGACACCTACTCCCCTGCGGAGCCCCGAGTAAATGGGGGCTTCCCTGGTCTCCCTCGGCCCCGCCCTGCTGACAGGACCCTGCAGGGGTGGGGTGGCCTGGCATAGCGCACGTCCCCAGCATGTCAGTGCCCAAGCTCCTGCTGGGCACATCCCCCCATCCTGACAGCATCCACGGGGCTGGGAGGGAGGAGTGGGGACTACAAGGCCAGGGAACGGTGGCCCTGGGAAGACGTGGTGTGATAGACACAGCCACTACTTCAGAGCAGCCCCCAGTTCTCAAGGACCCCAGCACGGGATGCGGTAACACCCTCACCCACCAGCCCCTCCCTGGCCTTACTCTCTAGAGGAGCCAGCCTTGGTCAGGCCAGTCAGCAATTGCCATGGCAACTGGCTGGCCTTCTAATGAGATTAAGGGGACCAGACGTGCTGAAGGCTGAGCTCTGTCCTGCAAAGCCAGGTCAGGCCAGGGGCCAGGAAGAAGCCCAGTGACTCAGGAGGGCCTTAGTTTCCCCCTCTCACCTTAGTTTCCCCCTCTCACCATGAAGGCCGCTTGGTCTGGCCCTCTGTTCTCCCTGACCACTGGGCTCCACCAGCTGAGAGGGTCCCTGTCCTAAGCCCTTTGCACTGCTGCCCCCTCCTCCAGGAGGCTCTGCACGCTGGGCTAGCCCAGCACTGCGCACCTCACCCCTTTGGAGTCACCTCCTCCGCAGCTCACTGTCCAAAACCACTCAACCGAGATCTGCCTGTCTTCTCCTGTCAGACTGCTGGCCCCACGAGGACTGTGGCACAATGGAAGAGCTTGGCACACACGGGTAACAAGTGACGAGTGACATGTAAGCGCAGGAACAAGAACTGGATGCACTCAGGACCCCAGACAGGGACATTTCTCCAGTGCCCACATGGGACCCCTGCCCCTGACCTAAGGGAAACTGAGGCCCCGTGAACACCCCGTGAACGGACAGCTATCCAAGTACAGAAGCAACATGTGTCCAGCCTGGGGCTCAACCTGAGAACCACCCATGAGAGGGAGGCAGAGAGCACAGGCTGCCCCCTCGCCAGCTTGAGCACACAATGCTTCCGGGACCAAGCACTGCTTGGGACATGAGCCCCCTTGGGGGTTTCCCTGGGAGGGAGAGGCTGGGGATTCGCTGGGGTCTTCAATTGTTCCAGCAGCTACGGGGGTATGTACAGGGAGCCCCCAAGAACCCCTGAAAGGATCTAATACTAAGTCTTGTGGAGCTGCCGTGGGTTTTCCAAGGCCACTCTCTCTGGGCATGCGTCCAGTTTGGCTGAGTCCCTCCAGATTCCCATCCAGGCTTGGCTCCAAGAGGACCCCTCGGTCTCAGCTCAGGCAGCAGATGGTGAGTCCGAGGGCACACAGCCCCTCCTGGGCTCCATTTCCCATACCGGGCCCCCTGCATTACTCAGTTGAAGTGACATGTGCATGACTGTGGACATTTAACTGAGGCCACGGAGGACAGCACTGACTACCCTGGGCAGAGTCATTCCAGGGACAAGAGGACCATGGCCATCAGCTCCGACTGGGGACTCCCCAACCCCCACCCATGGCTGCGACAGACAGCAGTGACAACCCATGCCACGTGTCCATGGACCATGCTGTCTTTCCTCACGCCTCCCCTACCCACTCTGGAAAAGACTGGAAACCCAGGCTTTGGGGGAGATGGCTGTGCCTGAAGGTGTCAGCTGGGAATGGCTTTTCTCTCTTTTAAAACTTGTCTTTTTTATCGAAGCAAAATTCACGTAATATAAAACGAACCATTGTAACATGTACAGGTCAGTGGAATCTACTAGTACATTCACAATGTTGTGCAATCATCACCTCCATCTAGTGCCAGAACATTTCTGTCGCCCCACAGGGAAAGCCCGTCCCCATGAGCAGATACTCTCTCCATCTTGCTTCTCCAGCCCGGCAGCCACTCATCTCCTTTGTCTCTATGGATTTGCCTGTTCTGCACATTTCAGACAGATGCAGGCACATACTCTCTGGCCTTTTTTGTCTGGCTTCTTTCACTGAGTGTCATGTTTCCGTGCTTCACTCCTTTTCAGGGCTGAATAATGTTCCACCGTGTGAATGGACCACGGAGTATTTATCCTTCATCTACTGATGGGACACTTGGGTTGTTTCCACCTCTTTGGCAATTGTGAACAGTAATGCTGTGGCTACAGGTGTACAAATCCCCGTGTGCAAATCTCTAGGTATGTCCCTAGGAGTGGAATGACCAGGTCATGTAACTTTACATTTAATTTTTTAAGGAATAGCCATACTCTTCCACAGCGGGCTGCACCATTTTATATTCCTACCGACAATACACGAGGGGTCCCATTTTCCCACATTCTCGCCCTCACTTGTTGGGTGCTGTTGTTTGATAGTAGCCATCCTGACGGGTGTGACCTGATCTCTCCTTATTTGCATTTTTCCCTGGCGACTAGTGATGGTAAGCACACTTTCATGGCTTCTTGGCCATTTGTGTATCATCTTTGGAGATGTGTCAGTGAAGTCCTCTGCGCATTTTTAAACTGGGTTGTCTGTCTTCTTTGTTGAGTCGTAAGAGTTCCTTATACAGTCTGGATGTTAATCACTTACTTATCAGCTATACGGTTTGCAAATATTTTCTCCCATTCTATGGGTTTTTATTTTCCCAATAGTCTCTGATGCACAAAGATTTGTAATGTGGATAGAGTCCAATTAATCTATTTTTCTTTTGTTGCTTGTGCTTTTAGCGCCTTATCTAAAAATCCATTGCCTAATCCAAGGCCAGGAAGAGTTACACCTAGGCTTCCTTCGGGGAGTTTTATCAATTTAGCTCCTCTGTTTAGATCTTTGGTCAGTTTTAAGTTAATTCTTATTAACATTGTTGCTGCTCCGGTCCTACCCCACGACCAGCCCCCCACACCGACGGAGGGCTCCACGGTGAGGGGAGCTCGGCTAAACCCCGGAAGCACGCTAGGGACACCGGAGCTTCTCATGACACAGCTGCCGAGCAAGGGAGGGAATAATGAATGAATGAGGGAATGAATGAAAGCGTCACAGGCGTGTGGCCGAGCACGGATTCCAGACTGAGTCACCCGGCCCCCCAGCTGACTGAGACACTCCCCAGCTGCCTCCTAGCTCGTTCCCAAAGTGTAAATACAGAACCAGATACACAAACACTGAGCGCGCCTTGGAATGCCTTTAATCAGGATCTGTGCTCGCTGCCAAGTTCCCGGCCCCGGCGGAATCAGAGGGTCTGCTGGGAGCACGTTTGTTTCCCTGTTGGTGCAGTTGTTGAGCACAAACCTTCTGGCTGGTATGTGTAAAGGGTCCCTCGGGGTCTGAGCGCAACACAGCTGGCTCACGGGGGCCTCTCTCCTGGAGAATGAGACCCCGGCCCTGCCAGCCAGCCAGACGCCCACCCTGAGTGGGGCCTCGCAGCAGCTCTGAGGGGGGAGACACGGCTTCACCTCTGCTTTACAAGTGGGGAAACTGAGGCACTGAGGCGAGACAGACTTGCCCTGAGGTCACCCAGGGATGGGAGGGGCCTTTTCTTGGCCAGACCCAACTTCCACTGGTAGCCCACAAGGCCCTTGCACCCACCCCACCCTTTTCCGGAACCTTCCATGGAGCTCCTCATCACTTGGGGTTCTGCTCATAGACTGCCTCCTCAGGAGGCCCTCCCTGAACCCTCCTTCCAAAATAGCGCTGTCTTAGCTCAGGATGCCGGAACAAAGTACCACAGACTGGGCGGCTTAAACAATAGACTTATTTCTCTTGGTTCTAGAGTCTGGGAGTCTGAGACCAGGGTGTTCGGCAGGGTGAGGTTCAGGTAAGGTTGCAGATGGCCGCCTTCTCGCCATGTCCTCACGTGGCCTTTCCTTGAGTGTGTGCAGAAAAAGCTCTCTCCTCTTCCTCTTCTCATCAAGGCTCCTGTGCTATCAGATCAGGACCCTCCCCCCACATAACCTCATTTCACCGTAATCACCTCCTCACAGGCCGCACCTCCACATACAGTCACAATGGGGGACTCCACATGTGAATTTAGGGGATACAATTCAGTTTACGGCACCCTCTCTGGGATATGTTGCCTGCCTGTGTCTGTCCAGTGGGCCAGCACAACCTGACGACCAGGGCAATGCTCATCGGGCCTCTGAGTGCACCTCTGGCACCAGTGCCCACCCCTGGAATTGACCATCCAGAGCTGTACCTAGAATTGGGAAGCTCAGAGTCGCATCACCGCCAGCCAGGACCAGGGACCCCTGGACTCACCCAGCAGGAGCCTGTGGGGAGGGGCTTTCTCTGGGCTTGGCCCTGGAGAGCCTGGGACTCAGTAAGGTGGGTGTGACAAGTGGTATGTGCTCCCCCGGGGCTTCTGGGCAGCCAAGACAAGATGGGGAGAAATCGTGGGCAGCATTTCCAGAATTAGTTCCCCAAATGTAAAGGGAGGAACCTACTCACTGGGGTCATGGGGCTGGGGGATGGGTGGGAGCTCCTGGAAAGCATCGCAGGCACTGCAAGGACAGAGCTTGCATAACTGTGCTGGTCTGACGAATGTCCCCCAAAATCCATGCCCACTCAGAACCTCAAAATGTGAACTTATGTGAAAATGTTTCTGCAGATGTAATTAGTTAAGGCTCTGGAAATGAGGTCATCCTGGATTTATGGACGTCCCCAAATCCAATGACTAGTGTCCTTATAAGAAGAGGACAGAGATAGACAGGGATGAAGGCAGAGATCAGGTGACGCAGTCACAAGACAAGGAGACCCAAGGGTGGCTAACAGCCCTCAGAAGCGAGGCGGGAGGCTGGGGACTAATTCTACCTCAGGGCCCCGGGAAGGACCCAACCCTGCCCACAGCCTGATCTCGTACTTCTGGTCTCCAGAACTGAGAGGGAAGAAATTTCTGTTGTTTTAAGACCCTGAGACTGGACAGTTGGGAACAGCTAACAACAGGGACCCTCAAGCCGACAGTCCAGGATGAAGAATGAGCTAGTAAGAGTCCAGGCATAAGTAGAGGCCCAGGAAAGAGGGAGGATGAGGCCAGGCCAGCTCTGATGGGCGATCACTGCAGAGTAGCAGGGAGGACGATGCTGGAGTCCAGACCAGGAATTGAACACCCAACCAGAGATCCAAGGGCTGGTGACCCCGCAGGGGACTCGCCAGGTGGGGCAGGAAGGTGGTGGTCTCGGTACACTAGGAGCCGCCAA
This sequence comes from Rhinolophus hipposideros, assembly GCF_964194185.1. Lineage (NCBI taxonomy): Eukaryota > Metazoa > Chordata > Mammalia > Chiroptera > Rhinolophidae > Rhinolophus > Rhinolophus hipposideros. The sequence goes on along the minus strand of NC_138062.1, from coordinate 50,357,200 downwards.
AGGGCCTGTCCCCAAGACAAGTCTCCCTGAAGGTCCAGGGGGACCCCCTCCCCAATCCTACACCATCCCCACCCTAAGGTTCTGAATACACTGGGTGGAGCAACGGGAATATGGGGCCTCACTGGGCATGGAGCTCAGCCTGGCTGCGCACCTCCTTCTGGCCTGTCTCAGGGCACTGCACCCACAAGGCTGTGAGTGGCGCAACTTCCCCCTATCCCCTCATCCACACGCTGACCTTGGGGCCACAACATGTCACTGTCGGGTCCTCAGGAGACTATGCGGCAGGCCAGGAGGGTCCAGTGTTCGTTCCCCCACCCCTGTCCTGCACAAGCCCTGCAGGTATGAGAGAGGTGTGAGGGACCCCAAGTGGGAAGCAGGGGCCATGCTTTGCAGGGTCCACATGTGGCCTGAAGGCAAAGCCCAGAGACACCAGCAGGGCCAACTGGAGGCGCAGGCCACCTTCTCGCATCACTTGGTGGAGGTCGTAGACAGCCTTGGACTGATAGGTGGCTTTTTATATTTCAGCTCTCTGCGACCCCTGGTTCCACGTCCTGGCGTCCAAGGGAGACAACGCTGGCCACCCGGAATAGCACCGCGTGCCCGGCACATGGGCACCGCCCTTACTCCGTCTGCCTGAGCGCCAGGTTCCCGCAGCAGGGCTGCGCGTGCTCACTGCGGCCCAGTGTCACCAAGGCGGGCGGCCGACCCAGCACGATTGTCCAAATGACCACAGGCACCCCATTTCCTCTGAGACCTCAGGAAGCTCTCCTGGCCTCCTCAGGGGCTGCTGGCCCTGGCCTTGCGAGAGGTGCTGGGGAGGCCATGGGGCTGGAGGGCTTGCGGCCAGAGGGGCTTCTAAGAATGAGGCAAACAGAATCGAGTGAACTTCTAAAGAAGCTCAGACTTAAAGAAGGAACTTGGAGCTGCTTGTTTATACTACAACTACAGTCTCACGTTACTTGGCTTGGGGAGCTGGTAAGATTGAGACCTCTGATATTTTAAAGTCCAAACCCCTTGGACACTGCAGCTCACAATTTATTCTGTGTGGTTAATTAAGCTGAGGAAGCCTGGGACTAAAGTTTGGAACAAGGTTAATCAAGCTCCTTGCCTAGAAACAAAAAGAAACAAAAAGAAGTGATGGGGGGCAGAACCGTGCAGTCCCAACCCCTGGGTAGCCTCGAGGGTAGCGGGGCACTGGGGGAGAAGTGCTTCTCCAGCAACAGGGGGACCCTGACCCTGGAGCCCCTCTGTTCACCCCCCACTCTTCAGTACTGTGTGAGTATCCTGGGGCGATCAGAACAAACGACCACAAACCAGGGGGCTTAAAACAACAGAAATTTATTCTCTCACAGATTTGGGGGGCAGAAGTCTGAGGCCAGGGCGTGGGCAGGGCTGGTTCCTCTGGAGGTTCTGAGTGTGTCCCAGGCGTCTCTATCGGCTTCTGGTGGCTGCCAGCAGTCAGTCCGTGGTGTCCTGGGCTTGTAAACACATCACTGCCATCTCTGCCTATCTTCACTTGGCCTTCTCCTTGTGTGTCTCTGCTGTCTTCTTGTCAGGACACTAGGCCCTGGACCTAAGGCCCACCCTCCCACGGAATGACTACATGCTGACTTGATGACATCTGCAAAGACCCTATTTCCAAAGTCCCATTCGTAAGTACTGGCTGGACATGAATTGAGGGGTGGGGGGGCACTCTTCAACCCACCACGGTCACCCAATCCTGTGTCACTTCAAGTCCCACGCTAAGCACGGTCCTGCGGTGGCAACACCCCCAAACTCTAGTCCCAGCCTTCTCCCGGGCCCACCAGGCGGCGCTCTCCCCTCCCAAGCCTGTTTCCTCCGCTGTCACCCAGGGGCTGCGGGGTGATGCCTGGCCAGCACGTGGCCCTGCCCAGCATGCGTCAGCCTCGGCGGAAATGACCAGGACGCTAAGAGGCAGGTGGCCCACAGCATCCTCAGCACCACTGGACAATGTCCTTTGGGAGCCTGCCCTCTGCCCTGGTAATCCCACTTCTGGGAAACTCTCCTGAGGGAGACCGTCCAACACGCAGATGTATGTACCCAGACGTTCCTGCCTCATCAGGCAGCAGAGCGAGGAGCTGGAACCACTGCAGTGATCAGCCCCGGGTGGGGCCTCGGCTCCCGGAAGAGTGAGGCCGCCGCACACACGGTGGGCGGTGGGTGGAGGGAAGCTGCCCCACTGCGATTTCTGGACCACCTCCAAGATGGGTCTGTGCGGGCCGAGGCAGATCTCGGATAAGGCTGGGCTGCCCCTTTCTCCTGACGCCCCAAGTGGAGCTGGGCACTGGAATATGCGGGGGGGGCGGGACAGCGGGCGGGACAGACATTCTTTGGAACATAAGGGCCACATTACTGGGCTGACCAAGCTGCCTGGGCTCAGGGCTGAAACCAGACCCCCTGGTTTGTCCTCTCCAGGAGAGAGACCAATGTGAACCCCACAGCAGGCCATCCTGATGATGTGTACAGCGAGGGGTTCTGTGAGGATGGGGGACTCCCTGGAGGCCACGGAGAGGGACCCCAAGTGGAGAGAACTGGGGAAGGAGGGCAAGGCCTGAAGTGCAGAAGCCCCGCAGAGGTCAGAGAGGAGGGGCCTGGGGAGTGGGAGCTCACATACGGACAGTGGGTCACAGACGTCTGCCTGACACACTCAAGGGCATGGAGGGGCACCCCAGCTCTGGGTGGGCCCTCCAGAAGTGGGAGGTGGGCAGCAGCGACAGGGAGGGTGTGTCCGAGTGTTCTGTGCATGGGGAGAGGGCGAAACCTCAGAAACTTGTCATTGCTGCGCCTTCACTGAACGCACCCTCGGTGCACACATGGCTTCTCGGGCGTGTGAGATGGCGTGTGAGCACACGTCGACTTGGAGCCGAGGGAAAGCATCCTTTGCAGTTGCATTTTAAATCTCATCACAGTTGGGTAACAAACCACCAGCGAGGACGCCAGCCACGAGAAAGGGGAGGGCTGCCTCCCTCCCAGTAAGAGGCCCCTCAGCCAGGCCAGGAAGAGGTACCAGACTCTGCTTCTGGGAAGTTCTCCCGGCTTCCCTCGGCCCAGTCGCCTGGAGAACATCGGCCAAGTTTCTGACACCCGCCGGCCTCTGGGACCCGGGCACCGCACAGTGATTGCTCTGCCAGCCGCTGCCTCGGGCCAATGCCACACAAATGACTGAGGACCACGGCGCCCACAGGATGACACCCAGCCTTGCTTGGGTTCTGTGTTGAAACCACCTCCCAAGAGCAACTCCTTCAACACTAGCCACCCCCTCCCCGGATGGCAGGGGCCCCGGGAAGATAAGACAAAAGTGAGATGCCCTCATTACATCAAACCCAAAATAGCTTTTATGCTCCATTTTTTAGACATAGTTACATAATAACCCTGAAAGCAGTTTCGTAGTCAGGAAAGTAGGGTCCTGGGCCTGCCTGCCCCTGTCCTGAGCCCCCAAGACCCCACTGGGGCCTTGGATGGCAGCTGCCGCAGGCCTGGGGACGGGGCAGGTGGGCCCTCAGACTGCCTGGCTACCCTCAAACAACACTCTTAACCGGCGAGATGGGCCCTACATGGACCGTGGACATTTCCCCAGACATTTGCTCGCTGTGAAGGAACTGTTCCCAGCCAGAAGAGAAAGCAAGGACAGGGCCCCGAAAGGGGAATGCCATGGGCGTGTGGGGACGAGACCAATGACAGCACGGGTGGCTGGGCAGGTGGACACTGTGGGGAGACCACAGGGGGCCAGGACGGGCTGGAGGAGGGCCTGAGTGCAGCACCAAGGAGCGGAAGGGCAGGCAGGGGAGTGTCAGCCTCTGCACGGGCCCCCCTTTTCCCTCTCCCCCTTGTCGCTTCTGTGATCCAGTCCCAGAAGCTCAACCTGCAGGGCCCTGGTCCCAGCCTGTCACCTCACAGAGACGCCACTATACCCTCCCCCCCCCCATCTCCCTGTCCGAAGCCCTCTCTGCACACGGCTGCCAAGAGCTCCTTCCCCTCCTTTTCATGAAGTTCAATTCATGTCACGCTCCTATTTGACATCAGGAGAGTGACAGTTCCTGAACAAGTTAAACAGTTACCACAGGACACAGCAAGTCTACTCCTCAGATACACAGCCCATGGGATGAAGGCCTACGTCCACACCAACACTTGCACGTTTGTGTGCACAGCAGCCAAAAAAGTGGAAACAACCCAAATGTCCCTCGATGGACGAAGGATCAACACAGTGTGGTCCAGCCACACAATGAAGTATTACTCAGCCATGAAAGTAATGAGACTGCGACCCACGCTCCCCATGGATGAACCTCGGCAACATGAAGCTCATGAAAGAAGCCAGACACAAAAGCCCACATGGTGTGTGATTCATCCCACTGATATGAAATGCCCAGGACAGGCAAATCCACAGAGACAGGAAGCAGCTGAGTGGTTGCCAGGGGCCGGGGAAGGGGGTGGGGAGTGCCTGCTCACGGCACAAAGTCTCTTTTTGGGGAGATGGAAATGTTCTCGAACTAGATAGAGGTGATGCTTGTACAACACTGGGAATGTGCTACATATCACTGAAAAGTGCACTTTAAAACGATCAATTTATCTTTTATAAATTTTACACAGTAAAAAAAAAAATCTAATGAAAAGTATCTCGGAGGTTCTGGCCGAGGGCCAAGTGCACTGAGTGCGGAGGGGAGAGGTGAGTGGGCCCAGGGCACCCCTTCCCAAGGCCCCACAGGCGGGACAGCAGCGCGGGTGGGCGACGGTTACCCTCAGAACAGTGTCCTCTAACTGGGAAGCCACCACGGTGCCACAGGTGTCCACAGAAGTACAGGAACTGCCGACTGGAGCTCCTCAGCAACATGGCTTCTCAGCCATCGCGTGTCCCCCCGCGAGGCAACCCAGGGTGGACGGACCGGGCCAGCACGCATCCCAAGGGTGGCCCAGCTGTCTTTCCACTGTGACCCAGAGAGCCTGGCTTCCAGGGGCCCACGTCAAAGCCTACGACCTGGCAGGCGGGAGCGCGGTGGCCACAGCTGCAGCCGTCCCGAGGCCTGAGAGCGTTTCAAACAATGCGAACTGATGGCCAACTTTAAAATGTTCTTTTCTGAAATTAACTTAAACACCAGAATTGCTGGCTTCTCCTGAAACACTAGAAGTGCCAACAACTTGGGGCCTGGACTCCTGGCTGGCAACTTTTTATCAGCCAGTGCAGGGCCATGGCTCCCCTGCCCCCCAGGCATGGATGGGGATGGCAGGGGTCCCCTCAGACCCCAAGCTCAAGCCTGGGCTTGGAGAGGGTCGGCGTGCCCTGACATCATCCAGCTGACTACAGACCCAGGGCTGCCAAGCTCAGCTCGTCCCCGCTGCCCCTCACTCCAGCTCGGCAGCTGTGCAGCCTGACCAGAGGCCTGGAAGGATGAAGGCTCTACCCCACCCCCAGAAGCACGCCAACTGGGACAGGAAGGTGTAGAGCTAGCAGGCTGCATGTAGGCCAAGCAAAGTCCGGAATGCAGGTCTCACCCTGAGCCAAAACCCCAAAGAAATCCACTGCTGCCTATCCAGCATTTAACCATTAGCAGCCCCGGCCAGAGGAGACACCCCAACATGGAAAGGCCTGCAAAGTCCTGGGGAGGAGACAATGGCAAAGGCAGAGGGGTCAGCAGACAGGCTGGGGTCTCCTAGTAGGAAGCAGACTACACTACACCCCCACCGAGCCCCTGCAGGAGGGAATTGCTCAACACAGCCCAGAAGCCCAGCTGCTCACAATGGCTCCTGTCTTCGCCCTCAGCAGTCCCAGAAAAATCCTGCATGTCTGGCTCAGCCAGCCGAGCCCCTCCAGGGATGGTCCACTGGGCACTGCCCAGAAGAGCAGGACAGGAGGCCCGGGTGGGTACAGAGACACAAGGAGCCCTTCACCAGAGGCAGAAGGCAGCAGGGGAAGCCAGCAGGGCCGCACTGGCTAGGACAAGCTCTGCCAGCTCATGTGCTCGCCCATAGCATAAACAGGTACCGTTGCTCCAGGCTCCAGGATGGGCAGCTAACGAAGGTAAGAAGGCTGAGGATTCCTGAGTGAGAGGCTGTGCAGAAAACAAGCAAGAAGTGGGGAGCGTGAGGGGGGGCAGATGGCCAAGGAGGTGACACTGCAACTGGGAAAGCACTCCAGGCGGGAGGCCCAGCAAGTGCAAAGGCCCTGGGGTCAGAGTGAGCGTGCTGCGGGGACGACCAGCACGAAGGGGGACAGGGGGGCCAGGCCAGGCCATCCCCCAGTAACCAGTACGTGATGAGGGGAGAGGAGGACTCAGAGCCTCGCGGGACCTCACTCTGAGCGTGATGAGAAGCCCCTGGAAGGATTTAAGCTGTAAGTGACCTGAGCCAGCTTCCCTTTTCCTCCCACAGTGGGAGGAGCTGGACTGAGGGGCCAGCAGGGTGGCAGGCAATGGGCAAGCAGAGGGTCCATCCGTGGCAGGTGGGGACGAGACCCCTGAACCCAGTGCATTCAAGGATGGGGCCCGATGCAACACGTAGGTGGCTCAGTGGCCGTCCAGGCACAAGTAAGAACCACCCAGGGCAGACGCAACCTGGAGACTTCACCTGTGTCCCGGGCCTGGCACTCCTAGGTTACGAACACTCTGGGTACACTTACAGCACTCACCAGCTCACCCCAATTCCTGCCCATGGCCTCACGTGGACAGAGCCCCTAGCAGGCCCCCAGGCCCGTTCTGTGTGTCCCCCTCTCGTCCCCCTGTACGCACTGGACATCCCTCCTCCCAGCGTCTCCCGCCTCCGCGTCCAGTCCCTCCCTGGATGAGTCTGAAAGGTGCCGCAGCCGTCTGGGCTCCTTGGCCCCACCGGTCCCTTCACCAGCGGCTGTGTCCCCTCTGTGGGATTCCTACCGCCACCTTCAGAAAGAAATGCAGTATACCCACAGGAACACAAGGACACGCAGGGTTTCCCAGGATGCTGTGCCCTTGGGCATCGCTTTCTCAGTGCGTCACTCCCAGGCCAAGCCTTGGCAGTTGCGGTGCCCTCCGGGAGGAGGGTGCACTTCCTCCTGCCCCCTGGGCAGACGTCACTCGGCACCACTGGGCTCAGTGTGGACCCCCATGCTCCATCAGCACCCGCGGCTCCAGAAACAGCTGCAGCCCCTGCACTTCCCAGCACCGCGCAGGCTCAGAACAGGCACTGGTCAGACGTGTCAATGGGGCACCTCGCTAGCCTGGCACCCATGGCTGCCCTTGCCAGGGGATCCCCTCCCAGCTCCATGAAACACAGCTCTCTGGGAGGCCCCCAAATGACAAGCGAGCCACCAATCCCCGAGCGCCACCAGCCACCGTGGGAACGCATGCTGATGCACACAGGCCCCTCCTCCAGCCAGCAGCCCCCCCAGGCTCTCGTCCTCCGAACCCTCCACCCCGCAGCACTGGTCCTCCGGGCCCTGGCAGACGGCGCCCCATCTTCTCCATGTCGCAGCCAGAAACCGGGGGATGGCCCATTCCTCCCTCGGGCCTCCCCACTGTGGCTGGCCTAGCAGTCATGTCTCTGCCACAGCTCCTAAGCCCCCCAGACCCATACCTCCCACACCCAGTCCTGTCACCAACTCAAAACGAATCCCGTCTCCTCTTCCCCACCCCCACAGCTGGCTTCAGGGTCACATTCAAACTCCCCAGCTTGGCTCTTGGGGGCCCATCGGAATCTGGCTTCCACCCACCTCCCCCCTTCTCTCCTCTCTTGCCACCTGCCCCCACCCAGATTCACCCTGAACCACAGTCCTGCCCCAGACAATCCCCCTGCAGGCCTCTGTGCTCGCTAGTCCTCTCCTGCCACAGACCCTTCCCCTCCCTACTTACCTCCTGTCCCACCACACAACTCTCCTCCAGGCAGCCCTCTGGGCTTGGCCCCACCCTCCCAGAGCCTCTTCTCTAAGTCAGTAGCTCCTCAGGGACACCAATTAGCAGACATGACTCCCTCTGTAGAGCACCAACTTTGTGCAGGTCCAGTGCTCATGCACTGACACAGTTAACACCAAACTGAGAATTCTGGCCAGTTATGTGCTTGCCCAGGGTCACACATCTGGGAGGCGGAGCGCAGGACTTCATATGATTAAGATGGCAACACGACCCGAAGCTATCTACAGCGTCAATGCAACCCCTATGAAAATCCCAACATTTTTGCAGAAATAGAAAAAAACCACTATAAAATTCATATGGAATCTCAAGGGACCCTGCACAGCCAAGACAAACTTTAAAAAGAAGAACAACGTTGGAAGACTCACACTTCCTGATTTCTAAACTTACTACAAGGCTACAGAAATCAAGACACTGTGGTGCTGGCATAAAGACAGACATATAGACCGGTGGAATGGAACAGGGAGCCCAGAAATCAACCCTTGTGTATATGGCCAAGGGATTTTTGACAAGGGTGCCAAGACCGTTCAATAGGGAAAGGACAGTCTTTTCAACAAATGGTGCTGGGATTACTGGATCTCCACATGAAAAGACTGAAGTTGGACCAATACCTTACACCATATATAAAAATTAACTCAACATGGATCAAAGACCAAAAGCTAAAACTATAAAACTGTAACTAAAATTGTAAAAGCGAAAACTATAAAATACAGAAGAAAACAAAGAAAAGCTTCAGAACATGAGATTTGGCAATGATTTCTTGGCTATGACACCAAAAGCACAGTCAACAAAAGAAAAAATATGTAAATTGGACTTTGTCAAAATTAAAAACATTTGTGTATCAAAGGACACAATCAACAGAGTAAAAAGGTCCCGTTCCCAGGGAACGTGAGAAAATATTTGCAAATCATATATCTGATAAGGGATTAATATCCAGAATACATACAGAACTCCTAAAACTCCACAACAAAAATAAACAACCTGATTCAAAAATGGGCAAAGGACTTGAGTGAACATTTCTCATGTTCATGAAAAGATGCTCAACTTCACTCATTACCAGGGAAATGCAAGTCAACACCGTGAGATACCACCTCACACCCACTAGGATGGCTGTAATAGCAAAAAGCCATAAAATAACAAGTGTTGGCAAGGATGTGGAGGAATTGGAATCCTTGTGAACTATTATTGGTGGGAATGTAAAATGGTGCAGCCACTATGGAAAACAGTATGGAGATTCCTGGAAAAATTAAACATAGAACTACCATATGACCCAGCAATCCCAAATATACCCACCCAAAAATCCCAAAAATCCCAAAAATACCACAAAAAAAAAAAAAAAAAAAAAGAGAAGGGATTCAAACAGATGTTTGTACAACAGTCCCCAACTTAACAATTTTTGACTGACAGTGCAAAAGTAATATCCCCAAAATTACATGATTACACGTAATTACAAAAAAATTACATGAACTATTGAACACTTGATTATAAAATGGGCTTTGTGTTAAATGATTTTGCCCAACAGCAGGCCAATGGAAGTGTTCCGAGGATGTTCAAGGTAGGCTGGGCTCAGCTATGATGTTCGGTAAGTTAGGCGTATTAAATGCATTTTGACTTAGGGTATTTTCAACTTATAATGGGTTTATCAGGATGTAACCCCACTGTAAGTTGAAGAACATTCTGTACACCCATGTTCACAGCAGCGTTATTCACAATAACCAACAGGTAGAAGCAACTTAAGTTTCCATTGTAGGATGAAGAGATAAACAAAATGTGATACATACACGCAATGGAATATTATGTAGGAAATATTCTATATTTCCTTTAAAAAGAAAGGAAATTCTGACACCTGCTACAACACAGATGAACCTTGAGGACATGCTCAGTGAAATAAGCCAGACACAAAAGGACAAATACCGTATGATCTCACTTACATGAGACAGAAACTAGATGGTGGGCGCCAGGGGCTGGGGGAGGGGGATGGGTTAGTGCTTCCTGGGGACGGAGTTCCAGTTTTGCAAGATGAAAAGTTCTGGAGACGGACAGTGGGGATGGCTGTACCTTGTGAATGTACTTAATGCCACTTAAGTGTACACTGAAAAGTGGTTAAGATGGTATATTTTGTTATGTATACTTTGCGGCAATTTAAAAAAGGAAAAAATATACAGAAAATTAGCATTTCACTTCTGTGAGATTCCTGTCAAAAACACACCGCCTTAGCCCAACGGCAAGAAAACATTAGCCAAGCCACACCCTAGGTGACATTCTACAGAAAGACCCCGAGAAACCCTGAGCAAGGGTCACGGATCGGGGGTGACTGTGACACGACGACTAAATGCAGTGCGGGAGCCTGGATGCGGTCACGGGGAAACCCAAATGCCGTCTGGAGTCTCGTTAATAGAACTGCGACGACACCGGTGGCCGGGACGGGTCGGACCAGCTCACCTTGGTCACGTGAAAAATGTTCACCGTCAGGGGCTATGGGAACTGCCTGCTGTCTTTGTGCCTTTTCACTCCACCTAAATTTATCTCAAAAGAAAAAGGGAAAAGAAACAAATACAACGCTCTCCCCCAAAATGAAACTGAACAGACACTGACAGTCATGTCACAGCCTCCATCCCATGCCAAGCCAGGCACATGGGCATGAAGGGTAAGACCCTGCTCTCCCGGCTGCCCCATGGGTACCCGCATGCCCGCCAGGCACAGAACTAAGAGCTTTCGGAGGACACATCACCTAACTGGAACAACTCTATAGAGAGGAAACTGAAGCATCATTTAGGGAAAGCCAGCAGAGTCAGGGCCAAAGTGACAAGCCACTTGGCTAGGCGCAGGGGGGAGACAGGAAAGGGGGCTGACGGGGAGGGCACGGGGCAGGCACCAGTGGGCCCTACTCAGGACCCTCAGGGCTCCTCACTCTGCATTTGCTGAGCCAGAGGCAGGAATTAGCGGCTGACTGCCACTGTGGGCGTGACAGGCTGCTGGGCCCATAAATCACTCCTGAGGCTGCGCACTGATTCTACAACAATCTAATGAGCCACTCCTGTCGGAAACTACAACTACCAAACAAACCCCGCCTGCCTGAGGGGGCAGAGAGGTAGGCAGTGCGATGCTCACCGGTGTGAAAGGACCAGGAAGAGGCCACAGGAAGGGTCGGTCTCTTCAGTCACCTGAGAAACGTGAACTTGACCTCACGGCGAGAGGCTCTTTAGCCAAGGAGGCATGGACACCGTGGCCACTGCAAGCCTCCAGCAGGGTGAAGGGCTTTTGTATCTCTGTGGGGCATGCTCCACCTCCCCATGTCCCCAGCCCAAGAACTGGTGGCCCTGCACAGCCAGCCCCAGGCACTCTGCCTGGTGGGGACAACACTTCCTTCCAGACACTTCCAGGTGAGTGACCAGCTGGCATGCCTCCACCCACCTCCGCACCCAGGGAACCTGTGTCAAAGGCATGGAGGACACAGGAAGTGCTTTAAGTTTTGTTTTCAATTTTCATCAGTTTTGAGACATAAACAATTTCTTTTATTAAAAACAAGGCACGGCAGAGCACTTCCCTGTAACCCCAGCTGGCAGGGAGGGACAGCCCGCAAGCGCCCTCGGGCTTCTCCCCTTGACAGGGGACACCAGGTGTTGGACCCCTGGGAGACCAGCAAGCTCTGAGGCTGCACCGGAAACGGGACCCTGGGATCCTGGGACCCCGGAAGGATGACGAAAGAGAAAGTCTGTCCTTTTCCGCAGACCCACTCCTCAGGACAGAAGACCACACCCTGGCTTTGGGGTAAAAGACTAGTGGGGTATGGGGGTGGGACCCTGTTGGGGACGCCCCCTAAGTACCACCTGCTGTGTGCTCACAGGGCACAGGCGTCCAGAATCTCAGCAGTTAGCATTCATGTGCAGGGCGCCATTCTGGACACATGACACAGGTTAACCCATGCAAGTGTCACCACCGTCCAATGAGGCACAGCCCACTGTGACTCCCACGTCACGGAAAGGGACTGAGTCCAGAGGAGACGTCCAGGTCTAAACCCACCCCGGAGGGAGCAGGAAGCAGCCGGAAGGGTGGCCCCCACCGCGCCCTTCTGAGCACCCTGAGGGGGCGGCGGCCCCAACCATGCTTTGTTTCCTTTTGGCAAATAATAAATATTGACACTCCCCATGTCCTCGGACCAGGAGGCAGGCAGTGGCTTCCTTGTTTGCACACCTGGACCCCCATCAGGCCAGCAGCACCACAGCCACGCCCTGTCGGTGCAAGTACCCACCTCTGCCCTGGGGCCTGGCAGGACATGGTGGCAGCAGAGAGGGAAAAGAGGGGGTCAGAGACACCCCAGCCAGAAACAGAAGGCTGTTCCACCCTACAAGCTCCAAGGTGAGGTAGGACTCCTCCACCCCTGCCTTTCTCTCAGGTTCCCCCACTGCAGCCAGGGAGCCCCCACTTTGCGCTCCTTTCTCTCACCTCCAATAAACCCTGTCATTACCCCCTAAACGCCCCAAACTGGCCCTCCCTCTGTCCTCACCATGGGCCACCCCAAGCTGCCAGTGTCTGCTCCCTGTACCTGGCCACGTGCATGCAAAACACCAGAGACAACCACCAAGGTCCTCGACAGATGACTGTGAACCGAAACTCCTTGCACCCCGGGGTCCTCCACAGCAGTGCGAGGCAAAACGCAGGCCCAGGTTCAGACGCAGCTGCGCACCCAGCACCTTCACACACAGAGCCATGGGACCTCTCACGCCTCAGTTTCACATGTGGGCAACAGGAAAACCAACAAGCTCTTCCTCTGGGTCACTGCAACAGTCCACTGGGTACACGGCCAAGGGTTCCAGCACCACTGGGCATTCGTGTCACCATCCCGCTGGAACCCTCCATGGCTCCCATCACCCCCACACAGGGCGTAGCCCAGAGCCCTCCATCACACGCCCGCTTCTCTCTGCCCCGGCAGCCTGGGCTCCTCTGGCCGTTTCCTCCAAGCACAGGGTTCCAGTTGGAAGGCTGGCCAACTCCCAGAGCAGCATGGACAGGAGAAACACATATGGTCGCTGGCTTAGGCCCGTCGAGGTCCAACTGCAGCTCTCCCACCCTAATGCTCTCCAGGCTTCGGTCTCCTCCTCTGGAAACCAGCCGTCATCAGCTGCAGGGGCTGTTGTGACGTGTCATGGCATCAGGGCCTCCACCCACCTTTCTGCACCTGCATAAGCCCAGCACATCAAGGAGCACACAGTAGGACTTCTGAGGCTGGCTCATTCTCTGGAGTGGGGCCATCCTGGGCACTGCAAGATGTTTAGCAGCACCCCCAGTCACCATCTGCACCCCCAAATCATGACAACCAAAAATGTCCCTGAATGTTGCCAAGAGTTTCCCAAGGGAGAATGGGCTGGGGAGCACCCTCACCACCCATTTATGATGGTCCCCTAGAACTACACTCAGCAGTAGCCCCCAGGCCAGACCCCACCCGAGTCCACGTGGCATTTCCCAGAGGGTCCTGTTTAAAAAAACTACCCCAGCACCAAGAACTCTAAATCCCAGCGCCTCAGGCCATTTCCTCGCCTCACGGGAGTCACCCCGAAGAGAGCCCCAGCCCCTGAGCTGAAACCAGAAACCCCATGGTGCAGACAGCAGCAGACCAAGGCCAACGCAGCCGTCCCCAGTGCCCCGCACCATAACCTAATTAACCTGACCAGGACCGGAAGGCCCACTGCACAGACAAGAGTCACCTGGCACTGTCCTGCCCCCCCACCCCCACCAGCCTTACAGGTAGTGAGGGCAAACCCCCTTTCTGGCTATACTGACCAACAACGACCACTATGCCACCAACCAAGGGCCACACAGTCTGATCAGCCCCTGACTGAGGCTGAGCCCCTCTCCCTCCACCTGGCACCGCCTCCACCCGACCCCAGAACCCACGCCTCCCAGTAAGGCCTGCATGGCAGGGTCCTCAGACCCCCACTCAGAATTCACATCCCCACACCAGCCCTGCAGAAGCAGATTCTTGGGGGAGCCCAGGAGTCTGCATCCTTCAGCCACCAGGTGGTTCAGAGGCCCCTGAACGTGGGAGAACCGACTCCTACCATCCTCCCTCCAAGCACCCACCACTGCCTGCTCTTCTTTGTTGCTCTAGGTCAGCGGGTCTCCAACTGCAGGTGAGACCCATGTGCCCAAAGCGGCAAACTCCTTCTGTAAAGGGCCAGAAGGTGAATATGTTTGCCTCTTCAGGCCACACGGTCTGTCACAATGATGCAACTCTGCCATTCGCCTCTGGCATGGCTGTGTCCTAATAAAACTTTATTTACAAGGACAGGCCCAAGCAGACTCTGAGAGCAACAGGACGCTCTCGTTTGTGCTTTTACTTCCTTGTTTCTGGCCCATCCTGGGTGTGCTCATGGCGGGGCTGAACACCAGCTCTGCCTCTTCCCAGCTGGGCTGCTACTCTGGGCATCGAGTTTCCCATGTGCACAGGGCAGGGGTAGCAAGGAGACATCTCTGGCTGAGGGGAGTGAACAAGAATGGGGGTTGAGTGAAAGCCACATGGTACCATGCAGGGAGCAGGAGCAGAGAGTGGAGAGGTCGATCTTTACCCCCCACTCTAGGATTACAACCCCACAGCCGAGCCCCGCGACCGCCCCACGCTCCACCATACTCGGGGCCTGCTCCCACTGCTCACCCTCATTGCTGGACCCAGGACTAAATGAGGTCCCTAGTGCCTGGTGGTGCCTAAATGGTCCACTGTAGGCCTCGACGGGCAACACTGCGCGACCTGTGAGCCGGCCAGGGAAGGACAGACACACAGCTACAGAACAGCCCCGGGCCCACTGTCACAAGGCAGTTTCCACAAGGTACCTGGACGCGGGAGGCTCTGTCTCGGCCCAGGGCAGAGTGTTCTGAGGTGTGTGGGAACCAGCAAGTGGGGAGGGGGGTGTCAAACAACAGGAATCTTCTCTCTCACCGCTACAGGCATCTATTCTCTCAGCTCTGGAAGCCAGATCTCTGAAATCCCCCCGTGAGCAGGGCGACACGTGCTCTGGGCTCTAGAGGAGGAGCTTTCCTGTGTGCTCCCGCTTCCGGGGCTCCAGCCATCCTTGGCTCATGGCTGCTTCACCACAATTTCTACCACTGTCATCCTATGGCCTTCTCCCTATGTGTCTGTGGCCTCTCCTCTTTTCACCATGTCGCCAGTCCTTGGATTTAGGACCTTAAATCCAGAATGATCACATCTTGAGATCTTTATCCTAATTCCATCTGCAGAGATCTCTTTTCCAAACACGGCCACAGTCACGGGTCTGGTGGTCAGGCGGTGGGCAAATCTTTTTAGGGGTCAGGGTGTAACGCTCCCACCCATGAGAGCACTGAGGCCGCTGGGGTTTTCTGGGCGTGGAGGATTGGCTCCCCATCCTCTCAGCAGAGCAGCTGAGGGAGTTCTGCACGCGTGCGTGCATGGCGACTACAGATGGCAGCAGCCACACGGAGCAGCCGGCACAGAGGCAGACGGTGCCAAAGCCAGGACTGGGGCCAGGACCGGGGGCGGCCTCCACACTCAACTCACCCCAGCCACCGCTGCGCTTTCCTCCAGCTTGTGCAGAGCCACCCCCGTCACAGGGTAGGGCCCTTCCTTCGGTGCAGCCAGAGCTGCAGCCGGGCCGGGCCACGTGGACTGCTTTGCAGGCAGGCTTTTCCTGGCCCCAGGGCTGCTCCCTGGGATGCTCGGGGATCAGTCACACACAGGGCCTCCTGGGTCCCAAGCCCCTGGCAAGCAGGTGACATGTCTCACATGCAATCCACAGGCACGTCCCAGGGGCTCTGCTGCCGAAAGATCACCGAAATCCACGGATCCTGCTCAAGCCCCTCCCCTCCGCAATCTGGACGCTACAGTGGCCTCTCACTGTCTGCTGCCTTCCCCTCTCACTCCCTTGCTGGTTCAGCTCACAGCCACCTTTCAGGATAAAAAGCCACCTCAAATGATTAAATGGAGAGTTACTATGTGACCCCGTAACTCCACTCCTCCGTGTACACCCAAGGGAGAGGAAGACCTGTGTCCACACAGGCACTTGGCCATGAATGTCCATGGTAGCCCTAGTCACAAGGGCCAAAAAGTGGAAACGACACACATGCCCACTAACTGATGAAGGATAAACAAAATGTGGTCCACACAATGGAATATTGCTCAGCCATTAAAAGGAGCGAAGCACTGACACATACTACAAGCAAAAGAGGTCAGACACAAAAGCCCACACACGGTATATAACTCCATTGATATGAAATGTCCACAACAGGCAAATCCATAGAGACAGAAAGCAGATTAGTGGTTGCCAGGGGCTGGGGGAGGGGGAGTACGACTCATGGGGACATGGTTTCCTTTTGGGGTGATGGAAATTGTTCTGGAACTAGACAGAGGTTGATAGCTGTACAACATGGTGAATGTGCTAACCACTGAATGGTACGCTCTAAATGGGTGGGTTGAATATATTGGGAATCGTATCTCAATAAAGCTGTTACAAAAACAAGCAATGGCTCAGACTTCTCAGCATCACAAACCACCCAGGGCCCCTCCCTCAGGTGGAATCCAGGGCTCCCCAAGCCGCTCCAGCCTCACCTCTTCTCTCTCGCTCTCCACAAGCTGGCCTCGTCTGACCTGTGCTCAGCTTTGCCAAGCCCTCCCCACCTTAGGACCCCGCCCCTGCCTGCCCCATACCTGAGGTGCTCTTGCCTGGCATGAGGGTCTCGGTCTCCCTGTCCCGGTGTCAGCCCCCCCGCCCCCCGCCCAGCCAGGCCATCACCCTGTTTCTTCTCTCCGAGAGCCTCTGCTTCATTTGTTTGCAGCGATTCTCTCGAGCCCCCTAAAACCACGCCTGCTCCCCAAAAGCACAACCCTCATATGCTCTGTATGTTGCTGGGTGCCCAGCACCCAACATTGTCCCGGGGACATGATGAACAATCAAAAATGCCATTGTGTTGAATGAACAAGCTACCCCAAATTTATAGGTCAGGATTCTGAGGCCCAGAGAAGTTAAGAAACCTGCCCAAAGTCACACAGCAGAGCACCACAGCCTCTCCCTGCATATCATGCCACCTAAGTCTAAGGATGGGAAAGAAATGCTTGTACACCCATCCCTGCACCCCACAACTCAAAAGCTGTCTGCCCAACATCACACCCTGTCCCCCCATCGAAACTGACCTTGTGTCCTTGCCCCCCAGGACTGTGACAGTGGGGATTTGCTTATTACACTGAACGTTTGCTGACTGGCCTTTCAGGTGGGAAGGTATTTTGGGCGTGTCCAACACCATCCAAGACCATGAGTGAACACACAGGAGCACGAGTGGCCCTACTCGCTCCAGGAGTGGGCAAGCTGTCCTACAGAACGCACTGGAGAGGAGCAGCTACCCACTGGGCCACGGCCCATCTGTTCGAAGGTGCGAGCAAAACCCTGGTGTTTGCAGCGGGAGGCAGCACGGGAAGCCTGCAGCCACAGAGGGAAGGCAGGAGAGGAGCCTGCCTCAGGTGGGTTCACTCACCTGCACCAGGCACTGCAGACGTGCCACTCGCTACGGACAACGGTCAAAGGGGTTGAATACAGCTTGTCCATCCTGGTCCCGGGTGCAGGAAAAGCCATCATCCTCCCCAGGTGGAATGGCCATGAGGGCAGGGGCAGAGCTTTGAACTCTACCTGCCCTGGTGCAAAGTCTCCTGACAGGAGTGCGGAGTTCCCTCCAAAGTGCCATCTGGGGCCGACCATTCTCTGTGCTGGGGGGCCGTCCGTGCAGTATGGCGTGCTGAGCTACAGCCCTGTCTCTACCCACCAGATGCCAGTGCAATCCCCTTCCCCCGCCAAGAAGACCAAAAATGTCTCTAGCATGGCCATATGCCCCCTGAGGGGCAGAACTGCCCTCTGCAGAGAACACTGCTGTGTCTCTAAAACCCAGTGAAAGCTCACCTCTACCCGGGTGAGTCCACCCCCGTGCCCACCCTACCTCCCCAAATCCTGAAGTAAAGGAAAGCAACAGAGGGAGGAAGGAGATGGGAAATGGTTACCAGGCCAAGAGAACTGCTGTCGGTGTATCTTAAACATCTGTTCGAAACCCATCAATGGGTGAATGGATAAACAAAATGTGGTCCATCCATACAATGGAATATTATTCAGCCATCAAAAGGAATGAAGTTTTCTGATTTATGCTACAACATGGATGAACCTTGAAAAAATCATGCTGAATGAAAGAGACCAGTGACAAATGGTCACACAATGTATGATCCCATTTACATGAAAAGTCCAGAACAAGTAAATCCATAGGGACAGAAAGCAGATTGGTGGCTGCCAGGAGCTGGGGGCTGGGGGGGACTGCTCATCAGTACTGGGTTTCTTTTAGGGGTAATGAAAATGTTCTGGAATTAGATAGTGGTGATTGTTACACAACTCTGGAAATACACTAAAAACCACTGAATTGGACACTTGAAACAAGTGAATTACATGGTACGTGAACTGTATCGCAATAAAGCTGTTGTTTTAAAGAAATCTTTTCAACAATAATCCATTTCCAACCCCAAGGCAGAAACAAGACCTCAAATCATGAAGACAGCCATGAACTTAGTGCGACCCCCTTCTTCCTGTCACACTACATACATGCGACACCTACTGTATGCTAGCACATGTTACGGGTTGGAGACAAATGACATGGACACTCCTGGACTCAGAAGCCCTGACTTATGGGGGACACTCCAGCTGCATTTTCATTCATTCACCAACCATCTCTTCCTCTACATCCTGAGGGAAAACAGGAACTACGGGAGCAGGAACAGGCAGTACCTGGCTGACAGTGAGCAAAGGACCCGTATATGCTGCATAAATGCACGGAGATAGACACACATTCTAGTCTATAAGGTCACAATCTCGCAGAGAAACAAGCAACTCATTCGAAAATAAAGTGACCCGAACATTCCACCTAAGGAATCAGACTGAGGCTGGAGTCACAAAGGAAGGTCTCCCAGGGATGCTCAGACCAGTGGCCAAATCCAGAAACCAGCAATGTGGGGGTCCCACCCCTCTGCAGGAACACAGCAAACGTTACCAATGCCTGTGCAATGCGTGCTTGGCTCCTGCCCGACCAGGAAGGGTTGCTAGACACATATTCACCAGGGAGGACAGGAGGCCCGAGGAACTCAGTACTTTGCCTCGGTAACGTGGCCAGAGAATTGAACAGCCAGGCCATCGACCCCAGCCTTGACCAAGCCTCTGCGCTGGGCCCAGAGCAGTTTCGCAGGTGAAGTTAGCAGGTAACCCAGATGGACGCTGCACACCAAATGCATCCAGCCTCCGGGAGAAACCTGTCCCTCCACCCTGTTCCTGAAGGGTCAAGGTTCATCTGTGGGCAGCTGTCCCTTGTCCCAGGGGTAAGAACCTCACCTGGTCCGCACCAGATGGGCCTCACAGGGAAGGGGCAGCGGTCAGCACTCCGAGCTCCAGGACGGAGCACATCTGCCTCCCTGATCGCCTCAGGTCCCTACAGGTGCCCCAAAGAGAGAGGTACCTTTCCCACCTCAGACCTACAAGTGAAGGCACGTGTCCTTCCCGGGACATGCAGCGAGTGAGGGCACAGGCGCTAACCATGTAGAGACAGCTGTCCCTTCAAGTAGCAGTGATGGGGGAGTCACTTGTCCCCTCCAATAGCAATGATGGGGAAGGACCTGTCCTCCGTCCCTAGGTACCAGGGATGCTTGCAAGCAGCACCCACTTCATGCACCCGAGTCCTCCTGACTGTCCCAGGAAGCCGTGATACAGGGGCATTCGTCCCCCTCAGGTAGCAACGATGTAAACACCTGCCCTCCATGAGGTTACAACGATGTAGTGGCACCTGTCCCTCCACGTAGTAATGATACACAGTCCCCTGCCCCTCTAGGTAACAATGGTGTGAGGGCACGGAGCCCCCACCGCGTACAAGTAGCAACGATGTGGGGCCACCTACAGCCCTTCAGGTGCTGATAATATAGCGACACCTGTCCCTCCAGGTAGCAACGATGTGGGGGCACCTGCACCCCTCAGGTACCGATGATGCAGGGCACTTGTCCCGCCCACGACGCCTGGGGCGTGGGGACACCTGTCCCCTCGGGCCGGGCCAAGCCCCGCCCCCGCCGCGCGCCCCCACCCCGTGCACGCGCTGGACACGCGCCTCCTCCTCCCTCCCGGCCCTGAGGGGTCGGCGCGGCAGCCCCCTCACCCGCGCGGCCCGCGTCAGGCTCAGGTCCTTCATGACCTCCTCGAAGGCCGCCGTCTCCTCCGCCTGCTTCTGATTGTGCAGCGCGATCTTCTCGCTGAATTTCCGCGGATTGTTCGAAGTCGCCATCTTCTCGCCGCCGCCTCCTCCTCCTCCTCCTCCACCTCCTCACCCCCCCACCACTCGCCGAAGCCACCGCGCAGGCGCCGGCCGGGCCCGCGGGCGGCGGGCGGTGCGCAGGCGCGTCGGCAATCCGGAGAGCGGCGCAGGCGCACGGTAGCGGCGCGCATCGCGGGGGCGACAGCGCATGCGCGCTCCCCGCCCTGATCGTAGGGGCTGGCGGGGGGGGGGGAGTGGGAGGGAGAGAAGAGGGATTTCGGCGCAGGCGCACTGAGGTGTCTCCTGGCCCGCTGGACAGCGGCCGTCTGGCTATTGGGCAAGGTCCGCTAACTGGCCGGGGCGCTGGATCCCCAAGAGGGAGACAGCCGGACACAAACCCTTCCAGTTTACAAGGATGGGGCCAGCACACCCCAAAGAGGCAGCACCCCGAGGCTGAGCCTGGGCTCCGGCCAGTTCAGCTTTGAGACCTGTTTAGGACGTTGCTCATTCGTGCATTCATTCACTCAAAGAGTGTTTATTGAGCGCCTAATATGTGGCAGGCAGACGTGGTCCCTGCCCTCATGGGGTGCACAGTTGGGGAAGGTCAGTCATAACCCACAAACAAATGACCCAAGAACGTTTCAAATGGAGATAATGTGACGTGGAAAATAATTCAGTGATGGCATGGGGGTTGGAAGGGGATGGGTGAAAAAGTGAAAGGAATTAAATACAAATTACCAGTTATAAAATAGTCATGGGGATGTAAAGTGCAGATTGGGAATATAGTCAATAATATTGTAATAACTGTATGGTATCAAATGTAGGTACTAGACTTATCGGGTGGTCACTTTATAAGGTATATACATTTCTAATCGCTATGTTGTACACCTGAACCTAATGTAATAATTGTATGTCAAATATAATTGATAAATAAATTTAAAAAAAAAAATTCAGTGATGGGCTGAGAGGAGAGTTATGTCAGGGAGGGAGGCTACCACTTGGGCCACCACCGTCCGGGAAGGGGGTGCATTTGAGCTGAGGCCTGACCCTTATGAGCAGGTCCTAGCTCAAAACCTGGGCATCATCCTTAATACCTTTCTTCCCCTATCACCTCACATTGTATCAGTTCCTATTCTCTGTATCCTCAAGCCCAAAAAACAAGAACTACAGAGCTTCAGACTCCTCTGTGAATTTCTCCAGTTCAATCTTGCTCAAGGATAGGAGCTTTGCCATGGGGTGCTAAAGATACAGAAATCCCACTCAGATCCTGCAGTGAATGGGATAGTAGCGTCTCCCGGATGTGGGGGGGGCGGAGAGGGGGACCCAGGGATACAAGACTGGTTCTGACACTTCCGGAGCAGAGGGGCCCCAACCACCAATATCAAAGGACACTCCAGGGATTCTAGGACAGAAGGGAAATTTTAGGGAGAAGCCAGGAGGGGTCGCCAGGGGATGTGGGGCAGCTGTATTTGCACAAAAAGCACCCTTTTCACTAGGACCAGGGATGGCTATGAGGCGGGGGGAACACCAGTGGAGACCATAGGTGAGCACCAAATCTTCCAAATATGCTTTTAGTCACACTTTCCAACAGTTTAATGAAATGTCCTTAACACATATATGTACGTGTGTGTATATATATATATATATACTTTTATAAAATATATATACTTCAAATATATATATAGTGTGTATATACATATACTTTTTAATATATATATATTTAAAAATATATATATATATATATACTATTTTTAAAATTTTTTTGAGTGTCCTGGGCATTTGGAGTGTTTTGTCACTGCTCTGTTTTGTCCTTCTTTTTCATGTGGTTTTGAGAACTTTCATGGATTTTAATGGTTTTGCCTAACAAGCATCTGCCCCCCTTTTGGGCATCAACAACCAACTGCCCTTCAGGGAACGCTCATTCCTACTTTCAATCCATGAGATGTGGATCAGGCTGGGCTCACCACCCCCTCTTCCCAATAAACATTTCTTCTCAAGTTGGAAGTCTTAGCCAGTCAGCAGAGCACATTGCTGTGACCACCAGAATGGGTCCAGAGCAGGCATGTGACCTAATTTGTCCAACAAGATGCAATTCTGGAATCTTTGCTTGACCCATGGGAAAGGGAAACACGCTGTTTGATTGGGCAGCTGATTTGAAAGCTAACACAAGGGTGCAATGCCAGAGTTCACCACTTGAAGAGAGATGGCCCCAGAGAATGAACCCACACAGAGGAAAACAGAGCCAAAGGTAGAGACACTGCCTGAGCTCCTGGATCCAGCCTTGCCTGAAGATGGTCACCCCTGACTTTTCAGTTACATGAGCCAATAATTTATTCTCTTTTTTTATTGAAGTCAATTTCAAGTCCATTTTCTATCCCTGGCACTGAGTGTGACCACAGCTTTTGCGAGTCAAATGCGGGGCTGGCCATTCTACGGAAGTGGCTTCTCATTCCTGCCACCATCCTGTGAGATTGGAGAGAAAATAGAGACAGAGAGCATGGATGGCAGCTGCCTGTTACAAGTTAAGCGCCAGAGCCAGGACTAGAACTCAGGCCTAACAGCAGAGCTCAGCTTCCTTCTCTGCACCGGGTTTTGTAAGGTTTAAATGAGGTTAACATGAGAGTCAAATGCCTGGCTCATGAAGTGCTCAAAAACTGCTGGTTATACTGATCACTTACAGAAGCCTGCACTAAGCTGGTTTCTAGGCACAGAAAGACGATAAAAGATTTTGGGGGTAGCAGGGGTTATCAAGTCACAAAAAGGGGCCATGCCCCCAGGGAAGAGGTGAAGGAGGGACCAGTTCTCGCCCTACTCACCCCCATTCACCCCACACACCAGCCGTAACTTAATCCATCCTAAACCCTGGTGATGAGTCAGAGGAAGCCGAGAGCATGCTTATTGCGCAATGGCCGGTTCATGACCCAAGACTTCCTCCCACTCCACTGACCCCCAGTCCTGAGGAGGGTGAGGATGAGGTGTCTGGTAACCCGGGCAGAGCCCAGCCTTGAGGTTTTCACTTTCTATTCATCAAGAAAAGCTGCTGCCACCCAGCGTGGCCCGGGCAGGGCTTCTGGGAGCAGACCATGGTCTTTGTAAACTGGGGTGGATCTCATGGTCCCTCTCTCACTTAGGAAAAACTCCACCCTTCTCCTGGTGGCCCATGAGCCCCGTGCTCCCCTTCCTGGCCCCTCACTCCAGCCACTCTGGCCTCTTTGCTCTTCTACCTCCAGATTTTTACATGTGCTGCTGCCTCTGCCCAATTGCTTTCCCTCCAGATCTTTTCATGGTTGGCACCTTCTCATCTTTCAGGCCTCTCTTCTGAGAGACCCGCCCTAAGGGACCTACCTGAAGTGTGCCCCTGTGTGTGTCCCACAACCCAGGAACATTCCACTCTGAACAGCAGCTATTTCTAGGGTCCTGTCTGTTCCCCCATTAGACTGAGCTGAGATCAAAAACTGAATGTATGTTCACCCTTCCCAACACTTTGGGGTTAGATTTCCCTGTGTGATACAGAAAGGACACAAACACAAGCAACTCCCTACTCTTAAGACTGTTCTCTATCCCTTGAAGGCTCTGAGGACTTTAGGTCTAATTTTATACTTATCTATTCATTCTGTTTTCCTGGGTCCCCATAGCTAACATAAGGCTAGGAACAAAAGGGGAATTAGGAAGTGCTTGTTAAGTAAATAATTTTCTGCCTGGGAAACTCCTATTCATCCCTCAAAACCCATCTCAAATGTCCTCTCCTCCAGAAAGCCCATCCTGATCCGAAGGAGAGCTGTGTTTCTCACTCTAGTCTCACCCAGCCGGGAATCCTTCTTCAACCAGTCCTGACCTGAAACGACTGGGAGTATCCAATTGTTGAATAACTTCACTTTAGTTACAAAGCACCTCCAAGTGTAAGCTAAGAGGCAAGTCCTTATCAACTACTTCCTGCTGCCTCCAGGATTTAGCTTTCTCTCCTCTGCTCCGTAGATCTGTCTGGTTCCATTTTTTCCTCACCAGCTTCCCTAGCATCATCTCCCACCCTCCCATGTCTCATGTCCTCCACTCCAGCCTTGCTGCATCCTGCCTCAGGGCCTTTGCACAGGCTATCTCCCTGCCTAGAATGCCTTTTCCCCTGCATCCAGGCCATAGCACTCCTCAAAACAAAGCCTTTAAATACAAGCTAACTGAAAACGTAAACTGCTGAGTGTTTCTGCATGGCCCAGCCCTTGCTGACTCGCCAGCTGGATGACAACAGGAAAGTGACTTCACCTCTCTGAGCCTCGCTGTCCTCCTGTGCTAAATGTGGACAGTGGCATTCCTCATAGCAGGCTCTTGGGAAGATTAAATAGATAATACACGTAAAGCACTTAGCTCAGCTCCTGCCTCCTTGCCAGCACTCAGTAACTGTTAGGGAAGCAAACCCTACCTCGAGATACGAGTTTTCATGCCTTGCTTTTCTGCACTGCCTTATATGGAGTCTTAGTCAATCTGGGGTACCCACATCATGTGGAGGTAAATTCAGGCCATCAGAGCGGTGAGGCAAAGAGGAAAGCCATCCAGGGCCCGTCTTCGACTTCCAAATCAGGCCCTCATCAGACAGAGTTTTGAAAGGCAAAGCAAGAGTCAGGTTTGATTATGATAAGGGGAGAGACGCGTCAGAAGCCAGAAATGCCAGACGCAGAACTTACCTCTTATAGTTGAACAGGAAGAGGTCCCTGGGCCTCCTACTCTGGGCTGAGTGTGGGGTGGAAGGTGCAACAGGGTGGGACCGCCAAGGAAAGGAGCAAGAGGCTGGAGCTGAGGGGGCAGGAACACAGGGGGATGGCTCTAGGGAACAGCAGTCCAGGGACAGCCAGCAGTCCAATTCCTCCCCCGCAACCACCATGCAAAAGGGACGTCCAATGATACTACAATGCCAAGACTTGGCTGAGCTGCAGCTTAACTCCCTGACACAGGCCCCCGACCCCCACAAACTCCCCCACTGTCCGCAAGTCCAGGACACTTACAGTCCCAACCTACATGACAAAAAAAGGGATTCCTGACCTCCAGGGGGCAGTGGTTTCAGGAGAGATATAGCAGGCGTTTCTTTTTTGGTGGCCCAGCAGCTGAACCCCAATTCAAGTCTGGGGAGTCCCCACCATGAGATGTCAGCCCCCCACTGACAACAGAAGCCCCAGAGCCAACAGTGTGACAGATCAAACTGTGGGCCTCAGTTCCTCACCAGTTCCTGTGTCCTGCCGTTTGCCACACTACTGTGCATTCATCCTTTGTGAGGAGGAAGCTATTCCCCAGCCCTGATTTTGTGCTTAGCCATGTCATTTGCTTTGGCCAAAGGCACACGGGCAAAAGTGACAGCCTACAAGTGTCCAATCTGGACCTTAGGAGGCCTCATGTGACTCCACTTGTCCTCTGGCACCATTGTGGGAAAATGTCGTGTTGGCTGGCTGCTGGTTTGAGGGTGAAGATAGGCGGGACTGAGCACCCCCCAATCCGTAGCCTGGCACCTGGAAGCAGAGCTGCCCAGCTGAGGGCAGCATAGAACGGGTACCCCGAGCTGAGTGACAGATACATGAAAACACCCATTTATTTTTGCATGCCTTTGAGACTTGGGTTGTTTGTTACATGGTGGCAGCAGCTGACTAGCACACTGACACACTCACTTTCCTAAGGACACAAACAGCTGGGGATTTGGCACAGGACATGGGCTGGGTCAAAACAAAGTTTCCACTTGGGAACAAGCAATGCAAAGAAACAGCATCGGGGCAGGAGCATCGTTTTTGGGGGCGGCTATGGCTGAGTGCCAAGGGCTGATGGCAGTGCCAGTTGAGGCATCTGGATTGTGTGGTGGTGGCAGAAGTATCCTCACCAGTCAGTTCCCTGGCATAATTTCAGCTGATCACCCTGGCTGCCTTGCCGCCTTGATTCCTACTGTTTGTTTTCCAGTCTTCCTGCCACTTCTATGAGCAACCTAACAGCCCTCCAATGCACGGTTTTGCTATTTAAATTGGGCCACTCAGTTTCTGTTGTTTGCAAATAAAAACCCTGACTTACATAAGATGGGGAAACCCCAGCAGGTTACATTTATAATTTTGGAACTGGTTGGGTTACAAGTATCAGCACAGCTGACCACTAGTGTCTTAAAGTACTAAGTATGGTAAGCAGCAGACACTATGATTTCTCATAAAAAGGAGTCTGGAGGTCGGAGGTTCCAGGGTGGGACTAGTGGCCTCATGATTTCAGGGCTCTGGGAGGCGGCATCTCTGTGCCTCTCTTAACTTGCTCCTCATGGCCACAAGATGGCTGCAGAAGCTCCTGGCATTGTGTCCTCCTAGGAAGCAGTAAGGGAAGGAAGGGGGCAATAAGGCCTTTCCCATGTCCAGAAACGCCCACCCCAGACCTCCCCTTAAAGCTCGCTGGCCAGAGCTGGGAAATTCGCCCAGATCGAAAACAACTCCTGCAAAAGGCATTGCCAAGAAAGGCTGAGCCAAATCCTAAATTAACCCCCACCCGAGGCTGGGCACACTGCTGCTGGCTCCAAATCAGGCCTCTGTGGGTGAGGAGGGCGCGATGGCTGCCAGGATGGCAGCAGCAGGGTCAGCCACAGGAACTAAGCTGGGGCCTTGTTGAGGGGCAAAGCACGGCCTCGTGGGCCTCCTGCCCTTGGGGTCTGCAGGCATTTGGTGCCCACAGACGCCAGAGTGGATGAGGCTCTGCTCCCACCTCCCCATCCAGAACCTCTCATTTGTGCAACACACATTCCCCGTGCCTCCCGGGACACACAGCCAGGTGCCCCTAATAAAACCCGTGCGCAGAGGCTCCACCATGAGAAGTGAAATCTCCGGGGCCTGTGAGAACAGAGGAGCTAAAGCTGCGTTCCCGGACAGGAAGCCAGGGGCAGGTTTCCAAGCTGGCCAGGTCCAGGGCTGATTCCCACCTCACACGGTTCCCCGGAGGCCCCCTTGGCCCTTGAACGCTGCGAGGCCCCAGAAGTCACACTTGGCCTCCCTCTCACGGGCCTGCATCCCAGTGTCCCGGGAGACGGCGTTTTCCCACAGCCCGGGCCCAGGTGCAGAGGGAGGCTCCCGCAGCCACATCCAGGGCCTCAGTGGGGAAGCAGGCCATCTGGAAGGAGATGGGCTTTCCCCAAGCTCAGTCCCCACGCACAGTGCATGGCCATTCGAGGCCGGAGCTGCCCTGGGCAAAAGGTGAAGGGAGGTGACAAGGTGACGAGCTGCAGAGCCTTGCAGGATACCACAAAGAAAGGGACAGCCTGGCCCAGAGGCGTGTGCGCGAGCATGTGTTCAACTATATGAGTGAGCACGTGTATGCAGGTGTGCCTGAGTGTGAGCATGTGTGTGTGTGTGTGCAAGCCTGTGTGTGTGTGTGTGTGTGCATGTTCCGTCTTTCTCTGAAGGACACAAACGTTCACAAAGTGAAGATTCAAGCCAGTTTCTGCTAAATTAAAAACAGCTTTTTCGTGTTTAAAGTTTACAATACGAAAAATAATTTTCCTTTCTTCCGGGGGGGGGGTGGAAAGGGAGGGGCAGGGGGGCCCCGAGAACATTCCATGAACCAGCCCAGACGGTTACGCACAATCGACTGGTTAGATACAGCAGCACCCCCTCCGCCCCACGCCGGCACCCCTGCCAGCTCATTGGGGACAAGATGTTCTGAGGTGTGAGCTGATCTGGGGGACTTGCAGCTGGCAAAGGCTTCTCACTGCCCCCCTGAAGGGGCCATGCCTCCAGCAGGAAAGAGTTCTCTTGAGGGAGCTCAGGTTGGGGGTGTGAGAAGGCTGGAATGTTCTAGTAAGTCCCCAACGGCGGCTGCTTCCCTTCCGATACCCCTGGCAGCACGAGCTCCTTCCTGGTTCCCCACCAAGTTCTCATTTCAGCACTGCCCCCCAACCTGGACTCATCCCAGGGGCCCCATGGCCACTGCACGGGAGCTGCAGGCCTGTGCTATGTTTTGAGGGTTACCTGGAAATATTCCCTCTCCGAAGGTTGCCCGTGAACGGCAGGCATTCTCCACCAATGTGCAGGCCAGTTCACAGCGAGGCTGCCATGAAAGCGGGATCTGGGGGCAACTCTTAGAGCTCTTGGGCCCCTGTGGAAGCGCAGTGATATCAGGCTTCCCTGAGGCCTGCCCTGCATCTCCCACATCGCAGCCTCTCAGGAGAAGGGCTCCCTGGCCACCCAATGTCGCATCTTGGGACTGAGCAGAAGGAGACATAACTTGCTGGGGTTGGGGGCCGACTGGTGGCAGGGGGCCAGAGCGCCAGGCACAGGGAACAGTCTGGAGAGTCTTGCCAAAGGCCGCCTGGCCAGGCTGGGTTTGCCCTGTCTTCCCAGCACCCAGCGGAAGTTCCAGCCACACTTCCCACTGCCCCCACACTCTTGAGCTAAAGGCCGCCCCCCCACCTCCCCGCTTCCAGCTCCTCTGCAAGGATGGAAAAGGTGAGGGAGGGAAAGGGGCCCCCAAACACACACAGGACATGAGAATCTGTGACCCATCAGGCCTCACACGCTTGGTGCGGGGCCTGCTCCATCTTTTCACCATAACATTTTTATTAAATACAATGAAAATATTAGGAGACAATGTCTACTAAGGTATGAGGTTAATTCTTTACACGGCAAGTGGCTCCCAGAGACACAACATCAATCGTCTGTTAGCAGCAGAAGAGACACTTTAAGGCGCCCCAAGGGTCCAAATCCCATTTATAAGACAGTGGTGCTGGCCTCTTAAAATAAGCAAAACGGAACCAAAGAATATATATATGGTTTAGAGATTTAGACGCCAAAACAAATGTGTGGCCAGATATGCTTCGAAGCCCTTGGAGAGAGGCTCCTGCCCCCCCGACTTCCCACAGCAGTGGCCCCAGGCTGGGTGGTGTGTCAACCTGCACACAGGACAAGTGGGGAGCAGAGGGCTGCAGAGAGAATGAGAACTAAAAATCCCTGGACAGACCTGTGGAATGCAGATGCCCTGGGATTCTAAAGCAGCGTCTCCCTTCACCACGGGACAAGGACATGTTGGCCCGGTTCTCCTTAGGGCCCCACCCATGGCCCAGTGTTCTGTGGACGGTCCGAGGCCTGTAAGGACCATCTCTGGAAGCTGGCTGTGGATTTTTCCTCCTGAAAGTGAATGAGCAAATACTCTGAGGTGCTCAGACCAAGGACAGGAATGGGGACAAGTGTCAGACCACCTTCTGTGGCCCCCCCTTCCACCCAGCAGCACAGGCTTAACTGGGGAGACAGAACCATCCTCTGGTTATCACCCCAAGTTGGGTGATTCTGAGCCCCTCCTATTCTGGGGGGGTCCAAATGTGACAGAGGTTTGGGGTGCATTCATTTTAAAACACGTGTGGAAGAAACCAGGGAGAGGGGAGTGGCACACCATGGATTTGGGATGAAATTAATGAGCTCGCATCCGAACATCTAAGACCGCTGGGCTGAGGGATGAGAGATACCAGGACACAACACCCCAAAGAGACCCCAATTCCCACCCATAAGTGAGAACCCCCTGCGGGCGAGGAAACTCCCTCAGGCTCAAGTTTTCTGCCACCGCACGTCAATCCCCTTGCTGGCAGGCTCCCTGGGCAGGCAAGGAAGCCAAGATCTGCTTTGGGAAGGAAGGACCCTGGGGAGGAGGTTTATCAACATGGCAGGCCTATGTGGCCAGCCCAGGGAAGTGGGGTCCTCCTCAGAACGTGCGCTCACCAAACCCCTGGCAAGCCCAGCACACAGCCAGGCCTGGGGGCGGGGAGGGGGCTGGAAGTCCTAGGAGCTACCTCCTGGGCCCGGCCCGGGGCAGGAGCACTGGAGCGCAGGCGATGCCCGCGAAGGACTCAGGGAAGTGCAGGTCGCGCTCCCACTCGTCTGTCTCAGTGTTGTACACCTGCACGATGCCCGTCACGTTGTTGAGGCGCCAGTTGTAGCCCCCGACCACGTAGATCTTCCTGTCCAGCAGGCAGCAGCCTGCCTCTGACTGGCCGGCCCGCATGGGGCTCACACTGGTCCACTGGTCTGTCTCGGGTACATAGTACTCCACGGCCAGCACGTCAAAGCAGCGGTCCACGTGGTCCATGCGGCCTCCCAGGGCGTAGATGCGGCCTCCGGCACCCACCATGGCATGCAGCACGCGGGGCTCACTCATGGGCGCCTTGAACTCCCACTGGTCGGCCGCAGGGTCATAGCAGTGCAGCGCCTTCTTGTCCTCCACCGAGATGCCGTAGCCACCCGAGATATAGAGGCGGCCGCCGGCCGAGGCACCTGCGTGGCCCCAGGTTCGGCGCTTCAGCGAGCAGGCGTAGCCCCACTCGTTGCGTCGCGGGCAGTACCGCTCGACGGAGGCAAGGCTGCCGGCGCGGTTGCGACCCCCCGTGGCATAAACCATGCCACATAGCACGTTCAGCTGGAACTGGATGCGGCTCTCCTGCATGGCCTGGAGGCGCAGCCAGCGGTTCAGGTGCGGGTCATAGCGGTAGCAGGCGTCGACCGCGCCCTCGCCACTGCGGTACTGCAGGTGCTGACCCCCAGCCACATACACAAAGTTGTCCAGCACCGCCACACACGTGTGGCTGCAGCCCACCTCCATCTCTGTGAGCTCACGGAAGTGGCGGGCGCCTGGCTCAGGCAGCTGGTACACCTTGCTGCTGACGGCGCGGTCACTGTCAGTGTAGGGTGTGCCCCCGAAGGCCACCAGAGAGGGCACGTCGGAGCGCACCACCGTGCGTGGGGACTGCATCTCATGCTGCCGGAACGGCAGCACCTGGTAGTTGAAGGCCTCCAGCAGGTACTGGCGGCACAGCACGTCCTCCACCATGAGGTCCAGGGTCTGCACACTGTCCACCAGCTCCGAGGAGCGCATGAGCGGGAAGCGGATATGGCAGAGCACGTGGCTGGCACGCGGCCGCCGGGCGGGGTCATGCTGCAGCCAGCGGACGGCAGCTCGAAACAGGTCAATCTCAGCGCAGCTCTGCAGCCGGTTGCTCTGCAGGAAGAAGACCAGGCGCTCCAGGGGCAGTTGCAGGAAGTCGTCCTCTGCGGCAATCTGCAGGAAGTGCTGGAAGGTGAAGGTGTCCACTGACTCCTTGAGGGAGGCCAAGCTGAAGGTGGTGGCCATGTGGCCGATGTGCAGGCAGGTCTCCACGCTCATGGCGGCCTTGAGGAACTCCTCACACAGTTCCACCACCGGCAGCATCTGCAGGAACACAGCTGCGCCCAATACGTCCTGCACACAGCCCAGGTCCAGCGTCACCTCAGCACTGTAGGCAAAATCGATGATGTGCCGCAGGCCTCGGGCCGACACGCCCTTCAGCTCGATGACATCCTGGCTCGCCTCCCTCATGCCGCCTGTGAACATGGCCCTGAGGGTCATAAACACAGCATGTGGGTTCAGGGAGCCAAGGGGCGTCGTGGTCACCTGGACGGCCTGGCCCCGGGACACTGCAGGCAAGGCTTGGCCAGCCAGGGAAAGCTGGCCAGGTGTGCATTCAAGACACCCACAAAAGAAAAGGAAGAGTTTTAATCCACCTGAAGCCATGCATCTTCCTACCAACAGCAGCTCCACACTCTGCCCCTTGAGTGGGGCCCGCCCAGCCTCACCCAGACGTGCGCAGCACCTGGGGCCAGCTGATTCAGAGGTTGGGAAGCAGGGCCGCTCACAGCAGGGCAGGTGTGTGTGTGGCTGTGCAGGGAGACCAAACCTTAGCTTTGGCTCTGGAGCTAGAGCTCCAGCCCCACCTCAGTGCCCAGCCGTGAAAAACAGTCTGTGGCAAGCTCAGAAACCAAGACAGGGAGCCCAGAGGAATACACGTCATAGTTCACAGAGTCTAGTCCGTCTCCAGCACGCTCACCTGGCAGGTGGCTACACGGTCCCCTGCCTGAGTCTTAGCCGCTGTCACATAGGGATGGCAAGGGAATAAGGGCCTCAGGTGGGAGCACCCATTGGGGGACCCCAGTGGGGTCACTGACGTATCCAGAGAGTGACTAGGTGGTGGTTAGGGACGCCCCTGGGAACGGCCCGCAGGAGTGCTAACCCACCATAAGCTCCCCAGTGAGTGACCCCAGCTCTGTCAGCCGTGCTATCCTGCTCTGGGACACAGGACCTAGGTCGCAGCTCCCCACAGCCTTCAGGGGAACCCCACCAGGAACAGGGGTAAGAATCCCAGCACCAGCTCAGAGTTCCTGAAGGTTCTAGAAGATGGTGCATGCGAGGCTCCTCTCAGGGGGCGAGCTGGCATTCCACCTTAACTGTGATTGCTATCAGCACACATTGGCACGGCTGACTGAGGGGAGGGAATTTCCCATGTCCATTCGCCCATTTGCCCAACAGATGCCTGCTGCCCAGGCACACCCCAGTGTGGACCAGCCGTGGGCCCCAGAGCGGGGACAGCTGAGCTTGACACTGCCTCGGGGCCACTAACAAACAAGTGCCCAGCTCTCCACAAGGCAGTGCCATGGTCCTTCCAGGAGCAGGGCTCTGCCCTTTCCAGGGCCCTGCCCCTGATGTGCGCAGCGAGTCCCTGCGAGTCCCATCGCCGGTTGGAAGCAGAGACAGGCACGGCGACCAGAGGAGCTTTGCCTTTTAAGGGCTTGCCGGCTGCAGTGCCAGCGCAAAGGAGCCTTTAAA
The DNA here is from genome assembly GCF_964194185.1 of Rhinolophus hipposideros. Classification (NCBI taxonomy): domain Eukaryota; kingdom Metazoa; phylum Chordata; class Mammalia; order Chiroptera; family Rhinolophidae; genus Rhinolophus; species Rhinolophus hipposideros. Next base: position 50,324,399 of record NC_138062.1, on the reverse strand, counting down.
GGGCATTTCTGCCTGGGCTGGCCCGCCCATCCCCAAATCCAGAATAAAAATAGAAGCGGCGCCCCAGATGGCTTGGTGTCTCCAGCTCCCCGGAAGGGTCTCGTTGAGTCTGAGGGGTGGGTAGCCAGGGGGCACACTGGGCAGGGCACCCTGGCCTCGGGAAGTATGCGGCCCATGTGGTGTGGACCTGGGCTGGTGCTGTCTGAGATGCTGGCAGGGCACCTTGGCCACCACTGGCAAAGCAGGGTAGGAGAACGATCCCCAGGACAACACCCAAGCTCTGTCGGGGTCACAGCCTGGCAGGAAGAAGCGTGCCAGCTGATCACCAAGGGAATGAGGAGAATGTCTGCAGCCCATGACAGCCCCCAGCTGGTGAGGAAAATGGGCCCAGGCCCTGCTCCATGGGGGCCTCCATCCTCCACCCAGCCCATCACAGGGAAGGTGCTTTTAGGAAAAGGCCTTCGTGGCAGACTGACCCGTACACCCAGCAAGGCCTTGCCTGTCATGTGGGAACTGGGACAGAGCCTGGTGCACGCAGGTAGGCATCCCTCCTGTTCCTCGGCCTGAATACAATTGTCACAAGGGCAGGCACTTGTGCCAGGCTTCTCCCTGCTGGATCCTGAGACCAGCACAGCACCTGGCACATACGAGTGTCAAATAAAGCCAGAGTGAAACCTTGGCCAAGCTCTGCCAGCATCCCCACAGGGTGGAAGCTGCTGATTGGGTGCTCACGGGCCACCTCTATCCTCCAGGCATGTTCTGCTTGCTTGTTCCATGTCCCCAAAAAGTTTGAATAAGTTGCAAACCTGAGAAAAACGGCAGGTTTACAGGATGTTGGGCCAACACTAGCCACCTTCCCTCAGAGCTGTCGCGTCCTGGCTGGCACTGAGCTGGCCCCTCTTAGAAGGGCGGGTGCTCTCTGGCCCATCCCCAGGGCCTGCGCTCACCTGAAGTAGTCGCTGCAGGCAGCCAGGACCACCTTGTGTGCGGGGAATGTCTCTCCGTTGACAGTCAGTACAATGTCCAGGAGCTGACCCTGCGAGCGGAGGGCAGCTAGGCCCTGCAGGAGGCCGGTGCTATGGCTGGGCGCAGAGAAGGTGCATTTGAGGGCTCCATTTTTGTCAGCCATGCTGCAGGAGAGCAGGATGGGGAGAGGATAAGAGGCCTCAGGGCCGGCTGGTCTCAGCAAGGGCACCCTGGGCAGCTCACCCAGGCTCTGAAGCTTCCCCAGGCACAGGCAAAATCTCCAGAACCACGCAAGGAGAAGTGGAAACGACCTGGATCCCAACTGTGTCTGCCACCTGCCCACCAACTGGCCTTGGCTGGATGCCATTTGCTGCCTGTGAAACGGGCAGGGTTTCCCCCAGGACCTGAAGACGTCCCTTGTTTTTTGGTTTTTAATTGAGCTGAGAGTCACCTAACATAAAATTCACCATTTAATGTGTATAATTCAATGGCATTTAGTACATTCACGATGTTGAACAACCACCACCTCTATCGAGTTCCAGAACATTTCCATCTCCCCCAAAAAGAAACCCTGTCCCCCTGGGCAGGCACTCCCCATTCCCCCTCCCTCAGACCCTGGCAACCACTCATCTGCTTTCTGTCTCTATGGATTTGCCTGTTCCAGCCATTTCACATCAATGGAATCCTACCACATGTGGCCTTCTGTGGCTTTTGTGTCTGGCTTTTCTCATTCCGCATCGTGGTTTTCAAGGTTCATCCACACTGTGGCAGGTGGCAGTGTTCCACTCCTTTTTATGGCTGGGTAATATTCCGCTGTGTGAATGCACTCCAATTTCTTCACCCATCTGTTGATATTTGGGAGGCTTCCAACCCTCTCCTTGTTACAACTTTATTCCATTATTTTGTATTCTGAACGTGCCTCCTGAGTGCTCATTTTGAGGTGCAGCCCTCTCCATGTCACATCGCTGTCCCCCGGGCCCTAGAGAGCCACCCTCATGGGTAAACCCATCTTCTCTCCCATGCAGAGGATGCCGTGCAATTAAGGTGCTGGCACAGTGTTCCAGCGTGGTGTGGAGGAGGGACTCGACCTACAGCTGCCTAGGAGCGCTGGGCCCTGGGGACAGCGGTCCCTCGGGCCAGCCTCTTACTGGGGGTGGGGAGAGGGAGTGCCACCTCCAGGAGGGGCTGACCTTCAAGGCCCAGCCATTCCAACACCTGCCTAGCATGTCTTTTGTGCCCAACACCCTGAGGGAGGACAGCCACATAAGCACAAAGTCACTCCGACCATTTTCAGAAGAATCTGGCTCTGGGCTGCACTCGGTGGCCACCTAATCAAGGGAAAAGGCCCATCGGTTCCACCTGCCAGAGACGGGACAGGCTGAGCAGCTTGTCCATGGCCCCAGAACTGTAAGAAGATACGGTAGCCTCTGAACCTGAACCGAGGAAGCAGCAGCCTGTGTAGGGAGCTTGCTGTCACCCCCTTCCCTGACCAGTGTAGGGGCAAACAGCAAGTTGTGGGGAAGCCACAAAAGCAAGAATATCTGTTATAAGAAGACGGGTTTAGGAGTGGCCAGTTAGCTCAGTTGGTTAGAGCATGGTGCTGGTAGCACCAAAGTTGCCGGTTCAATCCCGCATGGGCCACTATGAGCTGCGCCCTCCTTAAAATAAAAAATAGAAGACGGGTTTATGTGGGGGGATGGGGACAGGGAGGAGAGATGCCTGTACCTCCAAATGAGGATTCAGGAGGCAAAGATCTCTTTAGAATAAAAAATAAAGTTTGAAAAAATAAAAAATAAATAAATAAAGTTTTAAAAAGGAGAATGGTGGAAACAACCCAAATGTCCATCAATAGATGAGTGGATAAACAAAATGTGGTGTGTATACACAATGGAATATTAGTCAGCCATAAGAAGGAATGAAGCTGATTCATGCTACAACATGGTTGAATGTGAAAAGCATCATGCTGAGTAAAAGGAGCCAGACACAAAAGGCCACATGGTGTATGAGCCCATCTATAGGAAATGTCCAGAACAGGCAAATCCACAGAGACAGAAAGCAGATTAGGAGTTGTCAGGGGATAGGGAGGAGGAATGGGGAGTGACTGCTCATGGGGACAGGGCTCCCTTTAGGGTGATGAAAGTGTTCTGGAACCAGATGGAGGTGATGGTTGCGTAACCTTGTGACTGTGCTAAATGCTATTGAATAGTTCACTTTAAAATGGTGGGTTTCGGGGGCCGACCCGGTGGCTCAGGCGGTTAGAGCTCCATGCTCCTAACTCCGAAGGCTGCGGGTTCGATTCCCACATGGGCCAGTGGGCTCTCAACCACAAGGTTGCCAGTTCAATTCCTTGAGTCCCGCAAGGAATGGTGGGCTCCACCCCCTGTAACTAAGATTGAACACAGCACCTTGAGCTGAGCTGCCTCCCGGATGGCCCAGTTGGTTGGAGTGCGGGCTCTCAACCACAAGGTTGCCAGTTCTACTCCCGCAAGGGATGGTGGACTGCGCCCCCTGCAACTAGCAACTGCAACTGGACCTGGAGCTGAGCTGCGCCCTTCACAACTAAGACTGAAAGGACAACAAATTGAAGCTGAACGGCACCCTCCACAACTAAGATTGAAAGGACAACAACTTGACTTGGAAAAAAGTCCTGGAAGTACACACTGTTCCCCAATAAAGTCCTGTTCCCTTTCCCCCAATAAAATCTTTAAAAAAAAAATTTAAGGGGAAAATTAAAAAAAAAAAAAAAAAGGTGGGTTTCATATTATGTGACTTTCACCTGAGAAAGAAACAACACAAAACAAAACAAAAAACAGGATGAAAGGACACCTAAGCTTTCTCAGGTCCTGCATAAAACCCTGCATGACCTCCAGCACCTCACAGGGTATGAGGCCTCCTCTATCGCCCCCATGTCCTTTGCTGTTTCGTCTCAAAAACCTTAGTAGAATGCATCAGGGAATGAATGGTTTGGACGCCCCAGTACATCACTCCATCCTCCAGATACAACAGGAGAGGACAGTGCTGTCAGCTCGAGGGTCAGGCCCCAGTGGGGCAAGAACACCTCGGGACTCTCCCAGCCCGTGCCACGGGTACCACCATCCCAGCACCCTGCTGTCTCTCCAGCCTCAGGCTCTCTGGAATTCGCTTTCCCATTCCTGGGACCTACGCCTGAGCACAAGTGAGGGCCAGGAATGTGGGCGCCAGCCTTCCCAAGAAAGCAGGAGAAAGAAGTCCCTTTGGCCCCATTGCCCATCAGCTCCCCAAACACTGCCAGTGGTACACGGGCTGACGCCACACACACAGGGCATGTGGGCAGTGTTGGATCCATGCGGCAGCTGCCACCCTGAGGTCCCTGACCTTGCACAGGCCACCCACCTCAGCATCCTTCCAGAGAGCCTTGGGAAAGGGGGAGGGCCAACTAAGGGGTAGGGTTGCAAGGTGCTCAGGGTCCTGACGGTGTGGGGACATGGCAAGGGGACACAGCCTGTGCTTGGCGCAAAGGCTTCCCGTCCCCGTAAGGCAGAAACACACGTGATTCGGAGCCCAGCGCCATGGTTACTTGGGCTGGCAATGCTGGGGGACCTGGCGTGCCCGGGAGTCCACATTTGCAGAAGGCCATAGAGTGAGGGAAGGAAAGGGGCTCAGGAGAACCCCGAGTCTCTAGCTTGGTCTGGTCGCCTCTCCTACCAGGTGGGACGCCCACCTCACATGTCCCCTCCTCTCCCCTGCACCGAGCAGCAGGAGCCGCTGCAACCAGCCCACCCTTTCTGACCAGCCACTGTTATAAGCTGAGTCCCTGCTGTCAGTTTCCCAAGACCCTACAACAGGCCCAGGTTCTGAAGATCATGAACAGAACGTCATTGGTTTATAGACCCTCGGGAATCAAAGGACCTTAAAGTGTGCTCCCGCTCTGGACAGGGCTGCCCTGTACTGTATAGCCCCTCCCAGGACACCTCCAGGGGTGGGGTCTCACTGTGTCCTCTTGCTGACATCCTTCAACAGGCCCTCGGCCAAGGCCACGGCCCGCATGAGCCTCCAAGGACCCTTAAGGCACGCAGGTCCATGCCACCCTCCACGGGCCTTGTTAGCCCCTTGTCCCTTTCCCATGGGGGAAGGACACAGCATGAACAAGGAGCAGCCCTGTCCTCATCCCCTGGGAACTGGGGACCCATGCGGTCAAACCACCAGAATCAGCTTCACACTGCAGCTGTGGATGCCCCGGGGAGAGGGGACAGGAGCGGGGCAGAAAGATGCAGAGGCCAGAAAGTGGGGGTGTCCTGGCTTCTCCTCCCAGCCCCTACTACCCCGGGGATTAGATAATAACACCCACAGGTCTCTCCCTCAGAGCGGAGGGTTTGGCTGCGTCCTGGGTGCTGGGCCTTGGGCCCAGCTTCCACAGAGGGCCTAGCCTGCACGGAAGGCGTGTGGAGCTGCCTCCCGTCACTTCCATAGCCCCTCCTGCCTGGGCCAGTATACCACCTTCTCTGTGCAGATGACCCCTTGGAGTTTCCCTCCCAGAAGCAGACTGGGACTCGGCAGGTCCAAGCACCAGCAAGCTGCCTTTATCACCAGGATCCCCTAGAGTAGCCCAAACCCAGAGCTTGAGCGGAGTATCTGGGGGTTGGGCCAGTACCCAAAGACTGGAAGATAAAGCTGAGACCCGCTCCTCCAGGAAGCCTGCCAGGGCTGTACCACAGGCCTCATGTTCTCTGGCGTCTGGTGTGAGAAGCAAAGGGAGGATTCTGATCCCTACCCTGATGTTAGCCAGCTGTGTGATTCAGGCATGTTCCCTCATCTCTGGGTCTTCATAGGCTGTCAAGTGGGGCAGACAGGAGCACAGGTGTCACAGGGCTCCCCAGCCCCCATCACCTCCTGGAAAGTGATGGATCACAGACCACCTAACTTTCCCCAGCTTCCCTTTGGGCTAGGGAGGTGGCAAGGCCCAGTGGGGGATTGCACCCTGTCACTATCCATACAAGCCACCCATGGGCCATCAAACGGGGCCAGGCACTTGGGAACCCGAAGCCTGGAACCACCCACAGAGTACTGTCACATGGCAGGTGCCCAGTGCACCAGGCTGGCCTCTTTGTGGACACCTCACCTCACAGATTCTATGCATTTTGCCATTTTGCTTTCAGCTGCCTCATTTTTTCTTACAAGTTCCTTGAAGACTTCAGGGAAGGGCAGGAGGACTTCCTGTGCTTTCCCTAAGCCCATGGACTGGCATGCATGTGCACATTTTCATGAGAAGAAAGACACCACACCAGAATCAACTTGATCATGGAGCTGCTCAGTCCCTGAACATATATTTACTGTGGTCCTCCATATATAAAGAGTACCAAGAAATCAATACAAAGGCAGCAACCTCAGAAAAATACATGGGCTGATGGTTCCTAGGAAAGGAAGCATAGCTAGGTAGAGAGACCTGAGAGTAAGCCTCTTCCAAATATGGGAAGTTTGCTGGCCAAGAGACTGGCTTCACCCCTCAGGTGGGCAGAGTTGTCAGGCTGTCTCATACACAGTAGACACTCACACCCGTTCCCAGTGGGAGTGTGAAGTGGTTACAATCCCAGTTAGGCAGTTCTGCAGATCTAGCAAAATTCAAAGAACTCACGTCCTTGACCCAGCAAGTCTACTTCTGGGATTTACCTGAGATACAGTCACATGTGCAAGAGAGATGCGTGAGGATATTCCCCAAATATCGTGTCTGGGGGCCAAAGATGGGAAAAGAGCTAAATGCCATTCAATGGGATACAAAGAATTTTGATGCCTTCCAACAGGAGCTGCCCTTCACTAAGCACAGAGGTAGTTAAAATGTTCCTATGCAGGAATTAGAATACCCTGGCTGGAACCCCAACCAAGCTGCTGCCTACAGGGTAGGAGCTGAGCTACACTGAGTGGGTGGGAAGCAGCCCCTTTCAGCGCCCATCTCCTTGTGTCACGCAAGGCTCCCGGTGCCCCATAAACTGTTTCCTTTCTCGCATCTCACAGATGGGACAACTATCCCCGAAGGCCCAGTCCTACCACACACCTCACGGTCTCTGGGAGAGCTCAGAGAGAGAAGGAGAAAGCAGACAGGGACCAGAGGCCCAGCCTGGACAGAGAGGCAGGCGTGGCTGGGCGGAGGTGGGCAGGAGGAAGAGGGAGGGCTAAGGCCTGGGACTGATGACTAAGGCAAGGACCCATTACTCAGGCAGGCCAGACAGGGGGCGGCCAGTGCGGCGGGGCCCTGGGCCCCCAGGAAGGCGGCAGCAGCAGCCTTGGGCCGGTCCAAGCCTCCAGACCGCCATCCGAGCCATGGTCACCCGTACTGAGTCATCGGAGCCAGTGTGTCAGCAGTTGGTCAGGGTGTCTCTGGAGGCCACTCACTGCCACCCAGGCTGCACCCTCTGGCTGGATCTGGGCTCCGAGGGGCCCCATGCGCCCCTGGAGGTCTGGCCTGGGCTCAGGACTGTCCCCCATCCCCGTGCTACATCTCCCTAGCGCTGTCATTGGGAACCCCTGTGCTGGACACAGGGACACAGCCTCTGCCTCCCCTGGGGTTTCCCCTACACAGTGGCTGATGGCCTGTGGGACTAGATGGGGTAAATACCCCCAGAGAGACCACCCGTAACAGGATCCCGACAACCTCCCAGGGAAGCCCAGCCACCAAGCCCATTGCCCAAGCTGTCACCAGCTCCCTGCTGGTGCTACCTACATGGGCTCCTTCCCCGCCCCAGTCCTGGGGTCACCTCCCCAAACATACCACAGGCTGGAGCCCTTGCCTTAGGTTCGGCTTTGGGAGGACCCAGCTCAAGGCAGGAATAGCCTCATAGAGGGAAGCCACAGGAAGTGCAGAGCCACAGGGGTGACAGGACCCCATAGTGGAGTTGGGGGCTCCCCTCTCCTGTCCTCACCCAACGCTGGCCATAGTCTCCATGCTCAGTTTCCCAACCCTACAGGAGAGCTCCAAAGCCCCAGAACAATTCTTTTCTTTGGAATGTAAAAAAAAAAAAAAAAAGGAAAAAAAAAAAAGGAAAAGGCAAGAACAACAGAGAATTTCATGGAAACATTTCTTTGGGGTTTTGTAAAATCCTTTCCCACCCCCACATGGAGCCCAAAACTCAGGCCAGAACAGAGTCTGCCGGTATTGCCCCTTTAACATACTGTTCTGACATGCAAATTCCCTCACTTCCCCTCAAAACGGAGAGCACTTCCACTTTCAAAGCCAATTTTGGTTTTATTGTCCATGTGGCTCCAAGGAGCACAGCAGCGCAGCACAGCTGGTTGGCTCACACCCCGGCTGACGCTGTACCAGGGAGCTTGGCCGCTCCACCCAGGGTCCTGGGAGCAGCCGCGGGGAAGACACTGCACTTCAGGCGACAGAGTCCAGAGAGGGGGACACCAACCCAGAGAGAGGGGGACACCAACCCAGAGAGGGACAGAGACCCAGATGGGGGGAGGTCAGAGACCCAGAGAGGGGCGACTCGGGCTTTAGAGCTCAGATGAAGCTCTGGCAGCCCATTGGGCCACCCCTCTGCCCTATTTCACACATTTCCCTCCCCCTCCTCCTGTCCGGCCACGCTGGAAACTTCTGTGCCTTCCCCCTCCCGCCCCCTCCGACCTTTCACAAGGCAGGCCCACTGATGGAGCACCTGACCTGAGTGGTTCTTCACAGACAACCTCATGAATCCCCTGCCAGCCCACGAGGTCAGGGCAGCGGGTGTCCCCTTCAATCTGGGAGACCCAGGCGCAGCACGGCCGGCACAGCTGCTCACTACACTGCAGCCTGCGGGCTCTGCCAAGGCCATGGCTGGCTCCTGGGCGCGCGGCGCTGTGGGTAAGAAGTGCACCAGAGCCAGGGTCCCACACGCTCCCCAGAAGCAGATACCCTAGCCACTGTTGCCATGGTTACAGTATTTCACAGCTCTGAGGACTGTGCTCACAACCCAAAGATAGTCTCCATGATTTGGCACCTTGCACTGGCCCGTGGCCCCCATGGTCACCTCTCTCTCCTGGGAACGCTCTGTCCCCCTCCCCCCCAGAAGGCAGCAGGCCCATTCGAGGGCCATCCCTACAGATAAGGGGCAGCTCCTTCAGAGACGCCTGCAGTTCTCTCGCAGAACTTGATCCCTGGGCTCCCAGGGGAGCAGAGGAAAGCTCAGGGCTTCTGGGTGGACAAGCATGACGCCTAGATGCAGAAGAATGTCCCCACAGCAGCGCCCCAGCAGGCTAGGACTCCAATCCACTGACAGAGGCCCAGACGGAACAGAGACCCAGAGAGAAGGGGAACAGACATCCAGAGGGAGGGGGACAGAGGCCCAGGTGGGGGACAGAGACCCAAAAAGGGAGGACAGAGACCTAGAGAAAAGGTGACAGAGACCCGGAGAAGGGACAGAGACTCAGAGAGAAGGGGACAGAGAGACCCAAAGAGGTAGACAGAGACCCAGAGAGAGAGAGAGAAGAAACCCCAGTCAGGGCCCCACACCCCATGTCCCCCAAGCTTGGGCTCTCTCCACAGCATCAGCAATTAAGTTGTTTATTTCTCCCTCCTGGTCATCATGCTGGTTACTCTCTGACATCTGCAATAATTTAACAGTCTGCCCAGCGCCATGCCAGTCTGTGAACCCTGGGGTGGATGGTGTGTGTCCTGGGAGGGCAGGTGTGCCAGGCCTCTAGGTGGGCACAGAGCCTCATCTGCTCCCTCCCGCTCGCCCTGGCTCCTCCAAGAGTCACAGGCTATTGACACGGCCAGGCCCACGGGGAGCCCTCTCCAGAAGCACGGTGCCTAAAGAGGCCGCTCTCTGAGCCCTGTAAAGGAGCCCCAGGCCACACTCCCCTCCGCCCCGTGTCATCTTCTTCATAGCACCACCTTCCAGAGCCACCACCCATATGTACAGGCTTTCCTTCTACTTGTCTGTGCACGCCAGGCAGTGACAGGGTGACAGAAGAGAGGGGGTATTAGGGAGTGCCCGGCAGGAAATACTGTGCAATCTTCCAGTATGTGGGGCTGACACCTCCTGAGAGTCTCCACTTGACAGCCAGGGAGGCTGAGGAGGGCAGTGGGGTTTGCAGGCAGGTTCTGGAACTCTCATTCACTTCGAAAGAACCTTCATGAATCCTCTCGAGGATTCTCGAGATGAGAAGCCGCTCCCATTCTGCCAGGCCCTATATGTCACCAGCGCCACTGTGAGACCCTGCCCTGAGGCCAGGCTAAGATCCCTCGTGCACAGAGCTGGCTCAGGGTGGCCGCTCTCAGTGCCAGCTCCACTCAGGACAGGCCCTGCCAACTCGGTCATCCTGCCCTTCTATAAGTGTGATGGAGCCAAACGGCAGAATCCCCACACTCCAATTCTCCCTGGGTCACAGTGAAGTCCGCCCTCCCCGTGGCTCGCCACAGCCTCACTCCTCATTGGTCCCTAGGAGCCTGATGCCCCTCAAGCTGGGTTGTGACTTCCTGTCAGGGCTCTGTGCCCTCACCTCAGCCTCTGACCGATGCCCCTGGGAGCCTAGCACGCATGGGGTCTGGTCTCTACTGATAGACAGGAGGGCGCTGTGGGCTACAACCCCGGTTCCCAGACCCACCCCACTCTGGCTACTTCTCAAGGCCAGGAAGAAGGGACAACCAGACTCCACCTCCCCTGCCAGTGGTAATCTCTCTGCCTCCACCCCTCCCCAGCCTGATAAGTGAACACACACTCCATGCGGGGCTATGGGCCAGTGGTGCAGACCTGGCTCCCAGCTCACCTCTCGGTGGGCAGCCTGGACAGGTTGACACCAGTACCATTGAAGCACGGAGAGGTTCAGGCACAGACAGGTCCAAGGCCACACAACACACAAGAGGCCGGGCCAGTGTCGGCCTCTCTGTAGCCCCAGGTGGGGAGATCCCATGACACCCCTGGCCAGGAAACCAAACCAGGAGGTGACTGTGGGGCTGGACACAGGGAGGGCAGGACGCAGTTCCTCGGTGCCAGCCAGGGCCAGGGTGTGGATTAGCCCACTAATCTTCCAGTCGCTATGAGGGAGGTCACCCCACCCTACCAGGTCACACTGCGGAGAGCTCCACCCAGGACCCTCAGACCCCAGCCCGGCTCTAGTCGTCTTCCCAGCCCATCCCTCCATCTGGCACACCATTCATCTGTTCCCAGCCTGTCTCCCTGAGGCTGAAACAGGAGCTTAACCAGGGCAGGGCAGGGTGGGTTCTGTCTCCTGTTCTGTTCGCTGCCTGGCACCATTCCCAGAATGTACTCAGAGCTCAGTCACGCTTGCTGATTGGATGGCTGGGTGGGTGGGTGGACGGACAGATAGATGGATGGATACATGAATGATGGATGGATGGATGGATGAGTGGGTAGATAGACGGACAGGTGGATGGATGGATGGATGGATGGATGGATAGATAGATGGATAGGTGAATGGATGGGGATTGATGGATGGATGGATGGACAGACGGACAGACGAATGGACAGATGGACGACGGACAAATGGGTAGGTGAATAGACGGATGGACAGATGGGTGGGTGGGTGGATGGGTGAGGTGGCAGGTGGACGGCTGCTAGGTGGCAGCATTGACTAGCGCCTGACTCACATCTCTGCTTGCTGCAGATCTCTGCTGCACATACCTGCTCTCTTCACCTCCCCCCTGCACCTTTCTGGTCCAAGTCCTGCGACTGGGTATATTATCCTTTGCCTGGGCTCAACCAGGAAGCCCTCAGCAGGATTGTCTCTGTAATGTCTGGCCTCCACACTTTGTTCATGCTATTCCCGCGTTAAAGGGCCAACTCCATGCCACACCCCGTCTCCCGGCTCTTCCATGTTCCTCCATGCCTTCACCTCCAAGCCTTCTCGAAGCAGGTTCCCCCACGGCCTCCCTTGCCCTTCAAAGCCCAGCTTGGGTCCCCATGCCAGGGGCAGTAGGGGCAGACTAGTGAGCACATCTCAGACCCAGGCTTCACCTGTTCCATTCCTACCCACTGACTCCAGTTTGATCCCAGTTCAAAGCCCATCCCCTCACGTATCCCTACTGCACTGGGCTTGGAAACAGAGCCACCGGAATGAGAAAAACCCCTTCACTCTACAGATCAGGCAAGTATGTGCATGACTACACGGCCCAGAGCACCACTCAGAAACCCAGCGACATTCCAGCACTGCCAAATTCCCGTGTCTCAGGGCCCAGCCCAGAGGCCTCTCCTGACAGGGCAGGTATTGAGGCCCTGAAAGGGACGATTCTGCCAAATGGCACGCGTTCGTGCCCAGGGGTGCCAAGCCGGACACAGCAGACACAGCCATGAGGACAGTTTAGCCAGGCCTTTCTAACAGCAGCACAAATTTAGGCATGAAAGGGGGCCTGTCATGAATGTCTTCATTTTAGGGGATGCCAACATCTCTCCCCTCTTCTGATGAGGGCCCTATTTTCCTCAAATAACCTGCTATTCTTCACTCTCAGCCCCTTTGGTGGGAATCAGGAGACCCTGTTGCTGGGCTAAAAAGGGAGACTCATGACCCAGCCTGGCTAACCAGAGCCTCCCAGGCTCCCAGCCACATTGATTGGTCCCAGATGTGGGTGTGACCCATATGATCCAATCATAGCCTTCCCTGGGACTTTTGCTAGACTCACAAGAATGTAAATTTGCCCTCTCCCTAGGGATGCTGGGATGGTGGAGAGCAAGGTGGGGTCACCTTGCCAAGTTAAGAGGGAAGGCAGAGCTAAGAAGCAGGAGTCAGTTTTCAGGAGACTCATCTGAGCCTTGGATCTCAATGGACCTAAAATTGGAACTCTCCCTAAACATTTTTTTTAATGTGAACAATGAATTTTAATTTTTAACTGAAGGCAGTGAGTTGAGTTTCTCACTCTCATAATCAAACTTCCAACATTGAGGCCGTCAATGGAAGCCTCAGATCCTGGCCTCCTGTCCACTACATTCCAGATGAGCCTCTGGAAAACCCACTGTGGAGTTAATACTTCTCCAGCTGCCACCTCTCCCTGCACTGCACACAGGCTTCCTACCCCAGGGATGGGGGGGTGGGAAGGGTGATGGGCAATCTCTGGGTGAGTAGGTGGTGGTCATACTCAGCCTGAGCCCCGCCTGCCTGCCTGCAATGAGACAGCAGGCTCCCCAGAAAAGGTCAGCAAGCTACCCGCGCCCCCCACTGCTAAAGTTCAGCAACTCTAAATGCTAAAATGCTGGAAGGATGCCTAAGGCTGGAGCTGCAAAGCAACTCATGCTATCAGCCATGGCAAGGAAAACACCACCCATGGCTTCTGCAAGTGACTCACATAGAGCATAAACATTTGTGTGCTCCCAACAGCCCTGCCTTAGGGGCAGGCGGCCCGATTATCTCCTCAAGTGACAAGGAGAGAGAGAGAGAGCAAGAAACACTCTCCTGGGAATCCCTGGCCCCCAGACCTCACCAAGGCAAGCACACAGTTATGACTTTTAGTCCTCGAAGCTTTCCACATGGAAGCTGCCTCAGGGTCCACAGGGGGGCTCCCTTACATGCCTGTCAACTCATGGGCACCTTGCTATCCCCTGAACAACCAGCTCCAGTTACGGAAGCTTACAGGTGATCATGGCTCGGTTCCTGCTTCCTTCAGTAGACTCCCTCAACTCCTAACACCCAACTGAGAGGAGAGCTCTCTGGAAATCCAGCCCAGCCCACTCCCACCCAATCCATCTGTGACCCCTGTGGAATTTCAGTTGTGGAGTCAGGAAACATCTTGGGCCTTGATCCTCAGGTGACTGACCTTGAGACCTTTAAAAGCCCCAAGGTCCACGCCTCAAGGTTTCCTCCAAGATGAGCATGTTCAATTCCGGAAGCTGCTTCACTCACAGAAAGCTCTGAGATTCCCCACAGGTGCTGGTTACTTCCTCTTGAATCACAATATTTTCATGTGTGGCGAGGTGGTGCACTGGGGGCGATCAGCCCTGGGCTGCTTGGTGAGGGGTCTGAAATCAGCCTGGAGGTACCCCAAACCTGCTCTGCAGGGAAGGAATACTAGGGGGACACATCCTGTGCAGCCTGAGCAGGCCTGTCTACGGAGACCCGGGACAGGATGGGTGAGAAGGGACTGGAGCCCCAGGGTTAAGAAGTGTTAAGAGCTGTCTGCACAGCTGTGGAGCTGCTACCACAGGAGGAGGGGGGTCTGCTGGTGGGGAACTGGAGGAGAGTCCCCACTTCCCACTGCAGGCAGCTGGACAGGGAGAGAAGCCGGCTGTTTCCATCTTCAACACACAGCGTTAAGATCCTATCCCTTAACTCCACAAAGCACACACCCACCAAAGGGTACTTGTTCAGTGGCTCCTCTCAAAGGGTACTGACTCACTGATAACATGCCTGAAAGTCTGTTCCTCTCCCCAGAGTCTGCCATGAAATAAAGGGAGGAGGGGGGTGATTCTCACCCTGCTGGGCCATGGAGGACTGTTCCAGAAGCCTCTCGGTCAGGTCAACTTCCCTGGCAAACCCATCGCAGACCACGTGGGGAGTATTCACTGGATAGAATCAGAACCTCCACAGTAAAACCCCGCCCTCAGGGAGCACACATTCTCAAGTGCACAGGTCCGAAGCACAAAGAATATTCTGTGAATACAGGGCAGAGGGTGAGCCGTGGGCTGTGGTGGGCAGAGTGGCCAGGCCCCAAGGAGGCAACTGAGGCTGTGCGAAGCACTGGGACGGGACAGTCCAGGGGGAGCCGGGTGAAAGGTCCAGGAGAGGTACTGGCCCAGGAGGAGGGAAGGGCGGTAGAGGCTGGGAGGCCCAGCAAGTGGGTTGATGGGGTCACGTGGGATGTGGATTTTGTTCTGAGAGCAAGAAAGCGCCTGGCTGGTGTTGGGCAGGGAAGTGACAACAGTTGATGCCTACCTTGGAAGGGTCCCGTTGGCTGGAGTCGGGGAACAAAGGCACAGAGGTGGGAGGAGGAAGAGGAAGGAGCCAGCCTGGGACGTGACTCCAAGGTAGAACCAACATGCGTGCCAACAGATGAGAGAAGCAGAGAGCAAATAATTGTGCGTTGGGGGCATGCTCTCAAGGAGAAGCTCAGAGCTGATGAGTGAGTGGAATCAAACTGGAGAGACCTCCTGGAGTGGTTACAACTAGACCAAGGCCTTTTCCTGGGAGAAGCGACATTCCGAGGAGCAGGACATGCTGGCTGGAAGACCTAAGGCCCTGGAGCCAGGGGAGGCATGAAGGCTTTCCGAAATATCAGCAGCCAGCCAGCCTTCCCGGCGGGACGTCCACCACTGCCCTGCCCCGGTCTCTATGGGACGCTGGCCGGCAGTGTAGGCGCTCAGGCTACGTGGGCCTGACCCACCCCCGCCTGCCCGCCTCACCGCAGACCCTGCCTGTCACGCAGGCCTCGGTCCATAGCAGAAACCTGACAGCTGGTGATACCCTGCCCGGCCCCCATGATTGGTCAGCACATCGCATAAGTTCAACCTTGAATCGACCCCAAACCCATGCCCGCCTCACCCTCTCCACAGCCCCCACCTTGGTCCTGGTCCCTCCTCTCTAGCCAGAGAGATCCTTCCAAAACACAAATCTGACTCACGTGCCTCCTCACCCAAACCCTGCACCCCCAGTCTCCTACCTCACCCCTCCCACCCCCTCCAGCTCCTCAGCCTCCCACTCCCGGAAAAACTTGGCTCCTCCACCTTCAGAACCTGCACACACCACTTACCTGAACCCAGAGAAGAGTCCACCTCCCTTGACACCCTTCCCCTGAGCTGATGACACTAACTTCAGGCTCAGCTCAACCTCATTCCTGAGGAGGCTCTCAGAACCTTCCAGAGAAAGTGGGAATCTTGAACTTGGCCATGGGATCACTTATGGCAATCGTGGAGCACGACTGTACCCCTGTTTTGCCAACTAACTCCCTGCTGGCACATAGGTGACCCAAAAGCAAGGCCCAGCTATCTCGGCATCCCAGCATGCCCAGCACCAAACACAGCGGCAAGCACACAGGAGGTATGTGACAGCCACCAGGGGAGGAGCAAGGTGCCAAATGAGTTCCATCCACGTCGATGAATTGTTTCTGTCTAGACCTTTCCCCCTTGCCCTCCTTCTCCCACTTCTGTCCTTCTTCTCCAGGGTCTTCAACACCAAGTCTGAAACATGCCAAAGACTAAAGGGCAGGCATGCAGAGAAAGCCCCACTTTTAAAATGTCTGGGGTCTCGGGGGGGGGGTGCAGAAGCAAAAGCTCCATCCTGGCCTTGCGGAACTCTCCCCTACGGACTGGCTATCAAAAATAACCACAGTTAAGGAAAGTGGATGACACACTGTGGGATCCCTGGAGATGGCCTGATGATAGCAGAGACTAATAAAACCTTTCTACCCCAGGAACTATAGTCAACGACAAGAAGGAGTCCCCAGGGGCTCGCAGCTACCAGATGGAAGCGGTCCAGCTGTGAAACAATCACACTGCTCAGTTCAGGGCCATGTGTATACTTTTCAGAGCAATTTCACGTCATGAGCTTGCGGGACCCGCCAGTGCAGAGGTGAGGAACGTGGCACCTCACTGCCCAAGGAGGGCTGAGTTGTATGGCCTGCCCCCCCCCAGCACCTCCAGCCCAGCCCCTCCAGCTCACCCCAGGATCAATGGCCCCCAACCCAATACGCTGCCAAGACCCACCCAGCTCGCACCCGGCTCCCATGGCAGCATCTGCTCTTATGTTGCAGAAGCAGCTTAGACTTGACATGTTCCATTCTCCCACTGGCCCACCACTGGCCCTCTCATGGCCACGAACAAACGGGGCCACTGTCCTCCCAACTGCTCAGGCAAATTGCCACAGACGCAAAGTTTGTGTCTCCCCAAAACTCTCATTTTGAAACCTAACCTCTAATGTGACGATGTTAGGCAGTGGGGCCTTTGGGAGCTGATTAAATCGTGAGGGTGGCACCCTGGATGAGTGCCCTCGTACGAGGCACTGCCGAGAGCTCCCCAGCTCCTCCCACCACGAGAGGAGACAGTGAGAATACACTATCTATGAAGCAGCAGGAAGCAGCCTCACCAGACACCTTAATCTTGAACTTCCAGCGTCTGAACTTCAAGAAAGAAATGTCTGTTGGTCACAAGCCACCCCGTCTATGATATTCTGTTACAGCCGCCGCATTGACGAAGATGCCAACGTTCTCCTTTCCCCACCTGACAGTGACCTGCCAACGCCCCGTGACCCCTCACAACCCACACGAGCATAGAGGACAGAACATGGACAGCATTAGGACCGCAAGGTGACACTGCCACTTCTGCACGAACACTCACACACACACACACACAGGATGTGCTGGGCAGCCTCTGAGCACAGCCTCCCCCTCCCAGCTACCCTGCCCAGGGGGTCTGGGGTACCAGTTGCCCCATGAGGACTCCAACGCATAGAAGCATGCAAATGTGCCCCAGGTGCATGCGTATATGCGGCTGCCCTGCTCATTGAAGGAGGGAACCATAGACAGTGTGGGTGCGACAAGGCCCTAGAGCCACCAGATCCCCCAGAATTCCCAAGAGGAGGAATGGAGCTCCCATCTCTGAATGGCAAAATTCCCACCTCTCCCTCCCTGCTGAAAAGAGGCTGAGGGCAAAGCAACAAAACCTTCTCAGGAGGCAAGTCAGTTGACCCCCAGTCTTTTGCACAGGGGTTGGGGGGGCTGGACTCTTCCAGAGCCTTGAGGCTTTGTGGACACAATCTAGAGCAAAGCCAGACAGGGCTTGTGAGGAAAGTTTAAATAAGCAGAGGTCACCAAGCCAGGAGCAGACACCTCAGCTGAACTGTGCCCAAACCACTCACACGTTGTTCTGGCCACAACTCGCCATGGAA
This sequence comes from Rhinolophus hipposideros, assembly GCF_964194185.1. Classification (NCBI taxonomy): domain Eukaryota; kingdom Metazoa; phylum Chordata; class Mammalia; order Chiroptera; family Rhinolophidae; genus Rhinolophus; species Rhinolophus hipposideros. The sequence continues at coordinate 50,306,651 of NC_138062.1, read as the reverse complement.
ACAGCTGTGGTCGGCATGTCCGTCACCCAGATACCGCCACCTCACCCCCCAGGAGCACCGTGAGTCACTGAGCCTGGGACCCATCCAGACACCTTTAGGGAACATGAGCCAAGGAGTGAAGACGCCAAAGGCCCAACGTTTGAAAAGAACTCCATGACGAGAAGGCTCCTCTGGCGCTCAGCCGGTGGGGTACCTCACAGCGATGGAATTTTAGCTGGGGGGGTGCAACTCCCTGGAGAGGACCTCCTCCGCTCACAATACCCCACGTGGCCACAAACCTCCTCTCCCTCCCGGAGCCTGGACCCGGGGGAGGGCCCGCTGGAGGACAACAGTGCTTTGTGTGCGTCACCCTGCAGGAAGTCCCCCACCTCCCGCCACCATCCTCAGATAAGGCCACCACACTCTGGACGCTCCTCTCCATCCATCGAAGAGGTGCGGCTGGATCACTAACGACCATCTCTCTACTCGGCAACAGGTTTTTTGTTGCTCCCTCGAGATAGGAAGGAAGGAGAATCAGTTTTTCTCTGTCTTTCTTCCCCCACCTTGGTTTCCGAAAAAAGAAGTTGGAACAAACAAGTTATATAATGCTGGGGGCAGTGGGGGGGGGCACTGTCCCTGGAGGACAGTTTCTCAAGTCGTGGGACCGCTGGAAGGGCCAAGGGGAAGACAGGAACCACCTCCACCCCCGGCCAAAGGGCAAAACCCTTCATGGGACCAAAAAAAGCAGATGCAGACACCCCCTGACAGGCTGGAAAACCAGCTTCCCAGACAAGGCCAGCCTCCCCCCCCCCCCACCTCAGCAGCCCCACAAGTCTCGCTGAGAAGGCCAGGGACTGACTTGTGCACAGATGGGACTTCCCACCTGCCAGACTACAAGCCCTAGAGAGCTTTTCCATACTCCATCCCTTCCTCCCTCTCGGCCATATTTCTCGAACAATTCTTCTGTACAACCTATGCTCTAGGCATGCTCTCCACCCATATAAGACACGCTCTCCACCCTCAAAGCATTTCCACTAATACACACACCAAGCAGTACTGGTGCTGATAGCTTGATCAAGGCTACATAACCGCCCTATGACGCAGCAATTCTGCTCCTCGTAGAGAGCCCAAAAAACAGAACACAGAACTTCCCACAAAAACGTATTATGTTCATAGCAGCACTACCCCAAATAGCCAAAAGGTGGAACCAAGCCCTATGTCCATCAGCTGGTGAATGGATAAACAAAATGTGGTACGTTCACACAATAGAATATCACACAACCATAAACATGAATGAAGGACTTACATACACTACAATGTGGATGAACCCTCCAAAACATTACACGGAGTGAAAGAAGCCAGACAAAAAGGTCAAGTATTGTGTGATTCTATTTATAAAACAGGTAAATTTATAGAGACAGAAAGTAGAGGAGTAGTTGTAAGGGGCTGGGGGAGAGGGGAAATGGGGCGTGACTGCTAATGGGAACAGGATTTCCTCTTGGGGTGATGGAAATGTTCTGTAACTAGATGTGACGGATACACAACGATAAGAATGTACTAAATGCAACCAAACTGTATGCTTTAAATAGGTGAGTTTTATGTTATATAAATTTTACACAAAAATACCACACAACAAAGTGACCAGAGAAACTGCTTCCGGGATTGGTTGAACTCAGGTGATCAGGCAGATGGCTCTGAGAGGCCATGACCTTGGAACGAGCCATGGGCAGGTCATGCACCAGGCGTGGCTGGCCTGTTTGGAAGTCATGAAGGAACAAATAAATTAACAATGCTACAAAGGCCTCTACATCTCAGAAGATTCTTGGGAGACTATTGTGTGCCACAATCTCCTTCAAAACCTGGTTCTCTTTCTGTATGCTCCATCTTACCATATTAGGGCTTCTTGCCCCTCTCCCCACACTAGCACCACAGGTATACCACACACAAACACACACACGCCCCACCATCAGTTGCTCCAGACAACAGTGACTTTTCACTAGGATAGAGGAAAGGGGGCAAATGGGCATCTCAGATGGGGGAGCTGTCTTTTAAAAAAGTGCCTCCAGAAGGCTACCGTTTAGATTCCCACATGGGCCAGTGAGCTGCGCCCTCCACAACTAGATTGAAAACAACAACTTGACTCGGAGCTGACGCGTCCTGGAAAAACACAGTTTCCCAATATCCCCCAATTAAAAAAAAAAAAAAAAGCAAATCATTAAAAAAAAAAGAAGAAAGTGCCTCCATCTAGAAAAAATTTCTTAGCTATGACACTGAAAGCATGATCCATAAAAGAAAGACCTTAATCAATTGCTCTCCATCAAAATGATAAACATTTGCCCTGTGAAAGACATCATTAAGCAAATGAAAAGATAAGCCACAGACTGGGAGAAAATATTTGCAAATCATGTATCTGATAAAGAACTTTTATCCAGAATACATAAAGAACTCTTACAAGTCACTAAGGAGAAGACAACCCAACAAAGAAATGGGCAAAAGATTTAAAAAGACACTTTACCAAAGAGATGAAGAGCCAGTGACTAGCCACGTGAGACCATAAAAAAATGCCCAACATCATTAGGGAGATGCAAATTAAAACCAAAATCAGATACCAGCATACACTTAGAATCACTTAAAGACTGGTCACCTCAGTGTAGGCCTGGATATGGAGCAGCTGGAACTCTCATATATTGCTGGAAGGAATGCAAAATGGTACGGCCACTCTGGAAAACAGCTTGGCAGTTTCTTAAAAAGTTAAACCTATACCTACTGTAGGACCCCGTCATTCCACTCCTCGGTTTTTATTTACCAAGGAGGATAATATATGTCCACACAAAGAGGCATACCTATATCTTGACAGCAACCTTATTTGTAATTGTCAAAATGAAAACAACCCCACTGGTTGTTTTCAACCAGTAAATGGGTAAACAAACTATATCCATCCATACAATGAAATACTATGCAGCAGTGAAAAAAGAACAAACTTCTAATACTTGTGACAACATAGATGACTTGCAAACATATTCTGTTAAAAGAAAGAAGACTGACACAAGAAGCTACATAATGTATGATCCCATTCCTATAAAATTTCTAAAAAGGCAAAATTAGAGGAATGAAAGCAGATCAGGGTGTACCTGGGGCCGGGGGTGGGAGCAGATTTCACTGCAATGGGCTTGAGGGAACTCTTTGGCATGATGGACATATTCTAAAAAATTGGATTGTGTTAAAGGGTGCATACTCATACTCTTTAAATTTATTAAAACTCATCAAACTGTTCAGCTAAAATAAGTGAACTGTATGGTATATACGTAATTAATTATACCTCGTCTTTGCCCCAGGTTATCCCACCCCAGGGCTCAAGGCAGGGACCCAGGGCTCACTGTCCCCTCGTCTGTTCCTTGCATGCTACCTCAACCTGGTCACCAAGTACTGCCCAGTCTACCCTCTGAATGTCTTCTCAAATCCTCTGAATCTCTCTTGCTCCCCACTGGAGGCCTCCAAAACCCAACTCATTCATCTGGGCCATCAGGCTTTTTCAGCCAGCACCAGCCCAGGTCCCCACAATGAGGAATGACTCCACAGCACACAAGTATGTACCGACCAACTTCATCATTCATCACGTTGACTGAAATGATTTGCTCCCATCCGCTCACCAGCAAGAAAGAGCCGAATTTCCTCCTTGGTCAGCCAGGGCTGGCAGGCTGTTCTGGAAGGCCCAGATGGGAGGGTAGATGGGAGGGTCTGGGCCATGCTGGCCCTCTTCAATGGAAAGGAGGAGGGAGGTCATGCACCCTAAGGCTGGTGTTCTTTTCCTCTGAGAACCCAGAACAACACATTTAAAAACCTTCAAGTTTTACACCAATTCAGGGCAAGTCTCAGGATTTGGCCAAAGAGAAATGGGGCCTCCCTCTGACCGAAGGGGGTGAATTCTGCTCCCTTGGTCTGACAGCAAGACCTTGCTTCAAGTCCTTTAGCCTGAGGGGGGGTGGGGGTGGTGAAGGCACACCAAGGATAGACCCTCCTCATATTTTCTTTAGACCTTCAGGACTCTCTCACCATCCTCAGGCTCCCCAAGACCCATTCCAGTCCTCAGAACCCCTGGGGCCCCCAGACCCCTCTCTGTCCACCAGGACTCACTGGGACCCTCAGAGCCCCTCAGTTTCCCCTCTCAGGTTCTCCCAGGTCCTCAGATTCACTTAAACCCCCTACCCCCAACCTTTCACAGTCCTCACCCATCCCAGGTGCCCTCAGCATTGAGGGTGGTCCCCTCAAGACCACCTTTGGACCCCTCAGGGTACTTTCGCACCCTCCAGGAAGCCTTGGGCCTCAGCCCCTGCAGGCTCCTTTCCGTCCTCTCCTCGGAGTTTCCAAGACAACCTCAAGAGTACCCATGGCCCCTGTCCAGGCCCTCTGCCTCCCAGACCCCTTAGCCTTCCCAGTCGGGAACCCCTGCGTTTCCCTTCAGACCTCGCAGCGCCCCAACGCCCCTCAGGCCCCTAGAGCCGCATGTAGACGCCTCGTGGTCCTAGGCCCCCAACCCGCCTTCAGCTGCCCCCCAAGCAGCCCCTAAAGCCTACAGTCCCCCGGGAAGACCCTGGGGCCGGCCCGGGCCGCTCTCCAGTTCCTCACGATCGCCAGGATTCCCCACAGGTCACCCGGGCTCTGGAGCAGGTGCAGGCCCACCCTGCCCGCCGGGTCTCACCTGCTCGCGCGCTCGGGGCCCGGGCCCGTGCCGAAGCCGCCGCCACCCCCACCGCCGCTACCGCCGGACTCCGCCATCTTTCCGCCGCCGCCGCCGCCGCCGCCGCAGCAGCGCGATCGAGTGACCGGAGCCGGGCGCCTGTCCACTACACCGAGACGCGGGGGACGGGGGCGGGGCGTGTTCTGCGGAGGGGCGGGGCCTGGCGAGACCGGGATGAGGGGCGGGCCAGGTCTACAGAGAGGCGGGGCCTGGTGTGGGATGGGGCGGGGCAAAGGAGACAGTGCGGGGGGTAAAGGCGTGGCCAGCGGCGAGGCTCGAGACGAGGGTGGGATGGGTGAGTAAGGGCATGGAGGGGTACGGGGAGGGGGCTAGGAAAGGGGTCCTGCCGGATGGTGAGGTGCGGCAGGCCTGGGGCGGGGTCTGCTCCGGAAAGGGGGAGGGGCGGGGCCTAGATGGGAGGAGGCAGTTGGGGAAAATGGTCCCAGAGCTCTGAGAGCCACCCCTCTCCTCCCAGTCACTCCCTCCCCAAGGCCTCAGACGCCAGAACTCATTCTGTCCCCAGTCCTCCAACTTCCAACCCGTTTGTGGGTCCTAGCCCTCCCCTGACCTACCCTCCAAGAACCTCCACCCCCCAGGCCCCAACCATCTGCCCTCAAATCCCCACATCTCCTGCTTCACCCACAATTCTGGTTCTCACCCCAAAACCCCTGCCCTCAGATTATCTCCCTAGCCTTTGTTCAAACCCAAATCCCGCTCTCCCAATCCTTGACCCCAGACCCTTCAAACCCATGCTTACACCCACCCCAAAGTCCATTCCACCACACCCAAGCCACTTGAATCCCCAAGCTCCAGCTCCCAAACACCCCAATCTTTAGCCAGGGCTCAAAGTCCCACACCTGTGTCCTTTCTTTTTATCTTTGTTCACATCTCCCTTCCTTCAGTTCCTCCCCTCCCTTCTTTCATTCCCTCCCTGCTCTGGACACCATAGAACCCAGGGCCAACAGAGCCACTGTAAAGCCCTCAGAACTTTGAAGGGCACCCCCACCCCCAACCCATGGAAAGCCTAGAACCTCGGCCCTAGCAGGGTTCAGGGTCCAAGGATCCTCTCTTCAGCCTGGAGCCCATTTATTCTCTCATCCTTTGAATCAGAAAACCCTCCCTTGTGCAACCTCAAGCAAGGCCCAGGGTTCCAGATGGAGCTCAGAGCCCTTGCTGTAGTCAGCGCTAGGAGAAGGGGATGGACACGGGCTGGAGGCCCCAGAGGAGAAAGCAAGGGACCTCCTGGGTGGGCTCCTGCAGGTAGAACCAGACCCAAGTGATCCATGTCCAGCAGAAGGTCGGTGTATAGTAGGCACTCCATCATTTGTGTAGAATGCTCAGGACTTGATTTTGTGCAAGTTGACAGATACCAGGTGATGCAGGGTGCTGCTGACCTCTCCAGCACACAATAAGCACTCAGTACATGCTGAATGCATGCACGCATGAGCAGCGTGCATTCTGGCAAGCTCTGTACACACACCCTCTCCCGCCCGTGGTCGGCTGCCACTCAAGCCTTTGTTCCAGATGAACCACATGCAGGCATCAAACCCTGCTCAGCCAAGACCTACAGCTCACACGCTCACCACACATACAGCTGCAGTCAATGGCATCCATATGCACGCACACTTCATAAACACCCAGATTCAACCCACATGTCAGACACACAGACACACAGCCCAAGATCACTGGGCCCCTGGCTGTGTGCACTCGTGTAGCATGCTGCAGACTCACGGTGCTGTGGACACACTAGGTACTCCAAGGTCATTGGCACAGGACAGTAAGTACAAAGGCCCTGAGGCAGGAGTGAACCTGGAATGTTGCTTTGCAAGGAAAAGTGAAGGAGAGGGAGAGGGGAGGAGAAGATGGGGGGGCGGCAATGAGGGGTGCTCTAGGTTATGGAGGGCCTTGTGGACCACTGTGGAGGCATTTCCCCTACATGAAATGAGAGAGGGCTTGTCAGCAGATGGGATGTAACCAACCTAACAGTCAGGGGCAATATCCTGAATTAGGGACAACACTTAGGAGTATTTTAGTCCAAATGATGGGGCTCATCCCAGGGTGGTGGCAGGGGAAGGGTGGAAGGTGGTCCTAGCCAGAAGGTATTTCACAGGTGGAGCCAACAGGAGATGCGACAGATAGGTTGTGGGGGTGAGGCAAAGGATTGTTGTCCTGAGCCCGATTGCCTGCCATACTCGGATGGGGTATAGGCAGGTGGAGGACCTGGACGGCCCACGAAGGCTACTGCACACTCTTGTCCAGTAATGATGACCTGTGGTCTGGCAGAGCCTGCAGACAGAGACACAGCAGGCAGTGTCCTGAGGCCTCGCTGCCATCTGGCCCACAGCTGGCACGGCTCTCCCAGAAGCAGGGGCCTTGCCACCTGCTCTCCTGCTCTGGACCAGCTGTGGAACTCATGGCCTCAGGTCAGAGCTCAGAGGCCTCCTTGTAACCCCCAGGTGGTACAGAGGAGGAAACTGAGGCCTGGGGTCTCAGGGATGCCTTGTTTCCAACAGCTGGAGCCTTATGCTGGGGCCTTATCCACCTACCTGCCCTTCACCATTGAGTGGAGTCAGAGGGAGCTGCAGACACTCCCAGTACCTCGTTTTGCTTCTCTATAAACTAGACAGGTCAATATCTGATAAATACTACCATCACCCTTAGTTCTGCAACCATGTCTTACAAGCCACGAGGTCTTAGATAGGTTGCTCCAACTCTTTAAGCCTCAATTTTCCCTTCCTTTAAATGACCCTGCAGGGTATGGACCCTAATAGGCCACGTCAGCACCGTCTATGCCCTGGCTGCCTTCTTGACACCAAACTAGACCAAAATCTTCAGCACATCCTAATCACTCTCTCAGGGTCTGAAATATGAACATGACCTGCACACAGACCCTGCCGCTTCACCAGGGCAGTGTAACTGCTCTAGCTGTGTCCCAGGCTGCTTCTTCTCTAGAGCTGTGGACGGTACTGAGAGGCTTTGGACTTGGTAACAGAATCCAGGCCAGGTCTTGGCTTCTTCTGGGCCCACCCCAGGCCTATCCAAGCCAGGCTAGCCACATGGGTAGTTTTGGGGTCTCTGCCTGCCCATTGGGGACAGGAGGGCTGTGCTCTCCCCACTCTGCACCCAATGAGCTTCCCTCTGCCTGGCTCTGTCATCATTGCTGCCAAGACAGCGTCCAGCCCCTCTCTCCACACTCCAGGTATAATGCTCGCCTGGCCCCACCCATGATGGGCTTCGGGGCCTTTTTACTCACCTTTTCTACTGTTTTTAGACTGTACATATATTTGATTATTTCCTCATCGAAAGAAAAGTGGCACGGACTGTGAAAAAATGACCCTGTGGGACAGAGCAGAGGCCAGGATGAAATAAACAATGTAGTGTGCTCAGGACAGCTCAGTGAGTACCCCTAAGTCCATGCCAGCTAGCGGTACTTTCCCTCTCCCAAGTCCCCTCTTCACCCCCCCAGCACTGCTTGATTTTTCTCCCTGTCTGACGAACTCTGTATTTGTTTTCCTTTTTTCGATTGAGAGAAAATTCCCACACCATATAATTCACCATTTGAAAGTGTATAATTCAATGGCATTTAGTGCATTCGCGATGTCACACAACCATCACCTCTATCTACTTCCAAAATATTTCCATCACCGCAAAAGGAGGCCCCATCCCCACTAGCAGTCACTCCGCATTCCCCGTCCACCAACTGCTGGCAACCACTGATCTGCTTTCTGTCCTTATGGGTTTACCTATTCTGAACATTTCATATAAATGAAATCACACAATGTGTCCTTGTGGGTCTGGCTTATTTTACTCAGCATAATATTTTCAAGGTTTACACGCTGTAATGTGTGTCAGTGCTTTACTCCTTTTTATGACTATATTCCATTATATGGATGGACTGCATTTTGTTTATTCATTCTTCCATTGATGGACACTTGGGTTGTTTCTTCCTTTTGGCTATTAGATGTGTACATATATCTGTTTAAGTACCTGATTTCTATTATTTGGGGTTATATGTCAATTTTACAGATGACAAAACTGAGGCTGGGAAGGTGTGAGCCAGCAGTCAAAAATGTGGATTTGGAATGAAGTGAGATTTCAGATCTGGTTTGATGCTGGGCTCTACCAGGCACTCATGTGTGACCTTGGGCCTAGGGGGCTACCAGGACCCCTGGCTCAGAGGAAAAGGCCCTAGAAGCCTCATTGCAGCATTTGGTACATATCAGCCATTGCATAATTAATAGTGACAGTGGGAGCCTCTAGGATGCTTTCCTTTGCCTAGAGCCCACTGGCTGCTTTGCCCACCCTGAATGAGGTCCCCCTGGGGTTTGCTCACCTCCAGACAGCAGTCCTGTTCCTGCCTGGCTGTGAACGGGTGTTTGCCCCAGTGCCTCAACTGAGGTGGGAGGTCTCAACAGCTGCCTCTGACTCAGCCTCTCATACAGCCTACTCCCTAAGGACCCAGAGCCCACAGCCATCGCTGTGACTGCAAGAACCCCTCACCCTCACTGCATTTGACCTTCTCCACTGTCCAGGTCCTGACCCTTGAGCAGCTGTGGAGGCAGGAGTGGGAGGAAGGAATGCAGAACTGATGATTCTTTTCTCAGGGACAATTAGCAGCCCATGGTGCATACACTGTGGACTTCCGAGTATCTGGCTCAGAGCCTTTTTGGAAGAAGGGAGACTAGTTTTTACCGAGGAAGGATTGAGTTCATCCCCATTTCACAGACAGGGACACTGAGATCCAGAGAACATAAGAGTTATTGCCTAGCCAGCCAAGAGTTACAATGATTCATTCGTGCGCCATGAGTTCACCTAACATGCGGGTGGTACCCAGGGCCCTAAGCCAGGAAGAAAACAGAGTCCCTGCCCCTTGGGGAGTTGACATTCTAGGGGGAGTACAGATGGTAAGCAAGAAAAAGGAAGGCATGACAGTTCCTTTAAAAATTCCTCAGGGAGCTACCCTGGAACCCAGTCATTCCACTCCAAGGTATGTGCCCAAGAGAAGAGAAAGCTGGCACCGCAAAGACCCTATTTCCAAATAAGGTCACATTCTGAGGTTCCAAGTGGACATGAGATGAGCGGGTAGGGACACCATTCAACCCACTACAGGTCTTTAATCAACAGAAAAGAGACATGGTTTCATCAAAAACATGAATACAAATGGTCATAACAGTCCCAAACTTGAAACACTGTAATGTCCACCAACAGATCAATGGATAAACAAATGGCGACATGTTTACACAATGGAATGCTATGCAGCATAGGAAAAGAAAAAAGAAAGCACTCCATGCATCCCACAGGTGGGTCTTGCTGACACTAATGAAAAAAGCAGACATAAAGAGGACACACTGTGATTCCATTTATGTGAAATTCATAGACAGGCCATGGTAAACTGTGGTGACAGATTGGGACAGAGGCTACCTGGAATGGATCATCAGTGAGGGAAGGCATTGCCAACAAAGGGGCACGGGGCCTTGGGGTGATGGAAATGTTCTGTATCTTGATTATGAGGTTAACATCTGTCAGATGTTAACAGAGAGGTTAACATCTGTCAGAATTAATCAAGCACTTAAAATCATTGAACTACTGAATGTAAGTCTTGCCTCATTAAAGCTGATTTACTTTTAAAAACAAACAAAATTAAAACAGTTAGATAGAGCCAAGGTGATAGTGGTAAGTCCTGGAGCTACCTCTGGGGGGTAACCAACTGGAAGGGGGCATGAGGGAGCCCCCGGGGGGGCATTCTGTATTTGGGTCACAGGGGTGTAAATATTCATGGTTCTGTACAGTAAAAAGGGGTGCATGTTGCTGTTTGTAAAATACACCTCAATTAAAAAGAAAGACCCCGAGGCTCAGAATAAGTAATTTGTCCGAGACCCCATCCAGACAGTGTCAGAGCCATCCTACCCTGGAGCTCTCCACCACTTCCTGGTCTCACGCTGCCTCCCTCCATTCAACACACACTTATTACATAACTGCTTTGTGCCAGGTGCTGGGCTGTAAGCACACCAAACAAGATCCCTGCCCTCATGTTCCAGAATATTCGGTTTATGTAACCAATCAATGACCAAGGCTTTTCCTGATGGTGATAATTGCCATGAAGGCAATGGGCTGAGAGTGACCAAGGAGGGAGACATTGCTTTTAGCAGGGACCTCCTCTTTGAGGAGGTGATGTGCCAGCTTTAAAAGAAAGCAGCATACAGAGTATTCTAGGATGTTCCAGGACATTCCAGAACATTGTGAAAGGCCCAGGATATTCCAGAACATTTCAGGTGGAAGTAATGGGGAGGCCCCAAACCCAGTGCCAGAAAGAGCCTGAAGGACATGCGACCACCTTGGCTAGGCTGACATGGGCAAGGCTCAGAGCAAGGAGGGAGAGTGTCGACAAAGATGTATTGAGAACAGCCTCCTGGAGTGTGGGACACAGCTGTGACTGAGACTGCTCGCGCGTCGCATCTGGCAAAGGGAACATTTATTAAACCAATCATCACACAAGCAAAGAAGCAATAACTTAATTATCAACATGATAAAGGTTTTCAGTTGGAGCGTAGTGACTTAGGGGCTTTGGGCTGAACCAGGAGGGCAGAGAGGGACATTTAGGCTGAAGAGTTGGCCAGGAAGAAAGCAGAGTCTTCCACACAGAGGGAACAGCCTGTGTGGGGATCCTGAGGAGGGAAGAGTGCCAGGAGCTGCTTAAAGCCTGGCCCTGAGCAGGTACCTGGGTAGCCCCCAGCTGGGATCTGGCCTTTACCTCCCACGCACACACAGTAGGGAAAGAAATGAGTCCCCATCTTTCCCTCCAAATGTAGATGGAGCGTCATAGGGATACCTTACTGCCTCTCTCCCTTCCTTGGCAGATTATCACCCTGAGCCCCAAACTCGGGCCTGTCACCAGGGAACCAGGAATGCTGGTTGCTGTGGCAACCCTGTGCTTCCAGGACACATGGGCATTCCTCCCTGTTGCCATGACACCAGCCACCCACCCACCCTCCACCAGGTCTGCATTGGGTGCTGGAGGAAGGCTGAGAGCGGGCCAGAGAGGGTGGTTTCCCAGATGCCTCGCAGAGTAGGGAGGGCAGATAAGAAAACTGAGGCTCAGAGAGCTGTGTTGAGTCAGGGCTCCTGCATAAGGTCACCTCTGTAGCCCCCACTCCTGGTAGGAGCCCCTGACAGAGGCAAAGAGCCCTCTCTCTCCTAAGACTCCAGAAGGGACCAGAGGTCTTTGCTTGGCACTCAGGCCTCTCCCCTAAGTGAAGCACTCAGAAGGGCAGGTGATATGGGCAGGGATTTCTCTGAACACACACACACACACACACACACACACACACACACACACACACACTTCCAACCCACACCCATGCACCTGGGACATCCTACCTTCCATATTCTATCCAACCCTCAAAGCCCAGGTCAGCTGCCTCATCTTCCAGGCAGCCATCACTCATCACCTGCTTGGAAGGGACTCCGCTCCCCTCTCCACACACCCACAGTGCTCACTGTTTCTACCCTCACCACCTGGTGTTATTCATTCCACAGCTGTGAAGCATCCACTTTGGACACAGCCCTGGGCTGGTCACCAGGACTTTAAGAATGAATGAACTGGACACACAGTGGCAAACAAACAAAACACTCTGCCCTTGGGATTGAGTTTTGAGAGAGGGGAGGGAGGACAAAGAGATAGAGATCAGTCACAACTTTTCAGTTCCAAGACGTCCAATGCAAACTGACAAAAGCGACAGTGTGGACTTCAGGCACAGCTTGATCCAGGAGTACCAGTAGTGTCATGAAGACATAATCTCTCTGCATCTGTCTGGGAGGCTCTGTAATTGTGGTGACATATGGCCCCTGACAGCTCCAAACTCATATCCTCCCAGCTCACAACTGCAGTTAACAGGGCATGTCTCTCTCCCAAAAAATCCCACTAATACCAGAAGAGGCTTGTATCATACTGCTCAACTTCCCCTGAGCCACATAGGTCTTGCCAAAGCAAACGAGTTCCATTAGGAAGGAAGAAGAGGGTGACGGGTGCTAGGTGGATTCCTACCAAGTGCATGATGGCATTCCCGGTGTAAGGAGCTACTGTAGCAAAGGCCCTGAGGCTGGACCATTGATGTCACTGCAGGAAGCAGTGAAGACAGAGCCCATTTTGTTGTCAGACCAAAAGATGGGAGGGACATGACCGGAGAGATGGCTGCCAGATTGGTGAGTATTGAAAGCCCTTAAAAGATAAACAGAGGGAATTAGGTGGTATTTGAGGGTAATAAGAAGTCGTGGGGTCAGCAGGGGAGGGACATGGTCTGACCCCATGTAGGGAATAGACTGAACAGGTAAGGCTGCTTTTGGGGTCTGAGAGGGAAGCAGGGACTCACCCAAACAAAAATAATTACTGATCCCCTGCTCCATGTCCCGTCATCTATGAGACCTGTGACAGTTACCTTCATAGAGCTTATAAAATTATGTTGTACCAATGTTGAAACAAGTAATTACTAATTATTTAATAATTATTTAAGAATTACTGTGGTAAGCACAGGGAGATTGGCAGGGAGCTAAATATGGGTATAACAGGAAATGCTAGCCTCATTGGGCAGCTGGGAGGTCCTCTGATGGGGAAGAGCACTTTTAGTTGAGCACTTCGACAAGCACGGCTGAGAGGTGCTCCTGGCAGAAGGAAATACAAAGGCCCTGGGGCTGAAAATCTCATGGCTCGAGCAATCCAGAGAGAACCTGTGGGGCTAGAGCACAGCGAGTGAGACAGAGCCTCAGTAGGGGTGGTTCATGTTAGTGGGACCAGATTGTGGGAGGCCATGTGGTACATGTGGATATTTGGGCTCCTTATGGCAGCAGTAAACCCAGGAAGGAGGTAATGTCTGGGATGGGATCTGTATAATACCAGCAGCTCCCCAGCTTCTGCATAGAGCTGGAGGGTGGCTGGGGGGGGGGGAGGGAAGCAGAAGAGTTCCAAGAGGAGGCAGGCGGCTAGAGTAGTTGGGTGAGAGGAGGTAGTAGCTTGGACTTCGGTGGTTGCCATGGAGATAAAGAGAAGCATGTGGGTTGGAGGCTGAGGGGACAGGCTGTGCTGATGGAATAAGGTGGAGTAAGGATGGGGAAAAATCAAGGAGCCACCCAAGTGTCCAGAGCCATTGAGAAGGGCAGGCTAGGGGCAAGGTGAGGACGCATGGGGAAAGAATCACCGGGGTCCCTTCCAGCTGGGCTGAGCAGTTCCAGTAGCCATTTCAAATGACAGTGAGGATATTCGCACATCATTGTGGTTGAGCCTAATCCCACTGATTTGTACACTTAAAAACTGGTTAAAATGGCAAATTTTATGTGGAATGTATATTTTACCACCACAAAAATAAAAAAATCCTTAAATGTACACCAACTCAAACTAAAGAAAATGAAAAATACAGTTCTTCAGTCACCTAGCCACATTGCAAGGGCTCTGTTACACCATGTGGCTGGGCGTGGTGCAGACAGCCTGTTCTGTCATCGCAGAAAGTTCTACTGGGCAGGGCTGGCCTGCCTCTGCGTCTCATCTCTGTCCAGGTCTCATTTCCTGGCAATGTTCCCAGAGGTGGCCCTGAAACCCCAAGCCTGGCCCAGAATGATAACCAGGGGCCTGGACTGCCTTTATGTTGAATCCTGATGCTCATGGAATCAGGCAGGGTCCTGGCAGCAGAAACCACTGAGAATGGACTGTCCAAGAGTGTTGTAAGGAAGGGATCCTTTGCAAAGGTGTGGACAGGGTTGGGTAACTGACGTGGATGAGACAGATGGACGACAAGCAACAGTGTGGGAGCTGTTACCATACCCAGGCTGAAGGCTCACTTGGTGGAGCTGTGGCCTTGTGTTGGGGGACTCAGGGAAGGACAGTGCAGAGAGACACCTGACTTCTCGCTGCCCCTTCTTCCCCCCTCCTGTGAGTCCTATCACCCCCCTCTCCCACAGCCCTGGCTGACTCTAGCAGGGCAGGGTGAAGAATGGAGGGGCCAATAACCAGCCCCATTCGGCTCCAACTCACCCTCTTCTATCCACCCACCCGTCACTCACAGGCCTCCATCAGGCCCTGGAAACATCAATCCCACTGACCACCACAACCCTCATCCCAAACTCTCCCCAGGAGAAGAGATCCCGGACAGCCAGAAGACAAAAGCAGCCCCAGTTAACTAAACTAAAAAGGGACTCACTGGCAGGATCTTGGGAAGTTTGCAGAACGTACAGGAAGGATGGAGAGCCATGCCTGTGGCCTCCTCAGGGAGGGCTGCTCCTGCCCTGCTAGACTCCTCTCCAATGCGAAATGCAGGGAAAGAAAGCCAAGGCTGAACCCCTTGGGCAGGGAAGGGGAGAGGACCCAGAGACAGTGCCCTGAGACGGTCCCCAATGGGACCCAGAGACAGTGCCCTGAGACGGTCCCCAGAGGGAAGCCAGGTGGCTACAAAATTAACAAATGTCCTCTTCCATTTCACAGGAGGCACATGGGGCTGGAGGGGGCACTGACCCACAGGGATACCCTAGTTCCAAGCGTGACGTGGGCTGGGCAACAGAGGTGCTGTCCTTCCAGCTGGCAGCTGGTTCACATGCCTCGAGCCACGGGGAGTTCACAGACCTTCCCCATCTCACAAAGGGCCTGGTGGGTAGAAGTCATGGCCACTCTCCCAAGGGCCGGTGGGAAGACGAACAGAAGCAGACTTGGTCCAAGACATCTTTTATGTACATGGTTTATTCCTCCCGACCCCCATTTTGCAATCCCAGCCATAGCATGGAGCTGCCCACTGCCTCTTCCCATAGGGGCCTCCTCCCACGGGGCTGGATCTCCAGAGGTGGGGTGGGGAAAAAGAGGAGAGCCTGAGCACAAGGCAGCTCCCCTGCAGCCTCAGCCCTCTCCCAGAGGGAAGCAAAGAGGAAAGAGCAAGGCGGCACAGAACTGGGGTTCAAATACTCAAGAAGCTACACGATAGAAGACAAAAAGTAGCACGCTCCAGGGAAAGAGGGGCCAGGGAGGAACCAAGGTCAGATCCTGCCCCACAGTGGGGGGCATGGTGACCCCAGGACCCAGAGGGTTGAGAGATGGAACCAGGAAGAGAGAAGAATTTGGGGGTGTAGGGGCCCAAGGATGGTGCCACCCTGGCCGGGACCCCTGGGTGCAGGGAAATGAGGATAGAAGAGCCCTTGCGCTTGGCAGTGCTCGGGTGGAGAGGCGCCTACAGCTTGGTCAGATCCAGCTTCAGCATGTAGGGTGGGGGGCTGTCCCCAAAGGCGTGGGACGGGGGAGGGTACACCGACCAGTCTGGCTCTACCATAAAGCCCTTGTGTTGCTCCAGGGTCAGGGGCTGCAAGGGAGGTGTAGGGAGGGCGGTTACTGAGCCCCCACCCTGCAAGGCTCCTTCGCACCCCTGATCTCAGGTCACCCCAACTAAGGGGGGCCTTCTTCCCCATTACACAAGGGAGTGAAGAAACTTGCCCAAGGTCACACAGCAAATCAGGGGGCCTTGCCTCCATGGAGAGGGGGTAGCCCCATCCAGAAAAAGGGAGCAGCTCTCCCCCACCCCTCCTCCAGGCCTGCCCACTGGCCCCGCCCACCTGGAACTTGAGGTGCTGGCCAGGCGCAGTCACCAGGGTGGAGCAGCTCAGCCACAGCATCACCAGCACGGAGAGGAAAAGGCAGCAGGCCAGGATCCAGCGAGGAAGCCCCGAGCGCCTGCCCAACGCGATATGCATGTTCAGCAACCCTAGTGGGGTCTGCGATACCCTCCTCTCCTGCCCCAACCCCACCCCCAGGGTCCTGCCACCCACCGAGACATGCAGCTGAGGAAGTCATTGTCCTGCAGCTCATCAGACTCCACCTTGGCCTTGCTGCTGGTCTTGACTCGGATCTTGGCCTTCCGCACCTTGTCCAAGGGGCCTAGAGGGTCTGAGACACAAGTTGTTTTGCAGTGGCTGCCACGCCTTCCGTGAGAAGCCACAGCAGCCATGGAGAGGAGAAAGGAGGCCAAGACCTGGGACAATGGGGCATTGAGTCCTGGAACAGATCAGAACCCTGGGAGAGGGACCACGGAACCCCGGGAGAGGGACCACGGAACCCCGGGAGGTGGACCACGGAACCCCGGGAGGTGGACCACGGAACCCCGGGAGGTGGACCACGGAACCCCGGGGGAGGGACCACGGAACCCCGGGAGAGGGACCACGGAACCCCGGGAGAGGGACCACGGAACCCCGGGAGAGGGACCACGGAACCCCGGGAGGTGGACCACGGAACCCCGGGAGAGGGACCACGGAACCCCGGGAGAGGGACCACGGAACCCCGGGAGAGGGACCACGGAACCCCGGGAGGTGGACCACGGAACCCCGGGAGGTGGACCACGGAACCCTGGGAGGTGGACCACGGAACCCTGGGAGAAGGACCACGGAACCGTGGGAGATGGACCACAGAACCCTGGGAGATGGACCACGGAATCCTAGGAGCCAGACCACGAAATTCCATGAGTTGAGACAGAAATCCCAATCCTAGTGGGTTCATTTGCCAGGAGGACTCCTTATGGCAGTGGAACCAGCGAGGAAAGGAACACGGGTCTAAGCCCAGACCTTACCCACGTGCACCTCCAAGGCCTCGGGATGGGATCCCCGCCAAATCACCTCCACTCGCTGCAGACGGGCCCCCTCGTGCCCCAGGCTCTCTATCACAGGCTGGGTCTGGGCCGAGAACAAGAGAGCACAGAGAAGCCCTTTAGAAAGGCACCACCTTGGCCCTGGGAAGCACCACTCTGTGCCCCACATGAGCTACATTGTCCCATGCCCAGCTGGCACCTAGTTCTGCTGGATGCAGGAAGGGCAATCACCTGTGGAGCTGTGGGCTATGACATCAGGGATGCTGTTCCCTGCAGTTGTGGGCCCCTCAATTTGTCTTGACCCCAACCTCCAGCCTTTGAAGTAAGAACATGAGCCAGGCCAAGACAACAGAATCACAGGGATTGGCAGAGTGGTGGTCACATGACCCAGACAGGGCCAATCAGAGAAAATCCGAGCTTAGTTAAAACTCCAGAGAAGTTGTATTTTTAGAGATTTAGGCATCCACCCTGCTATCAGACGGAAACTGCTTGCCTAGGAAAAAAGCCACCACAAAGAAAGCAGTCAGGGGTAGAGTGAGACACTGAACCCCTGGATCCAGCTGTGCCTGCAGCTCACTTGATCACCTGTTGACTTTGCATCCCATGAGCCAAGAATGAATGTATCCCACTTTCTTACCCTGATCACCCACCCACCACTCTGGTGTGGCCCCTGCCAGACCCCTCACCTGGAACACCACCACCTTCCCATTGTCAGTCTGCAGGTAGTATGTCCAGGTGGAGGAGACGAAGCCCTGGGCCGAGTTGACAAGGTCATTGCAGAGGGTAGAGAACAAGTCCAGAAGCGAGAGAGCCCCACTTGGAGCTTCCAGGACCTTTCTCTGCCGAGGGGAAGCCCAAGGCATGGAATGTGACTAACGTAGGACATTGACTGATGGCAGGGGAGCTGGGTGAGTCCACTGTGATCAGAATTCCCTAAGTGGTTTGGGGCAACAGAGCTTCATACGAGGAACACAGACCTCAGTACTGCCTTTGGCTGGCTCTGTGCCCTCGGGGAAGTGGGTTGCCCTCTCTGAGCCCTAAAATGGGAATGAGTCTCTTCCCTCATGGGGTTGCTATGAGATTTCAACTAGACAATAGCACAGCACAAGTGCCTAATATATAGTAGATGCTATTATTGAAAATTTCGCCATCATTATTCTTCTTTTGATGGCATCAGGAGAGAACTCAGAATAGGAAGGAATGATTGTGGCTCTGTATTTTTACGAACAATGAAAGCCTGGAAAGGGTGGAGGAAAATGGGGGAAGAGGGGAAAGGGCTTTCTGGGGAATCCTAGCCCATGGGTAGGATTATTTGCCATGAATTTATTTCCCATGAATTATTTCCTATGCCTCGGTTTCTCCTGATGCAGCATTACTTAGACTCACTCATGACTATGACAAGTGAGTAGTTATTATTTCTCCCCAGTTTGGCGGGGAGAGGAGCAGTATGTGTATGTTTGGGAGGTTGCTCCTCTCTGAACCTTCGTTCTGAGCCCCCCAGATGACAGTGGCCACCTGTTCATTACAAGGAAAGTGCTTAGCCCAGCACCTGGCATGCAGTAGATGCTCAATAAAGTCAGCTCTGGCACACTGAAGATGAGTGAGGTGAGGATTGGTTGTAAGTCCTGGCGGCACTGGCTCCAGATGCACAGCCCTGTGTGATCTTGGGCAACTGCTTTGCGGGCATGACACAGGGGTGACACACTGCCCCTGGTGCCTCCAGGCAGTATGAGAAATTTGGGGCAGGCTGAGATTAGGCCTGGACCAGGAGAAATGCTTGCTAAACAATAGCTGTTGTCTGTTATTTACTTTTTGCAAGGTGGCAGGGTGGGGTGGGTAACTTCTCATCTCACTGAAATGACCACTGAGGCTTGAGAAGTGACATGCTCAATTGAGGACACCCAGTAGGCCCCAGAATGGAAGAGAGCCTGGGAGACTCTGGATATTCCTGCAGATTTGGGGGAGGGGGATTGAAAGGGGGATAGGAGCCCAGGGCCACAGATGAGAGGGAGCCCACCTTCTGCTCAGACTCCGGCTCAGGGTTCTGGCCCCAGCAGCCCTCGCTGCAGGCCTGCTGCTCTGTCTTCTTCATGTAGGCCTCCACGCAGGCTGCAGGGGCAGGAGGAAGTCACTAGGGGCAGCCCTTCCCAGGCCACCTCTCCCCAACCAGGCCCACCTGGCCAGCACTCACCTGCTTCACACTCAGCCTGTGTGGCATTGGGTTTAGAGCTCCTGGCCACAAACCGACAGATGGAGAAGAGGCGGCAGCCTCGCTCACAAGCACTGATGAAGACCGCCCTGTCATACTCATTCTGGGATTTGGAGGAGTCTGCCTGCTTGAGCTCCTCCTGGGAGGGGGGACAAGGGGCTCAGACCAGGGAGAGGGGCAGGAGGAGGGGGGCACTGAAAGCACTCAGGGGAGGACGTAGATTTGGTTGCCCTCCCCCACATCTAGGAAGACTGGGAGGAGGCTAAGAATATTAGTGGCAGCTCTTAGCTCTGAGGACAGAAGGTTTAAGAAGGGGGTTGTACGATGGAGGATGCTGGGTTTGGGCAATGGTTAGAAAACTGGGCAAGACAGAGGGAAATGGGCTTCCTAAGGCTCCAGGGAGGAGGGAGGAGATTGAGGGGAATTCTGGCCTGAGGAAGGAGGGGGCACTCAGAGGAGGCTTGTCACCTTTCAGGCTTGGGAAAATTGGGATCTAGCTTGGGGCGAGGGGGTTAGGATAAGAGTGGGGGCTGGTAGCTGGGAGGGTGTAAGGAGAAGGATATGGAAGCTGCTTGGGTGGGGGAAGGAGGATGGGAACGTCAGGCCTGAGGGAGGTGGGGGTTGGGCACCCCACCGCTCTTGCGCAGCAGAGTGTAGCCAGAGCCCGCCAGGTGGCATTAGGGTCCTCAGTCCTCACGCCACTCCAAGCGTGGAGGGACCCCCCAAACCCCGCATTCGTCGGAGGACCCGCACCCCAATGTCCTCTCCCACCGCAGGGACCACTAGCCCCTCCCCCATGGGAGGAACATCCCCATCCCCATCGGAGGCACCCAAACGCCCGTGCTTGCCGCCATCGAAGGGACCCCAGCCCTTTGCCCATCAGAAGGACCCATCGCCATGGGAAAAACACTCCCCATTTCCGACCCCTTCCCCCTCCTAGGAACCCTTGTCTCCCGCTCCCAACCGAGGGACCCGCATCCTCAACCGGTCTTCGGGTTGGCGCCGCATGCGCGTCACCTGCGAAGGCTGCGGGCTAGGGTAGCGGTCACGGCACCGCAGCTGGCAGCTCTGCGTGTCCCCGAGCTGTGGGGCGAAGGGGTCGCGGACGGGAGGCGCAGGCGTGCCGGGCAGAGGTTGCAGCATCAGCAGGAGGAACGGCAGCAGAGCCACGGGAGCCATAGCCGGGCGGGACGCGAGGGGCGCGGGACGCCGGCTCCCGCAAGCCCGGAGGATGCGGCGGCAGCGAGGACCAGACCGCTGACGTCACCCGAGCGAGGCAGCCTGGGAAGGAGGGGGCGGGGGATGCGGCGAAAGGGCGGGGCAGCGGCGCTGCGGCACTGTCTGGGTGCCGGCAGGTGGATGGCAGCCCCCGCAGTCAGTCTTATCTCGGGGTGCCCTGACACCTCCCTTGTATGCACTGGCGAGGGGGTAGCAGCCTGAGCTAGGGGCCAAAAGGAAACAGTGATGAGATGGGAGGGGCGGTCTACTGGCCAGGGTATCAGGGAGGGCCTCCCGCTAAAGGCTGCGTTTGAGCTGGCCATACCGGAGGGCAATCGAGGCGGAAAGAATAGCGAGGGCCCTGAGGCGGGGAGGAGGTTGTGCGAAAGGAGGTGGGAGGGCGGAGCGGCTGGAGCCCAGCCAGCCTGTGGAGATAAGAGGGTCGGGAAGATCGCAGGGCTGGGTCAGCCAAAGCCTTGGAAGGGTCTCTGGCATCATCTCCTTTGATACCCAAATGGGGGGGGGGTAACGTGTGCAGTTTGCCACCTTTAAGAAGCTCTCCCAGCCGCTCCAGGGCTCCCCCAGCCTCGCCTCTCTCTCGCCCGACCCTAATCCACATACCTGGGGGATCAGGCCCTTGCTCCCCCCGACTGAGTAGAGCTGAGTGAGAGGGAGCATAGAGGTACAGCAGGAGTGGTGGGTGCTGCTAAAATGTCTAATTCTCATGGGAAAACTTGGGACAAACTGACGTCTGGTTTCCATAACTAACTGCCACTCCCCCAAGGTGACAGATTGTGGTCCCGTGAATCGCGGGTTAGGAGGTCACCCGAGCCTCTTCCGTCAGGCATGGGAGTGGGGGCGCCCTTATAAACGTGGGTCACCTGCAAATATGACCCCTATCCCTGGCGTGGCCCGCACAGGTGCCTGCGGAGGCCGCACTGCCTCCCGTGCGTCTTCAGTCTACGCTCCTCCCCTGCAGACGGGGCGGCAGCTACTTGGGGTCGGCGGGTCAGGGGGCGCCGCAGGTTCCGGCCGAGGAGGAGGGGAAGGCGTGGGGGGGTGGCTGGCGCACCCCTCCCTACCCGGGCCGGCTGCAGCGCTTTCATCTCCGCGGCCTCAGCCGGCCCCCACGTGGCTTAATCAGGCGCGGCTGTGCCTGGCGGACCCCGAACATCTGGATCCCGACGCGCCCCTCCCCCGCCCCGCCCCTCCCAGGCTAAGCCACGGCGACCCTGCGGCGAGGGCCTTCAGCCGAGGTTTGCACGAGTGCGGGGAAACCCCGGGTCTAACCCACCGCGCGACAGGCCCCCGCCTCGGGAAACACCCTTTGGTTACTACCGGTACTGTCCCCCATTTCACAGGTGGGAAACCTAGGCCCCAAGACCCCTGGGAAGAGCTAGGATTCAAGCCTACACATGTCAGTTCCAGAGCCCCACGCACTTAAGCCTTCCACAATTACCGACCTGCATTCATCCCAAACAAAACACAACCCAGGCATTTTCTTTCAAAAACCCTATAAGGAAGTACTGGTAGCATTTTCCCATTTACTATGAAGAAACTGAGGCTTATGGTAGCCAAGAGGGTCCGTCCAGGTGACAAGCGTGAGAAGCAAAGAGGCAGGCAAACTGCAGGGGGAGGGGCGTCGGACATAAGAGGTGTCGCTTAGAGCGCAACAGGAAGTAAGGACACCCCCAGTCCTTCTGCAGAGGGTAAACTGAGGCAGGAGGGCTTGGACCGCTGGCTTAGGTCTCCGGAGAGAAGGAATGAGAGTTTGATTGCCTCCCACCCACCCCCCTTTCCGCTTCACTAGGTGGCTGGGGGCGGGAGCGGAAGGAGGACTTGACCCCGGCCCCCCAGGTGAGCCCCCGCGCCCCTCCTGCGGTTCCCGAGGGAGCAGGTCCAGGTGAGGGGCGGGAGGGCCGGCGGGCGGCCAGGGTCGGGTTTCAGGAAATCCGCCGACATTCCTTCGGGGCTTAAGAGGGAAAGTTAACTCGGCGCCGCCCCTCGCCCCCCCCACTTCCTACCCCCCGGGGCGGCCCGGCCGGGGGCGGCAGGCGGGGGCCCTGTGGCCGGCCAGGGCGTGAATCAGCCGCCGGCTCTGCGTCCGAGAAGGGGCAGTCGAGGTCAGAGCGGGTATCGGACAAACGCCCTTTGTCCCCTGCCGCCCTCACCACGACCCCGCTGACCCCCATCCCCAAGCCGGGTACAGGCTGGGAAGAAGGCACGGCCCAGTGGCGCCGGCGCTTGCGCCGGTGGGGAGGGAGGGAAAAGAGGCACAGCTGTCTGCCCCCCAAATGCCAGCGCTTCCTGGACCCCAGACATCGAGGTTCTCCAGGGTGCAGAGGGTGGGGAACCTAGGCCTCCATGGCTCAGAGCACACTGACGGTGATCTGGACTTAAGCAGCTCTGTGCTTCTGGGACCCCCACCTCCAATGCCTGTAACCCAGGCATCCCAGCTCCCCAGACTCAGCCTCCCCGGTGGAAATGATAAGGCCCCACCCACCATCTTGTACACACAGGTCCTGAACCTATTTCTGCCGCTCCAACCCTGGGTCCAGGTCCAGAACATCACTGTTGCCCATTCCTGGGAATACTGGCCTGGAACACAAGGCAGCTAATTTCATGCTGAGCCTTGAGCACCAGGATCGCACCCTCCTCACTCCCAGTGGCTCTGGGGCCTTATGGGGGCCCTGAAGGTGCTGTAACCACGGCCTCCTCCCAGTGCCCCCTCAGCGCACAGGAACGACCCTTGGAGCTGGAGCTGGAGAATCACTCCCAACCTAATCCTTATGTGCAGAGGGTGCGAGACTACAGAGGAGCCCTTCTCCCAGCCCATGTGGGGCCCTCCCTCAATCTGCCCCCTCAATACATTCCCAGCTGCCTTCAAGGACTTGGGTCAATATTTGCTAGAAGTTCCATCAATGCTGGTTCCTCTTCCTGTGCAAAGAGGTGGTGTGACTGGGGAAAAAGGGGTTAAGCCACAGCGGTACCAAGGGCAAGGAAGGGTGTCAGATCTCTCTTTAAAGTCAAAGGTATGGGGTCAAGGTCACCCACAGAACAGAGAGCACACTCCAGGGCGGGGCTGGACAGAACCAGGAAATCCAAAGGATTCAGACATACTCTTTTACAAGTAAGGACCAGAGAGGGGTTAGCTACTGGATGCGTCACACAGCATGCCATGGGCATAGGCTTGGCAGCATGATTCACTGGGACTGAGTTTTCCTGCTGCTTGGAGGGACTGAGAATTCTATCTTTTCATTTTGCAAATGTTCACTGAACTCTTCTCCCGCCACCCTTGCTTAGCCCACTGTGGGGTCCTCATGGCTTTCAGGGTGTTCACATTCTAAAGGAAATAAGTCGCTGGAGAAAGATGTTTGAAGAGCTGTATTACAAAGACCATTTCAAAAGGGAAAGGGGATAGAGAGTGCCTGGGGAAGGTAGGGGGCCCCTCTGAGAATATGACACTTGACCTGTGACCTGATGGAAGAGAAGGGGCTAACTGGAGGAAGATTTGGGGGCACTGCATCCGTGCAGTGGGAACAGCAAATGTAGAAAGAACCTGCTTGGTTGGTGTGTTTGGGAAAACGGGGCTGGAGTGGAGTGAAGAAGAGGAAGGGGAAGAAGAGGGTGGAGAAGAGGAGGGGAGAAGTGTAGCAGGGCAGAGGAGACCAGCTTCACTTCTTTTAAAAGCTCCCTCTCTGCCTGCTATGCAGAAAGGGGCAAGAGGATTAAGGGGAAGCCTGGGAGGAGGCCGGTTGGCACCCCAGAGGGAGGCGGTGGGACCTGGACCCTAATGTGGTGGGGAGAAGGGGTCAGAATAGCAGGATGGGGCTGTGTTTTGGAATCAGAGCCAGCAGGATTTGCTGATGGATGTGACATGGGGGATGTGCAAGGAGAGAGTTGTCACGCACGCCTCCAGGTCTCTGGCCTGAGCACCTGGGTGGACGGGGGAGCGTTTTGTCAAGAGCCAGAGATGATTGGGGGAGGAACAGAGATTGGGGGGAAATATCAAGATTTTGCTCCAGAAGGCTGAGTGAAGTCCTCTAAGGAGGGAGTCAAATGTTGAAAGGCAGGGTTTGTGGGGAGCCGGGGTGGTACATATCCGGGATACAATTCCAGCCAAGAACTGCCACCTGCACTTCACCCTCTGGACCACCTGGCAGGTGAGACTATGACCCCATTTTTCAAAAGTGGCAAACTGAGGCCTCTTCTCCAAAAGCATGTGGCCCCACCCCGCCCCCCTCAGCACTATGCTAAGCGCTTAGACTGTGGAATCTGCTGCTGCACGGCATCTTCCCACAGAAACCCTTAAGCTGGCTGGGAGTTGCCCACTCTGCAGAGGGGGAAACTGAGGCAGAGGCCTGGCTGACCCCAGTAAAGGGCAGTGAACCCTAACCGGCTTTAAGCCGCCCTCTCCTACCCATCCAAAGTCCAGATTGGGGAGTTGCGCATAGCCCCCAGGACCCCATCCTCCAATCCTCTTTTCTGACACTTTGGGGTCTGCGTAGCAGGGGCGGAAGGCAGCTTTGAGCAAACAAGGTGGGGCTCCTGAGACTCCCTCAGACATTTTTACCCACCTTGGCTGGTTAGGGACATGAATGAAGGGTCCGAGCCTCTAAGGGAACCCCCAGAAGCTCCGGAGAGTTAGAGACTTTCCCCTGTCAAGGCACGCGGCTGGGGGCGGGGCTTCGACTCAAACCGCGGGCCCGGCGGGAACTCTCATTTCAGGCACCCCTCCACCGCGGCCTTGGAGGCCAGGAACCCTTTTATCTTGGGCGCACGGATCGGCATGGAACCGGGAGGAAGGGGATGAGGCGTCGGGACTGGAAGGGGATCCCAAAACCCAAGCAATGGCCAAAAATAATAACACGGAGAAGGGTCCCTGCGCAAAAATAGTAAGACGAACTATGCGTCGCTGCCGGCTGCCGGCGTTGGTTACCTGGAGTCGGCGGGCGGCGGCCGCCGAAGCGATTACTCACTGCGTGGCGCACCCCACCCGCGGGCCGCTGAGCGGATTTTTCCGTGGGGGGTGTCAGTGAGTCCGGGGGGGGGCTCTTTCACGCTCTCGTTCTGGGCATCTCTCCTGCCCACCGGCGGGATCCGCACAGGCCCCGGTCCTCGTTCCCACGGGGACCCATTTCCCCCGTCTGCCCACGCGGGAGCTCCCTCCTGAGGCCCCCGAGCGCTCCGAGGAACCTCAGCCCCATCCTGCGCTAGAGGGACAGCTGAGCCATGGTGAGGGCTGGGGACTCCGTGCTTCCAGTTTTTTTTCGGTCTTCCCTCCAGCAAAGCCTGGGCGGGAGGCTGCCCGCGGAGGACGGAGGAGAGGCGGGATGCAGTGGGAGAGGGGCCATTGGGCCGACACCGGTGGGATCCGCGCACCGAGGGCGTGGGGCGGGTAGCGGGCGACTTTCAGGCCCCTGGGGAGGAAGGGGGAATGGATGTGGGAGCAGGCGGGGTTCAGGGACCCCGGCGTTCAGTGGGGGAGGGGGCCAAAACTGGGGTGGGGGCAAACAGAGGATGGGGGGTTAGAGGACCAGGGCTGAGAGCCGCAGGGGACAGGGCCAAGAACAGGGTGTAGGGTAATGGGTGGGAGTATGGAAACGGGGTTGGGGACGCCAGGTCCCAGATTGGGGGTGGAAACCCTATGGCTGGCTGAATTCGAATGGGATATTGCAGGCCGGTCGGGGTTGAGCTGGGGGTTCTGGGCCGCGGGACAGGGCTCGCGCGGTGCGCGGCGGGGCGGAGGCCGGACGGGTGGGGCGCGCGGTGCCCGCGGGCGGGCGGGCCGCGGGGAGGCCGGTGCGGGGCCCGTGGCCCCCCCCCGGGGCCGGGCCGGGGGCGGGGCCGGGCGGGGCCAGCGGCGTATTAGCTCCTTGTCAATTCGGCTGCTCAGACTTGCTCCGGCCTCCGCGCCCGCGCCCAGCGACGTGCGGGCTGCCCAGCCCGCGCTCTCCTGCGCCCCGCGCCGCTGCCGCAGCCGCCACCGCCGCCCGCCGCGCGCCCCCGGCAGCGCCGGCCCCATGCCGGCCGGCCGCCTGGGCCCGGCCGCCCAATCCGCGCGGCGGCCGCCGCCGCTGCTGCCCCTACTGCTGCTCTGCGTCCTCGGGGCGCCGCGAGCCGGATCAGGAGCCCGTAAGTACCCGGCGCCCTGCTCCCCCCTTCCCGCCTGGGCGGAGAGCGTGCGCCCTGGGGGCAGCCGCGGGGGGAGGGGGCGCAGGCGCCACCTGGACGGCCCGGGAACAAAGGAAGGCGCCCCCCGCACGGCCCTCGGGGCGTCGTCACCTGCGGGGCGCACGACGCTGCAATTCCCTGGCCGGAGGGTCCAGCTTCCGTGCCCGAGGCCTTCTTACCTGGGCCGCCGAGCCAAGGACGCCCGGTCCGGCCCCCCAGACGTTGGGGGGCCGCGGCCTGGGGCCCTTTGCACGCAGGGACTCGGAGGGCGCACGCGACAGCGTCCGCGGACTCCGAGCCGCGGTGACCGCGGGGCATCTTTCGCGGGCGGGGGCGCACGCGGTAGGCGCGCTGGGTGCGGGCCTTGATCGGGCCCCCCTCCCGGAGGAGGGATGAGCCCCGCGAGAAAGGCGGGGCGGGAGGGGGGACGCTCTGGCCGCCTGGCGCGCGGCCCGGGGTCCCCGGGGACGCGCCTCTCCGCGGGCCGGCGCCGCCGCCCTCCCCCGGCGGGACCCTGCGCTCGGGGGTGCGCGGAGTCCCCACCACCGGGAACGCTCAGAACCGTTCCCTGCGGGCTGGGCCAGGCTGGAAGCTTCTAACGAGAGAAATCTTTGTGAGTCCGTGGGTGAAAGGGAGAGGAAGTGGGAGCCAACTAGTCTGGGCACCGGGGGCCCAGCCTTGGGGGGTGAGCGGGAACCCACAGCCCAACAGGCTAAGACCCTGGCACCATCAGGAGCTCCTAGCTCCGGGCACGCTCTGCCCCCGACCCCATGCACATCCATGCCAGGACACCGTCTCCACATCCAGACCGCTCTGGGACACACCCAGAGACACACAAAGACACACACTGGCTTGTGGCCCGTCACCCTCACCCTCAGACGCGTGCACACTGCATCCCAGATGCACATTCGCACACCATTGGGGCGCACACACATTCCATCCCTGGTACACACACTTTTGTGGTCACACACTCATTCCTCAGGGGAGACAACACAGGAGCACACATGCAGGCACAGCCTGCCCTGGACACTCACAGTCATTCCACAGACCACGTCCAGGCAACACAGGTTGCCCAAACCTGCACACACTGCTGCCTAGGTCACCCCCACACTGCACAGAGCTATCTATCTGCAGGCTCCCTGCAGTACTCTTCCAGAAAGGGCAGGGTCTGGGCACCCCCTAGGGGCATTTGCTGAAAACCCAGCTTGCCCAGGGTGCCTGGGCTGGTGAGGGGCTGCCCCCGCCCCGGCCCCAGGGTCCCTGACGATTCTGCAAGGCAGTGGGCAGTGCCTGTGAGTGCCACCGTTTGAGGCAGGCTTTGTTTCCCAGCCTGTAGAGCAGCAGGGAAGGTGGTAGTGGGGTAGAGGGGGGGAGTGTTGTTGTGCGTGTGTTTTTTCCTTTAAGGGGGAAGAAATTAAATAAAAGATTCTCACACCTCGGCAATATGTTTCTACTTACGGTGTGTCTTAGCACCTGACCAGCAGGCGGGTGGGTCGTAAAGTGTCTGCAGGTACCAGTGGGATGGGAGATGGGAACCCCTGTGGGGACCCTGGGATGGAGGCCACCCTCCTGTGTTGCTTGCAGAGAATCTCACACTTTTCCCTTTTAAAACACATGGTGTTCCTTTTTAATAACGGCAGTGGCTCCAGATTGGGAAAGGGGGGAGGAAAAACTTTTAAAGGCCCCAGCTCTGTGGGAAAGGCAGGGGGGCAGGGAGTGAGAATGGGGGGGTGTCCAAAAGCCTAGCCCAGGGATCTGCTTTGGGGAGCCTTCTAGGAGGCTCCCCCAATCAGGCCAAGGGCCCCCCAACCTCAGTGGGCTGTTCCCAGCTGCTTCGTCTGGCTGGAATGTGCATCCCGGTCCCCAGTGCCTTGGTGCATTGTTTGGGGAAGTCTGGAGGGAGTGCGGAGCCAGCCGGGACCCCAGAGCTGGGAGGGGCTGTAATCCTAATAGTTCCTAGGCACGATGGACCTCATGATCTCGTCTCATTAATCTCCCCAGCAGGTAGAATATATTTTCCTCCCATTTTATGGAAGAGGAAACTGAGAATAAGAGAGGGGACGCCAATTGCCCAGGTGCTCTGGCTCAGTTTGGCACCCATATTCCAAGAGGAGAAGGCCTCCCTCTGACCTTTGCTGCCAGAACTTGGTTGGCACGGGGGACTGGCCTGTCCAGGCCCGCCTGGCCTTGCCCTCTCGCCCCATCCCCCGCCCAACCCAGGAGGGCAGCTGCAGCTGCTGGCAAGTGGGCAACACCAGACCAGGCCAGGCGGGTGTGACAGAGGGGCAGTGCCCCCCAGCCAGGACCCCCCAGAAAGCCCATTCCTGACTAGGCTATGACGATGGGTGGGGGGTGCAGGAGGGATATGACCCATCCCCCAAGGGTTGGAAGTGGGCCTGGGGTCTGGGCAGGCCTGGCAGTGCCTCCCACCCTGCTGGGGGGAGCCCAGGCAGGAAACGGTGGGTGGGCCAGGGCAGAGATGCTGGCAAGCCCGTGTTCTTGCCGGAGGAATTCCGAATTAGCGAGCGGCTGGCTGCCTGGGACCTCCAGGGCGGCCCCCTGGCCCCCCGCCCCCGGCCGCTCCCGCCTCCTCTGCTCTGGCCCGCTCAGCCGGCTCCTTCGCACGGATGCTGAGACCTCCGGAGAGCCCTGGGCCAAGCCTCAAACGCAACTGTGATCCCAGGCTCCAGTAAGACATGGCCCTCAAGCCAAATTTGCCCCGGAAAATCATCAGGGTCAGCTCTTGGAACCGTGTCCACCCCACCTCGCCCATCTGGGGCAGTGAAGGCCATCACAAGGCAGTCGCTGGCATTCAGGGGGCCTTCCAGGGGGCCAGGATCACCCTGTCCTTGGCTGACATCTCAGGGAAGCTCGGCTGCTTCTGCCTCTCTGCCCCCCTGCAGTCCCCTACAGCTGCCTGGGGATCCTTTTTAAATGTAAATCCCTCCTCTTTTCAGAACCCTGGAATAACTTCTCCCTGCCAGTCAGGCCCCTGCTGACCTCCAAGACCTCATTGACTACTATTCCTGCCACAGGACTTTTGCACTTGCTCCCACTGCCTAGATACTCTATCGTATATAATTTCATGGCTACTTCTCTCACTTTATTCAGGTCTCAGCAGAAATGCCACCTCCGCAGACAGGCCTCCTGGGCCATTGAGCCGACACTATTGACTCGTGCTTTACTTTCTCCCTATTTATATTCTTAGATATATTTATTTGTTCTTTTTCCTGCTGCTTTCTTGGATTCAAGGCCCACTAGGGCAGGAATCTTGGGTATCTTGGTGACCATGTTGTCCCCAGCTCCTGGCACTGTAGGCTCAGTGAATGAAGGATTGAACAAGTGAGTGAATGAGTCCCCACAACTGCTCTTAAAGGGAGAAGCTCCCTCCCAGAGGCTCAGAGAAGTAAAGTGACTGAACCAGACTTCCACAGTGAACTAGGGGCATTCGAACCCAGGTCAGCTGGCTTAAAGGTCACATATAGTTATCCTGACAACAATAGTTTTACTCCTCTCAAACAACCGCGTGTGGTTGATACCATGACGCACACTTCCCAGATAAGGAGTCTGAGACTCAGGGAGACGGGCCAGGGACTTGGACTGTGAATACTCTCCACCTTATGTGGGCCTTGGTTTCCCTGTGAGTAAAATGGGCTCTTCTTAGGTTCTCATCTCCAGAAGGGGGAAGGAACCCTGTGCTGTCCCAACAGCCAGCAGGAGGGGAGGCATCAACCATGGTGTCCCCGAGGACCCCTTGCCCAGCACTCAACTCACACAACTCAGTTTAGGAAGTTGCTTCCCAGAGTCTGATGACCATCACGGCCCTGGGGAATGGGAACTTTCTTGTTCTCATTTTGCAGATTAAACTGAGTCAAGGGACAGAGCAACGTCCCTTTGATAGGGGTTGGGGGCCTAGAGCTTCCCCCAGCCACCTTCCATTCCAGCACAGAGTAGGACTTTGGAGACTGACAGATCTGGGTTTGAATAGTGTGCCCTTCCCTCAATCAGTGACCTTGGGCACGGGACTTCATCTCTCAGAGCCTTGGTTTTTTTTCATCCATAAAATGAGCAGGATTCTCACAGGGAATACTCCCACAGAAACACCTACTGTGTGCAAGGCTCTGCGGCTATGAGACCAAGAACTCACAATCTTTTGTTTTTTTTTTTTTAAACTTTGTTTTATTTACTTAAGTGTGTTTTTCCAGGACCCATCAGCTCCAAGTCAAGTAGTTGTTTCAATCTAGTTGTGGAAGGCGCAGCTCACAGTGGCCCATGCAGGGATCAAACCTGGTGCCGTTGGTTAGCACTGCGCTCTAACTGAGCTAACCGGCTGTCCCCAGAACTCACAATCTTTTATTTCCAATTGCCAAAAATAAAATGAAATTAAAAAGAAAAACGCAGAGGGTAGGGTTTGTCAGAATTTTGTGCAAATCTAGAGTGACTTAGATGTGAGTAGGCGTTTCTGCCTGAGGTTTGTAACAACTCAGAGCCTTGAGCAGGTCAGTGATGAAGTGCATGGAAGGAACTAACAACCTCAGTTTCCTTATCTGTGAAATGGGGACAATAGTAAAGAGCTCCTTTGCAGGACTGCCATGAGTCCTAGAAGTCCTAGCATGGTGAAGGCTCAAGGCAGCTCTATCCCAGACTTGACAGGCACTCTTCTCTGACCCCAGACACAGCTGTGATCAGTCCCCAGGACCCCACGCTCCTCATCGGCTCCTCCCTGCAGGCCACGTGCTCAGTGCACGGGGACCAGCCGGGCCCCACAGCCGACGGCCTCTACTGGACTCTCAACGGGCGCCGTCTTCCCCCTGAGCTCTCCCGCGTGCTCAACACCTCCACCCTGGCCCTCGTCCTGGCCAACCTCAACGGATCCAGGCAGCAGTCGGGGGACAACCTCGTGTGCCACGCCCGTGATGGCAGCATCCTGGCTGGCTCTTGCCTCTATGTTGGCTGTAAGTGGCTCCCAGGACGCTCAGAGGTAGCTCTTGGGAGCAGCATCTCCTGGAGAGGGGCAGGAATCATGGGCTCCCTGGCCCAGGGCTGGACAGTGGGCACACACAGTGGCATGGGTTGAGAGGTATGGGCCCCTGGGGTGGAAATGAGAGCCTGGAGACCCCTCCCCAACCATCTCCAAGAGAGTCCAGGAAGGGATCATGCCAACATCCACCCCGCTCACCCTCCTTCCACTCTAAGGTGGGGGCCAGCTGGAAGCCAGCAGCTCCTCCACCTGCCCATGGCCAGTCCAGACCTCAGCCCCGGCATCCATCCCCAGTGCCTCCAGAGAAACCCTTCAACATCAGTTGCTGGTCCAAGAACATGAAGGACCTGACATGTCGCTGGACACCGGGGGCCCATGGGGAGACCTTTCTCCACACCAACTACTCCCTGAAGTACAAGCTGAGGTTGGTGGTGGCCCTTGGTGACATGTGTCCCAGCCTGGCTGCGTGTGACCTTTGCCAGGCCTGCTCATCCTCTCCGAGCCTGGTGTCCTGTTTGTACTCTGGGGCCACCCTGGTGAGGTCTGAGGCCCTGAAGACCCCCTCAGGTGTCCTTCTCCTCCCTCCTGCCCCTGCAGGTGGTATGGGCAGGACAACACATGTGAGGAGTATCACACGGTGGGACCCCACTCCTGCCACATTCCCAAGGACCTAGCCCTCTTTACGCCTTATGAGATCTGGGTAGAAGCTACCAACCGACTGGGCTCAGCCCGCTCAGATGTGCTCACGCTGGATATCCTGGATGTGGGTGAGCCCCCCCAGGGGGGATCCTGTCGCCACCCCCCCACCAAGCCCAGCCATGGCTGCATCTCTGGGTCCAACCCTGCTGGTTGGGGTGGGGAATACCCTTCGGTCCCCAGTCCCCCAAAGCAGCCAGGATACCCCCACTCTTTGGAGAACACCTGGCCTGGCTCCCTCCCCTTGGCAGCCCAGGTGTGCGGGAGGGGGCCCCCGTAAGGGAACTGGGAGGGGGCGCCCAGGTCGGAGGCGCCCCAGGAAGCCACAAACTGTAGCTGGGGGGGGGGGGGAGTGTGCAGGCAGGAGGCAGGAAATGGATGATCTGCAGCAGAATTGGGCCTAATCTAATTAGGGTGTTGCTCAGCCCCGAGCAGGCCTGTGTCTTAACCCTTTCAGCCCCTCACCAAGGCCTCAAGGGGGGAGAGCCCGTTCTCCCTGCTTAACACAGGGCTCCCAGAAGGATCCCTGGATGTCTCCAGGCTTGTAGCCACTCCCACCCCCTGCTTCCTGCTTCACTTCCTTAAGTCCCAAAGCTGCGGTAGGCTTGTTCTCAGCTTCAGTTGTCCCTCTGCATCCAGCAAGGCTGTCCTCCTGAGGACTTTTGTAAAGCTGGAAGGAGTGGAGGTGGATGGTGATGGCCCCCTGGCCTCCTGGGCATAATAATAATAATATCATAAGCTAGGCAGTTTCTACTTTTACAGAGTTCCCTGAAGATAGGATTATGTTTCTCCTGTCACAGATAATAATGGTGATAACAGCTAACATTAATTGAGTGCTTCTAGGCGCTGAGTGTTTCCCGAATATTGTCTAATGTAATCCACCCGGCCTCCAGGGGGACGGAGGGAGGGGGGAGAACGGAAGCAGGTGCCACCTAAGCCATGTGCTCTGGGATTTGAACCCAGACAGGGGCCAGCCAGGTCGGAGGAGCCCCTGACTAAGCCCTGCCCTGCCCCACCCCGGCCCGCAGTGACCACCGATCCCCCGCCGGACGTACACGTGAGCCGCGTTGGGGGACTGGAGGACCAGCTGAGCGTGCGCTGGGTTTCCCCGCCGGCCCTCAAGGACTTCCTCTTCCAAGCCAAGTACCAGATCCGCTACCGCGTGGAGGATAGCGTGGATTGGAAGGTGTCTGCCCCCGCCCAGCCCGTCCCTGGTCTGGTCCCGGCTTGGCCTCTGACCCTGTCCCTACCCTTGCTGCCCAGGTGGTGGATGACGTGAGCAACCAGACCTCATGCCGCCTGGCGGGTCTGAAGCCCGGCACTGTATACTTCGTGCAAGTGCGCTGCAACCCCTTTGGCATCTACGGCTCCAAGAAGGCAGGGATCTGGAGTGAGTGGAGCCACCCCACGGCCGCCTCCACCCCCCGCAGTGGTGAGCACCCCAACAGGGTTGGATGGGCTGGGGACCACCCCCAAACCAGCCTGGGCTCTGTTTTCTTGTTTAGTGAGGTCTCAAACTGGTGTCCCCCCTAGTGGGCCAAGTGTGGCCCCCTGGATCTGTTTTCTTTGGCCTTTCATTTTTAAGAAAACAAACAAAAAACACTTTGATCTACTTGCAGACATTTAAAACAGGAAGTTTTAACACAAATATCCTAGATTCCCTAGAAAATTTGTCTAGAAAATGTAACAGGACACACACAGCCAGCATTGCTCCACCACCCCCATGCGGGGTCCTCTCTCTCCAGTTGTCCCATTCCCAACTGGCCTGTTTCACCTACCTATACCCCCTCCCTAGCCCCTCAGGGCAAGTGAGTTTGAGACCCTTGCTTCCAAAGCTGATGGGCTGCCAACTCTCCCTCTGATGGGCCTCAGTTTCTCCTTCTGATCCAGGTAGGGGGATGGGGATGATTAGGGGCCTGGGTCTGACTCTCCTTGCCACTTGGGGTTCCTCTGAGACCACGGATCTCCATTCTCTTCTTTGTGAAATGATATGAAATCTGTTACTTGAAATGTCTGGCCTCAGCTTCCCCATCTGGAAAGTGGGGATGATAATGACTTTTACATTATTGTACATGTGAGATGAGCTAACCCATGGAAAGTGCCCTCATGGTGAGCGCCAATTAAGTCTCCCTTTCCTTGCCCCCCCCCACAATTTCACCCAAAGGTAGGCCCCCTTTTCTCAGGTGAGGGCATTGAGGCCCCAGGAAGTTCAGGAAGCCTTGAAGGTCACATAGGGTTCTGAATTCAGTTTGCTGGAAGTCCAGGCCCACGCTGGTGGGATGATGGGGAAATCAAGGCCCAGAGAGGGTCCTAGAGCAAGGGAGGGGCAGAACCCAGCTCCAGCCAGCTTCCCAGCCCCATCGTGGGCCCCTCCAGGTTCAGGGGTGGGCGGGAGCTAGCATGACTGGGAGGGGCCTGAGCCTTGGCCCCTGCTTGTGCCCAGCACCTGTGATTCTTGCACGGGAGCCAGCAGGCGGCTGCGTCCGCAGAGGAGGCTGGGGAGGCCGGCAGGGGCGGCAGGGGCCGGGCTGTGCCAGGGCCTGTCAGCGGGTCCCTCGCGTTATTTATGACGTGAGGCCGATGTCCTTATCCGCCGGACTATTTGGGGCTGGCTGCATCCAGCAGCTGGACAGACAGGCAGGCCTCCCACCTGGCCCTCCCAGCCCATTCCCCTTACTATTGGCTCGTGCTCCCAGGGCCTGTCTGCTCTGGATTCTCTGTCACTCTTTTCCCCTCTGTCTGTGTCTTTCTGCCTTTCTTGGTTTCTGTGTCCCTACATCTCCAGGCTCTCTGCCCTCCCAACTCCATCCCTCTGAATTTCCTTGGCTCTCCCGTGTCTGACCCTGCACTTCCTGCCTCTCCTCCCCATCGCTCAGTATCTTCCTCTGCATTTCTCTCGCTTTCTCTGCCCCTTACTCTCTCTGCCTCTCATCCCTTTGGCCTTGGCCTCTCACCTTCTTCCCAACCCCCTTCCATTTACACCTGGCTCAGGCCACAAGAATCGGGTTCCTGAAGATGTGGAGGAGGAGCCCTTTCCTTCCCCTATCCCCCACCTCTTCGGGTGCAGCTGGGCTGCTGGGCTGGGCGGTGGGGAGGACCGGGTCCCGAGAAAATGGGAGGGAGGTGCCCGAGGGGAACAAGGTTCGCCTCGCGGGGACCCTCCTTCCGCTGCCCGCGCGCGCCCTCTGCCGGGTGCGCCCTGACACTGCCGCTCCCATCAGAGCGCCCGGGCCCGGGCGGCGGGGCGTGCGAGCCGCGGGGCGGAGAGCCGAGCTCGGGGCCCGTGCGGCGCGAGCTCAAGCAGTTCCTGGGCTGGCTCAAGAAGCACGCGTACTGCTCGAACCTCAGTTTCCGCCTATACGACCAGTGGCGAGCGTGGATGCAGAAGTCGCATAAGACCCGCAACCAGGTAGGAAGGAGGGACCCGCGGGCGAGGGGTTAAGGAGTGGGGTGGAGAGGTCGGTGGGCAGCCCCCGGACACCACCTCCTTCCTTCCAAGCACAGGACGAGGGGATCCTGCCCTCGGGCAGACGCGGCGCGGCGAGAGGTAAGGGGAGCCCAGGTGGGTGGGCGACAGGGAGACATGGGCCCTTCTGGTGGCCAGTAGGCCTTGGACCCCTCCCCCCCAGCCTTGTTTTTTTTTATCAGCAATTAGCACCTACTGTGTGCCTGGCCCTGTGGCTTTTAGCCCAGGAAGAGCACCCTACCCCTTGAAAATGTCCCAAGTGGAATATCATCCTCAGGAAAGAACATACTTGCCCAAGTTAGCATGTTTGAGCGCCTACTGCATACTGACCCTGTGCCAAGGGCTTTACCTACAGGACACTTACTGGGACGGATATCCTTACTTCTCAGATGGGGAATCGAGGCACAGGGCGAGGCAGTATCCTGCCCAAAGTCACCCAGCCAGGCCAGAAAGTGGCCAGGCCAGGACCTGAATGGGGCCCTCCTCAGTTGCTTTGTGGTGCTGGCCCCTCCCAGGCACCCTGCTTAGCCTGGCTTCCCCTCTGCCTGCAGGTCCTGCCAGATAAGCTCTAGAGGCTGGGGCCGCCCTCCCTGCTACGTGGAGACCCAGGGCTGCACCCAGACTGGGGCCACCTCTGTATCCTCACCTCAGGGTGCCCAAGCACCCTCAGCAGGAGCTGGAGCAGGTGCTCTGAGCTCTGAGGTTCACAACATCTCTGGCCTCCATGTGAGGCCACCCTTGGGTGCACCCCAGTGGGAATGTGTGAGGGTCGGCCAAGCTGCCCAGAACCCTTGCCAGGGCCAAGGGTGAAGAGGGGTCATTACTCCCCTCACCCAGGATCCCTCGAGTCTTTTTAAATAAACAAGCTATTTAGGTGCCCTGATTGTGTAGGTGAGTTTGGGGCTGCAGTGGCTTGGGGTGGGAATTGTAGGGGAGGCATGAGGACTTCCAATGACCCTTTGCGATCGAAATCCTCGCCTCCCAGAACTTCAGACTCTCTCTCCAGGATCTGAAATATCTGGTTCTAAACTCCAGAGTTTCTTCAGTTGGGGGGAGGGGGGCTACTACCCTCCATCCCTGCCCCTGTGCAGCCCCCTCCCCAGGCACATACACCCCAGCACCCCAGGATGTAGAGGCAGTAGAGCAGCTGTAGATGAATGACTCTTTATTGGGGGAGGTGCAGAGACCTTGAGGAGGGTCAGCAGCCCAGTGGGACACAACCCCAGCCAGCTGGTAGTCAGGGCTGGGCTGGGCGCCACTTGCCCCATTTCCCATCTCTCTGTGTGTCCCTGGAGAGCTGCCATCACTCGACAAATTCTGCATCAAACCTGAGGTCCTGGAGAACCTCGCTGATGGCCTCCATGGTTTTAATTACCCTAGGGGAGTGGATAGGAACTATAAATAAAACCCAGATGGGGTGCGTTAGCCTCGGCTGCGCAGCTCTGAGGGGACTGTGGCAAGCCTCAGGCCCTCCTGCCTGCTGCCCAACCTGCAGGCAGCACTAGCAGTGGGGAGAATCATTTGGATGCTTGGAAGCAGGAATGGTCCCGTAGGTCACAGTGGGCAGAGAAATGAGACATCTTGGGTGGGTGTATGCCATCAGGAGGGTGTATACAGTATGACTGGCAGATGTC
This sequence comes from Rhinolophus hipposideros, assembly GCF_964194185.1. Taxonomy (NCBI): domain Eukaryota; kingdom Metazoa; phylum Chordata; class Mammalia; order Chiroptera; family Rhinolophidae; genus Rhinolophus; species Rhinolophus hipposideros. The sequence continues at coordinate 50,268,951 of NC_138062.1, read as the reverse complement.
GAGGGGGTATGCATGTATGTAAGGGCAAGAATGTGCAGATGTATATGCCTGGTGGAGCCTGGGTGACTGTGTCCAAGCTCCACATCCAGCCATGTGAGTGGGATTGGCATGTCTGAGATGCCCAGCTGTCCCGGAAACGCACAGCGAGTCTGGTGTGTAAATGGAGGGTGTGTGCACTGGGGGAATGTGTGCTGTGTGTCTGGGAGTCACCAGATGTGGACTCCGGTGTGCACACCCTTAGGATTGTGTGCAGGTCCACGGGGTCTGACGGTACCAGCTGTGGGGCACACCTGGCACCATGTGCAAATCTAGCATGGCCAAGCCACTGGGAGGCAGCACTCACTTCATCTTCAGCTGGCGCGTCTGTAGTGTGTTCTCTTGTCCGGTCAGCTCTGGTGCCCCCATAAGTTGCAGCAGGGCCACCTGGTGCGGGTGGGTGGGGCAGCAGGGAGGATGTCACAGCGGGCAGAGGCCATCCCCTGCCCTCCTACACACATCAGGGAGGAAGAGATACCCGGAAAGGCAGTGCAGGGGTGGGGCTGTGGTGGGAGTCTGGAGGGCTGTGCTTTGCGAGGGAGGAGCTTGGGATTCACGTGAGAGACAATCTCGAGGGGTGAGAGGTGGCAGGCCCTAGAGTCAGAGCCTAGGGCAGCATGGGCGTGGGCGAGGGAGTAGCAGTCAGCCAGGGATTGGTGGCAGGGGTGGAGTAACTGGAGCCTCATAGTCTCAGGCGCAGGGCAGGGCGTTAGAATCCCAGGGTGGAAGTGGTCCCAAATTTTAAGGCTACGACAGGAATCTCAGAAGTGGGTGTGGCCTGAGGGTCCCAGTGTAGTGCGACGTGAGCTTGGCCGGGGAATAGCGTATCTCTGCCAGGATTAGCTGCAGGGGTAGAGTAGGCAGGACTTTGGAACCCTAGCGGAGGAATAGGCAGAACCTAGGCAGGGTGTGTGTGTGTGTGTGTCACACAGAGGGAACGTGGCCTGAAACCCACGCCCTCCACTTACAGGGGGGTTGAGGACTGGACCTGAGGCATTAGGAAGAGCCAGAGGGGAGGAGCGTTGTGCGGGTGGGGGCGGGGCATCCTGGAAAGCATTGGGCTGAGGGCGGGGACCGGGATGGATGGACGGGTCCTGGAACTAAAAGCCTGGAATGAAAAGGAGCTGACAGGTGGGAACCAGGAGGCCAGAGAATCTCACATTAAGCCTTATTGGAAGACTGAGGTGGGGTAGTTAGAGGTGGGGTCTGGGGCTCCTGGGACGGGGTTGTGGGGGACCGGAATGTGACCATTTGCCCCAAAGGCGCAGAGTGGGCCGAGGAGGCCACCGCGGTAGAGACCAGGTTTTGGAGTAGGGAACAGTGACCGGGGGGCGGGTCCTCACCGTGGCCAGGCGCGTCTGTTCCAGCTGCTGCAGGCTGCGCACGTGGCCCGCGAGCAGCGGCTGCGCTCTGGGCCCGGCCAACTCAGCCTCGACCGCCAGCACCTCCCGCGAGACGGCAGCGAAGGCCTGGGTCACCTCATGCACTTTGCTCCGGTAGCGCGGGAAGTCGTAGGGCGGGCCGCTACGCAGGTACTGGCGGTGGCCTCTGCGGCAGGTGGGGGTCCTGAGGCTACGCTCCCAGGTCCCGCACCCGCATCGGCCACCTAAAAGCCCCCAGGACGTGTCCCTGGATCCGAACGTGGAGGACGCTCATTCCTACAGGGGAACCCGAGGTAGGCCCACCCGCTTGGGAAAGAGGCACCCCGCGGCGTGGGACGTCGGCCAGGGGGGACGCGCCCTGGCTCTCCCGGAAAGCTCCGCCCCCAGGCACGCCCACCTCCGGAACAGGCTAAAACACCCTGCGACCCCTGTTGGCCCATGTGCCCGCACTTACTCCTCCAGCCGGCGGAAGGTCTGCGCGCGTTCGGCCTGCAGCTGGTGGATGCGCTGCACCAGCGCCTGTATCGGGGCGTCTTTCTACGGAGCGGGGAGCACGGCTGGGGCTTGAAGCCCGCGCCCCAGAGAATGCGCCACCCGCCCCGCCCCCTTCCCGCTTGGTCCTGGGCTCACCCAGGGCCACGGCGGCTCTTCGAGCTCTGGGGCTCCTGTGGCTGCCTCCGCTTCGGGCGCGGTGTGGATCGCGGACTCGGCGGCAGCCTCGGCGGTGATCATGACTGCGCAGCCCCGGCCCCGCCTGGGAGCTGGTTGCTCCGCTGCTCCAGGCGCCCCCTGCAGTCCCGGAGGTCTCCGGACCCAAGCGTGTGGACGGCCGACCGGGAATCCTGAAGACCTGGAGATCCCGCACAAGGGGGGCTTCTCAGGTCCGACAACCACTCCCACTTCACCTTTCTACTTATTCTCGCCCAGCGCCTTCCTTCTGCTGTTGTTTGCCCTTGAACGTTTGGCTTTGGGTACAGCAGGGCTGTCTCTTGGTTTGTTTCTATGCGCTTATGTCAACACCGGCTTCCTGTCATCCCTTGTCCACTCAAATAAGGAAAACGGAGTCCGAGGTGGTATGTCATCTAATGCCACAAAGTTGTGACGAGCGGTTTTTCAACGCAGTTCGACATTGGACAGCTCTCTAGAACCCAACCGACTGTAGCACTCACGGGCTGTGTGAACACCTCAAAAATGACCTGAAGAGGGGAGCCTGGGGTCAGGGATGAGGCCAATAGGGCCTCATGTAAGCACAGGGGCAGTCTCTGAAGGCTCTGCTGGAACTATACCACCTAGTTTGAGCTGAGAATTTCCTTCTCCAGGGGTGGACATGGGAAAGAACAGAAAGATGCTGGTGGCCTGGCCTAGTGAGGGGGTCAGTTTGACAGGGATGAAACGAACTGATGAAGTGACTGAAACTCCAGCCTTTAGCTGGCACTGCAGGCCTCAGCTATTCCTAGGCATTGTGTAGGCCTGGGTTGTCGCCTACACCACGCCCCAATTTTCCAGAAAAAGTATGGCCATGTCAAGGGCAGTCCAGTGTACAACCCTCACCTGATGTGGTCTTAAAAACCAGAGGCCTACCCCTTGGAGATCATTAGTTTCAGGCGAGGCCCAGTACAGTTTAAAATTCAGAACAGGTGTTATCCTTTTTTCCCCATCAACCCACACGTGGATCCATCCAGGGCCCAGTTGATCCACAGTCCCACTAGTCCCTCGGCTGGGGTCTTCATTCCTATGTTGTAGATGACAAAACCCAGATGGGTGGGCTTGCTAGGCCATGTGGGGGAGAGCCAGGACTGAACCTGACTGTGCTTTGGTTATGACAAACCCCTCATGATGTGAAGGGCCAGTACAGCCTGTTTTACAGGAACCCAGGACAAAGGACAGCCAAGGGCTCTGCAATCAAGTGACAAGTCCCCAAGGGAGATGCCCACACCTTGGCCACCTCCCCACTGGACAGACCAGCCACATGGACACCAATTACTGCTCCAGTCAACGAAAGGGAAACTTTATTGAAGCCCCAGGGCCAAGGGGTTTGGGCAGGAGGCCACCCTGTAAGCCGAGGTGGTGGAAGGTCCTTATTTGACCTTCTTCTTGGGGCGTAGGTTGTTGGTGTGGCCACACTTCTTCTTGCGGCAGTTGACGGCACGAGGATGCAGGCGAGCATAACACCTGCATGGGGACAGGAGGGATTGGTGAGGGCACCTGACACCTCCCCGCTCCAGGGCTACCCTGCCCACCCCGCAGTGTACATACTTGCGGCAGATCATCTTGTCACAGTTGTACTTCTGGGCAAGCTGGCGGAGGGAAGGCTCAATGATACCACCCCGCAGACGAAGCACCAAGTGCAGAGTGGACTCTACAGGAAATGAGGATTAGGGAGAGACAGTGACTCAGCAGTTGCCAGGTGCAGGGCAGGGCCCTCCAGTCCTGTAGACCAGGTGTGCCCAGCCCACAGAACCTCCCACCAGACCCTGGGGAGTCTGAGACTATTATATAACAGTGCTGGCCAGCTGGGTTGCTTCTTGCTGCAAGGAATGACACTGACTTCATTTATAGTAGGCATCACATTTTAAAATAAAACGTTGTCTTGAAAAAAGAAAAACAAGTGAACAAGAATACGGGACACCACTGCCATTTGGAAATAGGTAGAGATCACTGAGACCCTTTCCAGAGATGAGAATATTATCTTGTAAATCAAGACTCTCCCATTTCCTGACACTCACCTTAAGAACCCCCTCATGCCATAAGGCTGACAGTACCCCACCTGGGTTCTAGGCTTCATGGGGCCCTATCCAGTCACCACACCCCCAATACCTTTCTGGATGTTATAGTCTGAGAGAGTGCGGCCATCCTCCAGCTGTTTGCCCGCAAAAATCAGACGCTGCTGGTCAGGTGGGATGCCTGGGGAGAAAGCTAAGTTACTGAGGCTCTGTCTGGCAAGCATATTACTGGCAGCTCTTCCCTCCTCCCCCCAGGCCTGCTCCATCATTACCCCTAATCTGCCAAAAGGGAAACCAAGGTAGAGATGACCAGCTGCCTTCCCCAGACTATACAGGGGAAGCACTGGCAAGGCTGAGGTCTGTCCAATGCCAGCACCCAGGCCCAGCCCAACTCACCCTCCTTGTCTTGGATTTTGGCTTTGACATTTTCAATAGTGTCACTGGGCTCGACCTCGAGTGTGATGGTCTTGCCCGTCAGGGTTTTCACAAAGATCTGCATCTCTGTGTCTGCTGGGGAGGCTGAAGGAGAGTAGGACAAAAGAGTAAATTGCACGTCCACGCATCTTGAACTCGGGGGTGGGCCAGTCCTGTGCCTGCATGGACCCCAATTTCAGGCCCACCCCAGTGCCCGTTGCCTTCCACAAGCCTACAGATGGAACGATCAGTTCACGGCCAGAGCACCATCTTGCCAGACACGTTTCTCCAGGTGTGATCAGCAGGTCACATCCATCCATCCTCCCTCCCTTTCACCAGCCCCTGGCCACATCTGCTCCCCAAGATGCCCTTCCTGCAGCTTGGGTGGCAATTCCATCTTAGTAGCCACCCCCACCCGCTCCAACTCCAAGCTCAACCTCACTCGTTTCCTCTGTTACCCCGAAATTTCTCAGACCACACCTCTTGCCTTTGCTCCAACCCATAAATATCTGCCAACCACCTGCCAGATACTTGTTTACACGAGTTTTTTTTCATTTCCAAAACAAAGAAAGCCTACAAGATGGACACTACCAACCTCTCCTTACAGGTGTAGAAAAGGAGGTGTAGGTACCTCCGGAGGAAGCGAGAGGTTTTAACACTTTTAAAGGGACTGTCAGAGTCCGGCACTGTGAAAGTTACATGCCTAATACCCCTCCCCACTAAACCGGATCTGTCAGAAGGACCTATCCTCGTCCCGAGACCCCGTCGGATAGCTCAGGCGGGCGGCGCGGGCAGGCCACTCTCGTAAAGGCCAGTTCGCCTCTTGGGGGCCCAGTCCGGGTTCGGAATACCCGCCCGATGCGCCCTGCTCAGCAGGCCCGCGGAACCTGGCCGGTACAGACGGATTCAGGGCGGCCCCCTTCGCTGCTCGGGCCCTCATGCCCCCCACAGCCTCCCGCCTGACCCCGGTGCGGCGCGAACCCGCACGGACGCAGCCACCGACCTGCTCCGCCGCCTCGTTGAAAAGAAAGAGGGCGGCGGAACCGGAAACCGCCGAATTGCCGCCGAAAGCGCCTGCGCACCGAGCACGCTGCGTGCCTGCGTCACAATCTGCCCCGCCCCCGCCCCGCTGCCATATTGGGTGCTGGCGAACGAAGCCGTGGCGCCTATGGGCGAACGTGGCCCACCTGCTTCGGGGATGTGTGCCCCGCCCCGGGTCACGTGAACACTGTCAGCCCTCAGGTGCTTCCACCAGCTTTCTCCCCGACGGCGCAAGAAGGCAGGTTGCGGGCTCTCTGGTACTTTTTGAGTAAACTCTTTTGTGCTAAAGCGAAGGCATTAAGCAGAGGGTCTGCGGGTCCAGGACGCAGGGATGTGGCCGGGAAGGGAGGAGGAGGTGCCGGGCTGGGACCCCTGGGAGCCACGTACGCACCTAACACCCGAAGTCAGTTACTTAGAGGCAGTTATTCCAATCTCTCGGGCCGCAGATGGATTTCAGGGCGGAGCGCAGGAACGCTGGAAGAGCAGGTGAGAGGAAGGAGAGCAAAAAAATGGGATGGGACTCACGAGACTCATGGACGGCTAAAGAGCGCCCAGCGCGATAGAGAGGTGATGACCGAGAAGTGACCTGTGGGCTTGGCAGTGCACCTCTTTATTTTCTTGAACTCTTCCCAGCTCCCCTATGGACCAGGCAAAAGCAGACACTCTTGGATCAGGGAAGATGCCTTTAATAACAATGGATAAGTGCTTCAAAGATGACGGGACTCCGTGAGTGTTTAATGCGGAATGCGCCCCAGCTCAGCTCCTCGAGGAGCCTACCCAGCGACGGAGTTCTGGAGGAGTTATTCGAGGTGAGGGAACAGGGTTGTGAGCAATGGTGACAGGCACTTGTCATGGCTGCCACCACCGCGGACTCCCACCAAGGGCAGCCACATCTCTTCCTCGTCTAGTGGCGCCTGGCCGCACCCATCCTGTCCCACATCCAATCCCGTTTGAGCTGGTGTACCAAAGGATGGAAGGAAACTACTGCTAGGTACGCCCTTCTTTTTTTTTTTTTTTTAGAACTGAGTCTTTTTATTGATAACTTCCCAACAGCATCTGTAAATAACAGGTACAAAAATATTCCATTAAACTCTGTTTTCCAAGGTGGCTGGGCTTGCGCCATGGAGGCCCTGGGAGAGGCTTGCAGAGCCCTTAGGGTCCACACCTCTGGTCAGAGAAACATGGGCCTTACCAGGCTCAGGGCTGAGCGGATGGGCCGCATCTGTCTTGAGCTTTCTACAACTATTTCAGAAACCTCCTTGCGATACCAATTGGAGAATGTATGTAATACTTTTGTTGAATAGAAGGGCAGGGAGACCAGAATTAGTAAGTCTGGGAGTGAGCTGGGGTGAACTAGATACGATAGCGCTTGTCCACATCAAGGAGGTCCTGACCAGGGCACTGGGGTAGGGGACATCTGGCTTTGGTTTCTGGAAAAACTTCCTTGCGCCCTGCCCAACAATGCCAGTTGGCTGTTCATCCTCCGGCCTGGCAGAGGGTCTGCAGGAGAGGCTCTTAGTGAGGAAGGAGTGGGAGTGACAGACCTCCAGGAATTCCACACCCCTGGGAAGGAGCCTTGTCCCCCAGGAAGCCCCAGATGACAGAATAGGGTGGCAAAGCTGACCATCTCAAGGCAGGGTTACCTGCTGCCACCTCAGACACATAGAGTGCCACCACGGCCCTGAGATCCCTCGGAGTGCCTGGGAGCAGGGCTACTCGTCCAGTATCTCCTCCTCATCTGTCTGGCTGCGGCCATTGATGGCAGGGGAGTCAGGTCGGACATGGGACAGGTCCTCGAAGCCAGGGCTGAGAGAGGGTGAGACAGTGTCGGGGCTGGTGTCACAGGAGCCTGTGCTCTGTTCGGAAGTGGCAATGGTGGTCGTGGTGCTGGGCGGGATGGGGTCTTCATCCTCGTCCTCCAGGAGGGACGCCTCCGGAACGTCTGGGGAAAGGAGGTGCAGCAGTTGGCTTAGTTGCAGTGACGAAGGATTAACTGGGCCTGTGATCCCTAACAGCCCCGCCCCCCACAGGGCATGACGTGGCCTATTTTATGGAAGAGGGAACTGAGGCTCAGGTAGGTGAGACGTCTCCCTTCAAGGTGAGGTAAGGACCCAGGTTCTCTGGGTCAGGCCAACATGGGCCATGGGGGCAAGCCTGAGCGTGGCTCTCCCTCGACTATTATCACCTGGGCCAGGCCCCTCACCTGCCCTTTCCTCAGCTCCCTGCTTGATAAACTGGGGCTGATGACAGCAGCATTTCCTCTGAGCCTGTGGGTGTCAGCAGCCCTGAGATGGGGAGCTGTTGGCCCATTCAGCATGTGGGGGTAAACCAAGACTTAGTGTGAGGGGACACTATATTTCCTCTGACAAGGCTGAGGGTGCTGGCATCCAAGGGATGCAGAAGTCAGATGTGGGGTGCAGAAACCCTGGGTGACACTTACGGCTGAAGGCCTCCGGGTGCTGCCTGGCCAGCTTCCCTTTCAGCGTCCTGTGGGGGAAGGGAAGGCACACAGGCTGAGCCCACTGAACAAACAGGCTAGACTCGATGCAAACCAGCAACGCCATTGTCAACGGGGTGGATGGGTGGCGGGAGTTTCCCCCTCATTGCTTGTCACACTTCACTCCCAGGCTGCAGGGCGGCCCAGGCACTCAGCCCTTCAGACCTACTCTGAAGGCACCAGCCAACCAGCTGTCAGTTTCTGTGAATCCTCGGCTGGGTCTGGGTACTTCCTGGGCCCCCTACCTGCAATTCCTTTCTGACTTCTAACCTTCTTCTATCTGGACAACCTTCCAGGAAGCTTCTCTGCCCGCTTCTCAGCAATTGCTCTGGGCTACTTGTCCCAACCTGTCCCTGCATCCTAGGGGGTGAGGCCCAATGAGCAAGTCGAGGAGGCGAGTCATGCTGGCTGTCCACACCCCAAAACCCAGCAATCTCATTTGCCTCTTGAGAAGATCGGGTGAACGGCTAGGGGAACAGGAGGCTGGCCTTTCACTATTGGCTTTTGCTTGCCTTTTTTGCATTCTGTGTTCAGTGTTATGTTGCGTTTTTCAAAAGATAAATAAAATTGAAATTCAGAAACTTTTAAGATTTTTATCCCACGGCTGGTTCGGTGGCTCAGGCGGATGGAGCTCTGTGCTCCTAACTCCAAAGGCTGCCAGTTCAATTCCTACATGGGCCAGTGGGCTCTTAACCACACGGTTGCCGTTTCGACTCCCCCAAGGGATGGTGGGCTGCACCCCCTACAACTAACAATGGCAACTGGACCTGGAGCTGAGCTGCGCCCTCCACAACTAAGATTGAAAGGATAACAACTTGACTTGGAAAAAGTCTTAGAAGTACACACTGTTCCCCAATAAAGTCCTGTTAAAAAAAAAAAAAAATCTTTATCCCAGAATTCAGATCTTCTTGGATGCTAAGTACATGATGAAGTCTCATAAAACAAGTGAGCTGGATCTCTCCGTCGCCCTGTTACATGAAATGGGCAGCTCTCATTGAAGAGGGGAGGACCCAAGGCTTGGAGGGGGAGGCAGAGCCTGGCGGGGCTGAGCTCCCACCTGATCCTGCGGAAGATGCTGTCCAGGTCCCGCTTCATCTCCACCAGGGTCCTTGTGTGGTGCAGGAAGCGCTCGCTCATCTGCTGCAGGCGGACACTTGACAGATTGTTGAAGTTCACCAGCATCTCGTTGGTCTTCTCAAAGCGGTCCAGCCTGGTGGCAGAGAGAGGGCACCAACACCTCTGCTTAGCCTATAAAGCCCTGCTAAGCCCTTTCCTGCTCTATGACCTTTACATGTGCCTTTCCCTTGTTCTACAGAGCTCTACCTAGTGATTGAGCCACCTAGCAAAACTCCTATTCAACCTTTAAAACCTTACTCAGGTGTGCCCTTCTCATGTAGCCTTCACCACCTCCCTCAAGCAGATTCATTGATTTCCCTGATTCCCCTAGTCTCAGGTGGTTTCTCTGGCCCAGTGCAGACACCGAGGAGGCAGAAAGATTTGTGTCTGGTTTTTGTCTCCCCTCACGCTGGGAATTCCCCAGGGTCAAGTCTGAATCTGACTTAAAGAACTAGGAGAAAGATGGGTATTGCTGATATCCAGACACACTCAGCTCCCTTGTCACAGTGTAAGACAGGGTATCAGGTCTGTACTGTGTCCTAAATGGAAGGAAGAGCCTTTGGCTTAAAGACACAAAAATGAAGCCCCAGGAGGCTATACTTCCCTCCCAAGATTGTCAGCCTTTGTTCCCCATACAAGTCAGGCCAGGATTAGAATGGGGCTGCAGTGGCCATGGTGCGAAGCCCCAGGGAGGGCAAAAGGGAGTTCACGGTCCCTCCAAGAGATGCTGGGTGCTCTACAGACAGCCTGGGCTCTGACAGACCAGGCCCCCAACAGGAAGCCAGCCCACCAGCTCCCTTATATCCCCCAGTATCCCCTTATCCCACTCTTCCTCACCCCAGGCCTTGGGACAGGAGCTGATGCATCTGCCCCATCCGTCCCCCACCCCAAGCCTTCTGCAGCTGTGAAACCATCTCAAAGCCCTGCTTCCTATGCCAAGGGCTCGCCTCCAGGCCAGGAAGGAATTTACTTAGGAGCTGGCCAGCAAATTTGCTCATTTCCTTCATTTTATCACCAGTGTGGGGGCGGGCCGGGCAACAATGCTGGCTGGCAAGTGGGTTCCTTCCCACGCCTGGAGCCCAGGCTGCTTGGCCACCACTCACATGTTCTTCTGGGCCAGGATGATGGCATTGACGTCATCCACATTCACCATGCTCAGGATGCGGCCGCAGAAGACCCTCGAGGCCGAGGCTGGGGGGTCCATGTCTTCCTCCTCCGCCGCTGCCTGAAACAGGAAGAAAATCTGCAGTCTGCACTAGGCACATGGGTGGGTGAGGGGTGAGACAGGAGGGGCCGGGAACCCCACAGGCTGCCTGAAAGTGGGTCGGTCATGCCACTCAGCCTCAGCTTGGTCATCCCAGGAATTCAGGGGTATTTCGAGAACTACAGAAGGTCACATTTATAACTTGCACCCAAGCACATGGGAATCCCATCTCTGCTCCCCAGCACCCGTTCTCCATATGCCCAAGGCCACTGGCACTGCCCACCTGCACAGATCTATCTGCCCACCTCCTCCCACACCCCCTTGCCTTTGCCCATTCCCAGCTCAGGGCCTACTGTCCCCCCTGGTGGAACATGCACCATTGCCCCCTCTGATCACCACCACCTCGTGTCTTCCCTTCCAGGAGATCCTTGATGACTATCCTTACTTTGGTCACTCTCATCACCTTGTTTTAGTTGCTTCCCTGGCTCATCTCTGCCTGAAATTGCCTTAGTTAACAGTTGACCTGTTTGCCTGTCACCCCCACAGCACTGCCAGCTCCAAAAGAGTAGAGGCATGTGTTTCCCTCGCTCACTGCTGTCTCTAGAGCCCAGCCCAGAATCAGGCTCACAGCAAGGAATCACCAGAACTACTTTTGTCAGAGGCAAACAGGACCTTTCAAACTCAGCTGCAATGCTGGACTTTTAACAGCAAATAAAGCCAAGAATTTCAGGCACTTGCAGACAGGCTGTGGACCCCAGCAACCCAGACAGCTGCGGGGCTCTCAGCTTCCCTAGCATGTAGATGACTGTCCCAGGGGGTTGGGCTTCCTGGATCAGGCCAGGGCAAGAAAGGCCACAGCTTTAGCGCTGACCCTACTGGTGGGGAGCTTCAGGGAAAACCCAGAATCCTGACATAGCTTGGTTCTGGAGCCCACACATTTAATGGCCGACAGAAAGGCCCATTTGCCATTGGTTAAGATTCACACACAGGATCAGTAAGGGCTTTCAGAGCCCACTTAATCCACCCTCCTCTTCATTTAGCACCTACTGTAAGGTAAACAAGGTACCTACTTTATACATAGGAACTGTTACCCTTATTTGTATGTGAGAAAACAAGCTCAGAGATTGAGGCACTGAGCTATTGTCACGTAGCCAGTGAACCTGAGTCACAAATATCCACGGTCCGCAGGATCCACAAAGGTGTGACCCTGTACAGATGTTCAGTATCCACCCATGATAGCACAGCTGCTTCTTACAGCAGCTGCTTCCTACCAGCCTTCCGATTGCTTCCAGGAAAAATACCCAGAAATGTGGATCCCCCACTGTGAAATCACCTCATTTGCAAATTTTAGCAACTAACCCTCTTTCCCCCCAAACACCATGGGGCCAAGAGTATTTATGCCATGAATTTGGCTTAGCGGTTTACAGCCCCTACATGCCTTCTGGAAATAAGCTGCCACACCTGGTGAAATCCCCTCGCCCTGCCAATTAGTACTATTTTTTTGAGCTCCTATGTGCCAGGTACAGACATTCACAGTCTCCACATTTCCAAAAAAGTGTGATCACGTATAAAGAGGCTACTTGGGCTCAAAGGGCAGTCACGTGGTGGGAAGCCCACAACTAAAGCCTGGCAGGCACAAGATTTGGACCTGCAGGAAACAGTTCTGCTTCAAAGTTGGGTTCTTTCCTGTCTCTGGCTCCCATATGTGAGCTTCAAGGCACATCCCTCCACTGCCAGCTCCTTCTCTGAGGAAGCCTTCCCTAACAGCTATTGTGGACCACGTAAGGGTGGAAACAACCCAGCAAGCGCTCTGGTATCTGTTCTGTTTATGAGGGAAACACGCTGAGAGGGAAGCTGTGTGACTTTGGGAGAGTCACCTCACCTTTCTGAACCAGTTTTCTCATCCAGAAAATGGGAATAACAAAGAATCAGAATCTCACAGTCCTGTTTGTGGGGACCGAAACCAACGGTGATAAGCTTAACTCCGAGCAGGCTGTTTCTCCAAGGTGAATGTGAAGAAGTTTTAAGTTGGGGCGCGGGAATCCGCATTTTGACTAGACCCTCTAAGGTGTTTCCAAGACTTGAGCAAATGTAATCCCCAACCACGCCTATGAGGCAAACACTCTCATCTCGGAGGAGAACTAAGGCTCACAGGGGCCGGCTCAATTGCCCAAGGTAAAACGGCCAGGCGGAGAGGCAACGCGATTCCACCCAGGCCATTTAACAATTTAATTTGGTGGCCCAAGCTTAGCAAACCCTGGAGTGGGAGCGAGGCTCGCGTATCCCCTCACACCCCGCCCCTGCCAAGCGCAGAAACTGAAGCCCAACCACGGCAACGCCTGGTTCTGGATGACACAGGTGGCCCCAACTCCCGCACCCTGGACCTGGATCTACTGAGCATACAGGGAAACTGAGGCCTGTGCGCAGGAGGGGTGCCCAGATGTGGCCAAGAGCGCGCCCCACCCCACGACAGCCCCAGGGCCGCGCTCGACCCGGCCCGGCTCCCCGGCGGCCCCGGCAGCCCCAGCCCCACCCCAAACTCGGCCCCGGCGTCGGTGGCAGCGGCACCTGCACATCTGGCGGCCTTGCTCGCGCTTCCGGGATGGCGCCCGCGCCGCCGTGACGTCACCACGCACCATGCGCACGTGGCGGCGACGTGCCCAGGGCCGATTTGCGTGCGTGGAGGCGCGGCAGGAAGGGGTAGGGTTTAGTCCCTTGGCCTGTGCGTCACGACACAAAGCCAATCAAGCGGCCACTCTCGCGCCTCCGTAGCTTCCAAAGCCCGAGCTTGCCAGGCTGGGAATCAAATTCGCCGGGTTCAGGAATCCGTGTCCTGCTGTTGCTGACTCTTTTCTGGTCCATTGCCATCCAGGATCCCACGTTGCATTTAATTACATCTCCTTAGTCTCCTCCACTCTGTGACAGTTCCTCAGTCTTTTCCTCCTCTTTCATGACCTTAATACTTCCGAAGACTTCTGGTTTTGTAGAAAACCCATCACCATGGGTTTAATCCAGTGTTTCCTCCGGATTAGACTGTAGATAAGGAATTCGGACAGGAATCCCATAGAAGCGATGCTGTTTCCTCAGTGCATTATATTGAGGCATGCGATGTTGACTGACGACTTGCGTAAGACAGCGTCGTGACGGTTTCTCAACTATGAAGTCACTATTTTCACCTTTCTAATTAATAAGTATCTTATGGGGAGCTACTTAAGAGACAATGCAAGTACTTTTTTTAAAAAAACATTTTAAAAAGCATTTGACACCCACAAGTTTTAGCATCCATGCATGGCTCTTGTCAACAATTTTTACTTTTTTCTATTTATTAATTTAATTATTAATTGGATTTTATTCTAAACAAGAGCTGTCCACTCTCCAATTATGTATTTATTCACATTTATATTGCTCTGAACTCATGAGAATTTTATTGTTATTTATCTTGCTGCCCCTTTAAGTTAATCACCTATGTTCTTTAATATGTCTTCCATCATTCTCTAAGTACTTTCTTACTCTTGGCACAAGATTTTCCATGTTTGCTTTGGCATATCCTTGGAATCAGCAGTTTCTCCATGGACACTGGTTCCTGTTCTTGGAGAATGATATTTAAAAACCAAGGTCTGGGTGCTGGCTGTGCTCATTGCTTAACGACCCTCTCAGCTGTCAGAGTTAGCAAATACATAGTATGTCTACTAACCTATGCATACACATATCTATATTTACTCCTACATCTGTCACCTTGTCTATATATTGAAAACCATAAACAAAACGGGGCAATTACAAAATAGTAATTGCTTAATAAATATTAGCAATTCATTATCATTAGTTATTGAGGTCTTATAATGTGTGTATGTTATACGTCTAATTTTTCTGGGTCTCAGTTTGTTAACTGTGAGCCTGGGTGATCATCGCATTTGCCTTTTAAGGTTCTTGAAAGCTTGGGAGATAAACACATACCATGCCCTGGGGCACATGAAAGACTCTTTAAGAGCTCTGGAATTGGATATATCTGAGTTCTAATTCCAGTTCTGTCACATCTTAGCTGGATGGCTTTGGGCAAGTGGCTTAACCTTATGAAATCAGGCAGGTGAGTTCTTTACAAGTCTTGGCCCACGGTAAACCCTTGGTAAACTGTATTATTACCCGCATGTTTTGCTGCCTTAATTCACTGAAAAGTTAATACAGACCAGGACTCTTAAGTACTTAGTTCAAAAGTTTAAAAAATGTTTCAGTAACCCGCTAGCCACCCCCTCTGGATGTGGCCCATATTCTGGGAATCCAGAGAGTACTCAGTCCCTGCCTAGCCCTGAAGGATGAAGGGAGACAAAGTCTGACTCAGACACTCCCAACCCTGAGTAGAACACTGCTGGGTTAGAGGGAGGAGAGACTCAGAGCTGGAGGAACCTGAAGAGTGGGGGTATGAGAACTCCTTTTAAGGGCAAAGAAGAAAGTATATCTGGATGGGGTTTTGAGGTAGGATTAGGAGTTTTCTAGGTGCTGACTTTCATTCAAGGCTGAGGGAATCACAGGAGCAAAGACAGGCTGGTGGGAAAACACATAGTCTGGACTTGATCTTTTTAAGAACTGGGGAGCTCAGTGAACCAGGTAGCAGCCAGTGTTGAGCCGGGAGCACTGGTGGGGGCTGCTGGGAAAAGTGGAATCATGACTCTGTCTGCAGGCTGCAGCAGAAGAGGCCCAGGCTGAAGAAATCAAGCTTTTCAATGGGTCCCTTGGGCTCTGTTAGAGGCCAGGAAACATTTACGAGGGTCCCGGAAGAGGTGGGGGCTGCACATTGAGGCCAAAAGGGACTTGGCTGGCCCCAAATGTTTTGTGCACAGTGGAGTAGAGACAAGAAAAATATTTTCCTCCTTTGTGTGTTTGAGGGAGAGGGTGGGAAATGATGTGAATGCTCAGTTGCCCCAGTGATGGGGGCATTGGTGGTGGGGGAGGCCTAAGTCTGGGCACTGGCAACCTTTCTCTGCCACTTTTTCCAATTTTATTTCTTACATAGCATTCATCATAGCTGCAGTTAGATACTTATCTACATCATTGTTTGTGCAGTATCCAGCTCCCTGGCTGGAATAGAAGCTCAATGGCGTAAAATACCAGGCCCACTGTGCCCTTCATCACTGTGACCTTGAACAAGTTAATTAACTTCTCTGTGTCTCAATTTCCCCATCTGTAGAATAAGGATAATAAGAGTCTTACCAAAATACATGCATCCAATTCTAAAGAAGGCAAGAGAGAGAAAAGGAGCATAGAGAAGGTATTACAGAGAAAAAACACATGAGAGGGCAGATTTAAGTCCAAATATGGGTGTAATTACATTAAATGTGAAGAGACCAAATGCCCCAATTAAAAGATAAAGATGGGCAGGATGGATCAAAAAACAAAACCCGATTCTATACTGCTTACAAGAGGCACATATACAACATAAGGGTACCGAAAGGTGGAAGATAAGGGGTGGAAAAGAATGGAAACTTTAAAAGATAAACCAAGAGAATAGGCGTGCAGTCTTAATATCAAAGTCCACTCAAAGGCAAGAAGCATGGAGATAAAGAGGGGCATGTCACAACAATCGCAAATTCTGTTCACCAGGAAGATGGAACGATTGCAACTCTGTACGTAGCCAATGATGTGGATTCCAAATATCAGAGTATTTGTCTCATAAGGCAGATGGGAGGATTAAATACACAGTTTTTGCCTACACCTGTGATACCGGAGTCTCAGCTGTTACCGTGTTTCCCTGAAAATAAGACCTAGCTGGACAATCAGCTCTAAGGTGTCTTTTGGAGCAAAAATTAATATAAGACCCGGTCTTATATAATATAATATAATATGATATAATATAATATAATATATATAATATATAATACTATACTATACTATAATGTAATACTGGGTCTTACGTAATATTACATAAGACCGGATCTTATATTAATTTTTGCTCCAAAAGACACATTAGAACTGATTGTCCGGCTAGGTCTTATTTTCGGGGAAACACGATATTATTGTTATAATTGTTGATGTTATTAGTTTATATTTATTTTAGTTATTTATGTATAGTATCTTTTATTACAACTCCTCCAGCCCATGAAAGAGGTAGGGCTGGATGGGTGCAGATAAAGACATTGAAGATCAGAGATGAACAGGTAATAGTCCAAGGCCCTCAGAACTGGGATTGACCCAGGGTTTGATATTCTTCCTAAGCAATTTCTCACATATCCTCACTGCCTTCCCAATTGTTCTGGCTGATGAGCCTGCTTCCTTCCTTCCACAATGATTTCCTCAAGTCCCCCCACCCTCCACCTTTTGTGCTCTGGACTGTGCAGGCCTCAGGGCTGAAACAGTGAGAAACAACAGACCCGTCCCAGACTTTGAGGGTCTCCTAGACTAGTGGGCAGAGGTAAGGCAAGTAATGGCACGGATAAAAGTCAGTCAGTTATGAAGTGGAGGTTCATGGGTCTAGGAAAAGCCAATTGGGGCACCTGGCCTTGCCTTGGGGAGGTCTGGGAGGTCTTCCTGTAGGAGATGACCTCCGAGCGCTGATCTAACAAGTTAGTTCCCCCCAAAAACTAGTTACCTCCTCCAGTGTTAGCTATCTCCAAAGCCAGTTTCATTCATTTATTCAATTATTAGTTCATTTACTGAACTCCCATAGGTGCTAGGCATCATTCAAGGAGGTGTGTGTGTGGGGAACAAATCAAGCAAAATTCCTTTTAGGTAGGAGCAGAGTTGGAAGAAAGGGGAAGAAGCAAAGGAACAAACAAGATTATTCTGGATGGTGGTAACTGCTGGAAAGGAAATAGAGCCAGGGAAGAATAATTGCCCCTCCTTTCAAAACAAGATCCATCATAACCCATCTAATCGAGGCAGCCACCTTCTCCAGGGACCATGGGCACTTTATCACTCTCTGGCACAAGGTGCAGGGAGGAGTAACTACCCCCAGCGGCCCTGCTGGCTCAGTAGCTCACCTAGCCATTATTGAGCTCCTCCTGTATGCATCAGGCAAGTTCCCGGAGATTAGACAGACCACGCAGGGGAGAAGGGGTACTGTGTGCCCTTAGGCGCCTCATCCATAACTAGGGCTTCAAGGTGGTTTATCCAGCAGCTCCAGAGCTGCCCTGACCGTCAGGCCTGATCTCCTTAAAGAAATACCATTTAGCACTGTCCTCCCAACAGTCCCCAAGGTGAGAGTGCGTGGATTGGGGTGTTCATTCCCATTTCGCAGATGGGCAGGAGAAAGCTAATGCGGGAGCGGTGAGTCGCACTAGCGGTGAGGCACTGACCCGTAAACAGACTGACCCAGAGACACCCCCACCGCGCCCCCGCCCCCGCTCTGGTGGAGCAGTAGCCTCTACCCCTTTAAGAACACCCCGCGGATACAAGCAGGAAGGGGGCGGTGCCTGTGCTGGAGACGGATGTACGCGTGGGCCAATGAGCGCTGCAGTCTCGGCGGCGGCGGCCAATCGACACGGTGGGGGCGGGGCCAGGAGCCCGAGCCTAGTTCCCGAGGCGCGACGGCTGCGTCTGGGGGCGGGGAGGGGGGCGCAGGACCCCAGGCGGGGGTCCCGGAGCCGGAGGCACGTGTCCAGGGGCGTCGGCTGGGCTGTGCCGGCCGGGGGCGCTGCTCGGGCCTAGGACGGTCCGGGGGCCGGCGCGGCTGGGCTGCGACCGATGGGCGGGGCGAAGGGCCGCGGGGGAGGCGAGCCGGGGGCCGCTGGGGGTCGGAGTGCCCGAGGGGGCGCGGCCCGGCGGAGACGGCGGGGAGGGGGGAACTTTGGGGGGGGGCCGAAGGGAGCTAGGGGGTTGTCGCTGGTAGAGACGTGCAGGGCCGGGGGCGCTCGAGGGGTGCGGGGGGTAGGGGCCCTAGACTGGTGGCGTCAAACAGGCGTGGGACTTTGGGGGCCTGGGTGGGGGGATTGACGGAGGGCCAGGCCCAGGCCGGGGGCGTTTGGAGGGCGTAGGGTGTTAAGAGATCGGGAGGGGGTCGTCAGTCATCGGGGTGTTTACCCGGCGACTGAGCGGCTGTGGGGGCAGCTGGCCCAGGCTGGGGGCGGTGGTTGGGGGAGGGGGGAGGGCGATTTGTGCGGGCGCAGGGGATTATGGGGGTGGGGGCTAGGTGGGTCTCAGAAAAAGGGGCCCGAGCCCGGAAGGAGCAGGCAAGTGAGGGTTGGGGAGGGAATAGGGGATGCTGTGCGTTAGAATGACGGCTCTACCTACCTCCTCCCCCACCCCCTCGCTTTCCCAAGCTTGGGGTCTGGAGAAGGGGGGCAGTCTTTGATGGCCCAAGGAAGAGGCTGTAGAATGCGGTGGGAATATCCACCATTCCTGTAAAGAAGGCTACTTTGGGAGGGTCGTCAGGAAGACCGAGGAGAGGATAAAGGGCTCCCAGAGAAGGGTTTTGGCTAGGATTTCTGGTGTGGCGAGGGGGTGGGGCCGCGGGTGTGTGTGTGGGGGGTGGGGTGGGGGGTGTGTGATGGTTTAGGTTCAGCGTTTTGGAAGGAAAAGGCTTGAGATTTCTGGGTGGTGGGAAGTTAGCATGGGACTCTCCTTAAGGGAAGGGGCAGGTGGAGGTGGGGAGCCCTGGTAAAATTTAATTCCCTTAAACTCTAGAAATAGCCTCTCGAGTACCTCAGGGACTGTCCCCTAAAACTCAGCACCTCCTTTGGGAATTGAATCAGATAAAGCCCTGGGTTCAAATCCTGCCTCTGAGTTGGCTTGCTTTGTGACCTTGGGCAAATGGCTTTGCCCCTCTGGGCCTGGATTTCCTTTTCTGCAAAATATGGGGGGGATGTTTCCTACTCCCTGTGGTGTTTATGAAGATTAAATATTAGCTCTAATAATAGCTAGCGCTGTTTGAGCCTGATGCCCTGGGCTTGATTCTTGGGTCCTTACATCCTCTGGCCAAACCAGGGTTGTTGCTCTACCCGTTGTACAGATGAGGAAACGGGCCTGGAGCCCCTGAATCACATAGCACGTGATCCGCAGTGCAGAGAGCGGAGACATAGGAGGATTTGCGGGGCTGAGTGGGAGTTTTACAAATCCCATGCATTCCCCCTCCCAGGGCCAGTTCCCGTCCCCCCAGCAGCATGGCATCCTGTGCTGAGCCCCCTGCTTCGGGCCCTGAGCCCGCTGCCCGGCCGCCTGCTGGGGTCCCACCACTTGAGGACTTCGAAGTGCTGGATGGGGTAGAAGAGGCAGAGGGTGAGGAGGAAGAAGAGGAGGAAGAGGAAGAGGACCTGAGTGAGCTGCCGCCACTGGAGGATGTGGGGCAGCCCTCACTGGAGGAGACCGAGCAGCCGGGGGCCCTGGCACGAGAGTTCCTGGCTGCCATGGAGCCCGAGCCTGAGCCTGTCCCGGCTCCGGACGAGTGGCTGGACATCCTGGGTAAGGAGCAGGGGTGGCTTGGGTTGACCCACAGGACCCGGACTTCTCCAGTTCAGGAGTGACCTTGGCCCAGGCATTCTCCCCTGAGCCTCATTTCCCCATCTCTGACGTGAAGTAGGTTGGAAGTAAAACCTGTAGTAACCACGGTGATCACCAGCCACAGGCAAGTCCTTGAGACATTTCATGTGTATGAACCTCTTTCATTGTCACATACACAGCAGCTCAGGGAGGCTGAGTCACCCGTCCAGGGCTACACAGCCGGCACACCAGGCGCTGGCAGCTCTTAACCTCCACTGCTTCTTTTCTTGGCATTTGTCTGACAGGTACCGGTCCCCTGGAAAACGTGTCCGGAGATCGCATAAGTCTGGGGGACATCCCAATTTATCCATTCCTCTGTCTGGTTCATAGTATTCATTAGCGTTCTAATTGCTCAGAGAAAGAGACTAGTAGAGAAACTAGTTTCCTACAGGAAAGAAGCTAGGAGAACACACACAGGTGTTGCCACTGAATCTACCTCACAGCAACTCTGGAAACTTTAAAAATATATTGCTATTAGTACTGATATACAATATGCTAAATAATACTAGTTTCCCGTGAATGGTAGTAAAACATTATCATTACTACTACCATTTGTACTGATGCTAAACCAATAGAATCACATAATACTGATTCTGATAAACCAGGAGTTATTAATGTCACTTCCACTGCTAATAAAAATGTTAACTACTTCTAAAAATAACACCAGGTAACGTTGCCCACTAGTTCTGTGCCAGGCCTGTGCACCATCTTACCTTATCCTCACAACAACCCCGTGATGTAATTTGTACTGTACTCCTGTTTTACAGATGGGGAAACAGGCTCAGAGAGGGAAGGGCACTTGCCCAGGGTCATACAGCCTCCTTGGCTATACTGGGAAGCTTTTCTCTACTTATAGTAGGAGCTGCCCTGCTGCACGTCTGAGCAGGAGGCTGGCTTTGTCCATTTATATTCAGAGCCAGCCACATTCTGAGGTCAGAATTCAGGCTTCTAGACAAGGAAACTGAAGCCTTGAGAGGAGATGTGATTTGCCCGGAGTCCCCCCCTGAGACTGCCAGCACACCCATTAGTGCCAGGAAACCTCAAGACACAGGGTTCTCCAGATCCACTAGATCAGTGGCTCTCAGGCTGGATGTGGGGACATGTACAAGTTTGGGAGCAGCACAGAAATTTGGAACATTCTAGAATATTCCGGAATATGAATAGATGCCTTCCTATCCCTAACCTTTAGACTAGAGTTCATTCAGACTTACGTTGTATTCCAGACCGGTGGAATATTATGGACTGCTGGGACTCTGAGGCCCAGAGGTATGAGGTACCTGCCCAGTAAGTGGCAGGGCAGCTGTTTGAGGCTCAGCTTGTGTCCTGGTGCTGGGCCACCCCCGGGATGGGTGGAGCTGGTGGGGGTAAGGGTTTGGGGGAAGGGGCTCAGGGAGCATCACCCATCTGAGCCATTCGGGGACAGGCTTCTTGTTCCTGGTCCCTGACAGGAAATGGGATGCTGAGGAAGAAGACACTGGTCCCAGGCCCACCTGGCTCAAGCCGCCCGGCCAAGGGCCAGGTGGTCACGGTGCAGCTGCAGACATCACTGGAGAATGGCACACGGGTGCAGGAGGAACCAGAGCTGGTGTTCACCCTGGGAGACTGCGACGTCATCCAGGTTAGAGTGGGTTGGGGGTGGGGCAGAGGCATGATGGGGAGATGTGATGGCTGGGTGGGCTGGGGGAGGGCGCATCCTGGATCCACCTGACCCTCATGACCCCGCACACCCAGGCCCTGGATCTCAGCGTCCCGCTCATGGACGTGGGGGAGACGGCTATGGTCACTGCTGACTCCAAGTACTGCTATGGCCCCCAAGGCAGGTAAGAACCTGCCACCAGCTGGGGGTTATTGCCCTGTTGGGGTGGGGAGGAGGCAGATATGTAACTCTCCAAGTCATGTAGCCCAAGGGTGGCAAAAGTCACTTTCCTTGTGTTTTACCGAGGAGGGGATGACAGTGGGGCCAGCTCCAGGATTTGAGCCCTTTTCTGCCTGTTCCTGAGCTTGTCTAGTGTCTGTGGGGTGCTGTCATGGCTGCCAGGTTTGAGTGCTTCCCCACCAACCCCCCAGCAGGAGCCCATATATTCCCCCTCACGCGGCACTGTGCCTGGAGGTGACGCTGAAGATGGCTGTGGACGGGCCTGACTTGGAGATGCTCACAGGGCAGGAGCGTGTGGCCCTGGCCAACCGGAAGCGGGAGTGCGGCAATGCCCACTACCAACGGGCGGACTTTGTGCTGGCTGCCAACTCCTATGACCTCGCCATCAAGGCCATCACCTCCAGCGCCAAAGGTGACCTCCCAGTCAAATTCCCTCACCTCCCCTGCAAAAGTATCTGCTAGTGCCAGAAACCTCAAGCCACAGAGGGCCTGAGACTCAGAATGTTCTAGAGTATTCCAGAATGTGGATAGATGTTCAGCCATCCCTAACCCTTAGGCTAGGGTCTACCCCAGCCCCGTGGTAGATTCCAGATCAATGGGGTGCTAGAGGATACACGTAGATGTGGGGCGGTGGTGACTGCAGATGGTGTCACTCCACAAGCCTGTGTTTAAACCCCTGCTTCACTTAGGCTGTTTTGTAGATTCCTTGGTAGTGTCTTGAGGACACTGTGGTCTTGGCCTGTGTTAGAGATAGGGAAACTGAGGCCAGAGAGACCTGAGGTCCTCTGAGCAGCAGCGTCCCCCACCTCCCTTAACCAGGACACTCAATTAGAGACCCCTCCTCAGTCTCCTTTTCCACCAGGTACAGAGGGGTGGGTCTTGGCCTGGGTGACGTAGTGGGCAGACGGTTGCGGGGGGGCTGGCGGCCTGGTAACTGCTGCCGAGGTTGAGCACTGTCCCTCCACAGTGGACATGACATTTGAGGAAGAGGAGCAGCTCCTGCAGCTGAAGGTGAAGTGTCTGAACAACCTGGCGGCCTCCCAGCTGAAGCTGGATCACTACCGGGCTGCGCTACGCTCCTGCAGCCTTGTGCTCGAGCACCAGCCCGACAACATCAAGGCGCTCTTCCGCAAGGGCAAGGTGGGCCTTGGCCGGGGGTGGACAGGCCACAGGCACGGTGGCTAGGCTGGCACTCCCAGCCCAGAGCAGTGGGACTGCTCCTGCACCCAGGATTTGAAAAGGGCATAGGCGTCAGCCAGCTAAGCTCTCGGGGGTCCAGCTAGGGAAACTGAGGTTCAGAGATGTGACTGGAGTTATAGCAATTCATTAACTGAGGCCAGACGTGAACCCCAAGCCTTAGGTACCCATGCGCTGCCCTTAGCCCAGTGGTGACTGCTCCTTACATGTAAATCTTCATGGCTGCTATCTCCCGTGGAACAAAAGCCGAGTTTTTATTGCAGCCCTTGGGACTTTGAGCCATCTAATCTTCTTCTTCCTGCCATCACCTTTTACCTTACGTCTTGCTTCTCCATCCTGCCCAGCCTGCTGACTGACGTCCCGGTCAGATCTCTCCTACCCAGGGCCTTTGCGTAGGGTATGCTTTCTGCCTGAGACATTCATGCCCCAGGTACCTTCATTGGTTCTTTCCTTGCGTTCTTCAGGTCTTTGATGTCTCCTTGGGAAGCCCTTCCTGCTGCCCCACCCTGACCCCCTGCCGTCCTTATGTTTCCTTTGTCATCGTCCTCACAGGGAGACCTCAAGTCTCTTGTCCATCTACCCGCTGGGTAGTGGGGATTCTGTTTGGCTGACTCACTGCTAAATCTCTAACCCTGCAAAGAGGGCCAGGCACACAGTAGGTGCTCAGTAAGTGCTGGTGAAACGGGAGAATTTGGCCTGCATGGACCTGAATTGCTTTTGCCTCCATCTGTTTATTCTCATATAGCAACCCTGGATGGGGCAGAACGGGGAGAACTCTCCAGTACCTTTTAGCGGTAAACCGAGTAAGGTGCGAGCAAGTGCTGGGTCACCTCGTGAGTTTGTAAGAGGCTTGAGGACTGTCTCTCTCTAGCCAGCATTTTTTAAGCACTTGCTGTGTATAGAGTTCTGCATAGAAACGTGGGGAGGAAGACTATGTCATCCCTGTTTTTCAAGGGTTTGTAATCCTTTTGGGGGCTGTGGGACTGTCTGCTTGGATAACTCACACCTTTGGATCTGCTGGTTGAAGGTCACAGACACCCACTCAGATTCACGCAAAAGTCGGGATGGATGGCTTGTGGCACTGCCAAGTCCTGGGTTTCTGGCTTCAGGCAGGGCCCCTAGATCAGGCGTTAGCAGTGCTGTGGGAATGCCGTGTCT
Organism: Rhinolophus hipposideros; assembly: GCF_964194185.1. Lineage (NCBI taxonomy): Eukaryota > Metazoa > Chordata > Mammalia > Chiroptera > Rhinolophidae > Rhinolophus > Rhinolophus hipposideros. The sequence goes on along the minus strand of NC_138062.1, from coordinate 50,244,842 downwards.
GTCTGCTGTCAGTTTCCCTCTCAGGCAGGCTCCTCTCTTGGGAGTGACCAACATGCTCCCCCCTGCCCCCCAAAAGCTCCAGGCTTCCATCCTCTCCCCTTAGCACCTGGTCTCCCAGTGACACAAGCCTATTTCAGGCTGTATCTCATTGCTTTGCTTGAGGCACGTGCTAACTCTGAGTTTTTCACTGTGGCCAGAGCTTTGGAAATATTCAGTCAAGGTGATGAGGGAGGAGGAGGCGAGTTGGGCACCCGGGTCTCCTGCACAGGCTGAGACAGCCACTCAGAGAAGGAGGCATAGATCGCAGGGACAACACTGAACCCAGTAGTGGGGTGCTCATGGAGTGTGAGGGCTCAGGAGAGCCTCCTGGGGTGGCTGAACCCCTGGAGCTATTGCTCGAGATAGATTTGGGACTCGTCAGCGTGGCTAGGAGCCTGGCAGAGTGGGTTTTGTGAAAGAAAGCGTGGCCCAGCATGGGTCCAGAGCGATGCCATGTACTGACTCCCGTAGGTACTGGCCCAGCAAGGCGAGTACAGTGAGGCCATCCCCATCCTGAGGGCGGCCCTGAAGCTAGAACCTTCCAACAAGGTGAGCAGAACTGGGGTGCCCTGGGGACTTGCCCTACTGGCCTGTCTGGGAAGTCCCCTCGATCGTGTGTCCCTGGTCTTTCTTGTTGTGGCTCTCTCTGTGGTGTTTCTACCTGAACAGCATCGGGGTGGGTGGCTGAAGGGCCCCAGCCAGCTTGCTGAGACACTCATGATCCTTACGTAGGTAGTCTGGGCTCACCCCTAACCAGCGGTCCCAGAAGCCCAGGGCGCTGCCAGCTTGGCCAGTGCCGGTATCCTCAGTTTTCTAACCCTAGAACCTTCCTCTCCTGGCCACCTTGTGCTCTCCCCCATCTACAGTCTCCCTAGAGGGATGGAGATGGCAGCCCCCATTTTGCTGCTGCTCAGAGAGGGGCAGACGGAATCCCCGTGTCCCAGTGGTCCCAGCCCCAAAGTGACCCAGGGCGCCAGAAAGGCAGAGCACCAGCGATGGCAGGTCACCTTGGCTGCTGTTGCTGCATGCTCTTAGCCCAAATGCTGCCCACCTCTCCCAGACGATCCACGCGGAGCTCTCAAAGCTGGTGAAGAAGCATGCGGCCCAGCGAAGCACGGAGACTGCCCTGTACCGGAAAATGCTGGGCAACCCCAGCCGGTTGCCCGCGAAGTGTCCTGGCAAGGGTGCCTGGGTGAGCTGGGGCTGGCGGGTAGGGAGGCTCTCAGAGGAGGGGCCAGGGCCATGGGCAGGGCAGACCATGCAGAGGCAGTGTCTTTATTTTGCAAATATTGATGTCTTCCCCACCTGGGTTATGCTGGACATGCTGGGGACACAGCGGCCTCAGCCCTGTTGACCAGGGCCAGAGCAGAAGGTGGAACACAATCTGTAGGACTTAGGGTGGGGAGTGATGTCTCTTCCAGAGGAGAAGGGGAGGTGTCCCAGAGGAGGTGACATTTGGTTTGAGCTTTGATGCATGAGTAGGAGTTTGCCAGGAGGCCAGGAAGGCAGGGTCAGGCAGTGGCTTCCTGGGAGTCCTGTCTAAACTGTGTTGGTATCTGAGACCCAAGACATCAGCGTTGATTATCCTCCAGTCTCCTCCTCCTCTCCCTTTATCCACAGTCCATACCATGGAAGTGGCTGTTTGGGGCGACTGCTGTTGCCCTGGGGGGCGTGGCTCTCTCTGTGGTCATCGCTGCCAGGAACTGATCACCCAGGTGGCTGCCACCCCTTCTGAGCACCATGGACCCCACCCTGAGCTCCCTAACTTTCCCAGGCTCCCTGTCCACTGCCCTCTCTGACCTAGCCCCCTCCTGTGGGGGGGGATAGCCAGGTTTGGGGGTCGCATGGCCCAGCGAGCAGGAGGGACTGAGGCCCAATATGAGAAAAATGAGGCAGGGCCTGGGCCCCATGTCCAGCCTGAAGGGAGGGTTCCTCATTCCTCCAGACCCAATTCCCACTCCCACCCCTCTGGGTTGGGTCTCAACAGGGGCCAGCCTCAGTTTCTCCTTCCCAACAGGCCTGGGGGCAGCCCTTCCCCGATACATTCCCTGTCCAAGTGCCAACCCCTCCTGCCCAGCCTGCTGCATCTCTGTCCAGGCTCTCCCCTCTCCCAGTGAAATAAAGCCTCCCACCCCGCACTCTGCTGGCTCCGGAGCCTTCTTTCACCGCCACTTGGGGCTAAGCTGGAGCAGGGGGCAGCATGGGGTGTCTCCACTGGGGCCGCAGCAGACCCTCGTTACGGAGGGGGAAACAGGCCTGGAGAAGTGGAGTGAAAGCCAGGGCACCCAGCTGTGAACTCTTAAGGAGTTCACACTCCTAAAGTGTTGGGGTAACTACCTGTTACCCTAATCTCTCATCTCTGTTTTCTGAAAATGGGGACCCTGATGGGACCTAACTGGGGGCTTCTGAGACCAGCATTTACAGGGGTCTGGCTGTGCAATGAGCTGACAGCCCCGTGTCTGGGCGGCAGCAGTATAGCCAGTACAAAGGCTAGAGCAGGGGTGTCCAAACTTTTTTCAATGTTTTTTACCAAGGGCCATATGCGGTAAAATACACAAACAGCTGGGCCCACTCACTCGAGGTGAAGTACTATTGCTTCACCTGGTTTATTTAAGTAAACTAAATATATTTTTGGAATTTGCTGCAGGCCAATTAAAAATGGATTGCGGGACACAGTTTGGACACCCCTGGGCTAGAGCTTCTGCAGTGAGTTTGCAAGGTGGAGGACGTGTCGAGGAGCCACCCCAAGGTGATGAACTAGCTTGCAGTTTCTTAGGTGACCTAGTTCTTAGAGACTTTTGAAGAGTGTGTCAATGTCTGGTGATTCCTGCATTATTATTCCTGGGGTCCTGTTGGGAGCCACTTGGACATTGAGTATAAAGTGGAGAAATACTTGTTAACAAGCAGTGCAGCCCATAGTTGCAGTGTTTCTAATTCTCTTATCTTCTCCAAGCCTCAGTTTCCTCGTCTGGCAGATGGGTCCAAACCACTGTACCCACCATAAAAGACAGCTGTGGGTGCCTGGCACTGAGCACAGAGCCTCAGCATTCATGGCTGGGAGGGAGGGGCATGTAAATAGATGGTAGTGCTGACCTGGCAGTGGCGGGTGGCAGTGGCAAAACTAATGAAATCACCTGGGCAGGGACATAGAAAGTCCCTGAACTTCACCTTCCTCTCATCCATCAAAATCCATCCTATGACCACAGTCTGTAATTAGATTAAAGGGAGAAAGAAAATGACTTAAGAGCTTTCCACAGGTCGGGAGGCCAGGGAGTCCAGGAGGACCTTGCCTGGGCAAGCCAGCAGTGTTCTTCAGCCTCAGTTTCCCCACCTGTACAAGGAGAGCTTAATAAAGTGGCACAGTTTCTGTGGAAAATCGTCTGGCAGTTCCTTGAAAGGTTAAACAGAATTAACCATATGACCTAGCAATTTCACTTATAGGTATAGACCCAAGAGAAGGGAAAACATCCATCCACACAAAAACTTGTACATGAATGTTCACACTAGCTCTATTCGTAATAGTGAAAAAATGGAAACAACCTAAATGTTCATCAATGGATGATAAAATGTGGTCAGTCCGTGCAGTGGAATATTACTCGGCCATAAACAAGAATTAAGCACTAACATGCTACAATGTGAATGAACTTTGAAAACATGCTGAGTGAAAGAAGCCACACACACAACGTCACATATTGTATGATTCCATTGATACGAAATGTCCAGAATTAGCAAATCCATGGGCACAGAAAGTAGGTTAGTGTTTGCCATGGGCTGGGGAGAGGGGAGTAGGTTTCCTTTTGTGGTGATAAAAATGTTGTGGAACTAGATAGTGGCTGCATAGCATTGTGAATGTATTAAATGCCACTAAACTTTGCACTTTATATGGGTTAGTTTTACAATATGTAATTTTTTTCTATGGGGGAGCTGGACAACCATCATCTCTCAGGGCCCATGGTGATGTTGGATTTTATTCTATTAAAAGTCTACTCTTAGGAACAAAGCTGACCGGTTCCTCAATCCTCTAAAAGCCCCAGATGGGGAGAATCACATCTGCCCACCAGCCCAACACAGCGTCCAAAGCGCGTTGTTTGCATAGCCACGCCCACTCACCCGAACAGCCGCTCGTCCCGTACTCCACGTGTTTTGCGTTGGCCTGGCCCCTCCACGCCCACACTGCGGCTCTCAACTGAAGCCAAAGACTGAAGGGCTGGTGAGACCTCATAAATAATACATCACGTCAGCGCCTGGTGGGGCGGGGCTTAGATGCGCCTGGCAGCATCAGGCTCATGAATAATACATATATGGGCGGGGGCCTGGAGGGGTGCGCGTGTCGGGGCGGAGTCCGGGAAGCGGAAGTCCAGGATTGTCTTGAATATGCAGATACCCAGGCGGTGACTGTAGGTCTGGCCCGGCCCGCAGGGGGCGTGGCCAGCCACGGATCATGAATAATGCAGCACGTCGGCGGCCCGTGCGACGTCGACTAGGCCTCGCGGGTTCTTGGGGGCGTGGCCAGAAGTCATGAATAATGCAGCGCGTCAGCGGGCGGCGGGGTGGGGCGTGGCCGGCGCGCCGGCCCTGGAGCCAGGAAGGGGGGGCGGGGAGCGATGGTCGCAAGATGGCGGCGCTGAAGGAGGGTCGGAGCTACGGGCTGTCCTGCGGGAGGGTGAGCGACGGCAGCAAAGTGTCTGTGTTCCACGTGAAGCTCACCGACAGTGCTCTGAGAGCCTTCGAGAGCTATCGCGCCAGCCAGGTGAGTAGCGCGGACCCGAGGCGGCGGTCAGGGACGTCGGGGCGCAGGCCGGCCTCGCGCGCCCCTTGCCTGGCGTCCCGGCGTGGGGGCGCGGGGTCCGGCGTCCGGGGTGCTGCTCGCGGGTCCCTGGCCCAGCGGGGCGCCACGTTCATTATCGGCGCTGGGAGGCGACACTGGCGGGCGGCGCGGGGCTCGAACTCGCGCGCCTGGTCCTGGGGGCGTACGCGGCCTTTCCCGGCCCACTCGGCACCTGGGCAGGACCTCGGCTGCTCTGTTCACCTGGTCGGGGGAAGGAGATTGGGGGGGTTGGGGGCTTCTCCTCCTGGGTCTCTGGCAGGGTGGGTCAGTGGGGACCGCTGACGGGGTACCTGTGGGGTCCTGTTCCGTTTGTGTATGGGGGCGGTCTTTGACTTTTTCCCGTGAGGCCCCTGGAGTTGGACTTAGTCTTGGTTCTTAGGAAGGGGAGTTTGTCACCTCCCTCCAGGTGACCCTGTCTCACTGGACACCTTCGGAGACTGGGAGTGTTTTGGGGGGAAGAAGCTGTGTATGTAGGGGGGTCTCTGGCATGGTGCCTTTCCCAGGCTGGGAGCCAGTAGTGGGCAACTTGGGAGGGAGCTCTGGCTACTGCACCTGGCTGCGGACTCTCAAACTTCTCAGGGGCCAATTTGAAAGCTCAAGGCTTTCAGTTCTGTCACCTGGCCCTGGGCAGGCGATGGGGAAGAGGCTGTTGTGCACCTTCTTTGAGGCCTGACTTTGGGGCACATCTGGGGCCGTTGTCAAAACCTGCTTCTTCCCATTTCTATTGGTGTCATGGCGCCCTCCCTCTGTGTTGGAACAGAAGTTGTAGGTGCCCAGTGGTGAGGTCCTGAGGGGAGGTGGATTGGGAGCTCTTTTCTTCCCTGCCTGGGAAGTGGGGGCTTCATAGTTACAGGTGGTGGGGAGGTCCCATTCTGTGTGTGTGTGTGTGTGTGTTTGTGTATCAGGGATGGGGGCGCCTCTGGCGGGTGAGGAGACAGACTAACTAGGAAGGAATGTGGCTTTCTTCCTGCCCCAGACTTGTTCAGCACCATTAGCTAAGCTGGGAATTTCTTCCTTGTTCATTTCCACCACTTCCCCAGTGCCCACCCTTCCCAAGCTTCTTTCCACCCTTTTGGGCAATTTCCTTCCTGTCTTGGTGTCTCAGTTTCTCTGTAATAGAAATGGACTTCATCTTTTCTAGAAGAGCAGGTTCTCACCTGGTCGGAAGGATTCCCTAAGATGAGGCTAAGGTACTCCTTCGTGCAGGGGAGGGGCAGGAGGAGGTAAGGGCACAGTGGCTGGCTTGAGCCTGCCTTCCTTGTGGAATTCTGTCCCTGAGTCTTTTTCCCTGAGAGTCTGACTTGTCCTGCAGGAAGGCAGACTTTCTTAGAGATAGCTGGGGGAGAGCTCATGAGTCATGTAAATAAGGTGAACTTGATACCTGGTCACTGTAGGTCAGGAGCTCCGCCTTCCCTGTCATGCTGCCCTCACTTGATCCAGTCGTCCGGAAGGCCCGCCTGTGCGTCCACCTCATGCTGTCACGCTGCTATTTTTAATTTAGGGTGTTGGTTACATCCCCTAGCTAAGCTAGGTCTTCCTTGTGTGAGGGTGAAGGTAACTGCAGACTCAGGCTCGTCCCTCACGGAGCCCTGCTGTGTAGGTCTCTGTTGATCACTAAGAGTGGCTCCCTTGAAGAACTTCTCCAAGCCATCTGGGCCAACTTGGCTGGCTGGGCTAAAATTTGGGGTGACCTAAAGTTATGGTTTTCTCAGAAGCTGTGTCTGGTAATTTAAATGACTTGGCAGTTTTTGTATTGAGTCATACCTGTTGGGCAGTGTAGTGAACTGGGCTGATACAAGGGCAGCTTGGGTGCTCTTGGTCGTCTTGGGTGCTGGGCATGGGGAAGGCAACTTGAAGAACTCGTTTGTATGACCAGAGCAGCGTACTGGTTATTAACAAACCTCCGATGCACAGCTCTGTCAGCAGCATCTAGTGTTCTCTATGCTCGTTGTGGTTAGGGTTTCCAGGTGGGAATTCCTGTCCGTTCTCAAGAATTTTTGTTTTTGCTTTCCCGTTCCCAAATCCCGAGAAAGGTTGGTTGGGAAATCGGGAAAATCGGCTCTTTGAACCCAGTAATACCCACAATGGGAAATATACATACTACTCACAGTGTCTCTCTTAGACATTCTTTTTAAATTACGCTAGGGTTTCCGGGCAGGAATTCCCGCATATTCTCGGGAATTTTTTTTGCTTTTCCATTCCTGAATCCTGAGAAAAGTTGGTCGAGAAATCAGGAAAATAGGTTCCTTGAACCCAGGGGGTTGGTAGCATCGGCCGTCATTTTGTGGAAACGATTCATTGTAGAGAACAGAAAACAGTTTATATTTCGGGATTCAGGAACGGGAAAGCAAAAAAAATTCCTGAGAACGGGCGGGAATTCCGCCAGGAAACCCTAGCTGTGGTTATATGGTTTGCCAATGGCAACTTGTAGAGAGGCTTTATTTTTACTTTTCCTTTTTTTCTTCTTCTTTTTTTTAAAGATTTTATTGGTTTATTGGGGAACAGTGTGTACTTCCAAGGCTTTGTCTAAGTCAAGTTGTTGTTGTTGTTGTCCTTTCAATCGTAGTTGTGGAGGGCGCAGCTCAGCCCCAGGTCCAGTTGCCATTGCTAGTTGCAGGGGGCGTAGCCCACCATCCCTTGCGAGAGTCGAACCAGCAACCTTGTGGTAGAGAGGACGCGCTCCAACCAACTGAGCCACACAGCAGCAGCTCAGCTCAAGGTGCCGTGTTCAATCTTAGTTGCAGGGGGCGCTGCCCACCATCCGTTGTGGGAGTCGTGGAGTTGAACCGGCCACGTTGTGGTTGAGAGCCCACTGGCCCATGTGGGAATCGAACCTGCAGCCTTCGGAGTTAGGAGCATGCAGCTCCAACTGCCTGAGCCAGTGGGCCGGCCCGTTTTTACTTTTTAATTGGGAAGAGGCTTGTACAGATTCAGATGTGGCAGAGGAACGGAGAGGAGCTTCTTGTCATCCTAACTATTGGAGCAACCCCCGTAGACGTCTCCATGGTTTCTCTCTCCAGAGGGCTCTAAAGTCTGAGCTGCCTTTGTGCCGAACTCATGGCCTGCCTGGAACATAGTGGAAGGTGAAGGTGTGGTAATACATGCAGCTGCCAACCATCCAGATTTGGGCTCTGTGTAGTTTTTCCTTGAATATAAAAGCTTTCGTGAGTCCTGAGGGAGTCCTGTGGATCTCCTTTTTTGCTGGGTTACTTCCGGGGTAGAAGACACAACCCATCCTTCCGAGATCACCTCACTTGCCTGCTCAGAGAAGTATCCCGCGACCACTCTGAGGCAGTGACCCTCCCTGGGACACCTGCCTTGACCAGCTGGGCATTTCATCATTGGATTTGGTGAGCTCTGTCCTGGGTTATAATCTCCTTGATAGAGAGGAGCAGGTTGTTCAGAAAAAATTGAGGGCCCAGGGAGGGACCTAAGGAGCCTGGGGATTGGAGCCCATCTGGATTTGAAGCTCAGTTCTACATGCAGGACGCCTTGGGCCGGTGCCTGACTCTCGCCAGTCCAGCACTTTCTCCACACAGCTGTGAGGGTCCCAGCCCTTGGCCCTCTCTGAGCTCTAGATCCTCCTACTTAGGGCGGTGGGGCTCCTGTTGGCATGTGTGTGCCCCTCAGCACAGCCCTGACCCCCTCCTCTGCCCTTGGTGCCTCTACTTAGAGCTAGTCCCTGCCCGGAGGTTAGAGCGGAGCCGGTGGAGTCAGGAGCCTGGGCTCCTGCATCTGCCTGAATCAGACTGAACGCTTGGTCGCTGCAGGGCCGCTGCTTTGGAGTTGGACATTCCCAAGTGACCAAGGCAGGCCCCTCGTGTCATGAGCTGACATGCTAGAGGCAGGAGACAGAAAATGAACAGAGTGGCACAGAAACCAACGTGAAGTGCTGGTTAGCGGTCAGCGTCAGGAAGAACATAAAATGGGCAACCTGATAGTGTGGGACAGACCACCTGAAAGGCTGCCTATTGAGAGCGGCGCTTCTAGGAGATGCCAGAACGAGGTCTGCCAAGGGAGGGGTCCAGGTATGCTGGGTACCCGGGGCTGGGGAGGCTGGGAGCGGGGAGTGGCTGGAGGGCTGTGTCCTGGGGAAGAGTGTGGGGGGGGGAGGAGGTACAGGAGGCCTGTAGTGAAGACGCCACGACTGTTCTGGCGCCATGCTGGGGGTTGCTGGCCTGCTGCTCAGGGGGTGGCTGCGTGGATGTCAGCCCAGGCACTGGTGGCAGGAGGAGCCTTAATTTAGCCTCTGTTCCCCTCCCACAGCCAGGCCCCAGGGGGAGGGCTTGTCTCCCCTTCCTGGGGGGGTGCCCCACTTGGCCCTAAGCAGGGCAGCTTCTTGCCAGCCATGTCTGCTTTGTAGACAGACCACCTTTAGGACTGGCTGGCAGTGCCCCTGCTGGCTGTGACCCCAGCCCCTATAAACCCTTCATCCAGGCAGGTGTCATCTTTTTTTTTTTTTTTATAAGTTCATTTATTTTATTTTATTGTTTTTAGATTTTATTGGGGAAGGGGAACAGGACTTTATTGGGGAACAGTGTGTACTTCCAGGACTTTTTCCAAGTCAAGTTGTCCTTTCAGTCTTAGTTGTGGAGGGCGCAGCTCAGCTCCAGGTCCAGTTGCCGTTGCTAGTTGCAGGGGGCACAGCCCACCATCCCTTGCGGGACTCTTGGAGTTGAACTGGCAACCTTGTGGTTGAGAGGATGCTCTCCAACCAGCTGAGCCATCCGGGAGCTCAGCGGCAGCTCAGCTTAAGGTGCCATGTTCAATCTTAGTTGCAGGGGCAGAGCCCACCATCCCTTGCGGGACTCGAGGAGTTGAACTGGCAACCTTGTGGTTGAGAGCCCACTGGCTCATGTGGGAATCGAACTGGCAGCCTTCGGAGTTAGGAGCTTGGAGCTCCAACTGTCTGAGCCACCGGGCCGACCCCGCGTGTCGTCTTCTTGACAACCTTGGCAGGAGAGCTAGCTTATAGTTCCCAGTGTGTGTTGGGGGCACTGAGGCTCCGAGGAGCAGTGTCACCTGCCAGCGGTTGTACGGACTGTCCTTATTGGCCCAGGCTGCCTCTTCGGTTGCAACGGAGCTTGAGCTGTGGAGACACAGCTATGAAAAGGAGTCCCGCTGTGATCTGGGCTCCTCGTTAAAATGCCAGTGTTTCAGGTTCCTGGGGAGTGTTGGGGACATGAGTGGCCCTGCAAATGCCTGAAGTTGCTGGCTGTGTCTGGACTGTGTTTCCTCTCACAGATGACAGAAGTCACCCACTGTGGATCGAGGCCGACGTACCAGCGTGGGCCCGAGCTGCACACTTTATTTCATCTGGTCCCATCAGCCCTGTGGTGGAGCGGTGTCCATTTCTCAGATGAGGGAACGGGTTGGAGGCTCTGGGAGATCGAGTCACCGGAAGGAATCTCCCAGCTGCCGTCAGACTCAACGCGAACACCCCTCCGAAGGCCTGCGCTGGGCCTGGTGGTGGGGCGAGCAGGCTAGCCCACGGGTCAGAAGCGCGGCCTTCTGCCCGAAGCCCTAGGTGGTCAGTTTGCTTGTGTGTTTTAAGGTGGGCACTTGGTGGGTCTGGGTGGAGCGAGTCCCTCTCAGAAGGCTCTGGTCTCATAGGTGCTGGAGAGTGTGAGCGCCCCACGGCATGGGATGAGTGCTGGTGGTTTGTGCTGGAGGCTGCAAGGCAGTGCGAGGGGCCTGCCCGCCACGGGAACCCTTCAGCCTTCCTTCCGGCTGCATGCTTCTGCTGCTCGGTGATGGTGTGTAAACAGCAGGCTGCTCACAGGAACCCATCCTCTGCTGACTCATCTGCAAGGCCAGAGTTCATCACCCTTGAGGCAGTTTTGACATCACACAGGGATTGTGACATCTCTGGGGAGTCCTTGAAAAACAAGGCCACTTCAGCCATTCTCTATGGCTCTGGGTCAGAGCAGACCCTGTTTTGAGAATCTGCTTCTCCAGGGCAGGCGCCCTGCCTCACGGGCCCAGCTGGCAACCCATATGGTGCCCTCAGGGTTTGGCGTTCCCCATTCCTTTGTTTTCAGGGCCTGGCTCCCTGCTTTTATGACTTTCTCCTTGGTCTGCGAGCTGCATAGTCTGAGATCTCATCTCCAGCGAAGTGTGGCCACTCTGTGGTCACTCCAGAGCCTAGAGGGACGCTTTTGAGAACAATCCCTCCAAATGACCCGCACTGACCTGCACTGCAGGTCAGGGACTGACACGGCAGCCATGGCGAATGGTGGTTTTGCCACTTTCCTTTTTAATACAAAAGCTGGTGTCCACATTAAGCACCCAGAGGAGAGCCCTCCTGTTCCCACGCCAAGTGGCTGCACGGAGTCCGATGCTAATTATATCCTTGGGCTGGGTTCTTCCCTGGCCATGGCTGCAACACTTGGTCATGGGGCGCATTTGTGACTCGCCACAGCTCTTCTGGAAGGGAGGGAGTCTTGCATGTTTGGGAAGTTCATGGGGTCACCGAACCCCTGTTTAAAAGTGACACATGAAAAGTTTATTAATTGGTACCATAAAAGCAGTATATAGCTCAGTGTAGAAAACTGGCAAAATACCTAAGAGTTGCAACTCCCTGTTCCCACGGCCACTGTGGGCCCCTCGGTGCCTGCCTTTGTCTTACGTCTGGTCACAGCGTCATCCCAGTGGTGTCCTTGTATAATCTGAGGTCTCGCTTCTTCCCTGATGTGTGAGCGCTGTGCTTCCCCTCAGTGCTAAGCTTCACTTTTTAGTGGCTGGGTCTCTGCAGCATGGGTCCTACCAGGTTCCTTTCCTCCAGCGCTGCACTGATCCCAGGGTTCCTGGGTGCGCAGAGCCGTGCCCCGTCTGAGCTGAGTCTGTGCAGAGGGCCTAAGGTGTCATGAGAAGTACCCCGTTGTCCCTGTGTGTCCTGAGTGGAGTCGGAGGCTGCAGGTGTCACAGTCGAGGCCCAGGAGGGATGGGGTCTGATCTGTGGCGTGGATGGTCTAGGAGGGCAGACGGGAGGCAGGGAGGCCTGGGCAAGGAGACCCAAGTGGGAAGGCGGTGGGCCACCCCTCTATGCCTAGTTGGGGGTGCGGGACCTTGTTAGCCTGTCCTGATTCTGGCTGCAACACAAGCGTCTTCACTCACTGGACTCGATGGTCCGGCCTGAGCAGGGTGTTTGAGAGTCAGGTCATGCAGGATTCTGGAGTGACCCTTGGATGGAGGGAAGGCAGGTGTCGTCAGGAGAGTTCCTGCATGTCTGTGGCACATGGGCACCCTCAGCACTGTTGGCGCAGCTCCAGGGCCCACATCTTTCTGGGCTGCCACCTTGTCCTAGGAAGTGGCTATCATCAGGTTCTTGCCAGCGTCCTGACACTGCAGGTTGAAGGTGGTTTCGGATGGATGTGGCGGCTATGAGAGCAGCAGCCTTTCTTACTCCAGTTCTTGGATTGTGCCCTTGGCCTGGGGCAGTTGGGTGCCAGGTTTCCTTTATTGCACTGGTATTGGCCAGTTTCTGGACGGGGGAGCGCTGGCTGCTGGCCAAGCCTGGACAGAGGGGCCGCAGCCTGAGACCGCACCTGTGGGTTCAGCGTCTCCCTGAGTCAGCCTCCCCGGTGGGCAGGCGCGCTCCACAAGACTTCCTGGAGGTCCAGCCCGCCTTGGGCAGCTCTGCCAGGGGATGGAGGGCTGCCACTAATCTGCCGCCATGTTGCACTGTCGTCATTGTTCCCTTCGTTCTTTCGGAAGGGAGACTGAGGCTCGGCACGAGGCGTGTTGCCCAAGAATGTGCCCTCGCAGCTGGCCTGTTGCTGCCTCAGGCCTGTGGGGGGTGGGGACATCTGCTCCTTGCTTCTCTCCTGGCTGCCCCGTGTGTTTGACTTAGATACTCAGGGTGGGTGCTTAGCAAGGAGGCCCATCCCTGAAGAGGTGGCCTCGCGGCCAGGCCGCTGGCTGGCTCCCGGAGGCGCAGTGGTCTGTGTGGACGCTGACTGCTCCTGCCCGCAGGTGCGTCCTGCAAAAGTCCTCAGAAAGTACAGCCCTTCGGAATTGAAAGCGTCCGCGCCTGTGCCTCTATCGTTAAGGATTCCTTTTTTCAATAAAGAAATGGCTCACCCCAGTTTCTTTGGCAGCTTTCCTCCTGGGAAGCCCCCTGCACTGTGGTGGAGGGCGCTGGGTCCCCCGGTGTGTCCCCCTTCTCCATCCCTCCAGCAGTCTCGGGGCAGCGACAGTGGAGTGGGCAGGGGCAGGAAGTGCTGGCTGAGTTTCTGGAGACATATCCGCCTGGGCCTGGGGTAACTGCTGGCGGAGTGTGCGGAGCCAGGCCTGGAGCCCAGGGTGCAGTGGCTCGGTCTCTGCCTTCAGGCTGTGCTTCAGCGTGTGGGTGTGGGGAAGCACAGAGCAGCCTCCAGGGGCCAGACCCCCTCCACGATAGTGAGCACACTATTCCCTGGGGATGTGAGGTTGGGGGTTCTGTCGTCCAGCCTGAGTGCGGGGGGCCTGGGCAAAGGTACGTCAGGACTCAGTCCTTCCCGGAGCCCCTTGGCCTCTATCCGGGCAGGAGTGATAGGGTGGCCCACCTCATCCTGACCCATGTCACCCTGTCCCTGCCTGAGCACGTGCACGGGGCCTCCGTGTCCTGGTGATCAGACTGACGTGGTACTTCCTGGTGGGCAGACCGGCTCGGCCTCACCCTACGGCGCCCATGTCCCCGTGGGGGAGGCTGACCGGGGTCATGGCAGTGACAGCCACACGCAATGATACCAGGAGGGAGAAACTCAGCGGGTGATGGGCAGGAGGTACCCACTGGTAGTGGGGCAGGCGGAAACTTTGGGGAAGAGGCCAAGCCTGGGGAGATTGGGGAAGTCCCTGTGAGAGCTGAGGGTGGGCGGGGGCGGAGCAGCTGCAGGGCATGGTGAGGGGTGCTGGGGTGGGAAGCTGAGGTTAATTCCATTGTGCAGGGAAGCCCACCTAAGGTGGGGTAGCTGCTGTGCTCTGTGCGGTGTAACCGGCCTCAGCCCCTTCCTGGGCTCACTGGGGGGCTCCACTGGGGGTTCCATCTTGTGACTGACAGGACTGGGGGAGGGGCCAAGATAAGGCGGCCTTGGGAATGCTACAACCCATCAGCACCAGTCTTTTCCTGGAACCTCTCAAAACATTCAAAAAAATGTTTTTTAATTGTGGTAAAGTACACGTAACAAAATTTATAATCTTAACTATTTTTAAGTGCACAGCTCAGTGGTATTAAGTACATTCACGTAGCTGTGCAGCCATCCCCACCATCCATGTTCAGAACTTGTTCACCTTCCCAAACTGACACTCTGCCCCCAGGAAACACGCACTCCCCCTCCCCGCCCCCAGCCCCTGGCCCCACCATCTACTTTCTGTTTCTTGGAATCTGACTCCTCTAGGGACCTCATGTAAGTGGAATCACACAGTTTGTCCTTTTGTGACTGGCTTATTTCACTCAGCGTAACGTCCTCAAGATTCATTCATGTCGTCAGACACAGGTGTCAGAGTTTCCTTCCTTCTTATGTCTAAATAATATTCCATCGTATGGATGGACCACATTTTGTTTATCCATCCATCCATCCATCAATGGCCACTTAAGTTACTTCCACCTTTTGGCTGCTGTAAATAATCTTGCTGTGAACGTGGACATAGAAAAGTGTTCAAGACACCACTTTCAATTATTTTGGGTATGTACCCTGAAGTGGGATTGCTGGATCATATGATCATCCTCTGTTTAAATTTTTGAGGCTCCTCCAGATTGTTTTCCACAGTGGCTGCACCATTTTACATTTCCGCTAGCAATGCACAAGGATTCCAGCTACGCCACATGCTTACCAACACTGGTTGTTTTCTTTTTGATCGTAGCCATCCTGATGGGTGTGAGGTAGTCTGGGAGCCTTCAAAACTACACTAAGATGAGACTTTAGGTCTGCAGGCCTTCCAACACCTGTTGGACCATTGGTGAGTGCAGGAGTCCCTGGTCACAGGTGACAGAATGGGGACATAGTGGCTTCACATTTGAGGTGGGCTTGGGTCCTGTCTGAGGGAAGATCTTGAACAGGTCACTGGGTTCAGATGAGAGGAAGGGCAGGGAGAGCTGGGGTGGCCCCACCCTGGAAGAGTAGACACGGCAGTGCAGGTGCAGGAGCCCAGCCCTAGTCAGGACTCGGGTCTCTAAGATGAGAGGATTAGTAAGTACCATGTGTGGCCTAAAGTACCTGCTGGGTGTGTGTGTGTGTGTGTGCAAGCAGTGGGGGATGGGAGCTGGGAAGCAGGAGTGACATGGGCTCTGCCCTAGGTGGCTCCGTTCTCCAGGCCGTCACCACCTCCCAGCCTTCCCAGTGGCAGGACTTCTACGTCTCCCACCCAAACTGAACAGAGGCCCAGAGCGTGATGAGGAGGGCTGGGCTCCACCTGTAGGCAGATGGGCCCTTCTTCCCTGGTCATGAGCTCACATGGGGCAAAATCTCTCTACTTTGGTGGGTTTAGCTCTTTGTGTCCCCTCTGGAATCTCAAGGGGACTGGTGTGGAAGATGGGCTTTCTTCCAGGTGGGCAGTAGCCCGGAGGCCCTGTGGGTCAGGAGCAGCCCTTTTGGGGGTGCTGGGCAGGCGGGGTCTGTGCCATGGTGCTGGCGTTTCCTCCAGCCCTGTGGGCTGCACCCCTGCCCCCATTCTGCTGCTCGTCCCCTCCTGCATGGGCCCCACACCTGACTTTGGGCTGCAGTCCAGGGTAGGCTGATCTAAGGGCAGCCGTCCTCTCACGCTGCCCTTTCTGGTGGGGGTGGTGCCACCGGGACCGCCAGAGCATGTTGGAGGGTAAGTGGGTCAGGATGTTCCTTTTTCCTTTTCCCTTTTTTTTTAAACAGTGAGTTTTAGGGGGAAATTCTGCTTCACATTGGGGACCTTGTGATTCTCCCCACATCTGGAAGGGCGATTTCAGGGTTCTAGCACAACACGGACAGCAGAGAACACCGACTGTATCAGGCAACACAGCCTGGCTTGTAGGGGCCAACAGCAGGTGAGCTGAGAGTGGCCTGGCCCTCGGCAGTGGCTTCCTCTCGCGTGCGGACTCTCCACCGTGGTGCTCTCCAGGTCCCGGCAGGCAGGGGTCCTGTTCTTTGTCCCCAGCCCCGGGCTGCTCCGTTTCCCCGTGGGATTCGTGGTAGGGCTCACAGGCCTCTTTTTGCCCCTGAGAAAGCTGAGGTTTGCTGTGTTCAGTGACTCTGCCGTAACCGCCAGCCCTCAAAACCAAGGCTTCCAGCATGTTTGCTGTCGTGTTGGGCAAACAGCATTGGATCGGGAAGTCCACGAGGCTGGCTGTTACGGCGCATTCTTTTTTCAGTTTCAGCCTTAGAGTAAAACAGTAAACCAAGAGGCAAATTTGGCCCGCTGCCTATATTCGTAAAGTTTTATTGGGACATGGGCCTCATCTGTGACTGCTTCTGTGCTACGAAAGCAGCGAGTCTTTGCAACCAACTGTCTGGCCCTCGAAGCCTGTGAGATACTAACGCTCTGACCGTTTACCAAAATAGCTCCTGGCTGCTGGTCTGGAGTGTTGGGATGGGTGTGTGACACGACTCTGTGTGTTAGTGGGATGTGCCGCCCTGGGGACCCCTGGCCTTTTTGCGGTGCTATATGACCCCGGGAGCGCTGGCAGACAGCTGGCCGTTGTATCGCTGGGTGGGACCAAGACCTTGGAGGGTCCTTCTGGTCCAGCCCCTTCGTGTCACTGACAGGATGCCCAAAGGATGGTGGCCGACCCAGGTCACGTGATCAGTATAGTCTCAGTTGAGCCTCAAACCTGAGGTCACCCACTCTGAGACAGGCTGCCTCCCTTCCAATTTCGTACAGATGTGAATGCTCCCCACCCTGGGTGAGCCCCTGGGTTTCCCAGTAGCTTTTCTCAGCATAGCATCAAGCCTGGCACAGCTTCCAGTGGGCCTGGCCTTTCCATTTGTGACCTGCTGGTGAACTCTGAAAACACAGGGCAAGCGTTCAAGTCTTTGCCGGAGTTGGGAGGGTAAATGTCTGCCTCCAAATCCAGTCGGGCTCTGGCCAAAGTCCCCCAGCCCCTGGCTTCAGCCCTGGGGGCATACAGTGGTGCCAGGGTCATCTTCCAAGTAGGGATTATATCCAGTAAGGGGTCAGTGGTTGTCACAGTGTTTTTCAAACGTGCACTTTATGGCCTGAGTAACAATCACATGATGGTGGCTTCGGGTGGGTCTCTTACCCCTATGGGCACAGTGGGCAGGAGGCGTCTACTGCTCCCCAGGAGTTAGCTCTCCACAAACTGAGGGGCCTCAGTGAAGCTTCCGGAGCTTTCTCAGCTTCGGACGAGTGCCATCTGTAGATAGATTCTGAGTTAGATACCAGTGGCCTGAAAAACTTGGGGAAGGGCTTCTCAGGCAAGTCTCCCTGCCACGGGGCTGCGGTTTCTGGGTTTTGTCAGCAGAAATGGCATGATTTTGCTGTTTTTAATCTTCTGACGTTTCTCCCTTTTCAGAATCAATCGGTGGGACTGTTGAACTGCTATAGGCTGGGCAGGGAGACCAGGCGGGGGTGGGTCCCAGGGCAGGGGGACCGTGGGGAGAGGTGTGAGGCATGGGCAGGTCTAGCTGGAAGAGTGTGTTCCTTCCTCCCTTGGTCGCACTATTTTTGATGTTGGACGCTTGCATATGTCAGCTTGTTCCAGAGAAATGTGCTCAGCTCACAGTGGATCTGGCAAGTGGGACAAGGACAGCCAGTGACGGGTGCCTCTGTCTTCAGACTGCTTCGGGGTCGGAACGAGGCCATGCTGACTCCCTTACCTGGACACAGAGTCCTGCTGGTCAAGGGACTCGAGTGTAGAATCACGACCTGGTGTCTGTGCCAGCTCCGCCTGGCAGCAAGTGGAGCCTTGTTAAGGATTCTGAGGCGGCTTCTGGCTTGGGCTGTAGGGCTGAGGATGTGTGGCTGTCTCTGCGCTTAGCCCGGGCATCTGGCATCTCTGTGGGGAGCGTCCCTGGTTGTCTCTGAACAGACGAGGTTAATGCCCCCTGTGGGTAAGCCTAGGTGAGAGCGGGGCCAGTGAATAGGTCTCTCAGTGCCCAGCTGTGAAGCTCCCAGGGTGGCAACGGAAGTTGGGTTGGTGCTGTGCTTGGAAGGCACAAGGCTTTGGACCCCTCCTCCTCTGGGGGTGGCGGCGACTCACCAGGGTCTGTGCCCCAAAGCTGTGGTCTGACTGTGCTTCATGCTGGCATTTTTACATGGCTCTTACGGCCACCTCTCCTCTTACTGGTCTTGGTCTCTCACCTGTGAACTCACTGAGGCCTAAATGTTTTCAAGTGACAGGAACTGCCAAGTGTGTGATCCGCTGGCCGCAGCTCAGCCTCCGTGAGTGGCTGCTCTGAGTGGATGTGGCGCCCGCCTCCATGCCTTCTTCTTGGAGCTTCCGGTGCTGTTCCTGGGGCTCAGTGTTCAGGGGTGAGCACACCGTGTGCTACAGGCAGGGTCCCTCGGGGCTGGTGAGCTCAGGGGTGTGGTGGGCAGGTCACTAGAGGGCGCAGGGTCCCGGCCTGGGAGCCAAGCGGGAACTGGTCCTGCGCCAGCCTGAAGACCCGGGAAGGCTGCCCACCTCCCCGCCCAGTGATCCTAGACAGAGAGGTTCTGTGCCTCTGACAGCTGAGGGCCAGGATGGCCAGCAGGCCTTACTGTTTCCAAACCCTCCTTGGTGTCAACTGCCCGTAGGCCAGGCGGCTGCGAGGGAGCGGGGGTAGCGGTGGAGATGGGACCGGCTGCACGATGAGGCCACCGTGTGGGTCTCAGATTCGCCCTTTGCCGCGTGAGGGTCACGGTTGTATTGTGCAATTTGGACCTTCCCTCCATGTGCAGCCCTGCTTGTCCAGGAGGATAGTCAAGGCCCAAGGTGGCTCTGAAGGACCTGCATTGGCTCCTCCATCAGAGCTGGCGTCCGAATGTCTCCTGGCTGCAGCCATCACGGACCCCGGGCCAGCTGGCTCCGCAGGGGTTCAAGGCCGCAGGGTCTGTGTGGGCTCCGGGGGGGGGGGGGGGCTGTCAGCTGGACAGGTTGGTGGTGGCTGCAGGGGGCTTCCCAGAGTGGCTCCTGTGTAAGTAGACTTTCTCCTGACAGCCTGAGGGCTGTCGTAGAGGTGGGGCATGGGAACAAAACTCACACGCAGACACCGTCGGCCTCAGCCATGCTGCAGCCTGGACCGCTAGCTCCATTTGTTTCAAGCCAGGCCGTGTGTTTTGTGTTGGGACTTATTCAGCCATTGATGAGCCCGGTGGGCGGTGCTGGGCTGGCTTCAGTCCTGACAGGTGGGGTCAGGGGGCCCCAAGTCCACCCTCTGCAGGCTGGCCAGTTCTGCAGGGAACGAGCGTCCCTGCTCTGAACACCGGATCCTGGGCCTGAGGCTTCGGGAGCCTGTCGCTGCTAACCCTGCCGCCCGGTCACAGACGGACATGACCGAAAACCCATGGACACACCAGTTTCACAGCGGAGTCCGGGAGGATTCCTGAAGTCTGCAGAAAATGAAGGGGAAATTCAGAAGAGGGAGCCCCGTGTCCTTGTTTTCACTCAGGACGAGCATGCGGGTTTTGTTACCCAGCGTCACAAGATTGCGTGTAGAAAACAGAGCAGAGAAGCATCAGTCAGCCCACGCGGGCAGGCCCAGCCCCAGCGCCTCCTGCCCTCTTCATCCCCCTGCCACGCAGCCGTCTGCGCAGTGGCTGAGCTCCCGTCGCCCAGGGCCTGAACTGCAGCACGGAGTGCTCGCTGCTTGCTGGTACCTCCCCCGAGCGAGAGCCACGGTCAGCACAGGCTTGCACCCCTCAAGCTCTCGCCTGGGGTTCCCTTTGTCCCCTCCGCATTCACTCCTGTCACACCCACGACCCATGGAAAGTTCTTCGTCAGCAGAGATAGCTGTTTGTGGTCAGAGCTCCCGGAAGCCTCCGCACCACCGCCACGGGGCCGGCCCTGTGTTCTTGTCGCTGCACCCCAGGGTGGCCATGTCTGTTCCCTTGGTCCCCTGCTGCCCTCGTTCATGTCTGGCCGGCAGACTGGGTGTGTGGCTCCTTAATGGGGGCCATGGAGCTTCGGTGACGGGCCACTTGCAGGGCCTCCCTGCCCCATAGAGCTCTGAGGGATTTGGAGGCCTCACAGTGGGGCTTCTACCCATTACAAAGCCGTCGTCTGGGCCAGCCAGACAGTGATGCTGAGCGATGCTTGTGGGTGGTGATGCGTGATTCCTGATTCCCGATCATGTCTCCTGGGCCCACACCACCCTCGCAGGGCTCCCAGGGCCCCTACTGCTCAGGCCCCAGTGTCTTCTCTTCCTCAGCCTTTCTTTGGAATCTGTCTTCCAGTGTCAGCGCCCTTGCTGCCCTCCCTGCCTCCTGCCCACCAAGGGGCACGCTCCCCAAGGACAGAGGGTTTGGGGGGGGGGGGCCAGCACACGCCAAGCTTTAGCTGGAAGTTGTGAATCCGACTGGCCTTCCTCTGCTGGAGCAGTGCTTTCCAACTTTGTTTTGCTTTTACATGGTGCGGCCAGCCCTTGGGCTCCAGCCAGGTATGTCAGACAGACTAGCAGGAAGTGCCGTGGATCTCACTCGCCGTGCACATCCTGCCTTGGCCGAGGCCGTGGGTCCCGCCTGTGACTCCTGTCTGTTGTGCTGGCTCCCCTGCACCTCTGGCCCCCAGCCCAGGATGCTTGCCCAGCCTGACCACGCGGAGCCCAGGGAGGGCCCAGCTCTGAGCTGCTGCCCGCGAGTCCTGCCTTGTTCCCCCTTTCCCGCCAACAGTGGCTGACGGTTCAGGCCACCTCTGCTGCATCCTAGCGCCTGTCCCACTTCCTCTCGCACACCCAATTATCTGAGTCTTCCTAGTTTTGAGGCATTATTGGGCAAAAACGGTGTCTCCTTCTCATTCGTGTTTTCATGGCGACTTCTCATGTGTTTTAGCCCTTGCGCTCTTTTGTCTGCGTGGTATCGTCGCCATTCCCTTTGGGGTATCTGTCTTTTCAGGGGGCTCTCACTGTTGCCTCCTGAGTGCTGTCTGCTGGCGGAGCCTGTGAGGGGGTTCCTCTTCCGAGGCCTGACCCACTGTGCTAACTGGACATGATCACCTCTCCCACTGGGAGTTTGGGCCCGAGTTGGGGGCTGGAAATTGTCCTTGTGTCCCCATGAGCAATGCTTGCTTATAGGCTGTGCTCTGGGGAATTGAATGTGTGAAGCTAGCACCCAGCTGGACAGTTGTCACTTTCTCGTGACTGTGGATCCAGCCGACTAGTGGCTTTGAAGCACTCACGCCATGTTGTCCGGCTGCTTTCCAGGGTCTTGGGTTTGCGTCCGTTACCTCTTGACGCGTGAGTGAACACACAGAAGCTGAGCTGGGAATTGGAAAGGACTGAATTCTTTGTGGCCTCCGACGGTTCCTGGAGTCAGTTTGCATACGTCCCGTTTGAGCCCGTGGCTGCAACGTCTTCGAGCGGGGCAGTCCGTTAGGCCGTGGCGCCGGGCCCCAGGAAGCGCTGCCGTCCCTGGGGCTGAGCGAGGGCCCACCACGGGGTCCGGGCACCGGTGACAGGCTGATCTCTGCGGGGACTAGCATGTGCCCTCTATTGCCCCCCACACAGCTGCTGCATTGAAGGAAGCCCTTGTTCCTTAACTGCTCCTCTGTCCTGGAAGACACTTCCTGTTTCTGCCCTTGTCAGTTAACTCCCGGGGAGGAAGCTGCCAACAGGTCTCGCTCAGGGAAAACTGGGTTTGGTGTGCAGATGTTCTGACCAGAGGGCTGATGGGACAGCTGTTACAAGGAAGCCACGACAGACATCTGCATGGTGAGCGCTTGGCACCTTCTGAGGGCTTCAGGCAAACGTCGAACACGCACCGGGTTCTTCTGGCAATGCCCACCACACGCATGACAGATGTGGGGACGTGAGCAGTCATGTGTCACGTAATGAGCACTTATTATGGCTGTTATTATTGTCATTATTGGCTTGATATCACTTCACTGAGTATTCTTCACGGTCGTTGGTTGGGTTTTGGGAAGGGTTCTGGTGCTGATGTTTCTGTTCGTATGTGGGGTCGGGGCACGCCCTTCGTGAGGGCCTGTCTTGTCAGCTCTCCCTGGTGGGGCCTTCTGTGTGCCCAGAGCCCTGGGTATCTTTCCTTCCAGCCCCTGTCCCCTGTGGCCTGGTACCTTGGCAAGAGAGGAGACATAGTGAGGTGCATTGTGCCCCCAGGGTTGAGGGTGTGACCTCACTGGGTCCTTGGCGTCATTCCCATTTCACAGATGAGAAAACTGACCAGCTCAGGTGTGGCATCCATCACGACCATAGGTCACATGGCTAGTTAAGTGTGGTCTCCCTGACCCTGGCAGCCTTGCCTCCTTGCTCACGTGAGGGATTTTTGTTGTTTTTTTGAAGAATGTGGCAATGCTGTATTTTTCAGTGTCCTGAAAACTAGAGGCCAGAGCTGGGGACCACGTCAGCAGCAGAGCCGGTCTGTGCTGTTTGTACCTTGTTTTAGCAGCCAAGGGAGCTAGGTCACCAGCCCCATGTGACCAAGCCAGAGAGGTTAAGTGTCTGACTCAGGTCACACAGCTTTTAAATGGCACATCCTGAAGCGGAAGTGAATCTTGTGATCTCAGCTTCTGGGCCCCGAGACAGAAGTTTTGCTCTCAATTCCCAGCAGCTGCTGGTGGCCCCCAAGTGCATCATTTCTGCTTTTTAGTCTCTGGTTCCCATCTCTGCTGGGAGTTGCTGTTTGGTGTGGAAGCCAGGCAGGTGTGCTGCCCCGATCTGTAAGGAAAGGAGGGGACACCAGGCTCTGCCTCAGCTTTCAAGAAAGGCCTTTGCCTCAGGGTTAGGTTTGAGAGTGGCCTGGGCTGGTGTGGAGTCCTGGTCCCAGAGGTCTTAGTGCCTCCTGGGGCAGCGCGGTGGCAAGTGTGAGGCTGGACCAGCCACTGGCTGTGAGAAAGGCCATACAGGGCCCCAGAGTGGAGTCGGCCTCTTACCTTGGGCTATTCTGGGTTCCTTGCCCAGAAGTCCAGAAAAGGTTCGGATTGTCTTAGGCAGTCTCCCTGCCAATCCACACGACTGTCCGGGGCCAGCAAGGCGTCCATTTGCCTTTCCTGAATAGATTTATGGTCCCCCTCCGGCTGAGCAGCCCGCCTGGAGTCATGCCAGGTTCCGCTTCCGTGGTGGCTCAGATCAGCAGCTGTGCCCGAAACTGAATTTCAAGCCCGAAGTAAAATGGTTTTAATGACCTGGTTTGATGAGTGGGAAACTTGATCTGGCCTCCTGGATGTTTCGTGTTTCTGAAATGACGTGTGCTCACTTGAAAGAGTTGGTGTTGAGGTTATAGCAAAAGGCCGTGGCAGGGGCCTCCTGTCATCACCAGGGTCGCCTCCCTGTCTCTCCTACGGGGACTGTACCTTTCGAGTAATGTTTAAAGAAGTTGTTTCTCGACTCTGACCTGGTTTTATTTATTCTCGAGCCCAGGAAGACAGGTTGTCACCTGGGTGTGGCACGTGACTGGGGCTTGGCAGGTTTGGCCTCACTTTCTCAGGTCACCCCTTGGGATGACTTGTTGGGTCTCTGGGGCAACCCCTCTGGAGGGCACCTGTGTCCTGGGACCTGAGCAAAGAGCTGTGAAGAGTGGGCAGTGACCCAGCAGGCCTTTCCCAGGCTGCAGGGCCGTGGGTCCCTCTGCCTATGGCCTTCCTGCTTGCACTGCCCATTGGGTCGCCTGGGTAGTTTAGATATGGAAAAATGTGCCATTTCTTCGTTCCATCTCGCCGAATGGGGTGCCTCCCTCCCAGTTAACAGGCTCCATTTTCTTCCCAAGCCGAAGCCCCATGCCCTGTGTTTGGGGAGTGGGCCCTCTCTGCTCTGTAGTGCCTTGGCCTGGAGGGGACAGAGGCATCAGCACGCGGCCTGGAGCCCAGGCTGAGCTCCACAGCGCCCTGGTACAGAGAGGATCTGTCCTGGAAGGTGCTGGGCAGAGCTTCCCAGCATCCCTGGCGGCCACTGTCCTGGTCTCTGAGCTGCCTCTTTCTTTTCTGATTTCTTAGACAAATCCCTGGACTTATAGACATGTTTTGTCCTAACTGGCAAAGTACCCCCTTCCTTCTTGATTCCTCTTATGGTCTGGTCTCCATGAAGAGGAAGGTAGCAGCCGCTGCTTGTCCCTCTCGGCTCTGGAGACCGTGTCCGATCAGGAGCCACATGGCCAGGTCACTGTGTGGCCGCCATATGCTGTAAGGTGCTGAGCCGTGCTTTCCATTCTGGGGGTGGGAGGGGCTCTGAGGAGTAATCATGAATGGAAGGCAGGCGGCACATACTTGTCCCAGCCTCTCCTGCCATCTCAGCCTGGCCAACGGAGACGCTCCCTGCCAAGGGGATGGGGAGATGGGCAGGATGGACCGCTGTCCCCGGGAGCACAGCATGTGACTGGCACATGCAGGGGTTGGGGGGAGACCGCTGGGCTCTGGGGAAGGGTGCCCAGAGTAGGAAGGGTAGTCTGGAGAGAGAGGCCAGGTGGGGCTAGAGGGGGGCTCCCAACACGCCTGGGGAGGGGGTGTTCATGTCCAGATGTTCTCTCAGTCACGTGATGTCTTGTGTGCCCGCACGGCATTTTAACTAATTGGAACCAAATGTGCCAGAACTCGGCTGTGAGTTTCCCATCGCATGGATATCCCCTCCCCTCCCCCTGGGCACCGGAAGCCTTGGGTGCATCAGCCCCCAGCAGCTCTTGAGTGTTGCATTTCCATGCCTGAGCTAGCACTTCACCTGCCTCATCTGGTGAGTCCTCCTTCCGACTTTTCTGAGGCCAGGAGTAAATACCAATTTAGAAACTGGATTAATTGGGGCTAATTTTTTAAAAAATTTTTATTGGGGAATATTGGGGAAGAGTGTGTTTCTCCAGGGCCCATCAGCTCCAAGTCATTGTCCTTCAGTCTAGTTGTGGAGGGCGCAGCTCAGCTCCAAGTCCAGTTGTCATTTGCAATCTTAGTTGCAGGGGGCGCAGCCCACCATCCCAGGCGGGAATTGAACCGGCAACCTTGTTGTTAAGAGCTCTCTCTCTAACCACCTGAGCCATCGGCCTCCCCCCAGGGCTAATTTTTTTTTTTTTTTTAACTCCAATGACTTTGTAAAGCACTGTTCAGTCTGGTTGTCCACGGCTGAGCCCGTTTGAAGTAGCTCCCAGTAAGTCCCTGAGTCGTGGGCAGGAGCCATGGCCCTTTCTGGACGTGGATCCCCTCTCTAATACCTAAAATACATAGAATTACCAAGGAAATGCACTCCACAGAGAGCGAGTGAACTATTCAAAAGAAACGTGTGACCTTGTAACAAGTTTGCCACGGTAATGTGTTAAATGATGAGATCTAGCAGCAGATCTAATTGCTATAATTTGGAAATAGGGGTGAGCAAAACTGGCCTTGGAAGACCTCAGCCCAACCAGCCTTGCATGCGCTAAAGCACATCAGCGTTGACATTGCTCTCTCCGCTGTAGCTTGTCCTCTGCATTTGTAACTGAAGGAGATGCTGAGTTTCAGTTGGTTGAAATAGATGTGTTGTTTTCCTGCCACCCGAATGCGAGGACAGTCCAGGTTTGAGCCGTGTCCTCGGCAGGGTGCCTCTGTAACTGTGGGGATGGATGAGGCCACTTCCCGGTCTCAGTCTCTGAAGAAGGCTCCTCAGAGAGAGGCGGGCAACGCCACGGCTGTGGCCCGAGCAGGCCGAGGGGGGCCTGCAGCCTCCTGTGGTGCCAGGACGTCAGAGAAGGTTTGGAGGAGGGCAAGGATGGGTCGAGCCAGCGCCAAGGGCCCTGGAGCTCTCCTGGGACACTGAGCATCATGATGATGAAGGACTTGTCATGCATTTGAGACCATTGCAAACAGCAGTCCCTGGGCCGGTGTGAACTAGGCTTCTCCAGAGAAACAGAACCAATGTGAGGAGGGGCCACTTATTTTAAGGAATTGGCTATGCGATCCCGGGGACTGACAAGTCAGAAATCTGCAGGGCAGACCAGCAGGCTGGAGACGCAGGGAAGAGCTGATGTATCTCTAGTCCAAAAGGGCTGGAGGCAAAATTCCTTCTTCCTGCCAGGGACCTTCCTCTTGTTCCCTTAAGGCCTTTTACTGATTGGATGAAGCCCACCCACATTATGGCGAGTAATACTATGTTTTCCCAAAAATAAGACCTGACTGGAAAATAAGCCCTAGCATGGTTTTTCAGGATGACATCCCCTGAACAGAAGCCCTAATGCGTCCTTTGGAGCAAACCTTAATATGAGACCTGGTCTTAGTTTCGGGGAAACACGGTATGCTTTACTCAGCGTCTGCTGGTTTAAATGTTAAGGTCATCTAAAAAAACACTTTCGCTGCCACATCTAGACTGTTTGACCAAACAACTGGGTTCAATGGCCCAGTTGAGTTGACACATAACATTTCCCATTGCATTGTTGATGGTAGGCATGTACGTAAATAAAGGAGGAGAAGGGAGGGTTCCCTGCTTACAGCACAATGCCGAGGCAGGCAGAGACAGGAACGGCATTTTATGGCCACCCTGTGAAGCTGTGGACAGCAGGGCTGCGCCTGGGCTGCTGCTGGGGGATATGCGTCTGCCGTCAGCTGCTTGAGGAGAAGGCAGACTGAACAGGGCAGCCTTGACTGGGCAGTCAGAGGTAACTGCCCAGGAGGGCAGACGGACCCCGAGTGCCTCTGCCTGGGGTGCTTCTGGCGCCGCACCACCATCACCTCGAGGCATGTGGCTGGAACACATGGTTCCTCACTAGGAAGACCCGAAATGTGGCAAGCTCTAGTAAAGAAAAGGGCATCCGGGGCAGCCGGTTAGCTCGGTTTGAGCGCGATGCTGTTAACAGCAGGGTTGCCGGTTCGATCCCCACATGGGCCACTGTGAGCTGCGCCCTCCACAGCTAGATTGAAACAACTACTTGACTTGGAGCTGATGGGTCCTGGAAAAACACCAAAAACAGGAAAAAAGAAAAGGGGGTCCTGTGTTATCCTAAAATGTCAATGCCCTAAACATCAAAACCCAGCTGAGAAACTTCCAGATTAAAGGTGGCTGACAAGATGAGGTGGTTCTCCATGCAGGAGGGAAGAGCGATGCAAGAACACAGCTGAACCAAGTGGCACTGTGGGACGTGGACAGTGGCCCAACTGACAGTCCTGTCAGTAATGCACAGTGAAGCTGCTGGGGGCTGCCACACGGTTAGGAGAGAATACCTTCACTCCTGTGCTCTGCAGAATTCTAGCTGCCGCCTCGGCACTTGGAGCCGAAACCAGTCACTTTGGTTTTTAGGTAGGTGACACAATGTTCTGTACACGGCAGCTGATGGTTTCAGACTTTCAGGGCCAGGCTCCCCTTCTGCGGGCTGGTTAACAAACGTGGATCTGTAGAGATGAGAGCGCCCCGAGCAGCTGCAGCGAAGGCCACTGGTTGGCAGTTGGGGAGGGTGACAGCCGTCCAAAGCAGTGTGACCCCATTGATGTGGAAGGAGAAAAGCGGCAGAAGGCCTGCTTCTCCTTAGCTGGCAGGGGTCCTGGGTTGGAGTACGTGCTTTGCTGCTTCCTGAGCCAGTTTCCTTGAATCAGGCACCTGGCTTCCTGGGCCTCAGTTTCCTCATCCACCCAAAGCTGGTCCTGGAAACGTATGGCCTTGTCCCCAGCAGGTCCCTATAGTCAGGCTCCAAAGAGCCAGTGGGCACAGCACCGGGCAGAACGCAGCCCTGAGAGAGGCCAGCAGCGCTGCCCTACCTGCCCTGCTGGGGGACCCCAGTTTGCTGACATTTCTCCTTGGCTGTTTGCTCTGAGGGATTGTCATCTTTCTGGGGAGCAGTAGGCCAGTCGATTTTGGTGGACCCTATGACTTAACCACCCAAGAGCAGGATGGGAGCCGGGTGGCAGCTGGCCAGCATGGAGAGGTGGCTGGGGATGAGCCTCACTTGCTCCTCACCTGCTGGGGCCTTGGGCACAGTTCTCATTCTCCAAATCCCGGGCTTGCGGAGCCCACCCCAAGGATGCTGTCCTAGCCTGTCAGTGCCCAGAGGGGTCATGCCCCCCGTAGTGGGGGCAGCAGCAGCAGGCCTCTCCCCCGCTGGCGTTATGGCTGGATGGGCAGCCAGGCCCTGCCCCCGGGCCCCAGCAGCTCCTGAGTGTCTAGAGTCTGAAAGTCCAGCTTGTTCCCGGAAGGCCGGCTCTGTTTGTCCAGGTAATAGAGGATCCTCTTGTTCTCGAAGTCTGGTACCTGGGCCTGTCGGAAGCTAAGCAAGGATTGAAAGGGACGGATCCCTTCCTGGCTCTGTCAGTGATGAAACCTGAGCCTCTGGCAGCCCCGGATTCCTCGTGTGCTGGGCTCCAAGGCTGGGACGGCAGGTTCCTGACCTGGCAGCTCCCAGGTGCGGGTCCTGGATGCAGGGGAGCCACCTGCTGGTGGGCCCTCGCTGGAAGCCTTGGGGGGGGGGTGTGGCGGGGAAGGGGGCATCACGCCTTGAAGGGAAGAGGAGGTCTCAGCCGGCTTTTGTATCTGTGATTTGTGCCTGCGTCTCCCGAGATGGGGTGGTGGTGCTTTGCAGGGGATGTTGACATGGGAGAAATTTGAGCTGAGCTGGGTGCTAAAATGTGGAGCAGCCAGGCAGCCGGCATCCTGCTCTATCCTGAAGGACCCTGCCACCTAGATCAGGCCCTCAGCTCCCTC
Organism: Rhinolophus hipposideros; assembly: GCF_964194185.1. Classification (NCBI taxonomy): domain Eukaryota; kingdom Metazoa; phylum Chordata; class Mammalia; order Chiroptera; family Rhinolophidae; genus Rhinolophus; species Rhinolophus hipposideros. The sequence goes on along the minus strand of NC_138062.1, from coordinate 50,216,276 downwards.
TGTGTCTGATGTTATCTGGCGGTTGTCTTGTCACCCCCAGGCCATGGGATAAGGACCAGAGTGAATTTGACACCGAGTTTAGCACCTGTTGTTGATGAGTTTTAGTGGACAATTAAGAAAAACAAGCCCAGTCAACATTCAGCTCCTGGTGGGGCCACGTCGGATGAGTGTTGGTGCAAAGTGCCGATGTGCTGGCCCCTTTGTCTGCATTTCCCTCCTGTCTCAGTCAGTGTGGTCAAGGGCTCGCTGAGAAAGGGGGGCAAAAGGCCGGGATGCTGCTCCCGAGGTCGCTCCTTTCTGGAGGCAGGGCCCTTAGGGCCTGGAGCAGAGCGTGGGGCTGGGGGCTGCAGGCCCCGAGACATGGCACGGGCTTGCTCTGTCCTGTGGGGAGGACAACACGGACGAGGTGAGATCTGAGGTTAGGCTGTCCGATGGCCACTGCCATGGGGACGGGGCCGCGGCCAGCGTGTGACTTGGCCTGTCTGCAGGCCAGGTTCAGCCTGCAGGCTATGTGCACTGGGGGCGTGCAGCAGGTACCCACGGCGTCTTAAGTTTTTCTATTTGAGGAAAGGAAGATGAGAAAGATGAAATAATAATGAAGCAAAGGTATTGAAAGGAGTACCCTGCCTAGGCGTGCGTTGCACAGCTCAGAGAAGTGGCAGCGGTTGGTGGCTCTCGACAGCTATGCTCCCCTAGAAGCAGGCCTGGGATGTGCTGCTGGCAGCTGCGGGACACCCGTGTCTCAGAGGGGGGGTGTTCTTGGCGATGGAACGGGGCTCTGTGGAACAGAAGCACGTTAACGTGAAGAAGTGTTTAGTGAATGTCTCCTTCCATTGCCATGGGATCATGCACGCTTCGCAGAGTTTGGATAAACTGTGCAGTTGGAGTAAGAGCAAGTGAGGTGGGGACTGAGTGAGAGCCATGTGATTGGACTTCACTAACAGCAAGGGACACATCGCAAAGGTGTTACGCCAAGTGTGTGTGTGGTCAGCTGGATAAGGATCCCAATAACTGTCCAGGTCTTAACCCCTGGAACCTGTGACCGTGGCCTTCCATGGACAGAAGACTTTGCAGATGGGATTAAGTTAAGGATTTTGAGATTGGGGGGGGGGGGTAGTTTTCCTGGATTATCCTTGGTAGGGGGCAGGCTAAATGTAATAATAAGTAATCTTGTAAGAGAGAGGCAGAGAGAGGTTTGACAGACAAGAGGAGAAGCTGACGTGCCCACAGAGGCAGAGATTGGGGTGATACGGTAGAAAGCCAAGGACGCCTGGAGTCCTAGAAGCTGGAAGAGGCAGGCAGGACCCTCTCCTAGAGTCTCCGGAGGGCGTGCAGCCCTGATGACCCTGCCAGCACCTTGATTTCAGCCCAGGGGACACTGATTTCAGACTTCTGGCCTCCAGGACTGTGAGAGAATAAAGCCACCAAGTTGGTGGCAATTTGTTACAACAGCCACGGGAAACTAATGTAGTGTGATTCTGTTTAAAGGAGCTTCTGGAAAAGATGCAGCCCTGGGGACAGAAAACAGTGGCGACCATGAGGGTGGAGTGGGTGGAGTAAAGGTGGGCATGCGGGATTCCAGCAGCTAGGAAGGTGGCCCGGACAGCACAGCTTGCAGGCTGCGTGTACTTGCTGACCCAGGAAGAGCAAACAGGCCCAGTAGGAGGGCATCAGGGCCTGTGTCAGGTGATTTGCACCTGTTTTTCTAATCTTCAAGGTTTCTGGAAAACTTTTCCCTAAGCTTTCTGTGCACCTCCATGACTTTCGATAGAAACGTGCTGTGCTGGCCAGTGTGTGGGTCCTGATTGACACCTGGCTCATAGCCACTTGGAGTCCCTTTTATTGCTTTTATGTCTCCCTTAATGATGACTATGCTGCTGTCCTCCCGGCCAAGGGGAGGGGCTGCCCGAGCCGGCCACGCCCCATGGGCCGGCCTTCTGGGGACATGTCCCAGGCCTTCCTTGGTGTCTGGTTCACGGAAACAGCTCCTTATGGTCACAGACAGTGTCTGAACTCTCCGTGGCCTGCTCAGAACTTGCCAGGAAGTCTTGGGGAGGGTTCCTGAAAGGCATTTCCTAATGCTCTGTGCTTTACTGGAAAGGGGGGGACATTTGCCAGGAGATCAGCAGCCAGGCCTTGTCCTGGGATTTCACCTCCTCTTTCCCTGGCCACACTGCTCAGAAAGGTTGGGTCCCAGCTGCAGAATCACAGACTTTGAGGAGGAACAGATACCTTCCTTCCCTTCTATCTTTTTTTTTTTTTTTTAAAGATTTTATTGGGGAAGGGGAACAGGACTTTATTGGGGAACAGTGTGTACTTCCAGGACTTTTTTCCAAGTCAAGTTGTTGTCCTTTCAATCTTAGTTGTGGAGGGTACCGTTCAGCTTCAAGTTGCTGTCCTTTCAGTCTTAGTTGTGGAGGGCGCAGCTCAGCTCCACGTCCAGTTGCCATTGCTAGCTGCAGGGGGCACAGCCCACCATCCCTTGCGGGAGTTGAGGAGTTGAACTGGCAACCTTGTGGTTGAGAGCCCACTGGCCCATGTGTGAATCGAACTGGCAGCCTTCGGCGTTAGGAGCATGGAGCTCTAACCGCCTGAGCCACCAGGCCGGCCCCCTTCTATCAGTTTTTGCAGGTACCTCTGTCTTATAGGGAGAGTTGCGGGGGGTGGGCTGTCAGGGCACACACTGCCCTGGCTGTTGGCACTGTGTCCCGTGGGCACTATAGGACTGGGAGGGGTGGCCTTCGATGCTGCGTCCCACGAACAGTTAGTGGCGGGCATCCCAGGGCTACGTCCAGGTCAGGCCAGCCCTTGTTTGCTTTGTGCTGTGCACCGAGGCTGGGGTCTCTATAATGTGTGCACTTTTCCTTTGAAACCTTTCCCATGGGGACGTTAGTGGGTAGATAGGACAGAGAGTAACGTAGTCCCCCAGCCATCACCCAGGCTCACCCTCTGAGCAGGTCTCGTCTCAACTCTTCTCTGAGGAACCCCTCCACCCCTGCTTGTTTGGTTTTGCTGGAGCATTTTGAAAACAATCCCAGTTATCTTTCCCCCATGGCTTTTTCCATGACAATGTTCACCGTCAACAGATAGGGACTGATTTTTCTAGACACAACCTGTGTGCAACTCTGTGAGAGCAGCCTGGCCCGACTGCTGGCGCCCTGCTGGCTGTCTGTGGGGTCTTATGGTGGCTGGGTCACGTCAGGGCCCTGCAGAGCCACTTGGGATGTGCTCGTCACGTCTGGGTCATTTGGAGCACTCCGTCCTTCCTTCCCTTCGTGCCATCCACCTATGGAGTGGTTCGTGGGATTTCCCACGTTCTGCTCTGCTGTCCATTCTCCCCTTCTTTGTGTGTGGCAGCGTTCAGCTCAGGGCTCCCCAGTTTCAGTGCAGTGTCTTCTGAGTCTGGCTCATTCTTTTCTGTGGGGCCACCCCGTGTCCTGGGGGGTGTTGGGCAGTATCCCTGCTTCCACCCACCAGATGCCGGGGGCACCTTCCCCCCAACCAAGTGAGTCATGGCAACTAAAACTGTGCACGGACCTTGCAGTGTCCCCTGGGGCATAATCAGCCACTACCTCGAGTGTAACTCTGTGCCTTCCCCACTGGCTTCCTGTGAACTTGTGGCTAGACCTGGAGGTGGATCTCCTCAGCCACTTCCTGTTGCCTCACCCTCAAAGGCTCTTCTCCATGAGGAGAGAGAAGGGGATTCTGGCCATGTCAAGTTCTTCCTCGTTTTTGCCCCGTCTTACAGGAGAGGGTCCTTAGGCCAGCATTTGTGTCGCCTGCCGTGGACCGCCCGGTCCCCTGCCCACCACCACCCTGCACCCTCCCTGTTTTCTCACGTACGAATCACCATCCGTACTGCACAGCTTTTCCTTCAGGTGATGCCTCCCAGACAGGGAGCTGCCAGAGGGCCGAGTGACATCGAGGCCAGGCAGAAGCTTGGGGCCAGCAGTGACGCTTGTCCTGAGTAGCTGCCAGCTTCATCCCCATGTGTGGCTATTGGGAGATGGCACTCTGCCATGCAGAATCTGAGAGGGCCAGTGTGTGGGGATGGCTGGGCTTCCTGAGGGCCCGTCCATGTCTGCTGCACTGGACAGCCCAGACCCGGGGGTGGGGGTGGGGGGGTAACCTCTGAACCTGCGGTGGGAATGACATGACCCCCTGGAGCGTGTGAGGAGACTTAGGGCATTGCTGTGATGTCACCTGAAGTGTATCCCACTCTGGTACCAGTGTGACAGGCGTGGAAGAGGCAGTGCCGTGCCCGGGGGTTTTGAGGGAAGTCACATTACCTAGTGACTTGCGAATTGCGGTCTGGGGGCCGACCCAGAAGCTGCTGAGGAAATGGGCAGTGCCTGGGCCAGTCTGTCAGTCCGTCCTGGCCCCAGGACGCGGCTTTCTGTCCTACTGTGTAGACGAGGTGACAGCAACAGGGTCTCCCTAACCTTGTGATCTCTTGGCCTTTGTAGGGAGCAGCCAGCCAGGTGGTGATGGCCGCGTTCCCATGGGGAGCCCCTGCACCGCCAGGGTGGCCTGACGGCTGCTGACCCAGCCAGGCGGGGTGAGCCTGGAACAGCGCTGGTCCTACCCTGAAAGAACTTCTGATTCGGGCTCTGGCTGACACTCAGAAGACAGTTGGTGCCATACCCACTTTCTGGGGGGCCCAGGAGCCCGGGGTACCCCCTGCACCCCTGACACCTCCACTGCCTTCCATTTGCACCGTGCCTTCTCACATTCAGTGCTGCGTGTCCAAATCCTGCGCTTCTTGTCACTTACGCCTCAGACCGTCCGTGATCTCTCACAGGAATGTAACTTACTCTTTCCTAGTCACACACGTGTTCACCGTGCCCCGTGCTCTTCATCCGTTCAGAGACCCGCATGTCCATCTGATGTTATTCTCCCTCCTCCTGAAGAACGCCCAGAACCTTCGTTGCATTACCGATCTGCCGCACACAGACTCTCTCGGCCTTTGTCAGGACAAGTCTCTATTTCACATTCTCTTTTCTCTGGATGTAGAATCCTAGGTGGGCAGTATTTGTCCTCAGCCCTTTAAAGATGTGCCTGTTACCGTGAATGGCTACAGACAGGTGGCCTGTGGGGAGTCACCCACGCGTGTGTGTGACAACAGGAGTGAATTGCTCTGTTATTGACAAGAAGGGCCTGGTCCTCCTGCTGGAGGGAGGAGACACAGGCCAGCCCATGTGGCCGGGAATCTGGCCCTACAATGACAGCCGGGCTGCTGGGGATATGTCCCTGAAGCCAGGCCTCCGGGCCTTGTGGCCAAAGTCGGCTTTCAGGCCTCTTGACTGACGTCTCCATGACATGTCTCATTCTCAGTGCCTGAGGGGGAGTGAGGGACCTGGCAAGAGAGGAGTCTTCCGGGTAATTTTCTTGACAGCTGCCACGCCCTTTACATGCTTCACTGCGGGGCCCACGGGGAGCTTATGGTCTGGGAGGGACAGGCCACCACAGCAGCGCGTGCGAGTCCTGGGGCTGCCCTGGTGGCGTTCCTTCCAGGGAGGTGCACCCTTCCTCGTTCTTCTCCCTTACCCTAAACCTGGCCTTGCCTTGTCACCATCGTCGTGGCCCTTGTCCCCCAAGCCCCTGGAGCACCCACAGTGCCTCGGTGAGCCCTGGCTGACACCCGCCCAGAGACCTTGGAGCGCAAGAGCCAAGCCCCATGTGCCCTCTGCTGCTGCGGTGTGAACATTTCTGCTCCAGCCTTGCACCTGCTCTTCCCTCTGCCAGGAACACCCTTCCTTCCTGGCTTTGATGATCAAGTGTTGGCAGAGAGTTTGTAATGACCACAGGCTTTGCCTCGGCGTTGCCTGTGCTGCGGTGTTCTGGTGTCTTCCCCCGCTGCCCTTCCACCCACATGACAGCACTCTTGCACCAAACATGCTTGACAGACAGGAATCTCTCCCTGCCTGTTCAGGAATCCTCTGCATGTTCCTGCGATGGGGCTCAAAGCCTCCGAGTCTTCAGAAAAGGTCCACGGTGGGCCTGAGGGTGGGTCGCAGCATTACAGACGTATCGTGTACAGCACGTAGGGGTGCAGTCCGTGAATGTTAACGTGTAGGGGTGCAGTCCGTGAATGTTAACGTGTAGGGGTGCAGTCCGTGAATGTTGACACTACACCCGGGCCCCGGCACACACTCATCTGCTTTCTGTCTCTTTAGTTTTTGCCATTTCTGGAAACAGATGGACTCACACAACGCACAGTGTCATGTGTTGGCACCTCTCACTTAGCCAGGATGCCTCTAGGTTCAGCCAGGTTGTGGCCATCAGGCGTTTGTTCCTTTTTTTTTTCTGGGCACTATTCTCTTGTTTCTCTGTCTACCAAGTACTGGATTGTTGTCTTGTTACCACTTCCTAGATACTTAGAATAATTCTACTGTGTACGTTTATGTCTCATGTAGGCAGTAGCTTTTCGTTTCTTTTGGCTAATTCCTAGGAGTGGAATTGCTGGGTCATGTGGTAACTCTGTGTTTAACCTTTTAAAAACCTGCCAGACAGTTTTCCACAGGGGCTACGCTGTGTCCACTCCCCCCAGCCACCGACGAGGGTTCTGGGCTGTGGGAGGTCTTTCTTGCTCTAGTCCTTCTGACAGGGTGCACAGCCTGTGCTTCATGGATGGGAGCCGCCCTGAGCAGCTTCTTACCTGCTCGTTGGACATCTGCATGTCTTCTTTTCATTTCTCTTGAACTCAATTCAAAGCAAAGGCTGCTTAGACGTGTGTCTCCAAGGGCCTAGCCAGGCCGTGCCCCCCAAGGGTGCTGTGCTTCCCATTCTCTGGCGTCCCAGGGGGGATCAGGTCATCATGTCCGCTGGTTCTGAGTCTCCTCTGGAGGGAGCCTGGCCCCTGTCTCAGCAGCCCCGTGGCCTCTGCCTGCGGGGGCTGGTTGCCAGTCCTGGAGCTGGGCAAGGGGCCGGAGGGTGTCCCTTTCTGCCTGCCTGGCAGTGTGAGGGGTGTGTTTGCAAGTGTGGGGTGGTTTCTGGAGGGTCTGATCCCATGGGGGTAAGTGCCGGGACATAAAGGGACCCATCTGCTCTGCTCCAAATGGCAGGGTCCTTCAAGATTTTTGGCAAGACGGGGCTCCTGGGTGTACATGTGCGGTCTGCATGGTCCAAGTTGGCTGAGCTGTGCCACCCTCACACCCAGACTCATGGACGCTGAGAGGCTGAGCACCTCTCGAGGTCCTGCCTGCACCTTGGTTGCTTCTCCCCACGAGTGTGGAGCCACTCCACTACTCGGAGCTACTCCACCTCTCCATGCCTAATATTCTGGGGGGGGGGGAGCTGACAGGAAGCCACTCAGGGAGGGTTTTGGGGGAGGGTCGGTGGGGGAGTCTCCCTCATTCTAGGTGGGGCTGGGAGGTCTGAGTGGTAGATTCAGTGATGGACATGGGGAGAGTCCAGTTCCCAGCTACCATGCAGGGGGCCTGGGGTGGGGGCGGTGGGGGGGCAAGCTGGCACAGGGGTGGGTTTGGGCCCTGTGGGTTTGGGGCCTGGAGGAGGGAGTCATGGTGACAATTCAGGACCTCACTGTGGGCAGTGTCTGCTACACAGAAGGTGGGCCCAAGGTAGGTGAGAAGGCGAGGTACAGCCCTCCATCTGGATTCACGTTCTTTCTAAAATTCCACCAGAAGGCTGGTCTCTGAGTAGCTCAAGCTTAAAGTATTTATTGTGAGTTTTTTACTATATATATTTTTTATGACATTTGGGAATTCTACCACCCCAAGTGCAGTGACAAACTGCTCTGAAGCTGTGACATCAGAGCTGGGTAGGCATTGGGCTCCATCCTGCCAGCGATTGGGGGCCAGAGTTATCTCCTCAGCCTGCGTCCTGGCCGGTGGCGCTCATCCACCGATTTCCATTCAGAAGGGGTATCTGTGAGGCTAGCCAGCCAGGGCTGACGCTGGCTTTGAGGGGATGGGGAAGGGCTGCCCCCTGCCGGTGTCTCTGCTCCTGCCGTGCTTGTGCTCTCAGCCCCAGCCCCCATGCCACTTAGGGAGCTCCTGCTGATCCTTCAAAACCGTGCTCTGGTGACCTTTCCTGTAGTTTTCCAATGTTTGTGTTTCCGCTCACCTTTCCTGAATGCACGGTCCTTTCCCCTCTCCTTCGATACCTGGAAACAAGTCTCCGGATTTCCTTATAGCTTTACTGACATTTTCCTGTTCTTCTTTTTTGTAGGATTCTGTTTCACTGAGACCATCAATTCGATTTCAAGGAAGCCAAGGGGTGAGTCATATTTGTGTCACTCATCCTTAGAATTGTGGGATTGGGGTAATCGGGGGCCTGCTATGGCTCACCGGGCAGCAGTAGGGCACAGTGTTTGGCCCCATCCACTTCCCCGCCAGGCCAGTGCCCCTGTCAGGCCAAGCTCTGCCTCTGGATGCGCCCAGGGTCCCTCCCTTCCTTCCTGTAGCCGCTTCATACCTGGTTTTGAGGCCCCCAACTCCTGTTCTGACCCCGATCTCTGAGCTGATTCAACGCCGTGGCCCCAGAGTCCAAGCTCTGTCCTCCCTGGGGAGGGACAGTCAGTGTCTCCCTTTGTGGACCCAGGACCGTGAGTGTTTGTCTGGTTTTTGGTAGTAGGTTGGGGCGGTGGGGTGAGGGGTTATAGAAACTCAACGTCCCCTTTTTCCCTGAAATGTATTTCATTTTAAATGACCACGTTATAGAAAAATCGGGGAACGGAAGAAAGGGCAAGTTGTTCACAATCCTTGCCCTCCTTTCTTAGCACCTCCCCTGTATCCACCAACCACCAACACCCCTTGGAACACTTTAGTTTTTCTTTTAGTCTTTATTGCAAGTCTGATGTTTTTATCTGAACTCACCACGTGTCTTAAGTCAGCTTCCACCTGCCAGCCGGCTGGCTCCTTGTAGAACCCGGGAGATCTGCGGCTTTCCCCCGGCCGGAAAGCTCCAGAGACGGAGCCTCTGGGAGATGCGCGTGTCTGCATGTGCTGTGCGTGTCTGTACAGATACAAGGATTCCAGCATGCGCTTGTGGGGCAGCCCGGGGCTGACACCACAGTCGCAGTGTCTCCTCAGGGAGACTCAGTTTCCCTCTTAAGGCCTTCAGCTGATTGGAGGCTGCCCACCCAGACCATGGAGAGTCTTCTCCTTTACTTAAAGTCAGCTAGTTTAGGATGTCGTGTGTTTACACAACACCTCCTCAGACACCCAGAGTGGTGCTCATGGTGTAACTGGACCTGCAGCCTGCTCAGGGGACACATACTGACCATCGCACCAGCACCAGTCAAGGTTGGCAAGATGCCGCAGAAGGCCCAGAGCCCGGCCCCCGGGCCTCCATGTGCTCCATCGGAGTCTAGTGCTCACCCTTTTGCCGCCTCCCCTTTATCTTCCCTGGGACATTTCCCCAGGGGTTGGAGGTCCATCTTGGGGGCAGGCTGGCCTGGGCTTGCTGGCCGACTGGTCCCATGACGCCCTCTGGTGGCCATGGTCACCCAGTGCCCTCAGCAGCTGTGGGAAGATGAGGCGATGCAGGGAAAGGGCCGCCGTGGTCAGTGCTCCCCTCTCAGCAAGACCCACACTACCACTCATAGATGTGCTGTGAGCTTTCCCTGGGCCGTGCCCCGTGTCCCCTGAATTCCTGTGGAAAGCCTTGGAGCCCCATCCATTCCAGGTGGGGGATCCTACCACCTTTGTTTTAGAATCATGCATTGCCTGCTTTTCCTTCCTCCTCGGGTTTCTTAGGCATCATGGAGTTTCTAGAAGGCTCTGGCCTGGAGGCACCGTGCTACAGCGCCAGGCAGGCCAGCCCGTAATTCTTCCCCAGGAGGCTTTTCCCTGTGTGAGCCCGTATGAGGGCTAGAGGGGCTGTTTGGCCAGCGGGGCAGGGTCTTCCCTGACTTGTTATGTAGGGTCAGGCTCTGGGTCTGCCCCTGTGACGCCTAGACCTCCTCCTCCTCTTCCTGGGCATTGATGGGACGTTCCCCCTCCCCCCTGCCAGGTCTGCAGGGCCTGGTCACACAGACTGACGGAGAGGAGACGTAGCACCTTAGCGCTCCCCTCGCTCTTCTCCTGGTCTCGCCACTGCATGCACACGGCTGGGCCTGAGTGTTTCTGAGGAGAAGCGTTGCTCTGGGCACTGTGCCTGCAGGGTTAGACATGGTGGAGGCGGTGGGTACAGGTGGAGGAACAGGAGGCCAGCAGGGCCGGACAGAACAGGCGCAGGCGGGGGTGACAGGGACCCACTCCCCAGAGGCCCCTGAAGCTGACAGACTGAAGATTGAGACCGCATCCGTAGTCTTAGCTGGGGGACCAATTCTCCCTCGGCCCTTTAGTATTCTTGCCTACCACCAGACGGGGACCGTGTCCACGTAGGGACTTGTGTGCAAATGAGCGAAGCCTTAGGAGAACCCCGTGTAGCCTGCAGTCCAGAACGAGCTCACTCGGCTCTTGCTGCATGTCCCCCTCAGACGTGAATGCAGTGCAGCTGGCATGAGGTCCCGGCGTCATGCCCTTCCTGGGTGGCTGTGGGATCCATCCCGGCCACCTCCCAGCCGGGCCGTGAAGGTGTGCAACTGGTCCCGGTGTTGGTTGGTTTCGTGAGCCCCTCTATGGCATTCGCCACATTCCCTGGAGAGCCTGGCCATGCCTGAGTGTATCTGGCCTCCAGGACGGCATCTGCCAGAGCAAAACGCTCACCTGTCCATTTGCCAGGTACCCACTTGCGTCTGTGTTGTCTGTGCTCTCAGGGGCACTGAGCTGGCTGACTGGCCCCTCTGCTGTCAGGGGGTGACTTCTGAGATGTTAATTCCTGACAGCTGGTGAGGCACCCCCTTCTGGCTAGCCCTACCCCAAAACTCTTCAGCTGATGAAAAAGGAGAGGTAGGATTTTGTCCAGAGTACTCGGCATTTCCCTAGGATGTGAGGGGAGCCCAGACTACAGTTTCTAGAACGAGGTCTGGCAGGACAGGTCACAGGCCTTTGGCCATGACTGGGAACCAAGTCTTCAGGAGCACTTAGGATGTGCTCAGGATTGAACCACAGGGTGCTTGTTGCTGTGTTGTTGGTTACAGGGACAATTTGGAACCATCTTTAAAAATCTTGGGACAGCCGGTTAGCTCAGTTGGTTAGAGCGTGGTGCTCTTAACAGCGAGGTTGCTGGTTTGATCCCCACATGGGCCAGAGTGAGCTGCGTCCTGGAGCTGATGGGTCCTAGAAAAACACACTTAAAATAAATGTTAAAAAAAAAAAATCTCTCATGGGGGTTCCTGAGTCAAGAGCCATCATGCCCCACGTTGGAGCAGCTAAGACCCCTGGAGCAGCGTGGTGGGGGTGGGGGTGTGGGGTGCTGAGCGTTGCTCTTTTGAGCCCATGGAGAGTGAAGAGAAGAAGAGGGTGCCCTGGGTGTGGGGTTAGGGAATGAGGCCTCCTGCCAGGCCTCACTGGAGAGGCTACCTCACTAGAGGTAGAGAGGCTGCTGTGCTCCTGGAAGGTGCCTTCAGCAGCAGCAGTACCTCTCTCCCCAGAAAGGTTCCCTAGGAATTGCAAATGATGAGGAACACTGACGATCCCTGAAAACCCCTGTGGCTAGAGAAGACCTGGTTAGTGGTGTTTGGGTCCCATGTGCACCTGTTTCCTCCTTTTCCCTGAAAGCGACATCCGCAGTGTCGTCCCCACTCCCAACAGGGTTGCCCCTACCCCTACCTGGAACTCGATTTATCTCCAGAGCCCCCACCTTCACTGCCTGCGTGGCCCTGCATACCTGGAGGAAGGCAGTGGCCAACTTGGGATGGATTTCAAAGGGAGGCCGCGTGGAAGTCCTCTGGCTGGGACCCGATCGAAACACCAAGAAGCCAGCGCTCACTGCAGGCTTCAGGCCTCGGAGGCACTCAGGCCTTCTGGAAGGGACTAGCTGAGCATGTTTATGGCTCTGGTCCGTCTGTCACACAGATATGTGGTCCCGTCCCCCGTAACCTGGGGTCAGGTCTGCCATCAGACGCACCCAGACCTGGTGCATTCGAGCCAGCTGAGTGCCAGATGGTGGCCCCAGATGTGGGGGCAGCCGAGACTTGGTCCAGAGGGCACGTGCCTGGTCACTGCATTTCAGGCCACATCCTGGAACACGTGCCACGCTCTCCTCTGGTACAGAGACAGCTGTGCATTCCTGGGCCATTCCTGCCGAGCTGGCTGGTTTCCCTGGTGGTTCTCAGAGACCGGTAACCATTAACCAGCAGTAAACAGCCCACTAACCAGAGGATTCCACAACAGGAGTGCTACCAAGTCATAGGGGGCGGGGCTTTAAGAACTGCCCATGCTGGGCTCCCAGCAAACCTCTTCGCCACCCCCAGCTGTCCTGAGGACACCGACCACAAGTGTCACCTGTGTGTGTCTACCCAGCACTAGCAGCAGCAGGCTCTCCTGAGCATTGGTTTCAAGGCCTGTCACCCACTGTCCTGCACCGACCAGCCTCTGGGCTCTGTGCTGGGCTCTCCCCACCCTCGGGATGAATTTTGAAAGTGGACATATATGCCTAGGTGGAAAATGTCCACACAGGGTGAAAGGGTCACAGTGAAGAGTCCCCCACCCTGTCCATGGGGAAGCACGATACCTGCTCCCTGTAGGCTCAGGTAGGGTGTCCGCAGCGTGGTGGATGGGCCTCTGTGCACATGGCCTGGTTCCACCATCAGCTCTCTGCCGGCTACAGGGGCTTCCTGGAGCTGTCACGGGTCGGCTTCCCGCACCCCCATGCCCTCTGGCAGGCACCCCGGCGTCTTGATCAGACCAGTAATGGCTCTGAGTGCACCGCTCAGGAGTTCTGTTCTGCAGCTGGAGCCGGGGTGCATGCTCCCCACCTGCCTTCTCGGTCTGCCTCGTGGCTGCACAGACTGGTGGCAGTGGGGGGCGCCCAGGGCTGTGAGCACCTTGGGACTCAGGCAAGATCCGCCCCTTCCTCTTAGGGTTGACAGCCTAATGGGGACCGGTGCCCTCGGCAGATGGAAAGATCCTGTTTGGGGAGGCCAGGTCCTTGCCAGGCCAGGCCAGGGTGAGGGAGAGGACAGGGGGGGTGAGGAGGAGCCACCATATCAGGGCCAGGTTCCCCAGAGGCTCCTTTTCATTTTGCGGACTGGGGCCTGGGCTTCCTGCCATATTCTGGGCAGCTGCTCGTGTGCACCCAGCTTTGGGCGTGTCTCGCCGTGGCCCTCGGAAGCCTTGTTCATGGCCCCAGGGCAGTGAATGGATGGACTCTCAGGTGGAGTCTGTCCGCATGGCGGAGGTAGAGTGGGGCAGTCGCTTAGCGGGCGCAAGGTCGGAGCCTGTCGGCTGCCCAGCGTGCCCTGATGGCTGCTGTTGCCTGTCTGGTGTCATTTCATCTTTGAGGGTGTTTCAGTCCAGATCTTCCATGTATGGTGGGCGCAGAGACTGAGTCACAGCCCGGATTCGGATGGGGTCCCCGCCTCCGAGCGCTCTGCTCCTTGGACTGCAGGGCCGCTGCCCTCCCCCTACCGTGGGAAGCGAGGACCCAGAGCATTGCTGGGGGCAGGTGACCGGCCACAGGTCCTGTCACTGCCCGCAAAGCAGAGGTGTGTTTTGAAGGAAAGCGCTAGCATGTGCTTGCTGCCCAGGCCTGGCGGCATGGACAGGCGGGGTCCAGCAGCTGCCCCGCCCTGGGGTCCCCTCCACGCTGCAGACCCTGGTGACACCCCCTCTCCACGCAGCGCATCTCCATCCCCCAGCCCGACTTCCCCTCAGAGGCGCGGACCTTCTCCTTCTACCTCTCCAACATCGGCCGCGACAGCCCCCAGGGCAGTTTCGACTGCATCCAGCAGTACGTCTCCAGGTGAGGCCCAAGGAACAGCCCCACGTCTCCACCCTGCACCCTGGGCCCCACCCGCAGCCTGGCACGCTGTGCAGATGTTTGTCCACCACCTCTGGCCCCGTTCCGCCTTCTCTCAGAGGAGCCCCTCTGGCTCCTTTCAGTGGGTCCAGGAGACGGGTGCAGGTCCTGGTGTGTCGCCTCGGGACCTGGGGCCTGGGTCCCCTTGTGTCTTCTGGGTCAAGATGGCTCCAGTCAGTGCGGACCCCTGTTTGCCAGCAGGGGTAGGGGGCGCGGGCCCCAAGACCATGTCTCCCGTCTCCCAGGTGTTCATCTTGGCTCCTGGCGCCTTGTCTTACAGCCATGGGGACATCCACCTGGACTGCCTGGGCAGCATCCAGGACAAAATCACAGTGTGTGCCACGGATGACTCCTACCAGAAGGCGCGGCAGAGCATGGCGCAGGCTGAGGAGGAGACTCGGAGCCGCGGGGCCATCGTCATCAAGGCTGGAGGCCGCTACCTGGGTGAGGATGGGGGCCTAGGGCTCCACCTGCAGGGGATTCCACCTGTGCAGGTAGTGTGCCTGCTAGGCAACTAGTGGGGCAGCAGGAGGCATTCGGGGCCCATCCAGCAGGGAACCGGAGTGATGTGTGACAGGTGTGGTCCCTCACGTAGGACCAGCCGGGACCATGTCGGGTCAGGAAGACGGTTCTGCCCTGGCAGTTAGGGGCTCTTCCATCTGCTGCCTCTGGACCCCCAAGTGGACTCGGCCTGAGAACTGGAGGCAATTGAATGTGTAACCCCTCTCTCAGGCCACATCCTCAGGGACCCCTGCCCATCAGGAACACAAACATGCTCCAGGAGTGCAGGGTTGCTGTGTGTCCTCTGGCCACCACCCCTTGCCCTCACCTGCCTCGCTGAGTCCTCGTCAAGGCCAGTGTGGCTGGGATGGTGCAGACTAGCAGCTGCCCCCCACGATGCCTGGCGAGGGACCGCCAGGTGGAGATCTGAAAGGAAACACATTGATCCCTGCTTGCTCAGAAGGCTCCAGCAGCTCAGCATCTAGGCAGAAATAATTTTGGTGAAATTGAGACACGAACATTGTTACCAATGGGGAGAAACGTGCAGTTTATTCAGAAAGCTCCATCATCCAGCTGCAGCCTTCCCACCTCCTGGACCCAGAGAGAATTGAAGAGTCATCAGAATTCATCGCCAGGGAAAGAGGGGCATTAGGCCAGAGAGGCGTGAACCCGCTTAGTGCAAATGAGCGCCTCGATGGCTTTGTGGGGTTTTTCTTTTTTAAGAGGAGGGAGGAAGATTTCAAATACCCCCAGAGAAAGCCTGTGGTTTCCCATGCTTAGCAGTGGGGTTGGCCCTGAATGAAGGCCCAGATGTTGGGCCCTGGGCCGTGAGCCCCCTGCCCCTGGGGCCAGAATCCAAAAATGTTTCACCCACTTGCTCTCGCCTTAAGGATGCAAACGTGAACATACCTACACATCTTAATAAATTTCTGGGTTCTTTGGCCAAAAACTTAGTCAAAATTTGTCGTATGGGACCGCTTTGGGTACAGTGGTGGTTTTTGCAGTGGTTTACGTTCTGCTGGAAACACTCATCTCCTGGCCTCTTAAAACTCCCCTGAGCACGGCTCACTGCGTCAGGCCTCTCCCCACCGGTGTCTGTCCGTCAGCAGGGTCCTCTCGGGACCAAGTCAGGCTCTAAGGATTTGAAAAGCACTCCCTCCTTTGTTAATCTGACAACTCAGATTTGGTTGGGATAAGAGCAAAAAGAAGTCATTGTGGAGAGTTGTTGGCCCAAAGATTTGAGGCGTGTGCTGATCTCATTCAACCATCTTCCACATTCCCTCGGTGGCATGTGCGCCATCCGGGCATTGCTGAGCTGACCCCCTAGTCTGTACAGGGAGGGTGGGGAGCTGCCCGCTGCTCCCAGGGCTTCAGACAACATGCCACCACATCTGCCTGAGGAGCGAGCCCTTTGGGGCTTAAGCTGGAGAGCTGCTAGCACCCCGGGGTCTCCAGAGCAACTACTCAAGCAGCCCTGACACCTTTATTCCCTCCTGTTTCATAAAAGAGAACAACAGATCCCTTGGGGCCAGCGTAGGGCTGTGAAGTGCTGGCTCTTGGGGCATCTTCCCCTGGTGGTTCAGGGGCTGCCCCCACTTTTAACATCAAATGGGTTTATAGACCACCCCCTTCTCCCTGTGGTGGTCCACATTTTTGGTCCCCAGGATTTAGGTTGCCCCAGATGAAGTCAGTTGATGGCCCCAAACATGCTTCTACTTCCAGAGGCTACCACTTCTGAGCCTGCAGGTGCGCAGTGAGCGGTGTGTGGTCAGCAGGTGGCGCTCTCGGCCACCCAGGGTCCCCACCCAGCAGGCCCGGTGGACATGCTGACTTGTCAGGGTGTGATGCTGACCATTGCCTTCCACGCTCGGGACCTTGATGTTGGCCCCAGGTGATGGGGCACCACGGCCTCCCCCTCCAATCCTTAATACTCTGGTTCCGGTTGCAGGCAAGAAGGTTCAGTTTCGGAAACCAGCGCCAGGGGCGATGGAGGCTGTGCCCTCCCGGAAGCGCGCGACCCCCATCAACCCGGCAAGTGCCATCAAGAAGAGTGGTGTTAGCGGGGGTGGCGGGGTGTCTCAGAGGCCCTTCCGTGACCGGGTGCTGCACCTTCTGGCGCTGAGGCCCTACCGGAAGGCCGAGCTGCTGCTGCGGCTACAGAAGGATGGCCTGACGCAGGCGGACAAGGACACGCTGGACAGCCTCCTCCAGCAGGTGTGTGCTGCCTGCGGGAGCTGGGGTGGGAGGCGGAGGGGCCGGCCAGCTTGTGACAAGCCTTGCAGACGGTCAGTACCCAGTGGGCTGTACCTGTCTGCGGGCCTGGGGGTCAGCTCAGGACGAGGCCCGTGTCACACTCCTTGCCACCTGCTAATGCGTAGGCAGTGTGCACTGCACGGGGGATCCAGGATTTCGGTTGCACGAGGGTTTTAGAATTGAGTGAAACCTGGCGTGAGTGAAACGCACATGCGTGCGTTAGCGAGAGCTCAGGCTTGGCAGTGAGGAGAACCTCCCTCCCTGCCTTCACCAGCTCCAGCTCCAGGCAGGGGCCTTCCCTTCTGGAGCCTCCCACTTCCATCTGTGACTGGGGAGTGACTGCAGCACCTTTTGTGGGGCCGAGCGCGTAGCCGGCAGGAATGAGGTGCCGGCAGGTAGAGTCTGCTGTTAAGAAACAGCCGGGGCTTTGGAGCAAGAGTGGTGAGCCTAGAGCCACCTTCCTGAGGCGCTGCCCTGGCTCCCAGGGCTCCAGGAGGCAGCAGGAAGTGAGCGGCTGGGGAAGTGAGAACCCTTGGGAAGTGAGTGGCTTGCTCTGGCTTCACATCAGCCAGGCTATGCGGCTGCTGCTTTGCTGTGCTGCTCTGAGGACAGACCGGCCAGCACCCTCAGGAGGAGGTGTTTCTGACCCTCTTCTCATTGCCCTCTGGTGGCTCACTTGCCCTTCCTGCTTCCTTCCTGTCTCCAACACTCCTGGCACTGGGCCAGCACCTCCTGTGGCAGAAGGCCCACACCAAGATAGTAGCTGTACCTGAGGATGCATTTCTGTATCTGCCGGGTTCTTCAGCAGCCCTCTTGGTGTTCGTCTTCCCTGTCCTCGGTGCAGCTTGAGGCGTGTGAACCACGTAGCACGTTTGCTCGGAGGATGTCAGCACCTCTTCTCCGGCGGGGGTCCCTCATTGCCCTTATCCCACAGAGAGTTCGTGGTGAAGGGCAGGGCTGGGGAGAAGAGGCCTCTGTGACCTTCCCCTGCGGAAAAGGTGGAGCTGCATTCCTTGCACGGTTGTACATCTGGGCTGGGGCTCAGGCCCACTCATAGGCGCTGGGGGCCTGTGGGCAGGTGCCTCCCCACCCCTCCTGTGTCCTGGGGGCCTCGGTGCTAGCTGACACCTCACATCTCTAGGACTTTGAGGGCTCCGTGTCTACTCGCTAGGCACCTCTGTGCAGATGTGGCCTCCTGGACCACTGTCCCCAGTTTATAGGTAGTGCTGGCAAGGACCAAGAAGCAGCGTTTCTCCCTGAGAGTTTAGGAGTTGGCTAGGAGCCTACTGAAAGGTAGCCTTGTGGCCCAGAAGTTTTCTTTGCCAGAGGGGCTTGCCAACGCATCCAGAAAGCTCCAGAAGCAGGAACAATCTCCCCAGGGGGCTCGCTCATTTCCTTGGAAAGTCACATATGTCGGCGTTGTCCTTGAGACTTCAAGGGAAGCATGTGGAAGGCCCTTCCCCCTGGACTGGGCACCGCCAGAGTCTTTTTCTGTAGCATGGGACACTGAGGCAGGGCTGAGGGAAGCTTGATGGAGATGTCAGATATGAGTTGGGAATAAAGACACAGGTGAGACCCACACTCCCCTGGATGTGCCTGCCGCCCGCACTGCTGTGTGGCTGGGCCCTCAGCCTCTGGCGTGGCTTTCTTAGGACTGCCGTCGCTCCCGCCCTCCCCTCGTGCCCTGTTTGTGCCCAGAATGAAGAAGAAACACATAGACCCCTCCAACGCTGAATATGCTGACCGAGCACACAGTTACACCCAAGGTTTACCCTCAGAGCACCTTCAGACAGCAGAACGCCAGGCTCCATTTTCTGGAGAGACGGGTCTGGGGGTGCTGATGTGGACCTGCCTGGAGTACCTGCTCTGTTTCTAGCCCCCAAAATGCTCTCGTTGCTCCAGGCCTTTCTAGGACCAGAGAAGCACCATACTGGGCTTTGGCTTCTCTCTTCAGCTCTGGCAGCCTTCTGGGCATGGCCCAGCCGGCATCTGTGGCCACAGAGCGGCCTCCCTGTGCCACTCTGATTTCTCCTAAATGGCCCCATCTGCCTTGTGCATCTGTGTTCACTACCCAGCTAGTTCTCTCCAGTGATTGTGAGGGGAAGCAGGGCCCTGTCAGCTTGGGGAAGGGGAAGGTCTGAGGGAATCCCTTGGGCTGCACCTCACCCAGGCTGGTCATGTCCAGCCTCTCCATGTAACCAGGGCCTCAGAGAAAACCACAGGCCTGTCCTCATGGGTGGGAGTGTCAATGAGTGGGTGGCAGGTCTGGAGAGCATTTGAACAAAACAGATCAAAAGCCATAAAAATGTTCAGAGCCTTTGACCCACTGATCCCCCTTCTGGGAAGCTGGCTGAAGGAAACCATTGCCAGTGTGGAAAAGCCTGCATACAGTGACATCTGTTTATGCTACAGAGAAACTGGAAATGCATCAGCATTCAACAAAGGAGAAATATTTGAGTAAATCACAGTGTGGCCACTTGAAATATTAGTCAACCCTTAAAAATGCTCACTGTGGAAAATTGTGATGTGGAGTCCTCTTAGAACCCAGCAATAGGGAAAAACCGACATACAACTGCACGTGCATGTGCGGAAGACCAGGGTACTCTGCAAGACAGTCGCAGAAGTGCCGCTTCTGGGCACCCTTAAGGTGACGTATTCATTCCATCTTTGCAAACATTCGGAGACCAGCTCAACCTCCACTCAGCAGAGACCAGCTCAACCTCCCTTAACCAATGGGAACAGAGCTGGCTGGTGCAGGGGGCACCGTCTGGCCTCTGGAGGTGCCCCCACCCTCGACCTACTCTGCTCCAGGAGCTGCAAATCCAAGAGGGGGTATCCTTCGGGCTGCTGTAACAGAATCCAGTGGGTCTGGGCAGGTCAAACAACACATTCTCACAGTTCTGGAGTCTGAAAGTCCAAGATCAAGGTGTCAGCAGATTGGGTGGCTGATGAGGAGGGCGGGGCAAAGGCACCGTCGTCTCACCGTGTTCTCAGGTGGTAAAAGCGGCGAGGGAGCCCTCTGGAGCCTCTTTTCTAAGGAGACTAATGCCATTCATGAGGGCTCCACTCCCATGACCTAATCACCTCCCAAAGGCCTCCCCTCCAAATGTCATCACCTGGGGGGTTAAGATGGAGTTTGAATTTTGGGGGGACACACATTCAGTCTATAGCAAAGGAGGCTCATGATGGGTTCATAGATGGCAGTCCCCTTTGTTGGAGCCAGCCTGACTCCTAGCAGCTGGACCTGGACCTGGTGCAGGGGGGCTGGGAGTGGGGTACTGTCTGTCTGCCTCCACATCCCCTCTCCCTTGGGCTTCCCACAAGGTGACACTCGCTCTGTGTTGCAGGTGGCTAACGTGAATGCCAAGGACGGCACGTGCACGCTGAAGGACTGTGTGTACAAGGAAGTGCAGAAGGACTGGCCAGGCTACTCGGAGGGGGACCAGCAGCTGCTCAAGCGCATGCTCGTCCGGTAAGGCTGCCTCCCCCTGGGCCCGGGGCAGATCTCATCCCCGGGATGCTGGGTGGTCTTGCTTGGTCCCAAAGGCCTCAGGGCCGAGAGCAGGGTGGAAAGGGCCATGGGGACTCCCTGACCATCTTCCCCACTGCCCAGGTGGCCCACCTCGGCCTCCTACTTTTGGGAGATTTCTTTGGCTTCTCCCATCCCATGTTTTTTTTTGGCCATCATTTCTGGTTCCCAAGAGTCCTTTCTGTTGTATTTTTGTATCATGATGTTCTTATTCCATGGGAGTGCCAACATTTTAAATGTACTGTTTCTAAGGATACTTTTAAAAAGTACTAGCTTTATTGAAATACGATTTACTTAACACAAGTCACCCTTTGAAAGTGTACAATTCAGTTGGATTTAGTACACTCACAGTGTTATGCAACCATCCCCTCTATCTAATTCCAGAACATTTCCTTCACCCCAAAGGAGACCCCGTCCCCATTAGCAGTCACTTCCCACTGCCCTCCCTCAGCCCCTGGCACCACTGCTCTGCTTTCAGTCTGGGTTTGCCCATCTGGACACTTCACATAAATGGGATCATACACCATGCTGGCTTCTTCGACTCGGTGTAACATGTTCCGGTTCATCCAGATTGTAGTGTGTGTCAGTGCTTCCTTCCCTTTTCTAGCCAATACTATTCTATTGCGTGGCTGGACCACGTTTTGTGTATTCAATGAACACTGGTGTTGTTTCTCCTTCTTGGAGATTGTGCCTGCTGCTGCTGGGAAAATTCGTGTCCAAAGACTTGTGTGGATGTGGATTTTTTCCGTTTTCTCAAGCACATACCGCGGAGTGGGATTGCCATGCCATATGGTAATTCTGTGTAACTTTGTAAAACCACCAAACTCTTCCTCAGTGACGGCACCATTTTCCATTCCCACCAGCAGTGCTCATAGGTTCCAATTTTTCCACATCCTCGCCAACACTTATTTTCCGATTTTTAGAGTGTAGCCGTCCTAGTGGGTATGAAGTAGTATCTCATTATAGTTTTGATTTGCGTTTCCCTGGTGGGTAACGGTGTGTAGCACCTTCTCATTTGCTTGTTGGCCATCTTTGTATCTTTGGAGAGGTGTCTATTCAAGTCCTTTGTCTTTTTGAAGGTATTAAAGCCGGCGTTTTTGTTGTTGCATTAAAGTTTTCATTCCCTTACAGTCTCTCTTTCCTTTCCAATGCACTTTTCTGTCTGTTTTGGAGCCTGACTTTTGTTGCCACCTTCCACCCTCCTCCGGACTTTCTTTTGTATGGCTCAGGCTCACTCTGGAGGGCCCCTCTGTTTCCTCTTCTCCCAAGACTACACGTCTGCCCCTCCTGTAGTCCAGGTGTGGCCCAAGCAGCCCCCCAGCACTGGAGAAGGCCTGGGCTCCTCTCCTGGGCGTGCTGTGGGTATGCAGCAGTCCACCCGGATCCAGAGCAAGGCTGCTTGGGGACAGCTTAGCGGGAGCCCCTCTTCTGAGGTGCCTGAGGCGCTGCCCCCTAAGCCATGGGGTTCTGAGGTTTCGGACTGGGTTTTCTTGGATCCTCTAGGAAAGTCACCACCTGTATTTCTGCTTTAGTGTTAAGTGTCTCTCTTGTTCGCTTTTCTCTTCATGCTATTTTAGTGGGGGCTTGAAAGAGAGTGAATGGAAATACCCATTCTTTGTTTTCCATCCTTAACTGGAACTCTGGAGGCTTCTGTGTGGCTGGACAGCACACCTGCCCCCCCTTGGCCATGCGGACCATGTTGTTCTAGAGAATGCCTGCATGTTTGGGGTACTTTTCCTTTGGCTTTCCTTGTGTTTTGGGCCATGTGCAGAGGACAGCAGCAGTGGTCCTAGTGTAGCCATTAGTGAGGGGGTCAGGCTTGCTTGTCGCTGGCTGGAGCGGCATAGTTGTGGCCCCTGAGCCCCTGGATCTCAGCCTCCCCGCAGGGCGTGGAGAGCTTTGTCTCCCCTCATCCCTGGCCGCACTGGTCTGCGTAGGTCCAGGTGGGCCAGTGGCTGCCCCTGGCGTCCACAGGAGGTGCTGTGGCCGGGGCTCCTGGGAAGGCGAGTGCTGAATCCAAGGCCTTCCTGTCATTGAGCAGCGCATCTCAGTTCCCTTCTAAATTCTCTCAAGTGTTTGCAGTGAGCGTCATTATTAGGATGAACAGTGGAGGGGCCAGTTCCCTAGTGTCCCCAGCTGCCAGTGGGACACAGTACAGACCTTGAATGTTTGGTCAATTTTATGTAGTTCCTTGGTCTCCATAGTAACAGGAGTCTAGATGAGTGAGTGGTCAACTGACCTTTCTCAGGGCACAGAACACTGAGTGGGGCAGTGCTTGGGGCAGTGAGGCCAAGGCCCGCAGGGCAGCTGTGAATGAACCTGAGTTGGGACGCGCCCCAGCCGCTCTACCTGCCAGGCCTTGATATACCCAACGTGCTCGCCCGCTCTGAATCACTGGGTGAGGGTGGGACTGTGATGTCAATGCAGAGACAGGTGGTCCTGGGTATGCCCTGAGGGGTGCTGCTGCGAGACACCCCTACCCTGCTTCTCCTCCACAGGAAGTTGTGCCAGCCTCAGAGCACAGGTGGCCTCCTTGGAGACCCTGCTGCAGCCAGCCCTCCAGGCGAGCATGGAAGTTCGTCCTTGCCCCCACAGGTAGGAGCAGTGGGTGGAGGTGCTAGAGGAGAAGGGGGCGGTCTCACCCTGAGCCAGTAAGCCTGATCAAACCTTAGCGCTCGGGGAAGTCTTTGGGGCCCTTGGCTCAGGGCTGGGATGTTTTCTTTAACTAGTGAGCAGCTGCCTGGCTTCCCCCAGGCTGGAGGCCTGAGCCCAGGGCCTGGGTGCACTTCCGTTGGACACCTGCAGTGGGTGTGGCCGAGGGAGGGCGGACTCTAGACTGCCCTGAACCTCATGCTTCATCTGTACCTGGCTCTACTGCCTCTCAGGACTACTGGTGAAGATTCTGGTAGATCCAGGGTGCTGGCTGCAGGACAGGGTGGTGATGAGAGGGCCCCCCTGAGCAGTGGCTGCTGCCATTTAGTCAGTCAGAAAGAGCCCTGGTGGTCGAGGGAGCTCCCCTGGCTCTAGCTAGGGTGGTCTTGGGCTGCACCCCACTCATCATTGCTTGAGCTTTTTGGTGAAAGCTACCCCCCGACCCACCTTCGTGCTGTGACTTGAGTTCCACAACTGGGCCCTCTCCTCTCTCTTCTTCCACCTCGTCTCCCTCCTTACCTTCCCCCTTCCACTTTCTCCCCCCTCCTTCTTCTGCCCTCTTCCTCCGCCTTCCCCCTCGCTCCTCACCTTCCCTCTCCCTGTCATCTCCCTGTCTTTCTCCACCCTGGAACCAGAAGCCTTCTTATGGAAAGGCTGAGTCCATACAGGTCCCGCTGCTACCCCCTGGTCCTGGGCCTGCTGTCCGCCACCTTTCTCTCTTTAGCCACTTCCCTGGGTCAGGACTACCTTATCCAGTGCTGGCTCCCCTCCTATGGTCTGAGCTTGCCTCACAAACCTCAGTCTAATCATCTGTGAAATGGGGATAAGATCTGGACCATGTCGCAGGGCTGCCATGAGATCCAAGTAGTCAGGGGTCTGGGGTGACGGGTCCCAGCTTGTGGAGCTTTCCAGTATTCCTCATACTTGGCTGTGTCACCATCCCCAGCATCTGGGGAAGATAATAAGCACAGCAACGTTTCAGACCAGTCCCCAGAGGTGGTTGAGCCTGTCTGCTGATGACCTGGCCACCCTTCCTTTTTCTGCAAATATCCTAGTGGGGTGGGTGCCCCCATGTAACCAGAGTGGGCCGTGCATGTGGGCGCTAGGTTTTTTCTGGGTTTGGGCTGCCTGCCTGCTCAGCTCACTTCAGCCTGTTGCTGCTGCGCCACTCCCCAGGGGATACCAGCGACTCCAGAAACAGGCTTCCCTCTAAAATAGTCTCCCTTCCTTCACAGAAACGGCCTCAGCCTCCTGATTTCATCGACCCCCTCGCCAACAAGAAACCCAGGATATCGCACTTCACGCAGAGAGCTCAGCCCCCCATCAATGGGAAGCTGAGTGTGCCTCACAGCCGCGAGGCCCTCCTACCCACCCCAGGCCCACTGGCTGGCACGGACACCCACCTGCCCCCACGGCTGGAGCCCCCGAGGGCGTACGACCCTCTGGCTGACGTCAGCAATGACCTGGGCCACAGTGGCCGGGACTGCGAGCATGGGGAAGGGGCCACCCCAGCCCCTGCTGCGCGTCTCAGCCTACCCCTGCTGACGGACTGTGCCCAGGCCGCCAGGCCCCATGGCACTTCATCTCGCAGCAAGTCCAAGAAGAAGTCCAAGAAGCACAAGGATAAGGAGAGGGCAGCTGGGGACAGACATCGGGTTGGGCCGCCGGAACTCATGCCTGGCACCCTTGGAGCCCCACCAGTGGCCCCGGGTAGGTGCTGAGAGGCACACCTGGGGCAGGCACTCGGCAGGACGGCCTCCTGGGAGCCTGAGCACCAACCAGCTCCACATCATGCCAAGGGACCACACTACCCCACAGGCCTCACATTTGGCATGCCCAGAAAAAACCTAGCACCCACATGCAAGGCCTACTCTGGCCACATGGGGGCGCCCACACACCAGAGGGGCCTTTCAGCCCCTCTGCACTCTGTGTTCTCATACCGGGCAGCAGTGAATGCCCCGGCAGTCTCAGACCTGGAGCCTCCTGCTGTCCTGCGTGAGCCAGGACAGCACCAGGGGCTAGAGACACAGGTCTCACTGAGCTGAGACTCACAGGAGGGGCAAAGCGTGCGGAGAGGCATGAGCTCCAGGCACCGACACGGAGGGGTGGGGGGGTGGGGCAGGACCAGCTGGGCTCCTGGAAGGCTATGGGGGTGGCCTGGAGGCAGAAGGGCAGCACCTGCACTGCCATGGGCCTTGTCTGGCTTCAGGAGCCTGTGGAGAAAGGGTTAGGAAGGCTATTTGGAGAACAGTGGGTGGTAAGAGCCAGAAGGAGGTCACACAGTGGGTTGGGGAACCAGAAGTCGAAAGACCTAGGGTCTCAGCATCAGGATGAAGGGTGTAAGGCCAGCCAGGGCCATGTATTGAGCAGGAGAATCTCTGTGTGGCCCGGGGGCCCTGAGGAGGCATGGGGACAGGCTGGGCTGGTGGTAGGGTAGGGGTCATCACCCCCAGAGCCTGGGCCACTCTGAGTTTACAGCCCCAGGCAGCTGAGCTGAGTGGGTGTGAACTTAACTTGATCAGCACTAGCAACAAGTCACAGCCCCGCCTACCAAGTGCAGACAGTCCCAGTCTTGTCCTGCTGCCACTCTGGAATCATTTCCCCAGGCAGAGTCCAGAACAGGGGTTTTTCCTGGGAGGACAGAACCATTGTCCCCTTAAGGCTTTGTTCAACTGCCCTGCAGAAAGGCTGCACCGGCTCCTCCCTTTGGCTGGAGGGCAAGTCCTGGCAGACACAGTTGGGTCAGTCCTCTGGGCTCCTTTCAGCCCTGCTGCACCACTGGGCATCCAGGCGTCTGGGTGGGCAGACTGGGAGAAGGTGGCCTGGTTCCCTGAGTGCCCCTCTGATACCGTCTTGCCTTGAGCAGCCTGGCTGGGCACCACGTTCTGTCCCAAATGGTAGAAGTGAAACCCTTGTGCCTCTTGCAGGGCCCTGGGAAGGAGTAACACTGGGGACAGGAAGACATAGCTCAGACTGAGCCCATGCATGCATGGGGCTCAAATCCTGCCCAGTGCGAGTCGGCCATTCAGCTTGTCCCCAGTCCCCAGGCCAAAGTGAGCAGGGGAGGTTTAGAATCAGGCAAACCAGGGAGTAGACTCCCCCTCCCACCCCAGGAAGAGGAAAAGGACAGCTGAGTCCCAGAAGCTGTGCCTGGCACCCGTGACCATCTTAACTTGTATCTCACACGTGGCTCAAGTGCTAACAATAACGGGTGGGTGTAAAGCCCTTCAGCGCCTACCCAGAGCCCTCCTCACCCTGTGCACTCTGTGGCTCCTTCTGGGGGGTGAGCTGTGCTCTGCTGTGCAGGCAAACAAGTGCAAGTGGGAACCACCCACCTCTCTTAACAATGGCATTGTTCTCTGGCACTAGGCTCCCAAACTTATTAGAGAGGGTTCCTCACCTGAGGAAGTTTTCTGCATCTATTTTTTTTTTTTAAAGATTTTATTGGGGAAGGGGAACAGGACTTTATTGGAGAACAGTGTACTTCCAGGACTTTTTTCCAAGTCAAGTTGTTGTCCTTTCAGTCTTAGTTGTGGCTCCAGGTCCAGTTGCCGTTGCTAGTTGCAGGGGGCACAGCCCACCATCCCTTGCGGGAGTCGAAACCGGCAACCTTGTAGTTGAGAGGACGTGCTCCAACAAACTGAGCCATCCGGGAGCTCAGCAGCAGCTCAGCTTAAGGTGCCATATTCAATCTTAGTTGAAGGGGGCGCTGCCCACCATCCCTTGCGTTACTCAAGGAATTGAACCGGCAGCCATTCTGACCCTGACAGGTGGCAGCAGCCTCCAGCTGTCAAGCAGGTGGTTCTGTTCAGCTAGCCCTAGGCCATGGCCCCAACTCGTGCCTCTGAAGGGCCCCCTTCTGGCCACCCTCATCACCCTGTGCTACAGGCTACTCTTAGGTCCTGTGTCCCTCCAATTCTTAGATCGTAGACCACTCCTGTGGCTTCAGGGTGCTTTCCTGGGCAGGCTGGCATGCTGGGTGGGAGACTTGGGCTCAGCTCAGGCCCACTGACTCCTGTGGGCAGGCTGGAAAGCCTGCATCGTGAGCTCCGAGATGCATCCCTTCACCCCCTGCCCCTGCAAGGCACAGGAGAAGCTAGTGAGCCTATGAAAGAGACAGACGGGGGTTGGGGAGAGGAGCACCTGGGGGGGATATTGCCTATAAGGCTGAGACCCCATAACAAGAACCACTTCAGGTGGTGCAGAGGAGGCCGAGAGGTGGCTGCGCATAAATAGTGCTCCAACAGGAGCTGCGGGCCTCAGGTTTGCCGCGGGCCAGACCCCAAAGCTGTCTGAGTGCTAGGTCCGCCTTGCACCAGGCATGCATCATGGGAGCACGGACTAAACCCTCACATACCCATCGTGCTTTGGCTAAGGGGGACCACAGCCTCATCAAAGGCGACACCCCCCAGGTGTGGGTTGGGGTGTGCTCCATCCCACTGGTGGGAACCCACAGCAGAGGGTAGCCTTGTGTCCTAAGTATGAAACCACAGAAGGGCATAGCAGACTGGTCATGGGCTGGAGGGCTGCTCATCTCTCACTGAGAAGAATGCTAGAAAGTGATAAAACCACTTCTATATTGGGAAAAGCCATCTGGAAGAAGCTGGTGGGGAGAGACAGATACACTAGATTGTAGTTTCAGTTGACTCCAGTCTGGGCAGGCTTTTGTCCCATGTCCTCGAGCCCCACCACAAGGACAGCTGGGTCGTGTCCCTTCGAGAGCCAGCCCAGCCGTGTTCTGGGGCTGTCCTGCAGGTTCTGAAGCCCCTCATCTGGTGGGAAGAGTGGGAGCACCCAGGGGAGCTCAGACCAACTCCATCAGCAGCGAGGTGTAGGTAGGTGTGAGATGTCCTTTGTCGTACAAGGCCAAAACCGAGCACTCCAGGGACTCGGGTGGCCATGGGTCACTTGTTTTCCGTGAGTGGCCTTTTACATGCAGTCAGCAGGGGCAACAAACCCTCTAGATGGGCCAAGCTCTGGTCGAGTTGCCCAGACTTTCTTTGACTCTGAGAAGGACCTGTCCTTTCAGTTGCCTGCTGCACACGTGTCTGCGGCACGATCAGGGCGCTTTGCACTTAAGGGGCTGTGGTTCAGACACAACACACCCGTCACAGAAAGGCCTCGGTTCCCATGTGCAGCGTGACGGTGCTTGGCTACCCCTCACAGCCCCTCTGCTGTCCCTCCACATCCTTCAGACAATGAAGCGGGATCCTTTTGCAGATCTCCTTTGTCCTTTGTAGGTTTAAACGGGACCTGCAGCAGCTCAAGTGTCCCCACATCAACCTCGGAGACGCCTGACTACCTGCTGTGAGTACTTCCCTGAGCCCCTTCCTCTCGCCGGGGGAAGGGGACCTTTCCCCCCAGCCGCCCCAGCCCGCACTGCTGCTCAGCAGCTCAGTACCAAGACCGAGTGTGTGTGCCAGTTCCAGCCACCCAGCCCGGCCTAGGCCAGGCTCCCGCTCAGGTCAGGCCCTCGCTGGGTGAGGCCGGCCACGCGGCCATAGGCACCCCAGCCTCTGCACAACAGCCCCTGAGCCCCATGGGTCTCTCTTTCATCTCCAGAAAATACGCCACCATCTCCTCCTCCGAACAGCGTCAGAGCTACAAGAACGACTTCAACGCCGAGTACAGTGAGTACCGTGACCTGCACGCCCGCATCGAGCAGATCACGCGGCGCTTCACGCAGCTGGACGCCCAGCTCCGGCAACTCTCCCAGGGCTCCGAGGAGTACGAGGTGGGGCCCCTTGCCTGCACCCCACCCTGGGGGAGACAGGCCTATTTCCCGCAGTCCCGCCAAGCCCGAGGCATCCAGACCTAGCCCCTGCCCTCCCTGGTGAGGAGCGACTGGCAACAGCATTTGGCACTCATGGCGTGGCAGGTGGCTGCTCCTTCCCCGTCCTCTACTACCCACGTCACAAGGGACACCTGAGCCCTTGGCCAAGAAGGGCAGAGCCAGGCCACACTGCACCCCCATGGCCTCTCGGCCCGTGTGTGCTATCAGAGCCGCAGTGGGAGGTGGGCGGGAAAGGAGGGGCCCTGTGGTACCTCCACCCATACC
The DNA here is from genome assembly GCF_964194185.1 of Rhinolophus hipposideros. Classification (NCBI taxonomy): domain Eukaryota; kingdom Metazoa; phylum Chordata; class Mammalia; order Chiroptera; family Rhinolophidae; genus Rhinolophus; species Rhinolophus hipposideros. Next base: position 50,187,414 of record NC_138062.1, on the reverse strand, counting down.
AGGAGTACCTCACTCTCTGGCCTAGGGCACGTCAGCTCCCTAAGCCCTTGTGTGGGAGCTCCCTGCAGGGGGAAGGCCTGGGTCACCAGCCCTGGACTCCCGCCTCCCTCTCATAGCCGTCTTTCTGAGCTGGTTATCTGGCTACAGGGCCAGCCCTAATTAGCTGGAGGGCAGGCTCTGTCTCCCCTGGCGCAGGCCACTTTGGTTTCCACGGGAGACAGGTCGCGATTGGAGGAGCAGTGGGGGTTCTGAGGATCTGGGACGGATGAGCCCCCAGGGCATCCCCAACTTCCCTCCTCTCTGCCCCATGTGGGTGCCCCAAGTGGTCAGGGGCCTCAGCACTTAGCCTTGAACAGCGGACAGGACAGGCCAGCTGACATGCGAGGGAAGGAGGCCATCTGCCTGCCCTTTGCTCCTTCCCACTGCACTGTCCTGTCCATGAGGCTGCACCCCTGCACCTCGCCCCCAGGTCCGGCTTCCTCCCCCTACCCCCGCCCCAGCCTGCTGCTCTTGCTCTGTACTTTGGTCAGCTCCCCGCAGGGCCTGGAGGCTATTGTCTCCAGGCCAGTGGTGATAGCAGGTTATGGGTTATCAGGGAGCTTCCTCCAGGTGAGGCCATTGTTCTTTTTTTTTTCCCTCCAGACTACTCGTGGGCAGATTTTGCAGGAATATCGCAAAATCAAAAAGGTGAGTCTCCCCCCAGCTGTGGGGGAAGTGGGGAACAGCCCCTCTCTGGGCACCGTAGTACCCTCCAGCTCTCCCACTGCATAGTGATGCATTCCCAGAAGTCAAGGAGAGGAGGTCACATTCCCAGCCTTAGCTGCTAGTCTAGCACAGACGCCAACCTCATGAGCTCTGGGCCCTCCCCTAGGGGACCTGAAGGTACCCTATGAGGTGGCTCCTGGCTGATGCCTGGTCACAGCAATGGCAGCTCTCATTCCTAAAGGCCACGAGCTGTGGATTCACCATGTGTGTGCCCTGTGTGCCAGGTGGTTCCCTGCCAGCCAGGCCCCAGCCCAGCCCGGAGGCTTCATGCCAATCTCACCTCTGACCCTCAACCTAGCCACAACCCTGTTATCCAGGGTTGGGGCTTGGGAGGGAAACCAGCCAGGGCTCTGGCTCAAGGTGGAGAAGGGGTCCCTGTCATTGCCCGATGGTCTCTGGCCTGCAAGCAGGGGCAGTGGAAGCCTGAGGCGGCCAGTAGGCTGGCGTCTCCACACAAGGCAGCACCCATTCCACCCACACGCCAGCATGCCCATGGCCATGGGATGTGGCTTACCCGCCGTTCTGTTGCAGACCAACACCAACTACAGCCAAGAGAAGCACCGCTGTGAGTATCTGCACAGCAAGCTGGCCCACATCAAGAAGCTCATCGCCGAGTATGACCAGCGGCAGCTGCAGGCTTGGCCCTAGCTTCAGGCCGAAGGACAGGAGGTCCCCCTCCCTGGACTGACCCTTCTGGCGGGGGAGCTGAGGGCGGGGGAGCTAAACATGGGGGAAAGATTTATTTAACAAAATAAACACAAGGAAGACACATTCATCTGAGCCAGCAACGCCGGCTTTCAGGGGAGCCCCTGCAGACCTGGTACCCATAGGTCACAGATCCAAGTGGGGTGTCCTACTCCCCAGCCCCTGTACCTCCTGAGAGGCCCCCCGCCCAGAACAGGCTCCCCAAGAAGCCCAACTCGCCGACCACAGCCCAAGGGGCTTGTTTCCTCTTGCCAGAAGACTTGGCCAGCCTGCCTTTTCTAGTTTTATACAAAGACAGCCACTTTTAGCTACTGCTCATGAGACTTGAGTCTATTTTTGTATGAAAGAGAAAGCATCTTTTTTCTAAACCTGTGCCTCCCCTCCTTGGACGCCCAGGGTCTAGACTCTGCCCTGTGTTCTTTCTGCAGTATTACAGAGGCCATCGGAAAGTTTGGGTGGGGGACCAGCCTTGGTCACGTCTCCCATGCTGGGCTCTGGCCACGCGCCCAGCCAGGCCCTCCAGGCCCAAGCAAGGGTGGGCTTTCTTCAAGGGGGTGTGCAGGGCGGCTGGACCTCCCAGGCCTATTTTGAGAACTCCAGCTGGCCCCTAGAACAGCTGCTGGAGCCCCCGGCCTGCCCACTATTTCAGGCTCTCAGCTGTTGGGGACACTGGGGTTCTCTGTGCTACAAGCTCACTCTGCAGCAACAGTGCTGAACTGGATTCCATGTTCTCCATGTCCCCTTTGCTGCTGCTTTTCATGTCATACTGTTGAGACCTCCCTTCGTCCCTCAGTCCCCTTGGGGGTCCTGGGGTCGTCTTAGCAGAGACACATCGGGGTTTGCACTCAGGGAGGGGTTGGGGTTTGGTGGGGGTCAGCCCCCCCACCCCGAGAGTGAGTTCAGAAAAGGCACCCGGTCCACCCACTCTGGTGGCATGGGCTGCATGGACACCCCAATTGCTGCTTAGTCGCTGTGCCTAGTATAGTGTACCCCAGAGCGTCAGGGAGCCGTGTGTGTGTGTGTGTGTGTGTGTGTGTGTGTGTGTGTGTGTGTCTCCCCCTCCCCTCACCAGGATGTGGTGGGGTCTGAGGTGGGTGCTCAGATTCAGGGCCACGTTTAGTGGGGGTGGGGTTGACTGCGACCCACAGTCTCACAGGGAGAGTGGCAATCTCACAGACACGTCTGTGGTCTCTGTGTCTACGTTGTAGGGAGTCTCCTGATGGCTTCCCAAAGAGTAAGCCCCTTGGGAACACCTGCGCTGTGCCCACCCCACAGTCTCTTCCACAGGCCGCTGGGTGCTCGAGCACCGAGGAGGCTCATCCTTCATGTTTCACTACCTGCTGTGTTTGTTTTGCATTTGGGACAGTGGGTGAAGAGCTGAGCAGACTCCAGGCCCGAGTTGTGCAGACAGCTGTGTACGTGGACAGACTGGTGACATGGAGTCATTTAAGGAGACCCCTGCTCTCTGCCCTGGGAACCATTTCAAGGGACTCTCAGTTGAATTCCTTTTTGTTGTTTTGTTTTTTGTTTCTTTTCCTCCTTTTAAGGAATTGTGAAGCTAAGAAGAGTTTTGTGCTTTGGGGGTTGATGGACAAAAGTTCTAGCTGATTAAATATGGTCTTAACTTATTGATACTGTTTTTTTTCCCTTTTAATATTGTACTGTGGAGAAAAACTATTTTGAGCCATGGAGTTGGTGTTTACAAGAACTTTTCACTTTTGCCAAAATGTTACAATTGAAAGGCAGCCGCGTCCTCAGTTTCCTAATATTTTCTTAAAAGATCTAGTGTCCTTTTTGTACACTAAACAGATGAATGCTGATTTTTTTCAACCTACAATAAATTTCACTGAATTGAATCTAGCGGCCCAGGCTGCGTGGGTGCGTGTGTGTCTGTCACAACCTGGGGGCCCTGGTCCCCCATGTGGGATGGGCCAAGGTCAGGCCATGGTGACGAGGCAGGGGCTGGGACCAGGCTGAAAAGGCAGCCTGGGCAGCCCGCCCCCGCCGCTGCCCAGGAGTGAGGCTGGCAGATGGCTGACCTGACTGAGGCGGTGGGCCCTGCAGGTGCCAGGGCAGGAGGCCAAGACGGCCGGGTCACAGGTAGGAAACTGCAGAGAGATCAGGATGGTGGGGGGCCCTTGGGAGCCCCAGTGGGTGTGTGAGCAGGGCAGTACCCCACCCCCCCACGCCCTCAGCACAGTATGGATGGGGTGGGCTGAGCCAAGCAGAGGTGTCCCTGGGCCTCCAGAAGTGCCACTTGGGGTGAGGGGAACACCCTTCTTTGGGGAAATGAGCTGTAACTGATGAAAACAGTGGTAACTATTGTTCCTTCCTCCTAGACCAGTATGCTGGGGCATTCCCTGTGCCCCCGATGGGGACAGGGACACTGAGGCCCACTGGAGCCCCACAGCCCCCGGATGCCAGCAGTGATGGCCATTCTTGTCCCTGGTTCCAGGTGAGGAGACAAAGGCAAAGGTCCTGGCCTCCAAGGACATGGTGGGGGTGGGCGTTTGTTTGGGGAGGGAAAAACAGTAAGACCAGGATTAACGGGTCAGAGGTCAGGGCTATGGGCTTCAGCCTCCCTGGCGGTCCTGAGTTCTGAGGCAGCCCAGGAATCCAAGGGGCGCGGGAGGTGAGATCACGTGGGTCTGACGGGGCCATGTACCCTACTCCCCGCTGGCCTGGCCACCAAGTTCTAATGGGATAACATGGCTGTCCCCACATCCCAGGGCCCAGGCTGACACGTGCCTTCTCCTGTCATGCCTCAGCCTCGCCTGCCCACCCACCTCCCCCCTCTGGCAGCCTTTCCCACAGCCCCCCATGCTGCTGGGCACCACCCTGGTCATCGCCCCGTAGTGCACAGCAGTTGCAGATGGTTCCCTGACCATCTTTCCTCAGCCCCGGGCATCCTGAGTCCAGCCCCCCAGGGGCCGAAAAAGACCTTCCCCCACCTTGAGACCTGCATTGTGGCCCAGGGGCTCAGGACTTGCCCCCCTCTCCTGCTACTTGCTGGATAACATCCTTGATTTTCCTCTGGCCAGTACCCAGATCCCACAGCCCTCCTGTGCACCGGGCTACCCCTGGGCCCTGGCACACAGCAGCCACCAGGACAGCCTCTGCTCTTGCCCTTGGGAGCCTTCTGTCTGGTGAGAACAGTGACCTGGTGGGGGTGATAGTCCTCAGTCACTCACCATGCACCCCCAGGCAGCCTTATGTCACCAATCAGCTGCTAACAATAGCCCCTCCGAGCTGCCCCAGCACAGACCCCCACGGACCTTCCTGGGCCCTCTGCCCTACCATCCTCCCACTAGCACCTCCTTCATGCTGCCCTGGGAATGCTGGGCTTCCCTGGGGCTGTATTTTAGGGCCTTTATCCCCTCTTTACACACATTCCCATGGTGTCACATGTGGCCTGGAGGTGCCAGCTCCCTCTACGACCCTCTGGTCATCTGACACCATTTGGACATCCAACAGTTCAATTCCCAGGGCTGGCATCACATCCCACAGGTTAAGCTGCTCAGTCCCACAAGACTGTCCCCCACTTCAGACCCCAGCCAAAGGTCCCAGCCACCCATACTTCTGAACACCTGGCTATAAATCGGGTTCTGATGACCCCCTCCTAGATTTGGTAATTTGCTAGAATGGCTCACGGTGCGCAGGAAAATACTTCAACAACTAAAGGAAGGAGATGCAGAGGGCAGGGTATGGGGACTGGCACAAGGCTTCTGTGCCCGCTTCAGGTGTGCCACCGTCGCAGCACCTCATGTGTTCACCCATTCCCCTGGTTTCGGGGTTTTTATGGAGATTCTATTCTGTGAGTATGATTGAGTAAATTACTGGCCACTGGTGATGAAATTCAATCTCTACCCAGGAACTCGGGGACAAAATCCAAATATTTATTAGACCATATTCCCTGTCCCCAGCCTGGAGGATCTACCCTGGTTCCTCACCCTGCCTCCCTTCCCTCCCCAACTGCCTTTTCAGCTGCTCCTGAATCCACTCCCTCAGATAAGAGATGTCTCCAGATCTCAAGACCCCTCCTAGAACCACCTCCTCTAGGCAGCCTGCCCTGGCCAGCCCTGCCTCTGAGTTCCTTTGACTGGGAGTGCCCCAGTCCACTGTCAACTCCCCCTTACACTGGGGTTCCTTGAGAGTGAAGACTTGCAGCCCCCATACTCCCTAGGCCAGGCCCTGACCATGCTTCCTGCGAATGTTCCCAACTATCCACCTTTTGGGCCTACTCCAATGGTGGAAAGTTTCCAGCCAGAGGAGGCCACTTGTTTTGGAAAGTTCCTGGGGGAGCCGCCCCCGCCCGCCCGCCGAGTTCCCACGCTCTCTTATCACTGGGTGCTAGCAGAGCTCAGTGCTGTGCAAGCCTAGCTCCTCCCCAGCTGGCTGCCTGGGCCTTGCCATCCCCTCCCCAAACATTCCCCCTCTCCCCATCTGGCCCCTCAAGCCCTCCTGCTACAGGTGGGGAAATCGTGAGGCCTCCCAGGACTCCCCCCATGTGAGCCCTGTCGAAGGGAGGTCGGCATGCCTAGTGGGTGCTACTGCTCCAGAAGTAGGAAGGAGAGGCAGCCTGGGCTGGAGGAGCATCGGGCTTTGGGGGTGCAAGTCCTATTTCAGTCCTCTGCTGCAGTTTCCCCTGTAGTATCGGCCCAGGGATACCCACCCTGCCTAGTTCCAGTTCTGCCGTGTCTGGGGCTTAGACACGGGGCGGAGGGGGGGTCATCCAGCAGAACTGGATGTGTGACCCTGTGCGTCTCCTAGGTGGTCATCAAGTACATGCCCTGTGTGGGCGACAGCAAGCGTGCGCTGGATGAGTACACGTCTGAGCTGATGCTGGGCGGTACCGACACCCTCACTTTCAGCCTTAATATCTTCTTTTGTGAAATGGGGATAAAAGGCCACGTGCGCTAACGGGCTGTGGTGCGAAATGAATCCACGCGCTCCCTGTTCGGGCAGGGGGTCTATGGCCCACGTGGATGCGGGGACTGGCACACGATAGCCTCGTGGACTTTGCGCTGTAGGGCCTCGAACCCGAGTCCAAGGCCGGCGCACCCCTCCCCCCCGGCGCCCCTCCCCCGGCGCGAGCAGAGTGAGGGGCGGAGCGAGGGCGGGGCTACGGCTCTTTTCTCTGGAGTTCGCGCGCCCGGAACGCTAGCAGTGCGCCTCTTCGAACCGACTCCGCGCCGGTGAGTAGTGAGGTCCCGGGCCGGGTACGAATCGGGGGTCGAAGTCGGCTCGGCTCGGCCCGGCGGGATCTCTTGTTCCCGCTGACCTCCTACCAATCCCACCTCCCCAGCTCGCCGTGATGGAGGCTGCAGCCGAGTTTGTGGTGGAGAGCCCAGACGTGGTCTATGGCCCTGAGGCCATCGAGGCGCAGTACGAGTACCGCACGACAAGCGTCAGCCGCGAGGACGGCGTCCTCAAGGTGGACAAGGGACTGGGGGCTGGGGGACCCAGGGAGCCGGGAGTGGGGTGGGACTGCCTAACGTCCGCGGTCCCGGACTCACTGGGCCGCCCGCCCCCAGGTGCACCCCATGTCCACGCGCTTCACCTTCCGGACCGCCCGTCAGGTGCCCCGGCTCGGGGTCATGCTCGTCGGCTGGGGAGGCAACAACGGCTCCACGCTCACTGCTGCCGTGCTAGCCAACCGGCTGCGCTTGTCCTGGCCCACGCGCACCGGTCGCAAGGTGTGGGGGTCGGGTGGGGCGCTGCGGGAGTTAGGGCTCCGCCAGAGGGTGAAGGAGGGGGCGGGGCCTGCAGAGAGGGGTTTCGACGGGGGCGGAGCCTAAGGTGTCCTCGAGCTCCGGGAAAGGACCTCCGGCGGGGAAGCGACTTGGGCCTCCTGACTTGGAACGTCGAGCTGAGGCCCCCAAAGTAGGGCAGGGCCCTCCCAGGCCACGCCCACCCTCAGCGTCACCCCGTCCCTTCCCCGACGCCCCCAGGAGGCCAACTACTACGGCTCGCTGACGCAGGCGGGCACCGTTAGCCTGGGCCTGGACGCCGCTGGCCAGGAGGTGTTCGTGCCCTTCCGCGCGCTACTGCCCATGGTGTCGCCCGACGACCTCGTGTTCGACGGTGGGCGGGGTCCTGGACCGGGAGTGGGGTGGGAGGCGGGGCCTGGAGGGGCCCCTCTGCCGGGCCGGGCCGAGCCTGACGGTCGCCCCCAGGCTGGGACATATCGTCGCTGAACTTGGCTGAGGCGATGCGGCGTGCGCAGGTGCTGGATTGGGGATTGCAGGAGCAGCTGTGGCCGCACATGGAGGCCCTGCGCCCGCGGCCCTCGGTCTACATCCCGGGGTTCATCGCAGCTAACCAGAGCACGCGCGCAGACAACCTCATCCCCGGCACACGCGCGCAGCAGGTGCAGCATGCCCCCACCCCATCCCTTATCCCCGAGCACTTGTTCCCACTGCCATTTGCTCCTACCTCCCTCCGCCACCTGTCTCCCTTTTGTCCCCATGCTCCCTTCCCATGGGTCCAGGTATCTCTTTGCTCTTGGGGAGCTGGGTGCACAGATCAGGGGGCCTGTACAACCTTCCCCCCCACCTCGCCTCCACTCCCCCAGCTGGAGCAGATCCGCAAGGACATCCGCGACTTCCGGTCCCGCGCGGGGTTGGACAAAGTCATCGTGCTGTGGACAGCGAACACAGAGCGCTTCTGCGAACTGGTCCCGGGCCTCAATGACACCGCTGAGAACCTGCTGCGTACCATCCAGGTGGGTGCGCGCCGGGGTTGAACAGTCAGGGGCAGCCTCGAAGGGCCCCCTCCACTGACTGTCCACCTGTGCCCGCAGCTGGGCCTGGAGGTATCGCCGTCCACACTCTTCGCAGTGGCCAGCATCTTGGAGGGCTGTGCCTTCCTCAATGGGTCCCCGCAGAACACTCTGGTGCCGGGTGCGCTCGAGCTCGCCTGGCAACGCCGCGTCTTTGTGGGCGGAGACGACTTCAAGTCAGGCCAGACCAAGGTCAAGTCGGTGCTGGTGGACTTCCTTATCGGCTCTGGCCTCAAGGTGCGTGGGCCTGGGGGCGGTGCGCAGCTCACGGCAGGGGGAGCGTTTGGACCCCGAGCTCCGGGCTCGTGCACTGCCAAGCCTGCAGTGTCCGCGGGGCCCCTTGTTCCCACAGACCATGTCCATCGTGAGCTACAACCACCTGGGCAACAACGACGGGCGGAACCTGTCCGCACCGCCGCAGTTCCGTTCCAAGGAGGTGTCCAAGAGCAGCGTGGTGGACGACATGGTGCAGAGCAACCCGGTGCTCTATGCACCGGGCGAGGAGCCCGACCACTGCGTGCGTGGGGCATAGGCACGTGGGGGGGGGGTGTCACCCAGCAGCGGGCAGACCCTGGTGACCCTGTGCCGTCTCCTAGGTGGTCATCAAGTACGTGCCGTATGTGGGCGACAGCAAGCGTGCGCTGGATGAGTACACGTCCGAGCTGATGCTGGGCGGTACCAACACGCTGGTGCTGCACAACACCTGCGAGGTGGGGGCTGTGTGGGGGCGGGAGTGGGCCCTGCCCCCCGCCATCCCTGCCTACCCCCTGACCGGTCCACCCCACAGGACTCGCTCCTGGCAGCACCCATCATGCTGGACCTGGCCATACTGACCGAGCTGTGCCAGCGTGTGAGCTTCTGCACCGACGCAGACCCGGAGCCACAGGGCTTCCACCCGGTGCTGTCGCTGCTTGGCTTCCTCTTCAAAGCGCCACTGGTGCCGCCGGGCAGCCCAGTGGTCAACGCCCTTTTCCGCCAGCGCAGCTGTATTGAGAACATCCTCAGGTGTGCCGGCATGGGGGTCCCCACCCTTGATCTTTTGCCCACTAGCTGGACTGCGCACAGGGCCTAGGTATTGCGGGCTGCAGGGGTGCTGGCTCGGGGTCTGGCCCTGCTGAGACCTGACCCATCCCCAGGGCCTGCATGGGGCTTCCGCCACAGAACCACATGCTTCTGGAGCACAAAATGGAGCGTCCCAGTCCCAAGCAAGTTGAACATGGGGTTGCTGCCTGCCTTGTGTCTCGCAAGAAAGAAGAAGCACCCACAGCCCCCAACGGCTGTACTGGTGACACCAACGGGCACTCGAAGGCTGAGGCATCCCTGATGTCCACCACCTGAGGCAGTGGCCATGCAGCTCCCCGCAACTCTTGCCCCCCATTATCCCTCAGAATCCACCCTTCCAGCCCCCTGCCCCCAAAGACAATAAAGCCATTGCCACTATCGGCCACACCTTTGGGTTCTTGGTACCTTCCACCTAACCCTAACCACCCCCCAACTTTTCACCTACTTATCCATCAAAACTGTTGCCTCAACCCTTAGGGACCTTCCAGAACTCCTAGGGCCTCTGCCTAAAAGGTGGGGCTGAGACCTTGGGGTGGAGGGTGTGGCTAGAAGCAAAGAAATCTGAGACCACATACCAAAAACAAAACAAATTACATTTATTGATGGGGTCCACCCCCTGCTGCCCAGGGGAAGAAAGGAAGTTCCCTCCCAGGAGTACCCCAGGACAAAATAGAAATGGGGGGGAGGGCCCGTACAAGAAAGAGCCTCTCTGAGGTCCTTGCATTTTTTATAAAATGAGAGTCTTTCGTGTGGGGCCTCCAAGCCTTGACCAGGAGTCCAGTTGCCCGAGGTGTGACCTCAGACCCTACCCCTGCAGACTACCCGAGCCCCTGGGCCTGGGCCTGGGCAGGGACTCAGCAGAGGCCAAGGCGGCAGTGGGCAAGGGGCTGCTGCCCCATCACACGCTCATGGTCATCCCGGGCGAGTACTGCGGAGAGACGGGGTGGCGCGCAGGGCGGGCTCAGCTCACGCCTAGACTGGGACCCGCCCCCCGGGGAGAAGGGACAGGGTGGGGCGGATGTGGGGAGGGGGGAAGGTGTTGAAGTTAGGGACGTGGGGCCGCCCTGGGGCGCGGGTCCCAGGGTGGGGGCGGGGTGGAGGCGGGGCGGTGAGACCAGGGTGGGGGGAGGGAGGGAAGGGGAAGGATGCCGCGGCCGCCCCCCCACCTGGCCCGCCGCGGTCACGGTCTTGCTCTGGCCCCCCGGCCGCCCCGCCGGGGCCTGCCCGCCAGGCCCCTCCGGCCCGACGCCGCCGCGGGGGGGGAGTCGACGCAGTCGCTTACGCTTTCGCTCGGGAACGGGTGCAGGAAGGTCCCGGCAGCCGCCATCTCGCCGTCGTCCCGCGGGGTGCCCGGGGCGGTACTCAAGCCGGCCACGGCGCCCGGGGAACTCTGGGGGCGGCCGGTGTCAGCACGCGACTCCCGCCTCACCCGCTGGCCAGGACCCCTACGCGGCCCGCCCCGAAACCCCACCCCGCCCGAGTGCGGCCCCTCACCTTCGGCAACCCGTCCATGTCGCCCGAGCCTGTGGACATTTACACGGGAACACGCGGCTCAGACGCGCCTGCGCTGGGCCCGCCCCCCAAGCCCGGGATCCACCGACCCCTCCTCCTGGAACACCCCCCGGCCACGCCCCCTCCCTCGGCCCAGCCGCTGGGCGTCCGAGGCGGAGGGCCCGAAGGGGGATCGGTGCCCGTGGCCAGGCGCGCCCACGGTTTAGTTACTGGACCCTCCCCCAGCGCATCCCTTGTCACTGAGCTGCCCAAGGAGGCTCAGGGCGCGACCCTGACGCACCGACAGGGAACACAAATGGAGGAGCGGGGAGGCCGCCAGGGGGCGCACAAAGTTCGTGAAGCAGCCTGCGGCAGGGGTGGGGATGGGTCGCTGGCTGCCCACTCACCCAGGGATCCGTTCACGTGGTGAGGTTCCAGCGCACTCATCGCGGCCATGGGGCCCTCCGAGCCGGGGCCGAGCGGGAACTGCGGGCAGAGGGGCGGCGTGGGACTGGGACCACCAAGCCAGCTGGGCCACCGCCTCCAGCAGCCACCAGCCTGCAGCTCCCCACTTACGTTAGCCCTGCCGGCGCTCGGCCCAATGGGGTTCATGATGGTGTACATGTTCTCGCTGGAGTTGGTGGAGTCTAGGAGAGTCGATGCATGAGGGCCAGGATGTGAGGGGGCCTCCCCCATGCACACCCCTCCCCAAGCACCGCCCAGGCCCTAGTACCTCCAGGGCTGGGCATGATGGGTGTTCCAGGGGGCCCACCTCCTCCTGGGGGTCCCTGCATACGGAGACAAAACGTGAGAAAGGGCCCCCACCTGCCACCCAACAACCCCTGCCCCCCCCAGGTCAGGTCACCCAGTCTCAGCCCCACTCACCCCACTCACCGTGTAGCTGCCCGGAGAGGAAGAGGAGTAGGGGATCTAGGGAAAGGGGCACCTGTGAGCAGTCTGCCCACTGTACCCCCACATCCCTAATCCAACCCACTCCCCTCCACTCCCCATTCTCCGACTCACCGAGTTGCCACTGGGGCTGGCCCAAGGGCCACGCACTCCGGAGCCCCTATGAGAGACGGGGTGGAAGCTGGGGATGGGCCAGGCAGCACCCCCACCACACCCTGTCCCACTGGCGCCCAGTGAGGTCCCCAGCTGCAGCAGATACTGGCTAAGTGGTAACCACCTGGAAATCCCAACCCAACACTCCCTGGCCTATGGGCCTCAGTTTCCCCACCCAACAGTGGAATAAACAGTATCTATCGTGCAGATTCAACTCAAGAAGCACACTCCCAGGGTCCCTTAGGGCCTTACATGTTCATTGTGGGCAGGCCTGGGCCACCGAGGGAATTGGGTGGGGGCCGCATGCCACCTCCATAGCTCTGTGAAGGGGAAAAGGCCGTGAATGCAAGCCCAGAGGGGTGAGCCCCGTAAGCCCCCTACCTGGGCCCACTCCTTACTTGCGGCCCAACGCTGGCCATGCCCCGTGGAGGAGTCACCCTCTGCATTGGGCCCATGCTCGGATGCCCTGCGGTGGGGGCAGAAACAAGGGGCTCAGGCCAGGACCACTCCTCAGGTGGATACGCGCTGGGGTTGGGGGGCTCTGCAAGGTGAGGCAGCAGAGACCGAGCAATCGGAGCTGGGGTCAACAGGTGGTGCGGGAACACCAGCTGGGGCTTCCCTACTCACCCTGAGCACGTGGGGAGGGATCCATGGCGCCAGGGAGGAGGGGCTGGGAACCCGGGAGGCCCACGGGAGGCTGCGGAGGGGGCGTGGCAGCACTGAGTGTGGGTGCCCCCACCCTGGCCCAGCTCCTGCCCCTCCCTCCCGTTTTCCCTCTCTCACCTGACTCGGCATCCGCAGGGTGGGCCGGGGGCCCCCTGGGAACCGCGGTGACATGAAGGGCTGGAAGAGGGTGGGCCGGGGTCAGCACCTCCCCCCACCCGCTTAGCCCCAAAGCTAGCGGGTTCCTGCTGCGCCTGGGCCCCCAGCCTGGCTCGCCCCCTCCTCCACGCCCAGCCAGCAAACCGCAGCCCGCCAGCTCCCAGTGCGTGCAAGTGCAGAGAGGGGCGTGCGTGGGACAGGGGCGGGGCGTCACATGTTCTTACCTGAATGTGAGGCCCCATCATGGGGGTGTTGAGGTTGTGGGGGGGCGGCTGGGAGCCCGGAGGGCCCTAGGAGGACAGAACCAGGTGGGTTGAGAAGAGCGAAGTCACCCGAATCTCAACTGTTTTCTGGGGCCCTGCTGAGCCTGGCCAGCGGAGGTGGAGAGGAGGGGACGCCATAGAAGCAGGACGGTGAGTCACTCACCCGTTTCCAAGACTGGGGGTACCCCCTACGGGAGGGGTCATGGGCGGGACCCGTGGTTCAGAGAGCCACGCTCTGCGGATCTAAGTACCCTGGCACGCTCACACGCAGGTCAAGGGCGCAGAGACCCCGCCCTCTCCTGCACTGGGCGAGGGCCCTGGGGCCCTTCTCTCACCAGTACCCCCAAGGCCCTCATGCGCATCACCACTGCTCCTACAACCCTCCCCCTCAGGGCCTCTCCCCATGTGGGACCCCCCACCCCAGCCTCTGACACATGCGCACGCAGAGCGTGCCGGACAAAGGGCCCCAGTCCTGGCTATACCTGGAAGAAGCCAGGTGCCATAGGGCCTGCTGCCATTGCATCGTTGGGGGCCATGGTCCCCATCACGGGGCTGGGGGCAGCTGCAGCGCTCTGCAGGGGTGGGGGAGACGTGAGGGCAGGGTCAGGCCACTTCCTGCCTCAGAGTTCTCTCCTCTCCACAAGCAGCTTGTCCCATAGAACAGAGAACCCAGGCCATCTGATCCTCTGTCCACACATGGAAGATGCCTGGAGGGTCCCCTAGGTGGCACAGCAGCTGCTCCCCACCCGTTCCCACCTCTGTTTAACAACCCTGACATGGCCACAAAGTCAGATTCACTGGGTGGCCTCAGCAGGAGCTCTGCGTCCTTGCTGCTGCACTTGGGATTCCTGAAGGTGGTCAGGACCCAGCTGGGCTGAGCCCACAGCCCAGGAAGAAGGCCCCAGAGCCCTGAACCTGAGGATTGTGGGGCTCTGAAAATGCCAACCACCCAGGGCTGCTGTGCACTCAGCCCTCCAGCACAGGCTGGTTCTTCCCAACTGAATCCAACCTCCTACAGGTGGGGGCACAGTCCCCCACCCTGAGTCCTTCCCAACCCACCTGGTATCCTACTGATTGGCAAGGAAGCTCCCTTAGCTGGACCCCTAGCTCTACATAAACACACCCCAAATAAAAACACAAAAGATCAGTGGGCAGCTTTAAGATGAACCTCCCTCCCCAGGGCTCTCCCATGGAGCTCCTGCACAGACCACTTTCAGCCCTCCAGGAGGGAGGGTGGGAAGAGCAGGACTCCTGGGGTGTGGTCTCCAGGTCCCTAACCACCTCTCTTCAGATGGAGAAGGGGAGAAAGCCAGGTGCCATAGGGGAATTCCCACGTGGGCCAAGGGCAGAGATGCAGGTGCAGGCCCAGAGCTGGCAGGGGGCAGGCTGACGGGTCACCTCCTCTGGTCCTTTGCAAGTCTCAAGGTTACCAGCCTTTGGGGCTCACAGCAGCGGGGGAAGGAGGATGGAGGATTGGTCTACAGGGCAGAGGGGACACATAAAGGATAGGGAAGGGCACTGAGTAGAGAGAGTACTTCTGAGGGCCCCTCAACTCCTGTCTGTCTGCGTCACCTGTCCTCCCCCACCAGGCCCCAGGAGAAAGCACAGTCCTGGTTACCGCTGTCCCTCGGGCTAGTGCAAGCCAGCACACAGGGATGCTCATAATTTCTGGAACTGCTGCCACTTGGGTTCACAGGGGTTAAGCACTTGCCCACTGTCACACAGCACTTCCTGTCCTACAGGAGAGGAACAAGGGGCCCTTGGAGACACGCGGCTCCCTCAGCGGGACTGCAGCCTGGCCCCCTTCCTGCCCCTTCTCCAAGGGCAGCCTCTAAAGACTCCTGCTCAAGTCCCAAGCTGGGGGTACCGGGGGACCTCCCTAGGCTTACGGTGTCTGAGAGCACTCCCAGCACAAGTCATCTTACACCCCAGGCAACCCTGGGGTGGGAGGACAAAGCTTTCAGCACTCCCTCCCTACTGCGGGGGTTCCCCCCTCCACCTCCACCTCACTCCCTCACTCACTCACACACACACACACACACACACACACAGCCCCATGTCTTGGAGCAGCTACTCCGGCAGGCGCCTGCCTCAGTGGTTTAAGGGGGACAGCTCTGAGCCCTGGGACTGTCCACTCTCCACTGCCTGACCCATAAGGAGGGTGGGGTGAGGGGAGCAGCCCCCTTTCGAGCCACAGCAGGCGCCAGAGCGTTTCCTGGTCGGGGAGAGTGGAGGCGGGGGAGGCTGCACGCCAGGATCCGGACCATGAGGTGTGGGGGTGGGAGGAAGGTGGGGCACCCCTCGTCCCTGCGGGTCCCCAACTCTAGGCCCTGAAGAGTTAATGCACGGCTGGCTCAACCTCCCTTGCGGGAGGCCCCAGCTGGACCCCTCCATGTCAATCATCCACCCAAAGTCGCCCAGCCCGCGTTGCCATGACGATGGGCTGGGCTCAGTGGCGTTTCCTGGAGACGTGGTGGCCCAGAGCAGGGAGGGGCGGCCGGAGCCCCCTTGAGAGGACGGGGGAGTCGGGTAAGGTGCCCCCAGCAAGAGCGGCGGCCGGCAGTACGGACCCGTCACCCCGCTGGCCCCTGGCCGTCTGTGCCTGCGCCAACTCCCCGGATGCGCCCTGCTGCCATGGTAACCGGCATGCGGCAGGAACCGCGTTCACGCCCACTTGGAGCTTGCGCACCCCGCCCTCCCGGGAGGCGCCGGGAGAGGCCGCCAGACCCGGGCGGGAACGGCCCCAGGGACAACCGAGAGGCCCACGCGGCGTAACGCACGCGCACTGCTCGACACCCCTGGCCCCCAGTTCTGGCGGGACCGGGACACAGGGATAGCAAATGCACAGTGGAACCTGATGGGGGCAAAGAGGGGGGACCCCGGCTCCCATACACGAGTGTACAGCGTGCATGGGGCGGTTTCAGGGATGAAGTGAACCCCCACCCCTTGTGGCAGCACCTTGGCCCTGCAGAGGCCCACGCTCAGGTGCCACTGCAGTGGTGGTGGCCAGGCCCTGGGAGGCCGGAGGAGAAGAGGTGAGGGCACCAGCTGAAGCAGAGTGGGAGCACAGGGAAGAGGGGGCAGAAAGGGGGAACTCGCCTGAAGCTGTGACTCCCCCAGAAGCCGGTGGAGCCGCGGCTTCCCCCTGGGGCCCACAGCCTGGAAGGGTGAAGGGACAAGTCCTCCCTGACCTGCACTCCACCTCTGAGGAACCAGGGGAAAGAGAATAAAGGCAGGGGGCTGCCACCTGTTCCCCATGACAAGATGCCACCATGCCCCTTATGTCACCCCCACCCCTGCTCCTCTCCAGACAGGCCTGATGCCCCCCCAACCAGGAGGGAAACTGAGGCCAAAGTGGTGAGTCAGCAACCCCAATCACAGAGCATGTCAGGGAGTGTCCCAGGTGCTGTTAGCCACCCCCCAGCACCCTGGCTAGGCTTCCACCTCAGGAGGCTTAGAAAGGCTGCAGTGGCGGTGGCCGTGGCAGGGGACAGGTGGTGGTGGAGGCAGGAGCTGCAGCCTGTCTACCCTGGCCCCTGGGGCTCGTGTTGGGGAGGAGGAGGGGCTGAGGCCAGCGCCGCAGTAACGTGTGGGGGTGTGGTGCAGTGGAATGAGCCTCCCCCACCCTGTGAGTGACCCTGGGCCCAGTAGAGGGCACAGGGCCCCAGTGCCCGGCCCACCTAAGCCAAGCCAAGGCCATGCAGGCCCCCCAGGCCCCAGCTCCCTGCCCGCGCCTGGCCCTGGGGTGGGACTCACGTAGTCCTGGAAAGCTTTGGCCTCACTGGAGTGCTCGCATGCCTCTCTGCGGTCAGGTGCTGCACAGTACAAGTCCCAGAACACGCTGTGGGCAGCAGGGGGGACGATGGTTTCCCCACCAGCCCCCACTGAGCCCCCTCCATGGCCTGCCCACGCCAGCCCCGCACGCACCACCACCAGGAATGCAGGAAGCCTGGGGGCTCCCCCAGCGTGATGTTCTTCTCCCATCGGATCTGCAGAGAGGAGGTAAGGCCGGTGAGGGGCCACCGCCCGCCCACCCCAGCCCCACCGCAGGCAGGGGACACAGGGCAGGGAACCAATGGACCAGAGCCAGGGGGCCCAGAGGGGACACCCGAGTGACCACACGGGGGCAGAACAGCAGGCATCAGCTCCTCGGATGGATGGACAGATGCAGTCAGCCACTGGCCCTGGCCCTCCCCAGCCCTGTCACCAGGGCCCGCCAGAGGGGCCATCCACCACTGGAGCCCCGAGAGACACTGAGAGGGGAGGGCCCTGGGTGTGGGAGAGACACCAGGCCAGCTTACCTCGGACAGAAAGGTCTGGGCAGACTTCTGGGCACCAACGTGCAGCAGGTACTCGTACACGTACAGCGCCAACCTAAGGGTGGGCCAGGGGTGGCTCAGGCTCTCAGGAGGCTTGGAATCAAGTCAGCCTTGAACCACTCCAAGGGTCCCTTGGAGGGGTTCTCAAGCCAGGCACCTGCCTTCTTGTGGGCAGGTGGAGACGAAGGGCAGAGGGCCCCCAGTGAGCCCTCCTCTCACCCGCCCCCAGCCTCACTCACTGCCCGCCCCCCAGGTCCCCTAACCCCCCTATCTCCTCCACCTCTCACAGGAGATGGTCGTCTCACCAGTCGCTCAGCCTGGCCAACTCCTACACATCCATCACCACCCAGCCTGCGGGCCCCTCCTCTCGGCAACGATGCCAGCAGTCCCCGACCCCCACTTCCAGGCCAAATTCTGGTCAGTTCAACGCCCTCTTGTGGGCCAAGTCCTAGCCCCATCCTGCTGACGCCAAGACGCCAGAGCAGCCCTGGCCCCAGGGATGCCTTCTGCCTGGAGAAAGGGCTCCTGGAAATCACTCGGGACTGTGTGCTGCATGGGGGTCTCCCAGCAGGCACTCTGAACCATGCGCCGAGGGCAGGCACCTCACTCGCTCCCAGGCTTGCCTGCCGAGGAAGGCTGGGTGTTAGTAGATGGGTAGGAATTGGCCAGGCTGAGCAACTGCTGAGGTCCAGGAATGGGTGTGAATAGCCCAAGCCTGCTCACCGCCCTACTCTCTGGGCAAAGACAGAGGCTGAGAAGGATCTGGCTAGATCCTGCCCACTTTGGGGGTCAGTGCAGGGAGCAGGAAAGGCTCGGGGAGGAGATGGCCGGAGACAGGGAGCAAGAGGAGGTGGGGGGAGGACACGGGCTGTATGCTGGCCTCCCCCCAGGAGCAGAAGGCTCTCCTCAGGACTCCCTGGGCCTCTTGAAGTAGTGGCCCGTGGTCCCACCACGTCCACCAAGCCCACAGGGTCCTTCTCCATCTGCCCCATCTCTGGACTACCCAGTGGTGGCATCTGACCCCAGGACACAGGTCCTCCTTCCTAGTCTAATGACATCTTCACATCGCTGCCCACAGGGTGCCCCACCCTGGCTTCCCATAACTCTAACTCGGGGTCCAGTCTCCCTGGCAACTAAAGGCTTAGCCTTGATGTGCCCCACCCCAACTCCTTCCTCCCCCCTCCCCGTGTGGTCCAACCTGGGTGGTCTGGCCTTGACTCACAGAAACGTGGCACATTCTGTCCCAGATCACCGCACTCACTGAATTTAGGGTCACAACTTAAGGGAAAAGCTCTCTGTCCTGCCATCTCCGTCACACACCGGGTCCAGGCCACTGCCTCTCTTACTGGGATTTTGACAGGGCCCCCCTCCAGTGGCTGCTCTCTCCCAGCCCCTAGAGTCTAGACACACATCCGACAGCACTTCTCACTCAGACTCTGCAGGGTCCTGACTCACACACTGGCCACCCTCCACCCCAAGGCCTTTGCACAGGTTGTTCCCCCACCTGGGACACTTCCACCTGAAGACGTGTGGCTCAAGTGTCACCTGTCAGAGGCTTCCCTGTCACACCTAACCCCTGCCCTGACCCATCGCCTTATGTCTCCCCACCTGACATGTCTGCTCACTGCCTGCAGTGCCCATTGGAAGGTAGCTAGGAGGTAGGGACTTGGTCTCTTTCCCTCCCTGCTGAGCTCACAAGTGTAGGACCCCCTGACTTGTGGCCACAGCCATAGGATGCCCTCCTGAGATACCCGGAAGACTAACCGAGGTGGTGCGTGACCACTGATAAAGGTCAGCACTTACTATTTTGATGTAAAGGATTTGGGGGGTTTCTCCCAAGAGCAAAGAGAAGCCAGAGAAGGTTCTTGGTGTCGCTGACTTCTCTGATGTGTTAGTATTTTAATTTTTAACAGGAGAGAGTCTCGGGGAGGAATTCTGGGCTGTTTTTTTTTATTTTCGATGAAAAGTTTTGAAGCTGGGATGTTTTGTCAGGTTGTTTTAGGACCTTCAGGGAGCACTTCCGGGGAGCACCGAGGATCATCATCCAGGCTCTGAGTTCGGTTACAGGGAAGGACTAGACTCTGGATCCAAAGCCCGGTGTAACCAATGACCTGCAGAACGAAGAGCCTGCCCATGAGACGGGCTCCTGCCCCCAGAGGACAGGTGGGTGGCAAGGAACATGGGGCAGCCCCAGGGAGGCCCTCCCCCCAAAAGAAACAGTGAGCTGAAGAATATGGGGTGCCCATCCCTGGAGTGCTTACAAGGAGAAGCGCACATGGGCTATGCAGGTAAGTGGTAACATAATGGGGTGTTAGAGCCACGTGAACTAAAATACAGCACTATCATAGTAATTATCAAAAGTTACCTTAATTATCAGGAATTATAGTAAGGGGTGCTCCCTGCCGGGTGCCCTCCAACCCCTTAAAGCCCCTGCATGCACATGCCGCTGGGGAGGGGCCCTCTAATCACAGCCTTGTGTCACCCCCCCCACCGGGTCTAATCCACCAGCCGGATCCCACTGATGCCCCCAAAGGACTCCCCAACCCAAACATGTCCTCCTTCCCCTCTGCCACCCTCAAGGCCAGGCCTTCAGCCACCTCTTTCCAAGGTGACGGCCACCCTCCTTGCCAGCCACCTGGCAGCCTCTGCTGCTGACAGCTTTTCTCCTACCTAGTGGCCAGTGAGAACCCCCCACTCACAAATTCCACCCTGGCCTTCCCCCTCCTCCAGTTCCCTCCCCAGATGCTTCCTCTTCTCGAGCCCTTCCCCAGACGCTCCCACCACCCCCAACAAGGATGCCTATGGCCACACCTGGAAGCAGGACAGACACAAGGTGAGTCACCTGCTGAGCCATATGCTGTCTCGAAACCAATCCCAGGAGAAAAAGACTAGATGCCCAGTAACACTGACCACGGTTGTCGTTTATGGAACTGTCCTCAGCCCCCACGGCAGCACTGAGTGCTCAAGCATATATACACGCAGCAGATGTTTAGACCTCTCCCCCCAATTCACAAAGGCAGAGCCTCTGGCGCCAAAGGGGAGCGGTGCTAAGGGAACTCCAATTCTCCCCGTCACCTTCATCCCTAATTGACCCCAAACCAACTAGCAAATAGAAGCACGAGTTAGTTCTGGGTGGCAGTTACTCCTGGGCTTTCCCATAGGCTCGGATTGTTTACAATTTACAGAAGAGGCGACGTTTTGCTTGCTGTAGGCAACCCACTGGGACCCCAGCCTCCCTCTCATCCTCTAGATTTTGTTATGTACCTCTGAGGGCAGGGACCTGCCATCAGCGTATCAGCAGGTGCTTGGTCTGTTTCTGGGGCAGTCTGGCCCGGATCCCATGTTGAGATGGGAGCCAGAGGGGCTCAGGAGAAGGTAGAGAGGAAAACAAAGTCCTGGAGAGCCAAGGACCTAAGCAGTGCAACCCGGTAACCCCATTTCAGAGGAGGAAACCGAGAGCCATAGGCAGGAAGTGGCTCTGTTGGTGAGTGCCTGCTGGGGGAGCTCTGCCTGCAGCCTCTCACCTAGCCCTTGTGCGAATCCTGCAAGGCCAGCAGGCTACATTTCAGATGGGGCAACTAAGGCTCAGAGCAGCCAGCCAGCCACTCTAGTGCTCTTCGTGCCCAGAACCTGTGAGCTTGGTTCCTCTCCAGGCCCAGGCATCCCCTTGGGTGAAATGGGGGGGTGCAACTATCTGGTATTTTCCAAACTTTCTTTAGCAGCAGAACCCCATCTCCAAATCAATGCTCATCCAGGACCCTCTACAAGAAACGAATGAGTACAGGATGGCTCTAGCCAAAAAGTGAACTGGAGAACATGAGACATGATGGCATCTTCAGCCTCCACAGGTGTGGGGGAGTGGGGTGGGGGTGGGGATTCTGCAGATTCCCCCACCCTTGGAGATGCTCTGCTGGGCATGGTTAGGGAGTGAGGGGATGATGGGGAGAGGGGCCAGGCTTCAGATAATCCTCTCTCCAGACCTGGCCAAGAGAAAAGGACAGGTTCAAAGACTCAAATCTCTCCTGGGAGGTCTGACAGGATCAAAACCCAACTCCCAACCCCACCACCCACAGCTCAAACCTCTGATTCTCTCTTCTCTGATCTCCACACCTAAGCTGCCAGTCATCAGATCTCACCCAGATTGTGCCCACCTCCCCCAGTCCTTGTCCTCTACTCCTGACCCCCTAGTCAGCCCCACTCCACAGGGGAGCCAGAGTGCACTTGCACACTCACAAGCCTCTCTGGCCCACGTGGTGCCCTGGTGGACTGCTCTTCTCCCACCCAGGGCAACAGCCCCAGCTCCTTTGCCAGGCCTCACCCCAGGGCCTTTGCACTTGCTGTGCCCTCTGCCGCCTGCTCTTCCTCCACGTCTCTGCACACGTGACAACCCCCTCATACTTCACTATTACCCACTTTTTTATTTTGCTTTCTTCATAGAATATCTTGATATTTCTCTGCTTGTCCTCCCATCCATTTGTCCAAGTAACTTGACATCTGCCTCCCTGTTAGGATGTGGGATTCTTCAGGGCCGGGACCTGCCTTCCCAGCCACCACACTCCACGCCACACCCA
Organism: Rhinolophus hipposideros; assembly: GCF_964194185.1. NCBI lineage: Eukaryota > Metazoa > Chordata > Mammalia > Chiroptera > Rhinolophidae > Rhinolophus > Rhinolophus hipposideros. The sequence goes on along the minus strand of NC_138062.1, from coordinate 50,165,573 downwards.
GACCAGGACACATGTGCTGAAGAAGTGAACTATTCCCTCTGGGTGAGTGGTCGCCCCCAGACCCAGAAACCAGGATAAGAGGATGGCCAGGGACATGCCAGGATCCCCAAGGGTGGGGTGTCTAAGCCAGACACACCCTGATTCCAACCTAGGCAGGGGCCAGGTGCCAGTCTCAAAAAGTCTTCGTGGGTGTTTGGAATTGGAGCCCAATCTCATAACAGATGGGCAAGGGAGGCCTGGAAAGAGTTATCTGCCTAACATCTTCTAACCAGAAGGATCTCTTCTCCAAAATGAGAATGGACACTTGTCCTTGAGAACAAGAGGGAGATCCCACTGTCAGACCAAGCAGAAGAAGCAGGACAAGAGAAGGGTACAGTAAACCCACATCCAGAGCTCCTCTTTACTGCCCAGACGTTAAAGCCTTCACTCCTGGCCTGGCCCTCAAGGAGCATCATCATGGGACTCCTACAGAACAAGCCAGCCTCCTCTCTGTTTTGGCAGCCTCTTTCCCAACAAGGCCACTCTAGACGGCTGGACTTCTTAGGATCCTGGGAATTGGCCATTGGCCATCAGCCATCAAAAGCCTTCCCTCCTGCAGGCCCCTTTTCCTGGCACTTTAACAATACTGCAAGCCACTGGGTGCCCTTGCTGTGGGAAGGTCACAGCTTCCAGCACCTTTCAAATCCTCCCCAATCCTAAGAGACAGCACTGTTATTACCTTTGCATTTCTCAGGAAAGTGAGCCTGGGCGAGGGGCACTCCCTCACCGTAAGGCACTGAGCAGGTAAGTGACAGTGCCAGCTTCAGAATGCCTCCCCGCCCCAGACCGAGTTTCCACTTCTGAGTGCCCCAGCCTCAACCAGCAGGGTCTGGGTGTTAGCTACCTGTCTGCCTATCAACGTGGTACCCACAGTCCAGCACGACACCCAGAAGAAGAAGGGGCTCTTCTGGGCTCCGCCCCAGGACTGAGCCCTGTGGCCTCCTCAAGGGCTCCACCCAGCTGCCCAGCAGACAAGTGGCCACGCGGGGCTGGGGCGGGCAGCCCTCAGGCCCTCCTCTTCTCACTCAAGCTCTTTCTGAGCGGAGAGGGGTCCAGCGAGGCCAGTCTCACCCGCCCCGGAAACTCCCCTGGAGGATCGGGCAGCGGTGGGGATCTCAACCCGCGCCCACGCAAGCCACCTCATTCACCCAAGTCTCCACCGACTGTCAGGGAGCTCTTGCGACCCTGGAGTCCCACTGGGATCTCGTGCGCCCCCTCAAACCCTCGCCCTCGAGTCCCACGCATCCCCGCCAATCTCCCGACCCCTCGAGCCTCTCACGAGTACGGCGCGCCCCTCAAACCTCACAACTCCTTGCGCCCCTCACGCCTCCGAGTCTCAAGTACCCCCTCACATCTCGCGACCCCTATGGCCCTTACGCCCCTCGGGTCTCGCGCGTCCCCGCAAATCTCGCTCCCCTCGGGTCTCGCGCGCCCCCGCAAGTCTCGCGACCCTTTAAGCCTCTTACACCCCGTGGGTCTCGCGCGCTCCCAACCTCACGACCCTTCGGACCCCTCCGATGTCGAGCGGCCCCGCAAATCTCGCACCCCTTGGGTCTCGGGGTCTCGCGCGCCCCCGCAAATCTCGCGGCTCCTCGATCGTGCTCGGGACCCGCACACCCGGCACCCCGCGCCCACGTGCCCCGGGAGGTGCCCGCCGGCGTTGGGGCCCACGGAAGCCGCGCGGCTGCCGAGCCCCGCCCCCGGCCCCCGACTCACTTCTCGCGGGCCTGGCTGTCGGAGGGCACGGCCGAGCCCTTGGCCCCCTTGGCGTACATGCTGCTCGGAGCCGCCGCCGCCGGGGCCCACACCTGTCAGGCGGCGCTACTGGCCGCGCTCGCCGTAGCCATAGTTACCCGGCGCCCCGGGCCTCACTGCCCGGAGCCCCGCGCCGGCACCGCGGGCATCATCCGCGCGGGGGAGCTCCACACGGCGGCGGCGGGGGCGGCGGCAGCTCCAGCTTCAGCTGCGGGTTTATTTTCTTCCTCTCTCCTTCTGCGCGGGCTGTTCCGGGAAGCGCGCGCCCCCTCCTCCCGCCGCGCGCGCCCCCGCCCGCCGCCTCCCCTCCGCCGGCGGGCGCCGCTCTTAAAGGGGCGATGGCGAGCGCGCGGGTGGGTCCAACCTCCCGGACCTTGGGCCGGTCGCGCACGCGCAGTGCCCGCCTGGGGGGGTCGGCTACGCACACGTAGGACACTAGTGGGGACGGCCACCAGAGACGCACAGCAAGAGACAGCTGATCACGGCTGTACGCACTACCCAGATAGGATCAGCCACCCAAATGGCATACCCGGGGACACAGCCACACACTCGGTTTCAGGCACACTCTTAAGACTCAGGGCACAAGCAAGTCTGCACAGATCCTGGAACAACTACTGATGGTCCGTAAAGCTACAGGAAGTCACATTGGGTGTATCATTCCACAGAGCCTCCCACACCCAGATGGCCTAGGGACACGCTGTCACACAAACAGAGGTATACACAGCCCCGATAGTAGCTGTCACAGAACAGCGAAGCACAACCCACCGCTCACATAGGCACACAGCCGCACAGAGACACGCGTGGGCACAGCCATGCCACAGCTTCCAGCACCTGGGGCAGGAGCCGACGCAGCTTCTCCCAGTCACCCTGGGGTATTCCGTCTAAGTTTCCCAAGGGCTCTGTCACAGACCTAGGGTTTCACGGAGCCTGTGGACACCCACAGCCACACAACACAAAAGATACCACACAGACAAGAAACTCCTGGGGTGCCCAGGCCAAACCCTGGGAGCCACCCACCGCTGCTTCACAGGCCACCCTGTGCCAAGAGTAGGTGCTGGGTGATTGTTGACTGACTGGGTGACTGCAGCTGGCTCTGCCTGTGTTGCCAGCTAAATGGGGAGCATCCAACCTTTAATTGCCCTTTTTCAGGAATCGGGTGCAGACAGTGGGTGCCCCACTTCCCCATTTGACTCCGTTTGACCCCAGGAGGTATGCAGAGGAGGTGTGGGTGAACACACGAGGACACCGCAGAGCAGAGATGCCTGGGCCCGTTTGCCAGGGTACCTGTGGGCCACGTTAGCAGACGTGTGTGTGGGCTCAGGGGAAGGTGATCCAGTTGTGAGGCCAGGTCTGGACTGTTTCTATGACTGTTTGCCATGGATATTCTTTTTTATCCTGTGCAACAACCGTGAGTATGTGTGTTCCTGTGTGAGTGCACGTTGGCGACGTTGTGCCTGGGGGTTTGGCAGGCACCCAGTGAAGGGTCACTGTCCGGGCAACTGGCTCTGGCTCTGCGGCAGTGTTGTGTGTCCGCGGAGGTTGTGCGGGGCCGAGTGACGCAGCATCAGGTTGTGTGCACACGTGTGTGTGAGTGTGCCTCCGCGAGTGGGTGGACTGGGACCTGTGTTATGTGGTTGTGCACTCAGGCTTCCTGTGACGTGTGCGTCTTGATGCGACGCCCACTTCCGCTGCCGGCGGACCCCCCCATTATGCCTCCCTCCTTGAGGCAGCCCCCCAGCCCCAGTACTGGAATCCCCCCCACACACTCAGGCCGGCAGGCGGGCGGAAAGTCCGGAGTCACAGGGGTTCCAGACTGGCGAAGAGGAAGGGAAGGGCCAGCCGGCGCCAGCTCCGCCTCCATCCCCAGGGGCCCCAACCGGGGGGTGGGGGGACGCCAGCCCTACCCACTTCCTGTCCAGCCGGCCGTCCCCTCCCCCAGCTTCCTCTCCCGCGGGCCTCTCGGCCCCGCGGGCGAAAAAAAAGGAGCCCGCGCAGAGCGCTAACAGGGGCGCGGCGCCAGGAGCTGGGGACTGTCCAGCGCCCGGGGGTCCACCGTGGAACGTGGCGTTAAGGATATCCTCATCCTAAGGCCCGCTCCCACCACCAATTGCCAGTGCCTACTCCCAACGAGGCACAGAGAGGATGTTGCTCACTCAAGTCATACAGCGTATTTCTGACAGCTGGGACTCCAAGGCCCCACAGACGCCACCCCTCCCCCGCCCCTTCGTGTATCTCCTAATGCTCCGTGGCTCCCCAAGATTCTGTGTGCTCTGGGCAGGTCCCTCGCCCTTTCTGAGCCTCGGTTCCTTGAGTCGATGTTGTCTCCCACCACAGAAACATTTATTGAGCGCCTGCTGTGTGCTGGGCTCTGGGGACTCCCGGGACACGTTGCTACTGCTTTTGAAGCAGCGAATCTGATGGGGAAAGAAGACAGTCAAAAGCTGGCGAGTTAGTAGGATAATTTCACAGAGAGCCACGTGCTGGGCAGAGGGAAGGGTCCCCGGTGGAGGGGACGGGGCAATGGCAGGGTCGGCTGGGCTCCCGCGGTCCTGCGAGCTGCAAAAGGGCAGGCGCCGCGGGCGCGAGCGAGGAGCGCGGTTCTCATGGCAACCTGGACGGATCTCCAAACACAGCCTCGGCGCCGGCGGAAAAGTCCTAGAAAGGCGGGCTCTGGGGCCCACGCAGCGTCTGGGAAGCTGAGCCGCGCGAACTTCCAACCAAGGCGCATGTATTGCAAGAGCAGAACCCACAGAAAGAGGCCCCCCACCCATGCGAAGGAGGGGCATGGGGGGAAAGGAACATTTTTTTCATAAGGGGAGGGGTGGATCCGAAAGATCTGGAATAAGAATGTTCAGACTGCAGTCACAGCAAATTCATAGGCCCTGAGGTGGGCACATAGTTCAGGTGATGGAGGCAGAACGAGGAGGGTGGTGTCGCTAGAGCAGGGGAAAGAGGTGGGAAATGATGGCTGGGCGGGCAGAGGAGCCCAACCACTCCCGAAGGGGATGAGTTGGGATTTGTGCTAAAAGCAATGGGAGCCAGGGGAAGCTGTGGGGCCCGGCCCCAAGGGGCGGGACCAGCGTCAGGAAGTTAAGGACCTCCATGGGGCTGCCAGATAGATTGGGAAGATGTGGAGGCGTCAGGGAGGTCGTCTCCCCGGGAAGAAACCCAGGTAGACAGAAATGGGCCATGGGCCAGCTCAGGGGCCAGGGAGAGGGTTCTTAAGCCAAGAGTGTGAAGGGTCAAGGCTGGATCCCAGACCTACGACCTCTTCACTGGCTCCCGGCCACTCCCATGTGGCTGTGTGAAGATTGCAGCCCTTAGCTGGGTCTCTTAGGACCACCAACGACCCCTTCAAACCTCACCCCGCGGGGTCGGGGAACCGTGCCTGGGATAGCCCAAAGCAGGCTGTTTTGTGAGGCAGGAGGACTGCCCGGAGGAGGGTCTGTCCCGCCCTCACTCTCAGACCCACCCTTCACGGGTCCACTTCCTGGCCTTGGCACTGGCTGCCCTGGCCGCCCGGAGCGCTCTTTTTCTGGCTCCAGGCCTGGCCTAATCTGGCTCCTCCTTCTTTGGCCCGACTGTTTTCCTTTCCCACCCCCTTCCCTTTCCTCCTAGCCCTCCCTGGCCACATCCCCCAGATTCCAGGTTCAGCACCAGCCTGGGGCGGACTTGTCACTGTTACATTATGATAAAATAATGCAGCAAGTATTCTGTTGGCAGCTCTGCCTCCCTTTGGATGGGCTCTCCTTGCAGACACAGCCTTGGGGCCAAGAATATGTTGCGAGAGTCTTTGAGGAAGACTGGTTTGGGTTTTCCTGATGATTTTTCTCTCCACAGGAGGTGAAGTAGCCCCCCTCATCATTAAAGTGGGGAACTTTGGAAGGGGCCAGGATCTGAGCTAGGGGCCCCTGCAGCCCTCTAGCCCTCCTCAGCCTTTGCATTGGAGGGGGCCACAGCTGGGAGCAGGGTCTGTGCCATGAGACGTTTCCTTTCAGAGCTGTAATTATGGGTAATTTTCTAATTGCAACACAAAAATTAAAACCCAAACAACACAGGAGTGGAGAAGCCACAGCAGCTGGTGAGCACAGGGGTGGGCTGGGGCACTGGGTGGGAGTTCCAGCCCAGAAGGGATGGGAGCAGTGTCCCCAGTCCCGGGGGGGGGAGGTTATAGTGGGGGGAAGAAGCACAGTCTGAGGGTCATTCAGACAGCATGGACTCCTTGGATAGCCAGCCACCACTTGGAGCCTCAGTATTCTGAATGGGAATTACATGCCAAGACTGCTCACCTGGAAATGGAAGTCTCAGATGGAGGATCTAGGCATGAGTTTGAACCCTGGCTGTGCCTATCCTGCTGTGTGGCCTTGAACAGGAGCCAACTGAACCTCAGCCCAGCCCAACCCACAGGTGCCCTGAGCCCTGTCCATCCTCCACAAGCCCGCACACTGCCCTGCCTCCAGTACTTTCCATGACTCCCTCTGCCATGCACTTGAAATCCAGAATCAAACTAGTCATCTGGAACCTAAGTACCCAGCACCTCATGGGAGAGGCAGTATTTCTTCTCCCCATGTTACAAATGGGGAAACTGAGGCTCAGAGAGGCACGAAGGAAGTCATGTGGGTGACCCAGAAGGAGCACCCCACTCACCAAAGTGCCCTCAGTGTCCTGCCTGGGTTTGGGACATTTACCCTGGGAAATAGGAGGCACTTTATGGGAACCTCAGGCCTGGGGGGGAGGGGCAGGGAAGAAAGGAATGGAGGTGGGGGAGTCTATAGCTGCAAAGAAAGTTCTGCAGGTAAAACGGAGGTCAGAACAGGAAAGCAACTTGCCCCAGGACACATAGCAAAGAGTGGAGGCACCAGGTCCCACTTTGGGGTGCCCTGGCAGCACCCCTCCCTCACTTCCTCTTGCCAGAGCCCCAGCCTCTCGTGGTGGAGGAAAGCGTTTCCATTGCATCCTAAGGTCCCATTCTCCCTCTGGGCTATACAGGAGGAGGAGTTTTTTCTGCCCCTGCCCCTTTTGGGACCCCCTCAGCTTAACAACAATGAGGAATGGATGCTTGCTAAAGCACTAGAAACTGGGCACTTTTTGTCTATGATTCTGTTGCATGCACCCAGCTCATTCCCACCCCAGGGCCTTTGCACAGGCTGTTCTCCTTGCTTAGGACATCTTCCGCATGATCGGTTTCTCTTCTTCCTTTAGGCCTCTGCTCCTGTGATGTCTCCTTAGAGAGGCCCTGCAGTGTTCTGGGTCACATTGTCCTGTTGGATTTTCCTGAAAATCTTGTTTTTACACGTTGATTGCCATGTTCTCTGTCATTCATGAATTCCATGACAACAGGGAATTTGAATGCTTTCTTCAATGCTGTGTCCCTAGCGCTTAGAACAAGGCCTAGCACAGTAGGCACTTAATAAATACCTGTTGATGAACTAAAAATTATCAATGTCCCCTCTATGCTGGGGTCTGAGGCCTCCAGTGTCTTAGAGGTGTCAGCCTGAGGGCCACACAGACAGTCATGACCCTCCTGTGGCCAGGGTGGGGTGTGGGGGGGTCAGAAGAGGGAAAAACCAGTTTTCTACTTCTGCCAAAGCCACCCACGCCTGCAGTTCCGAGCATGAGCACACGAGGGCAGAAGAGACCCGTAGGTCCAACTCCTGAGGGTCCCAGTAGGCTCCCTGGTGCCCTTTTGGAGCAGCTTTTGAGATCCCAAGTTTCAGGCTTAGAATCTAGTTGGCTTCTCTTGACTGACCTTGCCTGTGCCTTCAAGTGAGGATCCAAATATATGTTTACATATTTATGTATAAAATAATTTCATGGCAAAAAAAGAAGAAAAAATCATCCAGTTCTCCCACTACCCCCAAAAAATCTTGCTGTCATTTTGAACTCTTACCTGCAATTTTTTCCCCTTTTCTTTTTTTGTTTTGTTTTTTGTTTTTCCCTTTGAGAGGCCTTCTTTGACTAAACCCCAAAGTATCAACTACCCTATCTGGCTGTCTACCCCATACACTCAATTTAATCATTTCTCAATAGCACTATTATTTCCTAACCTCCTTTAAGTTTGCTGATTTACGATTCATCGTCTCCTCCACCGAAATGTCATCTTCCTAAAGGCAGGAATTCTGCATGCAGTAGGCACTCAATACATATTTGCGGAACGAATGAAATTTTACCAAACGTAAAATAAATCAAACCTGGAAAATAAAGCTAAATACACTCCTTAGCCCCCACCCACCCAGGCAATAGCTATCATGAAGTCAAGCCCACATCTGGGCATCCACGAGCACCCTGGAGAGTCACTGTGTGCCATGCAAAGGCTCTGCACACCCAGGGAGATGCAGACAAATGGGGCTTGTCTCTGAGCCTAATGGTCAAGCACACAGATTCAGAGCTGACCCTCAAGGGCTGTAGAACCTTGGGCAAGCTATTCAAACACACAGTGCTTCCGTTCCCGGGTTTTAAAATGGGAGCAATGACAGTTTTTATCTCAAGGGGCTATTGTGAAGATAACATCACTTAATAATAATTAAATAGCCAGTGTCTGGCTGCTGCTATTTATAATGAAATATAATTATATATTATAATAAACGTACTTATTTATATATATTTCATTATATATTAATATATTAGATACTTATATATTATATACTTATATATTTACTTACATAATTATATATAATAAATTTAAAATGTTTTTACATTCTAACTGCTGTATAGCATTATTTTTTTAATTGTGAGATAACTGATTATCATTATTTTTTTCTTCCCATCCCCCCACCACCCTCCCCTTTGGCAGCCATCAACTTTTTCTCTATCTATGGGTCTGTTTCTGTTTTGTTTATTTTTTATTCATTTATTTTGTTTATTTAGAATCCATATATAAACGAGATCCTACGGTATTCCCTTATAGCACTTCACCTATATTACTTTGGGGACGTCGAGAAGCAGCCCTATAACCGGAACGCAAGAACGTAATTATTTCGGAGGTCACTCCGAAGCCCCTGTCGCGGTGAGGAGAGAAGGCGCCCTGCAGGGGGCGCCGGCGAGCAGGTTCCCCGGGTCTTGGGTTCCCAGGGGACCCCCACCCCACGCCCACCTCGGGAGACCGCATAGCGCCTGCGCCTCATAGATGCCCTTTCCGAGGCACCAGGCGCTGGGGGGTTTAAAATCAATGATTTCATCTGTGGTCCAGGGCTGCTCCCAGGAGAGCCTTGTGGGCCAGCAGTGTGGCCTCCCGTGGCCAGAGCAGCAAAAGTGCTATCTGGCAGGTGGAACACCTTTGCTGACCGCACTCGCCTAAATGTCACATTTTTTTGCCCAAACCCCTCCCAAAAGTATTCAGTGGCTTCTCAAATTTTACTATAACCAATGAGGCCATGTAACCTCAAATAAGGTCTTTCTGCATCATTAAAAATTAAGGCTTACCTTCTGAATTAGAGTTTTGTGCGTCTGTGAACCATCATTTACTCCTCCATGGGACACTCAGCTGGTGTATTGGTCAGACATGTTCCCAGCACCAGACACGTGCTCACGTTCACGTCTGCCTCCTAGCCCTTCACAGCCACCCTACATGGTGGTTACTGTCCTCGTTTTAAGAGGAAGCCAGGAACGGCACAGAGAGGTTAAGGTACTGTCCCCAGGTCACACAGCAATGAAGTGGCCAAGCAGATCTCAGCCATCGTTTGCTGAACGAATGCATGGATTGTCTGCAGTCGCCTACGTCCGCCCAAGTTCCAGGATTGCTCCAAGTTGGATTCGCTGCCCCAGCCCGGCCCTTGGTTATCACACCGATTTCCTGTCTTGACCTGCTGGCTCCAGAGCCCCTCAGATGCCTGAAGATCCCCAGACCCCCTAAATAGCCTTTCCTGCTGGGTCAGGCTGCACCCCACCCTCTCATGTGGGAGACAGGACTGGGACTGTAAGGGAAAGCAGAGTTTCAAAGGCTGTCAGGAGAGAATGGAGATGGCAGGAAGCCAAGAAGGAGGCTGGGCCAGAGAGTCTAGGGGCTCCTGGGGACAGGGCCCAGACTGAGACTTCCCCCAGCACAAGGTGGGCACAAGGAGATCAGAAGGTGTTGGGAGAATGTGGCTGAATTGAGGGGGCCACACATTGGTGGCCCTGTGGCTGGGTTGCCTCAGGGTTGCCCTGTGTATCTCTGTCTTTGCTCCCCTCTGAGGGTCTCTGGAGCTCTCTGTGCTGACAGGCTGGCCCTGCCTAGGACTCAACCTGTGTCAGGCAGGCAGCAGAGGGAGTATGAAGATGTGCTCTCCAGAAGCTTCTGGCTCTCCTCAGCCAGGGTGTGGGACAGCGGAACCCAGAGCTCCCTCTCGTCCATAGGGGAGGCAGCTGAGGCTGCAGCAGGAGACCCAGACCCCAGGCCTGTCAGACCCCCAATATGCTCCAGACCCCAGGGCCCCCAGATGTCAGGAATTTGCAGACCCCCAAGCCCCAGGACCTAAGGCTTCCAAAGTCCAGAACCCCCAGATGTACAAAACTCCCGGCCCCCAGGTCCCCCAGACCCACCTCCAGAACCCACTATCTCAGGCCTGCCTCTCCCCTTCCCCTTTTTTCTCCCCTCCCCTCCCCTCCCCCACAGCCCAAGTCTCTGGTGCTTCCCCATTTCTTCATTTCCTCCTGTTCTAAGAAGCCTCAGTGCTGGATGCTGCCAACCCCTCCCAGGGCATGGGGTGTGGGGGATGGCCACCTGTCCCGAGGCCCTTGGCCTGAAGCCTAAGTGTCTTCCTGAGTGTCTTCTGTGTGTTTGCTGGCATCAATGTTTTTTGTTTTTCTGTTTTTTATTTTATTTTATTGGGGAATATTGGGGGGGAATATTGGGGGACAGTATGTTTCTCCAGGGCCCATCAGCTCCAAGTAATTGTCCTTCAATCTATTTGTGGAGGGCACAGCTCACTGGCCATTGTGGGAATCGAATTGACAACCCTGTTGTTCAGAGCGCCTGCTCTAACCAACTGAGCCATTCGGCCACCCCAATGATCTCAGTGTTTTAGTTGAATGTGTTGACTACAATTTGCATTCACATGAAATGATAGGATCCTAAAATAAAAAATATTAAATTGTATACAGTGTGGTTCTCCCTCCCACCTACCTCCCACTAAGAGGTTACTATAGGAATTTGTGGTTTTTTGTGCGTTTCATCCAAAGTTGCTTTAGGCAAATGAAATCTAGATGGTGATGATGAAGATGATGATGATTTGCTGTGGGACAGAGTCCCAGAGAGCAGTTTCCAGGCTCTCGGCCTCACATGGAAAGGTGCTGGTTCAGGTAATAAATGGCCATCAACTGTGATTGGATGGCAATCAGCTGTGGCTAGTTGGCCGTCAGCTGTAACCAGTGAGGCATTGGCTGCTAATATAACTGCTGTGGCTACTCTAGCAGAAAATGGGGGCTAGCAAGAAGATGGTGGCTGAGTTAGCAAGAGCGGATTGCAGTTAGCACGGTGGATTGCAGCTAGCAAGTGAGCTTGGTTGTCAGAGAAGTGGACAGCAGGTTACGGATAATGTGGCTCCTGCTTCCTGTGTCTCCAGCCCAGACGCCAGCGAGAATATAGTGACTCCCCTATCTATGGCTCCGTGGGTGTTCCTTTTTGGCCTCACCATGTCCTGCGTTCTTATGTGGGGAGTGGGACCAGAGACCCAGCATGACACCCGGCATGACATTTGCCTTTTTCAGTTAACATTTTCTCTTGGAGACATCTGCTGTCACCCAGGCCAGCTTCCACTCCAGGGTCTTTGCGGAGACTGTTCCATACTTTGGATGCCTTTCCCCCACCTCCTGACTTAATAAGCTCCTTTATCCTTCTCAATAAGGGCTCCCTTGATCTTCCCATTAAAAAGTTACCACCTTCCCTGTTGGATTCTTACCTTTATTTTTCTCTGCCTCACTCCCAAACACCTGTTACATATTTTTCTGATGGATCCTGCCTGTTGCCGGTTTCCCTAATAGCTACAAGAACCCCACAGAACAGGGATTTTGTCTGCTTTATTCATCGCTGTATCCACAGCTCCTAGCCCAGTGCCTGGCACACAGTAGGGGCTTCACAAAGGTTTGTGGAGGAAAGGAATGAATCTTTCCTTACTGGTTCATAGAGATCTATAATTTCATTTTCATAACTCTGTGGCACCACCCAGAATGCATGAATTATTATTGATCTAACCAATCCCTTAGGTTGTTTCCATTTTTTTATATATATATAACAAACCTTGCTGCAATACATCATCTCATAGCCGTGTCATCTTTTGCCTTCTCTCTTTTTTTATTATGCAAAATACACTTCACAAAAAATTTACCATTTTATCCATTGTAAAGCGAACAATTTAGTGGCATTTAATGCATTAACAATGTTGTGCAACCAGCACCTCTATCTAGTTCCAGAACATTTTCATCACTCCAAAAGGAGACCCCATCCCCATTAGCAGTTACCCTCCCCAACTCCTCCTCCCCCAGCCCCTGGCAACTACTAATCTGCTTTCTGTCTCTATGGATTTGCCTGTTCTGGACATTTCGTATAGATGGGATCATACACTACGTGATCTTTTGTGTCTGGCTTCTTTTCCTCAGCATGTTTTCCAGGTTCATCCATGTTGTAGCATGGCAGTGCTTCATTCCTTTTTTTAAAAAAGATTTTTATTAAAATATAGCTAATATACAATAATATATTAGCTTCAGGTGTACACCATAGTTATTTACCATTTGTATATCTAAAGAAGTGATCATCATAAGTCTAGCAACCATTTGACACTGTACCACGCTAACCCAATATTAGTGCCTATATCCCCTATGCTGGACATTACATCCCCATGACTTATTTGTTTTTCTAAATTTTATAATAGTTTCAGGTGTACAGAGCAGTGATTAGGCATTTGTATAATCTATGAAGTGATTCCCCTCAATAAGTCCAGTGCCCATCTGACACCCTACATAGTCTTTACATTGTTGATTATGTTCCCCATACTGTATTTCACATCCCGTGACTATTTTGTGACTACCAATTTGTACTTCTTTAATCCCTTAAAATATGGAACACTTCCCAAATTTTTGTGTCATTCTTGCACAGGGGTCGTGCTGATCTTCTTGGTATCGTTCCAATTTTAATATATGTGCTACTGAAGCGAGCACAGCTTCATTCCTTTTTATGGCTGAGTAATATCCCACTGTGTGCGTGGAATGTGTTGTGTTTATCCTTATCAGTTCACATCCCTGTCATTTTGCAAACATGCAGATATCTGGGAGAGTGCCACAGTGGGATTACTGGCACAAGTGTTCATGATTCTGGTGGCCTGTGCCAGGGTGCCTTCCATGGGGGTGGCACCATGGCTGCTTCTCCAGCAATGTGTGGAGTTACCTGTTTCCCCACAGCCCGGCCAGCACAGGGTGTTATCATACTTTTGAATTTTTGCCGATCTGATAGGTGAAGACAAATGGTATCTCAGAGTTGTTGTGATTTGCATTTTCTTATTAGGAGTGAGTAGCTTTGGGTGTGTTGAGGAACAACTTGCAGTCCTTTCTGCAAAGTCTCAGTTCAAAATCTTTGGTATTGACTCCTCTGAGTTTGGAGATGGAAAGGGGCAGAGTCTGAGGAGAGAGGGAAGGGGGCAGGGAGTGGACTGCAGACTCCCAAAGTCTGTTGGCATTTATTCCATTTTACAGATGTGGAAACTGAGGCAGGGAATAGAATGGAACTGAACCTGATCTGTCTGATGCCAGGAGCCCCAGTGAGACTGAGACCTTCTCCCAACCCACCCCTGCCCACTCCCTACTCAATCTCACTTTTGTCACTATCCCTCAGAGGACCTTGGCCTCCTCCCCAAGTTCTCCACCTTCAGATCTCAGGCTCACTCCAGATAAATCTCATGACACCGTGCCCCTCCCCCGCTCACACATCTGTCCCTGGAAATAAGCCCCACGCTCAGCCTGCCTTCAAAGCTTGTGCTGCCACCCCCACCCCACCCCTGGCACATCCCCGGCCACTCCACTCCTAACCACAGATCCCAGCACCCATGCTTTCCCAAGTGGCAGGGCCTTTGCTCCTGTTGTGCCTTCTGCTTGGAATCTGCGATGTATTCATTTCTGCCTGCCATTGCAACTCATCCTCCAAGCCCCGGACTCAACGTCCCCTGCCCCACGGAACCCCCTGACCACCCCGGGCATGGAGGTGTCATTGTACATGAGCGGGAACACTGAGTCTGTGGGGGAGGCTAGGAGCTTGGAAAGTCAAAGGCAGATAGATTCTAGGAATCCTTAGCAAACTTCTACCCATGTATTGAAGCCTCAATTTTAATGTCTTCTCCTCCAGGAAGCCTTCCAGGACTCTGCCTCTCCCTCTAGCCTTGCTCTGACTCCATGGAACTGGGGGTGTCTATGTCCAGCTCTGTCCTCTCCCAAGACTGGGTGTTCCTTGAGAACTGGGCCAGGGCTGAGGCCTCTTAGGGGCCCAGTATGGGTGATGTTTGTTGAATAAATAAATGAACGCATGGATTGGGAGTCAACTGAGCTGAGACTAGGAAGTGAGTTGATGAGGTAGCAGTCAGTGGGGTGTTAATGGAGGTTAACTGGGTTTCCACAAGAGGGAAGTGGGACACCCCTCCCCCTCTTGTGAGAACCCGGGGCCTGGAGGCCTTGCAGGGGGGCGGGTCTTCTCTGGGTCTTCTTCATTCTTATCCTCTGCGCTCCACCAAACACCAGTTCCTCTTCCTCTGCACAGCTGGGTACAGAGTCTGCGAAGCGCCAGGGACCACAGAGGATCCAGGAAGGTGTGGGCCACTGTGCCCCCCGCGTCCAGGTGAGCCACCACGCAGCCCCTCCGCGCTTGAGCCTTCCAGCACAGCCCAGATAAAGGTGTGGCGGTGGGACCGCAAAGCTAGGACAGAGGCTAGCACTGGGTTCTGTGCAGGGGCGGCAAATCTGAGCTGGCGGACCCCCTTTCAACAGCCTCCACTCCACCCCCTCCAGCCCACGACTCCCAGCCACCGTCAGTTCGTGGGCGGGGCAGTTTGCAGGGCAACCGCTCACTTGCATATGGTATCCTCTTGGCCAATGAGACCATGAGACCGCGGAAACGTTGGGGAACTAGGTCAAGGCCAAGGGGCTCATCTGGGAGAAGGGGAAGGGGCTGCCAGGGTTAGGGCTCCTCCGCCCTCCGGGCATATGGTTTTGTTCCCTTTCTCTGGAGCTGGAGGCCGGAGCCAAGCATCAAGGGGACAAGTGAGGGGCAGCCTATTACCAGAAGTGGCCTGAGCTGTTCTGACCTATAAATAAAAAGTAATAATAAACTCAACTGGGGAGGGTGACAGTGACCACAGGCTGAGGTCAGGGCTTGGATTCTGGTGTCTCTGCCTAGGTTGCTTGAATGGGGGGCGCCCTAGCATGGGTGCTGTTGTTGCCGCCGCTGCTGCTGCTGCTGCAGATTCCAAGTAGCCAGGGATTGTCCTGCAATGTGTCCTTGGTGGACACGGACTGGACCAGGGAATTCACAGAAACATGCTTGAACTTCAGTGGTCAGCGCTTGAGCCTGCCCCAGAACAGGTCTCTGCAGGCCATCAACGTGGTTCTCCTTGACCTCTCTGGGAACAACCTTCGAGAGCTCCGGTGGTTATTCTTTTCTCGCCTGGAGAAGCTGCAGATCCTGAATGTGACAGACAACCCCCTAGACCGTGTGGAATCAGAGCTGGCGGAACGCTGCGACCTTGACCTGAGGGCTAACTGCCGCTGTGTCCTCAAGTCCTTGCATAAGGCCCGGCAGGACAACTGCTCTGGCCAGCTGCCTTTGCAGTGCCTGGACCCAGGCACTGGCGCCTGGCACAACCTCTCCACCTTCCTGGAGAACAACAGCTGCACCTCTGGCCTGGCCCCAACGACCATTGGGGCACTGGCGGCGGGTGGAAGCCTGCTCCTTGCGCTTGTCATTGCTGGTCCATTGCTGGCCTGGAGATTTCAGGCAAGCTGGGCACCCAGGAGCCGGGACCTGGGAAAACTATCTGCTGCTCAGGATGGTTCCAGGCCCAGCTCAGGGCGGCAGTCAAGGTACAGTAGCCGGAGTCTCAACCCTAAGGAGCCAGCAGCCACCCTGCCCACCCCCTCGCCTGACTATGAGAACATGTTCGTGGGGCAGCCATCTGCCGGACCTCCGTGGACCAAACATGGGTGAGTGACTCACACACATTTGCCTGCAAAACTCTGGAGGCAGACAACCAGGGTTCAAATCCTAGCTCTGCCTCTTGCAGGCTGTGTGATCTTGGGCAAGTAGTATCCCCTCTCTGGGCCTCAGTTTCCTTACCTGTAAAATGGGAATAATCGCAGCCCCCTCTTCATGACATACAAACCCAGTTTCTGGCCACCAAGAAAGGGGAGAGAGAAGACAAGTGCTCCAGGCAGAATGGGGGCTCTGTGGTAGCGGTCAACAGTTTGCGCGCAGATCTCTTGTGACCCAGAGCAGTCTCTGAAGCTCCATTTCCATCTCTGTGTAACGGGGACAGCCCTCCCCCATCTGCCTTAGACATGTGGGAGATGCTAAGCAAGCCATCTGTGTCCATCTCCCCGCAAAAAGCCCCGATACTGCTAGATCTGGCTGGGCTTAGATAGATGTGTTCAACTTTTCCTGGTTGGAGGATGAATTGAGGGAATTTCAAGGGGAGACACCTGCAGGAACAAATGCCACGAGGTGGGAGAGAACGGAGAATCTGCTGTGAATGGGTTTAGAGGTAGCAAGACATCAGAGCTCAGACTCAAGCAGTAAGGGAACAGGGTCCTGGCTGGGTTTGAGTGGTGGGATCCACATTTGGAGAAGCTGGTAGGAGCTGATGAGAAATGAGATAATATGCAAAGCAGATGTAAATACATATGGCTTAAAAGCAGAAGTGGTTTACGGTAGGGATTTAAAGGAACTGGGCTTGCTAAGACAGCTGGTGCTCTGATGCTCGCCTCTGCCTCACTGTCACCAAGGGCTCAGGGCCAGTCTCTTCCAAAAGCATTTAGGATTGGAGGTGTCATTCCTACCCTACATTTTACAGAAAGGTATGCTCTGAGAGGAAGGGAAAGACTTGCCCAAAGTCACAGTTAAGTCAGAAGGAGAGGCAGGAAACTCTGACTCCCAATCCTGTCCATTGCGGTACAACCATATGTTTTTGGAGAAAATCATGCTAAAGTGTGAATGACTGATAGACACCACTTAAAGTAGCCTTTGTTATAAGAGAACCCAAGATGGGATTAGGTGGTTCTGGAGGTGGGAAAGATCTTCTCTGAGGGTCTTGCCTACCATAGCTAGACATTTCTAAGAAGCACCTCCTCTCCTACCAATTCTATGGATGCAGAAACTGAGGCTTAGAGGCTTTTTATTATTATTGGGGAATATTGGGGAACAGTGTGTTTATCCAGAGCCCATCAGCTCCAAGTCACTGTCCTTCAATCTAGTTGTGGAGGGAGCAGCTCAGCTCCAAGTCCAGTTGCCTTTTGTTCAATCTTAGTTGCAGGGGGCACAACCCACCATCCCATGCGGGAATTGAACCAGCAACCTTATTGAGAAGCTTGCGCTCTAACCAGCTGAGCCATCCGGCCGCCCCTCCGGCAGCTCAGCGGCAACTTGTTGTCTTCAATCTAGTTGTGGAGGGCGCAGCTCACTGGCCCATGTGGGAATCCATCCGGCAACCCAGTTGTTCAGAGCTCGCGCTCTAACCAACTGAGTCATCGGCCACCTGAGACTTATTTTTATATTGAGACCACAAAGTCCGCTGCTTCAGGGACCATGGTGGAAACATTTCCCACCTAAAGCAGCAGACACTGGCCAAGCCACTTGTGTCCATGTGAATGGTGTATGAGCAGAGCTTCCAGATTTCCAAGAGGAAACTGAAATCTAGATTTTAATGTGAAAAATGGGCAACCATCTCAATTTTAAGGAAGGAAAAAATGCTACTATGCTCAAAGTCTTTAGATCCCAGCGTAACAATGCTGAATCCACAGAATCTTCCCTGACTCACTTCCACCGACCTCCCTTCCTCAGAGAAAGTTGCAGGCTGGGAGAACACTGCCCTGTGTCTCAGTTTCCTCATTTGTAAATGTTAGGAGTGGACTCGGCCATCCTGAAATTTCTTTGCCCCTCAAAGCTGATGTTCCTACCCCGAGTGCTCCTCCCCGACTGTCTGTTTCTCCCCACAGGACTCACCACCCTTCAGAGGACAGTGACTTCTACATGAACTATGAAGACCTCTGCCAGTCCTCCCAGCCTGTCTATGGCAACCTGCCATTCCCAGGCCAGGTCCCGCTGGATGAAGAGGAGTATGTGATAGCCGGCTGCTGAGCCTGTGATGGCCTCAACTCCAGCCTGCCCCCTTCCGGTGATTTGGGGCATTGCAGGTCTCCCCTGGCTTCAGTCTCCCAGTCTGAGGAATGGGAACAGAGAAGAACTATCCTTGCAGCCCCCTCCCCAGCCTTCTGCTCTGTTCCTCAGCCCCCTGGACGGCTAGAAGGGGAAGAGGAGAGAGACCCCAATACAGATACAGGAGGTTCAAGGTGTGAACTCCGTTTCACCTTCCAGTTGGTCTGCAGTGCTCAATAAACACTGTGGGGCTGACAAGACTGCTGGCTCCGAGGCAGAGAGTTCCTTTGGATGGGGACTTCCTAAGCTCTCAAGAGGAGATCTCTATCTCAGACCCCTGGATTTCTCTCCAACCCTGGTCCCTCCCCTCTGTCTCTCTCAGGTCTCCTTCCCAGGCACCTGGTATCGAGACTCAGCCCCCAGGGCAGCCCATGCCAACCCCCAAGGGATCTTTGTAACTTATGAATTGAGACTGTGCCCCTCCCCTGCTCACACACCCACCATGGCTCCCCATTACCCCTGGATCCTCAGATTGGTACTTGAGGCTTGCCTGGTCTAGCCCTGCCCACCTCACTGCCCTCTCCCATCTCTCTGCCCTTCTGGTCTGGGCCTCATCCCCACCAAGCGCACCTGCCTCCTGGGATGAAAATGGCTTTATTTCCTGAAGCTATTTTCCATGCCATTTCTTTCGCCCAGAATGCCATTCCCTTCCTCTTTTTCTCACTTTTAAACATCCTAATACAGATGCAAAACTATGGCCAGGGTGCCAGGAGGCCCTGGTCCAGGTCCTGACTCCACCATTAATTCTCCGGGCCTCAGTTCCCCCATCTGTAAAACAGGGTGTTAGAATTGGTCTCTAAATCTGTTTTAGCTCTAATATACCAAAATATCTTAACTGGTCCAGAAACAGGAGTACTGAGAGATCAGGAGAGATGCTGAGAAGCAGAGAAACGGAGCTAGAGAATCACAGAGACAGAAAGCGATGTCCCGGGCTGCCCTTGAGGCCCACTGGTGTCAGGAGCACCATCCAATTGCCTGTCATCTCCAAGAACGCCCTGTTGCCCATTCTCTGAACCCTCCCACTCACCCCTATACCAGATCCCCAGTGAGAACTGAGGCCACGGAGGGGCGGGCTCTTCCCAAAGTCTCCAGCTCTATTTGGACATCACAGGAGTCAGGTCAGACAGCTTTCTTTTTATTACCAGAGTTTAAATAAAGGCACCAGCCCTCCCCAGCCCTTCGGTCCCCAGGCTGCTAACCCCAATAAATTAATAATAAATACCAACTTTAAATACAGAGGTTTGGACGAGAGAGGGCAGATATCAGTGGTTAGAATAGGGTACTTCAGGTCCCACAAGCCCATTCAACAGGCAAGGACTGAGGTCAGTTACACTGCACACGTGCCATCAGTGAAGCCCTAAGGCCGCTCATACGCAGTGGCAGTCCTTGGCCACGAGGTTGTCGTAGGACTTGAGTGACACGCGGCCTTGGCTGTCCCGGTGCATGAGCACCACCGGCTCGTAGCTGGAAGGCACGCAGCAGGGAGAAGGCGCGGACTCAGGCTTCAGCTGGTGCAGGCGCGCCTGCATTTGCGCGTGCATGTTAGCCGAACGGAACTGGCTCGGGCACGCGCCGCTGCACATGCGCAAGTCCAGCTCGCGGGGCGATATCACCCAGCCTTCCCAGCCCAAGTCTTGGAGCGACGCGCGCAGGTTCTTCAAGCTGCAGCAGCGCCCCTCTCCGAGAGGGCAGCGGTTCCGGAAGTGCGCATGTGCGCTGCGGCGCCCCCTACCGGCGCGTGGCCACCAGTGCAGCTCCAACCGGAGCTGTGCAGAAGGCAATGCTGCCAGCCACTGGTCAGAGGGCGCCAGCAGGTGCAGGCGGAGTGCGGGCGCTAGGGAGATTCCGAGACCGAGCTGACGCTGCAGCGGCCGCGTCACGTCCCACGAGCCCGAGTCCGTCGGGGACAGCCTGAGCAGGGCCTGATACAAGCGGGAGGCTGTAGGGGGCCCCATAGTCAGGTTGGCCAAGGGGATGTACAGGTCCACGTGGGAGTCCGGCCCAAGTGTCACTATGGGAAAGAGAGGAAGGGAAGTCACCCAGGAGCATACTGTGTGCCGAGCGCGGGGGTGCCCAGGCACCACCCTATTTTATTGGGTCGTGTAACATTTCATCTTCCCTACTAGAATCTCAGCAGGGTTTTGACTGCCTAGTCACGGGGGTGCTTAGTAAATACAGAGGGTGCCCCAAAAATGTATACACATGTTAAGAAAGGAAAAACTGTATTAACATTGTAATAGTCAATATATACCGATAACAAAAGATGAATACAAGTTACATTTGACTTCTGCAATTACAAGAGGTGCTCAAAGTGGTTGCCATCAGCCTACGCATAAATTTTTTTTTAAGGAGGACGCAACTCAGTGGCCCATGCGGGGATCCAACCCACAACCTTGGTGTTACCAGCACCACGCTCTAACCAACTGAGCTAACCGGCCACCCCAGCGTAATTTAATACACTTTTTTCCTTTCTTAAAATGTGTATACATTTTTTTGGACACTCTCTGTCTCTGCAGGAATTAATACATATTTGATATTTAGAGAGACTGGGGCTAGACCGCTGACTCGGCCTCCTCCAGCTGGCAAACAAAAACATGTTTATTGAAGGACTACTAAGTGCCTGGCACTGGGGATACAGCAACCAGTCATTCTGTTTTCAATTCTTTGGGTCTCTATTTTCTACCTGAGAAATGAAGGGTACCAGGCTCCCCAGGACTTGCAGATCCCCAGGCTGGTACAGGCGTCAGGGGTACTATGCGGACTGGGTTTGAGTCGCTGCTTGAGCACCTCCTGCTCACTAGGCTCAGAGAGGGCAAAAAGTTTACCTGGATCCTCACAGCACCAGTGGGCTTAGGACCGGATAACAGACACCCTCTGACCTGACACCCTCTCCCCAACCCTTCCCAGTTCCTAGCGCAGCCCAGATTTCCTTCTGCCCTCTCCACCTCCTGGAACCACCGTGGAAGTCGCGAAAATACTCCCTTCCCTCTTTCAAGGCACCTATCACGTGTGACAGCGGTGCCTTGCCGTGCGATTACATCATATTGGGAACCAGCCAGGGTCGGTTCTGCCCATCGCCGCGCACTGCTAGGTCCCGCCTACAACACTCTTATTCCCCCGCCCCGCTCCTGCGTCTCTCGTCTTGGATCCCACCCACCCTCAACCCCAGCTACATCCAAGGACAGGGGCCGCGCCCCCTGCGGGACGTCGTCTCTTGGCTCTCCCGGCTCTGTGAACCTTCTGGAGAGTCGCTGGCTTCTCTCGGCCTCAGTTTCCTCATCTGCTATCCGAGGAGGTGTAACATCTCCAATTGGCTAAGGCTAGCCGTGTCCCGACGCAAACAGGGACGCTAGCTCCATCAGCCTCGAGTGGGGGACGT
Organism: Rhinolophus hipposideros; assembly: GCF_964194185.1. Classification (NCBI taxonomy): domain Eukaryota; kingdom Metazoa; phylum Chordata; class Mammalia; order Chiroptera; family Rhinolophidae; genus Rhinolophus; species Rhinolophus hipposideros. Next base: position 50,144,016 of record NC_138062.1, on the reverse strand, counting down.
TCTTGTCCATCTCACAGATGGGGAAACTGAGGCTCGGCAGCATGCTCTATGACTCAGAAACACTGGTTAGATGATGGGAGCTGCCTGGGCGCACAGTGGGGGGATATGTCTGAGATTTCACTCACCCTCTGGGGTGAGTATCTGGACTTGAACAGCGGGGATGAGGTCAGGGTTCGAGTCTTCCCAGGTCTGGTTCCCTCGAAGCCTGGTCGGCAAATCTTCGAAGCGTTTCTGCAACTCCTGGAATGTGGAGACACTCGAACTGGAGTGCACGTGTGAGGGTTCTGGGAGGGCTTGGAGGTGCTCCTGGGCCAGAGATACAGCGTCTCCTGACGGCAGCCCCGAGAGCGTCAGCAGCAGCATTACCATCACGGAGCAGCACGGTGTCGTGGGTCGCTGCCCGGGCATGGCTGTGCTCCTTGTGCTCCGAGCTGGGACAGATCGGACACCGCTAGCCTGGCCTTTATAGTCCCCGGACTTTGTCCGCCCCCGCCTGCCTGGTCCCGCCTGAAGTGGATGCACGGTAAACATTCCAGGGACCACAGCTGGGCAGGGTCTGAGGCTGCTTTTCAGGAGGAGGGGCTTGGGGGGTGCTCCCAGGGAAGCTGGGGGGACCCCCACCCCCACCCGCCTCTGAGCCTCAATATCCTCTTCTGTGAAATGGGGATATCATCCCAGCTTGGTGGGCTGGTAAGAAGAATGATTTTCTCAGAGAGGACTTAATTACTAGGTGCTCAACTCTATAGTGAGAGCTTAATAAGTGGCCTTCTTCCCCTGTGCGGTTCCCTGCCTTCCCTATTCGGTTAGGGTTCAACAAAGCAGAGCAGAAAGGGCCAAAGAGCTATAAAGTGCAAGCTGGGGCAGGTGGGCGGTTCTCTGAAACCCACTCCACTCACCTCCTTAGATCTCTTGGGGGTTATCACCAGATGGCTTCTCATGCCTCCCAGATAGAAGGCTCCACAGAAAATGAACAGGAAAGTTAACATTTGAAAGTGAACAGTTCAGTGGCATTTAGCACATTGACAATGTTATACAATCATCTTTTCCAGAACATTTATATCACCTCAAAAGGAGACCCTGACCCAATTAGCAGTCATTCCCCATTCCCCCTTCTTTATCCCCTTGCAATCACTAATCTGCTTTTTGTCAATGGATTGGCCTATTCTGGACATTCCACATTAAAATTCTGCACTCAGTTTCCAATGTAGGGAAAGGGGTTCCTCACACCAACAATTCTCCCACACCAGCTGGGTGTCCAATAATTCAACCCAATTTTGACACTATCTACCTGGAGACAGCATTATATCCCAGAGGCTCAAGGCCCAGTCCCATGAGACGACCCCTTCCCACCCCCTTCTTCAGATGCCAATCCAAAGTCCAGGTTACCTGTGCTTCTGACCTACTGGCTATAAAAGGGAAGTTACCATGACCCCCTCCTTGGGTAGATTAATTTGCCAGAGCAGGTCAGACAACTTTGGAAACCCATTTACTCGATTTATTACAAAGGATGCAAAAGATAAGAATCAACCGGCAGATGAAGAGATGCACAGGACAAGGTGTGAGGAAGGGGCCTGGAATTTCCATGCCCTCTCCATGTGTACCCCTCTCCCAGCACCCCACATGGTCACCAATCTGGAAGCTCTTGGAACCCCATCCTTTTTTGGATTTTTATGGAGGCTTCATGACAGGCATGATCGATTACATTATTGGCCATTGGTGACTGATTCAACCTCCAGTGACTCTCCCTTCCCCTCATGAGAGGTCAGGGGTGGGACTGAAAGTTCTAACCTTCCAGTCACATAGTTGGCTCCACTGGCTACGGGACTCCATCTTCAGGTTGTTTTCCAAAAGTCACCTCATTAACAAAAAATCTTTCTCACTCTCTTCACAGGAAATTCCAAGGGTTTTAGGTGGTCTGTGACAGCGACAGGGTGGAAGACCAAGTATATATTTCTTATTGTAAGTCACAATATCACAAATATAAATGGAATCACGTACTATGTGGCCATTTGTGTCTGGCTTCTCTCAGCCTGTTTTCAAGCTTCCGCCATGTTGTCAGTGACCGAGTAATATTCCATTGTATGACTACACCACATTTTGTTTATCCATTGATAGTCTTTTGGGTTGTTTCCACATTTTGTCCATTGTGAATAGGGCTGCTATGAATATTCATATACAAAGATTTGAGGACCTGTTTTCAATTTTGGGGGGATACACCCAGAAGTGGAATTGCTGGGTCATATCATCATTCTATGTTTAATTTTTTGAGGAGTTGCCAAAATGTTTCCCAAAGCGTCTGCCTTTTTATTTTGGAGCTTTGAGATAGGACTTCCATAAGGAAAAAAGACTAACCTTATGTGTTCAATTCGATGGCATTTTTTTTTAAATTAAAGTTTATTGGGGTGGTAATTGTGAGTAAAGTTACATAGATTTCAGGTATACAATTCTGTATTACATCATCTATAAATCCCATTATGTGTTCACCACCCAGAGTCAGTTCTCCTTCCATAGTTCGATGGCATTTTACAATGGTATCCCTGTGGGACCACTTTCCAGATCAAGTTCCAGAACATTCCCAACCCAGGAACACCTTGGGCCCTCTCCCATCATTCTCCCTGCTCCTGGATACCAGTCGTTCCCAACTCTGTTACCATAGATGAGTTTGCCTGTTTTCCAACATGTTGTAATGGCAGCAGCAGTGCATTCCTTTCTGGCCAGCGTCTTTGAGAGACTCAATACTACGTCCATGAGAGCTCTTTGTTGTCTGCTAGGCAGTTTGCCCTTTTTCCTTGCTGTACAGTGTTCCACTGTGCAAATCCAAGAGTAAAGCTGCTGACTCATGGGTAGGCACCCATCACTTTGCAATCAGAACCAGTAATGAATTCATTTTATTCCTGGAACTTCTCAAGGGGACACGGCACCAGTGAGGGCCTGGGGAATCCCTAGGGACAGGATGTTAGCTCCATGGCGATTTCCACTTCACCAAATTCTGGAATGCTGGCAGCCAGGCCCACCTGGCTCTCCTTTGGCCAATGACCTCACTGCCAGTCCTGTGGCCAAGCTGGGAGGAGAAGTGGGGCAGGCTGTGGGCAGCCAGCCAGTGATGAACTCAGTGGGCCAGAACCCTGCATTCCTACTGTAGGCTGAACCAGGGTGGAAGTAAACAGAGCACCCAGACTGGGGGGCAGGCCATTCCCTTTCCCTGGCTCAGCCCCAAACCTCCCAGAATCTTCCCTCACCACTTGGCCATAGTCACCCTTATCAAACACACACAACACACAAGAGAACACACAAACCCACTTTTATTGTTTGTTTCTCGTGACTCGAGGTAAACATAGTCATGGCAGGAGATCTGGAAGAGGCCAAAAAGCAGATTATTTTAGAATCTATAATCAAAAGACAAGGAGAACTGCTATCCCATAGCCATTGTTAAAAGACAAAAATTCAACAAATAAATTTAAAGATCCAGTTGGCTTTATTGAATGATTTGTTAATTGGGCAGCATCCCATCTAGTAAATACAAAAGTGCTCTAAGGAGTTGTACAAAATGGAAGGCTTTTATAGGCCTAAATGGGGAGGGACAAGAAAGTTAAAGAGTAGATGATTTTAAAAAAAAGTGGATGATTTCAGGCAAGGTAACCTTCCCCTAAGGGGAAGACAGGGCGTCTTCTCAGGCAAACTACCTCCCTAGTGCGGACCGGGAAATTCCCAATCGATTGGCTTAAACTTTCACTCTTGGTAGAGGCTGAAACTCCTGTTAGGTTAGGGATTAAGTCTTGGTGGCGCTTAGTAAGAATGACTCCATTGTGAGACTCCAAAACTCAGTTTCTCAGTATTACCCTTTATAGAGCAGCACTGACTAGATGAGGCTTGATTAGAGCTACAATCTCAATATTTTAGAATAACCATTATTATTATTATAGGTGGTTGGGCAATGATGTCTCCACTTTAGCAAGAGTTGGGTTCAGATATACCTAGGCAAGTCTGGAAAGGACAGCCCCTGCTGGTAAACTCCTACTTATCTCTTCAACCCCAGCTTTGATGTCCCATATTCCAGTAAGCCTTCCCTGCTCTCTCCCCAAGCTCCCTCAGGCTGAGGGGTCTCCCTCTAGCCTCATCCTGACCACACAGGGCTGGAGTGTCTGTGTCTGACTCTGTGCTTCTCCACACCAGTGGACCAAGCCTCAGTGTCACTACAGACATACCTCAGTCATATTGGAGGTTTGGTTCCAGACCATTACAATAAAGCAAAGAGTGAAATAACACAAGTCACGCAAATGTTTTCATTTCCCAATGGGTATAAAAGTTATGTTTATACTACACTATAGTCTATTAAGAGTGCAATAGCATTATGTCTAAAACACAATGTACATACTGTAATTTAAAAATAGTTCATTGCTAAAAAATACTAACCATCATCTGAGCCTTTAGCAAGTTGGAATCTTTTTGCTAGAGGAGGGTCTTGCCTTCAATGTGTAAAACACAAAGTATCTGTGAACTGCAATAAAATGTATATTAGTTTCCTTTAACTGCCATAACAAATGACCAAATATGGGATGGCTTAAAACAACAGAAATTTCTTCTCTCACAGTTCTGGAGGCCGGAAGTTTGAAATCAAGGGTCACAGGGCCGTGCTCCCTCAGAAAGCTCTAGAGGAGGGTACTTCCGGCCTCTTTCAACTCTGATGAATCCAGGCATCCTTCGCTTGTGGCTACATTGTGCCAGTCTCTGCCACTGTCTTCACATGGTTTCTCTTCTTCGCTTTCTAAAAACACCTGACATTAGACTTAGGGCCCACTATAAATCCAGAATGATCCCATTCAAGATCCTTAACTCATCTGCAAAGACCCTTTTCCAAAATAATATCACATTCACATAAACTGAGGGTTAGGGCATCACATCATCACAGGAAGGTGTGGTCCAGACAAGGGCCATGAAACTCCCAGAGAGACATCCTTAGCAGTGAATGGTGGTGGTGGGGGATGGGGGGACCTACATCTATGGGGGAAATTTTTGAGCCCCTATTATGTGTCAAGTGCTTAACACACAATCTTTATAAAACCCAATGAGATGGACACATTATCTCTACTTCGCAGATTCTGTCCCCATATTCTGTCCCCATTAGCAGTCACTCCCCATTCCCCCTCCCTTAGGGCCTGGCAACCATTAATCTACTTTCTGTCTTTATGGATTTACCCATTCTGGACATTTCATCATATAAATGGAATCATACAATATTTGTATTGTAGTTTGGCTATTATGAATAGTGCTGCTATAAACATGCACATACAAGTTTTTGTTTGAACACCTGTTTCATTTCTCTTGGGTATATATATATATATATATATATATATATATATATATATATACCAAAATGGAATTGTTGGGTCATATAGTAATTTTATGTTTAATGTGTTGAGAAACTGCCAAACTTTCTCTTGTCAGTTTTATTTTTCATTAAGAAACATTTCAGGCATATAAAAAATGTATCAATAATAAAATAACAAACACCTACCTACCCAGAACCCCCAAAGGAAACATTCCTAGGAGAATTATTAAAAGGGACCAAACAGAAATTTTGGATCTAAAAAGTACAATAACCAAAATGAAAAATTCACTAGAGGTGTTTACCAGATTTGATCAGTCAGAAGAAAGAATCAGGAAGCCTGAAGATAGGACAATTGAAATTATCAAGTCTGAAGAGCAGAAAGAAAAAAAGAATGAAGAAAAGTAACTGAGTCCAAAGGTCCTCAGTTAACCATCCAGAGGACCAACATACATATTATAGGAGTCCCAGAAGCAGGAGAAGAGAAAGGGGCAGATAGAATATTTGAAAAAATAATGGCCAAAAGCTTACCAAATTTGATGAATGGTATAAATCTAGACATCTAAGAAGCTCAACGAACTCCAAATAGACAATATCAAAGAGACCCATTACACTGAGACACATTACAATCAAACCGTTGATAGCCAAAGAGAAAGAGTCAAACTTGAAAACAGCAGTGGAAAGCTATTCATCGATGAGGTTAACAGTTAATTTCTCATTAGAAACCCTGGAAACCAGAAGGCAGTGTGACAATGTATTTAAAGTGCTGGAAAACAAAACAAAATGCAACACAACTGTTTACCTAGAATTCTATATCCAGCAAAACTGTTCTTCAAAAATGAGAAAGAAATCAAGATATCCTCAGGTAAATCAAAGCTGAGGGAATTTGTTACCATGATACCTGCCCTGCAGGTTAAAATGAAAGGACACTAGACTGTAACTCAAAGCCATATACCGTGGTACCTCGGTTTTCTAACATAATCTGTTATGGAAGACCGTTGGAGTTCTGAAACCTCGGAAAACAACCGACAACTAGCCCTCAGGATCTTGCACTCAGCAGAAGCCACGTGACATGTTCGACTTCCGAGGTGTGTTCGAAAACCGAAGCACTTACTTCCAGGTTTACGGCGTTTGTAAATCGAAATGTTCATCAACAGAGACGTTCGAAAACCGAGGTACTACTGTATAAACATCTATGCACCAAAAACAGAGCCCCAAAATACAGAAAGCAAAAACTGATAGAATTGAAGAGAGAAATAAAAGATATACACTAAGAGTTGGAGACTTCAAAACTCCTCTTTTACTAATGGATAGAACATCTAGACAGAATATTAGGATACAGAGGATTGAACTACACTATAAACCAGCTAGACCAAACAGACATCTACGGAACACGCCATGAAACAACAGTAGAATACACATTCCTAACAAGTGCTCCTGGAACATACTCCAGTATAGACCACGTTAGGCAAAAAAAAAAAAAAAAACAACAACAAAAAAAAACCTCACAACAAATTTTTAAAAGATTGAAATCATACAAAGAATCATCTTCAACGACAATAGAATAAAGCTAGAAATCACTAACAAAAGGAAAACTGGAATGTTCACAAATCTGTGGATATTAAGTAACACACTCAAACATTGGGGGAAAGAAGAAATCACAACAGAATTTAGAAAATACTTAAGAGACAAATGAAAAGAAAACGACAATATACTAAAAGTGACGGGTGCCCCGAAGACAGTGCTCATAGGGAAACTGACAGCTATAAATGGCTACACTGAAAAAGAGCTCAGATCGATAAATTTTATAGTTTGATGAAGGAGAAAAAGAAGAATAAACTAAAATCAAAACTACTAGGAGGAAGGAAATAATAAAGATTAGAGAAAAGATCAAGAAAATACAGAATAAGGGGCGGCCGGGTGGCTCAGTTGGTTAGAGCGCGAGCTCTGAACAACAGGGTGGCCGGTTCGATTCCCACATGGGCCAGTGAGCTGCGCCCTCCACAACTAGATTGACGACCACGACTTGACTTGGAGCTGATGGGTCCTGGAAAAACACACTGTTCCCCAATATTCCCCAATAAAAAAATTTAAAAAAAAGAAAGAAAAGAAAATACAGAATAAATAGGATCAATGAAATCAAATTCCAGCATCTACCTGGCATCTCAGATTGGTCTTTTCAGATGTAATTATTTATGTTAAGATGAGGTTACCCTGGAGTAGGGTGGGCCTTAAATCCAGTGACTGGTGTCCTTATAAAAAGGCCACATAAAGACAGAGGCAGAGATTAGAGTGATGCCGCCATATACCAAGGATTGCTGGAAGCCACCAGACCAAGAGAGAAGCCTGGGACTGTTCTCCGTACAGCCTCTAGCCCTGCTGATACTTCGACTGGGGACTTCTGGCCTCCAGGACTGTGTTTTAAGCAGTTTATGGTCATTGTTACGGCAGCTCAGGAAACAATGTCATCTATCTGCCCATTTTTCTGTCTGGCGCTTTCTCCTGTCTAGTATGTCTGGGAGCACTCATTTGTTCTGGAAGCTAATGCATCACAGATATCCTCTCTCTGTTCCTGGCTTGTCTTTTGTATTTCTTTATGGATTTTTTTAGGTGTCCAAAAGTTTGAAAATGTGACTGAGTCTATACCCCAAACCATCCAATATTCATTTTTTCCTTTTCAAGGGTGTGTTTTCATTTGCCAGGCTGTTAAATCTAGGGTACGGTTCTCCTCTGCGATGCTTTCTACAGGCCATGACCTCCCTGCGTTCTGGGTTTGGGACTCTGCCAGCCCCCACCCCCCTTCAGCGCTCTGTTGGGCAAGGGGGAGGGACAGCTGAGTGTGAGTCAGCAGGACCTGGGCTGCTGGGGGCGGAAGTGGTCAACTCAGCCCCTAGGACTGGCTGTGTGGTTCCTGGTGGGAGGCCTTGCGGTGGGGGGCCAGGGAAGGGGTCAACAGGACAGTTGGGCTGGGCAGGAAGTGGGTCAGCTGAGGCCCCAGACTTTGGGTCCCCATGTGCTCACTGCCTGGAAAGTGTCCGCTGGGGTAAACCCAGTGTTGTCCTTCCCCCATCACTCCCCCCCCCCCACTGCAGCACATCCTGCTCCCGCTGGCTTTGCATGCTAGCTCCTATAAGGGTTCCGCTGACCACAGCGTTCATTTTTGAAGCACCTGCTGTATGTCAAGCCCTGGCTGACTGTGGACACACAGCCCTGCCAGCTGGGTGCGGTGGTCAGCTTCGTGTCACAGAGGGAATCTGAGACCCAGAGCAGGGCAGCCCTGTGCAGGAATCACACAGCACAGAGTCCGAGTCACCCAAAGTCCCAAATCCTCCTGTTTGGCTGGGGTTCTCTCTGCCCCTCAGTGTCCTCATCTTTCTGGCTCTGTGTCTCCCCTACTCGCTCTGCACTTTGCTTTTCAGTCTCTCACAACTCTGTCTCTGCATCCCCACCCCCACCCCTTATCAGCACCACATTGGGAAAGGAAGCAGCCTGTGCCTGCCCCTCCTCCCTTCCGGGGTACTAGGACATGTCCAGGCAGGTCTGAGGCACTTCTTGTAGAAACTACTGAATGCCTTGTGGCATGCTACCAGTGCAGGAAGGAGCTAGTAGGCAAGGTGAAGAAGGTGTAGGGGAAGGACTCTTGGGATTTCCGGTGCACTACTTTGCCCCCCTTGTCCCTACCCAGGCCTGTCACACTGAACGCGTCCCAAGATGACCTCAGCATCTTCCTCCAAACCTTCGGTTTTGAAGGATGCATAGGAGTTCTCCAAGCATAAGTGAAGGAGGGGCCCTCCTGGCAGAGGAGACAGCCTGGGGTCAGCAGAGATATGGGAACAGGGGTTCAAATGTTCAGCGGACGAGTATGGGCGAAGGGGAGCCATCAGGGGTGTGAGAGGTGGGGAGGGAACCAGATAGGTCCCCAGAACAAGGTGGACGGGAAGGGTGAGACTGGTGTCCCAGACCCTCACCTCAAATTAAGACTGAGATTGTCCAGGCAGGAGCTGAAAGAAACTGTTGAATGGAGCCAAGCGCGGCCTCTCCAAGCGTTACCCTCAAATGAACTCTCCCCATCTGCCTGCATCCCTCAGCTGACTGTGTCCCCATCACAGCTGGATCCCTGGTGTGTCCCCAGCCCAGGGCACAGCTCACAGTAGGCATTTCCTAACTAGCCTAGCCACTAGGAGATGGGGCTCTAGAGGCAGGGAAGAGGCAGGGTAGGGGCGGGGGCTGGAGGAGGAGCCTGGCCCCCAAGGCGGCGTATCTTCTGCTCCCAGGCGGCTCTGGCGCCTCGCTCCGCCCCCTGCTGGCCACAGGTTGGAACATCCAGCACTCAGCCCTCTCCTCTTGGTGCCGTAGTTTATTGCACACCTATTTTGCACCCAACGCTGTGCTGGGTGCAAAGGACACAGGGCATGCCAGGCACACCCGATCGCCCTCCCCAGCTCCCATGGAATCAGTCGATTACTACCCAGAGTATGTGACTTGGTTGGGGGGCACCTAGGCAGTTGTAGGAGCCAGAGGAGGAACCTGGACAGACAGGAGAGCTTCCTGGAGGAAGTAAATATAATTGCATTTATTAAGCAACTACTATGTGCCGCTAGTTAAGGGCTATAAAAGCAGAGTTTCACTGAATTCTACAAAAGCTCTACGAGTACAGGGAAACCGAAGCTCACGGAAGCACAGTGAGCCCTCCTGACTTCTCGTGGCCTGTAGAATAACATGCAGACTCTCCCCCAGGCCCCGAGGCCTTGAGCCGTCAGCCCTGTTACCTCTCCCTCACCCCTCCACAGACACCCTCCACCTACATCACCCACTGCCCGTTACACACAGCATTGTCTCTTGGCCTGCAACACAAGGGAGTCCTTGGGGCTCTTTCTGGGCAGAGTAGCCAAGGGGAGGCAGGGGTTCCCATGGGCCAAGAAGGCTAGGGGAGGTTTCCAGAATTTGGGGAAAGGATTTTCCCATCTGAAAAGGACACACAGAATACCACAGGAGCATGTAGATGATACTCCTGGGACTGCAGCCCACACCCAGGGGCCAGGGAAAGAGTGGCTTTAGGAGCAAAACCACCAACTGTGGACACCCTCTCTGGGGGTGCAAAAACCTTGGATCCCTGGGACTTTGAAAAGGCGCTCTCTCCCTTGGGACCGATGGTCCCCGAGACAAGACATGGTCCTTATTGCTGAAGCCCCTTTGGTTTCAAAAGTTTCTTCTTTGAAAGCCACTCATTCCTGCTAAGGACAGATATGCGGAAGGACTGAGTCCTGTTTCTAATCTTCAATCTGCTCAGCTTCAGAGCAGCCAGCCTGGGTTTACATTCTAGCACTTTCTCTTCCTGGCCATGGCATGTGGGACAAGGGGCTTCAAGTGGCAGAGCCTCCGTTTCCCCACCTGTAACAAGTGGTAATGGCACCCCTTCACAGGTTGTGGGAGTGGAAATTCTTCACACGCTAGGGGTCTACATGATAATTCAAATCCCAGAGTGTTGTGTGATCACAGGCAAGTTACTCAGTAAAGGCAGTGGACGTGAAGAGGGAGAACTGTACAGAAATACTCTCGTCGTTATTCATTCAGCATATTTGTAGCAACCACCAGAAACTGAGCTCCAGGTCACACACCAAGGACAGAAATACTGGTGGTTTGGAGCCGCTCTGCCCACTGACGCCCCCAGTCTGAGGGTGACCCTTGGGGATGCCAACTTCTCACAAAGGCACACAAGAACTCACATATCTCAACTAATTTATTTGCTTTGGGGGGTGTCAAGTTTGGGGTCTCTCAGGGCCCAGCCCCCAGCAAAGTCTAGCAGACATTTTCCCGGCCTGGGTTCCCAGGCATGGGGGTTTCGGACAAGGCACTCACAGGAACTCGGGGGGTCAGGGAGAAGCCATCCTGAGAGTGCAGGGGCCACAGCCTCTGTTGGGGACAGAAGACATGGTCACGTTGGGCAGGATTTTCCTAGAGAGAGATTTAGGACAAGATAGAAACCTGAGATGTTGGAGGAGCCCCAGAAACACACTAGATACGCCCCCGGGCAGGTGGAAAGCCAACTCCTCTTCCCCATGACCCAAGTGGGGCCTCCCATAGTTCAGGGATTCTACAGGCCTTGGAGCTGAGAGCTTGTTCCAAACCGCCTTTCTCTGGGATTTCCTAGAGACAAAGTGTAGAGGACATAAAAGCGGCTCCCCCGAGGCCCCACCCCTGTAAACAGCTTGGGTGACCCTGACACGCCCCCTACTGGGTGGTCAGGAACCAGGGCCATCTCCCAGAGCATGGGGTCCTGTCTCCCTTCTCTGTGCCCCATGCATATCGAGAGAGGCAGGCACTTCTGTGGGTCTCTGGGCAATTGAAGAGAAGGCTTGGGTGAGGAGAGGGAGGACAAGAAATGGATTTTTCTTGGGGGAGGGGAGGAAGTGGCGCTGGAGTGCAGGTCAGGGCTGGATTGAAGCCCATTAAGGTCCGGTGACCCAGACACTAAGCTTGTGATAGCTGCTCCTGAACCACAGTACAGGGCTTCTTGGCAGGTATGTTCCGAGTCCATCTAGGAATTAACTTTCACCCCACCCCCCAAACAGCCTTTCTGCCGCGGGTCTAAGTGGACCTCCAACACGCTTCCTCACCCAGAGGTAGTCCTGGGCCTTTAGGAGGCGCTCGTGCCTGGAGAAATTTAATCTGGGACATGAAAACAAAGCCCCTTTTGGCTTCTCTAGGTCTGTGGATGCCATGGGATATGTGGCCATGGATTTGGGGGGCAATGTGGCACTGTCTCTGCCCCTATTACCACCATCAGCACCCCACGCTGGCTACAAACTCACCAGGGCTTCCAGCGGTCTCCAGGTGGAGGCTGGGGCCACAGAGAAGAATGGGACTTTGTCCCACCATCCCCAAAGGGGACTTCTGGGTTCAGACACTCCAAGGGGCGGAGAGGTCAAAGGTCAACCGTCTAGACAGTGGCGGCAAAAAAGAGGCCTGTGTGGTGGGCGGATTTCCCCAGCAGCTCCCCTCCCCTGCCTGGTCACCCCCTGGGGGCACAGGCTGGCTGGTGGACATACCCCAGCTGGCTCAGCTTCCAGGCAGAAACTTCTAAGATAACAACAAGGCATCGCAAATCTGCTTTTCCAGCCATTTCCCTAAGCAAGCTGTTTCTGTTCTAGAAGTTTCCATGCCAGCAACAAGCAGGGAAGCAGAAAACTATTTTCCTTGCTGAAACTATTGCAATCTGATATTTTCTCCAAAGACCTAGCGTCAATTCGCCCCCTGCCTGTCCCTGTCTCTACCAGGGCCCAAGGGACCTTGGCTGTTCCTTGATTGAACCAGGTGGGCCAGATGGCACCCAGCCCAGAACACCAACTCGAATTCCTCCTTCTTCCCATTTTCCTTTCTTTCTATCCACTCTGTCTTATTTCTTTTTCAAGCTACATATTCATACACATACTACTGACCTTCCTTTTCGTGGAGAAGGGGGAGCCAAAAAGGCTGAGAGAAAAATATAGTACAGAGACTCTGGCATCTTAAAGGAGATGCTGTTGCCAGAGGCCCGGACCCTGCCCCACGCCCCACCTCAGCACCCCCCAAAGCGGCTCACCAGGGAAAGGCCCCTCTCAGCTTTCCCACAAGACCTTCTCACCTTCCCCCACCAGCCTTCATACCATATCCCTCAGCCCATTTTTCCACCATTAACTGCTGCACCCACCTCTTCCGGCATCACTCTCCTCCACACCTGACAAGCTGCACCCACTTCATAGATCCATCCTTTTGTTCCATTCTGTGCAAACCCCTCCCCCCACATATGGGACTCTAAAAATGACAAGGGAGAAGTAATGGGACCTGGTCCCCCCTTCTCAAACAAGGACATTTTAGTCTGAGACCCAGTAAATGCAGACAGACACACCATGGAGTAAACAGATGAGTTCGCCCAAAAGAAAAAGATTAAACATTTTAAAACAGAAAAAGAAAGAAAGAAAGAAGGAAAGAAAGAAAGGAAGGAAGGAAGGAAGGAAGGAAGGAAGGAAGGAAGGAAGGAAGGAAGGAAGGAAGGAAAAGAAAGAGAGAGAGGGAGGGAGGGAGGGGGAGAGAGAGGGAGGGAGGGGGGGGAGAGAGAGGGAGGGAGGGGGGGGAGAGAGAGAGAGAGAGAGAGAGAGAGAGAGAGAGAGAAGGAAGGAAGGAAGGAAGGAAGGAAGGAAGGAAGGAAGGAAGGAAGGAAGGAAAGAAAGAAAGAAAGAAAGAAAGAAAGAAAGAAAGAAAGAAAGAAAGAAAGAAAGAAAGAAAGAAAGAAAGAAAGAAAGAAAGAAAGAAAGAAAGAAAGAAAGAAAGAAAGAAAGAAAAGCTGGCAGGGAGTGAGTGAAATGTTTAATGGATGGCTGATTAAATAAAAATGAGCTAAATGCTCTGCATCATGGTGAAAGACACAATTCAAGTTCGACTTGAGGAAATCTAAAACCAATGCTGGAATGCAAAAATGACACATACACACTCAATTATGATCAGACAATAAGTTATATCTCTAAGTTGCTAAATCACAGCGTGCTTTAAACAGAAAGGCGAAATGAGGACAAAAGAAAGATGAAAATGTGGAGTTTGGGGAAGGCGTGTCTGGGTTGCAGCGGGTGCCCAGCTAAGCTTGGACCTGGCTCCCCTCCAGTCACCACCCCCCCATCTTGCCTAGATTAAATTCCTCCTTAGAGCCCCACAGATCAGGCCTTTGGGGAACAGAGCTAGATGGAGCTTCATAGTGTTCTGAATAAGACTTCTGGGGGACTCCTCTGGCCTTGAGCCCTCTACATTCAGAAGAGCCACAGCTTCTGCTCACAGAAGCTGGCTCAGGGAGCACACGCAATGACATCACACACATCAGATGTCTCGGGAGACACTGCAAACGCAGACTGGGGACATGGAGGGGGTGTTTCTGGCGGGGGGGGGGGGCTGGCATGGAGAGAGGAGCAGAGGCCAGATTATTTCAACCTGTCAGCCACAGGCCACTGCCAAGCACCCATCTACTCCCTTTTTCCCCTCCAGAAAAAGTCTTTAACTCAAACCGATCAACCTGGTTCCCAAGTGACAGAGCAGCTCAGCAGAGGCAGGAACCACCCTGGACATCAGAACGGGAGGGAAAGAGGGTGAATGTTTAAGAAAACAGAACAAAACAAAAATCTCAACTGTTTTAAAAAGAACTGCATGCTGGGAAACACTGACGTGATCCAACACAGCATCAGATTCCAGCTTACTTCACACTTAGGCAAATGATAAAACTGCATGTTCTCCAAAAAACAGATGAATATTTCCAAAACGTGTGTTTTTTCCAATTGGCTTCATGGTTGCTGCTGCCCTGGTGTCAAGGTCCAGCTGAATTTAGTTGCCTCCGGAGGGATGTTACTCTTTTCCCTGGCTGGGAAGTTCGAAGTTGCCAAAGAGTGAGATAAAAATTGACTCCTGAGTCTGGGTGTGTCTCCAAAAGCCATCTACACAAAAACCTGCTGGCTGCCTCCTGCCCTCCTGCTTAAATGTGCCAGCACACACGGGGCTCAGCAAACTCTGGACCCCAGGCCCTGTGGCAGCCCCCCACACACACACACTCAAGGAGAACAAGAAACTAGTCCCCAGCACCAAGGCTGCGAAAATCCAGGCCAGATGTGGGATGGGTTTGGAGCTGCTACAAATTTTTACATTATTAAAAAAAAAAGTCCTGTGCATGTTGAAATGACAAGGTCTGCTTTCCCACTGGCGGCCCACTCCAGAGCTCACGGCTCAGTTCAGGTGTTGAATGGATCAGCCAAACTTATCAATCTCCTGGGGCAGCAGACGCCCCTCCCCTGTGGTCTGGCCATCGGCCCAGTCCCAACCTCAGGGTTAACCTCCAAACAAAGATGTGGGTCCAGTTTTCCAGGCAGGAGGCAGAAGGGGCAGCACCCCAGAAAAAAGAAGACACTTTTGTTGTTGGCTACAGCCTGTGTTTTAACCAAAGGGAATATAAATTACTCTGTGCACTATTGTTTAAAAAAAACAAAACAAAACAAACAAACAAACAAAAAACCCATGCCATATCCCAAGGGGGCCTTTTCTGAGACTGTCCGGGCTGTTGGGACACAGCTCAGGGCAAAGACTCTTTGAGAGGCTTTTAAGTTTGGGAAAAACCAGTCACGGGATGGAGGGACTCTGGAATCCCTTCACCAGAGACCTAGATAAGCAGGTGACCAGGTGGCCCCAGCTGTGGGATCGCAGAACAGAGGTTTACCCGACCAGGGTTCTCTGAGGAAATCCACACCCATGGGCTTCCCAGCCATTGTAGCCACGTCCCCAGATGCAAAGGGAAATTGATTAAAAATTCTTCAGCCGACTTCTTCAAATTGATCAGCGCTTTTGCGGAGAAAAAGAGAGAGGAAGTGTGTGAATTGAAATGTTTGATCCAAATCAGATTCCCAGACAAAGGGGTCTGTCCCCTCCCAGGGTCCCTGGGGGATGAGGTCTGAGGAGACCTGCGCGGCTCTCAGTGTTTGTGGCGACAGTTGATTTTGCCTTCTGACTGCTCCAGGACACCCAGCATCTCCTCGATGATGGCCCGCAGCGCCCTGCCCAGCTGGTCTGCATTGTACGGCTTGCCCAGGGGGGGCACATGGACAAAGGCTGAGCGGCCGTGACTCTGGTACAGAGAGGTGTAGTAGGTGAAGTCGCAGAGGTACCTAAGCCGCAGGGTGCAGTAGGCAGGAGGGAGATCAAAACATGGTCAGACTGACAGAACAGCCTCCATCCAAACCCCCTGTAAGACCCCCAGCCTCACCGGACATCCACAAGGTAGAACACTGCTTCTCCCTCCCCAGGTCAGCAAACATGGTAACGCCTATTGCTGGTGCATAGGTGGGATGCAGGCAGTGTGAGATGCGGAGAGTGGGATTGCCAATTGCCCCGGGGAAAGCAGTCTGGCGGCTAGCAAAATTACAAATGCATAGTCTTTGCGACCTGGTAGTGCCAGTTTTTAGAAGCTACCTTTAGGAGCCATCTGTGTGAGGGCACAGGAAAGATACACAAGGTGTTTGCTGCAGCGTTATATATAAGAGCAGAACAGGAAACAACCTACCGGGGTCTGAATGTTTATGTCTGCCCCCACCCCCCTCGTCGCCCCAACGCATATGTTGAAGCCCTAACTCTCAATGTGATAGTATTAAGAGCTGGGGCCTTTGGGAAGTGAGAGCCTTCATCAATAGGGTTAGGGCCCTTTGGGAAGAGACCCCAGAGAGCTCTCTCACTCCTCCCACCATGTGAGGACACGGTGAGAAGCCAGCTGTTGGAGGCCTTCCTCAGAACATGACTGTGCTGGTGCTTTGATCTTGAACTTCCCAGGCTCCAGACCTGTGAGCAATTCATTGCTGTTGTTTATAAGCCCCCTAGTCTGTGGTATTTTGTTACACCAGCTCAAACAGACTAGGACACAACCTAAAGGCCCACGGACAGAGGAGTAGCTTAATAAACTCTGGTTTATGCACACAGTGGAATACCACGCAGCCATTCTCAAGGCAAGCAGTTGATCCAGAGAAAAGAAGAGAATTCACTAAGACCCAGTCACATGACCACCAGTGAAACCGAGGAAGGGAACGCTCAGGAAAACGCAAACCATGTCACCCCCTCCACACAAAAGCAAAGCAAAACAGGGCAAAATCCTAAAGCAGCAGGCCACGTGTTCTCTCTATATATATACGGAAACGTGGGTGATAGGAGATTTCATAATTTAAGTCTCTAATTTAACAGAGGGATTGCTAAGGGGAAGGAGAGAGGGCAAGATAAATTTTCACAATGGGAACATACGAAAACACATTCCAGAACTGTCTATGCAATTTAAAACTAGTGTTTAAAGGAGACTGATGGCAAAGTCAGTTACTCCTGTATTTAGTCAGTCAACTATACTTGCCACCTGCTGCTGCCTTTGGGCTGAAGTAGTGTAAGAAGGGTTCAGCAGTCAAGGTACCCACTGCCGAGAGGGAGTAGAGCAGAGGACACTACTTGGTCTGGGAGGTTGGGGAGGCCTCCCTAAGAAGGCAACATGTTGGAGCTGAGACCTGAAAGAGGCCTCATCAGAGGGAGATGGGTTGGACAGAGGCCAACGCAGGTGCAAAGGCCCTGAGGCTAGAGTGCGCTTGGTGTGTTTGAGGAACAGGAGGAGGCTGGTGTGTGGGTCTGGAATGCAGAGGATGAGGGGAGAGTGGAGGCAGATGAGGGTGGCGAGGTGGGCAGGGACCAGACAGAACAGCACCTAGGGATGGTGAGGAGAGGTTGGGATTTTATTCTAGGGGCAGTGGGAGCTACAGGAGGGGTTAAGCAAGGAAGGGATCTCATCTGACTTAAATTTATAAAAGACCTTGTAATAGTTTCCTTCTCAAATTCATGTACACCCAGAACTCAGAATGAGACGTTATTTGGATATGGGGGATGGGCAGATGTAATTAGTTAAGATGAGGTCATACTAGACTAGGGTGGGACCTAAATCCAAGGACTGGTGTCCTTATAAGAAGGCCATGTGAAGACAGAGGCAGAGATTGGGGCAATGCATCTACAAGCCAAGGACTGCCAACGGTTGCTGGCAGCCACCATCAGCCAGAAGAGAGGCAGAGAACAGATTCGCCCTCAGAGCCTCAAGAAGGAATAAACCTTGTCAATACTTTGATTTTGGACTTCTAGCTTCCAGAACTAGGAGAAAATAAGTTTCTGTTGTCCTAAAACACCAGGTTTATGGTTGTGTTCTAGTTGTCACAGGAAAAGAACCTAGAAAAGAGACTATTTGGAGAAGGACTAGCAGGTTTGGGGCAGAGGTGATAGGAGAAACATCAAGGAGTCATCTGAGCAGCATCCAGATGGGAGACGGCAGGGGCCTGGGTGGGGAGACGTGGGCAGATCCAGAATCAGAATCAGTGGGACCTGTTAAGTGTATATACTTAGCTCTATGGCTCATGCATGTGAGTGTTTGGCCCACCGAGGCCAAAGTCAACACACTGGGCTTGTTCAACACCAGCCTGGGCTTTTGGAGGAGGAACACCTCTGCGCACACCCACCCCTGGTGCCCTACCTGCCAGCATCTTGTGAGATGGTCACCGACACATCCAGGCCCAACGTAGTGACCCTCTTACATACAGCGTCCATGTCGATGATGGAGTCAATGCTTTCAGGACCGTCCTCCACACAGCACTGGGAGCCAGGGCAAAAGCGGCAGTTGTCCAGCCCTTTGTAGCCCTTGTTGTGCCCACACTTCTCCAATGTGACTGTGGTCGCCATGCCTGACACACCCACGTGCACCACCAGCTGCAGACAGACAGGCAGGGCTTAACAGGGTCTGTCCCTAAGAGTGGGGGTCCCCGCGGCCAAGGAGAAGGCAGTATCCTCACTGGGCTCTACCAGGGGTTACATTGTTTCTGACCTCTTGCTGCTGGAATAAACCTACAGTCACTCTTGCAGAAAGGTATGC
Source organism: Rhinolophus hipposideros (assembly GCF_964194185.1). Lineage (NCBI taxonomy): Eukaryota > Metazoa > Chordata > Mammalia > Chiroptera > Rhinolophidae > Rhinolophus > Rhinolophus hipposideros. The sequence goes on along the minus strand of NC_138062.1, from coordinate 50,125,246 downwards.
CAAGTGAAACATGCAAGGATGTTCACCGCAGCTTTGTTAATGCAATCAAATACTGGAAACAACCTCATTAGCCACTTGTGGGGGTTGGCTAAATTATGAACTACAATATAGCTGTTAAAATGTCCAAAGTGGGCGGGCCTGGTGGCTCAGGTGGTTGGAGCATGGGACTCCTAACGCCCAGGTCACCAGTTCAATTCCCACATGGACCAGTGAGCTGTGCCCTCTACAGCTAAGATTGTGAATAACAGCTCTCCCTGGAGCTGAGGAGCCGTAGGTTGGAGTGGGCTGCCACAGGCTACTAAGTGCTGCCACAGGCTGCTGAATGCTGCTGGTGGCTGCCCTGAGCTGCTGTGAGTGGCCAACCAATGACTGGCGACTACTCAGCTGGGGGGAGCGCAAGGCTCATAACACCACCATGGGCCAAGGAGCTGTGTCCTACGCAACTAGACTGAGAAACAACGGCTTGAACCGGAGTGAGGGGGGAGTAAGGCGGAAGAAAGGGGGAAAAAAAATACCCAAAGCAATTCTGTAAGGAAAGGTCTTTAAGACATATCACCAAATGCAAAAGACAAGGTATACCTTCTAGGAATCTAATCTAAAAATAATTAGAGATGTAATAATCTTTCAATGGTCACTTACAAGGGAGAAAAAAACATGGAAACAAGTGGCATGCCCCATAGTAGGAGAATGGTTATATTAATAAACAAAAATTACCCAGAGATTAAAATAATATTTAGGGAGAATTTTTAATGACCCAGATGATTAAATGCTCATGATAAAATACTTATAAAAGCAGGATACCAAATTGAATACAGTTTAACTTCAACTATCAATTATTGGTGTGTATGCTTACACACAGAAAGGGCATTGTAAGAAAATATGTGAACATTTAAAATATAGGCAGCCACAGGTGACTCTTGGCCACTGAGCGCTTGACATGTGGCTGGTACAAATTGAGATGTACGATCAAGTGTAAAACACACCAGATTTCAGAGACTGGGCACACAAAAAAGAATGTAAAATGTCTTATTAGTGAGTTTTTAAAAATGTTGATGACATGTGATGGCAGCAGGACCAAAGCCACATAAATCATCCTTGCCTGGGGCGCTCACCTGCAGGTCCTGATGAAGTAGCACCTGCCTTTGCTCCACTCACCTGCGGGCTGTGTTTCTCCCACAGGGCGGGGATGAGCCTCTGCACAGTCTTGTACTCGACAGGAATCTCATACACATGCAGGTCCACGCTGTCACCAAGCCCCAGCTTCTCCAGCTCCTGGAAGCGAGAGGAGAGGGAGTGTTGTGGCATTAGGTGAGGGCTGCCGAGACCATGCACGCCCTGGAAATAAACTGACCCATCCTCAGAAAGCAAGCGGGGCTCCTGACTCACTGTGTGGAGGGGGAAGATGAGTGTGCTGGTCTGCCCCCAAACTCCTCCCTCATCCCTTTCCCCACCCATACTTCTCGAACTCTCTGTGCACATCCATGAGCGGTGGTCTGATGCTGCAGTCTCTGGAGCTAGGTTCCCAGGTTTGAACCCTCCCTGTGTGACTTTGGACACATTACTTAGCCTCTCTGAGCCTCAGTTTCCTTATATATGAAATGGGGATGAAAAAGTACTTGTGAGCAAGGCGGTGAAAAGAATTAAATAAATGAATTCACACTAAGACTTCCAAGCAATGCTTGGCACATTCTAAGAGCTCAAATAATGTTGCCTACTGTTACTGCTTTTGTTGTTGTTACACTTTCCCTCTGGCACACCTGAGAAGCATTATTTTTAGACATGGTACAGGGTACATAGCAAGGGCTCAGTATACATTTATAGGTGGACCCAACTCCATGGGGGTAGGACCTGGACTTGGGGTGAGGCAGCTTCAAACTTGATCTGTCTGGCTTTTTAAAAATATACTATTTTAATGTCCTTATTTACTAATTCTACCGTCTGTGTTGTTCCTGGCTCTGTGACCCATACACACCTATCTGAGAAAACACATAGTATTTCTTGTTACCTCATTTGTATCCTTTGGCAACTGTGTTTTCTGCTCTCAGTAGGTGGTTTTGGAGATCTAGCTACATTGTTAAATCTAAATCTTGTTCCTCCCCTTTTCCATACCACATAATATTCCATCTCAGAAACTAGCTGCCATGGATGTAAACTTTCCCCTACACTGGAATATTGAAGTGGCTTCCAATTTTTCTCAATTATAAGCCGTGCTGCAGTGAACATCCTTGAATTATATACAAAATTGCGTGCACACTTTTCCGGGAAATACCGATGCTTTCCTCGGCTTTTCAACGTGCTCCACTGAGGGTCTACCAGTTCACTCCGTGCAGGCCCCCCACGTGGCTGGGCCAAGGCTCAGTGCATAGTAAGCCCAGAAACCAATTTGCTGGAGGAACAGTGATCTTACCAGCCCGGGCACCCAGAGGCAGGCAGAGATGTTTGAGGATGAAGGTTTCAGCTGCACATGAAAATCTGAGCATTCTTTATAGTAAAATTAATACTTCAAATAATAAGTATCAGTAGGGCTGTTTCTTATTCTTAGATCTCATGCAATGGTCTTTAAAACCCTACCACTGCCAGACGTTATCCATTGCTGTGGGGGGGTCCCAGGAAGAAGCATTTTTTTGACTGGCTTCATTGAATTTGCTGTAGGTGAGTTCTTGCATCTCCTGCAGCAGCTTCTAGATTTCCTTATCCAGTCACCTGACCTTGCTATCCACGCTGTCCCAACTCTGCACCTAACCACTGCAGTTATTCTTCCCACAGCCTAGAAAGGCAGGTCCCTCCTCATGGTAGGTAATTCCATATTGCGCCTCAAAGAGGGTGCATCAGGTCACCTGGAGACAAGAACACCTGGAGGGTGGGTGGGGCACAGTGGGTGCATTGGGGGTGCCTTAAATGCTGACACCAGGAACTGGGACCCCATCCTCTCACCAAACCCGGAGACATGCGGAACTAGGAAGGGCCCCCTGAGAAATCCCACAGCCTGACAGATGAGGGCAGAGTGTAAACCTGCATCCCAAACACGGGTGCCTGAGAGAGCTGCAGACTGCTGCTGGGGCAGATGGCTAAGGGGGGGAGGGGCTTATGTTTTGTGTGAAATTGATTTCAAAACATTTAAAATATACCAAAGGGAACACCTGATAAAATACTTCACGTTTCCCACAGTCATTTTTCTTAATCATTCGTATTTTTATTCTTCGTGCTCCCTTTCCATCTAAGCCTCAACTTCTTGGACGGTGCTATTCTTTAAAGAGGCTATTCTTTAAAGTGTTTGAGGACTTGGAGACAAAGCAGTCACGTGATTCCTACGGGACTGTATTGTTTTTCACACTGTCAAACCCCTGTGAAGGAAGGAAGGAAGGAAGGAAGAAAGAAAGAAAGGCAGCTCTTCATTGCAGATGGGGGAGGGTAGTCAGGGGTGTGGCTTCCAGAGCCAGGGGACCAGATTAGTCCTCCCCTCACTCACTGGCTGGGTGACTTTGGGCAAGTCACTCACCCTCTGTGCTTTAGTTCCCTCATCTGTACCCATGTTATAGGGAGGAGAAACAAAACAAAACAATACACATGAAGGGCACAGTGCTTAAAAAGGTCTCAGAACATGCAAACTTAAACTATATTTTAAAACATGAATGCACTTCCTTAAAAAAAAACACACAAAAGCAATTTCTGCCTAAAACGGAGCCATAAGAATCAAGTTTTACTTTCCTGTTTGGAACCCCTGGGCGGAAAATTGACAAAATGTGTAAAATAACAGTTCTCAGACATTTAGTTGAGGAGTCAAAGAGGATGTTCTAGAAAGGGTTAAGAAGGCTACAGTTTGAAGGGTGGAGTCCCAAAGAGGAGATATAAGGCGGCCACTGAAGGGAGGGCAGGGGTGAGGAAGAGTGATAGAAGTGCTTGGGGAGGGAGGGCAGGCAGGAGAGAAAGGAGTGGGGGGAATGGATATTTATCCAGAGATCTTTTGAGGATCCAGGGACTAATGGGTGTATATGAGCATGCTGAGGCCAATGACACAGCTAGTGACTTGAAAGGATCAGAGGGAACAACCCTCAGAGCTCACATGGGGCTGGAAATACGTGGTGTACCCACTGGCCAGAGTGGAAAAACTTCATGAGGAAGTGGGGGGAAATTAGCCCTGGGAATAAAGATTGCTCTGATCCTGCCTAACAAAGCTTAACAGCAAGCCTTGAAAGGATAAAACTGTTGCCAATAACTTAACTGTATCTCAGAACAAAGCTCAAGAACATTTAGAGGAAATACAAAAGTATCCCGCACACCACCAGGTGAAATTCATAATTCTGGTATCTAACTGAAACTTACCAGTCATGCCAAGAAACAAAACTACCACCAAGGAGGAGGAAAATCAATCAATAGAAACAGAGCCAGCAACAACACAGATGGTAGAATTAGTAAATGAGGACATGAAAATAGTATATTTTTAAAAAGCCAGACAGATCAAGTTTGAAGCTGCCTCACCCCAAGTCCGGGTCCCATCCCCATACTTCAGAGACATGTACTACCAACCCACACACATTCCTGAGGACCCATACACACCTATCTGAGAAAACACATAGTATTTCTTTTTACTTCATTTGTATCTTTTGGCAACTGTGTTTTCTCCATTCAGCAGGTGGTTTTGGAGATCTAGCTACATTGTTAAATCTAAATCTTGTTCCTCCCCTTTTCCATGCCACATAATATTCCATCTCAGAAACTAGCTGCCATGGATGAAGATGTTCCCCTACACTAGAATATTGAAGTGGCTTCCAATTTTTCTCAATTATAAGCCGTGCTGCCGTGAACACCCTTGCGCACATTTCTCACACAATGTGTGAGGCATAACATCTGAGAAGTGGCCTTGCTGCACTCCAAAATCAGTACTTATTTACCATCAAGTGATACTGCCAAATCAAAGCTGCTTTCTGACCTCAGACTTGGTGCGTCTTAGAGACAGGGGGAAAACGTTAGGGTAAAAATGAGTCTTCTCCTAATCCCCAAGAGGAGACCCACTGAGCTCTTTTCTGTCCTAAAAACCAATTCAATGACACCAAAAGCACAGACAATAAAAGAAAAACTAGAGAAACTGGAGTTTATGAAAATAAAAACTTTTGTGCAAAGAACACAATCTACAGAGTGAAATGAGAATGGGCTGAGAGAAAATATCTGCAAATCACATATCTGACAAGGGATCAAAATCTATATAAAGAATGAGTATAACTTAATAAAAACCCTAACAACCCAATTTTAAACTGGGCAAAGGGCATGAATAGACATTTCTCCAAAGAAATACATACAAAGGACCAATAATATAAACATGAAAAGATGCTCAACATGATTAGTCATTAGAGAAATGCAAATGAAAACCATGGGATACCACTTCACACCCACCAGGATAGCTTTTTTTTCTAAAGGAAAATCACAAGTGTTGGTGCGGTGGAGAAATTGGAACCTTTGTGCACTGTGGTGGGAACGTGAAATGGTGCAGCTGCTATGGAGAACGGTAAGTCCATTCCTCAAAAATATTAAACATAGAATTATCATATGCTCCAGCAATCCCATGTCTAGGTATATACCCCAAAGAATTGAAAGCAGGGTCTTGAACAGGTATCTGTACACCTATGTTCACAGCTGCACCATTCATGTTGATGTAAGAAACGCCCAAACCTGTAGAGAATTTTAATGATTTTATTTGAGCCAAACTGACGACAACTACTGGGAGGGAAAATCTCAATAGGTTAAGAAAATACTCTGGAGAATGACAGTTTTGCAGCTTATTTTATACATTAGAATCAAAGGAAGAGACATAAGGAGCGTTACAAATACATTGCCTATGTAGTTAATTTCGGTCTCTGAGTCTGGAGGGCGGGCCACGCTGGGCTCCTCTGAGCTTGTCAGCTTTAGTTATGTGGCCCCTTTTTATTCTACATTCAGAATAGCCAAAAGGTGAAAACAACTCATATGTCCATCAGCTAATGACTGGATAAACAAAATGTGGTATATAAATACAATAGCATATTATTCAGCTTTAAAAAGGAATGAAATTCTGACACCTGCTACAATGTGGATTAACCTCAAAAACATTATGCTGAGTGAAACAGCCAGTCACAGTGAAAGGTCAAATACTGTGTGATTCCACTTACATGAGGTCCCTAGAGGAGTCAGATTCATAGACAGAAAGTAGAATGGTGGGCGCCAGGGGCTGGGGGCGGGGGGATGAGAGTTAGTGTTTAGTGGGGACAGAGTTTCAGTTTGGGAAGATGAAACAGTTCTGGAGATGAATCACCACTCACAACAGTGTGAATGTGCTTAATGCTACTGAACCGTGCATTTAAAAACGATTGAGATGGTTACGTTTTATATGATGCATATTTTACCACAATAAAAAAATGACTTAGAAGAAAAAAAATTTAATTATATTTACCTTTATATCTATTTATCTACCGAGAAAAAGAAAATTTAATATAATGTTAATATTTTGGGAACCTGGGTGTGAAAAGCCTTTGCACTATTTTTTTAACTTGTCAAATTATGTTTTAGTTGAATGGAGATAAAGATGGTTCCTTCTCTCCCCACCCCCTCGCCCAGGGCTGGGAGGAGAAGTCTCCGGCAAAGGCTTTATCTTGGCCCCGGGTGAAACCATCTCATCTATCCTTACACCCCATCAGCGATGACCCCACTTGTTCTTACCCTCCCGTCCCCTGTGGCTTGAAACTTTCCTGCCCCATGTCTTTTCCCCAAGACCCTGGCAGCCTCTTCTGGCAACAGAAAATAGGTGGAAAGGCCAGGAATTAAAGGAATCCGTATCTCAGGCAGAGTGAGGACTGAAAAGGATCACCATGATTTGTCCAGAGTTTCAGTCAGGGAGTTGTCCGCCACCTCAGCCCTTCACAAGCCAAGCAAGTCAATGGGGTGGCACCACCTTTGAGGGCAGAGGGACCAAGGTTGCTGAGAATTTGATTAGTGACCAATCTAAGGAACCCTCTTTGGGAAAGAGAAACCGTTCCAGTGGCCACCGTGACATATGATGTGCCAAGGCTGGATGGCCAGCTTGGGGTGGCAGACCCTCCCAATGAACCCTCTCTGTCCCCCTCTCCAGCATTCGTGGGATGGCTACTTGCCCGCATCAAATCTTAGTGCTAGGAAAGGAGCTGGCGTCACCAGGGAGCCACGGAGTGAAGCACTGTCTTGACCTAACCTTGGCTCTTCATGTCCTCCTGGAGCCCACCTAGCCCCTCCCCAATGGGGGAAAAATACCTAAACTATGAAAATCACCATCAAAAACAGGCACACACCCCATGGCCAGCAGCCCCGCAGAGAGGCGTCCACTGTGTGCCAAACACCCTGCCAGGACTGTCCCTGCTGCTGTATTCTTAGGAGCAAACCTTGGAGCCCCCAGCAGAAATATCAACGGGAGGAGGGGTGAGTCAGGAAAAGAGCCAGTTGGCCCCCTGTACAACGCAGACTGAGCCAGCGTAACCAGCACACACGGGCACAGAAACTGTGCCGTATGTTCAAGACCAAGCAAAACTGCTTTATGGTGACTGAGCTTAAGATGGCAGCAGTTCCCGGGGCAGGGTGGGGAGGCAGGAGAAAACGTGCCAAGTGGATGGTAACGTTTTCTATCTTGATCGAGGTATTGGAGACATGGGCATAAATACTTGTCACTGAAGTGATGGGGACACTGAAGATCAGCACATGTGCCTGTATGCAAATGATTCCCCAGTTTCAAAAAGAGCAATGGAGGGGAAAGAGCAGCTATGAAGTTTGTCTGCAGCTACTGCAAGAAGTGGGTGGCCCATAACCTCGCTAAATTCTGTGCCTGTGAACACTTTCTGTTCCAACAGGGCCAACCAGTTCTCTTGGGGGGCTGGCAGTGGACCCCAAGTCCCATAACACTTTGCAGCAAGCGCTGAGCACACACCGTGAAAGGAAGGGAACGGAACAGGCTCGGGAGCCCCAGACGGTGCATTGTCTACACCCTGTCTACCTGACAAGACCCCGCTGCGCGGCCGCGTCTGACCGATTCCCTTGACCCCACAACAAAGACCCCCTTTGTTCCCTGGTTAATATCCTTAGCAGGTCTGTCTAGACTCACTGTGGCAGTAATTGTCCCGTGATATCACCAGGACCTGTGACCCCGGCTCCTCCTCGCCCACGAGGGCAGGGAATGCTCCAGACACCCCGAGCCAAGGGTTCCCAGCCCTCGGCACCTACCTGGGCCTCCTAGGAAGAGACATGCAGCTGCTGTCCCACACCACTTGGCAGGGATGGGACACATAAAGAACATAGGCCCTCCTGTGAGGGGTGCTAAGGAGCACCATCCTGAGGAAAGACGAAAAAGGGGGGTCACCCCTCAGTTCCCACAACTCCCACCTCTTGATGGGGCTGGTGGAAAAGAGTTCACTCTTTGCTGGGGAGCAAGTTCCCTCACAGCGTGAAGAAGGAAGGGGTGGAAGCAAAAGACAGACAGAGAGATGGAGACGGAGAAGGGAAGAGAGACAGAGAGACTGAGACTCACAGAAAGGCCAAGAGAAATACAGAGAGAGACAGAAGGGGAGAGACAGAGACAGAAACAGAGATGGAGAGAGATGTAAAGAGAAGGGGAGAGACACACCAATTGATAGAGACAGACAGACCCACAGAGAAGCCAAGGGAAACTGAAAGAAACAGAAAGGAGGGAGGGAGGAAGGGGGGGAAGAAGGAGAGGGAGAAGAAGAGGGAGAGGGCGTGAGAGAGAAGGGGAGAAACAGACAGGGAGAGAAATTAGTTGGTCTCTGCGAGAGGAGGGGTTCCTTCTACAGATGGCAACTTAGGCTTCTGAAAAATCAGTTAAGACAGGAAGTAACACTGCTCACTCCATTCAACCAACCCCCCCGCCCCCCAGGTGACCTAAGTCAAGTGCCCCTGCAACTCAAGTCTGGACAACATGGAGCACACTTAAGGCCTATTTTCTTGAGGGATTGATTTGACGCATCCAAAGGCTGCACTCTTTTCACAGGCAAATCTGTTTCATCCAGGGCAACTAAAAAGCACCCATGCAGCTCGGGCAACCCGCTGGTCAATCTCACAGACGCTGCACTGCGCAGAAGGCGCAGGCCCTAGCGCAACTTCACTGACCCTGAGTCTAGAAGACGTTAAGTAAGACTCACCTGCGGTGGCAATAAAGTCAGCAGGGAGATTTACAGGGGGTGGGGGTGGGGGAGAGGGAGCTAGCTAGGAGGGACACAAGGGACTTCTGAAACAAGGAAGGACGGGAAGGGGCTGGAATGTTCTAGATCCTGTTCCATCCACATGCGTGTAAATTTCCATGGAGTTTACATGGGATCACGGATTCACAGGATGTCTGTGACACTCCAGGTTTTTTTTTTTTTAAGAAGGGTAAACAATCAAGTCTTGGCAATTTGGCATCTTTTTAGCTCGGAAATGGTGGAGAATCCTTTCTTGTTTCATACACTTGAGGAAGAAAATGGAAAGTCTTCCAGGGGTGAGGTCTGGAGAGATGAGCAACTAAAACAGAAGGGGTATTTCCCCTCTGGCAGGCAGCAGGACGAAGAGCTGCCATCCCCCGCCATCCGAGTCCCAAAGCTCAGAGGGATTTCCAAAGATTGTTTAATTGATTTTTCTCCTATTTAGATGCAGATCATCGTGTCTGGGGCCCAGGAATTCAGACACACGGCTTTGTGTCCACTCAGCCCCGTGAAGGCTCTGGTCTGAAACTCGCACAAAGCCAGACACACACGTCTTCAGAAACACGCTGTTTCCTTTTTGTCTGGGGCTCCAGGGAGCGGGTGCGATGAGCAAAGCCTCGGACATGCTCCCATCTGCAGGGTCCGGGGGACCCTGTCCCTCTGTCCTACTTGCAAAGCGGAGTTAAAAAAAAAAAAAGTGGCCAAAGTGTTTGAGGTCTGGAGCAGGGGAAATAAAAAAAAAGGTGGGGAGAGGCCCAATTAGCTGTTGACCCATCAAGGTTTCTCCCAATTCAGGGCTCTGGAGTGGAAAACAGGCAATGCTTTAAATCAAGGAGCTAATGGGCTAGGATTAACTCGAGTTTGGCTCCAGTCTCTGCAGATCTGATTTATATAAGGCGAAACCGTTCTCTTTCTCTCTGCCTATTGTTCCCCAGTCTGTCCCTCCAAATGCCCCATCTGACAAAGACTGGAAGGCTCACTGGTTGACACCCCGCTCAGGACAACGGGAAAGGCGCCCCCACAATATGCAAACTTTTCCTCCTCCAGCTGCTGGGAGGTACCAGTGAGGGTCACTGTACCCTCTCTACAAGGTTACTACATCCCCTAATATCCCTGCCTGGTCACCCCCAAACCTGACTGAGGCATGGAATAATTCTGAGGCAATGCCACTATGGTTTTCTGGCTGTGTGACTTCAGATAACTTTCTCTGGGCCTCAGTTTCCTCTTCTGTAAAGTGGGTGCAGGAATAACTGCTCCTAACCACGCAGGGGTTGTTAGGAAAATTCACAGTGCTGGGCTGCAGAAAATGCTTAGTCTAGAGCAGTGCTCAACACACGGCAGCAATAGCGTTGCTATCTGGGAAGATGTGTACATCAGACTGAAATATTTCTCAGGAAGCTTCAGGAGCTGTTCTCGTTGTAGGTTCCTTCCTTTCTTTGGTGCCAAATATTTCCAGCAGGAGCCCAGCCCCCAGCCTGATTCCTACCCTCCGGATCCCAGTTACCTGGACAGCAATCCAGCTGGCATTCACAGTGTGCTCCCCAAAAGGACCAAACCCTGAAAAAACAGTAAAAGTATCATGTCACCGCACAGTGGCCCTTCCTAGCCTGCCCAGGGCCAGGCTGCTGCCTCCACGTGGGAGAACAGAGCAGGGAGCTGCAGGAGCAGCTGCCACCTGGGACAATGTCAGGGGCCTGTCCCTAGTTCTGGGGCAAACCCAGTGGTGCTTCAGAGCTGCCCCCCTCCCACACACAAACACTGCCTGCTATTAACTGAAGCTGTATGTCCTTTCCTTTCCTCACCTATACCTGACTCTTGTGCCCGGCAAAAGGCCAGTGGTCTCCTTTTGCCCCAGAAAAGGCTAGCTTTGCTCCCTTCTCAACTTTCTCCATTGTGCTTGACCCAGTGCCTAATTATTTTATCACTGTCTTCCTCTGGGGCCTCTCCGCTATTCTGGAAATGCAAGGGGCTGGAGGCACTCCGTGAATCACCACCGAATGAAGAATGGTCCTTAAAGGATGCATGTGGGTGTCTCTCAGGCCAGGCTGTCTAGACACCATCCCACCACCCTCCTTCCCACTTGCTCACACTCCAGACCCATTTACAAACCAAGACAGTTGCCCAGAAATGTGCTAAGTGCTCTGCCTGTTCTGTGGCATTCAGTTTCACTGCACTGCCTTTCCCGGCAATGGTATTTCCTGGGCCCATTTCACAGAAGCGGGACTGAGGCCCAGAGAGGTGAAGCCAGCTGCCCAAGGTCACACAGCAAGAAGATGGAAGAGCTGGGATTCAAACCCAGACCTATGAATCCATGGCTTACTTCCCTCTTCTCATCACTCTGTCACCCTGTCTAAAAAATAAACATCTCCAAGAGAGGCTGCCCAGGAAGCATGGGTCACTCCAGCTAGGCCGAGGGTCCCAAGTGGTGCCAGGCCCTGGGAGAGATGCTGTGCCCTGGAACAGCAGGAACCACCACTCCTCCCCCCCCACACACACACACACAAGCTGAGTCAGGACCTCTCCACTCCCTCTCTCCTCCTGCATGGGCTGCTTAGCCACTTACAAACAGGGTGACTTCTGTGAGCCTCAGTTTCCCCCTCTGCAAAATAGAGACCGTTAAGATGTCATGAGCTCATTCAAGGAATATGCCCAGTAGGGTGGGTGCCTTCATAGTCAGCACTAGAGCGACAAAGAACCAGATACACGAGGGCTGCAGGGGGCGGTGACCCCCCCACCAAATACACACACCTGTTAGTCAGGTGAGTGGTTTCTTCCATCTTCCTGGGAATTCCAGGGCCAGATCTACTCTCCCAGGCCACAGAACAGTTGTGTGAACCTCAGCTGGATTTCCCACTCCGACCCCTCCAGACAGCGGATCAAAATGACACACACACACCCCCAGTCACACGCCTGGCGGAAGTTGACGCCCACGTGGCCACGAGGTGGAGTCTCCTCGAGGAGGAACAGTTAGTTTCGGGAGTTGGTGACAGCGGGGACCGCGTTCACCCACAAACAGCTCTGGGAAAAAAGATTTTGACCAAGACGATCCCTGGCACAACCGGAGGGCGGCCGGGCATCCGAGGTCCCTCGAGCTCCACTTGGCCTGCCTCTCGGGAGCAGCCCCCCCATTAGTGCAGGGCTCGGGGAGCAGTGGCTGGCAGGAGGTTCATCTGTCACCGGGGCACTTCCTGCCCGCAAATCGGCCTTTGTCCCCTGGGGCCGGGGGTGGGGACGGGCCCGACCAAGGAAGGGGCAGGAGGAGGAGTCCAGTCTAATCCACCGGCCGGACAGACGGAACAGGCAGGTGCCCGGAGGGTCACTGTGTCCACCCGGGGAAGGAAGGACGCCAGAGGGCCCTGCTCGGCGCGGGGCAGGCGACCGGACCCTCACGTCCCTGCCCGCACGGACCCTGACACTAGAACCACAGGAGCGCCCCTTCACTTTCTACATCGCACGGACGGAGCTGGGCTCCTGCGGGCGATGACATCTTCCAAACCTGGCACGACTTCCAGCACCTGCCCGGCCCGGGCCACCGCGCCCCTCCGGGCCCCACCGCTCCGGGAGCCGCCCGCCCCGCCCCCGGCCGCCGCCATCAGCGCGTACCCGTCACTACCACCGCCTTCCGGGGCTGTTCCATGGCGCTCCGGCTGCACCTCAAACCCGCCTGAGTCCGAACTGGCGCGTCCTACGCCGCCGCCGCCCGGCCCCGCCCAGGCCCCGCCCACGGCCCCGCCGCCCGGCCCTGGCCACACCCCCGGCCGTGTTCACTCCCCCCGGTCCCGTCGCCCACCCCACCCCGGCCGGACTTCCCGGCGTAAGCGCCCCCGGGCCTGAGACGCAGCAGGCGCGCCCCGAACCAGGTGCTCAATCCAGGAGCGCCGCCCCGCCCCCTTCCCCCGCCTCAGTTTCCCCACCTGTAAGTTGGGGACAGTTCGTCCCGTAGGGTGTGGCCACCTGAACTGACTCAGGAGCTGAGGACGAGGACAGCCGGTCATTTATTCCGCAAGTGTTCATTTGGCATCTGCTGTATGCCCACTGTCGTGAATTATCAGGCCCCCCCCCCCCCCCCCCGCCAGACACACACTTCGTGTGAGCAAGGTTCCATTATTCACCTCATTTTACAGATGAGGCACCTGAGGCACAGTTCGGAAGGCTACTACGCTAGAGCCTCCTGGGATCACAGAAATGGCAAGAGGTCGAGCTGGGAAACGAAAACCTGGCACCCACAGTTGGGAGGTGCCAGAAGGTTCTCTGCAGGCTCCTCTGTTGCTAAGGAGACTGACGTGGCCCAGAGACCCTGGCCTCTCCTCCCTCCATCTTCCTACGACTCAACCCACTCTAGCCCCAGCCGTCCTCCAAGAATCTAACACAATCCTACCTCAGAGTCTTTGCACTTGCTCTTCCCTCTGCCTGGAACACATCCTGCAAACCTACTTGTTTTCTCTCCTTCACGGCTCAGCTGGAGCGTGACCTTCTCCTAGGGCCTTCCCTGTCACCTCTTCCTAGGGGTCCCCCTTACCTCCCTGGCTGAAATTACCACCACCACCCCAGCAGGTCCATCTCATTTCCTTATTTTATCCTCTTCATAACAGCGATCACTTTCAGAAATCATTCCTTGTCGGCACTGCTTCTCTCTTTTGTTTCCCATTTTTGCTGACATAAGGGTTAGGACTTCTACGCCAAGGACATGTCTCCATTACAGCCGTGTCTCTGCACCCAGTATGAGCCTGGCACACAGTTGGTCCCCCATCAACATTCATCTGAGGCCAAAATTCTTCCAAAAACAGCCAGAAAAATAAAGTTGGGGTTTCTGGCTACATCCTTCGAAACAGGGCTGGATTTTGGACTTGGGCCATTGACATCTCATTCCAAGCAGCCTTGGCCCCTGATTAACCAGTATGCTGATGAAGGCCCATATGCCTCTGGCCAGGGCCTCAGAATACCTAGGGAAGAAGTCTCTGGACTGCCCAGGAGTCGTTTGCAAGCTCAGACTGGAGGTCACACACTCAGCAGCTATTTTGGTCTCTGGCAGCTTCAGGTAGAATTCAGAAAATTCAGAGCGGGCCTGGTCTGGCTGTAGGAGCAAGACCCAAACCAAGGGGGAGAAGAAAACAGAATGAAAATCTCACCCAGAATCAGGTTTTATTGCTCAAACATGTAATAATAGTGTCTGGTGCAAAGTGCATGTGTTGCTAGAAGGCTGGGATGTGAAGAGAGGTAAGTCGGAGTGGGTTTCATTTTCCCCCATCCCACCAGAAAAAGGGGAGAAAACTGATAGCACTCAGAGTCAGTGCTGGGGGGAGAAACTGAGTCCCAGGCTGCTGCCAAGAGTGACGGGGGTAAGGCTCGTGTTCACTGGTACCCAAACCACCCACAGATACTGTTCGAGTGTATCAGTAGGTTTCTCTTTTTTTCATCTCCCAAAACCCTTGGAGGGACTATTCTTATAACATTTTGCAAGTGAGGAAACTGAGGCCCAGAGCAGCTAAGCCAATTGTCCCAGGTCACACATGGGAGGGGTCAGGATTTGGAGCAAGAGTGCTTGAGCACGTTCTTAGGGGAGGACAAGCAGAGACAAAAAAGTCCTGGCTGGAGCTGCCAAGATGTGTGTTCAAGGATTGGCTTCCAACATTATAAACACGTTGTTACATTAGTGTAACCACTAATGCAGTGTCTATGGTAGGTAAGATGAAGGGGCAGAGAGGAAGATGGAGGACACTTAAAAAAAATAAAAGCAAGTTGGTTACGTTGGAAAGCCAAGTGCAATAAAATGGTGCAGCTGCAGTGGAAAAAAGTTTGGCAGTTCCTCAAGAAGTTAAACATAGTTACCACAGGCCCCAGCAATTCCACACGCCTAGGTATAAACCCCAAACAATTCAAAGTATTAAGTTGTTCAAATACTTGTACATGAATGTTCGTAACACTATTCACAATCGCCCAAATGTAAAAATAAAATGTCCACCAAGGGATGAACAGATAAAATGTATCCAATAATCCATGGATTATTACTCAGCCATAAAAAGGAACAAAGTACTGATACATGCATGAATGAACCTTGAAAACTCCATGCGAAGTAAAGGAAGCCAGTCACAAAAGGCCACATAGTGTATGATTCCATTTTTATGAAATGTCCACAACTGCAAATCCATAGAGACAGAAAGATTAGTGGTTGCCAGAGCTGGGGAAGGGGGAATGGGGAGCAACTGCTCATGGGGACCAGACTTCCTTTTGGGATGATGAAATGCTCTGGAACTAGATAGATAGAGGTGATGGTTGCAAAACATGGTGAATGTATTTAATGCCACCGAACTGTAGATTTTAAAATGGTTTAAGTGTTGGACTGGCCCGGTGGCTCAGGAGGTTAGAGCTCTCTCCATGTTCCTAACGCCGAAGGCTGCTGGTTCGATTCCCACATGGGCCAGTGGGCTCTCAACCACAAGGTTGCCAGTTCAATCCTCAAGAGTCCCGCAAGGGATGGTGGGCAGCGCCCCCTACAACTAGCAACTGGCAACTGGACCTGGAGCTGAGCTGCACCCTCCACAACTAAAAAACTGAAAGGACAACAACTTGACTTGGGGAAAAAAGTCCTGGAAGTACACACTGTTCCCCAATAAAGTTCTGTTCCCCTTCCCCAATAACAAAAAATTATTAAAAATAAATAAATAAAATAAAATGGTTTAAGTGTAAGTTTTATGTTACCTATGTATATTTTATCACAATTTTTAAAAAGCCAGCGTGGAAGAATTTATGGAATGAAAAACAAATGCAAAAGAAAGACAAATGCACACAAATGTATTTGCAAAGGCAGCAAAAAATCTCAGAAAGGAAGAGTAAGAAATTGATAACACGGGGGCGCTTTGGGGAGGGAACCAGGATGTGGGGAGAGAGGGTGAAAGTGGGGGTGGAAGGGAGATACCGCCAACATTTCTTGCACCATGTACATCAACTACTCAGAATTAAACGTACAGACACTTTCTTTCAAAAAATCACTAGAGTTTTTTAAATTGTGGTAAAATATGCATAACATAAAATTTACCATTTTTAAGTGTACAGTTCAGTGGTATTAAATACATTCACATTGTTCTGCAACCAACATTCAGAACTCTTTTTATCTTGCAAAAGTGAAACTGTTCTCATGAAACACTAACTCCCAACTCCCCTCCCTCAGCCCCTGACACCCACCCTTCTATTTTCTGTCTCTATGAATCTGACTATCGTAGGTTACTTACATAAGTGGAATCATGTAGTATTTGTCCTTTTGTGATTGGTTCAGTTCACACAGTATAATGTCCTCAAGGTTCATCCGTGTTGTAGCAGGTGTCAGAGTTTCCTTCCTTTTTAAGCCTGCATAATATTCCATTGTATGGATGGACTGCTTTTGTTTCTCCATCCATCCATCCATCCATCCATCCATCCATCCATCCATCCATCCATCCATCCATCCGTGGGCACTTGGGTTTGCTTCCACCTTTTGGCTATTGTGAATAATGCTGCTATGAGCACTGATGTGCTAATATCTTTTAGAGACCCTGCTTTCAGTTCTTTTGGCCACTCAATTTTTGTAACTTTTTTTGGAAATAGTTTAAGACTGATACAAAGTTGCAAAAAAGTAGTACAGTTTCCCTGAACATTAACTCTGCTTCTCCCAGTGAAATGGTCTATCTTACTAACCACTGTCAAAACCAGGAAATTGAAACAATTAAACAATGTAATGGACTCAGGTACCACAGCTTCTTTCCCAGAGTTTTTAAAAAAGACATTTCATATGTAAAGAATTGTTCCTTTTAAATTGTTTATGAATTTTCTTAGTGAGAGAATGGAAGGCGGCAAGTATGGTGTTTAGAGTCAACTGGCCTGAGTTCAAATTCTGCCTGGCTCATCACATGGTGGGTGCTCTTAGATGAGTTATTTTCCCATTCCAAGCCTCAGTTTCCTCAGCTGTAAAATGGGGATTAAATAGTGCTGCAAGCTTTTTATATTGGAATAAGTTCAGAACTACAGAAAACTTGCAAAGACAGTACAGAAACTCCCCTATGTCCCTTACCCAGCTTCCCGGAATGAGAAGATCTTACCAGATGCAATTGTACAAGAAATTGACCCTGGTACATTGTTTTTAACCAACCTCCTGATGTTGTCTGGATGTCACCAGTTCTTCCACTCATGTCCTCTCCCTGACCGAAGATTCTGTAGAAGGAATCCCGTTACATGTAGTCAACACATCTCCCCAGTCCCCTTTTGTCTGGGATGGCTCTTAGGTCTTTCCTTTTTCATAATCTTAGTCTTGGAGAGAGCTGGCCAGGCGTTCTGCAGAATGCCCTCCATGCTGGCCTGTCTGATATTCTTGCCATGATTAGAATGGGGTTATGGGTGTTTGGGGAAGACCACAGAGGTGAGATGCCCTTCTCACCTCATATTATCAGGCAGGGATCCCTGATAGCCACGACTTATCACAAAGATGTAATCTGGATCACTTGGTTCAGGTGATGAGTCCTGGGGCTGCCATAACAAATGACCACCAACTTGGTGGCTTGAAACAACATAAATGGATTCTCTTCAAGTTCAGGAGGGAAGAAGTCCAAAATCAAGTGTCAGCGGGGCCACATTCCCTCTGGGGACTCTAGGGGAGGATCTTCCATTGTCTCTTCCGGGTTCTGGGGGATCCTGCTGTTCCTTGGCGAGTGGCTGTATCACTCCAATCTCTGCTTCTGTCTTCTCTGTGTCTCAAATCTCTCTCTGCCTTTCTCTTAGGACACCAGTCATTAGATTTTGGCTCTACCCTAAATCCCAGACATCTCATCTCATGGTCCTTAACTTAATTACATCTGAAAGGACTCTTTTTTCCAAATAAGGTCACATTCACAGGTTCTGGGGGTTAGGACTTGGACATATCTTTAGGAGGTCACCCTCAGCTCACTACTGGTATCCGCCAGGGGTCTCTACCATTTAAGTCTCTATTAAGTTACTTTTTTCCCCTTTCTCTATTCTTTAGAAGTGAGTCACTAAGTCCATCTTTGGGGGGTTTGTGGGGAGGATTTACATATCATTATTTTTTAAAGTGTGTTTTTCCAGGACCCATCAGCTCCAAGTCAAGTAGTTGTTTCAATCTCGTTGTGGAGGGCGCAGCTCACAGTGGCCCATGTGGGGATCAAACTGGCAACCTTGGTGTTATGAGCACTGCGCTCTAACCAACTGAGCTAACTGGCCGCCCCTACATATAATTTTTAATGAATGAAAAATATTCTGTCTAGTGGATAAACCATGCTTTACTCAACCAATCCACCGCTGTCAGACCTTTATGTTCTTTCTGCTATTTTAGAATTAGCAACATTGTTGCAAGGCCTCGGCAGAGTGGTTCCCTTCATTTGCAAGATCTCAGTATAAATTTTCAGAAAGGGCATGACAATTTTATGGGCTTTGAGACATAATGCCAATTTTTTTTTCCCCACTTAAAAGGAAATGTATGTTAACTGGTTTCACCACAACCTTGCTTTTTTATTATTATTATTTTTTTTAGTGAAGGGTAGGGTAGTTTTGTGAGTGTGATAGGTACATTAGTCCTCATTCTTTACATTTCTGCTGTCAGAAATACAATTGAAACTGGAATTTAAAAAATTGTATTAGTACAAGGGATAGGGAAGGATAGGATTTATGAAGCATCAGCTACAACTGGATCCAGGATTAAACAGGGCCAAGACTCTGAGGTGGAGAGATGGCCATTTCTGTACCTGACTCACATTACCCCAGCTCTGCAATTCCAGCATCATCCCAGGGAAGCCTTCTGATTGGTTAAGCGTGGGGCATGTGTCCATGATGAGGGGGGAGGAGGAAATATGCTGACTGCCTCAAATAGTGGCCCATACAACTTCTCATGTTTTTAGCTCCTACATGTCAGAATCCAGAAGGCCTAAGCGTGCAAATGAGCAATTACAATGTGGCACAAATTGGGTAATGATGAAAATCAGTGCAAGGTACTGAAGTTCAAAGTATAAGAGAGGGGATGATTTGATTTGGGGGGTCAGCCATTGAAGATTTCATGGAGTAGCTATGCGTTAGTGCAGGTTATGACACCTGCCAGAGACAGAGTCTAAACTCTAAGGGGATTAAGCAACAAAGGACAACTTCTTGGACTCATATAAGTGGAAAGCCAGATCTAATGGTTTCAGGTATAGCTGGATCCAGGGGCTCAAACCCTGCATCCCTGTCCACTGAGTAGCTCTTATGTATGTTGGATTCTTGTGTATACTGGATCCTGATGGCACTGGGCTTACACTTTCTCACTTATAAATCTATTTCACTAAACAGGAGAATCTCACTATTTCATCATCTCACTTTTAACGACCTCCATGGAAAGCACTCTTCTCCCTCCCAGCCCTCAGTATCCTTTTCAAGGGAGATTCTAATTAGCCCTGGTTGGTCACGTGCTATCAATTTAACCAATCACTACGGTCAGGGGGACAGAAAACTCTGATTGGCCATCCCTATGTAGAAAGGGCTGACAATAAACGCAGTTACCAGAATCCACCACAAGGGGTCACCCAAGCAGAGTTTTCAAGGATAAATAGGATTTTGCCAGATGGGCAAAAGGAAAAAGCCTCTGCACATAGAAAAGTCTAGAAAAGTCAGAAAGGGGTGAACCAGCACAAGATTTTCTTCCTACTCCCATCACCATATTAATGAGGGGACATATCCTGTACTCAATTTCTGTTGTTTACATCAAGCGGCCTTTACCCTGGACGAACAAGCCTTGGCTGGTCACCCTGATCCCTCTAACCCAATTATCACATCACTGTTGGCCACCTACCAGTGTCCTGCACACATCCCAGGCCTTGCCAGCTTCCCTGGAAGCAGCCCTGAGCTGATGACAGATGGGACTTAGAGAATAAGTGCCCCAGCTGCCCTGCCCACGGATGGGACAATGATGAAACATGAGTTCTTATGCTTCTCCCTGAGGTCCCCAGCTGGACCGACCCCCAGTTGCCTTTTGCACCACCTACCCATTGGTGCCCCCTGCAGGGATCCTTCCCTCCCTGTGTCAGGTCTTCACCCCCAATGGGGGCTTCCAGGAGTCACCCCCTATGTACACTTTGTGCTTTTGAGTCCTCATCTCAGGATCTGGCTTCTGGGGGAGGGAGCGACCCCAAACTAAAACATGAAGGACAACTGTTGGTCCTGGGGTAATGGTGCCTTGTACTTTATATGGTTCCACATTTGATCAATCCACACAGTAACCCTGGTTATAAAGACATGTCCTAACAGTGCTCGCTTCAGCAGCACATATACTAAAATTGGAACGATACAGAGAAGATTAGCATGGCCCCTGCTCAAGGATGACACACAAATTCGTGAAGTGTTCCATATTTTTTTTAAAAAGAAGATATGTCCTAACATAACATGTAAGTTCTAAGTCCCAGTACCTGTGAATATGACCTTATATGAAATAACATCTTCGCAGATGTAATTAAGGATCTTGAGATGACATTATTCTGTATTTAGAGTGGGTCTATTAAGAGAAAGGACTGTCCTTATAATAGAAAGCAGAGGAAGATTTAGACAGACACAGAGAAGAAAGCCATGTGAAGACAGAGACAGAGATTGGAGTGATGTGTCTAGAAGTCAAGGAACTACAAGAATTGCCAGCAACTAGCAAAAGCCTATGGGCATGGGCTGAATTGTCCCTCAGAACCTTCTATAGGAACCAACCCTGCTGACAATCTTGATTTCAGACATCTGAATTAAGTTCTATTGTTTTAAGCCATCCCGTTTGAGGTAATTTGTTACAGCAGCCCAAGGAAACTGATACATACGCCTATTTATTTTATTTACTGTCTGTCTCCCCAAAGGGCTCCTAAGCCTGAGGAGGGCCAGCTGTCAGGTTTGCACACTTGTGTTCCTAAGAGCAGGCACATAGTAGGTGCTCAATAAATATTTATTGCACGCTTGTGCATTAAGTGTGTGCTTGTGTTTAGTATGTGCCGGACGCTGTCCGAGAAGTGCTTTCACACGGCTTAAATCGTCTCATCCTTACGGCAACCTTCTAGAGCAGACACTATCATTACATCCATTTTACAGAAGGGCAAACTAAGGCTCCAAGGAGCACAGTCTAGATTCCAATATACCAAAAGACGTGCCTTAGACAGGGATCAACTACAATAATGAGAATCAGAAGAGTAGGAGCCCGAAGTTACTTCCTAATTACCATTAAGCCTCAGTTTCTACATTTGCAAACTGCAAAAAATAATCAGCTTTGCCCACAGCGCGGAACCCAGAAGAGGGGTTTCACTTGCGCATGCGCCCTTACCCAGAGGCGTTCGGCCCCGCTGCACGTTGCTCTGCCTCGCTTTTGCAGCACTCACGGCGGCACTTTACGGCTCTCCCCATATTCTCGGCAGAAACACGGCCCGCACCGCCCCTTGTGCCTAGCAGGCCCCGCCCTACTCCTCGCGGATTTGTTGCCAGTCCCTTAAGCCCCGTGCTGACTGGTTCGCGTTGCTGCCACTCCAGTTTAGCCTAGTGGCGCGCGGCGGTTCGGCTACTGGCGGGCGCGTGAGCGGCGGCGGCGTCGGAAGTGGCCGGCGTGCCCAGTCCCCGCCGACACCATGGTGAGGGCAGGACGATGGCAAGGTGTCGCCGGGAAGCAGGGGATGCGGCCATTGAAGGCTGTTGGGGCGGGCGCTGGGGCAGGGGCTACGCGGACCGAGCGTGCACTCCGCGCCTCGATTCCTGCCCCTCGGCCTGAGGCGGGGAAACTGAGGCCGGAGAGAGCGGGGGAGGGGGGTTGCTCTCTCAGGCACCCAGTCTCTGGGAACTTACAGTATAGCGGCCTAGCCGCAGTCTTCCCATTTTGCAAACGGGGAAACTGAGGCCGGAGAGGGTGGGGCCCGGTGAATGCAGCAGAGTGAGTTTTCGGGCAGGGAGGTGTCCCCGAGCGTCCCCCATCCAGTCTAATCTCATATGGTTGAAAGCTGGAGCGCCAGCAAGTAGGGGCCCGCCTGAGTTCTCAAATTAAGCCAATTTGGGGGATTTCAGGGCTTGCAAGGCTCTTAGAACGTTAGCACAACCCCCCGTGAATGTCGTTTTCAGGCTGAAAACAGACGCAGAGAGGGGGTTTGCTTCTCCGGATCACACAGCATGTCATTCATTCCAGTGGGGAAGGGAGCGTTTTGAGCCAGGAGTGCACTTCCTGCCCCCTTCCAGTTCACAGAAGGAAACCTGGAGGCCCTGACAGAAAGCTTCCAAGGCCAAACCGCTCACACATCGTGGAAGTTCTGGATCTAAGCCCCAGTGACCATGCCCCCGTGTGTAGACAAGGAAATGGAGGCCCCCACAGAGGGATTCCAAGTTGGGTCTCCTGGAATTGCGCCTGGCCGGTCAGCACTTGAGTCACTTTGACAGCGTTGCTGCATGTTTCTGAGAGCCAAGGGTTGGTGAGGTTTCCTGCTAACTCCTGCTGGCCCGATCCCTCTGCTGGAGGCCAAAGTGGGCCTGAGGGAACCACTGGACGGAGCTTTGTTTACCCCTGATAGAGTCCCAGCGTATAGAACAGCCTGTGCAAAGTACAGACTCATTTCTTTAACCCGAAGAGTGTCCACCAGTGGACAAGGCATGACACACCCTTCGTGTCCACCGGTGGACAAGGCATGCTCACACAGCAGGGCGGGAAGCAGGGGTCGCGGTGTGTATGTGGGTGTGATCCTTGACAGTTTCCCGAATCGGGAGCCTCAGGAAACCTTTGGATCTAGTTCTGGATTGAGCCAGACCTGAGAACCAGACCCCAGACCTTGTGAGAAAGCCCAGAGAAACGAATTCTCTTTCCTGAAGCTTTTCTGACTTTCCCAACTGCACATGCTCCTGGTAAAGGTCCCATCTCCCCCGAACTGGGTGTCCGGCCCTCTCCTGTTTCCCTTGATCCCTTCACACGTCTTCTTCCTCTTCCCCATCAAGTTGTAAGTTTTCAGGGATCCTTCCCTTCCTCTTTTCTGTCTCCCGCCCCGTTTGGGGAGGATAGTATAGAAGATGGCAAGACATGGCCACTGCTCCACGCTGTTGCTGCTGTGGAGACCTATCCCGATGCCACCTCTCCCGCGTCTCCTCTCCTTCTTTGTGGGGTGGGGCGGGCATCCCACCCACCCCATGGACCTCCCAGGCAGTGCGTGCATTTCCCTCATGTATTTGTTCAGCAAATATTTACTGAGTCCCTCTCATGTGCGCGGCCTCATGCTGGGCGCTGGACGAAGTCCACACCTTTTGAGTTTTCCAGTCTAGCAGGAGGCGTGGTGTTTCAAGTCTAGCCAGGGAGACAAGTAAACAAGATAATTAGAGACTGGCTGCGTCCTATAATGGAAACAGCAGAGGGTGGCCCAGGTGGAAACCTCATTCCTTCGATGGGGTTATGAGGACCTGGCCAAACGAGGTGACATTTGAGGAACAACCAGCCTGCGGAAGGGAAGTGTAGGAACAAAGGTTGGGCGGCAGGAATGGATGGGCATGTTGTGTGAGGAGCAGCATAGGCCCGTTTGCTGGAGCCTGGTCAGGCCTGGCCTTGTCGCCCGCCTGGGGAGTGTGTGCCAGGAAGTCAGGGGAGGGGTGGGAGCAGGTGCTGGTGCCTTCTGCGTTTCAGATGTCCTGTCCACTGCTTTGTGGATAGGGAATTGCCAGGGACAGCCAAGGAGGCCGTGGGTCCTCCAGGGCTGTGCTGCCAGTAGCTGGGATGAGGTGGTAGCCTGAGAGGCTGTCGTTAGCATAGAGATTGTGAATGCCATAAAGGGACGTCAGTGGGTCCCCTGCTGACAAGCATCAGCCTACTTTCACCGGCTTTACCAGGACCTTGCTCTGTGTCCGTGGGCCGATCTCTCTACCTCTCTGCGCTGAGTGCATCTTCATTCTCACCTTCCGGGCCTAGCCTGATTCTGTGCCCTCTGTTGATGTGGGAGGAGGACCCGAGTGTCTCATCACCTTGGGCTTGATTCCCACTGCCCAGGAAAGCCCAAAGTATCTCCATAGTAAAAGGCGGCCTGGGTGCATGGCCCTGCATGCGGGGCTGAGCCTCCAGTTTTTCCTGTGCAGCCTAGGCGCAGAGTCATATAGGTGTACCCAAAGGAGAGGTCAGGAGCTGCAGGTTGGTCCTCGTTGGGGTCCCAGTCTGCCCACCCACCCGCCCTCCTTGGAGCAGCTGCCTCTTCTCCACATGGCCCCTTCCTCCTTATCTTGCCCTTCCAGGAAGCCAGTGCAGGAAGCAGGCTTGGGCCTGGTTTCCTATCGGCGCTGGACCTCCCCTGGTGACTTCTCAGGGAAGGCCTGTGGGAAATGGGACCTGCCCCCGCCCAACAAGCCGTTCATGGGGAACCACCCTGTAGGGGTTGAGGCCCATTTCTGACCTCCACAAGGAGAGGCTTTCCAGTTCCGCCCCGTGGAGAAACAGCTGGCCGGCATTGTGTCAGGAGTGCGAGGGCAGGGCAGGGCAGGGCACAGGGAAGCTTCATTCCTCCCTCAGGCAGTTTCCCAGCTGTGGGGCCCTCGGTTCAGAACCTTCATCTGATCATGCTGAATGGGCTGCCCTTGGACCCTGGACCTAAGCACTGCCCCCTGAGTCATCCTTCCAGAAAACCAGATGCGGTTCCAGTGTACAGGTCATGATTTGTGTTCCCAAAATGAGAAGAGCTGATTTTTTTCCAGTTATACCACGTTTGTTATAAAAAGAAAATTCAGTCATGATGGAAAAGAAATATCTTGAAAGCCCACCTTATCTGGGTGAACTTTAAAAGATTCCATTCTTTATCGGCCATCTCTTGGAATAACCACAGACTTTTTCTAGAATATTTCTTCACCTCACCCAGTGAATTGGCTGTCTTTGAAAACCCAGCTGCAGTGTGGCCTCCTCAGATTGGGGTGGACTCCCCATGGGGCCTGGCTGAGTCACTCTTGGTCCCAGTGGGACTGCCGACAGATGGGGTCAGGCGAGGCTCTGTCGCTTACGAGCTCTAGCGCTGGGAAACAACCTCAGTCTCTAAGCCTCAGTATCCCCATCTGTAAAGTGTGACGATAACCACATACGATGCTGGAAATGAAAGCCCTGAAGCTTTCCGACCTGGAGCATCTCAGACGTCCGTTGAGTACAACTCAGCTGCACAGGGACCTGTACTCTGTGATGCTCTTAATCCGCATGGTGGGCATGTAAGATGGTGGGTCACACCTCACCTGTCAGGCGTGTGCAATCTGTACAGCGTGAGTTATAAAGCAATGCCGAACGGTTAGCACCAGGACCAGGTGGCAGCTGCCTCGGGCAGGAGAGGTGGCGCTTGAGATATTCTTTCCTAAACGGTGATGCAGGTGTGTATCCTGGAGTTTGACAGAGTGAGGGTGAGGCACGGGCACTCCTGCACCACCCTCACCACCATCTCAGGTGCCATCGTGGGACGCAGCCTAGAGGCCAGGGCTCCCAGGCACCGATGAAACAGACGAATCATGTGCCCTTGTTTGCCTTTCAGCTCCCGTTGTCACTGCTAAAGACAGCTCAGAATCACCCCATGGTGAGTATGTGCAGTCGGGGACAGCGAGTTTCAGTGGGGACGAGCCTCAGCACAGGGACGGGGACACTGGGCGAAGGGTGAGGTAGGTGCCTCCAGCCAAACCTGCTTCCCGTCTGTCCACGAAGCAGCAGCGTGTTCTCTTCCCTCCCACATGGGTCAGGGCCAGCGTCATTTCTGCTGCTTGTAAAAGTAACCTGTGCTTATTAAAAATGTCAAACGTGAGAGAGACTTAGAGTGGAAGCCCCCTGCATTCATCTTCCCAGCAACTTAGCTAATTCTGTGATGTACGTGTGTATAAACGTGAATGTGACTTTTTAAAGCACAGACGGGAATCATGTGATGCACATCATTTCCTAAACTACCTTTGTCCTTCACAGTACAGTGTGGTACGTCGCAACGTTCTGTGTTCTTTCTTTTTATTCACTGTAATTCAAATACCATACAGGTCAACCTTCTAAAGTGAATGATTCTGTGGCATTTAGAACATTGACAATATCTAGATCCAGAACATTTGCATCACCCCAAAAGGAGACCTGTCCCCATTATCAGTCACTCCTCTCCCTCCCCCAGGCCCTGACAGTCACCAAGGATTGGCCTGTTCTGGACATTTCCTGTGAATGGGATCATACAACATTGCGGCCTATGTGTCTGGCTTCTGTCACTCCGCATGATGTGTTTGAGGTTCATCCACATTGTGGCACGTGTCACAGCTTCCCTTCTTTTTATGGTTGAAATATCCCACCGTGTGGAAGGACCACAGTATGTTTATCCATTCACCAGTTGGTGGACATTTGGGTAGTTTCCACCTTTTGGCTATTTGACTATTTGGCTGCTGTGAACACATATATCTGCATTTTTGCGTGGATTAGTGCCTTCATTTCTCTTCAGCAGATACCTGAGTTAGTTCTTTTTCACATCTCCGCCTTTGTTGTTTGTTTGTTTGTTTGGTTTGGGATTTATTTCCCACAAAAGAAAAAATGGTTTAATCGGAGAAAATCTCCAATGCCCAGCAAAGTGTGCAGATAAAGCAAAACATGTCCCTGTGAGACAGGCCCCTCAGCGCTGCATGCCATGGCCTCTGAGTCCAGAGGGGAGTTGGGTGGCGGTCACCTGGCTCTTAGGGGCAGGGCTGCCCCTCCCTTGGGGCCCTTGGCTGACTCGGGGCCTGTTTCTCTCCAGTTGGTGGAGCTTAAAAATGGGGAGACGTACAACGGGCACCTGGTAAGCTGCGACAACTGGATGAACATCAACTTGCGTGAGGTGATCTGCACGTCCAGGGTGAGTGCTCTGCGACAGTCTGCGCCCAAGCCCTGGGCCATCACGTGGGGCTGGGGGGCAGGCGGAGTGGGTGCCGCAGGGCCGGAACTGCACACTTGGATTGGGGGCTTACAGAGCCTCCACGGCTCTCCTCCAGATGGGTAAGTCCCCTGCCCGGGGCCTTTTGGGGGGAGGAGGGGGCTTTCTCTGCTTAGCACAGGTCATCCTACCAAGGGCGGGGCCTGAGGGACTCAGCTGGGTGTGGAGGGGCAGTGCCAAGACAGTGCCCTGGACTTTGCACCTGGGTGAGGAGTTTGCACCTGTGGGGATGCTGCCGGGGCTGGTACTGAGCTGTTCTCCCCGCCCCCCTACCCCTGCTGCCACCCTGACCAGGAAGGACTCAGGCCTGGGGGGCTGCTTCTGGCTACAAGTCCCTGCTGGAGAAGTGGAGGGTAGAGCCTCCAGGCCAGGCTGGGCCATGGTGGAGTGGTCATGGGGTGTCCGGGCCACCAGGGGGCGAGAGTGGCCCCAAGAACCAGCGGGCTTGTTTACCTCCAGAGGCCTGAAACCAGGAAGTAGAGGGCCAGAAGCACCACTGGGCAGGCCAGGGCTGGGGGATGGTCCCTGGGGTCACGTGCTGGGATGACCCCAGAAACACGATGGTGAGGACGGTGGTGGTGGAGACAGGGCTCCCTTCTGCTAATGTGCCCGGGGCACGTACATGTCCTTCTGCCTGGACTCCATTCTTCCCAGTGTACAGGAGAGGAAGCGCGGGGGGGCGGGGGGGGGGCAGTGTGCCCCTGGGACTCTCCATGCCACAGCACCCCCGGCCTGTCCTTGGGGAGGGTTCACACCCAGACGGGCAGTCAGGTGGCCATGACCCCTCCCCTCCCCCACATGGCTCCATGACCTGCTGCTTGTATTGGTACGTCGTGGGCCTTCCACAGCCACGGGCAGACTGCTAGAAGCCCCCTCCTGGTGTCCACGCTGCACCCCTGGCAGCCAGTGTCTGGGAGGCTCCGCTGGGGCATTGTAGCAGGCGGTGGCTCAGTGATAGCCTTGCACGTGTCCTTGTACACGTGGCCGGCAGGTCTGCGTCCCCTTCTGGGACCTAGAACCAACCGCCGGGCTTGGAGTGATGTTGGTCGGGCTTCCACAGTCAGCTGAGCCCGGACACTGGGCTCCCCTGGGCAATCCCCTCTGACCAGGCGGTTGGGAGAGCCTGGGGTGAGGTTCATACTCTTGGGCAGAGCATGGCCCAGAGGATCCAGAGACCCCGGGGGCTGAGACCCCAGGGGGAGCCCCAGCTGGGAAGCGCTAAACTACTGCCATAGAAAGCACAGTGAGCCCTGGTTCCCACGGGGAGCAGACGAGCTGGGCCCAGCCTGTCCTTGGCTGGGGGAGAACCAAACACGGAGCAGCCAGCCCCAGCCCTGGCCTCGAGCTTCCACAGAATCCTTCTGTTTCTGTCTGGCTGTACTTTGTATCCCCACAGACTTGGCCTCTTGCCCACCCTTTCTGGGAAAGGAATGCCCGGGGTCTCTCAGGGTTCCTGTGTGGGCTGGGGGCTCATGTGCGTTCATGAGAAGAATTGGCCCTGGAAAGTTCTGTGTGACCTGCTCAGTGTCTCTGCAGGGCCAGAACAGGCGAATGTCATGTAGGAAGACCAGGGGTTTCAGGAAGGCTGGGAGGCAAGGCCTGTCAAGGGCCAGACTTAGCTGGACCAGGAAAGGTGGGAACAGCGTATGCAAAGTGCTGGAGGCAGGAATCCCTCGGTGTGTGTTGCAGAAAGCTCCATCTGGAAGGCGAGTCGGGGCCCGAGAAAGGGCAGCCAGGGTGGGATTGGATCTCAGGGCCTTGGGAGCCACACTGAGGAGTTTGGGGCTGGTCTTTGAGCCAAGGAGGCCCTGATTGGGTTCTAAGCAGAGAGAGGTCTTGGTCTGATTTCTAAGGGTGCGGGGGTAAGAGAAAGTGCCAGGCTTCTGGCACTGGGCAACAGGGGTAGGGCTGGGAAACAAGTTTGATGGAAACGGCTCCGGGCTCCTGCCCAAGGGCAGCAGGAGGGGACATAGGGGGAAGGCCTTGTGCTGGTCCCAGGCTATGGGGGGAAGGCAGTCAGTCCTAGAAACCAGGACCTCAGGATTGTGACTTTGCAAGCCTCCCTGTCTCTCCAGCCTTAATTAGCTCCCCTGAAAACTGACATTTTGGCGAGCTGCCCCTGGTGGGCCCCAGACCTGCCTCCCCACCCCAGTCCTGGCCCTCTTCACCCATCACACAGCGTCTCTATCCTGTGTCCTATGCCCTGCCAGGAGATAGTTTCATGAATGAGTCAGGACATGTAGAGAAGGCTCCAGAAGGTGAAAGCTAGGGGCAGGAACAGGGAAGAGCTGGGTGGGCTGTGGCTGCGACTGGTGCGTGGGGCAGCCCCCCACTCTGGGCTTTGGGCTGCAGGTAACAAACCCCATCCCTCAATGGAGGACAAGCCAAGGAGGCCGTCTCTCCCAGAGCCCTGCTGCCTTTCCTTCTGTGCCGTGGGTGCCAAGTGTCTTTTGAGACCCTGCTGGGGGGCAGCCCCTCCATGCCTTGTGTCTGGGACTGTGACGTTGGCAGAGTGCAGGGGTGATGTCAGGTGCAAGCGGCCTGGGACCGCCCTGGCCATGTGCACCACCCCGTAGGGACCACCACAGCTCAGATACCCGTCTCTGACACAGGACGGGGACAAGTTCTGGCGGATGCCTGAGTGCTACATCCGGGGCAGCACCATCAAGTACCTGCGCATCCCCGACGAAATCATCGACATGGTCAAAGAAGAGGTGGTGGCCAAGGGCCGCGGGCGTGGTGGCCTGCAGCAGCAGAAGCAGCAGAAGGGCCGAGGCATGGGGGGTGCCGGACGAGGTAGGCAACACACACACACACACACACACACACACACACACACGTGGCTGGATCACGTGGCATCCATCCCAGCCAAATGTTGACATTCTTGACCAGTGCCATCACGGTGCCTTGGGCCTGGCTCTGAGCCCCCCCCACACACAGAGCCAAGGGGCGGTGACTCACAGGGCTTCTCTGTGGAGTGGCTGTTGCTGCTGCCTGCCCCCACCCCAGCCCCCAGCCCCAGGTCCTGGCGGAGTCTTTGGTGCCCCCTCAGCACTAAGTCTAGCCCAGCATACTGACCTGGCGCCTATGCAGACCTGGGCCTCAAGCCCCCCCATCAAGATGTCTGCCTGCGTCTCTGGACGTGGCACCTCCCTAAGCCTCAGTTTCCCCTCTGTAGAGAGGGTCCTGCAGGGCCTGCCTCACCAGGCTGCTGGCTAGGAGCCCAGCTCAGAGCCTGGGACAGTACCCTTCCCCTGCCATGACTCCTCAATACAAAGTCAAGGTCGCGCCTTTTGGAGAGGCTGCCCCACAACCCCAAGATGATAACTCTGGCATAAAATGAAATCTGTGCAGTCAGCTGGGGGCTGAGCCCAGACGCCATCTATAAACCCCACCTCCCCAGTCAAGCTCCTGTTCTTGGAGTGGCCTGTCTTTGTCCCTTCTGTCTTTGGGGGCCTCCTGAGTGCCAGGCCTGGAGCCAGCCAGGCTTACGTGACAGTCAGGAGGAAGCCACAGGGAAGAAGATGGGAGGGCACTCCAGGCAGAGGGTTCACCGGGCCTGGGGATGAGTGAGGCCCCGGGATCTCAGGGCCTATCCGGTACCTAAGGGCCAGGCTCTTCACACTGAGGGGCACCACTGCTGACTGAGCTGCAGGGAGGATCGGCGAGGTGGCCTGCTCAAGTCACTGCAAAGAGGCTCCAGGGCCCTGAGCGGCGGGTGGAAATCTCCCAGAAGCCTCTTTGGCAAAGCTGTTCTTGACCTGTGAGAGGTCAGGTGGGGCGGCCTCTGCCAGAATTGGTCTCTGTCCCCACAGGGTGGTGCTGGAGCGAGGGAGGTCCTGGGTCCCCATTGCAGACCTCAGCCTCCGAGTTGGCCACTACCTCACCCCTGCTCAGAGTCATCCCTAACAGAAACAGTACCCCTTAAACAATAACTCTCCTAGGAAGCCTGCCTCAAGCCCCAGTGTGACTTGTGGCTGACCTCCGTCCTCCCTCAAACCCTATGCACCCTGGGGAAGCCTGGTCCTGTTTGTCACACTGAGAACATTCTGGAGCACTACCCATGGCCAGCCCTGGTCAGATGCTCTACCCAAGGTTCTCAGCCTTCCCTCCCCACTTTACAGAGGGGTTGCTGAGGCTCAGAGGGGTTAGATGACCCTGGAGCCCGGCTTCCCTTCAGCCCCGACTTCTCTCCCGCAGGTGTGTTTGGCGGCCGGGGCCGAGGCGGGATCCCGGGCACGGGCAGAGGGCAGCCAGAAAAGAAGCCAGGCAGGCAGGCGGGCAAGCAGTGACCCAGCCCTGCGTCCCCCAAGACTGAGCAGCGGGAGGCTGCGTGGCTGCTCCAGTCCAGTCCACAGTCTGTCCAGAATGGAAAGAAGAAGCAGGTGTTCGTGGGACCCCCCCACACACATCTGTGCATATGTGTGTTTTGTGATCCTCTTTATGTAAAGTTTTTTGTTTTTTGGGTTTTTTTAGCCAGCACGGCTATCCCTGGAAGTGTTACTTGGTGGGTTTTGTGAAGTTTCAGTCAGAGGCTCTGTGTGTTGGTGCCTCTTTAGAGCCCTCAGCCTTCTGTTAGGGGGGCATGCTCCAAACAGGTTTGTTTTGCGAGCGTTGGATCCCTGCGTGGTGAACATACTGGAGGGTTTTCGTAGGTTGGTGCAAAAATAATTGCGTTTTAAAAGGTTAAAAATAATTGCAAAAACCGCAATTACTTTTGCACCAACCTAATACTTTTAAGCTGTTTACACAGAGATTGACAGCCCAGGGAGTTTTCTGAAACATGGGCCCAAAATTGCCTTTTGAAAACAAATCTGGACAGCCGTGCGTCTCAGAAACTGTTCAGGGCATGTGGTTGGGCCTTGCCCCTTCACCTCCTCTCTCCTTCTGTGGGTTAACAAAAATAAAAGCAAACACAAGGACAAACTTAAAATCCAAAATTCTTTTTGAGCCGCTAGGCTCACATAGTATGTGGTGTCGTTGGGAAGTCCCAGCCCTGTAAGGCCGTTGCCTTTCGAAGGCTGCATTCATAAGGGTGTCAGTTTACGTAGGTAAGGTGAGCTCAGCATGGCTGGGAAGAGGGGTGCCCCAGGTTTGTCTGCAAACCCCTCCCCTCTTTGTAGAGAGCGTGGGTGCTGTGAGAGGCGGGGACCGGAAATGGGAGGACACCCAGGAGGCGCAGCCTGGCCACCCGCATCCCGCCCTGTGTTGCAAGCATCAGTCACACCAGAGTTCACCCAGAGAGACAGGTGGCCGCCAGGAATGTGCCAGGGAGGTTTCCTTGCGCCTCCTCCGCCACATTGCTGCAGACGTGGGACTGCACGTGAGCCAAAGGCTTCCAGGGGCATCCGCTTCAGACCGATTTCCCTAGTGCAGGGACAGCCAGGTGCTGAGAGGGAGCACTGGCCAGTTCCTGGGGGTGAAGGTTCTCATTGTCACTGTGTCGAGGCCTGTTTTGAGGGGTGAGTGAAGGCCTAGTTGCCCCGAGAACTCCACTTGGATCTGCAACGTGCTAGCGAGCCCAGTCCCCTCTCCAAGATCTCTGCATTTCATATTTCTTCACCTGATCTCAGGAATGTGGTCCCCTCCCCCACTCCATCACTGCTTCTTCCTGATTGCACCCCTCCCGAGACCCGCTGCCACGCCTGAATCCTGGTCTAATAACAAAACAGCACTTCGGCCTGTGTTGGGGATGGGGTGTGAGGACTAGGGGAGTTCTGGCAAGGCAAGGCCCCCGAGATTCTCCCCCCTCATCAGAGATGTGGGCGGTGGTCCCTGGCAGTGTGGGCTTGAAGGGGCAAGAAGTGAAGGACAGATGAGAAAAGAGGAGCCGTTTGCAGCAAACCCCCATCACCCCGCTGCAGGGGCCCATAAAGATCTGGGGGTTGGGCCCCCCCGCCACAGGTGGTAGCTGGTAGGGCTTCGATGAAATGGTGGCTCTGGGGTTAGGTGTCCCACTGGCTGCAAGAGGAAGTCCCTTGGAGGCCCACCCCTTCCTGCTCCTGGCGGTTTGTTTTTTTCTCCAACTTGGCTGTGGATGTAGAGCCACCAGAAGCCCCCTCGCCCTTCCTAAGTTCAGGGTCCTGGGGGCCTGTCTCTGGGCTGCGCTCACCGCCAGGCTGCCCCAAACCTGTGTGTAATCTTGGCTGCCCGCTGCGCCCTGACCTTTCCAGTGGGCAGCACAGCTAGCTGCCCTGTTCCCTCCTCACCCCTGACATGAGCTGCCGCTCTGGCCCAACCGCTTAGGTGCCTGGGCTTCCTGAAGGCTCCCTCCTGAGCTGGCTGTCGGGACAGACTTGTCTTAGTCTTCTTCCTGGTTGGTTTTAAGAAACCAGCCTTAGCCTCTCATCAAGAAGAGAAACCAAAAGTACGGGGCATCGATCTTTCTGTCCTCCTGATGGTCTGTCAGTGGGGTTTGCGCCCTCTCAACTGACAGTACAGGGCCCTCGACTGTGACAGTGACCGCTTCCCCCTGCAGTTTGTGCCTGCTGGCCATCAGGCAGCCCCATGTGCCCAGGTGTGACTTAGGGCCCCAGCTAGCAGGGCCCTGGGGCCCAGAGCCCATTTCTGGGCCACAGATCCCACAAGGAACCGGGTGGGGAGGTCTCTTGCTTTTCTTCATCACCCCTCCGTGCACACACCTCCATGCCATTTCTCCTCCTCAACCGGGCTTTGAAGCTGGGCTGTCTGGAAAGCCCTTCCCTGAGCCTACCACCCCCACCTCCTCCAGGTGACATGATGGCAGGTGTCCTTCCCACCCTCCAGCTGGACTCGGGCCCAGCACATCCTGACAATTGCTGTAAGTGTGCCCAGTGGCTCAGCGTGTGCCCCAGTGTCCTCTGCCATTCCTCTGTGGACAAAGGGCTGCTTAGCCAGTGGGGGGTGTAGAGGATGGCCTTGTGCCCAATCAGATGACCTCAGTGGGAGAATCCACCGACCCCAATGGGAACAGGGCTGGCTGAGGACAGAAGGACTGGGGCCACAACCCCACCCCAGGTGCTTTTGGAGAAGAAAGCAAGGGTGGGGAGGAGAGGTGATCAGAAGACCAGAGGTTGATATTTGAGAAGGGCTTGAGGGAGGCAAGGGAGCCAGACATCTTGGGGAAGAGCATTCTAGATGGAGGAACAGCCCATGCAAAGGCCCTGAGCAGTACGGGGACGGCAGCCAAGTGAGGTGGCAGGAAATGGGACAGGTGAAGGCCCTGATCGAGCAGTCATAGAAGTTTCCACAACACACTGAGGCAAGAGTGGAAGCCAGGAGACCAGGAGAACGCTGTGCTGGGGGATCAGCCCAAGGTAGAGGCCCCAGAAGTGGCAGAAGGGGTGAGGGTGCCATGAGGACCCAGATGGATGGGATCCCCATTCCACAGGAAGCCCAGGACCTATCCACAGAATAGAGGGGGAGGCCTTGCTAAGGGGACGTATACCAGCACCAGAAAGTCAAGAAGCCACTGACAATGGGAAGAGAGCAGGGAACAGGTGGATAGAACAGCAAGTGCAAAGCCCCTGAGGTCCTGTGGCCTGTTCCCAAGCACAGGTACAGAGAGGGTAAGGGCCCTGCCCCAGGTCACACAGCTCCAGAGCCTCAGAACTCCTCCCTCTGTCATCTCCTTGAACTTGGAGGATCCATCTACCTTCTTTCAGTTCCACTGTGTCAAGCACAGAGCAGCAACCTGGAGTCTTTGGGGCAGGGGGTAAGGTAGGCGAGTTCAGCTCCTGCTTTAAAATTCACTCCTCTGACTGCAGCTTCAGCTGAGGAACAGGGTTTGAGGCCTGCAAGGGGCCCTCCAAGTTAACCCTGTACTTCAGTTTCCTCACCAGTAGTGGGGATAATAGTGGACTCCACCTCAAGGGGCTTGTTGGGTTACAGAAGAAAAGATGCTTAGTATACAGCAGGTGCTCCATTCATGCTTGAAACCGTCTCCGAGTGGCTATTCACAGAGCACCTGTGGAGTGTCTGAAGCCTGACCCAGGACCCTCCTCATCTCTGTAAGCCTCAGGGTCAATGTGATTGGCTCATCGTGCAGTGGTGCCCTGAGTGAAGGTGCCACCCTATGGGCAGCAGCCAGGCCACTGTCCTCTGTGCCCCAGAGGCCAACACCAGACGCCTGGCCTGGGCTGGTGAGTGGTCACCTTCCAGGTCCCTGCCATAAGAGCCCCATCCTGCTCTGGGCCTAGCCAGCCAGAGGTGAATCAGCCCTGCCCCGCCTCCTCTGGAACCGGGTACCAAAATAATCACGGAGCTCACTCTCGGGAGTGGCCGTGGAAATATTTCAGAACCGTATTCAGTGCCTAAAAATACTCAGGGTGTCCTCATGAGTCTTCCCCTCCCTCATCTCTCTCATTCCCTTTTCTGCTGCTTTGAAACTGTCCCTGTGAGCCCTTGGGGCCTGTCCTTCTATGCTGTACCACTCTAGCATGTTGAATGTTCCTGGCAACCAGGCTGAAGATGTCCCCAAGTTCATGTGGAAGTCAGCATGGTGACCTCCCTCTCTGTCACCATGGAGAGTCTTGGATGAGGTTTCCCCAGAATCTTCTGGAAGGGCAGAATTTGATGAAACCCCCAAAAGTCCCTGTTCCTGGAGGGGGAAGCTGGAGTACAGTGCTGCTGCCCAGGGAGAACTTACTCGGTTTTCCTTAAAAATGAGAAAATGATTCTTGCTATTTGTGTTCATGAGGCTGCAGGAAGCAGGCCCCCCAACAGGGCCCCCAGCTTGACTGAACCCCATCGCTTCCCCCATCCACTTGCTGCAGGACCCCACCTGGTTGTAGATCTTTCTTCCTCCCCGGAGAGGGCAAAGTGTCCCCTCCAAAGCAACCAATCGTCCTTGACATCATCCCAGCGATAGCCTCCTGGTCACTCTAGCATAACCAGCAGGCACCTTGACCTTTCCGGTGGCCTGAGGAAGGTGGGGGAGCAAATGGAGTCAGACTGCAGCTTGGCCCACCGGGGTCTAATCCAGCTTCTCGGTCTCCTAAAGCCTCCAGCTGGAGGGACAGCAGGTGCAAAGGCCCCAGGGCAGTTGTGTGGGGGGTGTCTTGGAGATGCAGCAAGTTGGCCATTATTGACTAAAGTCCACACTTATTCAGATTTCCCTAGTTTTTACCCAATGTCTTTTTTATTATTATGTAAGATTCACTAACATAAAATTACCATTGTAATGAACAATTGGGTGGCATGTAGTACCCTTCACAATATTGTGCAACCATTACCTCTAGCTACGTCCAGAACATTTTCATCACCCCTAAAAGAAACCTCATATCCATTCCTACCTCCCCCATCCCCTGGCAACCACAAATCTGTTTCCTGTTTCTACGGATCTGCTTGTTCTGGATATTTCATATAAATGGAATCATACAACATGTGATCTTTTTTACCTGGCTTCTCTCAGCATCATGTTTTCAAGGTTCATACACGTTGCAGTCTGTGTGGGTGTTTCATTCCTTTTCATGGCTGCATAATATTCCATAGTGTGGACGGAACACATTGCGTTCATCCTTCCCCAGCTCATGGCCTTGGATTATTTCTAAGGATCTGTTTACTCTGTGCTAGGCACAGTTGCTTAATCTCTGCCCCACACCCTTCTGTGAAGTCAGACTGGAACTGTGACCATCATGCTCTTTCGCCCATTTCCCAATGAGGGAAATGAAGGCAGAGATAGGCAGACAGGCCTCTGGAGGAACCACAGGCCATCTCATAGGTCTTTATACTCTGGAGATGGAAGTATAGATAATACTTACATCCAGAATTAAACAAGATAAATGCCAGGTGAAGACCCTCAGGGTCTTTTGGGCAGGGGGACCAGCACGTGCAAAGGAATGGGCTGGTGTGGCTGAAGAAAAATGAGAGGGAGAGAGGAAGGGAGGTAGACAGTAACTGCAGGTCCTGGGGGCTGTGGGGAAGGGTCCGGGCTGTACTCTGAGAGGGAAAGACAGAGAGACTGAAAGAGATCCAGGAAGAGAGTGTGAGACACTAGGAGCAAGAGGGAGAAGGGCCTCAGCATCTCACACTTTCCAGCAGGGGCAGGAACTGATCCAGCTGCCTCTGGGTCTTGCCCACCTTCTCTAGTCTCAGAAGCCACCCCCAGAGTGAAGGCTGCAGGCTGGGGGCTGGGAAGGGTGCTGTGAGCACAGGGGCAGGCCTGCCGAGTACCAGATGCTGCTATCTACCTCTGCCTCTGAGTCAGCATTGCCATGGCAACGCAGGCCCTGCCGGATGCTCCTTGGGGCACATCCCCTGTCATAGCAGCCACTGTCACCACCGCCTCCTCACGGGGCCACGGCCAGGGGCAGAGGGGGCAGCTATTTTTACGCAGACTGCAGACAGTACTCAAGGACCATAGTGCCCACCTCCACCTTCCCCCATTCCTCTCAGCCCCTTAGTCTCCTGAGCCATCCCCTCCCTGCAGGGTCTCCAGGCCCTGGCTGAGAGGGGGTGGTGACTCTCATACAGTGGACACTGCACATGAGGAAATATCAGGGGCAAGAGCTGGCATCTGGACAGCAGAAGTGGGCAGAGCTAGGGAATCACAGAGACAGGCCAAAGCAGGGTGCCACAGAAGTTACGGGGAGGCCAGGGTGGCACTCACAGAGGAAAGATGAGTCCCTGTGACCCAGAACAGCCCCTATGCTCCCTGAGCCACTCCGGCCTCCTCTGGACCATAGGCACTGGTGGGGAAACTGAGGTGAGGAGGGTAGTTGAGGAGGGTAGTCACGGGCTCCACCTGAGCTGGTGAGGACTCCAACTACCTGCCACGCCAGCTGCTAATGACCTGAGTGCCCCTGTGATGCCCTCCACCTTTATCTCCGCATCTCCCCTCTTCTTGAAACCAATCCAGGCCTCCTCCTCAATTCTCCTCCAACACCCTGTGCATTCCCACCTCAGGGCTTTTGAATGTGCTACTCCCAGCTTTCAGGAACACTGTTCCCTGGAACACCCTCATCGCACTAGCCTTGTCTGAAGGTGTCACAGACCCTCTATACCCCCGCCACTCCCCCTCCCTGAGATTTCTTCTTAGCTCTTGCCACTGCCTGCTATTACATAATTTTCCAATTGTTCCCACACCAAGAATGTGGGCCCCTCTCACAGCCTCAGTTTACTTAGCTAGAGAATGACAGTAGCCAGTGTGCAGAGTGAAGTGGGAACCAAGCAGTGAAAAGCCAGTGTCTGGGGTCCTCTCCACCTGACCCAGAGCTTCAAGGACAGGGTGGGGGCTCCCTGGGCAGATTGGCTCTCAGCTCAGGCCCAGTCAGAGGGCAGTGAGCAGTGGGTGAGGTATGCCAGGGAGCCTGCCCTGGAACCTCCAAGCCAGGTTGGGGTGGCCTATGAGTTCCCTATCACCATACATACTGATCATCCCTGGGGCCACCACATCCCCACCAGCCCTAATTGTGTTGCCCTGGGAGACAGTCACCTCATCTTCACTGTAGAGATTTACAGGGTCATCTTCTCTTTATGCCAATGAGACTCAAGACTAGTTCCAGTCCCCAACCAAGGGCCATGGATCCCAGTAAAAAAACATGAATTGATAAATGTGTCTCTTCCTGTGTTCCTCCCCACCCCCAAGCCTTCCCCAGCTGTCTCTCCTCTCCTTTCTCTCTGGGTCTCTGTCTAGCTCCACTAGATTTTTCCTCTCCTGCTGTCCTTCATTTCTGCCTTTCTCTATCTCAGTCACTATCTCCCCTTTCATTCCCGCTATTTCTATGCTCCTGCCCTCCTATCCTGACTAAGCTGGCCTTTCCCAAAACCTTGGAACAGGCCTTTTAGTCTCAATCTACCCATTTATCAAATGGGTTTATCCTAGGGCCTCAAGTACCGGGCGGAGGGGGGTTCAGCAGCGGACACTCTCCCTCCCCTGTTCCGGGCAGGCTTCCAGGGTCTGGCCGGGAAGGGGTTAACCGCGTGCGGTGGCCCTCCCCCTCAGCCCTGTATTTAATTAACGGCCCCGCGGGGCGGCCAAGCTAGGCAAATGGGGGGATGGGAGGGACAGAGGAGGGAGAGAGGTGGGGGAAGTGTAGGGGAGGGACGAGAGGGGGCGGAGGAAGGAGAAAGCAAGGAGGGGAGCGGGGCCAGCTGGGGATTCGAATACCGCCTCGCACAGTCCCCCACTCAGACTCCTGGGCTCCCCGGTTCTCCTTCCGCCCCTCGGTGTTGGAATCCCCTCCCATCCCATCCCTCATCCCTTAAGTATGAGCCGTGCGTCTGCAGCGAATGTCAGCTCTCTCCCATTGTCCGGTTGGGGACATGAGGACCCCGCAGATGTGGCAACTAACCGGGACACAGCTCGGAGCCGCTCAGCGCTCATTTGGGCGGCTTCGTCTGCACGCTGGAAAACAAGAAAAAAAAAAATTGGCCCCAGCTGGGCGACCCTGGGGGCTGTCTCGGCGTGGGCACGGGCGAGTGGTAAGGGCGGCAGTGGAAAACATGGGCAAGCGGCGGGGACGGCCCGGGGTCCGACGGCCGGGGTTCAGCCCACTAGGCCACACCCCTCCCTGTGCCTCAGCTTCCCCTTGTTGGCGCAGCCTGGGGAACTCTGGAGGGCGGACCCTCCCCAACACACCCACGGCCTCCCGCGCGGCCCGCGCGTCAGCGTCCAGCGGCCCCGTCTCGCCCTGACGTCGGCGCTGACGCCACCCGCCCCCCTCGCCACTCCATCCCGCCACCGTGCAGGGTTAACTCTTCCGTGGCCGCCCGCCGACCCGAGACCCCGGAGATCCCTCCTCTCCCCAGAGGCCAGGGTGGGCAGACCCACGCGGGACTGTCCGGTGCAGGGCCAGGCGCCAGGCCAGGTGGGAGGTCCCGTCCAGCCTCCAGGCCTTTGCCTGCGGCATTCCCTCCGCCTGGAAGGCGTCTCCCGCCCCATCGGAGTCCTGTTTACTGTGACGGCTCTCCCTTGCCCCCGCCCAGACCCCCTCCAGGGCTGGGCGTGTCCATGTCCGGCTGGGTCTCCCCGCCCCTGGGGAGCTCCTCGGGCCTGGGGTGCGGTCCTCTTACCGAGCAAATCTCTATTTCAAGGTCGAGTTTCTTCCCGCATTTTCTAGATGAGAACCAGAGAAGCCCCGAGAACTTAGGGCTCCCCGGCTCCTCTGGGTCCCCGGCCCCCGGTCCCCGTTCTCGCGGCGCGGGAGGGGACCCTCAGACCCCGCCTTGCCCCAGGAGAAGTGAGAATGGGGGCCCTCCCCCGCATTCTCACCACTTCCTCCCGGGAGAGGTGGCGGCAGCGGGGGGGGGGGGGGGAGCTCTGGGGGAGACATGGAAGGCGCTAGGGAGTACGGGGGAGCGGCCTCAGGTTCGGAGAGGGGTCTCCCCGCCCCCACTACCGAGAGGGACAGGGCTGGCGTTTAAGTGCCTCACGTGTGGGGTTGGGGGGCCCACCCCGCCTCTTCCTTGCTGCCTGCCGCGCCCCCATTCAGTCTATTCTCTCACTGGAGCCTGGGCCCTTTCCTTGAGGCCCGGCAGCCCTGGGGTCCAGCTCCAGTTTGCTT
Organism: Rhinolophus hipposideros; assembly: GCF_964194185.1. Classification (NCBI taxonomy): domain Eukaryota; kingdom Metazoa; phylum Chordata; class Mammalia; order Chiroptera; family Rhinolophidae; genus Rhinolophus; species Rhinolophus hipposideros. Next base: position 50,084,689 of record NC_138062.1, on the reverse strand, counting down.
TTACATCGTCCAGGTACTCGGAGCCCCGTCTTCCAGCAAAGCTGTATGTAGATTCCAATATGTCGTCTCAAGATTGGAACTAAGCTTTGCTCGGAGCCTCGGTGTGTGCATCTAAAAAATGGGGACAGACCTCCCTCTTTGGGGGCTGTTGTGGAATTTTAAGGAAAAATGTCAAAACTGGGCTTCCAATCTTGGCAGCATGGATGCAGCCGGTCCTTTATTAATTCCCTCATTCATTCATTCTTTCACGAAATCATCCATTACTTTTATCCACTCATTTATTTATACATGTACTCATTGATTCACACACTCCCCTCCCCAACCCCCAGGCAGCCAGGGAAGGACATCAGAGGCCCACAGGACTGTGGGTGGGGGCAGCCCCAAGGTTTTGAGGCGGAAGTGGGAGCTTCCACTTAACTGAACCAACCTGAAGCCTCCCCGCAGAGGCCCTATGGGGTCCCACCCCCAAGAGGCCACTACTGCCTGCCATCCCTGCCTCCATCTCTTCCCCCAAAATGGGTCAGTTTCCCACAGGGCCTTGAGAGGGTCCTGGCTGATGCAGGCAAACCCCCAAAAATGTGCTCATCACTGAGACTGGGTACATTGAGCATCAACTATGTGCTGGGACCCTCAGGGACAGGAATGCCAAGTGGGTCCCTGTGGTCCCTCTGGCAGTTTTCTTTGGCTTGGTTTGGGTGCTTCCCAGCTTTTACTGTTCTCTGGACATTTGGGCATTCCTGATCAGGCCTGGCTCAAAGTGTCCCCAGGGATGGTGGTGGTGGTGGGGAATGCCTGCATTTTGCTCTCATTTCATCGTTTTTTGGTTTCCTTCTATTTATGGCAAGACAAACTGGGTTTCCATTCTTGGTGACACCAAGGTTCCCTTTTGAAATATATTTACTGAAGTAAAAACAGAAAGGGGTTGAAGTACAGGAAAAATAGTGACAGTGCTTCTTTATGATGGTGGTTTCCTGTCTCCCATGAGAATAATCAGCTCAGGAGGTGATGGGGAGCTGAAAACCCTCAACCGGCACATGGCCAGGCACACAGTAGGTACTCAACAGAGGGTGGTGGAATGGATAAATGATGGTGCTTGAGGTTGGCCCAAAGAAAAAACAAATCAACTTCTGAAACTGGTCTAGTGAAGTCTAATTCACCACCACCCTCTGACCCCCTAAACCTTCTGGTTCAACATCCACCTGTGAAAGGGCCTCATCTGGGCATGGGTATACAGCAAGTATACGTTAAATGTACACTGGGTGAGTAACCCCCTGCCTGTCCTGGGGAGTGAGGGAGGCTGGCATGAGAAGGTGTTTTCTCCTTGTTGGAGCCCTTCAAGCTCACTCCACATGGTTGATCATTCAATCAACAAACAGTACACTGAGTCGCTCTTCTGGGCCTGCGAAAGGCTGGGGACACACCACAGCCTCAGGGAGCAGTCAGCAGGGACACTGGTCATAAAGCTAGCTCTGCCAGGTGTCCATCTGGTTCCATCAGGGCTGAAGGGGGCTGATGGTGGCGCAGGAATTGCGAAATGGTCTGGTGAGACTGGAAAGAACCGGTGCCAGCCCAGAGGGCAGGGCCTTGGTCTCCTCCCTGCGGCTGGAGAAACACCTGCAGTGAAGAGGGAGTTGACTGCCCATCCTGCTCCAGGCGAGGGCGGAAGCTGGGCAGGAGGGGAAGGAGGGGCAGCCGTCTTCTCCGGTAATCGGATCCCCTGGAATGTGCCGGGGCCAGACGCGCCCCCTGCCCGAGGCTGGCGCCCCTTCCCTGGCTGCCCCAGGTCCTGCCACCTGGGTCCCCACCAGCCCAGCCCTTGGAGCCTAAGCTCCGGAGGATTGTCCCTACAAGTCGCACCCAGCCCTGCAAGGTCCTGATCGCAGGGGACCATCCCTGGCAAGCCTCACTCTTGGGAGGCCCCTCGCCTTCACCCCTTTCTTTTTCCTGCTTAACTCTTTTTTTCTCTTTCTCTGGGGCTTTCCGTTTTACCCAGTAGATTTTTAGGTCTCTGATTCTTCAAATAAAGACTAAACATTACACCGAATTGCAAGTCACTTTAAACAAGAAAGCAGATCTCATGCTGGTGAGAGGTGAGAGCAGCCGGGATTGGAACCCTGGCGGGAGATGGGGGTCGGGTGGGTGTCAGGTTAAGCATCTGTTGGGAAGGCAGGGTTCCGAACGGGGCCAAGTTCTGATCAGGCCTGGGCTGTGTGACCCCCATCAGGTCAGGTCGCGTGCCCCCTCTGGACTCTGTTTTGAGAAGTGAAATAATGTCACTATACTCGAGGAGGGGCTGGAAGAATAAAGGTGAAAAGACTCCTCCCTCAATCCCACTGCCCTTGGAACAAATACCACCCACTCTGGTTTGGGTGGAGGCCCCCCTGCCATCCTGGCTTTCCTTCTCCTCTCCCTGACTCCCCCAGCCAGCCCCACCTGCCTCTACGCTTCATCAATATGGCCAGCTCGCTTCTGCCCCAGGGCCTTTGCACTTGCTGTTCCCACTGTATGAGACACTGCCCTCGAATTATTTCCTGATTTGCCCCAGCTCCTCCTTCATTCAGCATCTCCTCTTGGGCTGCCCCTCCCAGATTACCCAACTCTAAAACACCTCCCTTCACCTTCCACAGAAGAGGCATCATTTATTCTCCTTAAAGCTGTTTGTCATCTTCCTCCTTCAGATCTTGTGCTGGGAGGGTGGGGGTGTTTATGTCATTTATGTGTACCCATCACTTGGCTCATAGTAGGTGCTCAATCAATATATGTGAAATGAATGGTTATCCCTAGTTCACCACATGGGGCTAGTTGATGGATTTAGGGCCCCCCTTGACTTGCCTAAGGATCTCCCAGTCTCACAGACAGATCTGGACGTATTCCCCCTCCCCCAGCTTTGTGGGGTCAGGGCTGGTAAAATGGAGGGGCAGGACTAGGGTGTCCCAGAGGGGGCTCCCTAGCTGGGAGGAAGGAGAAGGGAGGGAAGGGTCAGAGAGAATAGTAAGTGCAAGCAGAAGAGCCTGACGGTGGTCAGGCCTTAGAAAGTGGAGCTGGCAGAGTCTACCAAAGGCAGGGTCCCACACTTAAAGGCCAAGACAGGTGCTCTCCACCCAGCCCCAAGGACCTTTCCCTTCCCTGACTGGGGCAGATAGAGCCAGACACAAATGCTGAACAGGGCTCAGCCAGATGAAGGGGGTCTTGGGGAATCCCCAGGGACATGGTTAAGGAAGGCTTCTTGGAGGAGGAAACATTGGAAGTGGGTTTTGAAGGATAAGTAGGAGTTTGCCAGGAAGCTAAGAAAAAGCACTCCAGACTGAGGGAACTCCAGACCAAAGAACTGCAGTTAAATTTGGCCGAATAACAATAAAATGAAATTATGATAGAGAACATTTATTGAGCCCATACTATTTCTGAAAATCTAGTAAAAATTACAATACTCCATGAAGTAAATAAATAAGATTATTTGCTCTATTTTCATGATGAGGAAACTGAGACTCAGAGAGGTAACCTGCCTTGGCCTCCCTGTGCCTCCATTTCTCAAGGCCTGTCTGCTGGTCAGTCAGCTCAGGCTGGCTCTGCCCACAGTTCACCGGACATTCACCCACCTATCAAGGCCTTAGCCCAAGGTCAAGGTGGAGCCTCCCTAGGCCACCACTCACCGTCCTCCTGCCTTGGAGAGAAGAATGGCCCCCTCTTCTCCAACCTCACACCAGAGAGGGATCCCAGGGCAGAGCCGGCTAAGGGCTGGGGCTGTACTCCCTTCCACAGGGGTCCCTTTGCCCAGGCTGGGACTTAGAAAGAGTACACGTCTGGAGGATACAGAGACCCACATGCCTGGAAACACACAGATACATACTTACACACATGGGTACCCTGCTCCACATAGGAACACATAGACAATTGTGTGTACACAGACACACACCCATACACCCGGCCCTCTGCCCGTCCGGCCAGTCCAGGCCTCTTGCTCATGGTCACAGCTTCCCTCAAGGCTTACTTGCTCCAGAGCCCACTTAGGGGCAGGGCCAGGTGAGGTAGGGAACTGAGAGGGGGTGTGGTGCTCCTGTGACAAGCCAGTCACAACTCTAGGCCAGAGACTGGCACAGGAAACAGCGCCAGGCGGTGTTCTTCTTTAACATCCCACGTCCACTGTATGCTAGGCTCTGTGCAGGGAGCTGAGGACCCACCAGGCCCACGATAGACAAGGTCCCGGCCTTCTGGGGTATTATGATCCACCCCATCATTCTGGATAGTTCCATGGATACAAATTCAATGGGTTCAATGGGAACAAAGTGAGTGGGAGGGGGCCTCTCTGAGGACATACATTTGCACTGGGTCAAGGGATCACCTTTGCACATGCAAAGGCCCTGGGGCAGCAAGGAGCTGGGAAGCCAAGGCCAAGAGAGGGTGAGGGTGAAAGGTCAGAGAGTGTCAGGGGAGGGAGGGTGTGGAACCTCCACTACCTGCATGAGGAGCGGGCTCCATCCTGAGTGCAGTGGGAGCCATGTGTGCAGGGGCTGTTGGTCAGACTCAGATGTCCCAAGGATCCCTTGGGAGTATTGGAAAGATTGGCCCCTCCCTCCTCTCTCACATCCCATCTCTAGCCAGCCTTTATGGCAGCCTATTAAGCCCTGACCATCACGATAATAGTAATAAGCCCGTAATAATTACTAGCTGGGATTCCTGACTTAACAGCCCAGCCAGGGGGTTGAGGAAGAAACTGTGAGGGGTCCTAGAGTTGAGCATCCTCACCCGGTGACCACAGCAGGCTCTGGCAGACAGAGTTAGAAAGTAGGCGGCTGCCCAGAGGCATGGTCACCAGGTTCTACTGGGTGGATAAGAGCTCAGGCCTGGCACAGCCCTGGCCGCGCGGAAAGGTCATTTGCCCAGCCTCAGTTTCGCGTCGGTAAAGTCAGGAATTCGGACCCCGTGCTTTAGACCGCACCCAGTGAAAAGTATCAGGATCAAAGCGCTCCCAGAAACTTCAGGCAGCGCTCTCCTCTCCTCCCCCGTCTTTCTGGGGCAAACACACCACCGGACATTGGGGTGGGGTGGATGAAGGTAGACATGGTTCACACCCCCAGGAACCACAAGGACCGCTCCCCCAGGCCTTCAGCTCCCAGTGCGCTCAAAGCCTGGCCTCGGCGCGCTAAGGGAAGCACCGTTGGCGCAGTGGAGAGGTAGGCGCCAGGGAGTTATTTATCCATCCGGGCCCGATCCACCCGGCCCAGTCCCGGGGGGCCGGTCCACCGCCGGGCCCCACGCGCGGACGGAGGGCGGAGCCTCGGGGCGGACGCCTGGTGGCTGGGCTCATCACGCCACCCGGGACGTGCCTTGGCGGGAGGCGGCGCTGGGGGCCTGAGTCGTACACAGCTCCAGGGAGGCTGGATGACCCGGCCCCGTCGCGCGGTCCGCCCCCATGACGTCAACCCACAAGGCTGCGCGCTGTTGTGCCGTTTACCGCGTGTCACCGAGGTAACAGCAGCTGGGGGGGCGTCCGTGGCTTGGCCCCGCCCCGGCATGTAAATGAGCGACGTCACCCGCACCCAATGGCGAGCGGGGGCAGTGAGCTCATCGCGTCGGGCCGAGGCTATAAGAGGGCGCGCGGGCTGCGCGGCGCAGGAGCCGCCGCCAGCGGAGGGCCGGGCGCAGCGGCCGCGGCCGGGGCGGGCGTAGGGCCGAGTGTACGGGGGGGGGCGCGGGCCCTTCGGGAGGCCGCGGCCACTCCCCTCCCCCCCGGGCCGGCGCGGCGGGGGAGGCGGAGGATGGAAACACCCTTCTACGGCGATGAGGCGCTAAGCGGCCTGGGCGGCGGCGTCAGTAGCAGTGGCAGTGGCGGCAGCTTCGCGTCCCCGGGTCGCCTGTTTCCCGGGGCGCCCCCGACGGCAGCGGCCGGCAGCATGATGAAGAAGGACGCGCTGACGCTGAGCCTGAGCGAGCAGGTGGCGGCGGCGCTCAAGCCCGCAGCCGCACCGCCCCCGGCCCCCCTGCGCACGGACGGTGCCCCGGGGGCGGCGCCCCCCGACGGCCTGCTCGCCTCGCCGGACCTGGGGCTGCTCAAGCTCGCCTCGCCCGAACTCGAGCGCCTCATCATCCAGTCCAACGGGCTGGTCACCACTACGCCGACGAGCACGCAGTTCCTCTACCCCAAGGTGGCGGCCAGCGAAGAGCAGGAGTTCGCCGAAGGCTTTGTCAAGGCCCTGGAGGATTTGCACAAGCAGAACCAGCTGGGTGCGGGCGCGGCCTCCGCTGCTGCCTCGGCTGGGGGACCCTCGGGCACGGCTGCGGGCGCCGCGCCTCCCGGCGAGCTGGCCCCGGCGGCGGCCACGCCCGAGGCGCCGGTCTACGCGAACCTGAGCAGCTATGCGGGAGGTACCGGGAGCGCAGGGGGCGCTGCGACGGTGGCCTTCGCCGCCGAGCCCGTGCCCTTCCCGCCGCCGCCCCCGGGCGTGCTGGGGCCGCCGCGCCTGGCTGCGCTCAAGGATGAGCCGCAGACGGTGCCCGACGTGCCGAGCTTCGGTGAGAGCCCGCCGCTGTCGCCCATAGACATGGACACGCAAGAGCGCATCAAGGCGGAGCGCAAGCGGCTGCGAAACCGCATAGCTGCTTCCAAGTGCCGCAAGCGCAAGCTGGAGCGCATCTCGCGCCTCGAGGAGAAAGTGAAGACGCTCAAGAGCCAGAACTCGGAGTTGGCGTCCACGGCGAGCCTGCTGCGCGAGCAGGTGGCGCAGCTCAAGCAGAAGGTCCTCAGCCACGTCAACAGCGGCTGCCAGCTGCTGCCCCAGCACCAGGTGCCCGCGTACTGAGCCTGCGCGCCGGGCGCATGCGCGGCCCCCCCTCCCCGAGAGGCGGGCTTGCGTGGGGGGGGGCGTGGGTGCCCCGGACTCGGAGAGGGCGCGGCGCCGGGGACCCCCGCCATGGTGCCAGGACTTGGAGAGGGCGCCTCAGACTCGACAAGCTGGACCCCCTGCTCCCGGGGGGGCAAGCGCATGACCCCCCTGCCCTTGCGCTGCCTCTGTTCTCCGCGCGCGGCCACCCTGTGTTGCACAAATCTATGCGCCCGGCCGCTCCTTTGTAAGCACCGCCACCGAAGGGGGCTCCGAGGGGGCTCAGCCTCAAGCCCTGCGTTGCCTTTTCTTTTCTTTTCTTTTCTTTTTTTTTGCATTTGGAAGAGAGAACAGTGTTCGATTCTGCCCTATTTATGTTTTTACTCGGGAACAAACGTTGGTTGTGTGCGTGTGTGTTTTCCTGTTGGTTTTTTAAAGAAATGGGAAGAAAAAAAATCCCCCTCCTTCCTCGCTCTTTCCCTCCCCTTCCGTCTTTCCGACACCTCATGCCTCCCTTTTTTCTGTTTTTTTGTTTTCGTTTTTTTTTTTTTTTTCTCCTGTTTTGTTTTGCTACGAGTCCACATTCCTGTTTGTAATCCTTGGTTCGCCCCGTTTTCTGTTTAAAGTAAAGTCTCCTTAAGCCAGCTCGGCTCTCCGCCTCCTCCTTCCCTCGTCGAGGCCTAATGGACTGGGCGGGGCCTGGCCCGCTCCCTTCCCCCCTCGCCTCTGTTCTTCTCTCTCCACCCCTGCTCAGAGGAGGGAGCCGGCGTCGGGGAGGCGCCCCGCACATCTGGCGCTCAGCGAGCGCCATCTAGGCGCGCCTGGGCGCGGGGCCGACTTGTGTCCAGGCTGGGCGGGGAAGCTGGAGACTCCAACTAGCGTTTGGAACTGTCGACCCTGCGGGTGTCCCCGCTGTGGTGAGGAGTGACTGCAGGATGTAAAGGGGACAGCCCCAGCTCGAGGCAGGATGGAAAAGGCAGAAACTTGAAACTGCTGGGCCTGTGTCTGTGAAATGGGCAGAACAATCATAAACCTACTATATATAAAGTGAGGATTAAGAAATTTTGTTTACTGAGCAGTGCTTGGCTTACAGTTGGTACTCAATGTATTTATTATTGATTGGTGGGTGGAGAAACAGCCTCAGGACCAGAAGGAAGGTGGCCCAGGTGGGAGCTGGCCTAGGCAGTCTGCCTTTAGGACTGCAGGTGTGGGTATATTCTGTGGAACCTCCCTTTTAGGGAACTGACTGAGAGTCCAGGATTTTCCAAGTACTTCCTGAAAGCACCCTTCCCCCAACATCCTGTTCTCCCATTTTGAGGAAACTAAGGTTTCAGAGAGGTTGAGTGACTGGTTTGAGGTCACACAGGCTTTTAACGGGACTGTACAGGGATATTTGGACCTTGGCTTTCTCACCTCCAGATCCTTGACTGCCAGGCTGCCCTCTTCCCAGCCTCACCTGGGGTTTACTGTTGTGTGGGTCAGATACCCTGGGCCTTGGGCTTCTGCCTTACTTGAGGTCACCGGGGATATGAGCATTGGTGACCCACGAGTCGAGCTGGTATCCTTGTGTTGAATGTTGACTGTGTACCCAGCCCTGCTTGGAAAGGCAGCTGAATTTGTGCCTGATTTACAGGTGTAAAGAAGGAATACTGTGTGTCCACAGTCCCTGGGCCATCAAAAGAATGGGCCCTCACCACCTACACGTTCCCTCTTCCCCCTGGTCACCCTGGCTCCTCAATTCTTGAGGTTTCAAGAGCTGCCTTGGGGTTTGGTTTTTAACCATGTAACCTCACTTGGTACCACCTTCAGGCATATGTTTCACAAGGGGCCCCTGAAGTGAGCAGGAGGCTGATGCTGAGATGGGGGTGTCTTGACACAGAGGAGACCAAGAGCGATGTTTTGGGGGCAGCTTTACTTTTCAGGAGACTGAGTCCCAACTTGGGTGCCAATTTGCTACTCGTGACCTCAGCCAAGTCTTCTTCCTCCTCTCGCCTCTACCTTCAGAACTGTGAAATGGGTATGTTCATGTCCAGGTAACATCTCCCAGGGCAGAAGTTGGAAATGGTTGGGGGGTGAACGAGATAATACTTAAGCACACCCTGTGCAGCCTCCAATCTGTAGAGAAGGGGAGGTCCAGGGAGGTTGATAGATCTGCCCAAACTATTTACTCACACTTCTAACGCCAAATGTGGGGTTTTTTTCCCCCTACACCAACTATTTCTCCAACTCTAGACACCACAGGTGCTCTACAGTTCAATTCTGACAGTGTAACTGGAGTTGGCACAGACCCCAAAGGTGAAGGGTTCAGCCCTGCAAGAGTGTCCCCACTGCAGACATCAGCACAAGTCCAAGGTCGCCTAGGACTTCTGACCAACCAGCTATAAATTGGGAGTTTCCAGGACCCCCACCTCAGGTTCAATAATTTGCTAGGACAGCTCATAGAGCCTAGGAAAGCACTTTACTTACTAGATCACTGGTTTATGATAAAGGTTATAACTTAGGAACACCCACATGGAAGACATGCATAAGGGCAAGCTACTGGGGACAAAGCTTCCATGCCCCCTCTGGGCAGACACCCTCCCAGCATCTCCATGTGTTCACCAACCAGGAAGCTCTCTGAACCCCAGAGGTTCCATTGTGTAAGCACAATTGATTGAATTGTCAGCATTTGGCGGTTAATTAAATCTCCAGCCCCTCTACCTTACCAGGAGGTTTGGGAGGTGGGACTGAAAGTTGCAACCCACTAATTAAGGGTAGATCTTTTGGAAGACCAACCCACAGCTGGCCTCTTGCTCTGGCGCCCCCCGGTGGCTCCCCAGGCAGGCCAGGCAGAGGCCTCTGGGCCAGGCTGTGGCTTTGGCAGGACCCTGCTGAGCTGAGGCCAAGGTGTGTGTCAGCCCCAACCCTGCCAGCGGTGAGTCACAGATGGCCTAGCCCCAGCTCCAGGAGTTGACCAGGGATGGCAGCCTCACTTACCTCTCCAGGACTGGCTCAGAGTCAGAGCCCATTTTTGCCAGGCTGGGTGTAGATCCCAAGGGGCCTTGGGCCCCGCCCCACCCTAGGGAGCCCCCGTTATCAGACACAAATACAGGCTGGCCTTTTAAGAAGTCAGAACTTCCTTTGTTCTAAACCCTTTCATGGCTTCCAGGCATCTTCTCAATAAAACCCAAACTCCCATAGTCCTCTCCAAAGCCCCACCTGTGACCCCTCCCCACCCTTTTTCCCTTCCAGCCATATCAACCTCCCCTGTGTTCTCATTATGCCCAGCTGTTCCCACCTCGGGGCCTTTGCTTGTACTGTGCCTCCCACCTGGAATGCTCTTCCCCCAGTTCTCCCACAGCCACCTCCTCCCTGTGGAGCTCAGCCCATCCCACCCCAGCTTTGGCTCTTTCCTAGCAGTTTCACACCCCTAAATTATTTGAGTTGTGTCCCCAGGCCCAGATCAGGTCCCAGCCCAAAGTAGGTGCTCAGCAAATGCCCCAGGGATGAGAGACTGAGGCTGTTTCCGGACACATGCAGGTGGAGATTTGGGGATCCCCTTTGTGCTCAGAGCCCTAACTTTCTGCTCAGGATGGGCAGGTGGTACAGCAACCACCATGACCCTCAATCCTGACCTGGGTCCTGACCCTCCACCCCTGAGTTTGCCCTTAGAATCTCCTCCCAGGAGCCAGTGGTGATTGGTCGGAAGTTGGCTGTGAGTCACAAAGCCACTGTGGCACCAGGGCCTCATGGCAGGCCATTTGGGCTGGTGGGTTCAGCTTCAGGGGCAGGTGAGTAGGGTTGGTGGAGGGTTTGGGGGGGTGGTACATGGGGACCCAGTCATTCTTCCCTGGCCCCCAGTCTCCTCAGAGTCTCCCTGGGCCCTCCAGATCACTGAGGGGGGATCAGCTCCCCAGCCCCTCACAGCAGGGACACTAAGGTCCCCCAAAGGCCTGATGGTGGGTTTGTCTGCCTGGGGGCCCAACCTGTAGAGTCCATCGTATCTTCTTGGGAGCCTGGGAAAGTGGTCTTAGCTCGTGTGGCATAGAGAAACTGAGGTTTAGTGGGGTTTACTCAAAATTGCGGAGCCAGCCCCTCAGTTTATATGTTCGGGACCCCCTATTCCTCTTTCACATACCCTGTAATCCTATTCCTCTCACTGTCTCATCTGTTTGTTTGCTCATTCTGGTTGAATTAATCAAAAGGGCTGAACCATGTCGTTGATGAAACCCCAAGCCCTAGGGTGAACCAATCCACACCCTGAAGCTGCCATCTCCAAGTTCTGAATCTTGGGCTCCATTCATTCAGTCCATCCATCCATTCATCCACAAACATCTGTTGACCACCTACTGTGTGGACTATTCTAGGCACTGGGGATTCATGAACAAACAAAAGAGACAGACATCCCCACCCACGGGCAGCTCATAGTCTAATGGGGTAGGCCAATCTGAAACAACATAAAGCAGTAAGACACATAGTATGTTGGAATCTCCAGGCCTCAGCGTCCTCCTTTGTGATATGGGGACAATGACTGTGTCTACCTCCAAGGGAGCCAGCCTCAGGCTCATGCTGTTCTGACTCAGTTCACGTTGACACCCATTTTAAATGGGCCCAGCCATCTTGGGGCTTGGGTGAAGACTAGGCAGGGGGCCAGATATCCGGACCATCAAACAGGTAAAGCCAATGTTCATCTTGAAAGGAGCGGGTGCATGGTCTTGGAAAACAAATGGATTCTGGTCATCTCAATGAACGATATGTCTGAATTTAAATCTATTTTTATTTCTATTGTCTCTGAGTTTTAGTACTCTATTCCCCGTCTCCTGCCTTCCTCTGGATTATTTGAATCTTTCTAGGCCTTAAATGCACCTCTCAATATGGACTGTGTGATAAAGGAGTTCCTTTAATTTTCTCCTTCCAAGTGAGAATGGTGTCCACCTTTCTCAGTAGAGGGCACTGGTGAGCCATTGCAGGAGGAAGAGGTTAGCCTGCAAGGAGAGTCAGTGGTGGAGGTGTGGAGAGCCCAGATGGAAGCTGCTCCAGTCATGGGTTCAGAATGTCATCCCTCTGCGATTTTGGAGCCTTAACCTAGTGAAAACCTCTCTCTGGCCATCTTGACCCCAAAACCACAGCCCCCATGGTGGTCCATGCACTGCAGGACTCCTGCCCCCACAAGCACCTGGGCTCCCAACACATACTCGCGTCACCAGCTGCTGATCACCTGTTCCTCTACCTTTTCCTTATGTAGCAACTTCAGACCATCTGGTGAGCCAAACCACATCTCTGAGGAGGTCTGAACCCACTCCAAATTTGCCCTTCCTTGGGGACACTCGCTCAGTCCTAGGAAATCACCTAAAGTTCCCTTTTATAGCCTTTTTAAAAAAATCATCATGAACAATTCTTTATATTAAACTTCCCTAGTTTAAACTACTGTGTGTTTTTTGTCTCCTAATTGGGCCCAGAATGCTTCAGTGTGGTTTCATTGCCTTCTGGCTTTCCTAGTTTCTGGATGAGAAGTTGGCTGATGAATGAAGTTGCTCCACTGTGTGTTATGTATTATTTTTCTCTGGCTGCTTTCAAGATTTGATCTTATTTTTCAGGACATTGCCTGGGTCGAGCCTAGGTGTGTATTTATTTGTATTTATCTTGCTTAGGACTTTCTGAGGTTTTGAAATCTATAAAAAATTTTGTCAACAAATTTTGGCCATTCTTTCTTCACCTATTTTGTATGCCCTTCTCTTTTTTCTGGAACCCCAATTACATTGTATGTTAGACCTTTCAATATTGTCCCACAGGTCCCTAGGTCTTGCTTTATGGCCCATTTTTGCTCCTCTGTTCTTCAGATTGGATAATTTCTATCTATTTATGTTCGAGCTCATTGACTCTTCTGTTACCTGCTCTCTGCTGGTTAGTCCATCCTTTTCTCCTTTATGTAACTCCTTTGGCTTTTATGTAAAATTTGTTCCTATGAATTGTATAGTTTTTGACATTACTATGAATGGTATTTTTCCCCATTTCCATTTCCAGCTGGTTTTGAGTCAAATACAGAAAAGCTGTTGGTTTTTGTATGCAACCTTGTGCCTTAGGAAAGACAGAAGATTAAAAATATATAGATATAGATTTATATAAATACACTTTTTAATTAGAATACTAATATCTTAATATTAATATATTTAAATATAGAATATATACGAGATCTGACAATTAAGCTTGCGAACTTGTTGCAATGATGTTGCAAACCTTTTTTTGATATCAGAGGGATTATTTATTATGAATTTATACTAACTGGACAGTTAACCAAGTTTACTATTGGGAAGTGCTGAAAAGGCTGCATGAAAATGTTAGACGAAAATGACCTGAAGTTTTCACCAATGATTCACGGCTCTTGCCTCATGACAATGCACCAGCTCACATGGCATCGTCTGAGAGGGAGTTTTTAGCCAGTAAACAAATAACTGTATTGGAACACCCTCCCTACTCACCTGATCTGGCCCCCAGTGACTTCTTTCTTTACCTGAAGATAAATTAAATATTGAAAGGAAGACATTTTGATGACATTCAGGACATCAAGGGTAACATGATGACATCTCTGATGGCCATTCCAGAAAAAGAGTTCCAAAACTGCTTTAAGGGATGTAACGCTAGCTAGCTAGCAAGTATCTAGCAAGTGCTACATACTTCACTGCTGAATATCACTATGGTCACCTTCCAAGCACTCCCCTTGGGAAGCTATGCACCGATGCCAGCACGTAGTCCACCCTTCAAAGCAAGTTTGGAACTCTTTTTCTGGAATGGCCATCAGAGCTGTCGTCGTATTACCTTTGATGTCCTGAATGTCATCAAAATGTCTTCCTTTCAATATTTTCTTTATCTTCAGGTAAAGAAAGAAGTCATTGGGGGCCAGATCAGGTGAGTAGGGAGGGTGTTCCAATACAGTTATTTGTTTACTGGCTAAAAACTCCCTCACAGACAGTGCCCTGTGAGCATTGTGATGCAAGAGCCATGAACTGTTGGTGAAAAGTTCAGGTCGTCTAACTTTTTTCTTTTCTTTTTTTTTTCTTTCAGATTTTTGTTTTTTTTGTTTTTGTTTTTTTTTAGATTTAGGGAAGGGGAACAGGACTCCATTGGGGAACAGTGTGTACTTCCAGGCCTTTTTTCCAAGTCAAGTTGTTGTCCTTTCAATCTTAGTTGTGGAGGGTGCCATTCAGCTTCAAGTTGTCCTTTCAGTCTTAGTTGTGGAGGGCGCAGCTCAGCTCCAGGTACAGCCGCCGTTTTCTAGTTGCAGTGGGCACAGCCCACCATCCCTTGCAGGAGTCGAACCAGCAACCTTGTGGTTCAGAGGAATCGCTCCAACCGAGCCATCCGGGTGGCAGCTCAGCTCAAGGTGCCGTGTTCAACCTTAGTTGCAGGGGGTGGAGCCCACCTCCCTTGGACATGAGGAGTTGAACTGACAACCTTGTGGTTGAGCCCGCTGGCCCATGTGGGAATTGAACCGCAGCCTTCGGAGTTGGGAGCACGGTGCTCCAACTGCCTGAGCCTCCATGCCGGCCTAATTTTAGCCATTCTTGTAGACCTAGACACCATTTCTGATGACTGAATAGCATACCATTGTACGAGTGTTCTGTTGATGGATTTAAGCAACCTGCTATTGAAAGCATTTGGATTGTTTGCAGTTTTGACTCTTCCAAACAATACAGTGATAAGCATCCCTGAAAACCTTTCTTAGTGCACTTGTGACTGACCCCCTAGCAATTACCTTTTAGGTTATTTCCAGTTGTTTTGTTTTTACATCCAAAAATAACACTGGAATAAAGTTTCTTATACATTCATCTTTGTGGACTTAAAAGTTTTCTTTTTATTATTTTATTGAGATTTTAGTTTTCTTGCTTTTTTTTTTTTTAAAAAAAGATTTTATTGGGGAAGGGGAACAGGACTTTATTGGGGAACAGTGTGTACTTCCAGGACTTTTTTTCCAAGTCAAGTTGTTGTCCTTTCAGTCTTAGTTATGGAGGGCGCAGCTCAGCTCTCTTGCCGGTTGCTAGTTGCAGGGGGTGCAGCCCACCATCCCTTGCGGGAACCGGCAACCTTGTGGTTGAGAGGATGCGCTCCAACCAACTGAGCCATCTGGGAGGCAGCTCAGCTCAAGGTGCCGTGTTCAACCTTAGTGGCAGGGGACGGAGCCCACCATCCCTTGCAGGACTGGAGGAGTTGAACTGGCAACCTTGTGGTTGAGAGCCCACTGGCCCATGTGGGAATCGAACCGGCAGCCTTCGGAGTTAGGAGCATGGAGCTCCAACCGCCAGAACCACCAGGCCTGCCCCTGTTTTTTTGCTTTTAACATCTCTTCTCATGTTGGTCTTGAGGACAGAGCCAGACCAGGGCAGTGTCGCTTCACGTTGCATGGGATGAAGTTCTGAAGGCTGCTTACTCTTGCAAGCTGGGTTCTGAGATTGCTCCTTCTCCTCCTGCTCCTCCTCCAACTCTATGACCATCCAAGGTATGAAGAAGGCTGGGCAAGGGGTCTGGCTGAACCAGCCGGAAGGGGTCATTTCTGCCAAACATAGGCTCTAGGTTATGCCTCAGGGTTGCTTGACAGTGTCCCAACTTACTCTGTACCAAGGTACTTCTGAAAACCGTAGTCATCTCCTTATTCTTCCTCTATCCATTCTTCCACCTACCATTGATCTATCGCCAGTCATCCACTATCCATTCACTGATCCATCCATCCATTCATCAGTCCACCAATGGTCTCTTCAACAATTCCTTTAGCTCTCTTCATTCACATACCCATTAATCTACTCAGATTTCACCCATCTATGTATCCATCTGTCTATCCATCTCTCCATCTATCCGTCCATCCATCCACTCATCCTTCCCTCCCTCCCTCCTTCCATCCATCCACTCATCTATCCATCCATGTGTCCATTTATTGATTGATCCATTCATTAATTCATCAACTTCATTTACTCATCCATTCTTTCACTCAACCGTTCATCCATCCCTCCAACTGATTCACCATTCATTCATCCACTGATTTATCCATTCAGTATTTAGTCCACCTATCCATCCAACTTTCAATCCACTCGCCCATTCACTTGTTAGTCACATTAGCCCCTCACCCAACACCTACCCATTCACAGCCTGGAGCCAAACCCTATGACTGAGATGGGGACACAGAAATGACTCAGACTTGGTTCCTGCCCTCTGGGAATTCAGTCAATGAGAAGAGGCAAATAACAATAACACACACACACACATTCTCCAGACAGTGCAGTCAGTGCTGTCCTCACAACATATTCCAGACACAGAGGAAGTATGAAAAGCAGGTAAGTGGTGGGGCATTGATTAGGTGGAAATGTGTACTACATGCCAGAGTTGAAGTGGCCACAGGATGCTGAAAAAGACATGAATACCAGAAGCCACCTGAGGAGGTGGCCAGAAGGCCAGGGTAGAGAGGGCCTGCAAAGGTGCCAGGAACAAGGAGATCTAGGTCCCAGGGTGAGGGCTCATTCCAGCCAGGACCCCTCTTTTCTGCACGACGCCCCTCCCTGACCACCTCTCTGCCACCCCCCACAGGCAGATTTGACCCGCCTAGGAACCAGGACAATGCAGCAAGCCACACCATCGCAGGGGTCACCCAGCGGGCAGAACTCCTCCCAGCTCCAGCCTGTCCCCAGTCTCCAAGACAAAGCAGGGACACTACGTCCGCATCTCCAGCATGAGCCACCTGCATCCAGGGAGACCCTCCTGCAACAGCCAGACAAGATGGTGTCTCGCCACATCCCACGCCTCCAGGCTGTGGTGGAGAGCCAGGCCTTCAAGAACGTCCTGGTTGACGAGATGGACTTGATGCTGTCTCACGCAGCTACGCTCATCCAATCCAACTGGAAGGGCTACCGGCTCCGGCAGAAGCTCATCTCCCAGATGCGGGCAGCTAAGGCCATTCAGGAGGCCTGGCGACGCTTCAACACCAAGCGCCTCCTCCGGTTTGGCAAAGCGGTAGAGAAAAAAGAGAGTGCGGATGAGGGGGACATCCCTTACCACCCGCCCCAGCAAGTGCGGTTCCAGCATTCAGAAAATGGCAGGTGCCTTTCCGCCCCACCCATCATGGTGAGTAAGGAGACCCAGTTCCCTTCTGCTGACAGCCTGGCTGCTTATACCCACCAGCTGGCCCCGCAGCAGCCCCTGGGCGCTCCACAGGCTTCTGGTGCCCCTGGTGGCCCCAGCATCACTTTTCTGCCAGACCAGACAATCTCCATTAGAATTTCGTGTCCAGTGAGTCCAGAGGCAAAGCGCCACCCATGCCTGCTGACAAGAACGGTCAGAAGTGCCAACCTTGTCCACATAGAAGGGGACACAATAAAGACCAAGCAAGTGACTGCCAGAGCCCAGAAGGCCGGAGCCCCGGGAACACCACAATCAGAACGGTACGCCCAGGTTCTTCATGGACCCCACAAGACCCAGACTCAGGCCCTTGTGGAAGCAGAAGTCCTCCAAGCCCCACCCCCGCCAGGCCCAGCCCCTGTGATGTTCAAGAACCCCCTCCAGCCGTGCCTGGTGCCCCCCATTACAATGACCAAGAGTCCACCCCAGATGTATCCGGCAGCTGCATTGACCAAGACGCCACTTCAGTCATGCCTGGCATCCATGATGAATAGAGCCCCCACTCAGCCGTGCCCAGCACCTACAGCAACAATAGCCAAGACCCCACCCCAGGTGGACCCAGCAGCCCCAGTGGCCAAGACCACACTCCAGTCATGCCTGACAGCCATCTTGAACAAGATCCCAACCCAGCCATGTCCAGCTCCTGCGATAATGATAACAAAGACCCCACCCCAGCCGTGCCCGGCGACTCCAGTGACAAAGACCCCAGCTCACATGCGACCAACAGCCTCGATGACCAACACGGCACCCCAAGCACGACTGGCTGCCGTGATGGCCAAAATTCCACCCCAGATATGCCTGTTGACCTCGATTATCAAGCCCCCAACCCAGACAAGCCCAGAGCCCATGATGGCCAAGACCCCAGTGCAGACGTGCCCGGTGCCCGTGATGGCAGAGACCCCACCCCAGACATGCCCAGTGCCCGTGATGGCCAAGATTCTACCGCAGACATGTCCCATGTCCATGATGGCTAAGACCCCACCCCAGACGTGCCCGGTGCCCGTGATGGAAGAGACCCCAGTGCGGACGTGCCCAGTGCCCGTGATGGCAGAGACCCCAGTGCGGACGTACCCGGTGCCCGTGATGGCCAAAACCCCAGTGCGGACATGCCCAGGGCCTGTGATAGCCAAGACCCCACCCCAGATGCGCCTGGCGGCCACAATGGCCAAAACGCCACTACAGACATGTCCAGCAGCCACGATAGCCAAGACCCCATCTCAGACGCTCCCAGGGGCCTCGATGACCAAGACCCTTCCCCAGACACGTCTGGCAGCCATGATCACCAAGACCCCAGCCCAGTTACGCTCAGTGGCTGCAATCCTCAGGACGCTGTGCCTGCTCCCTCCCACCACTGGCAATCTGAAAGCTTCACCTCCAGCAGTCATGGCAGCTGGGATTCCCAATACCTTGTCCCACACGTGTCTGAACAAACCAAAAGCAAAGGCTGTGGTGACTGCGAGACAGACCGTTAAAGTCTCGTCCCATTCACCCTTGACTGGGGGAAAGATGAAATACTGCCCCCCACCACATCTGGGGGCTGCATCTCCCAAGTCTCCAGCCAGGCTTCTTTTGGAAGCCGACAAAATCAAGGCCTTCTCCCAGAAACAGGTGAAGACAGCAACCAAGTCTAGTAGCGGCGTGGCCATGGAAGTCCCCAGGGCAAAGCCCTGGGCAAAAGTGGCTGAGCACAGAAACAAGGTCTCATCGCAGGCACGCCTGAGGACGGATGTCATGAATGTCCAGTCCCAGGTATGTGTGCCTGGAGAAACAGCTGTGGTTTTGCCCCAGGCACAGCTAGGCACATGTCCGGCCAAGTCTTCGCCCCCGGCACAGCTGGCCACCTGTTCAACCACCACGTCAGCCCAGGGACATCTGCTTACAGAACTGACTGCAACCCTGCCCCAGGCACATGTGGGTACATGTTTGTCCAAGGCCCCACCCCAGACACATCCACCTGCCCAGCTGACGACAGCCCCATCCCTGGCATATCCTGGCACGTGTCTGACCAAGACACAATCCCAAGCACATTTGGCCACAGGACTCCAGTCTCAAGCATATCTCCTCACCGGGCTGACCAAGGCACAGTCCCAAGCTCAGCTGGTCACAGAGACAGCCAAGTGCCTCTACCCTACCCACCAGGCTGCGGAGCTCAGCAGCAAGACCAAGTCCCAGCCACTCCTGACTGGGTTTAAGGCCTCCAAACAGCCCTACCTGCACATCGGCTCCCTTGGCACTTTGTCCCGAGCCAAGACAGAAGACAGACTGACCCAGCTCCCAGCCCACAGCTACATGCAGGGCAAAGCCACCCAGGGCCCATGTCAGGGGTCCTCCAAGACCCAGAGCATGCTGGTGCCTCTGTTGGCATCCTCTGGACACCCCACATGTAATGTTGAATCCTGGGGCGACAGTGGGGTTGCCCGGGCTCAGCCATCGACCACCAGCCCAGCTGCACCCAGCCAGGAAGAGCTGGCCGCCTCCCAGCTCCCCTCCCTGTGCGCAGAGCTGGCCACCGTGCTGGGTTCTCAGGAGGACCTCCGCACCCTGCTGGTGAAAGCCCTCTCCCAGGGAGAAGTGAGGGCAGCACTGAACCAGGCCCTATCTAAGGAGATCCTGGGCGCCACAATCGCCAAGGCCCTGCCCCAGAGCATGCTGGGCACAGCGCTGGTGAAGGCGCTGTCCTGGGGCGAGCTGGGTGCCGCCGTGTCCCAAGTCCTTTCCCGGGGTGAGCTGCGGGCAGAACTCACTAAGGCCATGCAGGGCAAACTGGTAGATGTGCTCAGCAAAGCCCTGACGGAAGAGGAGCGGGCCGCCCTGAGCCAGGCCCTGTGTCAGGGTGAGCTGGGCGCTGTCCTGAGCCAGTCCTTGTCTCAGGCAGCCCTCAAGACAGGACTTGTCCTCCCTAAGCCCACAGCTTCGAAAACGGCGGGAAGGGGGATGATGGTGATGCCAGCCCCGGTGGAGGTGGACTACAGGGGGAGCACTGCATGGGGGCCCACCCTGAGCCCTGGGAGACCACAGCTCAGCAAGGTCAGGGGTCCCCAGGACTGGGCCTGGGAGGGCTTCCTCACGGACAGGCCCACTGGGCTCTCGGAGGAGATGGGGGATGGGATCATGGTTGGGGGGTCCCGCTGCTTGTCCGTGGTCTCTGTGGGTGCCTCTTTGACCAGTAGGGTGATCATCACCATTCTTCAGTATCCCCTGATCACTGCCCTGGACACCACTCTGTCATGGGAGATGGGGCCCCTCAGGGACTCCTACTTCAACCTATTTCTGAGCCCCAGGGTCAGTGAGGAAAATATGTGCCCGCACCCAGGGGCCAGCGAATTGGCATCAAATCTCAATCCCGTGGCGAGTGATACAGACCCCACTTTGCCTCAGCCACCCCCGCTGCAGCCTCCCCGCCATCTGTGGCCACCACTCACTGCCAATGGCATTGCCCCAAGTACCAGCCGGCCATCTGTGGCCAGTGGCACGGCCCCAAGCACCCACAAGCCACATGTGGCAAGCAGTGTGGCCCCACGTTCGTCAGCGTCGTCGGGGGATGGCAGGGTAGCCCCAGCCAAGGTTGTTGACACTGTGGGTGGTGGGAGGGCTTCCCACTCCCACCAGTGTCCCACCACCTTTGGGGGATCTGCTTGTTGGTGTCAGCCCTCCAGCGTCAGCAGGGGACCCCGTCGGGTGTATCGGCCATCAGCAGCCAAAGGCCTGCATCAGCCATCCGTGATGCCTGAGGAAACCGTGCAGAGGACACAGTCCCCAAATCATAAACAGGCCTCAGTGGGCACTAGTGAGATGATCAGCAAGGTGACCCCAGGTCTACCGTGGGGCACCACAGTGAGCAAATTGCCCCTAACCCAACCACAGACTCCCAAGGCCTGTGACAGAAACCCAGGCCTCCTGCCTGGCTCCATGGCTCCTGGTCATCACTGGACTCTCAAGAGTCAGGGAGACCCCAGCCCGTGGGAAGCCTCCCCAGGCAGCCTAATGCCCACCCTTCCCCATACAGCCATCCCGAGGCAGGAGAAGAATCGAACACGGGGTACCATTTCTGGTATGTGCTGCCCACAGGAACTGGTGACTGGCCGTATACTTAGTGAACTGGTGGCCCGTTTGCCACAGGGTTCAGACAATGACCTGGCCAGAAACTTCTCCCAGGGTTCCACAGACTGCAGCCTACATGTGAGCAATTCCAAGAGTTCTTTGTGCAGTTGCAGTTCACTCAGCCTTTCCACCATGTCTGTGGCCAGCCTGACCCCTGTCGACCTAGTGGCGGAAGAGTCCTGGGAAGTCAGCTTGGATGAGGGATTCCTCTCTGGGGAGGCCATGGGGAGGTCCCAGAGGTCTGGGGACCTGGAAGAGACGGACAGAGCAAGCCATGGGCACATGACCCCAAACCTCTGCCACCCGCCTCCCCCAGCCTCAAAGCTGATCCCCATTCTGCACCTCAGCTCAGTGCCTGGTCACATGACCTTCAGTGTCCACTGGGACTCAGGTGGTCAGGATGAGACGGAAATGTCCTCAAACCAAAGCTCCATGGGTCTGAAGGAGAGCTGGTTCCAGAAACCCTACAGGACAGGACTGAAAAGAAGTCTGTCTGTGGGTAATGTGGTACCTCGCTTATATCAGCAGCCATCTGTGACCAGTAGGTTGATCCCAAACCCATCCCAGCCATCCGTAGCCAGTAAGGTAGTCCCAAACCCTGGCCGGCTTTCTATGTCCAGCACGTCCACTGCCAGCCTTTCTGAGCCTTCTATAGTTTGTAAGGTGACCCTCAGCCTTGGACGGCCATCTAAGGCCTGTGGGGTGAGCCCCAGCCTAGCTCAGCCATCTATGATGAGTGGGGTGGCCCCTCGCCTAAGCCGTGCGACTCTGGGTAACAGTGTGGGTCCCAGCCTAGGTCAGCCATCTGTGATGAGTGTTACGGGCCGTGCCCGTAGTCACCCAATTTGGGACCCTGGGGTGGGTTCAGATCTAGTGTCATTGAGGGTGAGAGCTGTGGCCCCTTGTCTGCGTCATCCATCCTTTCTGACCGAAGTCACCTCAAATATACCACATGTATCTGGCACTGGCGGCATGGGCCCGGGGCTGAGTCAGCCATCTGTGGCCGCTGAGGTGGACCCACGTCAAGGTCCTAGGATGGGTTGTGGGGTGGCTCCATACCTCCAGGCCCCTGAGCTCAGCGAGGTGTCCCCTGGGTTTCATCACCCACTCAGTGTTGGAGGAAGGTGCCCAACCACAACAGAACATTCTGCTGTCACTGTTTCTGCCTCAAACCTCAAACAGACATCTGTGACCATTGGGGAGGACTCTTGTCTAGGCCAGGGAACCAGGATTTCTCAGGGGATTCTGTTGGGGAGCACGGCCACAAGCACATCCCAGGGCACTGTGGCTGCCAGCATGCTCCCAAATGTGTCTTGGGGGACCCTGGCTGCTGACAAGTCCCTAAGTATGTCTCGGGAACCTATGTCTCCTGTCACGACAAGGAGTATGTGCCAGAAAAGTGTGGCGACTGCTATGGGCCCAAGGCAATGTCAGGTGGACAGTGTCACGGCTCCCATGCCATCCTGGGCCTCTTTGGTTCATGAAAAAGCCTTAGGGGTGGGCCCTGGCTTCTCTCCAGGTTTAGTGCCCATCGGACTGGGTCTGAGTTCACCCCAGGTTTCCCTGGCTCACGTGGGCCCCAGCGTATCTCAGGTAAATGTTGATCTCCCAATATCTGTGGACCACCAGTGTCCTCCTGTGTCCACGGCCACCACATCAAGTGACCAACAATCAAATGCTTTCAGCCAAGATCCTGTGATGGGCGTGACCAGTCTTCTGGCGCCAGGTTCTGTGGCCAATAAGATGGTCCCAGGTATCGTGGCCAGTGGCATGGCCCCCAGTCTTCCCCCAGGGTCCATGAGCAGGGGTGTGGCCCACAGGCTTCCACTAGGTTATATGGTCAGTTGTGTGGCTCAGACCCTTCCCCCAGGGTCTGTGATCGGTGGTATGGACCAGGGCCCTCCCCCAGGGTCTGTGATGGGTGGTATGGGCCTGGGCCTTCCCCCAGGGTCTGTGATTGGTGGTATGGGCCAGGGCCCTCCCCCAGGGTCTGTGATCAGTGGTATGGGCCAGGGCCCTCCCCCAGGGTCTGTGATGGGTGGTATGGGCCAGGGCCCTCCCCCAGGGTCTGTGATTGGTGGTATGGGCCTGGGCCTTCCCCCAGGGTCTGTGATTGGTGGTATGGGCCTGGGCCTTCCCCCAGGGTCTGTGATTGGTGGTATGGGCCTGGGCCTTCCCCCAGGGTCTGTGATTGGTGGTATGGGCCTGGGCCTTCCCCCAGGGTCTGTGATCAGTGGTATGGGCCAGGGCCCTCCCCTAGGGTCTGTGATGGGTGGTATGGACCAGGGCCCTCCCCCAGGGTCTGTGATGGGTGGTACGGGCCAGGGCCCTCCCCCAGGGTCTATGATCGGTGGTATGGACCAGGGCCCTCCCCCAGGGTCTGTGATGGGTGGTATGGGCCAGGGCCCTCCCCCAGGGTCTGTGATGGGTGGTATGGGCCTGGGCCTTCCCCCAGGGTCTGTGATCAGTGGTATGGGCCAGGGTCCTCCCCCAGGGTCTATGATCGGTGGTATGGGCCAGGGCCCTCCCCCAGGGTCTGTGATGGGTGGTATGGGCCAGGGCCCTCCCTCAGGGTCTGTGATCAATGGTATGGGCCAGGGCCTTCCCCCAGGGTCTGTGATGGGTGGTATGGGCCAGGGCCTCCCTCCAGATCACATGGCTAGTGCTGAGGTCTGCAGCCTCCCTCCAGGTTTTGTGGCCAGTGGCATGGCCAGGACGCTTTCTCCAGGTTCTGTGGTGAGTGGGGTGCCCCCCAGACTGATGGTAGCACCTGGTGCTGGTGGGAAGAGGCAGAGTCCCTCTGTAAGACCCTCCACTAGTCTGACCTCTCCAAGCCTGCTCCTAGGTTCAGTGGCAAGTGGGGTGGGCCCAGGGGTCTCTTCTGGTTCTGTGACCTCTGGTATGGTTCCAACATTTATGGCTGGGGGACTGAATCAGAGTCTGGTTCTGGGGTCCACGGCTAGTGCAGCTGGTCCACCCTCCACAAGTGGAAGTGTGGCCCACAGCCCTCCGCAAGGGTCCATGCTCATTGGACTCACGCCCCGTCCTTACCACAGAGCCCTGGCTGGGGAGGAGTCGACAGCCCCCATCCAGGCATCCCATGCCACTAGCCTGGCTCAGGTTCATCCCCAGGCTTTAGAAACTAGCGGTAGAGCCAGAGGCGTGCACCAAGTGCCCATGGTTCTGCAAAGAGCCTCACAGTTGAGCTGCACTCCTGGAACAGTGGCTTTTGAGACTAGAGATGGCCAGGTCATAATGCAACCAGAGGACCTCGATGAGATTCTGTCCCAGGGCTCCGGATCTAGGAGGGAGTCCCTGGTCCTTGAGGCAACCCCATGGATGTCTGAGAGCCCCCTAGTCCCTGACCTTGACTACAGTCGTAAGTTCCTGGCAGAGGACAGGAGTGTTCCCCAAAGCCAAAGGCTGCCGTTGGAGGAGGTGGCTCCCAGCCAAGCCAAGTCTATGACCGGTGGCATGGCCCCTGTCCTTCCCCCATCCCCAAGTTTTGCCTCGCACACTAAGGCCAGCAGTGTCACCCCAACTCTGCAGCAGAGGTCAGCAACCAATTGGGGGGCCCCCAGTTCCCACTCTGTCGCTGCTCGTGAAGCCCCCAGTGTGCCGACAGAGTCTGTCAAGCACACAGGGGCCCCCTTGGCTCATCAGGCGTCCGTGGCTCACATCGTACCCTGGAGCCCCTTGGCCACTAGCGTTGTCCCCCAGAGCCCCTTGGCCTCTCACATGCCCCGGAGCCATTCCCATGAGCTGGTAGCTTCTACCATAATCTCAGGATCACACAAGCTGGCCCCTGGCAGTTCTGTGGCACCCAGTTTGCACCTGCGGTCTGTGTCTGTGATGGGGACCGCAAGCACTTCCCGGAGGTCAGGGGCTGCCGGTGTGGCCTCCCATGGGCTGCCTTATCCATCCAAGGCCAGCAGGACAGTATCAGGTGGGCTCCAGGTGGAAGCTGTCCCCAGTGCGCTTTGGAAGCCAGAGTCTGGGAACCTGTCTCAGAGCAGCCAACACCAGTCCCTCGGCCCTAGAAAGTCCTACGGATCCAAGCATGGAGGCATTGCCTCCAGAATGCTAGATGGTTCTGTAGCCAAAATTGAGCCCTTCCAGCAGGTTGGGGAGCATGCCTCCAGGTCCACACAGGGAGGTCCCAAAGTTTCCGTGGGTGCACCGCCGGCCATAAGGCCAATTATCCGAACTGGTGATCTCGCGTGTGACATGGCCATCCCTAGGCTGCACCATGGGGTTCGGAGGGTGTCTCTGGGCTATGAATCTTCACCCAATGGTTCCCAGAAGCCCCTTTTTAACTGTGAGTCGCTACAGGGACCTCAGGATTTCCATAGTGCCATCACTGCTGTGGACAGTCACAGGGCACCCCTGACTCCCACTGTACTCCAGGGCCCTGTGAACGCCGGTGTGGCTGGTGGCCCAGCACGGAACTCTGCTGCCCCCAGTGTTGCAATCGGCCCCATGACCAGTGCCGTGGCCCCCGGCGCTGTGTGGAAACCAACCAGGTGTGCTGTGCCATGGGATGCTGTGGGCAGAGAGGCGGCGCTGGACCCCGGACGGTCAGGGAAGCTGGTGACGTCCGTGCAGACTGTGGAAAAGATCATTGTGCGAGCTGTGGTCACGATCCAGGCGTGTGCACGTGGCTACCTGGTGCGCCAGACCATCAAGGTGTGGCACCAGTGGGCCGTTGTCATCCAGGCTTCCTGGCGTGGCTATCGTGTCCGGCGGGACCTCGCCCGGCTCTGCAGAGCTGCCACCATCATCCAAGCCAGGTGGCGAGGCTACTTCATCCGACGGAGCTGTGCCCAGGAAATGCTGCCCCTGGGCACATGGGCCAAGGTGGGCAGCAGGGCCAGGTCGACCCCCAGCCACCGCTGCTTCCAGTCCTGCCAGCCACAAGTCTGCGCCTTCTGCCAGCCATTGAGTACCGGGCTGGGGAGTTTCCCCAGTGTGGTGATGCTTGTGGGTTCCAACCCCCGCACGTGCCACATGTGTGGTCACACCCTGCCCACACGGGTGGTGCAGGGCATGGGTCAGGGCACCATGGGCAAGGCAGACGTGTCGAGGGGCTGTGACACCCAGCTGACCCATCAGAGTACTCAGCAGCTCCATGGCCAGAACAAGGCAGCCACAGTCATCCAGTCTGCCTGGAGGGGCTTTGTTGCACGTCACCAACTGAGGCAGCAGCAGGTCGCGGCCAAGATGCTTCAAGCCACCTGGCGTGGCCACCACACCCGGGCCTCCCTCACCACTGATGCGCTCCTGGGGCCAGCAATGTGGGACAACCCACAGAACACACAGTGGCCAGGAGTCTAGGACCTTGGTTGCCCGGTACGGGGACACCAGGGGAAGTGCCATGTGGCTCTCTGGGTCTAATGAATAAAGCCCTCCACAGCCTGGGTCTTGGTCTACCTGTGCTCATGGGAGCAACTTAGGTATGGGGGGGTTGGAATGGGGGGATCTGGGACATCCTGGATGGGGGGCTCTAAAGCTTCCAACCTCACAGTTCGCACCCAGGGTCAGTGTCTGGGTGAGGACGCAAGCCCTTCCTGGAGGCCAGAGGCCTCACATGTGTCTCTGTGTCTGTCCACGACTAGTGGGGCGGTATCCAATTGGTTCCAGATGGAAGACATCCCCTGCACGTTCCAGAAGCCGGTGTCTGGGAACCTGGCCCAGAAAGGTCACCACAAGTCCCTTAGCCCTAGACAACTCTACGATGCATGCATGGTGCCTTGTTCAGGAAATGCTAGGGATTCCAGTCTTGTACTCATTTGGGGGGAAGCAGGGCCCCACACCCAAGGGGCCCCAGTCTGACAGAGCCAGACACAGATGTTCCCAGCCCACAAGGACAAGGAAAGGGTTTGAAACCTCCCAGAGGGGGCAGCCTGGATGGAGGAGGGGCAAAGGGGGTCACGGCATGGTTTTGGACAGTTATGGAGGGGCCCACAGATGTTTGGTGGCTACAGGGAGGAGGGTAATGGGAAGGGACAGGGGCGTCCTGAAGGGAAGTTGAGGGCTGCAGGGTCATGATCTAGGCCGGATTTTTAGGGAAGGAGGTGTCCAGGTGGAAAGGGGGGCAGGAACGGCACTCATGGGAAATGGTAGCGCCCCCTCAGAAGCTCCGCTGAGACCTGATGGATATTTCTCTGCTTCCTCTGACACCACCATAGGTAAACAGGTGAGGAGGAGGCAGCCTTCTAGAAAGCTGAAGGGGGTTCATACTGCCCAGCCACACACCTGATGTCTAGGCCCCTCCCTCAAGCCATGCTAATCTTCCAGCCCTGCACCCCCCAATCCCAGCCTCACACCCCTGTTCTTTCTCCCAGAAGCAAGGTTGGGAGGGATCCTGAGAACAGCTGGAGCACCCCCACCCCTCCACGCGCCACCCCCACTCTGAGGCTGCCACTTCTGTGACCCCAGGATGACCTCAGCCAGGGAGAGGCTGTAACTGCCTCATACCTGGTATGAGGTCCCATTTCAATCCTGTTTCGGTTTGCCAGCCCCCAAGGGAAGGAGGACCCCAGGGGGATCATGGGAGGGGGAACAGGGGTTCACTGCCTGGTCACTAAGCATCTATGGCTCCTAGGAGAAATTCGCGGCGCCTGACTAAATTTTTTTCTGTTGCTCCGTAAGATGGTTCCTAGGGTGAAGAATTGAACTACTTTTTTCTAAAATTTATTTGATAGTTGACATACAACATTATATTAGTTTCAGGTGTTCAATATAGTGATTCAACAAGAGTTGAACTCTTGTATCACCTCTCCTCCTATGAAATCATCACTCGTTCTGACCTGTGTCCTAGCCCCAAACCTGTAATACCAGAGCAGAGGCCACCACACATGGGACACTTATTGAAGGCAAGGGCTTCACTCATAAAGTACCACATGTGTCCCCATTTCATAGCTCAGGAAACTGAGGCTTAGGCGAGTCTCCCAGGCTGGGCTGGACCAAATTAGAACCAGCTGCCTTGGCCTATGCCAGCCTCCTGGACACAGCAAACTGCTGGCACAGTGCATAGAAACGTCCACTGGATTTCTGGTCACTTCTCCAGCAGCTCATGAGACCCTGCCTTCTCTGTGCCAGGCTCAGCAGAGCTTGTATCCTCCTCCACCTGCTCTTTCAAAGCCCATTAGTTTTCCTCAGTTCACTTTAAAAGTTCAGCCCCCCAGAGTTCTGGCTTGGCTTAGGGTCCACAGTGTCCCCTGAGGCATCTTCATTTCAACACAAACTTCTCGTCATCTGGATGCTTTCTCAAAGGATGGTGGGAGACTGGCTTCTTAGTCCTGACTCCTTGGAGGTCCTTGAAGGACCCTCTTCCCACCTTCCCAGTCACCTCGAGCCAGACTCTTCCCATTCTGAGACTCACTTGCCCATCTGTAAAATGGGGACGAAGTCAGACCAGGGCACTATGCCTCTTCGAGGCTCAGCTATTATCCCCACAGGGCCTGGGAGACCGGACAGAGAAATGGGGGTCTGTGTGTGGACCCAACCTCTTGCTGGGCCCAGTGCTGGATATTATTTCCGCATTTCTGCTGCCTGGGATGAGGCAAGAAAGGAGACACAAAGACCTGTCCAGGGCAGAGTGTACAGGGTAGGGTAGGAAGTGGTCGATGAATGACTTGCACGTAGTGAAGGTACCCAGCAGCCTGGAACTGGGAAAGAAGCAATTGTGGGAGGTGGCCCATAAAGTATTTACCCACCCTCAGCCTGGCCCCTGGGCTCTGCCTCGGAAAGGTAGGAGGCAGGGAGCGGCTGGAACAAAGTTGAGGGTATGTGGTTCTGGAGCTTTGATCGCCGACTGTTGCCAGAGTCCAGGCCTCTGTCCCCTGATTGAAACTCTGAGCTTTGCCCTGGGGACCTTCCAGGTACCTGTGGAACAAGATTAGGGCAGATCTTCCCCGGGGAGTTCTGAGGCTGGTCTGTGTCGCTGAGCCATGTGCAGACCTGCATGAACTCTCAGAGGCACTGCCAGTGATGTCCATTTTACAAGGCTACTTGGAATCCTAGAAGGTTTCAAATATTGCCCAGCATGCTCCCTGGGTTGCACCCGTTTCCTGTACACAGAGGGCTTCTGGAGCCCTGAAGCAAAAGTGGGAGCTGGGAGGGTCCAATCTGGACAGGAACCTGGTCTACGGGACTTCAGACAAGGGCACCTCCTTTTCCCACGGAGCACTCGCATGGGATACTAAATCCTCTACGCCCCTCTAGGAGGTAGGGGATTACTGTCTGGGGTAATAGGAAAAGAGGGATTCAGAGAGGGGGTCACCCACCCTTTTTCCTAATCATCCTCTCCCTGTACCTTTGATGCTGTTTTCTTTCCAGGTGTTATGAGAGACACCAAGACCTCAGCTTCCAAACCTTGGACTTTTCCTCCTAGCCACAGCTCCCCTACTTTAATGGAAACTTCCACCAACCATTTCAGCCCCCAAAGTTCAAAGACAGGCTCTACCATCCACCCCAGTACCCTTAGTTCAGAGGCAGACTCCACTATCCCCTACAGCCCCTCAAATTCAGAGGCAACCGCCACCATTTATCCCAGCTCCGACTCCACAAGTTCAGCGTTCACGCCTGCCTCCCCACAACCAGAGACACTCCGCCACCCCAGTTCTGGCTCCCCCAATTCAGAGCTCACCTCCACCTCCCACTCCAGCCCCCTGAGTTCCATCACCTTGACCCTGCACTGGAGCCCCACTTCCTCCAGCCCCAGAACGGAGCCCCCCTCCATGCCGTTGGCCACCACTGAGTACTCTGTGGCCTCTGGCCCTGGTGAGTACTGGGAGGTTTGGAGGGTGCCAGGGAATGGCCGACGTTACCAGGCTGCAGGCCTGGGGTCGGCCACCAGGGAGAGCCACAGACCTGAGTATGTGTCGGGATGCGGCACTCCTCCACCCACCAGGGGCCTAAAGCTTTTCAGACCTTCTTCATTCCGTGCACATTTATTAAGTGCCTAGTGTGTATCAGGTCCTGTGGGACACAGCTCTGTTGAGAGACAGGTTATAAGTAAATTCCATATTTGTTTATAAAAGAACAAAATAGAACAGAATAAGGAGTCGGAATATGAGTGCAAATGGTTTGACATTTTTAGAGTGGTCAACAAAGGTCTCAGTTTGAAGGAAGTGAAAGAGGAAGCCCAGCAGGTAGCTAAGGGGAGAGCAGCCCAGGTAGCAAAGGTCCTGAGGTGGGACTGTGCCTGGAGTGTTTGAGGAAGAGTGAGGTGACTGGAATGGGGTGAGTGGTACTAGTGGGGAGGCAATGAGGATAAAGATGGGGCAGTGTCACCACACAGGGCCCCAGGGGTTCAAGGAGGCCAAACCTTTTTTTTGGGGGGGGGCGGGTTCTAGAAAAATCTGTTACTCAGACTAATATGTTGTCTCCAAAATGTTCAAAGAAGAGTGCGAACACGAAGTGTGATGACCCTTTTTCTTCAAGCGACAGGATAAAGAACATCTTCACAAAGTGTCCCATGTCACACGCATCCCCAGAAGGCTGCTGCGTTTGGGAACAGACTTCTAGATTTTTCTCATTTTGCAAGAACCCCCAAGAGTGGTGAACAAGGGCAGCGAAAAAGCAGCAAATTGAATGAGTTCTTTGTAGACAAAGACATTCAAAAGTGAAAGGCTACAAATGCACTTTGAAAAGGTTCCAGCAGCGACTACAGAGGGAAGTGAGCATGACTTCCGGGAAGGGATGTAAAAGGCTCTGGGCGCTGGTGAATGTCTCAGGCTTGGGAAGGGTGCGATCCAGGGCTGCCTCGGAACTCCTCCCCTCAGCTCCAGGGGACACTGGGGCCCCCGAGTTGCATAGGAACCCTGGTGTGGTGGTGGCCATGTGTCTGCTG
Organism: Rhinolophus hipposideros; assembly: GCF_964194185.1. NCBI lineage: Eukaryota > Metazoa > Chordata > Mammalia > Chiroptera > Rhinolophidae > Rhinolophus > Rhinolophus hipposideros. Next base: position 50,053,774 of record NC_138062.1, on the reverse strand, counting down.
GTATCCGTTTTGCTCATTGGGGTTGTGAGAACGGCCATGAGGTGCTGCCACCAGGGCGTGTCTGAGTTCCAAAAGCTGGATGAGGGGTCCATGGTGACATGGGGGCTGGGCTGGAGGGGGGAGTCACCCTCCCAAGCAGGATGAGCCCCTGGTGACTGCATACCCCCTTGTGTGTGTTCCTTTTCCGGGGGACCATGAGCCAAAGGTCATTCTTCGCCCATTGCCCACCAGAGTGATCCCTGTGGGGCCGAGAGAGAGAGGGGTGCTTGGATGGAGCCGGGATACCTGGGGAGGGGCAAAGCTTATAGGAATAAAGCCCCTCCTGTTCCTCTGAGGCCTCCTGAGTCATGGATTCATGTGACAGACATTTTTGGGTGACTACCACATCCTGGGGTCATAGTGGGGACCATTTCTCTATCCTCATGGTGCCCACAGTCTTGAGGGGCAGGGACAGACAACATCCAGGGGATCAAATCACACCATTTCAGATGGAGCTGAGGGCCACAGTCACGGGTTGGAGCTGTGGCCATATCCCAGGGGCCTGTGTGTCCAGGTTTGCTGACTAGGCAGGGAGGTCTCTGGGGAGGCAATATCTGAGCTGAGACCTCATAGAGGGGAAGAAGCAACCCCAGGGTGGAGGACAAAGGAAAAGGAAAAGCCGGGAGGGAAAGCCAGGAGGCTGTCCGAAAAGCAGGCACAGCAAGTGTGAAGGCCCCGGGGTAGGAAGAACTTCAGATGTTTGGGAAACAACAAAGGTGAATGGGACGGGGCAGGGTGAGTCAGGGCTCTGGGGTCCATGGGAAGGAGTGTGGGTTTTAGCCAGAACACCATGGGGGTGTTGAGCAAGTGCCAGAACCTGGGTGATCTTCCTTCAAGTCTTTAGGGGGCAGACCAGCAGAGGGAGAATGCTTTCCAGGAGGCAGGGGCAGTCCTATGCAAAGGCTTAGAAGCAGGAAAGTCCCGGAAGCATGCCGAGAACCGGGTGTCAAAAGATCCCTCCCACTGCTCAGTCCTGCTTTCCAGGTCTGAACCAGGTCCCCCTCTCTCCCCTCCTGTGGACAGGAAGGAAAACCAAGTCTGGGAGGGGCAGGCGCAGGGCTAGAGACCCTGGGCATGTCAGTGCATTCTTCCTGCTGCCCACCCCTGACTACTCCCTAGGACCTCCAGGCTTCTGTAGCAGGGACACAGAAGCTCTGTACTGCTTGGCCATGGCTCAGGCCTGGAGCTGCCCCCTTCGAGCTGGGTTTACCCTGATGGGAAATGGGTGGTCAGAGTCCAGGGTCAAGGTCACCCAGCACATTGGGTGAAACCCGCCTGAAGGAGGGTCATGCTCTAATGATTCTTGGGGGCAGAGGGGATGGCGGGGCCTCCTGGGCAGGTAGCAGTTCTGGTGAAACATTAACTTGTGGCAGCTCAGGAGGCAGTAGCACCACAGGAATCCCTTTCCCCTGGCCACAGGGCCCCGTAGTCTCTCCTGCGAACGTGGGTTTCCACTGCAGCTCCAGTGCCCGCTGTTTGTGGAGGGCTTGTTGACCAGAGAGGGTCATCAATCTGCCTGGGGCAGCACAGCATGGTGAGCAACTTTCCTGGTGCCTCAGGGATCCCTGAGGGCTACCTCCAAACCCGAGATCACACTTCATGGGCTCTGCTGTCAAGCATGGTCCCAGACCCCAAGCTGATAAAATCCTCCCATTCTTACATCAAAGCTGCACCTCTCTCTATCTTTGTCTCTCTCTTCTCTGTCTTTATCTCTCTTCTCTTTCTCTACCTCTCTGTCTCTCTCCATCTCTGTGTCTCTGTCTTCGTCTCTGTCTCTGTTTGTCTCTCCATCTCTTTGTCTCTCTCTCTCTCCTCATCTCTCTGTCCTTCTCTGTCTCTGTCTCTCTCCCTTTTTCTCTCTCTGGCTCTCCATTTTTCCATCTCTTTCCCTTTCTTATAAGAAAACACAGGAATAATTAAACTTAACACCCACCCATCCTGTTCCCCCCTACACACTTGGTCACCCCCCAGCCACTCTCTCTCACACTGGTCTTGGTGACACCTTGATGGCCTCCTGGTCACTCTACCCACCACCTCCTGGCTCAGACCTAAGGGTGGTATGTGGGTGTGTCCAGTCCAGTCCTGGCACTCAGATAGTTAAGGGGCTCCACTGGAGGGGACCCTGGACCGCCCTCTTGGGCAGGTCCAGTCCTTCCCTCCCCCGCTCCCTGGGAGGTCATAGAATTCAGCGGTGGCAGTGAGTGCCAGGCCTATCCAGGCCTCATAGAGCTTATGTGCATTGGGGGTGGGTCTCAGGTGGTGGATGGGGGTCCCCAAACCCTCCAGAGCTAGACTGGGACCTGAATGACTTCTCCATGGGACCCAGGGCCAGGGGACTTTTTCCCAAGGGTCCTGATGCTCCCTGTTGACCCGGCAGAGAGTGGGGCAGAGGCTTGGGAAGGCACAAGCTGCTGCCCCTGGACAGAGGCCCCCGCGGAAGTCTAAGTGGTCTTCCGTTCTGGTGTCTGTGCTGTGTGTGACCCAGGCTATCTTAATTGAGCATCTGTGAGCTCCAGGAGAGGGTGCAGGGTGCAAGAGTGAACTCCCCATCTAGGAGTGTCTCACAGGGGCATGACTGGGCTTCCAGGACCTTGGGGTCCCACATCCATCTCCCCAGGTTCAGAGACGCCTGCAGCATGAGGCGCAGTGGAACGGCACTCTCCTTCCTGCTAAGTGAGGTGAGCGGTGGGGGGTGGCCTATACACGGCATTGGGGAGGGGATCCCAGCACCCACCTACTCTAAAACACCCAGAGCTGCCTGGAGATCCGCTTACAAGTGGGGAAACTGAGGCCCACAGAGGCCACTACAAGTCTAGGACTCAATCCAGGTGTCCAGCCCAGCCAGGACTGCAGCCACTGCTTTGGGGAGTAAAGGACCAGCAGAGGAGGGTTAGCAGGGACTCCTCAGAACTGGATGCCAGGTTTTGGATTGCCCAAGGAAAAGAGGCCGCACCTTTGTGGCAGGGCCTCTAGCCCCATTTTTGGAAACTGAGACAGGATTAAAAGATGGTAGTTAGCAGGATTTAGGTAGGGAGCTCATCCCGCAGGAGCTGGATTTGAATCACGGACATCTGTGTGGCTGCTAACCTCTCTGGGACTATTTTCTTGTGTAAGAAAAATGGGTTAAAATTGTGCTGTTTGAGAGAGGTCAGGATGGTCCGGTCCCCTGCAACAGACAAGGTTCCACACATATTAACACATTTATTCATGCTCCAGCTCTCTGTGGGAGAAGGATAATTGTAGCCACCACTTACAGATTAGGAAACGGAGGTTAGCCCTCCCTCAGGCTGAGCCCGAGCTTTGAACCTGGGCCTTTGGGAACCTTGTCTGTGCTCTGAACCCCTGTGGTGGAGCCACGCCCTCGCTGCTGCGACTGCCCACACACCGGGTCTTCCTCTGTAACATGGTGTGTGGGAAGGCCCTGGGCAGGCAGCCCCAGGGACCCCTGGCAGCTGTCTCCTTCTCTGAGCTGCGCCTTCCTCCTCTGTAAGTGGGAACCCCCAGACACTCACTTGATAGCATCGGTCATCCCCAGGGAATGCCTACTGTGCGCCTCACTGCTGGGCATCGGGCACACAGAGGCTCGAGGGCTGGCGGGACAGATGTTACACGAAGAAAAAGGATAAAATATGGGGGCAGGTGAGTGTGAAGAAGGCTGCCCAGGTGAGGTTGGAAGGGCTTATTAGAGGAGGGGATATTTAAAGAATGGATGAAAACAAGCAGCCAGCCGTGGGGAGAGCTGGGGAAAGGGTGTTCTCTGCAGAAATCACATCTCTTGCAAAGGCCCCAAGGTGGGTTTAAGGAGCAGGCGCAAGGTGGCTGGTGGGGCTGGGGGCAGGGTGAGTGAGGGGAGAGGGAAGAAAGTGGTGGGGTGGGCAGGGACCAAGGCACAAGGGGCCTTGGGGGCTGCCATGGGAGGCGTGGATTTTATTCTAGGGGGGCTGGGAGCCACTGGAGCAGGCAAGGGACAGTTTTGGGGTTTGTCTTAGAGGCAGAACTTGGGGTTGCCACCAGAGCCAGCACATATTAATAACTTGAGCACCAGCAAGATGGACAAATCAAAACCAGCTGGGCCTTCCACAAGCCCAAACCCAAACATCTGGCTGTCTCCACTGGCTCCCCCTAGGAGTCACGTGACTCTTAAACCAAACCTGAATTGGCTCAGCTCGTAGTGCTTCCCCACAAATCTTCCCCATTCGGGGAAATCATAGCCCCACCCACCCAGCTAACTGTGACTACTAGTTCACTGGGAAACGACTAGTCACCTGTCATGATCACTAGTTACCTTTGAGTCCTCTGTAAGACCCCCAGAGCCATGGCCTATTTCTCAGACTCCAAAACACATCCTAAATCCATCCATGGGCCATGTCCCCCCAGCTGCTGCCCAGCCTCTGCCCGGCCCTCAACAGTCCCTGCTCCCTGAGGCGCACACAGGGGGCTTCTTAAAATCACAAAGCAAATCACATCCCTGGAAAGCTCTTAATCCACTCCCAGAATCAACTCTCAACGCCTCACCACACCCCTGCATCAACGGCCCACTCCACTCTCACTTTCTGCTGTTCCGTAAATCCGCCAGCTTGTTTCCACCTCCAGGCATTTGCACATGCTGTTCCCTCTGCCTGGTGTGCTGTTTCCCAAGCTCTCTTCTGGTCAACTCCTTCTCCTCGTTCAAGTCTTAGCTCAAAGTTACCTCCTCAGAAAGTCCCCTAACTATGCCTTAGTGACATTATCTCCCCCCCCACCCCATCAGTCTCCAGGCCATTACAAGACTTAATTTTTAAAAAAGATTCTATTGGGGAAGGGGAACAGGACTTTATTAGGGAACAGTGTGTACTTCCAGGCCTTTTTTCCAAGTCAAGTTGTTGTCTTTTCAATCTTAGTTGTGGAGGGCACAGCTCAGCTCCAGGTCCAGTTGCCGTTTTCTAGTTGCAGGGGGCACAGCCCACCATCCCTTGTGGGAGTCGAAACCGGCAACCTTGTGGTTGAGAGGACGAGCTCCAACCAACTGAGCCATCTGGAAGCTCAGCGGCAGCTCAGCTCAAGGTGCCTGTTCAATCTTAGTTGCAGGAGGCGCTGCCCACCATCCCTTGTGGGACTCAAGGAATCGAACTGGAAATCTTGTGGTTGAGAGCCCACTGGCCCATGTGGGAATCAAACTGGCAGCCTTTGGAGTTAGGAGCATGGAGCTCTAACCGCCTGAGCCACCGGGCCGGCCCACAAGATTTAATTTTATTTCTAGCATGATGGGAACTATCTTTTCATATCTGTTGGAAGAATACATGAATGAATGCAAATGTGGGCAAGTGGTTTTCCCAGATGGAACTCAGTTTCCCTGAGCAGAAAACGGGCAGCTGACATCCGTGGGCCTCCTGTCCTGGGAGGGGCCCCACTGTCCACATACACCCCACCTTCTCCTTCCCAGAACACCCTCCCAGCTTCTCAGCACCTGCCCACCAGGGAGATGCTAAGTGTTGATTACTTAGATTTCTGCATCAGAATTCAGGTGCCCGTGGGAGAGGGTAGGATGTGGGATATGGTAGGATATAGGGGAGGGTACGGATGGTCAGTCATGCTCAAATGGGGGAGACAGTCAGGAATCCTGGGTCCTAGAAGGATCAGATCGGTGCAAACAGCTGGGGATCACAAAGCTGAGGGCCACTCAGTGCCCGTGTGCATGTGTGCGCTGAGCGGCCCTCAGTTGTGTGACCCTGAACAGGTCATTTCTCTCTGAGCGTTAACATCCTCCTCTGTGACACGAGAAAAAGAGTAGGAAATGAGCTTAGCCGTATGCCTGCACCTAGCAGCTCTGAGGCGTCAACTCAAGTGCACTCCTTTCAACTTCTTCCCCAACCCTTTGCCCTGGCTCTGGCCCCAACCAGCCTTGAGGTCTTAGACCTTAGTTTCTCCATCTGAATATTTAGTCTGATGGTGGAGACAGACTCATTGGTGAGGTTCAGGGGGCCTCCCTTCTAAGCCCCACCTCTTCCACAGCTCCATTTACTTCTTTGACCCCTAGCACACATTCCCTAGGCTGTGGATTCCAGGTTTTGTGCCGCGTCTTGGGGTCAGAACCACGGACAGCGGGGACTAGCTCATGGGCCACCACCCACCCTGTCCTTTTATCACCAAGGACCCTGGGAATTGGTACAGTTTTCATCCCTGTTTCACATAGGGAGAAACTGAGGCATGCTCGCCCTAGACCACACAGCATGAATTGAACCCAGCTCAGATTTGTTGGGCTGGAGAGCTCACTCTCTGGATTCATCAATTCAACCTGATTGTTTGATTTTAAAATGTCTTAAGTGTTTACTCAGAGCATGCCTACAAACATCTCCTTTAATTTCTCCTATACAGTCCTTCCTTCAAGAAATAAACTGACTCTCAGAATCCAGAATCCCATCTCTACCATTTATTTACCAACTGCAACCTTGGACAATTACCAAACCTCTGAGCCTCAGTTCCCTTATTTGTAATATGAAGATAATGGTATAAAATGGCTTTATTGTGCCCTCGAGAGCTTGTACACTCAAGGGTCTGCAAGGGATCCTTAGAACAGTACCTATGTGGAGTGAGAGTGCAAGAAAGATTACCTATCGGTACTGTCCTTGTTATTCACTTGCTTACTTACTGCATGTTTTAGTTTTATATTTTGATCAATAATGTACATAGGATAGAATACCATTACAATGAATATTATTATAGCAAATAGCAGTATATATTACATGTTATAAATAATAAATATATTATGTATTAATTAATAAATAATTATTTCTGCAATGACTGTAATGGGCCAGACACTATTTGCACCCTGCAAGGTTGAGGTCCAACTTCCCATTTCATAGATGGGGCTCAGAGAATTAAAATCAGGGGATAAGTAGGGCTGAGACACAGCTCTCTGGGCCAGTCCAGGTATTTGGGTGAGGGAATCTCAGAGCCTCATGGTCCCCAGGGTCCCAGGGAGGTCCCAGGACTGGAAACACTAATGTCTTGCCACTGTCTCCCCAGCGGGTCCAAGAGTCTGCAGATTCTAGCTCAGCCCCCATGAGTCCCCTTGGCAGTGATATCATCCGGAGATGCTTCTCGTTGCTGCCACCACTGTCGAACCACCTCGGGCATCCTGGAGAGACTGAGCCCAGCGCTTGTGTGGTATTTACCATCGGAGCTCGAGGAACAGAGCAAAGCCACGGCCCAGCTGCAGGCAGGTGAGGAGGCAAATGGGGATCAAGGGGGCTGGTCCTAAGAGAGAAAAGCATCTCGTCTAGCTGGGCCTTTCATGAACTTGTTCAGAAAGCATTTATTAAGCACCTACTATGTGCCAGGCCCTGTACTGAGGACACAGCCATGGGCAAGCAGGTGCTCACAGGCTGATGGTGGAGACAGATTCATATCAGCTGGAGAGATCAGAGTGCCATGGAGCCTGGAGGAGACTTCTGACCCAGCATTGGGGGGGATAGGGGGTGAGGAAGGACTGCTTGGAAAAGGTGGCATCTAAGCTTAGCCTGAAGGATGAAGAGAAGTCAGCCAGGAGGAGCACAGGGAAGGGTATGCCCATTAGAAGGAACAGATTGTGCAAAGCCTCAGACTTAAGAGGATCAGGTGTATGAGAAGCTGAATACAGATTCGTGTGGTTGAAGGGTGGGAGGGGAGCCTGAGGAGTTGGTCAGGGGCTGGACCACACAAGACCTCATGGAGTGCAATAGGGAAAACCATAGGTGGATTTTCAAGGAGTGAGTTGTATGATTGGCATTTAAAAAAATTCCCTGTGGCTGCTGCGAAGAGAACTGTCAAGGGCAGGGGTGGAAGCAGCAGTAGCCCAACAAGGAGGCAGTTCTGGACAGAAGATGATGGTGCCTGGATCAGGGCAGGAGCCACGGGCTAGAGAGAAGTAGGCAGATTCAGAAGGTATTTACGAAGTAGACACACCAGGCATTGGTGGACACCAGCAGAGGATAAGAGAAAGGGGGGCCTGGTGTGGACAGCTCCTGGTCTTTGATACTTCACAGGTGACATCCTTTTTCATCCTTGAAATGATGCCAAGAGGTGGGGACACCATCATTCTCCCGACTTTCCAGAATAGAAAGCAAGGCTTTGGGTGGAGACGTGATAGCTAGCCAGCATCCGCACCCACGTCCCCCACCTCTGGGCCAAGTTGTCCTTCGCCGTCAGTTTTGGAGGGTAGGGGATTGAGAGGGAGGGCAGGGACTGAACCATGAAAGGAAAGTACAGAGAAGAGTCTTTTGTTTTGCATCACCCAACAAGATGTGACAGTCCTGGGGCTTGATCTTGATCTTGGGCTCCCTGGCCCAAACATTTTCCACTTCTCCAAACTGGGGACACAACTAGGGTGCAGTCTCCAGAGGTAATAGCCTCCTGAGCCCTCTGAAAAGATGAGGACTCTTCCTGCTCCCAAATGTGCTGCATCAAGTGGCCCCAAAGAGCCCAGAGCCCACACTGCCCAGGCCTGTTCTTGTCCACACTTACTTCTGATAACCATGATAGAAAACTTTCACCCTCCCTTTGCCACTCTCAGGAAATTATCCGTGAGATTAGAATGCCTGGTGGGCAGGACCTTGAGTTTCTAGAACTAGGGAAGGAAGGGGCAGGTCTGTGAGGGAGGGCCCGGGCTGTCACAGGGCAAATGAGATCTTGCTGTTTCTGATGAGGGTCTGGGCATTTGTGTGGCTATAAAAGGGTGCCCCTCTCCACCTACTGTCACTGTTGACAGGCCCAGCCAGAGGCAGTGCCCCAGACATGTGAGAGTGCTGCCACAGCCCTCCCCATTTCTCTATCCTTCCCGGCTCCCTGCCTGGCATGGGTGGGGGGGATGTATTAAGACTCCAAAGAAACCCCACCTAGGGCTGAACTGCTAAGCCTACCTTCCTGAGCTTGATGGAAAGACCGCCATTTGAGCTTACCTCTGAAGACCACAGCCCTTGACTCTGCTTCCAGACTCCTCTTGCTACGGTCACTGGGGAGGGTTGAGGACCCGCCGCTGTTAAGCTTTCAGCACCTCTGGGGCGGACGGCGCCCTGATCTGAAAGTGCTTTGGAACCGGTCTCCCTGCCCTGGCTTCAGCACCAATAGGTAGCAGACACTCCCTCGCTATCTCATCCACCCGGCGCCCCTGAATCTACTACCTTTGCCCCTTTCAACATCAAAAGCAGGGACAGAGCCTTGTCACTGGGGGCCTCCCAAGACTCTGTCTCCCTGCTCTCCATTTGGCAGCAAGAGTGAGGGCAATTTCTGTCTTCTCCATTCCAAGCGCATGTCTTGATTTTTTCTTGTTCAGCAGTAGAAGAAACAGCAGATCATTCTCAGCGCGGGGGGTCTCCCCAGCCCCTCTCTCCAACCCCCACGCCCAAGTTCTTTTTCCTCCGCTATCCTTCAGCACCACTGGGCACGGACAGCTCCCCTGTGTCAGCCCCACCGTGAGCCCCTGTTTCTACCTTCTCCCTCTCAGTACCGCCTGTGCGGACAGCTCCTCACTGTCGCCTCCACCCCTGGCCCTGGCCTGACCTGGGCACAGACACTCCTCGCTCCCGGGGACCGCTCCCACACCCTGCTCTCTCTGCTCCCCTCCTCTGGCGCATGGAGACCTCGGGGGTCCAAGAAGGGCCAGAGGCATCCAGCGAGCTGAACTGCGCTCTCAGCCTCCAACATTTAGCCCGATCCCCGAAACACCTGTGGCGGCAGCTGCGGCGCCCCATCCGCATAGAGCAGCCTTTCCACTCGGACCCGGACAAGGCCGCAGCGACTGGGACCGGGACCTCAGGCCCCGGCTCGGGAAGTGGCGGCGTTCCTGGCCCACCTCCTTCCACAGGCGGTAGGTGTGGGGGGGCCCTCCCTCGGCGTGGGGGAAGGGCGCGCAGGGCCTGGCAGGAGTGGGGGAGGGTCTTTGTTTCTTCAGGGAGCGGAGATCTCTGAGGCTTAGCTGAGGTTGGTGCTTTGGAGGAAAAAGCTGGTTTTGTGTGGAGTGGAGCTGGGGGTAGAAGTGTGTGCCCGGCTGTGCCAGGTGCAGTTGCCTCTGAGTGTGTGTGTGAGAGTGAGCAGCTGCCACCTTGTGTGTGCTCTGACCTGCTGTGAGACTTTCCACAGCCAGCCGCATCTCTGTGGGTGACCAGACGTATTGTGGTGCATGTACACCGGTTATGTATGTATCTGCGTGTTTCCCCTTGTGTTGCCTGTGGGTGTGTGGACGGGGGGACTGTCCTCGCTCCGGGAGAATCTTCAGGTGTTTGTGGGGTCGTGGCCACCTGGAATATCTGAGAGGGCCAGGGCAGGTGGTCCACAGCCCTGGGGGGAGGAGCCGCCTCTGTGGCCTGTCCTGCCACCACGGCCACCCAGCCCCCCCGCCCATGTAGCCTACAGGAGGCAAGGAAGCCTCTTGGGGAGCCTGAGCACAGGATGTTTCTTCTGTATAAAAAAGGATGAAATCAAGAGGAGGGGGGTAAAAGTGGGGGAGGGGCTGCTTCTGTTTCATATAAAAGGGGGGTGAGGAAGATAAGAGAGAGACAGAGAAACAGCAGGCACCTTGGGGGTGGCCAGAGGTAGGAGTCTCCGCCATGGCCTGAGGGCAGAGGACCAGTGTCCAGGAGCCCCAGGCCCTCCTTAGGTGGGAGGCGGAGCCAGAGAAGACCAGATCTACAGTCCTGGGCTTGAGGTCAGGCTGGTGACCTTAAATGAGTGGTTTTTCTCTCTAGACCTTCATTTTCTCTCACTTTGGTCCATGCACCTCCTGGGCCCACTGGCTTCTTGATTAACAAGCCTGGCCTAAGCCGCTAGCCTGGAGTTCTAGCAGCCCTAGGCGGCATCTGGGGCAGCTGGGCCCCATGACCCAGAGGGGTTGGAGCTATTCCCAGGTGACCCAGCAGGCCCCCAGCCCCCACCACCCAGCCCTCAGCTCCTCCTGCCCCCCCTCTCCTGGTGACTCATGATTTTCCATCTTCAAGAAAAAACAAATAGAGACTGGGTTTGGGCCCTTCTGGGGGTGGGGGGAGAGCCCACGTGGCTCTGGAAGGTTCTGAAAGGAGTGTGTTCCTGTGTGTGGGGGGTGACTGCGGGCCTGTGCGTCCTGTCCGTGGGTATATGTGCTGATGTAGGGGAGGGGCTCAGTCCTCAGGATGTTGGGTTCAAGGCCAGCCTGCTACGTGCTCCCCAGCAAGCGAGACTTCCCTGAACCTAGCATCAATGAGACTCAAACACACTTCTGTACTTTCTGCATTTTTTTGGAGAACTTTCTATAGGGGAGCTTGGTCCCCCACTGTGGCTCTCCTCCCCACTGCCCCAGGTGGATCATCTGGGTCTGGGAGGGTCCTAGCATCTCGTTCATCAAGCATTTATTAGCCACCTACTGTGTGCCAGGCCTGTACTGGGGAAACAGCCATGAGCAAGCAGGTGCTCACAGGCTGATGGTGGAGACAGACTCATACCAACTGGAGAGATCAGGGTGCCGTGGAGCCCAGAGGAGGCTTCTGACCCAGCATTGGTGGGTAGGGGGTGAGGAAGGACTGCTTGGAAGAGGTGGCATCTAAGCTTAGCCTGAAGGATGAAGAGAAGTCAGCCAGGAGGAGCACAGGGAAGGGTATGCCCATTAGAAGGAACAGATTGTGCAAAGCTTCAGACTCAAGAGGATCAGGTGTATGAGGAGCTGAATACAGATTAGTGTGGCTGGAGGGTGGGAGTGGAGGCTCTCTATTTATTTCTTAAGCATCTATTGAACACATACTGAGTGCTGGTCCCTGAAGGCACAGCTGGGAGCAAGGCAGACCTTGTCCTATTCTTGAGAGGCTGGTGGGCAAGGCAGAAACAAATCAAATAATCATTATACAAAATGTGAAATTGAACCTGTGAGAGGAGGGTGCTTTGAGAATATTTCTCTGGCTGGTCAAGGAGGGCTTCCTGGAGGGGGTGATTCTCCAGCTGTGACCTGAAAGATGAAGATTCAGCAGTGGAAGAGTGTTTGGGCAAGGGCATGGGGTGGGAATGAGCCTGGCTGGTTCTAGGAACAGCAAGGAACAGGGATGAAACTGGAGCAGAGTGAGCCAAGAGGAAAGGGGCAGGGTGGCCAGCAGGGGTCAAGCCTCACAAGAACTCCTGGAGAGGTATAGATTCAGATGAGGGGGCAATGGGGAGCCATAGGAGAGTGTGGAGCAGAGGAGGGTGAGATCAAAACCATGTGAGCATCTACGAATGTGACTCAGCCCCCACTCTCTTATCTCTGTCCAGACTCTCCATGGGGACTTGGGAAAGTCATCTCTCCTCTCCAGATCTCAGTTTGTCTGTAAAATGGGCATAACAGCACCTACTTCCTGTCTCGCTGGGGCCACCTAGTGGCAAAGGAGAAAAGTGCCTGCCCAGGGCAGGGATGCTCAAATGGGGGAAATAGAGACAGTGACACGATAAGGGCACCAGAGACTGCTGGGCACCTCCGCAGGTCATGCAGCACATAGGGACACCCCTCCTTCAGCCTCTGCCCTTTGCAGGGCAGGGTTTGGGGTCTCCCAGGGTCAGGCAGGTCAGAATTCCAATGCTGAGTCCCAGCTCTGTGGCTCAGATTCTCCATCCAAAAAGCTATTAATATCTCATTACTGTTAAAACTGTTAATAAAATATTTACAGTTGAATCTATTAGTGAAACATTAATATGAAACTATTGATAAAATATTAATGTCAGAGAAGCCTCTGGGACTTCAGAGGAGATGGAGCCAGTTAAGCATTACGTGGGAGAGGGCTCAGGCCAGGGATCTCACAAGCTCTACCACTCATGGCTGTGTGGCCTCAGCCAAGTGAACATACCTCTCTGTGTTTCAGTTTCCCCATTCCCTAAATGAGCATAATAGTCCCCACTTTTGGGAGTTGCTCCAAAAATCAAGTGACTTTTACATGCACAGCCCTTGGCTCAGAGCCAGGCAAGTAGGAAGCACTGTTTGTAGTTATGTGTTTAGTCTTAACCTTCCATTTCACATCTGTGACTTCAGGGGAGGGACTGAATCCCTCTGTGCCTCAGTTTCTCCTTGGGGACATGAGGCTATGCAAGCCCTTCCCGTGGGACTAGGGTGGTGTCAAGACTCCTTGGACAGACTCTGACCCCAGTGTCTCCATCAGGCCAATCCTGGCAGCCTCTAGCCCTTGGGGACCGGCTATAATTAGGTGCAGCCACAGCAGCTCCAGATGGTATTTTTGTTTTGGGGACAGTGAGTCTGGTTCCCACCAGGTGTCTGGTTGCAGGGCCATGGGGACAGAAGGGGGCTCCTGGCCAGGCGCTCGGGACTCCTTGTCCTCCTGAGCCCCAGCCTGACCCCTCTCTGAGGCTCCACTTTCTCATCTGTACAATGGGGATAATAGTGTGGCTGTGAGGTCAGGAGAGGGTCAGGGTTTCCTCCCTGTGGCACATCATGTTCCCCCACTGAAGCCCTGATCACCCCAAGCCGTATCTCATATTCTCCTAAGTGTGCCAGACATGTGGGTGCCCCACAACCGGTTCAGTCCCCCAGGGGCAAGGTCCAGGCAGTGGGGGATGTCATCCCACAGCAGGGGCACCATTGGGCTCAGAGCTTCTGTGTGGCCTCAGCTGGGAGACCCAGCCTCCCTGGGCCTCGGTGGCCTCTGCCTGTGACACAGGCGTTCCAGTTCCTGCCTCTGAGTGTGACACCCTCTGAAACTTGATTTCCTTTCCTGAAGAACAGGGCAGGGGCACCCCGACCCCAGCATTCCAAGAGTAGAACACCTGGTATAGGCCCCTGAATCTCCCCAGACAACAAAGGTGAGGCCTCCCTTGCCAGCCCCCCCAGGGTCCTTCTTGGGGCAGGGTGAGGTAGCTGATGATGCTTCCCAGAACGGAAGGTCTGGCAGGAGTGGAGTGCGGATGTTTGTCCAGTGGAGACAGCAAGAGAGGGGAAAGGATCCAGAGACAGGGCCTGGGGAGTGTCAGAGCAGGGGACAGGGGTCATGTGGGAACTTGTGAAGGGGGACTAGAAGAGGGGGAGCTGGTTTCAAGCCCCACTTTCCTGTCCTGAAGCTTTGTGTTAGTTACCACCTATGTCTCAGTGTCCCTACCTGGTAAAGGAGTAAGAGTTTGTTGTTTCTGGGCAGCCCCTCGGTGCTCTGGCCCTTGGTTTCTCCATCTGGAAAATGGACAGAGTGGGACTGGCATCTCTGTGTGGGATCTGGGCAGCCCCTCAGCAAACTCCCTGCCTCCAGTGCTCTGCTCATAATGGAAAGTGCTTCCCTTTCTGATTTCGGTGTCTCACTCTTTTCAGCCAAGTTAGCTCAGTGAGTTGCATTAATGTGGGACATGTTGACAGAGGAAAACGGCGAAAGATCAGGGTTCTGGGCCGCCCTCAAAGAGGGGAAGCAGAGTGGCTCCGGGCCTTGTGCCTCAGTTTCCCTGTTTGTCCCCGTGGAGGCGTCCCAGAGCGGTGCAGCGGTGAGGAGGGGCGGGTGCGCCCTCTGCCCTCTCCTCACCAGCTCCGCCCCCGCGGCTGTCCAGAAAAGGTCCCGCGCAGTCTGCACTCTGTCCAGCCTTCACGCTGTCGCAGTGATGCAGGTCCCCACCGCGCCCACCCCGACCCCTGGGACTGACTCCCCCAAGGAGTCCCCGCGCGGTTCTCCGGGGCTCTTCAGGAAGCTCCTGGTGAACCAGAGCATTCGCCTGCAGCGGCGCTTCACCGTGGCCCATCCGCTGTGGTGAGGCGAGAGGAGGGCTGGAAGGTCCCTGGAACCACCCGGCTGGAGGTGGGAAGGGCACTGTCAGGGCAGGGGGGTCAGAGCATGGACGCTCTGCTCCTCCAGCTCTTTCTCGGTATCTCTTTCCCCGTCCTATCTCTGTTTCTCGCAGATGGTGACTCTGTCTCTCCATCTCTGTCTCCCTCCACCCGCTGTCTGGACGCAGGCGGGGAGGGGGGTGGGGAACCAGCCGCTGTCGCTTTCCAGCTGTGCGGCCCAGAGCAGGACGGGCTGAGACTCACTTCTCCTCCTGACCCTTTGGCCGGGGGCAGGCAGCCTGAGAGTCCCGGCAGTGAGGGTCACTACTCCCCTTGGTGTCCCCTCCATCCATCCTGGCTCTGGTGAAGAAATGGCCTGGGGGCTTCACGGGAAACCCTGGGTGTTCCGGGAGGAAGATCTGGTTTGGTGGGGGCTTTTGAGGCAGAGTGTGCCTAGTAGAAGAGAATAGTTGCATGTCCCAGGCTGTCAGCGGACCCGCGCGGCCTCACTCGGTGGCGTCCTCGAAAGACTCCTCACCGCTGTGGGTTCAAATCCCGACCCTTCACAAAACCACTGTGACTTCGCAGCGGCACAGGGGCGAGGCTGGGGTCAGAGGTGGGGCTTGTGGGCACCGACTATGTCTGTTACATTGCTCTGGGTTAGTGCTGCATTCGCACCCCCTTGATAATTTGGCAGCTGGAGGTCTCTTCTCCAAAGTCACATGGTGGCCAATGACAGCTGGCGGGGGTGGGTACAATCGTGACCGTGGCCCCCTGATGGTGCTATTGCAGTCCGGGAGTTGGGTCCCGGGCCTTGAAAAGCGCCCCCATTGCATCAGACGCCTGCGAAGGGTAGTCCCTGCCCAGGGTTCTGGAGACACGGCAGGGGCGTCGAGGGAGTGCCCTCGGGTCTCAGAAGGTGAAGGTGGAGGATGGCGGGTCCCTCCGAGGACCCCGTGCCTCACTTTACGTGTCTAACCGATAGACAGAGGCGCCTTTCCCACAGTCAGGGCGACCTCACCACGCGCCGCTAGCGTCACGGAACCACCGCCTGACCTCCCCCCACTCCCCATCCCCCGCTCCTGGTAGTTTAAAGCAGAAAGAAAAATAGCTTCCCCCGCGGCGACCAGACCTTAACCCTCTGTGCCCGCTCCTTGGATTCGAACCCAGCACCCTGTGGCCTCCCCCGGCCTCAGGTTCCCTAATTATTCATAGATGCGCTTTCCCAGAACCTTTGAGGAGAGGCGGGAAGGGTCGCTACCCCGAGGCCTCCCCCTCGGAGGACGGATTAGGGTATCCTCTGCTAGCCGACCCCTAGGAGCGTCCCTCCGCCCTCCCCCGCGACCCTGCCAGGCAGGGAAGGGTTAAGAAGCCCTGCCCTTCCTGTGACGTCACGAAATGGGCGCGCGCGCGTGGCCGGGGCTTCTCTTGGAGTCGCTGAAGCCAAACTGGCTGAGAGCAGTCGGACAGAGCCGAGCACGTCCGAACTTAACTGAGTGAGGCCGGACATAGCCGAACTTTCCCAAACGTATCCGAACCTGCCCGAGCGCGGTCGGACGTAGCTAAGTTCTACCGAACTCACCCAACCGAATTCAGCTGGACCAGGTCCAACCCTGTGTGATCAGCTAGAATTTAGTCAAACCCGGCCCTGCTTGACCTAGCTAGCCCGAATCCAGCTGAACCAGAGAGAATCCAGCCGAATCCCGTGATGGGGTCACCTGGCGGAGGATCAGGTGGACACTGGCTCTTGGCCAGAAGCCCCAAGTCGTGGGTGGTCCCTGTGTCTCCCTGTCTCCTTCCTGACACCCTCTCAAATCCCCTGACCCATAGGCAACCCCTTTGCTCGGTTGCTAACACGCCCTCCAGCACCTCTGTTCTCGCCCCACACCCCCTCCCACTCTCTGATCGCTGACCCCACTGGGAATGAGCATAGATCCCCCCTTACTCAGTCAGAGTGTGGTGGGAGGGAGAGGCAGGACTGAGAGCTGGGAAGTGGGGAATGGAGGTTGCCTGGAGATGGGGGCGTTGTGGGGAGGAGGATGGTCTCCTGGGAAGAGGGCGCAGCCTGTGCCAAGGCCGGGAGGAGGAAGTGAACAGTCAGGGCATACCCGAAAATGAAGCAGGGGAGTCCGGGAGTGGGCCAGATTGAGGAGGGCCACGTAGGCTGAGGGTAGGGTCTGGGGCTGGGGGAGGGGACAGGTGATCCAAGGCCTGAACAAAGCTGGTTGGGGTTGAGGGAAGGTGCGCGGTGGTCTCCTGGCTGTGGGGGGCCTTGGAACTGGCAGGATCTAGGCAGGACCCAGGCCCCTCCACAGAGGGGAGCCGAGAAAGTCATTTCCAGTTCCTGTGAACTTACCATGCGATCTGGAACTCTGTTTCTTCCTTAGTAGTATGGGTGCCTCGTGAACTCCATCAGTGAACTCCTTAAAAGTGACCTCAGAGAAGAGTCTACCATGCTCATATTAGATGTGGGGTGGCTGATGTCCAGAGAAAAGCTGAGACCTACCAATGGTCTCATGCAGCCACTTGGGGAGAGACCTGAAACTCAGATCCTGGAGTCCAGATTCGTCCTAGTGGAAAGACTGGGTACAGATGTGCAGACCAAGGCATAAGGGGTGCGGGGTCCCTGAGTACAGGCACTGAATAGAGGTGTGACTGTGGGGCAGGTGAACAAACCGAAGGCTACTCCTGCCCGGTCCACCATGTGACCTTAGAGCAAATGAGGCAGAACAGATATGGGCCACCACTAGCCATCAGCTTGCCAGGATCCTCATTCTGACCACGCCACCTCTGCTTCCAGCTTTGACCTGGACAATGGGCTCTCATGCAGGAGAAGCGCCCTGGACCCTCAGTCAGGGCCTGGCCTTGGCCGGGTGGTCCAGACCCCTGGCCAGTACAGTCAGCGGCGAGAATCCTTCCTGTATCGCTCCGACAGTGACTATCAACTCTCACCTAAGGCCATGTCCCGGAACTCTTCTGTGGCCAGCGACCTGTGAGTCCAAGGCTGGTGGGATGACACCTCCTTGTCTCTTCTTCCTTCCTTTATTTCTCCATTCAGCACACCTCCTTCAAATGGCCATTTGAACTGGGCTTTGAAGTTTAAGTAAGAGTTCGGCAAGGCAGCTCACGTATTCAGTTGAGCATACCTAGAATGATATATGGTGATCTTCTGTGCTGGAATTTAGGCTGGGGTTGGGTGGCAATCCAGAAACATTAAGTACAATTGGCAGCAACTGAAAAAATACCTTGATTTGAGCTTCCCAGTAGCCATAATGCAAAGGGAAATATAATATCTGTCTTCTAACACCCCTCCTGCCCTGGACTCAGTTTCCCCATTTGTGAGGTAGGCATAAAGTGGTAGGAGGGGCTGTGGTGGGTTTCAGGGGAGAGTCAAGTGACGGGAGCCCAGGGACCAATAGGACACCCCAAGGAGGAGTTGTGAAGGAACTATGTGCTCAGCTGAGGGCATAGTGTGAGCAAAAGCTGGAATATGGGAACGCGCAGGAGGTCTCCCTGGTCACCCTTTCTGATGTCCCATCTCCCCACAGACATGGAGAAGACATGATAGTGACACCCTTTGCCCAGGTGAGTGCCCACTCCTCCCTCTCCCCGTGTGAGCCATGCAGGCAGAGTCGACCCTCCCTTTGCAGTTCTGATCATACCCCTTCCGACAGGTCCTGGCCAGTCTGCGGACAGTTCGGAGCAACGTTGCGGTGCTAGCCCACCTGCAAGGCCACATGGCAGCCAAGTATGCAGGGGATGGGCGGGGGTGGGGCCTGGCAAGGAGGAGAGGCCTACAGGTGCAGCACCGGGGAGGGGCTGTGGAAGAGAAGGGCAGGGCCAAGATGAGGGGGTGGAGCAGGCACACAAGATGGGCTGGGGGCGGGGCCAAATGGGTGAGGCGGGCCACCCCTGAGCGGACTGTACTGCAGGCAAACATCCATCGGGAACCCTCCATCTGGCAGTCAGCCCCCTCCACCTACAGGTAATGCTCCGGCTCCTACCCCTTGCTCCCACTGTGGGTACTGCTGTGAATTTCCTCCCCAAAGTGATCTCCCCTGCCCCTGAGTTCTTAGGCTGTGCTCATTGTAACCCCTTAAAACACCCTCGGGGATAGAGTCTTATGGGGTGGCTGAGGCCCAGAGAAGGGCAGAGACCTGCCCATGGTCACACAGCCACTTGGGGACAGATCGGCAACTCAAATCTTGGGGTCCTGAGTGGCCCCATTGGGAAGGGCTCCAGAGTCCAAATGTAGAGAGGGAGGCATAAGGGACATGGAATCCCTGAGTGGGGTGGGGCAGGCCCCTCACTGACTCTGCCCCCAGAGGACACTGGGCAGAAGCTGGCTTTGGAGACATTGAGCGAGCTGGACTGGTGTCTGGATCAGCTGGAGACATTGCAGACGCGGCACTCGGTGGGGGAGATGGCCTCCAACAAGGTGAGTAGGACCAGAGGCCAATATCACCTGCCTCCGCCCCCAGTGTCCCCTCATCACTGTCCTTACTTTGCCCTGCAGTTCAAGAGGATGTTGAACCGGGAGTTGACTCACCTGTCTGAAACCAGCCGTTCTGGGAACCAGGTGTCCGAGTACATCTCCCAAACCTTCCTGGGTGAGCTGTGGTGGGTCACTGTATGGGCAACATTACAGAGGTAGGAAGAAGGAAGAAAAGAAAGACTTCTATTGCAGAGCTCAGTTTGGGGAAGACAGAGCCAGACGTGAACACCCCCAGCTACATGAGTGAAGGCTGGACCAGAGGGAGGAACAGGAGGAACTTTTAGGAAGAGGAGGACATTAAAGCTAGAGTTTTGAAGCATTAGTAGAAGTTTTCTAAGAAGGAGATGGAGGAAACCAGATAGCTGGGTCTTCAGCTTGGGAGATGGAAAGGACATTGGGCTGTTTGGGGAAAAATACTGAGCCCAAGGGGCCATGTCCAGTAGAAGTGGTCACCAAGATCAGCCATGAACAGAAGAAAGGGGTAGCTACAGTCCAGACAGGAACTTTACTCTGAGCTTACTTTGATCCAGGTGAAAAGAAATAGGTTGATCCCAAGGCTTTGCAAAGTCCGGGACCTGAGGCTAGGCAGGACAATTCTAGCAGGTAATTTGGCTTCTCTGAGCCCCACCCTGCCCTGCCTACAGACCAGCAGACTGAGGTGGAGTTGCCCACGGGAACCCCCACAGAGCCCCTGAGGCCCATGTCCCAGATCAACAGCCTGCGTGGGCTCCCCCACAGTGCCAGCCTCTCCACAGCAACCATCCCACGCTTTGGGGTCCAGACTGACCAGGAGGGGCAACTGGCCAAGGTGGGTCCCCAACCAGAATGCTGAGACCCGGGTTTGAGTCCTGGAACTATTCGGATGCCCTATCTTAGGCCTCAATTTGTCCATCTGTGTACTGGGCAAATGGGGCTGAATATAAGTCCTAGGGTCTGAGGGGCTGCAGGTCCAGATCTGGGGAAGTTGGGCTGGGGTCAAGCTCTAATTCTTCAAATTTTAGGAACTAGAAGATACCAATAAGTGGGGGCTTGACGTATTCAAGGTGGCGGAGCTAAGTGGAAACCGGCCTCTCACAGCTATCATATTTAGCATCTTTCAGGTATTTCCTGTGCCCTTGGCTTCCAATACCCTTGGGTTTTCTTCACCCCTCCCTACCTCAAAACCTCAGGGATACATATACTTCAACTCCTCCCTAACTCCCCTGTATGGGATCATTTGAGCAGGGCATTGAAGGATGAATAGGAGTTTGCTAGGTTGTACAATTCATTGCTGATTGTCAACAAGCCTCAGCCCTGGGCCAATGCCTGGATAGAACAACTGTGGGGGTCAGGGATGGACCAGAGAGGAAGGACAGAGACAAAGTGAGTTCAGAATTGAAGGCATCCTGGAAGAGGGGGCATTTGTGAGATGGATAGGAGTTCAGAAGGAGAGAAGGCGTAAGAACAGGACCCAGAGGCTGAGGTCCTGACTGGGGACCTGTGATGGACCAGGAACGGGACCTGCTGAAGACATTTCAGATCCCAGCGGACACACTTGTCACTTACCTGTTGACCCTGGAGGATCACTACCATGCCGATGTGGCCTACCACAATAGTCTGCACGCCGCCGATGTGGCCCAGTCCGCGCATGTGCTTCTGGCCACACCTGCACTTGAGGTATGGCCCTGTGGGCAGCCTAGGCAGGTACAGGGTGCAGGGAGCCTGCCCCTCACCTATTCTGTCTGTGCCCACTCAGGCCGTGTTCACAGACCTGGAAGTCCTGGCCGCCATCTTTGCAAGTGCCATCCATGATGTGGACCATCCTGGGGTCTCCAACCAGTTTCTCATTAACACCAGTGAGTCAGGGGACCCTGCCTCCACCTGTCAATCATGTGATCTCCGGCAGTCCCATCCCTGCGTTGAGCCTGGTCTCCCTGTTCATGAAAAGTTGTGACAATCTTCTCTCCCTTAGATTCTCAGAGTGGGTCCAAGTATACACTCAATAAATGAGAGAATAACAAATGTGACAGACCTGTCCTGGGCCCACTGAGATTTTAAAGTTTAGGGTCCTTTGAAATATCTGAAAAACTCAGTTAATAAGTAATTATTGGGCACCTCTTGTATGTAAATGACCCAGGAGAGCAGGGGATGAGAGTGGAGACCTCTCATTCGAGGATCGCAGAATCTAATTAGATGAAAACTCAGTTGTTCATTCAATCAGCACTCATTATGCACTGTCCCCTGCCATGCCAAGTCCTCAAGGAGTCCCCAGTCTCAAGGAGGCAGAGCAGAACACAGACGCCCCCAGCCCTGTGGAGTCAGGACATGGACAGAGGGAGAGACAGGACCCCAGAAAGCTTCCCGGAGGGGGAGGGCATTGGAGTTAGGGCTTCAGTACATGAGTAGGAGTTTGCCAAGTATTCACCAAACCTGCCTTTGTGGAGTGAGTTGGGGGCGCAGTTCTTGATGCTCTCCACCTCCCCCCCAGACTCAGAGCTCGCGCTTATGTACAATGATGCCTCAGTACTGGAGAACCACCACCTGGCTGTGGGCTTTAAGCTACTGCAGGCAGACAACTGTGACATCTTCCAGAACCTCAGCACCAAGCAGCGGCTGAGTCTGCGCAGGATGGTCATTGACATGGTGAGGCTACAGAGATGGATGCAGTGGGGCAATCTGGGCCTGGCTGGGGGTTCAGTCAGACCTGGACATGTCCCTATTCTGAGTCTGAGCTTCCTGGTCTGTAAAATGAGGTAATGACCTTCCAAGCCCTAGGTGGGGTGTCCAAGTCCTAGGTCCTAGCTGTGGTTACAGACAATTGATGTGGAAACTGAACTTCTGGGGTTTCAGGTGCAACTTTTTCTGAGCCTTTAGTCTGTCGATTTGATATTTTTCAGGCTGGAAGATACCAGTAAATTTTGGGGTCTTGTGCCACATCCATTCATTTTACAAGCATTTATTGAGCAACTATTGTGTGCTTGCCCTGTTCAATGACCAAGACAGTTCTGGTCTTTCTGAGACTCTGCTTTGTGGGGGGAGATGGACATGTGGGTGGGAGCCATGATGGAGAGCCATAGGCAGAGCTGTGATGGAGAGATGCTCAAGGTCAAGTAGGGGTTCCCCAGGAAGAAACACTGAAGCTGGGCCCTGCAGGGTGGAGAGGGCCATGGGTTTGGGAGGAGTGTTCCCAGTAGAGGGAACAGCATGTGGGGAGGGCTCAGAGGAAATCAAGGATCTAAGGGAAGAGGAACTAAAAGTTTGGTGAGACAGAGTCGGGGCCTTGGGCGGTGAGCACCCCAGTGGGAACATCATTTATGGCAGATGGAAGGTTTGGGAAGAAGTTTTGAGACTTATCAGATTCTCAGAGTAGCCCATGGGCCATGTGTGGGTCACTTCTGGGCTGGGTCCACATGAGCCCGGCAAAGTTCATTTTTAAACAGCCAGAGTGCCCTCCAAATGGCTGAAAACAGCTCTCCCAGACACGTAGTGGCCATAGGGAGGTTTGGGGAGCACCAAGTCAGGTCCCTCTCAGTTTCAAGTTCACCTGTGGCCCCCATGTCCCTCTGGATAAGTCCCCCACTCCTCTCTGAAGCCCTCTCCACTCCCACCACCCTCCACTGCCCTTGTGTTCTCTTGCTCTAGCCATAACTGCCTTCTCTATGTTCCTCAGCTTATCCAGCCCCAGGGCCTTTGCACAGGCCATGTCCTGGGCTGGGCCTCCCTGCCGCCCTCAGGCACATCTCACCTCAGCTCCCACATTTAATCTCTAACAGGTGGGTTGCACTGTGTGAACCCAACAGCCTCGGAGATGGGACCATTGACTCAATCCCTCTTGTGAGCTGGATTTGCAGCCAATCTTGTTATATCCCACCATTTCACAGATGAGGACACTGAAACCCAGAGGGCTGAGGGTCCAAGTGGGTGTGATGTCTGGGAATGAGGGGCAGGAGCAATGCTTACTCCTGGCATGCCCCCCTCACCTGGCCCCAGGTACTGGCTACTGATATGTCCAAACACATGAATCTCCTGGCTGACCTCAAGACCATGGTGGAGACCAAGAAGGTGACGAGCCTGGGAGTCCTGTTGCTGGACAACTACTCTGACCGCATTCAGGTGTGTAGCCAGATAGACCCTGGGGCCTCAGTTTCCACGCCGCCTCTCATTTAGCTGCATTTATGAAGCATCAACAGTGCCAAACTTGAAGAAATGGAGGCACTGAGAATCATGTGATTGTGCCTCAGCCATTCCCTCCCCTCCCGGGCCTCAGTTTCCCCACCTGTAAAAGGGGTGTGTGTCCATGGTGCCAGCCTATAGGAGACGGTTAACCGGGCCTGGGGGTGTCTGGCCTGAGCCCTCCTAAGCTTCAGTCTCCCCAGGTCTTGCAGAACCTCGTGCACTGCGCTGATCTCAGCAACCCCACCAAGCCACTGCCACTGTACCGCCAGTGGACGGACCGCATCATGGCTGAGTTCTTCCAGCAGGGTGACCGTGAGCGCGAGTCAGGCCTGGACATCAGCCCCATGTGCGACAAGCATACCGCCTCGGTGGAAAAGTCCCAGGTTGGAGGGCGACAAGGAATGGGGGAGGGAAAGGAGTAGGCAAGCCGACACGTGAGTTCCGGCTTGAGCCCTGGCGGGCCAATGAGGGAGTGTGACCTAAGGGCATGGTCTGCCCTGGGCCAAGTGGAGTCAGCCTGGGCTGCAGGGAGAGGGATCTGCACTCACAGGGTTTGGAAATGTCTGTTCTGAGTAGTGTGGGGGACCCTGAAGGGGCTCTCAGTCTGGGGGACACGTACATCCAGCGATGAGGGGTTAGGGCTGAGGTGGAAGGAAAGCCTTAAAGGTTGGGAGAGTCCAGAGGTGGGGAGGGGAGGCTTCTTAAACGAAGGGTTGTTTGAAGAGGGTTTTGAAGGATGAGTAGGAGTTGGGAAATGGCATTCCAGGCAGAGAGAACAACCTGGGCAAAAGGCCTGGAGGCTGGACGGGTCTAGGTTTCAGGGTTAACCTCTTCCCCCACAAGCCTGTACCACCCTACAGGTGGGTTTCATTGACTACATCGCCCACCCGCTGTGGGAGACATGGGCTGACCTGGTCCACCCAGATGCACAGGACCTTCTGGATACACTAGAGGACAACCGCGAGTGGTACCAGAGCAAGATCCCCCCCAGCCCTGTGGAGCCCATCAGCCCAGAGCACGGCGGCCCTGACAGATTCCAATTTGAGCTGACTCTGGAGGGGGCAGAAGAAGAGGAGGAAGAGGAGAGAATGTTGGCCCAGGAGGCCTCGGCGTCCCCTGACACTGAGCTCTTATCCGCTGAGGCCAGACCAGACCCTAGGGACTTATGCCTGGACAACCAGAGGACCATGGGCAAGCCCTGCGTGGACCATGAGGGCAATGTGATGGCTGAGCCCTTTGGCACCTAACAGCCGCTGGTGAATGGGGAGACTTTCTAGGAAGAGGTCCCAAGTGACCCACGCTTTGCCTTCTCCACACAGAGGGAGACAACCAAGCTTCTAGTTATAGGCAAGTCTCAGGGTCAAATTGGAGGCGTCTGTCTGGGGTCCACTCTGACCCTGGGCTCTGCTGAGAGAGCTCTCCTCCTCCAAAGTCAGCTCTGAAGCTGGGGCTGGGTCAGGCCCAACTTCTCCAGTGATCACTTTTGAGCCACATCCATCACATTTTACTTCCATTCCTTATCAGATGTTTATTGTGCACCTACTATGTGCCAGGCCTGCACCTGCTATGTGCCTCTGGGGTAGCCCTGCACAAGGGGGTGGGGAGTCAGCTCCAAGGAGATGCTCTCCACAGGTGCCCCCTATTCATCTTCTGGGCAGCTCCCTGCAGGAGAACGGAACCTTGAATGGGGGAATTTTTGGCACCAAAGCTTTGTCCAGTCCCAAGCCTAGCTCTGGAGCTCTGGGGGAGGGTGGCAAGAGAGCAGCAAAGAGAGGGCTCTATGTGGGGGCATCTCTGAAGACTGATGTGGCCTGTCCCTGCTTGTGTATCGATTATTGCTTTAAGTCTCTGTAATTTCTGTTTTAAGGATGCCCCTGCTCCCTGTTCTCTCTGGCTGCAGGACCTCCTGCTGGTACCCACCCCCCCACACACACACATTATCCCTCTTATAGACCAGCAACAAAAATATGCAACCCCCCCCATGATGGGTCTTTGCATCTCCTGATTCTGAAGGTGCCCCAGACTCCCCGTAGGGAGGCCTTTTGGGCCTCAGTTTTCCCAGTACTTGGGGGAAACTCAGGCCCAGATCCTAGTTTGGGCCTGATCTGGTCTTATGGCCTGATCCTAGTACTTGGGTAAACTTTGGTTGAGGGGTGGTGTCTTTGACCGCCCTGAAATATCTTAGAAACGTGGGGCATTGAATGTTTCTCTAGGGTTAAATAAATCCTGTTACCCTAAACTAGCATCACACCTGCTTCACAGATGGGAAAACTGAGGCACGGAGCGGTCCTTTTGTCTGCTCAAGGCCACGTAATTGGGCGCTGGACATAAGCCAGCGGGGCACCCTGGCGGCAGGAGGTGTGGCTAATTGGGGGGGCGGGTCCTCCTCTCCTGGCCGGTTGCCCCTCCTGCATCTCACCTGTTGGAGGTCAGCCTGGGGCGGGAGTGACCTCACCCGGAGCAAACGAGTTGGCTCTGCATTCAAGTCTCAGGTTCTTTTCCAGTCTCTGGAAGGCTTAGTATTTCCCACACTCTTGCCTCCTTCCCAGAGTGCCTAAAAATGTATACGTGACACGGGTTTTTGCAGTAGCCTCTGGCTTCCAGAATAGAATAGCTGGCTTCATTCCTAAATGATTCCACTGATAATTCATCATCATCACAATTAATGATCAAATTCCACAGAGGGAGAAACGTCATCTGGGTCATGAACTTGATGCATTTCCTTCCAGACCTTTAAAAGGCAGAGATTTAGGGGATGATTATAATTTTTTCTCCCTCCCCCTTTACAAGTAATATATGTTCACCATAGAGAATTTGGAAAGAATGGAAACATAGAAAGAAGAAAATAAAATTCTGTTATAACCTCATTCATAGACCTTCTGCCTTCAGCATTTCACCTTATTTTCCTCCAGATTTTCCTCTACCTGTTCATAAGAACACTCATATAGTCCCCTTCAATTTGGGCTACAGGCATCCTCCTGCTCTCCCTTACTGATTACACTCTACCCACATTGGCTTTCCACACCCCAAGCATGGCCCCACCTCAGGGCCTTTGCACATGCTGGCCCACCAACTGTAATGCTTATCTTTCCCCTCATCCTCATCCTTTGAGTATCAGCTCAGCGACCTCTCCTCTGGGAAGTCCTCCCTGACTCGCCACCCCAGGCTGGCACTGGTGGAATCTCTGGGGGGATTTTTTGATTCGTGTCTGCCACGTTCTCCATACCATGATTCCAGGAGGCCTGGGTCAGGTCCTCTGTGCTGTCCCCAGTGTCCCCAAAGATGGATTTTTGACAACTTCAACAAGACCGTTAACCCCCTGAAGCCTTGGTAATTTCACTGGTAAAACAGGCTCTTTGCAACAACAGGTAATGTTTGAGGAAAGCGTGACCTGAGCCAGGCACTGAGATACATGCTCAAAGTGTAAATTAATTCTGCTTCTTTCTTCTCCCATTTTACTGATGTAGAAACCAAAGTCACTCACATGCTCCAGGTCCCCTGTATTCTCCTGTTTGGGGTTCTTGGCTTTGTGGCTCACCCTAGACCCAAAGAGGAGGATGGAAGAAGGGCTACAGGAACCCTTGGAACTTCCAGCCCTTGGGAAATGGTAGGGTGACTCTCAAGACTTCAGTCTGCCCTCTGTTAAGGGAGAAAATGTTGCCTGCTCCACCTCCTCACAGAACTGGAGAGGGGCCGTCCCTTGAGCTTGTTTAGTAAGTTTCAGATTCAGGGTCGTTGCACTTGCTGATCCCTCTGTTTGGAGCACTGTTTCCCCACTCTCCCCGTGGCCAGCTCCTTCTCCTTCAGGTTCCTGCTCAAATGTCATTTCTTCAGAGAGGTCCTCCCTAAATTCCCTGGTCAAAGTCACTCTCTCTCCAATCATTCATTCATTCATCTGTGTCATATCATCACAGGATACCTATTGTGTCATAGGTCTAGGTGCTCTCAGAGCTCTCAGATGGCTAATGGATAAAAAACATAATCACTTCTGATGTGTCAGGAAGGAGAAATATGGTGATGTGATAGGAGGTGACAGGGTGAAACTGAAGAAGGTGGGTGTTGATCAGAGACCTGAAGGGGATGAGAGAGCCAGGACCAG
Organism: Rhinolophus hipposideros; assembly: GCF_964194185.1. NCBI lineage: Eukaryota > Metazoa > Chordata > Mammalia > Chiroptera > Rhinolophidae > Rhinolophus > Rhinolophus hipposideros. The sequence continues at coordinate 50,026,285 of NC_138062.1, read as the reverse complement.
AGAGAGCTGGGGAAGCAGTGCTCCAGGCAGAGGGAACAGCAGGTGCAAGGGCTCTGAGGCAGGATCGCACCTGGAACCAGAGGAAGGAATGTCAGACTGGGGGAGAAAGATGAGATGGGAAGCAGCTGGTGCGGACCTTGTGGCACCTGGGCTATGGGGAGGATTCTGGACTTTACTTTGAGTAGGACAGGACCTGGGAGGGTTTAGGGCCTTTCTCCGACATGGCTCTGCCCACTCCCCCCACCCCCGCCTGCCACACAGAAGACCCCCCAAAGCATGCAGCCCCCCCCCCCCCATGCAGCTATCCCTAATTCCAGAGCGGAATGCTGATTTTTAGCAGTAAAGGCCTTGAATTATTTCGATGTTAAAATACAAGTTCCTCTGGGTAGAAGCTGGTGCACATTGTTGTGGGTTTTCCCTCGGGGGGGGGGGGGGGACAGGTATTTCCTAGTGCCACCCACACGGGGGAAAAAACAGGTATTTCTGAGTGCCGGCGAAGCCCAAAGCAAGCATTTGGGAGGTCAGGGAACCAAGCGGTCCTGCACTTCCAGACCCTCTACCAGCTGCGCCCCAAGCCCCACCCAGAGCTGGAACTCAACTGCCAGTCTCCCCTTGGGGAGAGACTGGGGTGGATTTATTTTTATTTTTTATGTTTTTCTGAATTTCCCCAATTCTCCACAGTGGGTTCGTGGTACTTTTACAGTCCGAATGGGGAAGAGGGACAACAATGTTACCCTTAGAAAAAATAAATGCAAGCAGAGCGGGAGGGACGACCTCACATTTCCAGGGCGCTGGGAGCAGGCGTGGGTTGGAGGGACAGCCTCCAAGCGCAGTTATTCTGGTCTCTCCCGCGCCTCTGCAGCTGGCAGACTTTTTATAAACAGGACTAGCCCCTCCCCCCGCCCCCCCCCCCCCGTTTCCTCTTGGGAAGGAATCAGAGGGATCAGGATTCTCCTGGGACCACGCGCACTCGGGGGACCGGAGGAAGTGGGGGGCAGGGACCTCGTGTGGGAGCCAGGGTCTCATTCTCCCACCCCCGCAATTCTGACTTTTCCTCCTCAAGATTTTGGGGGGGAAACGCTGGAGAATCTCAACCCCCCAAATCTCCACTTTGAGTCTTGTTTCCCCAGGACGGAGGGGGTGGGGGTATCGGCGGCCCTGTCTTTAATTCAGGAACCAGGGAGCGTTGAATTCTCTTCCAGCCTTGCATCTTTATTGTTAGGTCTCTAGGTATCGCTGTTACGCTCCCTGTTTCCAGGTGTTAGGTGATAGGTCGTTTCTCTGTCGTTGTTCCGCCTTTTCTTTGAATTTTTTTTTCTGGAAAATGGGGCGCAGGGAAGGGAGGGGTTCTTGGAGCGTCCATCAGCTCCTTTCCTTCTTTTCTGGGAATTGGTGGGGAGGGGTTGCCCTCTTGATGGCTATCTCCTCTTTCATCTCAGAAACAGGGTGGTGCATCTACCAGCCCAGCCCATTTTGGGGGTTTTATAGCTCAGAAATTGGTTTCTATAGACCCCTATTTCTTCTCTTTCTTCTTTTTGTACTTATTTATTTTGAGCCCCATAAATAGGGGTCATGGAGCAGCTCTCGACCTCTGTTCCTCTTTTCTGAAACTGGGAATAGGTCACAGAATTCTGGTTTGAGTGGGGGACGCCGGAGTGTCCAACCTGAACCGGCGGGGGCGGGGAAGGGGAACGCCCCCTGAAGATCCCGGCTCAGCGAAGGCCTCAGCCTCTCGTCCCTTCAGTCACCAGAGAGCCACCATTGGACGCAAGGAGGAAGATAATAATCTTTGATTGGCTACTCGGCCCGTCGCTCGGGTGCTTAAGCCAGTGAGAGAATGACGCGCAGCCCCGCCTCCATGACACTGAGGAGAGGCGGAGCCGGAAAGCTATCCTCCCCCTCCTGCAACGTTCCCACCCGTTACTGGATACGCACGCTGGGCCCCGCTCCCTTTGTGCGTCAATCTGCGTGGGAGCCCCGCCCCTCCTGGCTCTGCGAGCATCAGTGGGCCATATCTCCATGCGCGGCTCCGCCCCAGGGTGGTGTCACGGACTTATCTGCATGTGAGGCCCCGCCCCACTCTTTGCAGGACGTCACCGCGGACTGCAGGGGCCTGAGCCGCTGCCACTGCCGCCGCTGCCGCGCAGCCCCACATCAGCTCACTGGGGGCCAGTCACCACTGCTGCCAAAAAAGTCGCTGCCGCTAGAGTCACCACCGCATCGGTGCAAGGCAAGGTGAGCCCCGGGGCCGCCCGGTGCGCTCCCGCTGGGAGCACCTAAATAACCTTCATTTGACTGGTGGGCTGGCGGGGGTCGGAGACGAGGATGGGGGTATTAAAGGGGGGAAGGATGCGGTGGTCGCAGGCCTGGGGAAGGATAGGGCTCTGGCTCCGCTACTTGTCCGATTCTCACCCCCCCGTACCCCCCCACCCCCGGCTCTGCGGCGGAGGGGGAGGGGAGACGAGTGCCTTGCGGGAAGCTGTGCGTGCGCGTGCGCGGGGTGTGCACACGCGTGTGCGCGCTCTTCTGTGCCGGTGGGTCTTTGTGTACCCTTGCGTGTGTTCCTGGGTATGTTCGTATAACCCTATAGGGACTGACCCAAGTGTGTGCCTGCTGCACGCGTGTGGAGGGAAACGCGTGGATTGTGTGTGTGCGTGCACAATCGTGTGCATATGTGCACGGGGATACTTGACCATGTGAGTGACGTGTACACGCCTGCATGGGGGGAGGGCGCCACGCGCACGGGTAGGTTTGCACATTTGTATATGCGTGTCAGTGTGCAGGCAGGTGTCTGCGTCTCTGTCCTGTGCGCCGACTATTCGACCCTCATATGTGCACTCGCCTGTATGCGTGTGTGTGCCCTGTTGTGTGCACGTGAGCGTGTGCACGCTCCGCCCCCATCATGTGATGCAGCTGCCTCAGATTGAGCTCTGCCACCCTGGGGGCCTGGGGAAAGAGGGGCTGCAGACGTCTATCCCCTCGTGGACCATCCACGTGTGTACGAGTGTGCACGTGCACTGGCTCTCCGTTCTGAGAAACAAATGATTGATGGTAGGTCCTGGCGGCAGTCGTAGGGTTACAGCTGGATCTGGGGTGCAGGCCTGCTGGAGGGGGCTGCAGAGGTGTCCCCATCCCTATTGCTTTGAGCTCCTTCCTGAACCCCTCACCCCCACCTTTCAAGGTCATGCCCCGCCCTCTGCCTTGGGCTTCACAGTTAGTACTGGGACTTCTGATGGGATGAAGGTAATCTTAGCATGCTAGTCCCTCTCTGTGGCTCTGGTGTTCTGTACATCCCGAGCCTGGGAATGGCAGGGGACCCTTCACATTAGCCTGTGCCCTGCACCTTTAGATGGCGTCGGCCACAGACTCGCGCTATGGGCAGAAGGAGTCCTCGGACCAGAACTTCGATTACATGTTCAAGATCCTCATCATTGGCAACAGCAGCGTGGGCAAGACGTCCTTCCTGTTCCGCTACGCAGACGACTCCTTCACGCCCGCTTTCGTCAGCACTGTGGGCATCGACTTCAAGGTCAAGACCATCTACCGCAATGACAAGAGGATCAAGCTGCAGATCTGGGTGGGTCCAGCTGGGGAGCTCCCAGCTCCATCACGCTCCCTTCCCAGAAAAGCAGCCCCAGCTTTGCCTATCTCATTCTTGTCTAGATTCATTCATTTGTACACTGGGCATGTATCAGGTGCCTACTAGATACCAGAGGCACAGAAGAGAGCACCCCTGCTCCTCCATCAGAGCCTAATCAGTGCTCTCCAGGGCTGGGGGAGGAGACAACGCTGGGTCCTCTCCTACCTCGATATTGGCAGGAGCATGAATGGGCTTGGTGCCTCACTTCCCCCATCTGCAAGCTCTTCCATATGTCTGAGGTTTCACCAGATCTTGGTCCCCAAACTCATTGCCAGGTAGAGGCACAGGTACCTCCCCTAGGGTTGTCTGGCTACTTCCCCCAACCACACAGAGGCCTGAAGGAGCCTGTTAGTTCCAAGCCCTCCCAGGGCTCCCATTTCATGCAGGGGAAAGCCGGCATCTCTCCCCAGGCCTAGGAGACCCTGCCTGGTGTGTCCTTGTGATACTTCCCCCCGGTCTGTCTTCCTCCATCCTCAACTTATCCTCCTTAGTGTTTCTCAAACATAGTAGACCGTCCTACATCAGCATCTTTGCTCTGGCTGTGCCTTTTGCCTGGGCTGTCCTTCTCCTGATCTCCACGTCTCCTACACTGCCCATGCCGGTCAGGCTTTATTTTCCTCCTCAATCCTATATTTTTTTCTTTTCACGTTTCCTGCCCTGAGCTGTCAGTTCCACGGGGACAGTGATTTTTGTCTACTTTGTTTACAGCTGTGTCCCCAGTGCCCAGTGCAAGGTGTGGCCAAGGGCAGTGTCCTAGACATGTGTATTGATGAGAGGGAACAATTCTGCAGGTACTGAGCTCTGTAGGATGATTGAACACCAGTTCTCAGTGCAGGCAGCTGGCTGGCTCTTCCTGACTTCCTGTGTCTCTGGGGAAGCCCCTACTTCTCTCTGGGCCTCTGGGGTGCTGGAGTGGACAATTGCAGAGCTCGTTTCCACTCTGTGGAGCTTCCGTATGTGTCCTCTCTCATCTTCTCCTCTTCCATAGGACACGGCGGGGCAAGAACGGTACCGAACTATCACCACAGCCTACTACCGGGGTGCCATGGGCTTCATCCTCATGTACGACATCACCAACGAGGAGTCCTTCAATGCTGTGCAAGACTGGTGAGCACACACCTACCCCCCCTCAGACTGTGTTCTGAGCTGGGCTTGGGACAAAGCCTGGGGCAAAGGCTGATGAGGGAGCCCCCGCCTCCTGGTAGAAATGTAAATGACAATATTGGGGTCTCAGACCTGCTATCAATCTATAATCATTAAAACACGATGTCATTGGCTCAAAAATAATGGGAAAAAAGGATTTCAGGTGGAAAAATGAAACTATAAACATATAGAAAAAAATCTAGAGGGGGGTGCAGAAAATATAAGGACAGTTTGCACAGGTTGAAGGACATGAACATTTACATTTTCTGCCTAAAAGTAATGATAAATTTTTAAAAACTTCTGGTTTTGCTGAAGGAGAAATTCTTCTCTCCAGAGGCAGAGATCTGGGAATGATGGGAGGCTGCTGGAAAAGTGGGGTTTCCAAGTCAGGGAACTGCTGGAGCAGAGACACAGAGGAGAGTGCTCTTGGCAGGACAGAGGCTGGAAGAACTGAACCTGCCGTGTTCAATGAATAGAGTGGGGTGAGGAAGTGGAGCTCGGATCCTCCAAGCCCTAACCTGCCCCTGTGGCCCCCTCCACCAGGTCGACCCAGATCAAGACCTACTCTTGGGACAATGCCCAGGTGCTGCTGGTGGGGAACAAGTGTGACATGGAGGACGAGCGGGTGGTATCATCGGAACGCGGCCGGCAGCTGGCTGACCACCTCGGTGAGTGCCCGGTGGGGCGAGACACCTACAGGCTAGAAGAGGGACCCTGAGGCCCTGAGAGAGGAGGGGCACACCCACGGTCTCTCAGCAAAGCCAGGCTGGGGCCTGGATTCCTATCTAGACAATTTATATTTTCTGCAAGGTGGACCTTGACGGATGTATATAATTTACTCTGCAGGAAGTTACTGATTCATTCTGAGATCCTCACTGCCCAACTTTGTGCTGGGTGTTGTTGGGCCCACGAAAGGCCTCCAGTCTTGTGGGGGTAGAGGGAGAAGGACCTGGGCGGGGGGGAGTCCAGCGGGGAGCCAGGCTTTGCCTGGCATAAGTAAGGCTTCTTGGATGGGGGAGACACTGTACCTGGTACTTGAAGAAAGGGAGGTCCTTCAGGGAGAAGAGTTTGGGCAAAGATCCTATGAATTTTGGCAAATAGTCTTACATAGCTGCCACATGAGGCTCACTGGGTGACTGATCACGCAAGGCCTGGCCCTGTGAAGAGCTGGGACTGTTCTGAGGGCAACAAGGAATGAGAGTGTGAACAGGGGAGGGCACAACCAGATCTGAGTGTCAGGTCCCACCAGGGTCAGTGCATGGGGCTGGGCTGAGTGGTGGGGAAGAGAGGAGTGGGTCTTGCCAGGGTCCTGGGGACAATAAGGAGACAGTTTTAGGGTCAAGAAAGGAGTGCAAGAAATACAGGGCTGACTCAGTTCACTGTTACTTTCCCATGGGGCCTGCCAGTGCCTTTCTGGTATGGTCAGCACTGGGAATCTCCGGGTATTTCTGGCCTCAGAGGATCGTCTCTAGGAGTGGGGGGGGTCCAGGGTCTTCACCCCTCCCTTCCCTGACTACAGGGTTCGAATTCTTTGAGGCAAGCGCCAAGGACAACATTAATGTCAAGCAGACCTTTGAGCGCCTGGTGGATGTCATCTGCGAGAAGATGTCTGAGTCGCTGGACACGGCCGACCCCGCGGTTACGGGCGCCAAGCAGGGCCCACAGCTCACGGACCAGCAGGCGCCTCCACACCAGGACTGCGCTTGTTGAGCGCGAGCTGGCCCATCCTGGTCCCCATCCCTGCCTCCCCCCCTACCCTGCGTCCTCCCCCAGGTCTGACCTGGACGCCCCCACCCCCGGCTGTGGGCACGAGACCCCTGCCCCCGACTTAGCCCGTCACCCTTATTTATTACTGTAGCTATTTATTTATTTATTTATTTATTGGAGATGTCCACTGGGGGCTCGGCACCCCACCCACCCTGTACATATAGCCCTGTCCCCCGCTCTGCCGTGGCGTGGCGTGGCCCCTTGAACTTACCACTCACCCTCCTCTCCAGACCTTACCTTTTTAAAAATTCACCCCCCCCATGAATAGTTCTCGGTTTTTAAGAGGGACCAGATGATACCCAAGGGCAGGGTAACTGGATGATGGGAGGTAGCCAGGCCTGCCAGACCCTTGGCTGTGACATGGGGGGCTGAGGCCATAGTGGGGTCTCAGCAAGGACCACAGGGTGGGTCGGAACTGGGCAATGGCCCTCGTGGCTCCTGGACCCCCAAGGTTGTACCTTTTTTCTTGGAGGGGAGGCTGCTGTGGGTACTCAGCACCCTAGGACCCCCCACCCCCACCAGACCTATCTGATGTCATGAGTGTCAAATGTGCCCCCACTCCCCCAGGAGATGTCATGACAACACTACACACACCCAATAAAGCAAATGGACAATGCTGTGTCCCTACGAGTGCCGCCTTCCAGCACTGGCGTAGTCATCCACAAGACTTTCAATTACAGATAGAATTTAATCGTTTCCACAGTTCGTGACCAGAGCATGACACTGGCGCTGCCTAGCCCTGCCCAAGGCTCCAGATCCTGGGGGCCGACTCCAGGCCAGGCCCTGCTCCGAGGGGATGGGCGATGTCCCCACCTTGGTTCCAGGGCCCAGAGCCCAGCCCACAGTAGTGCTGTGGGGTTGGGGCTTGGGACTATCTGGGTAGCTGGGGCCCAGTGCTGAGGATGGGCCATCCTGGGCCCTGAGGCTCTGGGTGAGAAGGGCTGGGGGATGACTACCCAGCTGTATGGCTGTGTTCCAGATGGTGAAATTGAGGCCTGGTAGTAGGCTTGGAAGGGGTATGCCAGCCAGACGCCCAGGAATGGGGGTGGGGCTGGGACTTGGCCCAGGACCCTAGCCTGGCCTGCTTCAGAAGCCCACTCCCCTTACTGCCCAGGCTGGTGGTCAGCTGGAGGTCAGTCTTGCCCAGTCTGGCATCCAGTTGGGAGGCAGGGTAGCTCAGTCTGCATGTTGCCCAGGGGCACTCAGCCAGGTGGCGTTAGGGCACCTGGGATCTGTCCTCACAAGAGGGTCTGGCCACATGCTGCATTGGTCCTTCAGGTTCCTCTTCACGGAGCCCTCCTCCACCTGTCTGGGGGCTGGGGTCAGCCTCACTGGAAAGATGCGGCAGGGACCTGGCCAAGGTCCCATCAGATAGCTGAGAGAGGCTCGGTATTCATCCCGTTGGTGATCAGCTCCCCACCCACCCACTCCAGGATGCAGGCTGTCAAGGGCACAGGAGGCCTCCACGCTGGAGGGTAGCTGTACTGCCATGTGGGGCTCACATGTGTGGCCCCTGAGGAGTCCCCTGGGAACTGGGTCCACCCACTGTGCTCACCGGTACTTCAGGTAGGAGAGGTATGTGTCCCAGCCCAGTGTCAGGCCGTTGATATAGGTGACTCGGAATTGGGGGGGCACGAAGAGGAAGTTCACCAGCTGCGCAGCGGGCCACACGCACCAGTCAGCCTGTGGGGAGGTGCAAAGTACGGTAAGGGATGGGCCAAAGGGACCTGGGGGGGGGGGCCTGATGGCTGCGAGGCGTGGGGCAGGATAGATGGAAGGGAGTGGGGAATGAACAGGATGGGAGGTGTTTGGGAGAGTACGCCTACCTTGTAGAATTCCCAGAATTTGTCCCGCAGCTCCTGGCAGCTCTGGTCCAGGGTCTGGCCCTCTAGGCAGCCAAGACCTGGGAAGGAAATGAGAGTGTCAGAGGCTGGTGAGTCCCAATAATGAAGTGGGCGGGACCCTGAGGGACAGTCTCCCAAGCTGAGGAACCAGGACATTTAAAAGCTTTGCAGTAGGAAGAGCGGTACAGTAGGGTGGCAGGTGTGAGGAAACAACACTGAGCAAGTAGGTCCCAGTGAGGGAGACGGGTTACAAATAAACACATACCAGGAAGGATAGAGACACACCCTTCCTAATGCTGAGGCTGTTTTATTACCAGTCCTGGGGGATGGGAAATGAGCAACTTTCTTCCCAGAGCTAAAAACTGGGATGATTGCGCGCCATCAAACCCTAGTCTCATTCAGCTCCTCTTCCTTCAGCCTTAGGGCCTTTGCATGGGCTGTTCTGTTTCTCTGGCTGCTGATTCCTATTTCAAGTCTCAACTGAGTTCCTCTCCTTTAGGAAGCCCTCCCAACAACCGTCTGGGGCTGTCCCATCAGACAGACACTCTCCTCATCCCTCCTACATTTAGAACCATTGTCTGTGATTCTGCCATTCACACCTACACCTGCCCCACTGGGTCTCTCCTGTCACCACTGTGACCCACACTCCAGTCCAGGGCCACCCACACAGGAGGTACATCAGAAATGTACCTCTGCATCCTTCTTAACCCAAGTCTGGCTTTGTCCCTCCCAACCTATGAGCGTTTGCAAAGCCCAAGCTCACTGGGCTCCTTACCCAAGAAGTACCAGACACCCAGCATGGGAGAGGCCACCAGCTGGTCCACAAGGACCTTCCTGAGGATGTTTGGAAGGCCACGGAGGCCAGATGCAGGGAGCAGGTGGTCCAGCCAGAGGTACCAGTAGTGCAGGAAGGGGCCCATGCTGCAGCCCACCGCAAACATGCTCGCTGAGGGTAATGCAAGAATCAGGGGGGCCACGTAAGTCCAGCAAACTTTTTTTTTTTTTGTCCAGCAAACTTCTTAATCCACTCCCTCCCTGGCTAAGACCTGGGTAAGCCTGACACCCTCCCAGAGCCCATTACCAGCTCCACAGCCAGGCCTCCTTTCACATCTCACCTCAACCCTTCACCCTGTGAGGGTGTTCTACCTTTGCCCTGCTTTCCAGAGGAGAAAACCGGGCACAACGGGAAGGGAACTTTGGGGCCAGGATGCTCCCAGACTACCCCGGGTGCAGCCTCGCGTGCTCAGTGCTCGGTCCCTCAGTGCAGGAGGGAGGGAAGCGCCCGAGGGGTGGGCGGTGACGAGACCCACGGGATTGGAATAGACAGAAAACGCTGCTATGGGAGGGAACAGAAACCCAGGGGGGTGGGAGGGGACGACTCAGAGGGTGGGAGTGAAGAGAAACCTCAGGTATGGGAGAGGACAGAGACCCGGGCTAGGACGAGATGGAGACCCGGAGAAGGAAGAGGACAGAGATCTGGGGTGGGAGGGGGACAGGTTATAAACACGCGTGAGAGGGGAGACCCGGGGGCGGCTGTTAGGTTCTAGGGTGCACGCGGAGATCAAGGGTCCTGCCGAGGACTAAGGCCACAGGTTAAGGGTCAGGCCCGCGGATCTGGCCTAGGGGTCTTCAAGTCTGAGGTCAGGATCAAAGGTTCTCCGGGGTTAGGGGCCAACAGCGCCCGTCAACTTACCTGAACGCCGCGGGTCGAACTTCTGGCCGGGCCGGGAGCGGATCTCCCAGGACTGGCGCACGCCGTCCCCGGTCGCCATAAGAACGCCGCAGCCCAGCGTGTTGGTGACGAGCAGCGCACGGCCTTGGAACAGTGGCTGCCCCGCTGCCCACAGGCCGCGCAGCCAGCGCCCACCGCCCGACGCCATCGCACGCCAGGACCAGGAACCCGCGCCCGGGGCACCGGGCCAGCGCCCAAGGGTCGTGCGTCCCCGCCGCGCCCGAAATGTCCGTCCCGCGCCGTGTTGGCCAATCGCTGACCGCTTGGCTTTCCACTTTGCCCACCCCAAGAGGCATTAGCCAATAAAAGACCGGCATCCCATCCTTCGGCCAATCAATCACAAGTAAGCGTCACACTGCACCACGCATGCCAATTGCTGAAGTCCCGCCCGGGCTTCTTCGCCTCTTTCGGCGCCCGTCTGTGGGTAGCCGTGGCCATATTCTTACCAGCTCAGTGGCCAATGTCAGGCCACCGTTATGCCTGTCGTCCCGCCTCCCACGTTGAAATGGCCAATCTTAGCAAGTTAGCAGACTTCTAGTATGTTACCTGTGCAGGGGTCCTCGCCCCTGTCAGAACAGAAAACAAGAGCGAAACAATTTTGCAGAGAGAAAGGTTTATTAAAGCGAAAGCTTGATGCACCAAGGGAGCACACTCGGAAAGAGAATGGATGTGGCTCCCTCAGGTTTACAGATTCAGTGGTTTTATAGGTTCTTGGTATTAGGAGCCACCCCTTTCCTTTCCCTTCCCCAAACTATATTGAGGTGGATCCTGCACTGCACCTGCGCTGTGTACCTACCTGCTCCTTCTTGCATCGCAGGTCTCATTAGCATCCTAAATCTCTGCCTAGGGGAATATTTCTTATTATCATAATGAGGAAAAGTTAATTATAGGACTGCTCTTTTAACTAATGTGCAAGCGTGATTTTAGCAACTTGCCCTGGGCCCGCTTATCTCTTCTGCGATTATGGTTCTGTCCGCTCGTTATTGGCTAGGGGAGGTGAGTCAAGGTTCTGCATGACTACATTATGTGACCACAGACTATATTCCCCTCTAAGAGATTTTTATCCTCCTTAATCTTAAGGGGGTTGCTTCAAAGGTCTTATCTGAAACTACTTCCTGCTGATAGAGGGACTCTGTCAAGACCGTAAACCCAGGAGAAGTAGAAATCTCTGGCAACCTGATCCAAGGGTGGATACGCTCCTGAGCCTGGTATTTCATTGGTCAGGATTGGCTGGAACCATTGCACGTGTTTCATGAAACTGTTCGTTGAAGGCTGGAAGAAACAAACTTGACAAGGAGGTTAAACAGACAAGGACCAAAGAGCAGCGATAGGATAGTTATTAAAGACCTTAAAATGGGTAAAAACCAAATAAGGCTGTAGATGGCGCTCTTAATCACCGACCAGATTCTGTTAGGATTCGGTCTCTTGGTTATAGCGATGTAACCTGGATGTTGGCTTATCGACAGGTCTGTGTACTTGTTTTGACTCTCCCTGAGTTGTTAATATAAGTGTAGCAGGTTTTATTAAAGGCAGCGCAGATTACATCCCCCGCTCCGCCAGCAGATAGCCGGTCTATTGTCAAGGACTACATTTGCCGGTGAATCTAAGGAAGTTTGAAGGCCCTGGAGGGCTTCATATGCTTGGAGGAAGTGTTTTTGCCTCTATTATCCAGTTCAGACTGACAATAGCATATTTTGTTTTTTGAGTGTTTTTTGTTTTTGTTTTTTTTACAAAACTGCTGCCATCTGTCAACCACTCCTCATCTGGGTTTCCCAAAGGGGTATCTTGTAGGTCCATTCAATTAGGGTTTTTACATAAGAGTGTTTTAAGACTTTGCTCGTAGCTGAGGGAAGCACAGTGGCAGGGTTTCAAGTCTGACATGCCCTTAAGGTAAGGTCCAGGGTATCTAGCAATAGAGCCTGGTATTGAGTAAGCTTCCCTCCAGTTAGCCAGGATGTCCCTTTACTTCTAACATGTCCTGGATCGGATGAGGTGTAAAGACTTTGCGAGGTTGTCCCAAAGTCAATTTGGGGGCCTCCCTGACTAGGAGGGCCATGGCCACTATGGCTCTGAGGCCATCCTTGGGTCACAGGACCAGTTGTTTTGAAAAATAGGACACTGGTCTCTGTACAGGTCCCAATCTTTGGGTTAGAAGATTGGCCTAGTCTTTTGTGTACATAAAGGGAAAAAGGCTTTTTTTTTTTTCTTTTTTTAATCTGGAAGCCCCAAAGTAGGAGCTCGTCCTAATTCAGACTCTTACAGTCTCATAGGCCTGCTAACCAGTTTTATTCCATTGGAGAGGCTCCCAATGTAGACAATAAGTTGTGGCCAATTAGAGGAATGGGACACTCAGGAACATATAGGAAAGGAGTTATAATCTTAGACCCAGTATCATAAATAAAGGAAAAGTAAATTGTCTTACCTTAGGCTGGCCCTCTATTCCCGTCACTGTGCAGTTCGTATTAGAGAGAGGCCCAATGGGCTGGACAGAGTAGGCAGCTCCAATATCTAACAAAAATGTAGTTTTCCTACCTGTCATATTGAGGGTGACCGAGGCTCCGCTGTTACAATGACCATGGATCTTTCTGGGACTGGAGCCGGGCGAGTGCTCTGGCCTCCTCAGTTGGAGGAAGTGGTTTTCTCAACCCAGAGGCTAGCCATGAGGGGGAAAAACTTAAGAGGCCCCTTCTTTTTGCAGTATGCACATTGATTGTGCCTCAGTTGCAATGGCACCCTCTGGGGTGTGTATGGGGAGTGCATCCTGGCCTGAAAGTTCTCTATTGTCTGGGGTCACTTTGACGTGGTCCCCGGGTTATGGCAGCCAATCTTTATCCCTTCCTTTTTTCTTTTCTTTTTTTCCTCTCTTATTCTTTTTAGTCTCCTCCAACCAGTCCTGACCATTAAAAACCTTGAAGGCTTCTGACATCAAGGCAGCCTGCGGGGTCCAGGGTCCAGCTTCGAAATTCTGGAGCTTCTTCTGAATATTTGGCACAACCTGAGTTATGAAATGTATACCCAGGAGTGTCTGGCCCTCATCAGACTTTGGGTATATGTTAGTATATTTTCTAAAGGATTCAGAGAGCCAGTTAAGATATATAGCAAGATTTCATCCTTGCAGACAGTTTTGTTTTTCGTTTTTTTTCCCAGGATCCATCAGCTTTCAGTCAAGTAGTTGTTTCAATCTAGTTTGGAGAGCGCAGCTCACAGTGGCCCATGCAGGGATCGAACAGGCAACCTTGTTGTTAAGAGCTCTGTGCTCTAACCAATTAAGCTAATCGGGTAGCCCCCACCTTTTCTTTCTTTCTTCTTTTTTTTTTTTTTTTTGAACAAGATTGTCTAGGCCCAATCTATGGATGATTTTGCCCTGTTGTCATATTCTAAGGTTTGAGGCATAAGACATGCAAGGTAGTTCCTCTGGCATGGCAGCTCTGGCTCCATTTTAAAGTGGCTCCTTTTATGTTATTGTTTATAGTTTCTTCCTTTTGATCAAGACCTTGCTTTGAAAGCATTGCTGATTAATCTTCAAAGAGAGCCACTAATCAGTTTTTAAAGGCATCATTGGTGTTCCATTGTCAGGATGCCTCATTTTGAGTATGTCATGCTAATGTCAGTCCCTCCTGGATTCCCAGTAAGTCACGTCCCACTTAGGAGGGAAAGTAGTCTTCTAGGAGCCTTAGACCACATTTAAGCAATGAGAGTGCCAGCACAGAGGCCATCATGGTTTTTCTCTTCTGTGTGTTTTTTTTCAAATTTGTATTTATATTTGTATTAGTTTTTCCACCTATATCCAGAATCCACCAACTGGATTCCTTTTGGTAACTTTGCACAGGTTGGAAGGTTTCTTAGTGTTTTTGTTTGTTTGTTTTTCCCCTTAAACAAAATGCTAAGTCCAATTTAAAGACTAGACCTGAACCAAGAGACAATACTTAAAGGCTGAGGGCAGTTATCTGTATTTATAATCATTTGGCTTGTGCCCAGATTTTATCTAGTTTCAACTCTAGTTTACCAGAGGTGCTTTATCCAAGTACAACAGAGCAAACCCCATCTTGCTTAGCTAGGATATAGTCAAGAACAATTTTATAATCTAATATTGCTGTGGTGGTCATTGCAATACCTGTCCAAGGAAAGTATTCTTTTTTTTTTTTTTTATTAAAGATTTTACTGGGGACGGGGAACAGGACTTTATTGGGGAACAGTGTGTACTTCCAGCACATTTTTTCCAAGTCAAGTTGTTATCCTTTCAATCTTAGTTGTGGAGGGTCCAGCTCAGCTCCAGGTCCAGTTGTTGTTGCCGTTGCTAGTTGCAGGGGGCGCAGCCCATCATCCCTTGCGGGAGTCCAACTGGTAACCTTGTGGTTGAGAGGACGAGCTCCAACCAACTGAGCCATCCGGGAGCTCAGCGGCAGCTCAGCTCAAGGTGCCGTGTTTAGTTGCAGGGTCCAGGAATTGAACTGGCAACCTTGTGGTTGAGAGCCCACTGTCCCATGTGGGAATCGAACCGGCAGCCTTCAGAGTTAGGAGCATGGAGCTCTAACCGCCTGAGCCACTGGGCCAGCCCCGGATTCTTTTAAATCTGGTAACTTTATTGGGGCTGATATCACGAGGCATTAAATAGCCAAGAATCACTCACTATCTTTAAATTCAGTCACATATGGATTTGTTGAGTACCTGAAATTTTGTGTCTTAGAGTTTCAGGGTTCCCCCCCACCCATGAACTTTTCTGAAGATGAAACATCATGGTAAAAATAATAATTGTCTGCAAATGACTAAATACTTAAAAATGACATAGTTAAAGATCTGGTGAGAGTTTACACATAAATATGCATATAAATAATGTAGTTGAGTCAGTTACCTGTTCCAGTATTAGTTTGACTATATATGAAAATTTTTTCAACAACAGCATATCTCTATCTCATACGTTTCTTTACCAAAAACATATATCTTATTTTTCATATACAGTCATTTAGTAGTTTTATAAAACCTGTAGCTCTTTTATAAATTTTGGCAAGGGAACTTATATAGCAGTTCGCATTTTTAGAAAGTCCACTTTTTCTTCAGTCTCTGTGGGCAATGTTTTGGTTAGTTACTGGGACATGATAAATGTCATAACTTTCAGAGACAGAAAAACTGTAAATTTTCTAACACTTATATTAACATAGCTATCTAACATAATCAAAGGTTAAGTATCATTTATTTGGCAATGCTTACCATGTCATTTAACATATTTAATAGGCCTAATTGTTATTATTATTGTTGTGTTGTTTTATAAAGAGATGAAACAAGTCTTTGAGGTGTTTCAGGGATCCTTCTGGAAAACTCCAAAGTTCTTAAAAATCTCAATAAAATGACTGCCTTTAAATTTTGAATCTTGAGAAGTCTGTCAATCATACTTGATCAAAAAGTTCATATCGGAGCGGCCCGATGGCTCAGTTGGTTAAAGCACAAGCTCTTAACAACAGGGTTGCCAGTTCGATTCCCATATGGGCCAGTGAGCTGCGCCCTCCACAACTAGATTGAAGACAACGAGCTGCCACTGGGAAGCCGGATGGCCCAGTTGGTTAGAACGTGAGTTCTTAACAACAAGGTTGCCGGTTCAATTTCCTCATGGGATGGTGGGCTGTGTCCCCTGCAACCAGATTGAAAATAGTGACTGGACTTGGAGCTGAGCTGCGCCCTCCACAACTAGACTGAAGGACAACGACTTGACTTGGAGCTGATGGGCCCTGGAAAAAGCAGAGTTACCCAATTGGAGGAGAAAAAAAAAAAAAAAAGCCTGGGCCAAAACAAAACATTAAAAAAAAATTCATATCATTATTGTGAAACAACATTAAATTATTTACTTACACAAAGTGACAATATAAAACTTTAAATATAAATACAGAAGTTTACATAATTAACAAAACTTAATTCTTACTATTGGGGAGATTTAGTTTTCTTAAGTAACAAAGAACCTGACTAAGACAATATAAAACACAGAAAATTATTTTGATGACATGTAGAATCTTTGCTTTTTAGGCAGAAAACTTTTTCATAGTATCAGTAACAGATCAATAGTCCAAGAAACTTTGTCCTGTTTAGTAAAGAGAGGAAAGCAAACTCTAATTTTGCATCAACTTACTTTTGATATTCAAATTTATTTACTTAATCTTATTTAGCTTAATCATATATAAAATTTCCTCTTTCAAGATTTCTCTTCACAAACATTCTATAACTTTCCTAGTCCATTTTAGTTTACATCTTTTTATTCAGAAATAACCAGATTCAGGACAAACACTTTCCTTCTCATTTCCTCAAAAAATGTATATACCTTATTCTTTTATTACCAAAAACATATAGTTTCTTTCCATCTTAATTAGAACTTTTAACTCTTAGAAACCTTGATTGCTAAAAAGTAAGCAACTAGTATTCTTCAGATTGGCAAATTTATGAATATATTTCATAAACTCTAGAAGCATAGGCTTTTGTTGGCAATATATATACAATTTTTTAGAAACATTTTTAATAAAGTACAAGACATTCATCAACAGATTCTAATTTATCTTTTTGCTTCTCTGAAATAAAAAGCCAAAAGTAGGGCCAGCCTGGTGGCTCAGGTGGTTGGAGTGCCGGCCTCCTAACACGGAGGTCGCAGGTTCCATTCCCACATGGCCCACTGGGCTGCGTCCTGTACAGCTAAGATCGTGAGTAACAGCTCTCCCTGGAACTGGCCTGCCACAGTGCTGCATGAGCAGCGGGCAGACTGCCTCAGTCCCAGGGAGCCCAGGGCTCACAATACCAGCATGTCGTATGTGTAGGAGCATGTCCACTGAGAACGAGTCGGGGGTGGGGAGGTGGAAAAAGGGGGGGGGAGCCAAAAGTAAGTGAACTCAGACTTATCTAATAATTAATGTTTTAGCATTTTATGTTATTATGAAATATCTAGACATTCAATAATTTTTATCATTTAACTTAGTAAAACTCTAAGGTTTCAAATTACCGAAAGAATTTGGGAAACTACGTTTAAGCATGTATATATAACATTATTACTGAAAAGTTTTATGAACAACCTTTTATTTTAGTTATATCTTTATTTTTAAATAACTATGAGATTTCAAAGTCAATTATGAACCAAGCTATTTTCCTGACAAATTTTGTAACAAAGGTAACAAGAGTTTATTTTCTAAACCTGGGTGAAACAAAAGATGCCATATTTAATGTCAATAACTCTAAAAGTCATGTCCATTTAACTAAAGCTTCAACCAGCCTTAGTATCAAATATTTTCCTAGATCACATGATTCTGAAAAGTACTTGGGTCAGTTTCCATTATTTATTAATTTATGTAAGTGCTTAATTTTTTCAAGCCAATTAAACATTATAAACTAGTAATACCATCCAGAGGCAAAAATACCATATCATATGTAAAACACAGACAAACACAGATATCAGAGATCATACACATAGACAAAATTACCAATCATTGTAGAGATTTTTCATTTGTCCTTGAGGCTGGCCTAAGGGGGGTGTCCAGCTTGTGAGATTAGCTGCTTGTGTTTTTAAAAGTACCTTTCCCCTCCTCCCCTTCAGTTATTTCAGCCTCAGGCAGTAGTGGCTGTTTATATTTCTGGTTGTATCTGTAAAAACCTGCAAGTTACTGAGAGAAAAATCTTGTAAGACTTTTAATTCTGCCACGTTTCTGAACATAGAGTTGATGTCCAATTATAAGTGGACCAAGAGGCGGTGGACTCCCCTACTTTTAGCTCTTAAAATTTGTTGAATCGTCCCTGGTCCCAGAGTTTGTTCCCAAAGGGGCAGATGAAATCGGTGGAGGTAGAAAGAGTTAGGACACCTAAGTAATGCTGGCCTATGGCACTTTGCCAGAGAAAGATGAGGGACCCCAAAGATTTCTTGAAACCTTTGTCCCGGATGAAGTCGTGAAAACAAGTCAAAAGATGTCTGATGAGACAAACGAAAGAGTTGGTGGGGGTGTGTGTGTGGGGGGGGGTCAACAACAAAACCTTTCTGCCAGGACTTGGCAGAGTTCCAGGGATAATGAATGTAACACAGATGACCAGAGTTGTGTCGTGAAAGTCGAATACACAGATTGCAAAAATCTCGACCCCAGAGAGAAGTCAGTAATCAAGGAGAATAATCAGGCGACTTGAAAGCCGCCGGCGGGAGGGGATGAGAAAGGTGGGCAACATAGATATATGGCCAGCTCAAAACCAGACCCGGGGTAGGGCCACTACAGAAACAAGCACTGGGTTTCTAAGGGGGACACCCCTTCTTACCTAGGCAAACAGTGTGCACCCTAACAACAGGGCCTCAGAAGTTAACCAGGACGTCCGGATAGTCAAGGGGAAGGGGAAGTGAAACCAGGACTCCAAGGCACAGGAACCAGGATCTGGCTGACCGGAAGAGGGGGAAAGAAAGAAAGTCAGAGATATGTAAAGAATTAAGGGAGGAGAAATCAAGTTCGGAGAGGCTGGGGTAAAATGACTCACCGAGTCCAAAGAGCGAGACGTTTAGCACGGAAAAGTCTGGAAAATGAGTCCCCTCTGAGGTAGCCAGGAATGTCATTGTCGTGGGGGGTCCTTGCCCCTCCCAGGATAGAAATCAAGAGAGTGGGCGAAACAGTTTTGCAGAACGGTTTATTAAAGCGAAAGCTTGATGCACCCAGAGAACACGCTCCGAAACAGAATGGATGTGGCTCCCTCAGGTTTACAGGTTTTATAGACTCTTGGGATTAGGGGCCGCCCCTTCCCTTTCCCACCCCCAAAGTATGTTGAGGTGGGTCCTGCACTGCGCCTGCGCCGTGTACCTACTCCTACTTCGTGCATCGCAGGTCTCATTAGCATCTTAAATCTCCGCCTAAGGGAGCGTTTTTTATTGATAGTGAGGAAAAGTTATAGGACAGCTCTGTTAACGAATGTGCATGCGCAACTTTAGAAAATTTCCCTGGGCCCATTGATCTCTCCTGCGATTATGATTCTGTTCCCTCGTTGTTGCTCATTGACCAGGGGATGTGGCTCAGGTTGTTTTCCCCACTTGAAGGTTGTTTTCCCCAGCTGTTTTCTACCCTACGTGAACACCAACTACAAGTACACCAGATTTCCAAATGTTCGCGGAATTACTGAGAGGCGTCCGACCTGTGGCCATGACAGCTACCGGGGTGCAAGCATAATCCCAGAAAAACTCACAGAAGTGGGGGCGGGGCTACAGTTGCCCTGCGCACAGCCCCGGCAGAGTCAAGTTCAGACATTGATGTTGATCCTGACCTTTAGCAGGGCATCTGACCTCAGTTCCAGAATAATAATAATAATAATGATAATAATGATAGGCACTATTCTTGGTACACAATGTACATTAACTTATTTCACAGCAACTCTGCTACTGCACAAATAATTATATCCCCATGTTACTTTCTGTGTTGCTGTAGGGGAAAATGTGAATTTCAATGGAAACCATCACCTCTAGGAACAGGGTGTCACAAACTACAGAAACAATGGGCCAAATCCTGTCACTGCCTGTTTTTGTGAGGCCCACTAGCTAAGAGTGTTTCTTACAGTTTTTCATTGGTCAAGAAAAACCAAAATAATCTGAGGGATGTGAAAATTCTATGAAATCCAAAAGTCTGTGTCCTTAAATAAAGCTTTGTTGGAACATAGCTGTGTCCATTTTTTTCTGTATCATTTACTCTATCACTACAACGAATAGTTGCAACAAAAACTATGGCCTACAAAAACTAAACTATTTATTACACGGCACTTCATCAAAAAAAAGAAAAAAAAATTTGCCCTGTATTACAGGACCCCTTTCAGTATTTTCTGGTTCTGCTTCTATGGAAACTTTTTATAAACCCTGTAGTTATAACTGATAACAGCAAAAAAATAATTTTTGCCTAGAGACATGCAAATGAATTCTGCCAGGTGGAAACTCCCCTGCAATTATTTTTTGCCTTACTTACCACGTTCATTTTAATATTCCTGATTTGTCTGTTCTTTGGATCCCCTTTGAAATGGTAACACCTGACTAGTTCTCATTAATAATGAGTTAACACTAATTTTTAACACGTGTTCATTTTTATATCTGTATGAGTCATGACTTTATCTTTTTTGGGGACAGGTATCCTTCAGCACTTCCTATTGCTGTCAAGTACCTCAGCCTGGTAAAGTACCTCAGACTTTAGATTTTATTGAATCTTGGTGAAAAACCTCCAACATGGTTAAAAAGTCAAATTATGATTCATGGGACTGAGTCAGGTAAACTTTGTCAACAACCATGTTCAAGGAACCAAGTTTCGTTTTGGGGAGCCAGTGTTTATAGAGTGCTCCCAGGAAAACTGACTCATACTGGGCTTGCAGGCAGTCTTCCAGCTCAGTCCTGGCCCGCCAGACCCTTACAGTATTTTGGGGACAGCAAGAAGAGAGCAATTTGCTGAGAGGCATAGATACTGTAGGTGAAATTTAGTGGAGTTTCTCAGTTCGAGTTAGTCAACGATAGAGGCTTTTCTTTTTAAAATTTTATTTATTTAATTATTTTTCAATTACAGTTGACATTCAATAATATTTTATATTAGTTTCAGGTATACAGCACAGAGGTTAGACATTTCTATCATTTATGAATTGATTCTGATAAGCCTAGTACCCACCTGGCACCATACTATTATGACAATATTATTGACTATATTCCCTATGCTATGCTGCACTTCACTTCCCCCTGTTTTATAACTACCGATCTGTACTTCTTAATACCTTCACTTTTTTCATCCGGCCCCGGCAATCCACCTCCCATCTGGCAACTATCAATTTGTTCTCTGTATTTATGAGTCTGTTTCTGTTGATAGAGGCTTTTCAAAGTCAAACCTGAGAGTCCTTACAGAAACTTCCCGCAAAGCAATCTGAACACCTGCTGTTCCTGTGTAAATTATCAGGGCAAACTCAATGAGGCCTGCCGAGGAAGGTCTTTCTCTGAGATTCTTTTTAACAAAAAGGACAAGGTAAATATTATTCAGCTATAAAAAAGGAAGGAAATCCTGCTATTTGTGGCAACATGGAGGAACCTGGAGAACATTATGCTGAGTGAAATAAGTCAGACAGAGAAGGACAAATCCTGGATGATCTCACTTATATGTGGAATCTAAAAAAAGTCACATTCGGAAGCAGAGGAATGGTGGTTGCCAGGGGCTGGGGAGTGGGGGAAATGAAGAGATAGATGTTGTCACAACATCCAGAAGGGTTTATTAAACTAGTTTCAATGTAGCACCATTCTCACTAAGGCAAGATTCTTGATCTTGGGGCAAAATGTTGTTTGGGCTTCACAGAATGCATAAGTTATCCAGATGACAAGCAATAGCTGCTGAGCTGATATCAGAAAAAATGGGGGCAGGTGGGATCTCTATCTTCCTCCATCAGTTCCCTCCAAGGGCAACGGCTGTCACTTGAGGCAGACATCCCGGCGGGATCTGGCCATGAGTGGGCAGACCTCTGGCTTCTCACCCTGGAGGAGGCAGCCATGAGTTGGGATCCTGAAAGGAGACCCTACCCCACCCGCTGAATCCCTCTGTTGCCCGTCCAGCTTACCTGGTACAACTCACACACGAGGGATAGGAGCTGGCTCATATCTTCCAAGGGTTTCTGCACAAAGCAAGACAGGTGGTCATAAGTGCCACCTGCCCTGACCAACCCCTGCCTGGCCCAGAAGGGGCTGCAAATGGCCAGTGCCTTCTGCCTCCCAGACTGGTGGGCACATCCATCACCCTGGTCCCTGTCCAGATGCTGAGCTGAGGGCTGCAAGGGTTCTTACCCCATTGACGACGACCCAAGGAACATACTCGTGGGGTGGCTGCAGAGCATCTGTAAGCTGGGCATTCATGTGCAAGAGCTGCATGCCACGGTCCCCCAGTGCACACTCCATGATGGTGTCGGAGGACACTTTTGGGGCATAGAGCTGCAGGCACTGAGGGCAGAGGGAGGGGCCAGTGAGACTCAGTTTCCTCCCTGTTATCTCCCCAGTAGCTCCCTCCTGGTCCTCCAAGCGACCTTTCTGATGCCTCACTGGCAACAGTGAGGCAGCAGGTGCTTCATATATGCCTGAGAGGGGGCTCCTGAGGCAGGGGCTCAGGCTGCTCCTCCCTCCCCTATGACCAGCCCCTGATCCCTACATTTTCCTCAGAGCTTCCATCAGTGCTGTTCCCTCCACCAGGGACACCTATCCTCCAGCTTCCTCAGCATCTCCTGAGGGCTCCCTCCTCTGCCCTTCTCCAGCCCCACTATGGCTCTGAAGGGTTTGGGGATGTCTCAGGATGAGTCCTCCTGGGTGGCCCAAATGTTTGATGAATGATTAAACTATCAGGGCAGATGAGTCACTCCTTTGGGAGTTTTTCTAATTCTCCAAGGAGGCAGACAGGCCTGTCCTGTCACCCCATATCCCAGAGGAGGATCATTATGTGTCCCTGCACGTTCCTGTTCATCCGAGCCCAGCTCAGTGGCTCCTCCTAGAGAAACCCCGCCCCATATACTCACACCTTCCCCAGAAGATTTTCCTTTCCTTGATTCAGAGATTGAGCCTATGAGGGGAAGAGCGTTTTCCTGGGGCTATACAGTCAGGGCCAGGATTTGAACCTAGGTCTGCGTGGGGTCAGAGAAGACCAGGGTCCCCACACCCAGGCCAAGTAAGAGGCGTCACTCACTGGCTTCAGATTGTTCTCCATGTCATCCATTTCCTCTATGCAGACAATGGTCAGGAAAGCCGCATTCTTCTCCAGCTGGTCCAACAGGCAGGCCTGGGGGTGGGGATGGGCAGGCAAGGATGTGAGGGGGGCCCAGAGCACCCCAAGACCACTCTGGGAATAATCACAGGGGTCCACTAATGAAGCGGTGAATGAAGTCGTGATTAAATGGTGGCACATGGGCAGGAGATGGAGCTGGTTCCAATCCCCTCTGAGCCTGGATTTCACCCTCATTACCACTGCAGCTTTCCCGGCCCCCACGAGGGACGCTGGGGCCACTTACTTCGACCTTGTTAAACTTGCACTCCTGTTCCCCGTGCTGGCATGTGAACTCCCACTTGCCACTGACATTCTGTTCCTGCAAGGCAACGGGGTGGATGCTAGCCAGTCTGCCGGGTGCCCCCAAACCGTGGCCTGTTCTCAGTTTCCCAGCTGCCCACGTACCTTGGCATTTCCATAGGGCACCAGTGTGACATTGAGGATCTCCAGGACCATCAGCCACGTCGGGAAGAGCTCTCGGACCAGGAAATACCGGCAGCCAGGGCACAGTGCCTCATAGTAGAGGCTCACATTGACAGGTGGGGAGTTGGACTTCCGGAGGGGCACCTTTGGGCACAGGTCACCGGCCTGCGCAGGAGGAAGGAGTGTGAAGTGAGGGCAGCCCTGCTTGGTTCGCTTGTAGAGAGGGAGCCACAAATAATAGGTGCTCTGTCCCGTACTCCAGACTGAGGCTTTACCGAGTCCCTGAATCTGTCGGCAAAACATGTGAGACTTGCAAACAGTAGGCACTTAATTTAGATACAGCTCTTGCTTTCCTCCAGGTGAGGTGAAACCTCTGGATCAGGGGAACTGTATGGCATAAGGATTCAGGACAAGCACATTTCTGGTCCCTGACCTCAGTCCTGCCTTCTTGGGAAGTGCATACCACAGGAGACTAATGCATGCTCATTTGTTGCCACTTCATGCCCAAAGCCTTGGCCTTACACCCATGCTGACTCCTCTTCCTCTCAACAGGCTCACGTGAACCCCACCCAAGCCCACTGCGGAGGTGGCACCTAATAAGTGCTGACTTCCGGCTTCAGCTGAGGGGTGGCAGGCACCCAGATCTGTGAACAAGTCTTTCAGCCTCTGGGGCATGTGGTTGCTCCTCAAAGAAACATTCAAGCTCTTCCCTGGCTAAAGGGCACCCTAAAGGGAGCAGGTACCAGGGGCAAGCTTGTCTGGTCTTCCCTGACCGCCAAGAGGAGACCCCGATTCCCACCCCAGAGGTACACAGTAGGTCTCAAATGCACCCTCGGGCAAGGCGGGAGGGGACGTGGTGGGAATAGCCGAGCGTCTTAGCCCGAAATGGGAAAGCGAAAGGAATCCGAGAGTGTGGCCACAGTGCCCGGGTTACACAGGGGAGGTTCTGGAACCAATGGCGCGCGTTCCCCTCCAGACCCCCGGCAGCCTTGGTTAGGTCTGGGAAAGAGGATGAGCCGCCGGCCCGCCCGGCGTGGTCCCCGCCGGCCCGCCCGCAGCGACGCGGGGCATACCTTGCAGGGGGCCGCCCCCTCGGGGAGCGTCTCCAGCGGGGATGTACATGCCGCCGCGGGGACCTGGAGCAGCAGCAGCAGCAGCACCGGTAGGAACGGCAGGAGTGGAGACCAAGTCATCACGGGTGGGCACCGGCGTGACAGCGGGAGCAGCGCCGGGGGGGAGGAAGCGGCCTTTAACCGCGCGGTGGCCCTGCCCCCAGGCTGGACCCGCCTCCCTGGCTCACGTCCTTCGGGGCTGGCTAGCGTCTCTGGGTGTTGGCACTTCTCTCTCTGGGTCTCCTTTTCCAACTCCCTCACCCCCACCCGGTGCTGGGCCAGCAATCGCCCGGCCGCGGGGCGGCTCAGAGGTACCTCCCCCCCCTCCCCCACACACACCTCGTCCCCGCAATCAGCCCGCCCAGTCATGTGAGGCTGGGACCAGAGCGCCTGGAAAGGACGCGAAGCAGGTACTCCAGAGACAGAGACACAGAGACCATAGGAGACGGAAGGGTCTCGCGCCACCGACACCTTTAGGGCGGTCAGGGTGATCTAGCCCGTCTCTAGCTTGGGTCTCCGTGCACTAAAAGGGCGATCCCCGTCTGGGTGGGGGCACCGACTGCACAGGCCGGCCCCGTCCCCCTAGCCTGGCCCGGGACGCCACTCCTTCCCAACCCAACTCGCCTGCCCCTCGTCCCCGCCCCCTCTCCGGCTCCCCAGCCGGAACGCTGGGTCCCGCGGGGCTGACTCAGGCTTGGCCACAGCTGGCCCAGAAAGCAGAAGCCAGCGCGGGAAGGGCGCTCACTTCTCTTGGCCCCCAACCCCTGGCTGTGGGGGAGGGGAGAGAGGAAAGCTGGAGTATCTTCTTTCCCACCGTTCCAGGCTGGGGAGGGGTGCACCCCGGCCCCCAGCGTGCTCCCTTGGGGGGAGAGAAGCCAGGGGTTGGAGCAGTAATTACCAGAAGCCTGTACTATGTCCATGGGGAGGGGGAAGGGGTTGGGGGTGGCCATGTAGGAGCTAAACCAGCAGAGTCAGCCAGACCCAGTTGGCTCCAGGATGTGCCGGGTACCTCAAGTGATGGAGTCTGTTTCCCAGTCTGTAAAATGGGAGAAGAGCGAGGTTTGGGGAATGAAGTCACATGGAGGGCTTAGAGGCAGAGGTTGAATTGCTCCAGGCTGGGGGTGGGGGTGGTGCAGCTGGGCTGTGAGCCTGGCAGTGCCAGCAGACAGAAGAGCCTGGAAGAAGCTCGGAGGATGGGGGTGTTGGGGGAATCACCAAGACCCCCACACTTTGCAGGACCTCAAATGCCAGGCAGGATACAGGATTGGATCCCACAGGAGGAAATGGCCACACCTGGATCAGAATACAGCTGAATCCCCAGCACCACAGCCCACGTCGCCCTCCAGTCTGAGGAAGGCCCAGCCTGAGCAGCCACACGCGACAGCAGTTTGGGAGCCCAGCTTTCCCTCAAGTCCACAGGGCCGGATGGTACCCCCACACCATCCCTTTGGACCCTTCGCAAAATCCATGTCCTTCCTGAAGCCTCTGCAAATCAAAGCAACAAAGCTTTGGGAGCTAGTGGACTGCTCTCCCTGTGCCGGACAGGATGAAAGAAATAATAACTATAATTGCTACAATTCCGGATGGATTCATACGTGTAACCCACCGATTTGATCATAGGACTCTCAGAGACATTTAGTTGGGGGCCTAGGTAGCAACTATTGACCCCACTTGGTAAGAGGAAACAGGATCAGAAAGGGGAGGTGACTTTCCCGAAGAAACACAGTTGGGGGTTGAGTGCAGGCACTGGCCAGAGGCCTCCTGGGCTGCTACCATTCGCCCCTAAGTTCAACCGTCTGGGGTCAGGGGACTGCGGTCACCTTTATTCTGTGAGTGCCCATGCAGTGGGTGAGTGACAGAGGAGAGACCATTTAGGTTGCAGTTATGGGGTACCTCCTGACTGGGCACAGAACAGGGACAGTACCTGGGAAGGCTGGGCGGGGGGGGGGGTATCTCTGAGGTCAGGCAGGCAGTTCCTGTTCCTCAGAGAGCCCAGTGGGAGAACCAGCTGCCCCATGTATGTTGGGCCCTGACCGGTGCGATATGGCGTGGGGAGGGCCAAGGGAAAGGGATCTCAGAGGTGGGGGATGGTGAATAGCCTAGGTCAAAGACACGGAGGACCCAGCTCAGTGTCCCCTGGGACCTGGCAGCCTGAGTGTCAGGGATAGGTGTGAAAGGGTCAGAGAGGCGCTGGCCCTAAGGGCATCAAGAACATGGAGGACCCCTCTGGGTGGCATGGAAGAAGTCATGACTGTTGACCCCATCTGGCAATGAGAAAGCTGCGCATCAGAGGGCACAGCTGGTGGCTTGAGTGCTGGGACTCAAGCCTAGGGCGTCAGCTTGGGGGTGGTGATTAGGAGCTGGGCTGGGTGGGGTCCCTCGAACAGGCAAGGGTGTGAGACAGAGCTCAGGGTTTGAGCCTCTCTGTGTGACCTTGGGCAGGTTTCTCAACTTCTCTGGACATGAGCAACTAAACGAGGGAGCAAGGGTTGTCACCCTCAATGGCATCCTGAGTATGACGCCATGAACGTCCAGGCCCCCAGCACCGTGGCCACAGAGAAGCCCCCTGACAACAGACGCATCCACCGAGTATAATGTCTTATATTCACATCAGTATCAACGTACCGTACAAAACCTGCCTTCCAGCCTAGCCAGGCAGGCAGGAGGGTGTCGGCGTCCGCATAGAAAACCGGGGCTCTCGTCCCAAAGGAGGAGAGGAAATGGGCCTTACAGGGAAGGAAACAGAACCCAACGTGAGCGAGCAGAAGCCGTGAAACTGTACTGAGCGGAGGTGCTGCGGGCAGCGGCGTATCACCCCTGCGCCAGCAGCGCCAGCAGCACGGCAGCCTCGAGTCCCAGGAGGCCGGCGGGGGCTGGGTAGGGCCAGCTTTTGAGGTTATTTTTAATCACTTTCTTTTCCGGGGCAGCTTCTTGGTAGCAGCCCCATCGTGGGGATAACCCATGACAGGTTTCACTTCAGGGTTTGGAAGGGAAGTTGGGGTCTGTGGGGCGGGTCCTGCCCGGCCCCTCATGTCACGGCCAAGGATCCTGGAAGCAGTCCAGTGAAACTCCTTCCTGCCCCAACCCCAGGTCTATGGCTTAAAAATCAGGGCGCCCAGACTGGGGCTTAGCAGCCTAGGGGCCTCTGTAAACATGGCAGGTGCAGACAGGTGGGGCTTTGGGGACCCCGGAGACCTGCGGGGGCAGCCAGAGTTGTGGGGTGGGCAGTACCTGTGGGGGAAAGGGGCATGAAGTGGAGGAGGCAGGCCCCTTGAAAGAGACTTAGAGGGACAGAGACCAAGAGAGACAGGACAGATGGGGATAGAAAGAGAGTAACAGAGAGATTCGGAGAAAGCAAGAGACAGACAAGCAAACAGAGAGGAGAGATGATGGAGAGAAACAGAGTTCAAAGAAATGGAGAGAAAAAGAGATCAAGAGAGAAAGATTCACAAAGAAGAAAGACAGACGGACAGAACCTGAAAGAGATCAGAGACAGAAAGATGGAGCCCATGGGCTCAGTTGCTGGGGCCCAGATAGCTCTGCTCCGTCCCTGTCGGTGGGCAGCGGGTGGGCGGGGGGCCAGGGCCAGGGGCGCGCACGGGGTGGGCCAGCGTGACGGTGAGCGCGTCATTGTGTTGCACGAGGGAGGTGTGTTGGTAGTGCAGCACCAGCTCCTTCAGGGACCCGTACAGGTTGTAGGGCTCTGCAAAGCCCAAGCCGGTGACCGTGCGGTAGATGACGCAGTGCTTAGTGTCGCCGTCCACCCTATGGGTGGGCAAAAGTTTGGTCAGGAGGGCCCCCACGGGTTCTCCCAGCCTCTCCCTTAATTCCCAGACCCTGACCTGGTCCAGACCCTCCATTTCTAGCCAGGACACTGGCCCACCTTCCTCCCCTGTCCCCCGTAACCCCTTCTCTCTGTGGCAGCCAGGGGGGGTCTTCTTCCCAGCTGCCTTCCCAAGGCCTAGCACACAGTAGGTGCTCAATAAGAGCTCTTGGAAGGAACATGCGGCCTCCCCACCCCTCCCCCACAGGCACTCACACCACAGAGCAGGCATAGCAGCCCCGCTGACTGCTCTCACGGATGAGGAAGGTGCCATCCCGCTTGCCACTCAGCATTTCCTCAGCCTGCGTGCGGTTGATCTTGCCCACGTACCAGGTGCGTTCCTCATGGTGAGGTAGGTCGTCTTCGTCCTCCATCAGTGAGTACTGACTATGGGGGAGGCAGGAAGGAGACCTGGTCACTTACCCGCCAGCCTCTGAGTCCCCCCTGCCACCTGGACAATGCTCCCTCCTTGATGAACTCCTACTCATTCTTCAAATCCCACCCAAAATAGCCCTTCTTCTGGAAAGCCCTCCCTGTCCCACTCCAGGTAATCACTCACTCCTCAGTCTCATTTTTGATCCCCAGCCACTCGTTGATTTTCTTCTGCCGGGCACCTTTCTGGGTGAGCCACCTGGGAGGAAGGGGAAAGGTGGGTTGTGCAGCAGAGGTAAGGAGAACCCACAGGGGGTCAGTCCAGCCTGGTTGGAGGAAAGGGCTGACCTATAGGAGGGTAGGTTTGGGTGTGATACTGCCGGTTGCCACAAGGGGTCAGCCTGGACTTGGCCAAGGGCAGCTTGGGCGTGAGGTGGGGCGCCACCTGGCGGGCTCCGCCAGGAAACGGCCTATGTATTGTTTCTGTTAACACGTATTGAGCCCTCAGAACCTGCTACCCAGGCAGGATCTTCTATCACCACTAGCGGCTCAGTCGCAGGGGCTGCACGGCTGTGCTGCTGGCCTTCACACAGGGCAGTTGTCTGTTCTGCTCCTCAGTTTCCCCAGCTGGAAAGGGGACACTTTACAAAGGACTTGGAGAAGACAAAATGGGCTAATATGTGCACAGTTGCTCCGCACAGTACCTGGCATCCAGCAGGTGCACAAAAGCATCTAAGGTCCGGGAGGGAGGGGAGCCCTTGCTGAGCTCTTCACCATGGGGCTGCAGGCGAGCGCAGGGCACTTACACCAGGTACTGGTCTCGGATCTTGCGCAGCTGCATGAGGTCTGGCTTCAGGCTGTTCATGCGCTTGTCAATCTCCCTGTTGTCCAAGGCCTGTGCCCGCAGCTCCTGCTCCAGCTTTGTGCGGCTCTCATGGATCTCGGCGATGCGAGACTTGAGCCGCTCGGAGTTCAGGAGGATCCTAGGGGAGGAGCAGCTCAGAGGCCTTGGATGGCTCCCAGCCTCTAAGCCTTGGCATATGCGCTTTCCGTGATTTCTCCTTCTGACCAGCTTCTATTCATCCTTCAAAGTCCATTTTAACTGATCCTCCCTCCCGCTGTCCCCTCTATTTCCTTTCTTTCCCATCTTGCGCTGCACCAGATAGTTGGCGTAGGGCAAGGCAGAGGAGCCAGACTCACCTCTGCATCTCTTTCTCATTGCCCTCACGTCGGAAGCGCTCTAGATATTCCTTGCTGCACTTCTCTTGCGTCTGGCCCTGTTCTTCAAAGATCTTGATGGTTTCATTGAAGGCCTCAATTGCGGTGCGCTTCATCTGCAGTTCCTGGAGGAGGGGGTGAATCTGAGCGCCTCCTGGGACTCCCCGCCAATTCCCTCATGAGGGTGACGACAGATCCCAATTCCGATATGGACACTTTGCTCAAGCTATTCCATTCACCGGGCATGTCATTTCTCCAGCTTCTGCTGCCTCAAACGAACTCCTCGTCAACCTTCAACCCCCCACTCCGCAAACCTACTCCTCCTTTATAACCTCCTTCGGGCACCTTACAAATACCTGGACTTGTCAGCCTTGCTGCGAGTTAAGGGGAAATCTAGATGCTCCAGTTCACAGGGCTCCTTCTCGAGGCAGATGCTGTACTGAGCACTTCCCACACAGCATCTCACAAAACCTGCCAATAACCTCCTACAAAGTCAGAACTGTTACCAGGGAAATTGAGGCTCAGGGGGCCTAAGTCATGTCCAAGGTCATGATGTGCCTAACTGATCCCAGACAGGCATCTTGTCCACTTAGAGCCTCAGCTGACCTATCAGTAAAAAGGGGACAAGAAAGAACTCCTTCGGGGACCCCAGGGGAGACTGAGCCATTCCTAGACTGTGACAGACATTCGATCTGAGTCAGTTGTGTCTCCATGTGCGAAAGGAGTTTATCAACACAGGCTCAGTGAGAAAACCTCCCCTTCCCGTTTTAGAACATGCTGCTCTTCGCCGAGACTTCCTGACTGTCTGTGGCGCCCCTCGTCAGGTTATTGTCCTCACTGTGAATAACCTCCAGGTTGAAGGGGATGGAGAAGGAATTAAGACCCAGGGCTCCAGTTTACAGATGGGGAAACTTAGGTCCTGAGAGACTCATAGGCTCCTCCCAGCTCCTGGCCTGGCTGTTCCTGAGAGGCTGGCTGGTACCTTGTCATCTGTTTTTGTTTTTTAAACCCTGTACATTTATTTCTATGTTTTTAGGGCCGTCCCCAGCACTACAAGTGCTTGCTCTGTGACCTGGAAGTGACTGCCTGTCCCTGTGGCCTTGCCACTGCCCCTCTGTGCCTTGATCTCCCTGTGTGTGCAGGCCCGAGGTACCTGAGAGGTACGTGTGTACTCCTCGTAGAGTTGGTCATACTCGCGGCTCTTGTCCTGGTACTGCTGGTGGTAGACTTTGAGCTGGGCACCCACTGCCTCCACACTGTCCTCCTTGACGACCTGGTCCTGAGGACACCCAGTGTAATCAGCAAAGCCACCTGCTGGTGAACGGAGGCCCGAGGCCGCCCCCCCCAGCTCCTGCCCGGGCCCCAGACCTGCTGGTACTTGGACACGGGATATAGGAGCCGCGTGTCCAGTTTGGCATTGTACTGGGCCAGAGACTCATGGCGGTAGTGGGTGATGAGGTCCACGACAGAGCAGAAGGTGAGTGGCTCGGAGAAGCCATAGTGCCCATCACGGTGGAAGACTTTGATCAATTTGTTGTTCCCACCTTTCCTAGGGGTGGATAAGAGAGGCTGTCAGCGCCCAGTGGGACCCCCACTCTGACACCCAGGTATCCTGGCCCTGACACTGCACATGCCCTCCTCCCGCCTCTCACAACTGTCATCCCACAGGGGATAGGCCCCTACCTGAGAGTCAGGGTGTACTCCCCTTGGATCTTGCTGGAGGCATCTCGAACCAGGAAGGTGCCATCAGGTGTGTCCCGGAGTTTCTCGTTCACCTCCTCCCTGTAGGGACACCCAGGATTAGGGCTGCCCAAGACCCTGCCCTTAAGGCTCTAGCCACCACGTGGCCCTACCCCACAACCCTACCTGGAGATGTCACCCCAGTACCACTCAGCATCCTGTAGGGAGGGTGGGCTCCCCTCATTGGCCAGACCTGTAGGAGCCGGTTTTGCCTTAGGTGGTTTGGGCGGCAGAGCTGGGGGACAGGAAAACAAATGCACGTTGAGCACCAACTCTTTACTGTGGTCAACTCCCACTGCAACTGAGCCTGCTGACGCTGTGGGGGCCCTGAGTCAGCACTCGTGGCCCTCCAACAGTGAGAGGATAATAATACAAAGGTGGGGGGTGGTCACCTGGGGGTGCGATCTCCTGTTCCTCCAGGTGCTCCTGAAGCAACTTCTCCACCAACAGAGCTGGGAAATCGGGGGAGGGCTCAGACCTGGGGGAGGGGAGTGCAGTAAGCGCTGGGTAGGGCTGTCTGCAGCCGGGTGTGCACATGGTCCTGCATGTGTTTGCACACCTGGAGGGTACACGTGAAAGCTGGTAAGAAGGGCTGATGACGCGGGCAGGTGTGGGAGGCCAACTGCTGCTACCGGTATGTATGCTGTAAGCGCTCAATAAATGCTCACATAAGAACGGAATGAGAGTCCAGCACCTGGGGTAGGGGGAGCAGAAGCGAAGGTGCAGGCACCAACCACTGCGGGGATGGGGCCTTCCTGGAGCCCAGGTTCACTCCTTGTTATCTTTCCTAGCCACCCTCATCGCAGCAGCTCTAGCCTGCTACCTATCCTACCCCCACCCAAGCCTCTGACCTTTCCTCCATCTAAAGCCCCGCCCCCTAAAGTACCGGCTGCTCACCCGTCGGGTGCGCCCCCTGGCGGTGGCGGCGAGGGAGGCGGTGCGTGTAGCAGCAGCAGTGGCCCGAAGGCAGTGCCCAGGGCTCGCACCGCGGGGCCCGGGGCTGGGGCGCGCCGGGCCATCCGGCCCAGGTGCTGGAGCAGGAAGCGCAGTGTGAGTGCGTGGTGCAGCGGCAGCGTCGGGGGCTCCAGTGCCGGCCCAACAGGTCCCGCGGCCTCTGGGGACAGAAGGCCGGGCAGGGTGAGCCGGCACCCGCGCGCCCTGGCCCCCTTCCCATCTCAGGTTCCACCCCAGGCTCACCGTGCAGGGCCCGACGAGCCTCGGCCGCGGCCTCCGGCGTCACGAGGGGCGCGGGAAGAGCCAGTAGGAAGCCCTTGACGCCATCCGCCAGGGCTGCCGTATCCCACTGCTCTACATCGCTCAGGGACCAGTCTGCGGGTGCAGAAGGGCTGCGTCGCGGGGGCTGTCCAGGTCACCCGCCCCACCCCTGCCCGTCGAAGCGCCCCCTCACCTGTGCGCTGGGCTGGCAGCTCAGGCCTGTAGACGGATTCGCTGTCTAGCCCTGGGGTGGGGGGGAAGGGAAAGGATGGGCCAGCTGTCAAATGCTGCCCTGACCCCATATGGGGTCTGGGGTGGCTACTCAGCCTACCAGAGATAAGAGCAGAGGGAGGAGAGGGAGATGGCAGCATATGCAATGGTGGGTACGGTGTTCACAGTCCCGTCTTCCCCTGGGAGTTAGTCCC
Source organism: Rhinolophus hipposideros (assembly GCF_964194185.1). NCBI lineage: Eukaryota > Metazoa > Chordata > Mammalia > Chiroptera > Rhinolophidae > Rhinolophus > Rhinolophus hipposideros. Next base: position 49,993,085 of record NC_138062.1, on the reverse strand, counting down.
TCCTTCGTTCAACACGGAGGCCCCGAGTATCCGGGCCCAGCTTCCTCCCATGCAGAGTGAGCCGAGCAGCTCTGTGAGATGACTTGCCCATCACCAGAGGTAAACAAGCAGAATCCAGGGGCTGCAGCCAGGCCAAGGCTCACCTGTCCGCTCAATGGCTTCCACAAGCTTCACCAGGAGAGGGGGAGCCACATCAGGTGGGGAGAACTGATCAGGCAGGTCGGGGAGGGTGAGACCTGGCAGGAGGGGACAACATGTTGGCGGGGTCCCTGAAAGGACCCTAGCCTCTCTCTTGGCCTGCTGCATCTCAGCTGGGGCATCTGAAGGCAGGGTCCAGCTCAGGCAAGGGCTTGGCATCTGGACCACCACCCAGGGGAAGCCAGAAGCCCTGCAAGTGGGACTGGGAGGGCCGAGTTAGAGGGAAACAATTTTGTGAGTTAGGAGATCAGCCACACCACTTCAGAGATCGGGTGTGGTGGGTTGATTAGGGTCCCCCGCAAATCACGTCCACATTCTAATCCCTGGTACCTGTGACTGTGACCTCATTTGGAAATAGGGTCTTTGCAAATATACTTAAGGGAAGGATTTCAAGTTGAGAGCTTGGATGTAAGGTCCTAAATGCAGTGACTGGTATCTTTATAAGAGAAACCATGTAACAAGAGAGACAGATACTGGGGTGATGTGGACACAAGCCAAGGAAGCTTGGAACCACCAGAAGCTGGAAGAGGCAGGAAGGATCCTCCCGTCGACCCTCCACAGGGAGCGCAGCCCTGCGGATACTTGATCTTGGACCTCTGACCTCTGACTTGCCAAACTGTGAGAGAATCAAGTCCTATGGTCTGAAGCCACCTGGTCTGTGGGGGAGTTCATAACTGCAGCCCCAGGCCACTCATACAGCAGGTGTCGCTCTGCAACCTCGGGCACAGGGCCTGCCTTCTCTGTGCCTCAGTGTCCTCCACAGAGAAACTCATATCACCTTTTTCTTAGTGGGAACGACAAAGTGGTTGAGAAAGAAGAAAAGGAAAATAACCCTGTCGAGGCCAGAACGCCTCACTCTGAGGAGCTTCCTCCACTTTCTAAGTCATTTTCGCTTGAAAATGTTATCTTGCCCCTTTTGAAAATGCTGAAACCCTTCCCAGGAGGTGCTAGGGGCCTCCCTGGCCCAGCCTCTGCCGGCCCTGAGTTTCCCGCCCCACCAGGCCCTTTGTGTTCAGAAGCTCTGCCTGCATTGCCACCATTGGATGCGGCTCTGGCCCTCGGCGCGACGCCCTGGCACACAGCAGGAGCAAGCTGGGGCCTGCGGGGCCTCCCTGAGTGATGGGCCAGGTGGTGCCTCTAGCTGGAGAAAGGCCCAACTGCACTGAAAATGAAAAAAGAAAGAAAGAAAAAAAGAAAGAACAAGGGGAGAGGAGGTAGGCAGCCACGGTTCTGAAACTTGACTCTTGTTTGCGACCAGTTTGTGAAACGGGGAGGGAGGTTCGGTCAGAACAGGTGTCACCCTATTTTATGGATAAGGAACTGAGGCTCAGAGAGGCAGCAACCTCCCCATGGGTGGACAGCCAGGAAGAGGCCCACGCAACACTCGGGGGCTGCACCCCTACGTGGGGTGGAATGGAGGAAATGCAGGCAGCTACAGCATACTCCCTGGTGGTCCCAGAATCCCGGAGGGGCAGGGCCTACAGGCACCAAGGGACGGAGCCTCCACATTTCCAGATGAAGAAACTGAGGCCTGGAGAGGGTTAGCCCCTGGCCAATGCCACCCAGCCCTGAAGATTTGGAGGGCGGGGCTGCCGCCCTGAGTGGGGATGTGTGTGGAGGCTGGACCCAGGCCAGGCAGAGGGAGGCGGCTGTTACCAGGGAGAGAGGCAGATTTTGGCTGGGAGCCCAGATGGGGCTGCCTCCTGCTCCTCCCAGGCCAAGGCAGGACGCAGGCCCAGGCCCTAGAGACACCAGATGCTGCAAGGCCCAAGCCAGTGCCACACTGCCTTGGTGGCCCCCATTCCGCCCCAGGCTGGGGGACTCTGTGGGCATTAGTGTTTCTCTGGCACAAAACCAGGCAGGTCATTGGTCAGAGCCATGGTGCCTCCCATGGCCTTGGCCTTCACTGGGTGGTCCTGAACGAGTGGTCTGACCCCCTTGCGCCTTGGTCTTCTCGTCTGTAAATGGGCCTCCCTGGGCTGCTGTGAAGATGGAGCAGACCACGCCCAGTACAACACTTACAGCTTCTTTCCCACAACCTGAGCCTGTTTCCCTGGCTAGAATCAATGCCCCCTGCCCAGCAGACAGCAATTTCAAAGTATGCTCAGTGTCCCGGAGTCTCCATTCCCAACACACCCCTTGGAAGGGGGGATGGCTGAAGGTCTTTGGGGAGGCAGTGGGGTCCTCAGACAGAATGCTGCATGGCCTCAACTGAATGTCCCACCCTTTCTGAACTTCACAGCTCCCTTCATTTTGGAAACCGGGTAAAATCAGTAATAAAGGGGTTGCCTCAAGGGATCCTGTCTGCAAACCACAGAATGAAGCTAAACTGAGCCTCTGAATCCTACTGAACACTCCCCATTGTCTTCAAAATTAATCCCATGATGCACCAAAGTATGGCCCCTGGAAGCTTCCCCTTCCTCACTCCACCCTGCCCACCAGCTGTTCCCGGAACCCATTACATTCCCAGCTGACAGCCTCTACCCTGGTGGGCCTGCTACCTGGAATCCTTCACCCCCAACTCCTTCTCCATAGCCTTTATTGTCACCTAATCACATTCTTGTCACTTCTGGAACCAGATGGCCCATGAAGGCAGGATCAGACCTGTATCCACCCCATGTCCCCATGACTGCGAACAGCCCAGCCCTTGGCTGACACTTGTCAACTGACCAAAAGTCCTTATTCCCCTTCCCCTGGAAGTTTCCTCTTTATTGCCTCACTGGAAAGAAGAGGAAACTGAGGGTCTGAGGGGACCATGCCCACCCTCAACAGGGACTCTGCATGCTGCTCACCTGGCTCCGGGGGCCCTTCTCGGGGCCTGGCTGGCAGTGGGCGAGGGCCGCGGGGGCGAGGGCCAGGCCGAGCCAGGGCCACAGGCCCCAGGAACTCAACGTAGGTGCCCGGAAAATCGCCACGCTGCCTCGTGCGCTCGTTGAGGCCAGGCATCCAGCCCACATTCTGTGGGCAGCGCTCATTGCCCTCGGCCACACCCAGCACCTGCAGGGCTGCCCGGCTTACCACCAGTATGTCACCTGGAAGTAGCTCCAGGTCTTCTGGCCGCTCCCGGCGGAACGGGTACAGTGCACGGTACTGGAAGCCCTCAGCGCCAGCCATGGTGGGCTGGGGGTTGATCTGGAAGGTCAGGCAGCTATTCAGGGCCCAAGTGGCCCCATGAGCTGGGGTGGGCCGGGAGGGTCCACTGGGTTGCCTTGAAGTACTTAGACCTCTATTTCCACCAAGAAGTTACAGCAGACGCTCACGCCTGGCTTCCTGCCATTATTCTAAGACCCTGAAAAGGGTCACTCGTTGCTCCATCCACCATTTGTCAACTGGTGGGAGGGGGTCAAACATAAGCGTGGTTTCTGGTCACTCAGCTGCTGTGTTTCCACTCGATCTGCAGAGCCAGGTCAGGTCAGGCCAGGCCACTCACTCCCTTATGTGGGGGGCCATCGGCGCCCGAGACTGGCGGCTCTTCCGGCTGCGCCAGACGAGGGGGCCGAGGGCACAGGCTGTCACCATGCTCAGCGGGGGACGCTGACCTAGGAAGAGATGGCAGAGCAGCATAAGTCAAGTGGGATTCCTCCCACCCTCAACTTAGAAACAGATCCCAGGTTGGAATCCCTTGACTCATTGGGTCACCAAGAGCCACTGTAAAGTGGGTGCAATAATAGCCCTCCCTTGGGGGTACCTGCCCCAGGCATACTGCATGTTCACTTGGTAAACAAGGTCTGTTAGAGATGGGGAAACTGAGGTTCAGGGCAGTGAGGTCTTTCTTGGTCTAGGAAGCTGGGACTCAAAAACTCAGATCTGTTCAACTTCAAGGCTCAGGATGAATGAGAGGAGACAGCAGCCAGATAGTTAGACCTAGAGCAGGTAGGGTAGGGCAATATGGGACACTCAGGGTGCTGTGGGAGCCATGAGGGAGGGTCGGGCCAGCTGAGCACAGGAGGAGGCAGCAGGGGCACAGAGGGGTAGGAAAGGAGTTCTTGGCAGAGCTCACCTATACAGGCAAAGTCCTAGGGGTGAGTCCAAGCAAAAGGATCTCTGATCTCTGCAGGGGAGGGGTGAGCAGAGGTCCTGGCAGACTCAGCATGGGGGCCCACAGTGGGCGCTCAGAACATGAAGGGATTGGTGGGAGGCAGAGGGGACCTTAGCTCCAGGGAGACGGGTGAATGGCAGGAGGGCAGTGCAGCTTCCAAGGGGCAGGCTGCTGTTTGCAGAGTGATGACCACCCCCCAGGAGCCCCCAGTCTCAGGAAGGCAGAGCCCAGCACACACACATTTCCAATCTCAGCTCTGCAGGTTCAGTCCTCTGAAGATGTTGGGGTGGGGGAATGCTTTTCTAGAGGGCAGGTTCTCACTAAAGACAGGAGGGGGCACTGGCCACATGCAAAGGCTTGACAGCGGAAAGTTGATTGCCAAGAGTTCAGGGCCGCTCTAAGAAAGCCACTGACGGCACAGGGCCTCGAGTGCCAGGCAGACGGTCGGAGCTTTACTGCCCCCCAAAACACCACAGGAAGCCCCAGGAGATGTCCGAGCAGGGAGCAGAGACTCCACATTCTACAGGTGGGGAAACTGAGGTCCAGAGAGGAGATGTCCAGGAAACCGCCTGGACACGTTTGCACATGCCCGGTGCGCAGGCCGGGGACCCAGCACTCCCCAATCCAAGCAGCGGGTTGGCGGAGCCAGGCCTGGCTGGGGGCTCGGCGACTAGACTCAGGGCCTGTGCGCTCACGCGTGTTCTAACGTGCACTCGACCCGCGTGGACCCCGCAGCCCAGTCCAGGGACCGGAAGCGCAGCCGACCCCCGACCCTAGCACCCCACTATGCCCACACGATGCCTGGGCACCCCTCATTTCTGATCGGCGCCCCACTCCCAGCAGGGCCTCCCTCCATTCCGGGCCGCGGCTCCAGCACCTTATCTCTGCCTGGAGGTCTGCTCCCACCTTCCGGGGCGGCTGCACGGCTGCCAGGTAGAGACTGAGGCCTCCTGCTCTCTGTGGCCCGCCCCCCCCACCGCCCCCCGTCCCCACACTACACTTAGGCGCCCGGCATTTGCGCTTACCCCAGCCCCGCCAGCCGGCGGGGGCCTACCTGGTTGTGGCCGCCGCCGCCGCCGCTGCCGCGGCCGCCGTCACGCCGAGCAGAGCCCGACCGGTGGCTCCACTGCGGCCGTCGCCGCCGCCGCCGCCGCCGCCGCCGCCGTTCCGAACGGCCGGGCCCGCCCCCGGCGGAAATAGCCGAACGTGTTCGGGCCGCGAGGACGGAGCGAGGCCAAGGCGGAGCCTAGGGACGTATGAATGCTTCCGGAAAGAGCCAAACGTACCCCCGCGGGACGGTACTGCAGCGGGTGCCCCCGAGGTAGCCGATCGCTTCCGGAAACAGCCGAGCACAGTCGGGTTGGACGCATGACTCCCGAGGCTGGGGTCGGCTGCGCTCGGCTGCGCTCGTGAGATGAGAGCCACCCGGGGGATTCCGGAAATAGCCGAGCGCAATCCCGTCAGACGAGTGACCCCGAGGCTGGGGCCGTCGGGGCTCGATTGAGTTTAGAGACACCCGAGCGATTCCGGAAATGGCCGAGCGTGCTCCAGCACGACTGGCGGAACAGAGACTGAGGAGTTTGTGGAAGGAACCGAGCGTGCTTGGTTCCAAATGAGGCCTAAGGAGTTCAAACCCAGAGACAGAAATTGCCGAAATGGACGGTTCCGGAGGGCGGGTGAGGCGGCCCCGAACTCAAGGAACAGAAAGCGGCGTAGAAGAGAGGCTATCACAGAAACATAGGGCCGAGGAGCCTGGGTTGAAGGCGTTTCCATGGCAGCCCTGAGCGTCCGGAAGCAGCTGAAAGAACTCCGGCCCTGCCACTCACTGCTAGCACACGCCCAACTCGGGACCAGATGCAGACGACTGTTTCCGGAAATAGCCGAAGACACTCAGATAGGGGCGTGGCCAAAGGTTTCGGACACTAACTAGAACTCCGGAAGTAACCGAACGCTCGGTCTGGGCTAGGTTTGGGTGGGGACCAGGGAACTTTTGGGGACACAGCCCAAGCGGATATAGAAAGGACACAAAACTTGTTTATCAAGGTTTTATTAACACAGCCCAGAGCCCCAGATGGGTGTCTGGATGAAGCTTTTAAGGGTAGAGCCAACGATGGGTACTCAGAGAGAAGGTAGCAGGAGGCCAGGACCAGAGAATCTGTGATGAACTCCTGAGCAGCCTTCAAAACCCATTTCAAATGACTTTGAGCCAAGGGTCTGTTTTCACCCCGCTCCCCTCACTCTTTCCTTACTCTTTTTTTTGTCCCTTCACAAATCCAGACACTGGACCTCCTGTTTGTCAATGTGGATTTTATTCACTGTCAGCTCCGGGATGGAAGAAGGGAGCAAGTCATGCATAGCCTTGGTCTAGCTCCAACACCAGGCAATGCTGGGCCAGGGGGAGGGACGCAGATAGGGCTGCGGTATTTGGAAAGTGCCATTACCATGTGGGGCACAGCAATCTTGCCAGCCACCTCTAAATGGGAAACGGAGGCTCTGAGATGCCCCTGTGGTCCACACGACATCACAGGCTGGCTGGAGTCAGCTGTATCTGATACCAGACTCTGCATTCAAGTTCCGTTGACAAGGCCCACAAGAAGGCCTGGCTGCATGACTCTCCACCCACACCAGGTCTCAGCTATTTGTCTGTAAAATGGGGGTGACGATACCACCTCCAGGCTTCTCAAGGCCAGCTGAGGGAGAAGCCACAAGTAAAAGCGCTTGGCACACAGTAAGTGCTTAATCGTCATTGGGATTAGTTTTGTAAACATAAGGAAACTCAGGCACAGAGTGGGAAAGCCATTTTCCCAGAGCCAAATAGTGAAGCCAAGATTCAAACTCGGGCCTCACTGCCTCCCCTCCCACCCCCATTGGGTTTTCCCACTCGAATTTCATCCCAGGGAGGCTCTAACATATCGAGGGAACCATGATGTGTTTCAGAAACATCATGGTCCACAGCTAACCCTGGTGGGCATCAAATATGTGAAATCTTATCCAAGGGGGATATTCTTCTCCTGCCCTGGCAGTGCCCTTTGAGGCCTCTGCCTCCTGGGGCATTAGTGTCAACCTGTGGAGTGGGTGATCCTTTGCCTAGATCTATTCATCTATCAAAGCCCCAGTTTCCATATCCCCTAAATCCACAGGACTGGAGGCAGACTCTAGCCAGGCTGGACCACAGATGAGGTTACCATGGTGGGAAGCAGCCGTCAGCATCCAGTCCATCATGAAGATGACTTTGTTTTGTGGTGGAAGGGAATCAATTACAGATTCTCCCGGTCACATCCAAACTGGGTCCAGACAATTGAGCTGGGCTGCAATCCTTCAAATAGGTGGGTCTTGCTTGGGTCAAGGATGGGATCAAGTAACACACAGAAAACTTTAAAAGTACAGAACAACAAGAAAATACGAACACATGTGACTTGTCCAAAGTGCTTCCTTTAGAGTCCTGGGGGCAGGGTCTGCATGGGGCAGGCCCTGGACAGCTGCTGTCACAGGGGCAGCTTTGTCTAGCCATCGCTTATAAAAAGTAATAAATTAGTCGCAGGGATTTGCTGCTATTTACAGTGCCACCATCACCTCCCATTCCTGCCTTATAGCCCCTGATGGATCAGAGGCTACCAGAACACCAGGGAGGCGCTGCATTCCACCTTCCAGTAAGGACCATGATGGCTTCCTGCCTTCTGGGTGACACAAGCTAGTGGCTTAGTCTCCATCCAGGTGCCACTTGACTTGAAAAACCTTGCACATTAAAAACCGCATGACTTCCAGGCCGGGGGGAGGCCAGGTAGGAAGGATCAGTCCTTCGCTGCGGGTCCCAGGGCTCCAAGTACAGCCTCGGCACCCTCCACTGCAATCTGAGGCACCACAGCAGGTACCCCAGCGGCCTCCTCTGGCGGCTCGTCAAAGCTCACCTCCTGCACAGCCTCCTGCTTCTTGAAGGAGTCTCGGCGCTCGGACAGATGCAGCCGTCGCATGACCACCAGCTCAGAGTCTGGCCCGCGGCTGCGACGACCCGGCTCCCCGTCCAGCCGCTCCCCTGCACCCAGCTTGTCAGCTGACTGGCCCCGGCGCAAACTTGGGGACCAGGCAGGTGTGGGCGGGTGCCCCGGCAGGGGTGAGGGTGAGCGGGGTGGGGGTGCAGGCACGGGTGGGCAGGCCAGCGGGGAGGGCGGGATGCTGCTGGTGGACTTGCGGCGGCCAGCCTTGGGACGGGGTGGCCCTAGCTTGGCAGCCAGGCCGTGCAGGGAACTGGGGCGGGTGTGGCTAGCAGTGGCTGGAGAGGCAGGGCTGCTGGAGTTCGGAGATGCACTGGGTGGGGATGCAGTGTCTGTGGGTGACAGGAGAAAGTCAGGGCCACTGGCCTCATGTCCCCAGCCTCGAAGTGGGGCCTTGGGACTGACTGCACCTGCCAAAGCCCACATTGTTCCCTGTGGCCACCTATCATGCCTGCTTTTCCTGCTTCCTGTTTGCACAGGCTGTTCCCTTAGCTTAGATGTGGTGAACTCCTATTCATCTATCAAAGCCCTAGCTTTGATTCACCCACTTCTCACCTAGTAAACCACCACTCACTGGGCCAAAGTTACCCATTCACAGTCCATCCTTCCATCCAATGAGCCATCCACTCATGGGCCGCCAAAGTTACCCAATAAGGGCCCTGCCTCCTCACCTGAGCTCACCTCCCCATTCCCAGGCCTCCGTCCCAGAGGACCCCTGGTGTGAGGAAGGAAGAGATGGCACAGATCCCACTCGCTTTACAAGGTCAGGGTGGGCAAGAGGGAGAGACAGCAGCTGGGGTTCCCAGGGGGAGAGGGGCGTAGCCCTGCGGTCGTCCTCCAAGAGGCCTTCCCTGCCTCTCCTCTGGGCTGCCTCAGCCTGTCTCACAGACTGGGAGACCTCAGTGTTGGACCAAGTCACCATCCTTTCCTGCCCCGCCCTCTTGCCACGCCCTCTCTGGCTCATACAACATCCATAGCTCCCCACAGCCCCCTCCCCACCAGTTGAATCTCAGCTCTTGGGCTTGATCCATCCCCCAATGGCCCCTCTTCAGCTTTCCCCCAGTTTTCACACCCCTCCTGTCTAGAACCCTTTGCTCATGATGTTCCCTCTGCTGGGCATACCCTTCCCTTTTCCTGTACCTGTCTCTGCCCCTCAGCCCTCCCGCTCCCAGGTTGCCTCTTAGACTCCAGACAGCTGGAAAAGCCCTTCCAGTCATCTGTGGTCATAGCGCCATTCTATCCTCCCATCTGCCTGCTCTCTTCCTGGGCAGCCCTGGGTGCACCCACCTGCTGGGGCATCAGGAGCTGGGCTGCGGCAGGGTGTGTTGGGGCTGGGGGAGAGGCTGTGGGTGGGCGAGCCTGGGAGGCTCTCGTTGGATGACAGGGAGTGGTGGAGGCCGGAAGAAAAGCTGCGGCTGGTGTGGAGCACGGAGGACTGTTTTGAGATCTTCTTGAAGAGTGACTTCCGCCTGTGGGTGAGAACCCAGGGTGCTTCAGGATCCCGCCCCTAGAGGTCCCCCACCCCAGCTGAGAAAGGTCCCCCTTCCACACTCCCTGGCTGCTCACCGGTCCTGTGTCTCCCGTCGGCGGCTCCGCTTGCTTCTGCGTGCCATGCGGCCCTTGGCTACATTCTTCCGGGCGGGGCCCACCTTAATGGATGTGTTCTCCAGGGCCGTGGTCCGGAGGGCAATCTTGTTGCTGCTCTGTAGGCACGATGGGGAGGGGATGCCTCTGTGCTTCCATCCCATGACCCCCACCCACCCGCTTCCTATTAATCCTTCAAAGCCCTAGATCCTATCTATCCAGGTGTCACCTAACGACTCCCCACTCACTGGGTCAAAGATACATGCCCACCATCCGTGTACCCATCCAATAACCTGTCCCCCCACCTGCTGGTCCCAGGAGCTACCCAACCAGGGACCTGCCTTATCTTGTGTCCCCACCCTCAGGTCTCAGCCCCCAAGGACTCCTGGTGGGAGGGAGGCACAGATGGTACAGCACCACAGGATCAGGAAGGGTTTCCTGGGGGAGTGGCTCTGAAGGGTGCTGTTAGGGGCCAAAGAAAGAAGCACATTCTAGGCTGAGGGGAGAGGGGTGCAAGGCTTGGAGTTGGCATGACTGTGGAACAGTGTGGGTAGAGGGGAGACCCAGGGAGAACCAGCAGCAGAGGCCACACAAGAGGGAGTGTGGGGGTCCTGAAAGCCCAGAGGGAAGGCAGGGGGTGGGGGTCCTGGGAGCACTCAGTGTAGGCAGTGGGAGTGGCACCTTCAGCAGCAGCTCCACAACGTCCATGTGTACCAGCCCCAGGACAGACTCCCCATTGATATGCGTGATGAGGTCTCCGGCTTGCAGTCCTGCCTCCTGGGCGGGGCTCCCCTCCTCCACGCTCTGGGGGGAAATGGCAAGGTCAGCAGCCAGGCGAGGGTCCAACAGCAGGAGACCCCATCAAGCTGCTGCCACTCATGCTGACTCAGTTTCCCTGACCTTGGGTGCTGTTCAGAGACTGACCAGAGGGGAGAGGACGGGCAGAGTCCTGGGCTGGGGGACGAAGGACAACTCACCCACTGTGCGCCTGCCAGCAGGGGTATAAGCTTCATGCCCATTTAGGGTCTCTTTATCCGGCCTTGTTTCTCTTGCCCAAACCCCTTCCCATAACTGATAGCAAAGGCACAGAGGGCATGAGCTCCCTGCCCTGGGCCCCCAAACCTCACAGACTAGAAAACACACCTCACCAGGCCAGAGGCAGCCTCAGACCAGGTCAGGCTGTCCCCCCCACCGCCCCAGGCCAGCTCACCCAGACGACATGGTGTACAGTGTAGATGTCACTGTCGCCCATGTAGACACGGATGGCCCGCAGGCTGAAGCCGTACTTCTTGCCAGAGCTGTGGATGATAATGGGGGGCCGCAGGCTGCCACACACAGGGGACGGGTCTCGGCTGGGAGATGAGTCACGGGACGACGGGTTTGAGGACAATGAGCGTGGGGACAGGGGGCTCATGAGGGGGCCACCACTGCCATCATCTGCAGGAATGAAAGTTCGGGAGAGGGGTCACTCCCTCGTGCGCCTCCCCATAGGGCACCTTCCCCTCCCACTGCGCCGACCACTCCAGCTGTTAAACTGCTGCTCCAATGCCCCAAGTGTGGTACCCCACCGGACCTTTGCACATGTAGTGCTCTGTGCTAGGCATGCCAGTTTCCCAGATCTCCTTGCGCCCAGCTCCTTCCCCTTTTCTGGGGCTCAGGCCCTGCATGACCTTGAAGGTCCCCTTCCAGCTCCAGACACCCCAGCCAAAGCAGACCCCACCTCGTGGTTAAAATGGACATGGACCCCACCCATGGTTAAATTAAGCAGAGATAAGGCTGGGCCATGGGCGTTACCGGCGGTGATGATGAGTGACAGGGCAGACACTGAGGCAGACTTGGGCACCCGGCCCCCACTGGGGGAAGCCCTAGACTTCTCAGGGGCTGGGTCTCGTGGGCCCCCAAGGCGGCGGCCCCGGCCAGCATCCAAGGCCCTGGGTGTGGACTGTCGGGCACCAGTGCTGTTGCTCCGTAGGCGTGCATGGCTGAGGGCGGCGGGATCGGCTAGGGGGTTTACAGGGTGAGGGGGTCAGTCTGGCACTCCCATCTCACCACTCGGCCCCTCTGTCCTCAGGAGGCAAGGGCGGCGTGGACACAGTCCAGCCTCCTGGCCTTTGTCCAGGCAGTTCCTTCTTCCTGCAAAACCTTCCTGCATTGCTCTCCCTGGAAAGCTCCACTCTTCAATTCCCCTCCTCCAGAAAGCCTTCTCTCCACCCATCAGACCCCTAGCTACTCTTTTGGAAGCCCTCAGCCCTGTCCCTGTCTCTCTAGTCCCATCCTGACCCAATGAAGCTGGGGCTCCTTGAGGGCCAAGCTGAGGCCTGAAGCCTCTCTAGAGCCCTGGCCTTTCCTATCTTAAAGATTTTATTAGAAAAGTCAATGTTCCCTTTAGAACTCCTACTCATCCTCAAAACCCATCTCAAATAGCCCTTCCCCGGGGGAACGTTCCACGATACCACCCCTCCCACCCTGGACACCACCTACCAGAGAGGCTTGAGGACTTGGGCATCACTGGAGTGGCAGCTGGGGGTGGGTCAGGCTCTCCCAGAATGAAGACGGGCTTCTTGGGGCCCACAGGGCCTAGGCTGGCTCCCTCATCCTCTGATGAGAAGGCAAACTTGGGCATCGTGTCCAGGCTGATGGTGCTCAGGAGAGATGGGCTGGGTCCCCGCTCAGGCTGGGAAGAGGATGAGTGGCAGGAGGAACTAGAGGACGTCCAGGACCTCAGCCTGAAAGGGAAGAGCCCAAGTCACACTTGCTAAGTGCCCTCACTCCAGGATACCCAGTCATCCCCAGTAGCCACAACTTAACTCTCAGCCTAGAGTCAGGGAAATGTGTAAATAAGTGTGAGTTCTCTCTGCTTGCTCCATTCTCTGTGTCTATCCGGAGAATTCTTATTCATCTTTTAAAACCCAGCTTCCAATGTCCATCCTCTAGCTGACACTGATTATTTCTATTGAGTCTGGACTTTGAAAGATGACTAGAAGTTCATGAGCAGAGGGTATTCTGGACAGAAGGAACAGTCAAGCAGAAGCCAAACAGTGTGATGGTGCATGGCTGTTTTATGTTGGGTGTGGTTAGAAATGCAAAGCCAAAGGGAGTGATGATAGGGGCCAGGGAGGCAGGGGACTGACAGGCTGGCCAGTATGTTTGACCCTTTTCTACTGGGCCACTGGGAAGCTCTTTCCAATGTTAGATTTTGTGGCTCCACCTCCTAGCAGGCTTGGAGGCTGGATCTGCTTATACTGCCCAGTTTACCTACCGGACATCAGTGCTCTGCTGGTGGCCATCCTCCCCCTCACTGCGTTCCCACCCTTCTTCCCGGTCCTCACTAAAGCTCCGTTCAGCAAAGGTAGGGGTAGGTTGCACAGCTAGGAACTCAGAGCTGCTGTAGACCTGGGAAGTAATAAAAAATAACAGTAATAACAACGGAGACAGGAGCCGCACCCGCTTCCTACATGCACTGGGCTCGGGGAGGAAGGCCAACCCACCCGCTTCCCTGTGATTCACTTCCTTAAATCTTTCCTCAGCATGTGCCTAAAGACAGCAGAGTCTGTAGCCTACTGTACAGGTGAGAAACGGAGGCTCCGAGGGGCCCAGCCACCAAGGGTGCCATAGCCAGGGTTTCTGTCGCTGGCTACCATACCCTGCCCAGGCCCACAAGTAGTGCAGAGGGTTTTTTCATCCAATTATAAACAAAGGAAGGAACTTAACGTAAGCTTGCGAAGTTACAAAATGACACCCAGCATAGGAGTTCTAGTTACAACAGCCAATAAGTGGCAACAACCCAAATGTCCATCAGCTAGCTGATGAAGGATAAACACAATGTGGTCCATCCACATGATGGAATTGTTACTCGGCCGCAGGAAGGAATGAAGCGCTAACACACGCTATAATATGATACATCTAGAAAACGTGCTGAGTGAGAAAAGCCAGCCATAAAAGCCCATCTAGTATGTGATGCCATCTTTATGACATGTTCAGAAGAGGCAAACCCACAGCGACAGAAAGCAGACTGGTAGTTGTCAGGGGCTGGAGGAGGAGGGATGGGGAGTAACTGCTGATGAGGTTGACAAGGTCTCCCTTGGGGGTGATAGAAATGTTCCGAATGATTCTGGTGAAGATGGCACAATATTGTTTAAACGTGCTAAATGTCACTGAATTGTACACTCTCCAATGGCTAATGCCGTATAGTTTACATTGTGTGTGTTTTACCACGATGAAACAAATGCAAATAACTAAACATCTCACGATATTTGCTGAGCACTAGTTGTATCCAGAGCCCGGCCCCCACCTTACTAAACCGGTGGGAGCAGGAGGAGAACTGGGGGATCTCCGTGGACGACTCCTCATCGTTGGTCTCCTCATCCTCAGAGCCCAGATGCCGGTACCGTTCTGATCGCGCTGCGGGAGGAGAGGCACATGCAGCCCGTGTGAGGTGGCTGTGAGGGCGGGGGGTGTGGGTAGGGGGTGAGTAAAGGGGGAGGGCAAGTGTGGCAAGGGCCACCACCAGGGCAAAGGCCGAAGGCTGCGAGGGGGGACCACAAGAGGCTTGGGCAGCAGAATGAGTATCTGAGAATCCATCCCAGCCATGTCCCTAAACGCTTTGGGACCATTGCTGGGAATTTTTGTGTTTGAGCCTTAGTATTCTTACTTTTGAAACAGGTTACCCAGAATTAGGAAAATTGTGTACCTAAAACATAAAGTATGTTCCTTACTTTACAGAAGGGAAACAGACCCTCAGAGAGGACCTCTGACATGCCCAAGACCACACAAGTTCTGGAGGAGGCGCTGGACAATGAGGGCCTTTGCTGTGTTTGCCCAGAACCCTGAGTGGGAAGAACCCACGGAAGTACCTGAGGGGACCCCTCCACAAAAGCTCAGCAAGGTACCCACCCTCCTGTGTGATACAGGGCTCCATGCTGGGAGGTGGAACATGCTAGAACACCTCAGGCAAGGGTCTGCCACACTCAGTGCCTTGGTTTTCTCTCCCGCAATTTGAGGGGGTGCCGTGCCTCGTGAACCCAGAAGTACAAGAAATCCCAGCGGGGGTGGGGAGGGCAGACCTGCCCTAGCTTCTCAGAAAGCTCCAGAAGTTGCAAGTTCCAGGTCCAAGGTGAGGCGCCGAGCCTGGGTGGAGACCCTAGCAGACAACCCTCCCCTCCCAGAACCCCCACTCACTATCGAAGTAGCTGGTGTCATCCTCGGCTTCGAGCTGTGGCACAAACTCGGCCTTGTGTCGCAGGAGACCAGCCCAGTCCAGTGTCCAGAAGAAGGGGTGCTGCTTCACCTCATGGGTGCCGCCTGCAGACACACCCAGCGGAGTTCTGTGGGTCCCCACCCCCATGGCCCCCTGGGCCCATGGGGGACCAAAACTTGGCTAACACAGAACCAGAAAGATGGGAGCGGAAGCCAGCAGCCACTGAAGAGCCCAGAGAATTGAGCTAGGGCTCGAAGCCAGGCCCTGCTCTTCCCTCTCCTGGATGTTGAGATCCCACCATCCACAGAAACCCCCGAGACTTAGAAGGGCTTCCTTCCCGGGCCCTTTCCACGTGCTTCCATGGAGCAGAGCTGACTGCGAAGGTTCCACAACCTCAGCCCTGACCATTCTCTCCCATGGCCAAGTTTCATCGTGAACATGAGCTGCCGTGGCCATGGTAATGACTGGCTGCACGTATCAAATAGTTCCTTAACCAGTCATTAAGTGGCTGGGAAAACTGGGACAGTGGGAGCCATGGGGCTGGGCCTTTGAGGACCTTAGGACACAGCCCCTGGTGATCTTACAGGCTCACATACTCACTCAGCCTCAGTGTCCCCAGTCTGTACCAGACCCTGCTACCTGCTCTTCCTTCAAGGTCTTAAGTTAATGCCTGGCAAATGCCTGTGCATCTTTCAAAACCCCAGCCCCAAGTCCCCCTCCTTCAGGCAGCCTTTCAAGTAGAGCTTTTGTTTGCCGCAGGCCCCATACTTACCAGTGCCCAGACGGTCCAGTGGGTTCTGCCGGAGCAGCCTGGTGATGAGGTCTTGGGCGTCAGCTGGAAGGGCCTCCTCCCCCTCTGGCCACAGGATCTCATCTACATTGAGGGGAGGGAGTGAGGGGGGTGGGATAGTCCTGCCAAGCACCTCCCACTACTGCCCCTCACTCACTGTGCTCCAAGCCACTAGCCTCCCCTGCTCCTCCCACACGCCAGAATCCGTCCCACCTCACAGCCTTTGCTCTGGCTGCACTCTCTGTCCAGAGCACCTTCCCCTCTTCTCTGTCTGTGGCTCCCTCTCACTCCTTCAGGCCTTTGCTCATAAGTCATCTAGGAGGCCTCCACAACTTGCTATTTAATGCAGCGCCCCCTCCCTTTGGTCTGCTTCTCCTTCTTGGCATTTTTGGCCTCTAATTGCTCCAAAATTTGCTTCTGTATCTCGCTGTCTGTCTTCCTGCTGGACCGTGGGCACCACAAGGGCTGTCTATTTTGCCCCTGCTCATGTCCCCAGTGCCCAACTTGGGCCAGGCATATCATAGGTGCCCTCTCCACACATGGGGCTGCTCCCCTCGCTAGCGTAGCTAGGGAAGAGCCCCTGTGTGGCCGAGACTCAAAGCTGGGGTGACAGAGGATGGAGAACGCACCACTGACCACCTGGCCAAAGAGTTCCTCAGGGGTATCTCCAAAGAAGGGCACGCAGCCCACCAGGAACTCGTAGAGGATGATGCCCATGGCCCACCAGTCCACCGGCTTGCCGTAGCCCTGGCGGAAGATTACCTCAGGCGCGATGTACTCGGGGGTCCCGCACACCTGGGCAGGCAGAACAGGGAAACTGAAGGCGGCCCCCAGATTGGGAGGGTCCTCAGGAGAACCTGAGAGGCCAGGGCCAGGCTGGGAATAAGGGGTGGGTAGAACTGCAGGGGGCATTTTCATTTCTCCTTTTCTCAGCCGAGTCTTGCCAGGTTCCAGGGTCAGAGTCCAGACCAAGGGGGCCCAGCACCCAGGACTCCTGCCCACCCGCCCACCTGCTTGTCCACGAACTCCCTGGTGTCCTTCTCGATGTGGCCCTCGTAGAGGTTGGTGGCCATGCTCATGAGCCCGATCTTGGACAGGCCGAAGTCGGTCAGCTTGATGTGGCCAAGCGAGGTGATGAGCAGGCTGTGGGCGGGCAGGCAGCACGCTCAGGGCTGGGGGCCCCGGCACTTGGTGCTTCCTGCTGCCCTTGAACTTGGCTCCACTCTGGGCAGGCCAGACCCCGCCCCCCCCACCAGGCACTTCCATTGCACAGCCACATTATCCCAAGAACCAATGGGTCTTGGGAAATATTACAAATTTTGGCAAACATCTCTGTGCACCTACTGGGTGTATCTGGTGTTGCTGTTGAGTACCTACTATATACTCGACTGCGTAAAAAAAAATTCCTCAGAATCACAGCATCTCCCAACTGCGTTAAAACATCTCCTGATCACCTGCTGTGGGGGGGTATACAGTGTATTTTTGTACTTATGTCCATTATTGTAACATTTTGCAAGCACCCGTTGTTGACATCCCAAGTTGAAAAATGAACATATCTTGAGCACCTGTTGTGTACAGAAATATTTCTGTGTACCTCAGAAGTGCATCCATTAAACGTGCACACCTACCACGTATGCTGCTGTTTTAACTTTTCTTGCTTAAATATATAAATGATTTGCTAAGTGAGAGATTCACACGCTCTATCTTTATAAAGTCCTATTTTCACGCACCTCTAAAAATAAATTTCTATAAAATGCACTGTGTATATCCAAGTTGTTGGATGAGCCATCTCTAATTCTGCGTACCTGCTGCTTTTTAAAAATAAGGGGTGTTTCTTGAGCAACTACTGTGTACACCAGCTGTGGAAAAAACAATACTTTGGTATAGCTACCAGGTACAGCCACACCTTCTAACACGAAGGCCGTGTAGCAGGCCTAAAGCCACTACTGTTAAGACAACCAACATTTCCTGAGCTCCTACAGGCACACCTATCTAAAAAAAAACATTCATTTATTGAACACTGACTATATCTGCTATTTAAAAATATTTTCCTTCTTATGAATGAAATGATACGATGCCTGGGATTTCCTACGAATCATCCAGTGGGGTGGGCGGGGAAGGGACAGAGAGGACAGAGAGGACACAGGATGGGTCGAGTATTGGTGGATGTGGAATGAGTAGGGGCATGGGGCACTGTACCCTTCCGTTATGAGCTGAACTGGGTCTCCCCCAAATTCACATGTTCAAGTCCTAACCCCCAGTAACTACAAATAGGACCTTATTTGGAGACAAGGTTGCTGGACATGTGATTACTTAAGATAAGGTCACACTGGAGCAGGGTGGCCCCTAGTCCAATATGACTGGTGTCTTTATAGAAAGGAGAAATTTGGACACAGACATGCACAGAGGGAGGAGGCCATACAAATACTGGAGTGACCCTGCCACAAGCCAAGGAACTACCAGAAGCAGGGAGAGAGACCTAGAACGAATCCCTCCCTGGTGTGTTCAGAGAGAGTGCAGTCCTGCTGATACCTTGACCAGAAACTTCCAGCCCCCAGGCTGAGAATAAATTTCTGTTGTTTAAGCCTTCCAGTCTGTAGTATTTTATTATGACAACCGAGGGAACTAACATATCTTCTCTTGATTTTGGGGTGTATTTGAAATCTTCCAAAGTGAAAAAACATACTTTTGTTGAGCACCTACTATGTGTGTCTATTCCTTCCTCAACCCTTCAAGACTGGGTACCTTCCCACCCCATCTTGCAGACGAGGGTTCTGAGAGGGGCAGGGATTGCCTTGGGGTCTGACCTGAGACACTTGGAAGACCCCACCCCGCCCTGGGATGATCATAGAGAGGCCTGCTGGGCACAGAGTTTTTAAGGCAGCAAGCACAGGCCCAGGTATACAGCAGGTGCTAAATACACATTTGTTTTGTTTCCTAAGCAAACTACAAAATGCCCTGAAAACACACAGGGATCTTCACATTTACGTTCACACCTCTATGTAGCCAAGTACCTGAGAAACATGTGGTTCTGGCCTCATATCCAGACGGTACTCAACATAGGGGTGGCTCTTTCCTTTGTACACAGCAGGTGCTCAATTAATGTAGGGGAGAGTGCTTTGAAAATTATGTAGAGGTTACAAAGCATGAAGGGTTATTCACATGCATGCTTGTGTTTCCCAGTCACCCACAGAGGACCTAGCACACAGTAGGTGCTTCCTAGATGCTAGAACAAAATAAACATCCCAAGGCCCAATAAACATGTTTTTTTCCTTTCTTTCCTGCACTAACACACAGCATATGTTCAAGACATGCACAGTCCCTTTCTTCACATATAAGGTCCTGCAACATGCATGTTCCTGTTCCCTCTCCATAGCTGGTGCCTCAGCAGTGCATGTTCTTTCCCCTTGTGTGGCAGCAGCTCTGAGAGTGCACGATCCCTCCCCACGTAGTTTACGCATCCTAAGTGTCACCTTCCCTCTCTGTGATCTGCAGCACCTGCATGAGGGCAGTCCTTTTCCTGCATACAGCAGGTACCTATTAAGTCACTGCTCTCCTCTGTACGTATCCAGTGCTCCACATGTGCAAGCTCCCTGCCTTTCTGCCAGCAGGGGCCCCCTGACGCCCACAGAATCCAGATAGACACGGGTTGCTGAGCAGAACCAGGCCGCACTCACTCCCACGCCGCTGGCCAGGCCCTGCCCCCAAGCCTCTGGGCCCCACCCCCTTGTGGCCCCCACCCCCTTGTGGCCCCGCCCCTCACTTGTCAGGCTTGAGGTCTCGGTGTACAATGCCGTAGTTGTGCAGGTATTCGAGCGCCAGCACTGTTTCCGCAAAATACATGCGGGCCATGTCCACAGGCAGAGGGCCCATGTTCTTCAGGAGCGTGGCGCAGTCGCCCCCTGCAAGGGGCAGACATTCTCAGTGGCTGTGGGCTCAGCAGCCACACCCAATGCCTCCACACCCTCCTGGCCAGGTCCGAAGGGTCCCTAGTGTGTCAGTCCTGAGTCAGGGTGGTAAACCGGGCAGGGGGTGGGAGAGGGGCAACCCTGACTCCCAGGCTATTAGTCCTTGGCAGGGTGGCAGCTCTGTACATACCTAGTCCCTTCCCTATATGCAGCTGGTGACTCGAGAGTGAATGTTCCCTGTCCTTGCCTGATAGCACCTTGGTAAACGCCTGTCCCTGCACTTACCTGAAGGCCCCGGTCTTTCCTAAACTGCAAACCCGAACCTGCAACTCCTCACCTTGGACGCTCCCACCCACCCCTCCCTCCCCTGCTCTTACTTCCACCCTCCAGGCCTATGCTCACCAGTTCCCCCTGCTTAGGACCCTATCCTCCAGGGTCCCATTCATCTTTGGGCTGCCCCAGCCCTGACCACCCCATCCCAGACTGACGGGCCCCAAGGCAGGCTGGGACCCCAGAGGACAGAGCAGACCCCAGCCTGGCCCAAGGAGGGACATTCTCCCAAGTAGGGGGTGAGCTCCCCGGCGCTAGAGGCATGAGACCCCCGAGACCGCACCTTCCACGTATTCCATGACCATGCAGAGGTGGCGCCGGGTCTCAAAGGAACAGAACATGCTGACCACAAAGGGGTTCTCAGCGAAGGTGAGGATGTCACGCTCTACAAAGACCTGCTGGATCTGGTTACGGAGGATCAGGTTCTGCTTATTGATCTTCTTGATAGCGAAGCGCTGCCGTGTGTCCCGGTGCCGCACCAGGTAGACGGCCCTGGGGGAGGGGGAGGGCGAGGGCTCCCTGAGGCCTGAGCGCCAGGCCCTGGTAGGCCCAGGACCCAACCTGCAGGGCTTTAGCGGGTGCTGCGCCCTCCACCTGGGACACATTTATGCATACCTGGCCCCGCTCCCAAAGTAGGTACTGAGTTTAAGTTGCCCTCCCTGGTGTCCTATAAATCCACTACACGTGGCCCCAGTATATTGGCCCTCAGATTGTTTACTTATTCACAGCAGGCGAAGACCCATTAGCTCAAAAGCCTACACTAAACTCAAAGTACTTTAAATATACTCCAAATATACAGATTTTTTTTAGCCAGTTAGAGTCTGCTTGCTTTGTGTACCCAGTGAAACTGCACCCCACTGCTCCCAGCCAGATACACGCTAGAGCTATAAGGAGCCCACACACGCTGCTGCTGACCTTTGGGGCTCTCTGACCCAGAGACTCTCCACTGTGCTGCTGGCCCCCTCTCCCATCCCCCTTTGACAATTTCATGCTGTCAAGGACACCCCTCCTAACCATCCCACTCCCCCCACCTCCACAAACCTGTCAAAGTGACAAATAATGCTCACTGCACGCTCCTGCCACCGTGTGGTCCTCTTTTCCCCTGTTCAGAACCCCCCTATACCTGGAGCAGGTAAGGGCCTAGATCGTGAACGCCTGTACAAGGCCATACTCTGCCACATTCCTCTGCAGTTGTCTGCACACTTAGGGGCTGCCGGGGCATCAGTCATCCCTGCTGGCATCTGAGAAATGGGTCTATGTGGGACCCAAGGACTCACCCGTAGGCCCCGTTGCTAATGAGCTTGATGGTCTCGAAGTCGCTCTCACATGGCTTCCTCCGTGACGGGCTGACCAGGACACGGCTCTGGGGGGCAAAAACGGTTCAGGGTCCTGATCCCCCAAGAAGCGGGCTGGGCTCGTCCAGCCCCCAAGTCCTTGTATCTGATGCTACTTTCTCCCCCACCCAAACTTCTCCAACTCAGTGTCAGAGTTTCTAAGCTTTTGCTCAAGCCATGCCCTCTTCCCAGAAAACTCATACACATCCTCCAAAATACCTTTCCAGTGCCCCCTCCAGCCCTGCCCTGCCCAACCTTCATGGCACAGCAGTCTCCCTCCCCGCACCTTCCTCCCAAGTCAGGAATTTATTAAGCACCTACTGCATGCAGAACTTCTGCAAACCCAGCCCCCCCTATGGCTGCTTGGTCTGTTCTGAGAAGAACAAGACAGGTGGGGGGCCCCAAAGCTCTGCACCTCACCTCCAGGGACTCAGGCGCTGGGGTCTGTCCTCTGTCATTGAGGTGACTCAGAGGCACCATATCTGCAAGACGGGGAAGGAGCCTTGGATGGGGCCTTCACCACCTGCCCCTCCATCATCCAAAGATTTCCTGAGGCCTCCAGAGCCCACCTAGGACTGGGGACATGGAGCCTCCCCTGACCAGCTCTCATAATACTGACAAGGAGCCCCTACTATGTCCAGTCTCAGCCAAACCTAGGAGGCTGGACTAAGCAACAACTGAAGAACCATCAAGAAGGGCCAGTGGGTCGCCCAGGCTCCACTTGCTCAGCTTTTATCAAACCCTGGCTCCAAGCCTTGCCCTGTAAACATAAGCTGTGACACGGGATCCTAATAACCACCCAGCTCAGGGTATGACTCTGTGGGTGCCCCCTCCAGTGCAGTCCCGGGGCTTGGCAGAGGGGTGGCCTCAGTGATTGGTCCCTGAACATGAGCCATGACAGTGGCATTGAAGAATGTCTCGTGGTCCCAGAGCCAGGCTGGGATGGGATGGTGGAGCCTCAGGGGTGAGGGAGGCCCAGGTTCACATGTAGCCCCTCCCACTCTCAGTGGGCCCCCTAGGATGCTGCGTCCATCCGTGAGCAGCCCCCACAGCCTCAGCCGTCACCTGCCTGGCCATTTCCCGTATCCTCTGACACCAGACCCACCCCCAGCACCACCTGCGTTATCTTCACTGGACAGACAGGAGGATGGCCACAGCCACAGGGCCAATCCAAGACTGGTATGGCCTTGGGCACCCGTGTCTGATTCCCTGCTCAGTCTCCTCTGCCCAGAATCTCAGTCTCTCCAGCTTTAAATGGGGATGATAGCAGCCCGGTCCTAGGGTTAACACAGCAATGATGCTCGCCTGGTGACCACTGGCCACTGTGGCCAGGCCCTGATGACCCCCTCGCCTCTCCCCAGCTCCCCTCTGTCCTCTGCTCCTCAGCCGCACCCGCTCCTTGCTGCTCTTCTGACACGCCAGACATGGTCCCACCTCAGGCCCTCTGTCGCCCCGGCCTGGTTCTCCCCGGCTCCCAGATCTCCACCTGGTCACCTCTCCATCCTCAGCTTCAACACCACCTCTTCCCAGAGCCTCCTCGATCACCCCCAGACCAGGCTGATCCAAGTTCTATGCCCCCCTTGAGCCCTGTTTTGGTTCCCCTGTCCTGGTTGTTTGGAGAAGTTCTCGCCTCCGAGTCCACCTCTGAGGCCACAGTCAGACGAAACTGGGAATGGGCTTTGTGAATTTGCAGGACGATAGGAATGTCATTGCCAGTGGTGGTCCCCTGGTGCCCTGGCCCACCTCAACTTGGCAGTTGAGGACACTGAGGCCGGTCAGAGGGTCCAATGTGCAGCCGCCTGACCCTGAAATCCCAGGCACTGGCCCCACAGAGGACCCCACAGGTGGCTGAGGGCAGGACACAGAGACACAAGGATAGTAGGGCTCTACCCCAGCCTGTCCTTAGTCTCTCCTTTCCACCCTGCCCCACCCCAGCTCACCCTCAAGGGGGTCCTTCGCCAGGCCCAGCTGCCCGATGATGTACTGTGGCAGGTCTGTCTTGATGCCCTGGCCCTCGCGGGCCTGGCCCTCGGCAGCCTCCAGCAGGTGGTAAAACTCCTCAGGGTCGAACTCCTGGAGGTGCAGAAGCCTGGTCAGCCAAGGCTTGGTCCTACCTCCAGGCCTTTGCACATGCTGTGCCCTCTGTCTTGCAGCACTCTGATTGGTGGCTCCAACTTGTCCCTGGGGTCTTTGCTCCTGGCTCCTCCTCCAGGAAGCCCACCCCAACCTGGCAGCACCCTGTGCCCCTCTCCATGTCTTATGCGATGGGGACGAGTGTCTTGTAGCTCAGGGGCCTGAGCTCAGGTCTGCTGGGCCCCTGCATCTGGCTGTGTGCGAAGACTCACCAGGCACTCAAGGAGCCTTGCTGGCCGTGAGATGATGATCAGCAGCTTCCGGACCAGCTGGACGATGAAGCTAACCTCCTCACTGTCTGAGCGCTCACGGGCCTGGGGGCAAGGTGGGGGGACATCAGCCGAAGGCCCTTGGCCCTGCCCTGCCCCTCCCGGGGATCTGCAGCCCCGAGCTTCCCCACGCACATCCTGCAGAAGCCTCTCCAGCTTCTCTTGCATCTCCAGGAAGTAGCGGGAAGTGACAAGAGCCTCTCCAGATTTGGCCAGGCAGTCGCGGGCCAGCTCGATAATCTGGTGATGGATGAAGCCCAGGACGCCGTCGGCCAGTGCCAGCCGAGCGCCAGGCGTGAAGGCAGTGAGGAACTCCTGCAGACGACCCTCCATCTGGGCTGTGGCCTGGGTGCAGATGGGCGACCTGGTCACTGAATGGGGCTGGGAAGCAGCACGTGCAGATTGGGGCAGGGGAGACAGCTGAGGACAGAGAGGGGATGTGATGATGGAGCCCATGGGGTTGGAGGGCTTGGGAGTGGAGGGGGATTTGAGACCCAGAGGGAAAAATAGAAAGGGACAGACATGGCAATATAGCCAAGAAGACAGAGTGCCTGTCTGTCACCCAGAGAGGGACAACAACATGGAGGGGCGTTGGGGTCAGTCCAGACACATGGCGAGGCTTACCTTGGGGAACCTCTCCCGGTACACATGATTCATCATGACGATCTCATTGTCAAAGGTGCCTGTTGTGCGTCCTGGACTGAAGGGGGGAGGGGAGGACCGGTCAGCCTGTGACATGGGACCTGAGACCAGGGGAAGGGGGCTAAGCCAGGCTCTGGCAGGGTCAGGGCCAGAGGAAGAGAAAGAGCCATGGTGTGAATCCCAAAGCCAGCCCAGGGAGTGGCTGAGGCAGCGGCCAGAGGTCAAGGCCCACCTGAGGCTTCGGGAGCGGGGCCGAAGGCGGGGTGAGCGATGTCCAACCTCCTCGTCAACCACACTCTCTGAGCTGCGGAAATGCTTGGACAGGAAATGCAGTTCGTCTGGCGTAGGCTGGAAAGGAAGCTGGTGGAGACGCTCCCGGGAGGATGAGCTTGACTGGCAGGAGGGGGTTATCAGGGCCACACGTTCAGGGTCAGTGCCAAAGCCAGAACCCCCAGCGCTATTCTTCAAGGCCCAGGATGTCAGCTGGCCACCTGATGGAAACCCTCACCTGCCTGGCTCCTATGTGTCCCTCAAAACCAAAGCCCTCCCTGTCTGCTCCATTGGCAGCCCTAAGACCCCCCATGGCTAGGCCCTGACCCCCACAGGCTAAGGATATCTGTGTAACCCAGACTGGGAGCTCCTGGGGCTGAGGCTAGAACCTCTCAGGGACCCCCCACATTACCCAGAATGGGGCACAGAGAGAGCAGTGAGGATGTTTACTGACTGAACAACTATCTGACCCCTTGAAAAAACCAAAGACATGTTCCCCTCCAACCTCGCACCCGCCTGTTTGCCCACCAAGGTGGGACTGTGGGTACCGAGACAGTAGAGCTGGGCGTGTTGGTTCCATAGCCAGAAGACGGGAGGGATGCAAGAGACCATCTTCTGCCGTCAGCCCTGGAGAGGAGAACCAGAAGAGTCGGAAGGAAGGCTTAGCCCCTGTGGTTTGGGGGGCCCAAGGACAGATATAGATTCTGGCTCCATTGGAGGAAGGATCCTCTATAAGGCTGGGAACAGTGATTCAGGGTGAGCAAGTTCACTGTGTGTTTCTTTCTCATCCTTCAGACACCTCCTCTGGGAAGTCCTCCCTGACTCCAACTGCCAGTGTGCCCAATTAAAGCTGCCACCTCTCTGAGTTACAGCCGCTGGGGTATATGCTGGCCCTCTCTACCAGACTGAGGAGTTCCCAAGGGCCAAAGTCCAGCTCCCCCTTCCTCAGTCCCCTAGCAGGTGGCATACAGCAGGCAGGCAATAAATATTGAATGAATAAGTGCTATTTAAATGCCTGGCACACAACAACTCTTGTTAAGTGAATGAATGACTTTCAGTGAATTAATGATTCTTAGACCTGGTTGTGGTCCTTCTTCCTCCCCAGGGCTCGTTGGAATTACCTGTCTGTGCGAGGGATGTGGCTGCAGAAGGCCAAGCCAGGGGCAGAAGCCAGAGGGAGGGATCACAGCAGGGCAGGGGCCAGGGGAGGGGGAAAAGGCCAGTGAGGAGGCAGGTCCACTAAGTACATGCCCCCTGCTTGGCCCTCACCAGTCAAGAGGATACCATCCCCCCAAACCAGGGACCACTAACCTCCGGGCAAAGGGGAAGTTGACAGCTGATGTTGCGTTGAAGTTCCGGGGACTTTCCAAGGGGCTGCTGCCTGCTGAGAAGGAGGCCAGGGGAAACTGAGTCATCCGGGCTGGAGATGGGACACAGCACACACCCACTTGCTCCCACGCTCATGCTCACCAGTTGGGACTGAGAGGGGCGACAGCGGCCTGGAAAGGGTCGGTGAGGGTGTTCCCACTATAAGGCTCTTGCGGTTCCCGCTGCGGCAGCTATGGGGGGAGGTGGGGACAAGGTCAGGCGCTGGCCCAGGCCTCTGGGCTCAGGGGACCACGTGCCCAGGCGGGAGCACCTGTGAGGCCAGCTTTGGGGCAGGATAGGAAGCTGGGCACGACCATTCCCACTCTGCCCCCAACGGGACCCCCCCATGGCCCTTCCTTCGCCCAGCCTTTGAGGCCCAGTGGGAGTCATATTGGACGCATATTACTATTATTAAATCTCCTGCTATTGTTGTTATATTATCCGTGGTGGCATGAAGTGCTGCTGGCCTCCTGGTGATCGCTGTGAACAGCCAGGAGTCCCTAGCCTGCCTTGTCAGGCGTCAGTATTCAGTCCCACCCTCACACCTTTACCCACCCGTGGCCATTGTCAGGAGCTCTGGCAAATAAGGAAGAGGGTGGAGAGGACCCTGCAGCCTGCAGGTAGGTTGAGGTAGTCCCCTACCCCATTCCGTGCACCCTTTTCCAGGGCCACTGGCGAAGTCTCTTGGCAATGTCCCTCCCCAAGGTCCCCCCAAATGCCAGTCTGACCCTTAAAAACCCTAACATCAGCATCTTGCACAGTTGAGTCCTGTCTCCAGTTCTGCCAAAGTGTTTCCCTCCTTCCCTCCATCCCAGCTCCTTCTAGCCATCAGCCCCCTGCCCAGGCAGTGCCCATTGGTGCCTCGGCCCCAGCCCCCACCCTGGCAGAGGGAAGTTGGGAGCAACATTGTCCCCCCCTCCCCCCCAGAGCAGTCACCCAGCAACGGCTCTGCTTGCTCTTGCTCTGCAAGTGCACCAGCCCACACATCCCATCCGCCAACGCGGCTCAGCCACAGCACACTGTGCAGGGAGGGAGATGAACCCTTGGGCTTCACAGGGCCAGGAACAGTGTCCCAAGCAGAAGGCAGTGCAGGCCAAAGTGTGGGAGGGCATGGTCACCCTCCAAGCCAGGAGACAAGACAGGCGGTGTGGGGGGGAGGGGGAACAGTCTGCCCACAGCTGCCCCTCTGAGCCTCAGTTGCCCCATCTGCATGCCTTGAAAGGTCCTGGAAAGATTTGATGAAACCCATACACCAGGGCTCAGCTTCAGACCAGCGGGGGTACATGGTGGCGGGTATGTGTACTGTCATTTTTCTCCTGACAGAGCCATGGTCTCCTTAGTGAATTAGGTCACCATTTGTCAATCTCAACAAGTCCGGAGGTGGGAGAGACCAGCTGCACCTATTTCCCAGTGGGGGAAACTGAGGCTACGGATGTCAACAACCACAGGGATTGTCCTCTAGTCTGAGGTGCAGAAGCAAAAGTGAAACCCACAGGTTCCTGCAAAACTTCCTGCCCACCCCCCTCCACTTACCAGTCCCACATCCTCTCCCTGCCCCTCACCTGCTTCCTTACCCCCACACCCCTCCCTTCGCACCCCACCGCAATGCATCATTTGTCACTTCCAGCATTTGGGAAAAACACTTGGCCACCTCCCTCTTACTCTCAGGCAGGGCCTTCTTGAAAACAGCCAAGTTGGAGGTGTCAAAGGGGAAGTGGGCATCATCTGTTCATTTCCTGAGCAACTATTGAGTGCTATTTGTTCAGCCCTCCCTGGAGGAGGTCCAGGACCCTGAGAAGTGGCCTAGTCATTCAATCACCTCTCCTGTGGTTCAACAGAGAACGAGAATATGACAGAAAATAGGGGCCTAAGGCCAAGTTCCTGAACCCCGCCTCTGAGGTGCCCAGAAGCCCTCTGTGGCTCCTCAGAGTCTGGAAGAAGAGTCCAAGCCCTTGGACTTGGTATTTGAGATCCCATCGCCAGGCCTCTACCTGTGCTCTGCTCTGGGAATGTCACAACCCAGCACCAATGAGACACAGAGAGGTGAATGAACTGCCTGAGGTCACACAGCCTGGCACTACCTGACCTTTCCTTTGAACCCAGGTCCGGTAGAGCCCATAGCCTTCACGTAGCCTCTCTGCTTTTCAAAAGGAGAAACTGAGACTCCAAGAGAGGCCAGGCTTTGCTCTAGGTTAAACCCAGCGATCGGCGTTCCTCACACCCCACATGCACGCCAGCCTCGTGTAGCAAATATTTGCTTGTGAACCAAGATTTCCGCTGACTGGGCCCCAGGGACAGACCAGCCTCAGGTTTTCCAAGAAGCACCTCCCCAGGTTGGCCCAGACCTCGAGCCCCGGGTTTAAATCCTGCCTCTGTCTCAACTCCCTGCTACCTCCTCACCACCTTAGTCGCGACCCCGACAGACATCCCAGTGAGAGTAACGAGGGGCACAAAAAGGATGTCTGGGAAGCTAGGGGATACCTCGATCCCAGAAAGTCCTCCCCCTCCTCCTACCGCCGCGCACAGGGGCCCTCGCCACGCCGCCGGGACACATTCCTGGCAACTCGCGTCTACTCGGCCGTTCCCCGCGCCGTTCCCCCTACCTCTTGGAGCGCTGCAGCAGCGCGCCCTTGGCCAAGCGGCTCCGGTGGCCGGGAGCCGCCACCGCCGTCCAGTAGCTGGGGTCGGACATGCTGCTCCTTCCCTTTGTGCCACCCAAGGCCCGGGAGGCGCGGGGGAGCAGCCGGCGGCAGGGCACGAACCTCCGCGGTGGGATCCGCCGGGGTAGCCCAGCGGCGCGGGGAGGGGAGGGGGGCGCGCCGCGGGGCTGGGGGCGGGGCGGGGAGAGGAGGAAGCGCGCGCTCGGGAGCGCGGCGGAGAACCCGGCCGGGGCGAGCGCGGAGGCGGGACCTGGAGGGGGCGGGGCGAGCGGCGCCGAAGGAGCCCGGCCGCTCCGCGTGCTCTTGAGCGGGCGGGGTGTTGCCAGGGCCGCGGACGGAGGGTCGGGCGTTGCCAGGGGTGTGGGAGGTGAGGGCGGGGCGTTGGCGGTACCTGGAGGTTGGGCCTTGGAACTTGGTTCTTTTTCCTTAAAATGTAAATCTGATCTCGGTCCCCCTTTCCCTTTCTCAGGCGGCTCTAACCCCTTCTGCTGAGTGCGACACTCAAGGCCCATCCCGAGGCCTGGCCGGGGTCATGCTACCACGCCCACACTGGCTCCACTTCTTGGAATGCCCTTCCTGCCCGGTAAAATCCAGAGTCCCTCTCCTCCAGGAAGCCTTCTCTTGTGTCTGTTGGGCTCTGTCTTCCCCAGGCCCTTGGGATCCTTGTGGTCTCTGCATCTCCCCGTACTGGGATGGCACAGACAGCAAACTGTTTAGCAAACTGAGTCAGGGCAAATGACACGCTCTGCCTGTCTGTGTGACAGAAAAGGCCATCAGCCTTCCTACAGTCAGGAATGAGATGCCTGATTTAACTTCGCAAACCTCAGTCTTTTCAGCAGTAAAATGGGAGGAAAACGGGGCTGACAAGAGGATTACAGGAGTTAGATGTAAATGTTAACATCTTCCAGGTCTCTGTTTCCCCATCTACACATGTTCCTGGTGAAAATGGAATAGAATTGAAGGCACAGAAAGTGACCGGTACTAGGCTGGGGATACAGTACCTCGTGTTCACTGTGGAAGGAGAAATATCTCATACAGTAGGCAGTGAATTAATGCTTCCTCCTCTCATGACAGCCCTAGGAAGTCAGGGGCATCGTCACTCTGAGGGCAGTCCTTTCACAGACCACACGACACTTTGGGAACTGACCCAGATCCCACAGACCCCACATCTGAGAAGGGGAGACTCAGGCGTAGAGGGGGTGCTGCTGTCCAGTGTGTAGCCCTAACCCTGCCCAGCCCTCCTGCCACCAATTTTGCTCTGCAGGTCTCTCCCAAACTCTCTACTCTGTCTCTTCCATGTCCAGTGTCACCCTCAGGTGGCCCTCCCTGTGGTCCAGATACCTACTGGGTATCTCCCCAGGAATGCTCTCCAGGTCCCCCAGACCGGGGCTCAAACACACATATCTGGCCATTCATTCACTCATCACACACTGATTGAGTACCTACTGTGTGCCTGCCCCTGTGCCTAACGCTGGGGACCCAGTGAAAACGAGGTCACAAATAATCCCTCTTCTCAGGGACCCGCAATCCCCTGGGGAGGCAGACAGTCAATGGGAAAGAATTAAATGAACAAGTTAATTTCAATCACTGAAGTCAAGGAAAACAAAAGCACAGGAGTAACACTGGCAAAAACAACTTTAGCTGGGCGGCCTCTCTGAGAAGGCAACTCTGCTGCCAGTGGAGATGTTGAGAAGGAAGAGACACCTGCCATGGAGAAAG
Organism: Rhinolophus hipposideros; assembly: GCF_964194185.1. Taxonomy (NCBI): domain Eukaryota; kingdom Metazoa; phylum Chordata; class Mammalia; order Chiroptera; family Rhinolophidae; genus Rhinolophus; species Rhinolophus hipposideros. The sequence goes on along the minus strand of NC_138062.1, from coordinate 49,962,652 downwards.
AGTGTCCCAGGCAGAGGGCACGGTTTGTGCAAAGGTCTTGAGGCAGGACTGAGGAAAAGATGCCAGCAGGGGTGACAAGGTAGGCCTTGTGGGCTGCAGGGAAAGTACAGTTTTACTATAGGAGCCATGGGGAGCCATGGAGGATATGGGGACAGGTGTGGTCTGGATTCTGTAAACCTGCCCGTGTCTGCCATCGAAAACAGGAGCTGTGAGAGGCAGGCGTGGAAGTGGCAGGAGATTAGTGAGGGGTTGTGACAGGGCCTGGGAAGGGGACACTGAGGCTTAGATCAGGATGGGGCTGTGAAGACAAGTGGGTGGATTCTAGACTTGTTTTGACTCCAAAGGACAGGCCTTGCTGAGGGGCCAGATGTGGAGACGAGGATAGGTGGGGTCACCTACTGCCCTCACGTGTCCAGCGTCCTGTGTAGCGGGAACTTGAGGTCCTCCAGGTCTAGGGGACCCAAGTAGGGATGAAACCACGGTCTTGTGTCACCGTCTGCTTACATGCTGTACCCATGAGCTCCCCTGATGTGTGCACACAGTTAGGAAAGCAGCTGCCCTTCCTCCCCAGCTGCGGCTGAACTCTACCACCTACATGTCCGGTAACGCCCACTGCACTGGCGTCCCCAGTAGCTGTTTCTCCTACGCTCATCTGGCCTCAGTTTTCTTCCTCTGCAGAATAGGGCTGCAGCTGACAATCCAGAGGGCCTGTGGCCATGGCAAAGGCCTCCCGTGGAAGGCTGCCTGAGTCACCAACCTCTGGTGCCAGCCTACTGCCCACCAGATCACGTCTCTCCCCTGTTCACACAACCTCCATGGCTCTTTACTGCTTTTACAGCAAAAACACACTCCTGGCTAAATCCTTCTCCTAGGGTTTGGTTCCCAACCCTGTCTGTGACCCAGGCTTTGCCTCTCTGCTTTTCGCTAGCGATTGTAAATGGATAAGCCCCAGGTGGATGTACAGACCCCCACCCACTCATTGGTCTGATTACCTCAGCCCTTCCCACCTACCCACATGCTGTCCACACCCCTTCTAGCCCCATATCTTGTATGGCTCCCAGTACCCAGGGTAGAAAACCCAAATTCTTCCCATCCTTGGCATTCAAGGTCCCAGAGGGAACACTTCTCTGACTTGGAACAACTTGTCACCCCCTTGTCTGTGATGGCCCAACTCAGGACCTTCTTCAACTCTCCTTCCCGCCACCACCACAGGCAGTGCCTTCCCAGCTGCTTCCCATTTGTCCATCCCACAAGCATTAACTGAATACCTGGTGTATAGGTATATAGGTATATGCCCTGAGGGTATATAGGATGACCAGGACAGATCCAGGTCTGGCCCTCAAGGGGCCCCCAGACCTCTGGTTGAGAAAAATAACCCAATAATCACACAAGAAAACATGGAAATCACACCCATGATGGGATCCGAATGAGGGAAATAGATGGATGTAACCAGAGCTTAGGGGCTCTTAAGTGTGTGTATGGGGGTGTTCAGGGAAGACTTCCTATCTGAGGGCTTGATGGAGATTTGACAAAGAAAGGAGGAAATGGAGCTCTGGGCAGAAGGGGTAGCAAGTGCAAAGGCCCTGTGGCTGGACCAGTTCGCATTCTGGCAGTCCAGAAAGCTGCTTGGCTAGAGCAGGGTGAATGACGGAGAGATGGGCAGGGAGGAAGCAAAGGAGTCAAAGGGGCTGGACCTATGGGAACTTGGAGGCTGAGGGGACAAATGTGGGCTTATTCCTAGGGTGCTTGGAGTAGGAGAGGCAAGGACCCATTTCCTTACCTGGCCCAAGGTGACGTTGCTATGCTGCCCCCTGGTGGCTAGTGAGGGAGCCCAGTAGCCTTAGCTAGAGCCCCAAACTGCCTCCATTATTTCCTGGTAAAACTGGCTAAGGGCTCTCAACAGGTCCCTCCCTCATCCTGGCCTCTCCTGGGGTTGAGGCCAAGAACTCAGAGTCGGTTCTGGCCTGACACTCTCTTCCATGTGCCCCTGGACAACATAATCTGAGGTGTGGGCCACGGAGATCCTGAGTTTTCTCTTTTGCTAAACGGGGACTACAGCAATCCCTGCATCCCACTGGACACCCTGACTGGTCCAGGCCCACCATCTCCTAACCAGATGTTGCTGTAGCCACTTCCCTGCCTCTGCCACCTCCATTCCTCTCCTCTGTCCCAGCAGACCTTTCTTCCCTGCAATGCAGCCCAGAGGCTTTAAAAAATATCTCAGTTCTGTCTCAGGACCTTTGCACATGCAGTTCCCTCTTGTCTGGTGCCTCTCTTCTCCGTAGTTCTGCCCAGGCCTCGGCTCAAACATCACCTCCCTATCCCTCAGGAGGTCCCTGTCTGAAAGTATTTTGTTTTTCCATTCACTTATTCATTGCCCACTTCCTGAGAGACCCGTGAGGAAGGGACTGATTATGTTCATCTTGTTCACAACTATTCCCTTAGTACCTGGCAAACAGTAGGTGCCTAGTAAGTTCTTGTTGACTGAATGAAGGTGCAACCCACCTGTTGCACCTGGTATGGGTTCCAAATTGTTCTCTCTTCTCCCCATTAAAGGCCTGTGGGAAGAGCCTGAGCAGCTCATTTATACTAAAGTATAAAGGACTGATGGGTCACCAAATTCTAGACACCACTGACCCTCACATCTGTCCCCTCCCTGAACTTGTGCCCGAGCTGTGCAAGGAGGCCATAATAACCCTGTTATTACCTCCTGTATGGGGGCAAGACCCTGAGCCCCACCAGTCACAGAGTGTGACCCCACCTCAACAGACTCTGGTGGCCAAGCTGGCCCTGCTGCTTCGCCCGTAGACATACTGAACCAGGAGAACTGGTGTCTCCTCTCTGAGCCTCATTTTCCTCAGCTAAGAAATGGGGTCAGGAAGGGTGCCTCCCTCCCAGGGTTGAGGAGGGAACGGAAGCCTACTGCTTAGTCAAGCTGGTTCTTTTCTGCCTATACCTCTCTTCCTGGGTAAGCCACTGGACACCCTGACTGGTAAGCCAGTGCATGGGGCTCTAATGGTGGACTCAGTAGTGTGTGTGTGTGTGTGTGTGTGTGTGTGTGTGTGTGTACATTCAGAGTGAAGGTACACTCTGATTCGCACCTCAAGGCGCTTTCCCATTGAGTTGGGTGTGGGGAGAGTCTCTGAGGTGACAGCCTGGGAGCCAGGCCAATTCTACAAAAAGGGCCCTGAGAAGGCTGGGAACCCAGCACCTGTCTCGGGATGTCCTTGGGCAACAGCTCAAGTTCTGGCCTCGCCTTGGCCACCTGTCAGATAGGGGATCTGCTGGGTATGACTGAAAATGGAGTTTCCAGCTTTATTATAGTGCCATTTATCATAGTGCCATTACAGCTTTATCATAGTGCCATTTTATGGAGGGGTAAACTGAAGCCCAGAGAGGCGAGGTCAGAAGCCCACGGTACCTTGGGGAGAGAGCTGGGTCTGGGCAGTTTCCAAGGCTCTGGGGTACGAGGGTGATGTCTGAGCCCCGCCTGGCGCACTGTCACTTACCTCCAAGGGTGCAAGCCCAGCGAGGGGCTGCAAGGGCTGCAGGGGCTGCTGGGGCTCAGCAAGGATGGGCTCTGGCTGCTCGGAGACAGACTGCAAAGAAAGAGGCCAGGGACGGTGAACCTGGCAGTGCCCCCTGCATGTGGCCAAATCCGGATACTGGACCAGGGTTGCGGTTCCCTCCGGGAGAAGGGGCCCAAGGCCGGGATTCTGGGTCTAGCGCAGGCCTCGAGGGCGGGGCCAGGCCGATGACCCGGGATAGTTCCCCGGAGGTGGCTGTGCCACTATGGGCGACTTGAACAGAGAAACCAGGGAAGGGTGGTTGTCAGCCTGCTCCTCCCCACCACCGTCCCCTTCCCCGGCCAAGCACTCACTCGAGAGTCAGCGCCGGGATGTGCAGCTTGTCCCTGCGGGACTTCATGCTGAGGCCGGGGCCGCGTCTATGCTGCCGGGTACCGTCGCCCCCTTCGTGGCCCCCAAGCCCTTGTCGGGGCGCGATCTGACAGACGGACAGACGCGAACGCAGGGACAGCACGCCTGGCGGGAGCGGCTGACGCGGCGCGGGGACTGGGCCGCCAGGGGCGCGGGATGGCAGGGGGGCGGGATCTCTTTGCTTCGGGGCGGGGCTCGGAGTCCCGCACCTGTGCGCAGGCCCAGCCCAGTGGGAGCAGTCGGAATGCGTGAGGCGGGATCTGCCGGTGCCAACCCCTCTTGGGGAGGGACGCCGAGGCTACTAGGACCCAGGCCCTCGGACTGCACGGCGGGAAAGGAAAGGCAGTCACCGCTGGTCGGCCCTCATCAGTGCTCGATCGTCTGGTTCCGCCCGTTCTCGTCCTCTGCTCCCGCCCAGCTTTCAGGGGTCTCCGGTACCCAGAATCCGAGCGCGCTCCGCCCCTATCCCTCAACCCCAACGTTGGCGACCTCTGGCGGCGGGTCTCAGCCTCCACGCGAGGCCCGGGCGACGTCTCCAGGCCTGTTCTCCACTGGGTCCCTCTGCCAGGAACGTCAGCCCCTCACTCGCCCCTCCTCCGCGAAGCCGTCCCTACACGACCACACAGGGCACCCCGAACCCCACCCTCCCTCCAGCCCAGATTCCGAAGGACTGGGGTCGTGACTCTGACCCCCTTGACACCTCAGGTATACCTAGTCGGGCACACCGCAGCTGGTGGAGACTAGACAACCCTCAGGGAGTCTTTGTCCCGTCCTGCCCCAAGGCCCGGAACTTTGCCCTCCCCGTGGTTGACTGATTCACTGTCCATCACTCCTCCCCCAGCCTGGGCAAAGGTCGGGGACAGTGCCCACTGGGCAATGTCCGAGGCCCCGCCCCTACCAGGGCCTTCAAACACCTCCTCACCAGCTGCACTATCCTCTGTGCAAACACAGCAGATGGTCGGGTCTTGGGGGTGACTCTGTTCTGATACACCACCATCAGATTTCACACTCTCATCCAACTCCCAGGACCTCCCCTTTCTCCTCTTCCTCTGTCTCCCTTGTGCTCACTCTCTCCACCTACCCTTCTCCAAACTGTTCTTCCAATGTCAAGTTGGTTCGCGCCTCAAGACCTTTGCATATGCTGTTCCCTCTGCTTGGAATGCTGTTCCCCTTAGATATTACCCCTGGTCTCTTACTCCTGTTCCAGATCTCAAACATTTCCAAGAGGCCCACATCTTCAGAGCTAAAGCTGCCCCCAGCCATCTGTCTCTATTTCATCTCTCATAACATCACTTCACCATCACTTTCCCCAAGAGAGTTTGAGCTCTGTGGGCAGGGTATAGCAATGACTTGTCCCTGTGTCCTCTATGTCTGGAACAGGGCCTGGCACACAGTAGGCACTCAAAACACAGCTTGTTGCGTGAGCGATTTCACTGAGGGGCAAGAAATTTGTACCCCCAACTCAGGCAAACACAACCCCCCAAGAGGGAGTGTCTGCACTTACAAACCTCTAGACCACCAGCACAAGGCAAAACCCTACCCCCCACTGGGCTTTAGTTTCCCCATCTGTTAACTAGCAAAGGCATTGAATGAAACGTTTTTTGAACCTTCGGGGAATTCCAAAATGCCAACCTATAGGAACATGTATGTGACCCTGAAGGATACAATTTTCTGCCCAGGTTCACTGAAAGACAGTGAGCTCCCTGTATGGAAGCAAGCTGCTTCCATACTACTAAGTTGGAATTCTAGAGTCTACACTCTGGATGCCAGAGAAGTTTGACCCCTTCTGAGCTGCTTGCCCTTGAACCAGTGAGGCAACCCCTTTGCACCTCAGTTTCCTCATTTGCAAACTGGCTTGCGTTTCCCAGCCTCTCATAAGGCCAAGTGAGGCACTTATGAAGCACTTTGCAAACACCAGGGACAGGATCAAGGTGAGAAGCTTTGTTGTAGTTATTGAAAAAATTCACAATTCGGAGGCTGGTGCTGAAATATCCATGCCCAGGACCACAGGGCCCCCCCAGCCCACCAGCCCCAGGTGAACTCACCCACGACCACGGCGCGGCAGGCTTAGCTCCTTCTGAAATGAGATGAAAATAAGGGTCATTTCCAGGGAGACAAATACTTCTCATCCCTGGCCCTCCACCCACCTCACCTCCATATCGGCCCCATGCTCACCCTGCTCCAACAGATCCCTTCCTTCTGCTTGCCCCACACACTAGGCTCAGCTCTGCCTCAGGATCTTTGCACCAGTTGTGTCCTCTGCCAGGCCCACCCTCCTTCTCCTCTGGTGCTAGTTAATTGCAGCTCATCCCTCAGGTCTCAGCTCAAGCAGCCCTTCCTCCTGGAAGCCCTCCCAGACTCCCAATCTATCTCCCTGCCCAGCTTATAACCTACTTGCATTAAAAATAACTTCATTATTTAAAACAACAAATTAGTTATATTTATAAAGAAGCATGTCAATAGTGGCTAAATACTAATAATCTGTTGAGGAAAGAGAGATTCCTGAGTCAACCTCACTCTGCCCCTTCCAGATCTGAAAGCCATTCCCCCCTCATCCTCCGCAGAGCCTATGCAGGTTTAGGTTCTGGGCACTGGTGGGGAGAGGGAGCCCTGACCAGTGACTCCCTATTGAAGACCTTTTTAGAGCTCAGCAAGCTGACCTGCCCAAACCTGGGTGCCCTCACATGCAAGTCAAAAAAGCCCTGTGCTTGGGGTCCACTATGACCCCAGAGTCCACCCTCAAATGTGGCTCACCCAAGAGGGATTTTAAATTCTCAAAAGGCTGTGTAGCACAAGTTTAGAATCTGTGGACACTCAGACTTGGGTCCAGATTTATTATCTGTTCCTTCCTGGCTATGGGAAGTTGAGCAAGCGACTTGAACTCGGTTTGCTTATGTTCTCTGGTCTGTACTTTGGAGATCAGGAGAGTTCCACGGTAATAATGATCAGCCATTATTATTATTGTTGTTATTGTTGCGCTCAGCAAGGGCCTCCACGGACTATCAGAACACCTGCAAATTTTACATGTACTGAGTCGCCTACTGCGCTCCAGGAGCAAGGTCCGTTTTTCGCAGGCGGGGAAACTGAGGTGCGGAGAGAAGCCGACCGCCAACGCCTCCTGGCGGGGAGAAGGCTGAGAATCCAGATTTCTGGACACCCGCCCCCCACACACACACACACGCGTGTGCGCGCGCAGAGGCGGTCGCGTGGAGGACACTCGACTATTTTTATCTAGGTGGGCTCCCGGCTGCCCACATCCAGAGCCGGGCGTTTGCCATGGTAACCAGTGACATCACCGGCCCCCGCAGCCAATTGGAGGGGGCCGGAAGCTGTCGGGCGCGGGACAACCCCAAGGGAAAGGTTGGCAGGGTAGTGGGTAGCGGGAGAGGAGAGTATGTTGGGGTGCGGTGTCACCCCCAGGACACCCCAGCTACCTTGAGCTCAGGAAACTGAGCCATTAAAGGTGGGAGAAGGCTGACCTGTCACCCTGAGGTCTTCCTCTGCTTAAATACCTCTTGGAACAGAGAACTCACTACTATTCAGGGCAAGCGGTCATACAGCCAGCAATCACCACCACCTCCATTAGGGTCTCCTTCTGCCCCCCCCCAACTGAAATGGGATCTTATGCCAGCTCCCCACTCCAAACTTCTACTAAGCCGAGAAACAGGGAGGAGCTGGGATGGGAACCAAGGGTACCAGCTGCACACACACCCTTCCCCAGCCATTTTCTTCCAAAGCCCTGAGAATACTGGATTCCCAGTCCGGCTACCCCCAATCTGGGCTGTGTGACCCCTGACAAGCAACTTCACCCCTCTGTGCCTCAGTTTCCTTATTTGGAAAATGGCCCAGTTACATAGGGTCCTGGGAGGAATCAAGGAGCAAGCTCAGGGGCAGCTTCTGTAAATCAGAGCCACAACAATAATTTTGTGAGGTTAATAATAACCACCAATTTAACCACAAATATTAATTTGCTTCCAAAATACAAAATGACATGAAGTGGCAGAGAGAGATGAGGGAAGATGGGCTGCGCCCTCGCCTCCTTGCAAAGGCTCTGTGTAAGACCAGGCCTACATGGAACTCTCCCAGCACCGCCCCCGGACCCTGTGCTCCCTGCACCATCTGCTTCTACCCTCAGGCCCCTCTTTGCCGGCTGTTCCCCAGAGAATGGCTCCCACCTAGGCGAGAGTAGGAGGGGACCCTGATCCCCTAGAACCGCCCATTAAAGTTAATATTTACAGCATCCTCTTTGATGCTTTGCTGGGTTTGGCAACGATGCCTTCCCACCAGAAGTCTCAGCTGCACCTTGAGGAACCCCCAGTCCGGAGGAGACAGAGCAGGGCATAATTCCCATACTGGAGGCACTAGAGGGGACCCAGAGGGAGAGAAGGGGCTGGAAAGGGGCATCAGGCGGGGCCAGCAGGCCAATGGGAAACAGTTGGGTGGAGATGGGACTCAGCCCAGTGGGCACCAAGCCCTCTAGAAATTTCTCAGCTGGGGGAAATTGGGAGACATGTCAACAGGCACCATATGGCACAAGCTCAAGGGTTACTGGAGGAGAATAAGTGGAACTGAGCCATAAAGAAGCAGGTTGGACCTTCCAGGGAGTCTCCCTAGCAGCAACAGAGACAAAGTCCAGACACAGGTTCTTGCCACTTTCTCTACCCCAGATGCTCTGGGGAATCTGGTGTTTTAAAATTCTGTGGTTTCTAAGTGGGAAGTGATGAAAATAATGATAAAATAATAGCAATAGTCGTGGTTAGTAATAACAGCTCATGTTAACTGGCTCCTATAAATGCTACACAGAAGACGGAGCTTAACCCAAACCAGAAAGGACCAGTCTCACCTCTTTCCCTGACTCACAGCCAATCCAAACTAGTGGCCCACAAACTGGTGGCTGGCAAACTGGTGGCCAGTGAGCCAGGCCAATCCTGTTTACCACCTCCCAGCCCACAGTCAATCGCATGCCATACATTGCCACAATCAGATTGGCCAGGATACTATTGTGTGGGCTGGGCAATCAGCACCTGACTTGAGTCCCCTAGCTTCCCCAAGATTTTATGAATTGACTCTTTGGTCTTTGACAAAGATCAACCTCCAGGGCATCTGATTGGCTCTGACCAGCAGGTTGCCACCTGATTGGCTGAGGTGTTCCCAGCACCATTAACTGGTACCCCAGGTAAGGGAGTCTGTGGCTGATGCCCCAAACTGAGGCCCTTAAAATTTTTGCACCCACCCTCAGGTGCCAGACTGGTTAGAATTCCAACTCTGACTTCCAGGCTGTTACTTACCCTCTTGAGCCTCAGTTTCCCCTCTGAAAAAATCAGGTTAGTAACAGCACTGATCTCTCGATCTCTTAGGAGAATTAAATGAATGTACAGTGCTTAACATTTGTGGGGCCCGTTAATGTGAGCAGTTATTTCTAATTCTACTATTATTTCATTATTTCCATTGTCTCCTATTCGGTCTTTTGCTCCAGGTGTCCCCATGGCTTATGGCTCCCCCATTTGCCCCCCACCAGCTCCAGAGGAATCTTTCAAGACCTCAGACCTGGGCATCCCTCCCTTACTCCAGCACCTTCCATAGCTTCCAATCACTTCCCGGAGGTATAACTTCTTCAAAATCGGCGTCGAAGGCATTGGAAACAGTCCCCTTTCACACACTCAGCTCTAGCACTAACAAATGGCTTCTAGTTTCCTCATAAAACACATATAGTTTCATGTCTCTGGGCCTTTTTGCACATGCTGTGCTTTCACGCATGTGGGCTATCCCTCCTCATCCCTCCACCTCCCTGGATGGAGGCCTGTCAGGGCAGGGTTGCTCTGGAAGGAAAGTAAAACGTGCCTGGATTCAAATCCCGGTTCTATCACCTACACGCTGTGACACCTGGACAGTGGCTATGCTGCTCTGAGACTCAGTTTCCCATTTTGTAACATGGGAATCATCAGGGAATGGGTGCCTTCTTCCCCTGGAACAGGTCCCCACTTCTGACATCAGCAGCGCTCCCACTCGCCTACCCAAAGGCGGTTTCTCTATTTTAAGAGGCCGCGGGCGGGGCGGCTCGAGTCTTAACAGGGCTTCAGGTGAGGTCTGTCCCTTCACAACACCCCACTGCTCACCAGCACTGCCCCATCCCCTCCTTGAGGCTCCCCTTCCGCCCCCATCCCCTGCCGCGCTCTCAGGCATCTCTGCCCTGCAGCTCTGCTGGAGCCCTCCCTGAATGCCCCCCCCTCCACACACACACCTTCCCATCACCTTTGGCAGAGTTCGCAGTCCCACAGCAGCCAGGGTTCAAGACCCGTCTTCCCCGTCCCTGTCCAGCCTCAGCACCCTCTTCCCTCTGTCCTTTCTAGGTTCTAATTGCCCTCAGCCTCTTTCGTTTCTCCTACCCCCTGCCCACCACCAGCCGCTGCCTCCTCTGCCCCAAGGCTTGGTTCCCTCGCACTCTCCAGGTGTGCCTGAGCTTCCCTCTGAGCTGACCGCTGACAGGTCTAGAAGGAGGGCTCAAGTGGGTGGGGAACACCCCGCTGCCTCTGCAGAGCCAGGCACCCAGCTGGCACTCAATAAATGTTTGTTGGGTCAAAGACAAATTCCAGGTTCCCCAACTGCAACCTGGTGGCTCGGTGAGGGTGTGGTCTCAGCCCCAGAGGGAAATGGCTAGATCCTCTTAATTCCCAGAGAAGTCAAAGGAGTTACCGTCGGGGGTCCCAAGGCCCCTGCAAGGGTTGGAACATCGACCTCTGCACAGCTTCCTAAACACCAACCAGAGTTAGAAAAGGGGCGCCCTTATAGCGCATGGTGAAACCGAGGCCGGGAGAAGCAAAGGTGCCTCCAGCCGCCCGCCTCCCACATAGCCAGTGATCAGTGGCATGTGCCCTGAGAGCTAGTTAAAGACACTGGATTAAATTATCCCCGCTGGGCGACCTTGGTTAGTGACTTCCCCGGACCAGTTCCCTCATCTGACAAATGGGCGCCTGGACAGCCCCAACCTCCCCGGCTCGCTTTAGGGATGAGCTGGGGCAGGGGCGCAGTGGTGCAGCGAAGGCACGAGGCAGATTTTACTACCCATTAATTAATATTAGTATATCACTCTAATGGGATTAATACATCTGGTGAACATATGGTGAGCGCTCAAGGGCTGCTGTTACTCATATTCTGATTAGAGCAGCTGGTGGGGAAGGTGAAACCCTCAGCCTCTTTCTCTCACGCTAGCGCTTGCAGCCTCAGTGTCCCCATATGTCAAACAGGGCATACCTCCTTCCCACCAGACGAAAAGCACTTAGAGAAGCGGTTGGGCAATAGGGAGCGACGGAAGAGCGCCCGGCCCTCTGCTTCAGTTTCCCCTGGCACACCGAGGCCCCGCCCCCCACCCCCAGGCCAGGTCAACTAAGCTGCGCCCTTGCAAGGGCCTCACCTGGAGCCCGCGGCGCCGCAGGAGGCTCGGCTCGTCCATGGTCCGCTATTCCTTGCCGCCGGCCCTGCCCCGGCCCCGCCCCTGCCCCGCCCCGCCCCGCGAGGCACCACCATTGGCCAATCCAGTCAGCTGATGAGACCTGACCCGCCCCTCCCGGGAGCCCTCCTGGAAGGCCCCGCCCCCATTGGGCGAGCCGGCCCCGCCCTTCCAGGCCCCGCCCCAACCCCTCTGGAGCCTAGAAGTAAACATTTTTAAATGAATCCTCTAAGAAAGAAGGGAGCATTATCATCCCCATTTTGCAGATGGAGAAACTGAGGCTCAGAGAGGTTAATTTATGTGCCCAGGACACACACCAAGGCCAGTTCTAGGGTGAAGTGAGTGAGGGACGCACTTTCGTGAAAAATTTAAGTGCCCCCCACCAAACTCAGTAATCAAGATAAATAATATTTTAACACAATATTTTTAAAAATCAAAACTAATGCAAGAATGCATGATCTACTAAACATCAACATTTTAAATAAAGACAGGACCAAACTCTGCCCTTGCGTTACCCTGCCTCACTTGCTTTACCCTAATCCTGACCCCAGTCCCAGTAAAATGTTCTGTATTTATATAAGAACAAGCAACCACTGTAGTTGCCAGTTTCTTTTTTGAGGATGGCTGCCTTTGCTGAGTGCCAACTGTGTATCTGGCTAAGTGCCTCATGAGGAGCACCTTCCATAGGTATCTGATGATAATTGTTCAGCCCCACTTTGCAGAAGGGAAACTGAGGCTAGGAGAAGCCCAAAGTCCCAAGCTGGCACCCACATTCTCTTTCATTGGGACTCCCACTATCTCTGAAGCTGCAGATTCCTTCAGCTACACCATTGTTGGACCTGGAGGTTAGAGTATGCTGTCAGGCTGGAGGGGTCCCGAGGGAAGGTCATCCCTCCAATTGGCTGTGAGGTCCTGTAGTTCCCACCAAGTTACTGTGGCCATATTGAGCACATAAAAATACAGGAGTGCCAGGTAAAACTTGTTTTTCTCATAAACATTTTTAAATTGAAGTATAATTCACATACATAAAATTCTTTTAAAGTGTACAATTCAGTGGTTTTTAGCATATTTACAGAGTTGTGCAACCATCATCACTAATTCCAGAACATTTTCATTATCCCCAAAAGAAACTCTGTACCCATGAGCAGTCACCCCCCCCATTTCCTCTCCCTCAACTCCTGGCAACCACCAATCTGCTTTCTGTCTCTATGGATTTGCCTGATCTGGACATTTCATATAGATGGGATCATAGAACATGTGACCTTTTGTGTCTGGCTCCTTTTACTTAGCATAATGTTTTCAAGATTCATCTGCATTATAGTAAATGCCATCACTTCATTCCTTTTTATCGCCAAATAATATTCCTGTATAGATGTACCACTTCTTTATGCATTCATCTGTTAATGGACATTTGGGTTGTTTCCACTTTTTGGCCGTTGTGACTAGTTTGGCTGTTTGGCTGCTATAAACATTCATATACAAGTTATTGTGGGTATATTGCTTTCAATTCTCCTGGGCATATACCTAGGAGTGAATTCCTGGGTTGTGTGGTAACTATTTTTTTTTTAACTTTTTCAAGAACTACCAGTCTGTTTTCCAAAACAGCCACTGTTATGGGCAGAATTGTGTTCCCCCAAAATTCATATGTTGAAATCCTCATCCCCAGGACCTCAGAATGTGACGGTATTTGGAGATAGGAACTTTAAAGAGGTAATTAAAGTAAAATGAGGTCATGCGGGTGTATCCTAATCCAACATGACTGGTGTCTTTATAAGAAGAGGAGATTAAGATACAGACATGCACAGAAGGATGATCATATAAAGACACAGGGAGAAGACAGATGTCTGTCTATAAGCCAAGGAGAGAGACTCCAGACGAAAACAGACCTGCCAACATCTTGACCTTGGGCTTCCAGCCTTCAGAACTATAAGGAAATAAATCTCTGTGTTGAAGCCACTTAGTCTTTGAAACTTTGTTATGTCAGCCCTAGCTAACTAATACAGCCACCAGTTAAATTTAATTTTAGATAAACAATGAATAATTTTGCTGTACATGTCCTGTGCAATACTTGGGACACAGTTGTGCTAAAAATGTATGTGTTAATTTATCTGAATTTCTAATTTAACTAGGTATCCTGGGTTTTATCTGGTGACTCTACACTAACTGGACTTCAGATTGTGGCTTGCATACTCCAGGTGTTGGGGAGCTCTGTAATGGCCAAATGTTCTGTCTCTGGCTAGTTCTGCCTAAAAGGTTTCCTGTAGTCCAGACTGGGGTGGACATGTGACGTAGAGGTTTTATTCACCTCAGCCACCATGATTGGTTCAAGGTGAACATGTGACTCAAGCTCAGCCAATCAGAGTCTTCCCTGGGACTTTGGCTGGAATCCTGGGGAAAAGAGAGGTTCTCTGTATCAGAGGTAGATGGGCTGGACAAATGAAGAGCTACTGAAAGGGAAGTAACTAGAGAGGTCTCAAATGCCTCTGCTTCATCTGGAGACTTCCTTCCAAAATGACCCCTTCAATGGGCAACAGGGAGCATTATTGGCTGACTGAATGACTGAATGAATACAATATTTCCATGGCGTATCCTTCAAAATCCTATGGATCCTTCAAAATCCACTTCATATTCTCTTTGAGAAGCATCAGAAAACGTTTATTGAAGGAATAAATAGATTTGTTTCTTGTGAACTTCTACACATTTATCAAAACTTTCCTCAGAGGTCTCCATAAGGGGCATGAAGGAGTGTGATTGTTGAATGAATGAATGAATTTTTTCCTTGGTAACCTATGTATTCTTTAAAATGTCCTCAAATGATTCTCTGCAGGCATCAGAAAGTCCGGTTTGAATGAGTAAAATATGTTCTTACTATTAATGTTTGTTAAATAAACTATTAGATTTTCTCCTTGCAAACTCTTACTCATCCTTTAACATCCCCCTCAGATGTTCCTGAGGACCACCAGGGTTTCTTGCCCATACAGAGATAAGGAAGCTTAGCCCTCAGACTGAAGTTCCCTCTCCTGGGGATGAAAACGGAGGCGGAGGGGGTGGGGAAGTTCTGTGGTTCCTCCTGTCACCATTTCCGACTTCCGGGGGCCCTGTAACCCGATCCTTCCTGACTCCCCCTCCCCCCAGTTTGTGGGGCATCTGAAAATGGGGCAGCGCTGAGGGTGTATCCCAGTTGTGCTTCTAGGTCAGCTGGGAGGAGCCAAAAAGGGCCCCAGCGGGGCTTCCTGGCATAGGCAGCAGGCGGGGCAAGGGAGGTCGGTGTGCAAAGACTTTGCACAGGGTAGGTCCACTGCCCGGTGAACCTCAGGGTGAGCCTTGGACTATGATTTTGATAAGAGTAGAAACTCTGCCTCATATGTGGCTGGGGTCCTGCCCACACCCCCCCCACGGCTTCCCGGTGCCCTTGGATGAAAGCCCAGCCCTTCACCTGGCCCTCAAGGCTCTGACCCACCTCACCACCTTCATCTTGCTCACAGAGCCCAAGCTCTGCCATGTTCATCTTGGTGTTCCCCAAAACATGTTCCCTGACTTTTACCTCTGCTGTGCCTTCTGACAGGAAAGCCTTGTAATTCCATAAATCAAAAGCTCCTTTCTCTGGGCAACCCTCCCTGCTGCCCTTTGGAACACCCCCAGACTCTGCCCTTCCCTGCTCCCAACCCTGACCCCAAGGAGACGGGGGCATCTATGTCTAGTTCAGGGAGGCACCCCCCCACACCTCTCTCCCTCCCTCAGTGTTTTTCCAGCAGCTGCTCTGATGTTGGGGGGAAGGGAAAGAGGTGTAACAAGAGCAGAGGCCACTGAGGGGGGCTCCCAAAACAATGACTATCAGACTGGCTCTCTAGTGGGCAGCATATGCCATTTCCTTATCCTCACTACAGCTCATTGTGCAGCTAGGGAAGCTGAGGCCTGGCCTCCCAACCCAACCTTTGTGAGGTGGGAGGTGGGGGGTAGTCCTGGGGCAGGGGTCTTATTCCTGAAGAGGCAAATCTTGGCCCTACTGGAGGGCTGTCTCAGAGTTTGAATTCATCTCATCTCCAGCCCAGGCCTCAAGTGGTCAAGGTGCCTCTGGGCTCAGTTTCACCATCTGTGAAATGGGGCACATGATGGCATCTCCTGGGGTGGGAAGTCTTAGGATCACTGAGAGGGGGCCATGGGTTTGCCCCTGTCTCCAACCAACTCTTCCATCTTTCTTTATGTTTCTCTCAATCTCTGTCTCTGACTCTGCCCTTTCCCAAGGCCTCACACATCAGACCCGAAACCTAGTCCACCCCCTGGCCTGGCCTGGGCCCTACTGTGCTGCTGGTGAAGGCTACTCTGTGTGGGGTCACAGGGTCCCCGTCCCCACTGTGCCAGGCTTGGAACACTACCTCTTTGTTCCCGTGGCTCTGACCTCATGGCCTGCTGAACGCCTGACCCTGAGTGGCCCAGCTACCCCCTCAAGACTGGGAGCCTGTGTCTGTTCAGAAGAGGGGCCTCCTTCCCACCCACCTGGTCCTCAGTTTCCCCAGATGCTCTCTCTCAACAGAGACCTTCACCCTGCTCCTCAGTCCCAGGAAAAATTTTTTTTAGGTGAAACTCACATAACATGGAATGAACCATTTAAAAATGTACAATTCAGTGGCATTTAGCACATTCACTATGTTGTGCAATCAGCACTTCTGTCTAGTTCCAGAACATTTCATCACCCAAAAGGACACCCCCATCCTCATGAGTAGTCCCTCCCTATTCCCCCTCCCTCAGCCCCTAACAACCACTAATCTGCTTTCTGTCTCTATGGATTTGCCTGTTCTGGACATTTCGCCATGTGGTGTTTTGTATTTGGCTTCTCTCACTCAGCATCATGGTTTTGAGGTTCATCCACATTGCAGCATGAATCTTCTCCATGGACATTTTGGGCCTTTGTAGATAGTGGGGAGAGAGGGTGAGACATTGAGACCCCCAGAGGCTGAGAAACAGCCTTATCTTAGAGATAAGCCTAATCTGAGTCTGAAGGAACCCAGGAGACTCTTTAGGAGCCAGGAACCAGGGTGTCCTGAGGCTGGAGTTTGGGAAATGGGGCTTAGTATATAGCAAGCACCTCATAACAATTTGTTGGGAGAGGGACCTCAAGACATCCAAGGAGCTCCTGTGTCTCAGACGGCTAGAGACTCAGCCAAGAGCACAGAGCCCCAGGCCACCCAAGGGGCTGGTTCCTGGGGTCCAGCTTGGGTCTGGGGCCAGCAGAGCAGAACCTCAGACCTGGGGCCTTGGTCTGACTTGTCCCGTGGGTGCATTTGTGGCTGAGATGAGGCCATGACTACCACCGAGCTGACTTCCTGGGTTTCTCTTTCACTTTGACTTGGCCAGGAGGGGCCATGAAACCTAACTTTTTTTTTTTTTTAAATCTCTTTGGTTTTCTTTCTTGCTCAGCTTCAATGTGTTCTGAGGCATGGACAGGGCACTTGGGGCCTCACTGGCAGCTCAGAAGTTCGTCTGGGGCCACAGGCCTCTGCGTGGGCCCAATGGGGCAGCTGGTGGCCAGGCTGGTCCCTCTCCTCCTCCTCCTGCTCCCTGAGCAGGGCGGTGAGTCCCCCCATCCTAACACTATGGCCTTTTTTTTTTTTTTTTTTTGCTGGGGGGCATGTGTGTAGAGGGCCCCAGACCCTGTTCCTGAGTTGGTTTTGTGTCTCTGTGCCTGTCTTTCTCTCTCTGTCAAATTGATAATCAGTGATCATGGCTTCTGGAGTCAGATTTGGACATCTCCCTTCTGGTCTTGATTTTGTCTCATGTGGAATGGCCTGGATCTTTGAATCTTTTCCACCTCCCAGAGTTCGATGAGAAATCGTTAAGGAAGGGATAATGAGCACATATGTATATGATAGATATATCTAACATAGTATTATATATATATATATATATATATATATATATATATATATATATATATATATATATATATATATGTACTCTCCCTCCATCTTGTAGAATTGGGTAGAACAAGCTCAGCTTCCTGTGGATGGATGGGTTCGGACTCTCACCCCAGCTCTGCTGTTGCTGCTGTGTAACCTTTTGCCTCTCTGTGCCTCAGTTTTCCTCTCTGTAAACTGGGCATTAACAAGGTTTCAGGACCTTTGGGTGTCAGGCAGGGCTGGAGACCAGTGACAGAGGAGGGTTCAGTAGACTCTGGATTGCTGTGGAGGAGCAGCCCCAGAGGTTGATGGGTGGGTATGTGGGTGGATGGATGGATAGTTGGCTGGGTGGATTCATGCATGCAAGGATGGGTGAATGGATGGATGGATGGATGGATGGATGGATGGATGGATGGATGGATGGATGGATGGATAAGTGGGTACATAGATGGAAAAGTGGGTGGGCAGATGGATGGTCACTTCACCAATCCCTAGGCTGAGCCCCATTCCTCATGCAGTGAAAGATGGGACTGTCATTATCTCTTCATTATCTTTACAGCTGAAGCCTGTGGTACCAGTAGGTGCTGTTTTCAGGACCCACCATATCCGGATGCAGACTCAGGTTGGGGCAGCTTCCCACCATGTGTGTGTGTGGGGGGCGGTTGTGCTGGGCTCTGATTGATGAATCCCTAGCAGGTCCTCCCTCAGTTTCCTCCTGCCCAGCCAAAGATTTGGGCCCACCTGGGGTCTTGGGAGCGCCCACCCAAGCTCCTATGTCCTGGAGCGGTCACCCTCTCTGAGCCTGGCCTTCTCCCTAGCAGGGTCACAGGAATAGTGTCTGCATCTGTTCAGATTAGTCAACACATTGGGCTAAGTAGCTGTTAAATATTTTGAATTTTTAATTCCCCTTCCCCCAGGCAGACCTTGCTGGAACATTCAGGCTTGTAATGCTCTACAAAGGGTCGACCACTGAGCAGGCACAACTTCCATTCTTTTGTTCAAGAACTATTTACTGAGCACCTACTATGTGCACACACAGTCCTAGCCATGAAGGAATCAGCTGTAAGCTCAACTGTCCTCCTGGGGTCACAGCTGCGTGCGGGAGGTGGACAACAGATAAATACACGCGTACAGTGCCTGTGATGATATGCACAGAGCAGGGTGGAGGATGGAGAGGGAGGGGGCTGCTTCCGGTTGGCTGCTGGTGGGGGAGGAGACACTGAAGAAGAAACCAGAATGTCAAGATCTGGGGGAAGGGCAGAGCAAAGGCTCTGAGGTAGGAGTAAGTCTGATGTGTTTGAGGACACATGAGGAGGCTGTGTGGCTGCAGCGGGGGGAGTAGGGGCGATGGCCAGAGACAGGTGGGAAGGGCACGGCAGGGTTCTGGGAGCCATTCAGGCGGCAGTGACACCGGAAGACATCAGTGTCACAAAGATTCATCCCAAGGATGTGTCAGCATGGAGCCTCCTCCCCTGTTCTGATCTGTTCTCAAATCTCCAGGATCTCCTCCAGGCTCAGCCTCGGGCCCCAGAGACCTCAGCTGCTACCGGATATTTGATGCCGATTTTGAATGCTCCTGGGAGTATGACGGCCCTGCCGCCGGGGTCAGCCACTTCCTGAGGTGCTGGTGAGGACCCCTTCCCAGACCCCAAACATTCACCCACCTGTGCCGCTGTTGCTCCTGACCCCATACTCCTGACTTTACAGCCCAGGGCTGGTCTTTGCCTCTTCCTGGGCCTCAGTTTCTCAAGTGAGCAGGGAGGGCAGAAGTCTGTTGTGGGAGGTTCAACATGGATGGACATCCCGGTTGGGCAGCCGTCAGGGTCCCTCTAGTCCTTCCTTCGTCCTTATTCATCCATCCATTCATTTCTTCCTTCCCTCTGTGGCAGCTCATGTTGGAAGACTTGGGGTCTCCCAAGCTGCTCAGTCCTAGGTTGATCCCCCAAAAAACCCCAGGCTGGGGAGGGGAGCCAAAGGGGCAAAGAAGGATGCAGGAATGGGATGAACACTGTCTGCTGTGGCTGCTGAGACATTACAGGGTCCACTAGGACCTCAGAGTCAGCACCACTTCTTCCCTCAGCCTCAAGCCTGGGCGCTGCTGCTACTTCGCCGCAGGCTCCGCCACCAAGCTGCAGTTCTCCGACCAGGATGGTATATCTGTGCTCCACACTGTCACGCTCTGGGTGGAATCTTGGGTCAGCAACCGGACGGAGAAGTCACCTGAGATTACCCTGAATCTCTACAACTCCGGTCAGCACCCTGTTCTCCTTCTCCTCCCCTCTGCCTCTTCCTCACGCAGAGATGTCTCTGGTCCCCAAGCCTAGACCTGGGGGGATTCTTAGCCCTGGGCAAAGTGCTTGAAAATTTCAGCTGTTCACACATCAGACACTGTTGTGTGACTTGGCAGAGTCTTTCATGGTCTCCTTACCTATCTCCTACTGCTGGACACTCAGGTTGCTTCTGGTTTGTCCCTGACACTGCAATGGTCAGAACCCTGTTGGGTCTTTAAACTCTGTTTTTATGAGTCAACAACATGCATTTAGTGTGTAGTCGTTGTGTGTACCATGTGTGTAGTGTAGTGTGTACCATGCTGAGACATAGGGGCCAGGGGCAGGGTCAACAGAGGTCACAGCCTAAGGCTGGGTGGGACTAGAGTGAAGTGAGCGAGGCACCACCTTGGGTACAAAATTTTAAGGTAGTGCCAAAAAACCCCTCAGATGTCAATATAAACAACATTGTAAGGCAATAATTTTAAAATTCAAAATTAATGCAAAAATATCCATGATGATCAACGTATCCACATTTTAAATAAAGACAGGATCTGACCCTGTGTTTGTACCACCTTGCCGCACACACCTCACCCTAATCCCAGCCCTGCCTCTGCCTTCATGGAACCCAAATTCAAGTGGGGCTGATGGACGAGATGTGATCACTATACACGATGAGACACTGCCGGGAGGTCAAGGGAGGCCTCCAGCTCAAGCTGAGTCTTGAAAGACAAAATGAATACAGCAGGAAGAAAGGTGGGGAAGTGTGTTCCAGGCGGGGAAGTGTGTTTCACAGCAAGTGCAAAGGCCCTGGGGTAGAATCAGGCATGGAATGCCAAGATGCAAAAAGAATGATAGATGTCTCTCCTTACATCAGGTTGCTTGAAGTGAGGCTAAAAAATGAGTAAGATTTCCCTAATAGTCCTTTAGAAAAATAGAATCCATGAATTACCCTCTTGTCAGCAATTGACAAACGTGCCTATCTCACCACAACCTTGCCAGTGATGCATATTAATATTTTAAAGATCGCTTCACTAACAGGATCCTGTGTCTAAATTTTGACTCTTTGATCCATAGAATCTCAGCCTTATGTGGGACCTGCAAGGGTGTCCCTGATTCATGTTCGAGGGACTCAGTTTCCTACCCTGGCTGGGAGGGGTATGGGCAGATTTTATGGGATTTTCAGGACCCAAAACTCACACGCATGCGGGCTTACCCTTCCAACCCCTATCTTTGTTTCCAGTTAAATATGACCCTCCTCCATCAGGAGACATCAAGGTGTCAATGTCAGCAGGGCAGCTGCTCATGGAGTGGGAGACCCCAGCCCGCCAGTTTGGTGCTGAGTTGCAGTTCCGGCACCGGACACCTGGCAGCCCGTGGAAATTGGTGAGTTTATTCCCCAGGTCAGGAGTGGGCACAGACCTCTCCCTCCAAAGCCAGCCCTAGGGGCCCTCACTTGCCTCATGTGTCCTCTGGCACCCTCCTGGAATGGCCGTCATACTCATGCCCTAGATTTCCAGCCTCCTTGCCTTTGCACATGAAGTTCTCTCTACCTGTTTGACCCCTTCTCCATCTGAGCACATGTGAATACAGTCCATCCTCAGGATCCAGCTCAAGGGCCACCTATTCCAGGAAGCTGCCCTTTCACCCATTCCTTCCTACCTCCCTTCTTTTTTTAAATTCAGATGTAATTGACATATAACATTAGTTCCAGGCGTATGACATGCTGATTCAATATTTGTACATATTGCAAAATGATCACCACAATAAGTCTAGTTAACTTCCAACACCAGACATAGTTACAGATTTTTTTTCTTGTGATGAAAACTTTTAAGGTCTACTCAGGTAGCAACTTTCAATAGCAACACAGTAGTATTAACTATAGTGACCATGAGCCTTACATCGCCATGACTTATTTATTTATAACGGGAAGTTTGTATCTTTTAACTACCCTCACCCATTTTGCCTATCCCCCACTCCCAACTCTCTGCCTCTGACAACAATGAATCTGTTCTCTGTATCTATGAATTTTTGTTTATTTGTTTTGGTTTTTTAGATTCCACATATAAGTGAGATCATATGGTATTTGTCTTTGTCAGTTTGACTTATCTCAGCATAAGGCCCTCAAAGTTCATCCGTGATGGTACAAATAGCAAGATTTCCTTCTTTTTATGGCTGAATAATATTTCATTGTATGTACATATGTCATATGTGCTTTATCCATTTATCCATCTATGGACACCTTGGTTGTCTCCATGTCTTAGTTATTGTAAATAATGTTGCAATGAACAGAGAGGTACATATGTCTTTTCCAGTTAGTGTTTTTGCTTCCTTCAGATAAATTCCCAGGAGTGGAGTCACTGGGACATAAGGTAGTTCTATTTTTAATTTTCTGAGGAACCTCCATGCTGTTTTCCATAGTGGCTGCATAAATTTACAATCCCACCAACAGTGTGCGAGCGTTCCCTTTTCTCCACATCCTCGCCTGCATTTATCATCGCTTGCCTCTTTGATGATACCCATTCAAACAGGTGTGAGGTGGTACCTCACTGTGGTTTTGATTTGCATTTCCCTAATGATTGGTGATGTTGAACATCTTCTCATGTACCTGCTGGCCATCTGTATGTCTCCTTTGGACCTTTATTCATTCTTCTGTCTTTTCTCTGCTCTGTTCCCCCACCACCCCAGACAGATAAGCCTACACCTGCAAGAAACCTCAGCCATGCCGCAGTCCCTAAGGAGTCCCTGGTTTGAGGGAGAGACCCCCAGCCTCTGAATTGCGGCCAATCTCCTCCTCCCTCAGACTGGCAGCATCACAAGGGCAGGGAGTTGCCTTAGCTTTAGCCCCTCCATTGCCCCAAATGTTGGGTCCCTCCCTGAGTCTCAGTTTCCCATCAGGTGAATGGGTTCAGAGCAATCAGTGGCCCATCACATGGGACCTCTTTGTATGTTTTATTTCCTGTCCTTTAAGCACAGACTCTCTCAGCCCCCTTTGTAGATGAGGAAACTGAGGCTCAGGATGTCGGGGACCTCTCAGGGTCACCCGGGGAGCTTGGGGCAGGCTGGGTCTGGGCTCTCCTGATCCCCAACACTACAAACAGGTTTTTCCTCCTAAAATAAGTTTTTAGGAAATTATAAAATAAATGTTGCCTACGAAAATAATTCTTTTAAATAAATGTTTAATTTGGAATAATCTTAGATTTTCAGAAGAGTTACAAAGAAATAGAAAGAGCTCCCATAGAACCGTCCCCCCAGCTTCCCTCTTAGGATTAATAACATCTTATATCCCCAACTGAGATGAACGGGATACATCACTATGAACCAAACTCCAGAGATTATTGGATGCTCCCCGCCTTCCCAAGAAGGTCCTCTTTTTGCTCTTGGATCCAGTCCAGGATTCCACGTTACACTTAGTAAAATAATTGCTTAACGTTTCAAAAGAGCCAAGACTTTTTCAACACCAAAATGTAAAACCATATATAAATATGGTCTCGTCCTAGGGCGACTGCGAACATCAGGATGCTGCTGACTTCGGTGAGAATACCAGTGGTAAGAGCAACAGCTGCAGCAAGTTCGCATTAACGGAGCACCTACTGGGTGCCAGGCCAGTGCTAAATTCTTTGTGTAGCCGTTGTCCCACCTTGTAGTTGGCCAAAGTCACATTCCAAAAGATGGCCTTGTTGTGACTCAAACCTGGGAAAGGGGAAGAAGAGGGTAATCCTTGAGGCCCCAAGAGGACATGCCCTGGCCTATTCTTGCCATGTCCTCAGGGCCCACACAAAGTTGGCTGTTAGTGCACGCATGCATATAGTTAGCACTCAATAAGTGCGCAACAGCTAATGACTAGTGCCATGCCCTATGCACCCCCAAGTATAGGACAGCCCCCTGGCCTGATGTTTGACCTGTTTTTCCCCCAGAGTCATGTCTCTGCCCCCTGGAGATAGACACAGCCCAGGAATTCCAGCTACGGCGAAGGCAGCGGCCCAGGCCAGGCGCCCCAGCAAGTCCCTGGAGCAGCTGGAGCCGCCCTGTGTGTGTCCCCCCTGGTGAGAGCGCCCAGAGCCATGGGAATGGGGACAGAGGGTATTAGCACGAAGGCAACAAGCATTAGAAACAGGGTGACAGGTGTTCAAAATAAGGCAGCGGGAGAAATTAGTGAAAATTAGTGACAGGTGGCGGTGAGAAAGTTTCACTTTGTAAATTGGGGTGAATCCATTATCTACAAAGAAAACATTTCTCAATCTTCCTTTTTCCAATTCGTTTGGTGGGTTTTATTCTTTTAAAGCTGCACAAGGAGTTGACAGGTGAAAGTGACTGTGTCATGAAGATGTTTTCCTGAATGACACAGGAGGTTGGAGCCTGGGCAGCTCTGGAGTGGAGATGTGTCCCAGGTGGAGGGAGGGGTGGGGTGACTGTCAGCATTTGTCCCTAGCCCTGTCAGCGGGGGCCTCCTCTGCCCACGTGCCTATCTGCTGGGAAATAACTCCAAGAGTGGTTTTCA
The DNA here is from genome assembly GCF_964194185.1 of Rhinolophus hipposideros. NCBI lineage: Eukaryota > Metazoa > Chordata > Mammalia > Chiroptera > Rhinolophidae > Rhinolophus > Rhinolophus hipposideros. The sequence goes on along the minus strand of NC_138062.1, from coordinate 49,938,602 downwards.
GATTTTTCTTTAAATTGTGGTCAAAAACGCATAACATAAAATGTACCGTGTGACCCATTCTTCAGTGTACAGTTCCATTGCATTAAGTATATTCATGTTGTGGAATATATCTATGTTTTCAGATTTGGAAAAGTATTTAAGAACCCATGAAATCCTGTGTCTCATGGGAGGGAAGAAAAGGTCCCCAGGCCCCACCCAAGGTCTGAAGGAGGTTGTGAGGAAGGGCACCTCCATCCCCTCTAATGTCACTGTCTTGCTGTCTCATGGCAGGAACCCCCCCACAGCCCGAGGTGAGGTTCTTGGTGGAACCGCTTGCCTCAAATGGGACGAGGCGAGTGAGCCTGCAGGTGCAGGTAATGGGCCTATCTGGCAAGGCTGTGCGGTGGCCTGGGAATGGGGGGGAGGGAAGAGACCAGAGGCTGGAGCCGGGGTGTGCAAGCGGGAGATGGAGGGAGACAAGACGTGGAGGTGCAGGGACAGGGAGGACCGTGGGTTTAACTCTACAGGTGATGGGGAACCATGGAAGGTGTTTGTACAGAGGAGGGATATGGTGGACTCGAGTGTTCACAGGCTCCCGCTGGCTACCATCAGGGGAACAGATTGTGGGGTGGGGGGCTCTGGTGAATGCTGGAAGGCTAGGAAGGGGTCATTTGTGTTGGTCTGGATGGGAGATGATTTCTTTGAAGTCCCAAAAACAACCCATTAGTACAGTTTAATTAAACCCATTTTACAGAGAAGGAAACTGAGGCACAGAGGGAAAATTTGTTGCCTGAGTCAGGGGTAAAACCACGACATAGTTCTCTCACTGGCTTCACCATAACTGACCCAGCCAGGTCCCCAGTGGGCCATCACAATAAGTCTACAGGGAAGCTCCTTCACTTCCAAAGTTTCCTCTCATTTGAATTCCTTTCATTAGAAAAAATTTGAAGTCACTGGATCCAAAGATGGAAAACTTTTTTCCTGGCTCTCAGTAGAACTAAGGCAACAAGTGTTAGAAACAAGGTGACAAGTATTCAAAATAAGGCAGCGGGAGAAATTAGTGAAAATTAGTGACAGGTGGCGGTGAGAAAGTTTCACTTTGTAAATTGGGGTGAATCCATAATCTACAAAGAAAACATTTCTCAATCTTCCTTTTTCCAATTCGTTTGGTGGGTTTTATTCTTTTAAAGCTGCACAAGGAGTTGACAGGTGAAAGTGACTGTGTCATGAAGATGTTTTCCTGAATGACACAGGAAGCTGGAGCCTGGGCAGCTCTAGAGTGGAGATGTGTCCCAGGTGGAGGGAGGGGTGGGGTGACTGTCAGCATTTGTCCCTAGCCCTGCCTGTGGGGGCCTCCTCCTGCCCACGTGCCTATCTGCTCGGAAATAACTCCAAGAGTTATTTTCAGATTTTTCTTTACATTGTGGTAAAATTACACCATCCCCCTGCCCCGCCCTAAAAAAAAAAAAAACACTCAACATGCACTGGGGCATGCACTTGCCAGCACTGGGGTTTATTATTTTAAAAATCTTTGGTGCATATCATTGGCTGTGGCCTGTGGAGGAGTCTGAGTTCATGGGCTGTGCCCTGATGTCAGCCCACGGGGACAATGAGCATGCTCAGGTCCCCATAAACCATCTCTCCCATTTATGACAGCGGCCCCAGCTCCAGCTTCCAGAAGGCTGTCGTGGGCCCAAGTCTGGCGCAGAGGTGACCTACCACCTGCACCTGCACATGCTGTCCTGTCCCTGTAAGGCCCAGGCCACAAAGACCATGCGCTTCAGAAAAATGCTTCACCTCTCGGGTGCTGCCTACGACCTGGCTGTCTTCTCCTGTAATCGCTTTGGCCCAGGCCCCAACCAGTCATTGCATATTCCTGCCGACTCACACACAGGTGCCTCCTCCAGTTGGGGAGGGCTATGGGGGGGTCCCCTTGGAGGCGAGCACCTACTCTGAGCCTCGGCTAGACTAGGGGGAAGTGGGCGAGGCACAAAAATGTAAGGGAGTGTCTAATTTAGGGGTGTATCAAAAGTCAGTAATCAGGATACATAATATTTTAATGCAATGTTTTTTAAAATTCTCACTGCAAACTACAGCCAAGGCCAACTGCCTGTTTTATAAATAAAGTTTTATTGGGACATGGGCCAGGAAAAGGATGTGGCGAGTGAGGCAGGATCACGCAAGTATAGAGTTGATCCTATCTTCATTTAAAATCTTGATGTTTTGTTCAATACATATATACACATATATTAAATATATACATATATTTACATATAAAATATAAAAGATTTATAATTATGTATATATGTACGAGGTGTGATCAAAACTATGGTGAATGTTTAAATTAAAAATATTTATTACATTAAACGACACATTGTCATTAATCCCCTTCAAAATACTCTCCCTCGCTTTGAACATACTTATCCCATCATTCTTGCCACTTTCTGAAGCAGTTCTGGAAGTCTCTTTCTTGTCTGTAGTTGCGCTGTCGTGGCTGCCTTGATGTCCTGAATCATTTTGACTTTGGGGAAGAGCCAGAAGTCACACGGTGCCAGATCCGGTGAATAAGGTGGATGAGGACACACTGCAATGTTTTTATTTAACAGAAATTGCCGTGTACCAGAAGCTATGTGTGACACAGAATGTTGTCATGATGGAGGATGATTTATGACACGTTAAAACACAACTTCTCTCAACCGTAGCTCAAACCCAACCAACAGCACCCAACAAGTTGAAACTTGTCCCACACTGTTGCTAAGGTTTGATGCCCTGCTTCCCACATTGAAGATCCCTGCCTCTCCATTGGCTGGCACTCGGCAGCAGCATTCACCATATGTTTTGATCACAACGGATCACACAGGGCTTCTGGTACGGCAATTTCTGTCAAATAAAAACATGAGTGTCTCCTCATCCACCTTATTCACCGGATCTGGCACCTTGTGACTTCTTGCTCTTCCCCAAAGTCAAAATGTCCATGAAAAGGTGAATGTTTTGAATCGATTCAGGACATCGAGGCAGCCACAACAGTGCAACTAAAGACGCTCACGAAACAGGATTTCCGGAACTGCTTCAGAAAGTGGCAAGAACGATGGGATGTGTGTTCCAAGCAAGGGGCAATATTTTAAGAGGGCATTAATGGCAATGTGCCTTTTACTGTAATGTTTTTTAAATTTAAACATTCACCGTATTGTTTGAGCACACCTTGTATGTACCGGGGGTGCCAAAAAAATGTATACAGATGGACACTTTGGTCAACATTGCTCAAGCAGTAGTTTGCCGCAATCAGAAGTGTCTGGATGCTGATGGTAACCATGTTGAGCACCTCTTGTAATTGCAGAAGTCAAACATGACTTGTATTCATCTTTATTCTTGGTATATATCGAGTATCACAATTTTAATAGTTTTTTCCTTTCTTAAAATGTGTGCACATTTTTGACTCTGTATACACTCACATATTTTTTCCAGGTGAAATTCACATAGCAAAATTAACCATTTTAATATGTGCAATCCAATGGCATTTAGTGAATTCACAATGTTCAACCACCACCTCTAATTCCAGAACATTTCTATCACCGCCAAATGAAACTTCATTCCCATTGGCAGTCACTTCCCATTCCCCCTCTCCCCGGCCCCTGGCAACCACTAATCTACTTTCTGTCTCTATGGATTTGCCTGTTCTGGACATTTCATATCAATGGGATCACACACTATGTGGCCTTTTGTGTCTGGCTTCTCTCACTCAGCATCGTGTTTTCGAGGTTCATCTGTATTGTAGCGTGTGACAGTGCCGCAGTACTTTTTATGACTGAGTAATATTCCATAGTGAGGATGGACCACATTTTGTTTATTTGTTTATCCACTGCTCTACATTTTTGCAATTATGAATAATGCTCATCACATATTTTTGCATTAATTTGATTTTTTTTAAATTGCATTAAGGCATTGTTTCTCTTGATGACTGAGTTCTCCTCCTCGCCTCCTTGAATTTTGTGCCTGAGATGAGTGCCTCGCTCGTCTCACCTGGTCCCAGCCCTGCTGGGCAGCCAACAATCCTGCAAGGGCAGGGCTGCTATGATGATGCCCATTTCAGAGCTGAGACAATCGAGGCTCAGATAGGTGAAGGCACTTGCCAAGGTGGCACCGCAGTGAGTCTGCCAGCCTCTGACTTGGTTTGGGCCATGGCCTCACTATATGACATTGGGCTAGTGGCTTTCTCTCTCTGAGCCTCAGTTTCTGTGTTATTGGGGTGATCATAGTCCCACCCCTAGCCAAGTGGTGTCCGTGCTCAGCACTGGCCTGGCGTGTATAGTTGGTGTTCAGTAAATGGTAGTTATTGTCTCCAGAATTGGAAGCAGCACCTACCTCTCTGAGGTGGCTGCAGATGCCCTTGTTCTAGGGGATGGGAGAGATGTGCCCCGGGGACTGAGTGGGGAAATCCTCGCTTCTAAGCTCTAGTCAGGCGCCACCCACTGATGGGTGAGGTGGACGGGAGTGGCCAGGCATCTGCTGGAGCAAGGGAGCGTGTCCGTCCAGGGAGCATTGATGGGGCTGTACTGGCAGGGAAGCTGCGGTCAGTTTGGGGGAGGAGTAAACTCATTCAAACCACCCACTGGTCCCCTCTGGGCCCAGTCCCCCACTCTGCCACCCTCAGTGTGAGGAAACACTGAGGCCCTACGGGGTAGAGCTGGGCGAGGAGGTGGACAGGGGCTACGGGAGCCTTGAGTGGGGAGACCGAGGCAGCTGTCCTGACGTGCTTCCCTGTCTCCTTCCAGAACCAAGAGCTCTGAATATCAGTGTCGGGACCAGTGGGACCACTATGCGTTGGCCAGCCCAGGCCTCGGGTCTGACGTACTGCATTGAGTGGCAGCCCCAGGGCCAGGACGGGAGTGCTGCCAACTGCACCCTGACTACGCCTGAAGACCAGGACCCTACTGGAATAGGTACAATGATGGCACTTGCCCTCCATCTGACTCTGTGTCTTCCGTGAGAGTTCTGGGTCAGCTCAGACCTACAGGGACTGCACATGGTGTCTGAGGCCCAGAGAGGTCTTGCCATTTGCTTGAATCACACAGAGGTGGTGACCGCCCAAGACTCAGACCCTCCACCCCCATGCAAGCTGAAGCCTCCCACTGGGAACTTGTGGTGTCAGGGCTCAGCCCTGGGCAGGTGATACCCAGGCGGGTAATGAGTCTCACATTCCAGGGTGTTTCTTAAACATTCACCCTCGCCAGGGAAGGCGGCAGCTAGCAAGATACTAGGTGGCAAATTAATGAGGTCTCCGGAGGAAAAGAGGAAGTACCATATGGCCCAGGCAGGCTCTCATTCTCCCACTTCTTGCTGTGGGCCTGGCCGGGGCCCCGGGAAACCTCAGCCTCAACCTGTCACTCAAAGAGCTCCCAGCCTGGGGAGGGAGAGAGAGCTGGATACAGATACCCCTACCCCGTGGAATAAAGGCTGGGTTGGAGAGGGTAGGGATGGGTTGGGGATGGCATAGGGAAGGGATCGTGGAGGAGGGGACATTGTTGCAAGGACTTTGGAGCATGAGTAGGAGTGCTCTGGGAGTTCCTGGCAGATGGCACAGCCAGTGCAATGGTGCAGAGGTGGGAACACAAACTATTAATTGGCCTGGCCCTTGCTAATTCTTCCAGTAACCCACCACTGGAGCCAAGCATCTGGGGCAATGCAGCAGACAACATGCTACCACATCACCATCTTCTCCTCTGCACGCCCAGAGAAGCCCATCTCATGGTCCACACTCTTGTCTGCTTACCACTTTGGGGGCAATGGTGAGTGACCCAAGCCTGCAGGCGGATATCCTCAGGGGGACTCAGCAGTGGCCTTGGGGGTCAGGAGGATGGAATAAGCATTTAGAGGCACCTACTGTGTGTCGGGCCCTGGCCAGAAGCCGGACACATAGAGTCAGCTCAGTTGACTCGTACGATACCCTGAGAGGCATTGCCCCATTTCACAGATAAGAAAACTGAGGTTCAAAGAGGGGAAGTGAAAGGGCCTGAGTGGTGGAGCTGGGATTCTGTGGCCAAGGTTACCTGGACAGTCCTGGGCTGGAAGTGCTCATGCAGTGCTTTTAGAGCTGACTGTGGCAATGGCGCTGGCTGCAGCCTCGGTGGCCGGGATCCCGCAGCACGTGTCGGTGAATAAAGGTGGCCTGGACTTTGTCTCTGTGGACTGGAAGCCGTCCCCGCTGACCACCTGTCCTGGCGTCCTGAAGGAATATGTCATTCGCTGCCAAAACAAAGACAGCAACCAGGTGTCTGGTATGTGGGGGAGAAAGGGGTCTAGGCTTGAGTTCCACCTTGCTGTGTGACCCTGGGCACCTCACTGCCCCTCTCTGGGCCTGGTTTCCCCCCGATAACACAAGAGAGTTGGACTCAAGGGTCTTGACTGCCCCTTTTAGACACCCAGAGAACTCCCCATGGGCATTGGCCAAGTGCTCATGATATGCCAGGCGCATCGATGGCAATCCCTCAGGTGTATCAGCAACTTGATTCCCATCGTGTGACATCCCAGCTGGGAGGGACTCGGAACAACCCACCACCTGAGCCTGGCTTCCTAGGAGTAAAGGGGATCCAGGGACCCATGGCTACCTCCTGTCTGCAGAGCTGTCCGTGAACCCCACAGAGACCCAGGTCATCCTTCGAGGTTGCTTACGGGCCGGTGCAAACTACAGTGTGCAGGTGCGAGCAGACACAGCAACACTGAAGGGTGCCTGGAGCCAGCCCCGACACTTCCACATGGGTGAGTTGGGGGACAGGGGCAGGGCTTGAGTATGCATTCAGCATGCACTGCCTCATCCCACCTGCATCTGCGAGCAGTCCCACTCTCCATGTGTTGCCCTCTGGAGAAAGTCCCAGCCTGATCTGCTCCTACTGCCTCCACCAGCCTTGTCTCCTATAGCTTCCCCCTTGAACCTTCTCGCATACTCCTGTGGCCTTGATCATGAGGGCCCCTCCTCCTGGAATGTTTGTTCTCCTTGTTGTCAAACTCTTATTCATCCTTCAAAACAGAGCCGAAAAGCTCCCTCCTCCAGGAAGCATTCTGTGCTTCCTCCTGGATGCCCCACAGCTGTGACTGCCCATCCTCCACACCTGACACCTTGGGAGTGCATGGAGGTGTCTGTGACTGTCTCTGCCTCCCCCAACTGGGGGCTCCTGGAGAAGAGGAGGGAGCAGGGAGACTGTTTTTTGAATAAGTGAACGAATGCATATGAATGAATGAGTGTCTGTCTTCCTCAACACAAAGATAAGGAGGTGGGTTCCATTGTCAGGGTGTGTGGCTATGAGAGATTTGGAGATGAAATGATCCCTGTTCCTGCCATGGTCCCTGCCTGTTGCCCTTGCAATGACTTCTGTTCCCAAGAGAATGAACCAATAAGTCAGGTTTGGTGTGGGGTGGGCAACCCTGTGTCCAGGGGAGCTACAGAGTTCTGAGCACTTCCTGTGTTCCAGGCCTTTACCTGCAGTCACAGGGCAGGCGGATCCCCTGGTCTCCCACTTCACAGATGAGGAAACTGAGGCATTGTGGGGCCTGTGGTGCGTTAGGTTTAGCAGCAGTGGAGGATCCAGCCTACCCAGCTCCCTCCCTGACTAGAGGCAGGAGGTATCATTCCCCTAACCCAAGCTCTCCTGCCCCCAAGAAATCCAGGTTTTCCAGTTGTCCATTTTGTCCATTGTCCTCATATCTCTGGGGAGCTTCCTGAGCATCCTCCTCCTGGGCGCCCTTGTGTACCTCAGCCTGAACAGGTAACTTGCACCCTCTCCTTGACACGATCCCCTGACAATAGCGATAATAATAGTAATAACTGCTCACACCAAGTAGGGATTTGTGCCCATTTTACAGATGAGGAAACTGAGGCCCTCATGGTCAGGGCATCCAGCAGTGGGGGCAGAGCTAAGATGTGACCCCCGGTCTGTTGGATTCCTGCACTCCCCTCCCCCAATCCATATCCTCACTCCCTTTGTAACATAATGAAGATGAAAAATATAAGTCAGAACAATGAAATAGTAAAAAACAGACAGAAGCACTGCTCCTCTGACCTGCTTGCCTCCCTCCCCAGGGCCTTTCGGCACCTGTGCCCACCCCTGCCCACACCCCGTGCCAGCACTGCTGTTGAGTTTCCTGGAAGCCAGGGGAAGCAGGTAAGAGGTTTTTTTTCCTAATCCCAAGTCCTGTATATTGGGTCCATACTCTGGGCCAAGGCTCTGCTGAGTAACGGTCATGTATTAGCTTGTTTTATTCTCCCCCAACCCACTAAGGCAGGGACTTCAAAAACCTGTCCTATTTTACATACGGGAAGGCAGAGGCCCAAAGAGGAACTTCCTGTGGGCCATTTCCTAGCAGCAGAAACAGAACTCAGAGTGGCTTCAACCCAATGGGAATCTGATAGAAAAAAATCCCAGGGTGGTGAGCTTTAGGAATGGTTGGATGCAGGAACTAGGAATCCATCTCTCTGTGTTGCTGTCCTTTCTACGGGCATCTTTCCCAGTCATGCTCAGCCTTCCCCCATGGAAGAGAATGTCCATTTTCTCCATTGACTGGAGCAAAATTCTCAGGGTCATCACTGATTGGCCTAACATGGATCACATGCCCATCCCTGAGCCTGTGGCAGAAACCAGGGGCCTGGAGTGATCTGACTGACTGGGCTAGGGTCATAGGCCTGATCACATCAACTTAGAGACAAGCAGGGGCAATTTCCCAAAGAGAAATGCGGGAGGGGGTCCTTCCAATGGATCCTCAAATTGGTCTCAAGATTTTAGAGAATTTAGCCAGTGGGGACCTGGTCCACCCCATCCTTATATGGATGGGAAATAGGGCCCTGCCCACAGCCTCGGCCCCATCCTCCCTCTCCAGTCTTGGCAGTGGACCAGTCCAGCAGACTTCCTGGAGGAGGAGGAAGAGGAAGAAGCCCTGGTGGTGACCATGCCCTGGGACAAAGGCGAGGGACCTGACCTGGACACATCCGGGCCTCTCAAGGACAAGATGGAGCTGCCTCCAGGTGTCCCTGAGCCAGCCCTAGACACAGAGCTGCCTTTGGAGGACAGGAGACAGGTGCAAGGATATGGATACCCTGAGGCAGGGGCTCTGGGGCCTACGGAGCAGGACAGTCTGGAGGGCAGCCCTGCCCAGGCAGCTGGACTGCCACTGCTCCTAAAAGGCCTAATGCAGAGCCCCAGGTCCAGTGGCCCTCAGCATGTGGGCCTGGAGGCCTGAGGGAGAGAAGAGAACATCCATCCACCTCATCTTATGAACAGAAAGACTGATCGCAATGATGGCGGCTGGTGATTACATGAGTATTGCATACCTGGCTTGTTCCATGCAGACACTCACATGAAGTCTGAGGTACATGGATATCCTATTTTACAGATGTGACCACCACCAAGGTGCAGAGAGGGTGAGTGGCTCGCCTGAAGCCACACAGCACAGGAGTTAAACTCCAGCCAAGTGACCCAGACCCCCATTTCTGCCTCCCAGATGCTGCCATCATTGCACCTCCCCCCCCCCCCCCCCCCGCACAAATACTTTGTCCAGTACCTGTTGCAACATGTCCTGTGAGGGGAACCTTAGAAACTGCCATGAAACAAGCTGTTACATACACCAGGCTGGGCCTGACAGGTTGGGCAGGGACAGGCAGTGTCATTGGCCTGTTGGGTTGGAATAGACTGAAGCGTGGCCCAAATCTGATTTCAGGACCCTGAGCTGGGCGTTCTGTCCCAGCAGCACTGGATGGGGAGTCTGGGAGCGCTCCCCTACACTGCAGGTTTCCAGGTTCAGAGGATCTAGGGCTCTAACATTCCTGGGGACATGATAGGCCCTTCCCAGCCTCAGTCTCCTCCCCTGTAAGATGGGGGTGATGATAATGTTGACTCCTCACAGAGCTGTTAGGGGGTCTAAGCCTTAATAAATGAGCATTCTCTTTGGTGTCTTTCCCCGGCTGAAGCCTGGATTCCTGCTCAAAATCCCCAAATGGGAGCTTGAGAATTCATTCATCCATTCATTCACTCCACATGCATTTATCAATCTCCCTTTCTGGGCTGCTCCAAGAACATCCATTCTGAGCGAGACACAGATGGATGATCTCTCTGCAAAGTCAGGGCTGGACGGGGGGAGACGGCCCCAGGGAGAGTGAGGCTGTGTCTGTCACGCCCCCCCATCCCCTCCCAGGACTAGGTCGCCTGTCCTCCATGGGCTCAGGCCGGACCTGGGGTTCCTCCGTCCTTCTCACACCCAAATCCTGGCACAGGACCCATGTCTCCCACCCCTATACACACCCTGAATCCGCTGCTTCCTGCCTCTTCCCCGCCTGTCCCCCCCGCATCCTTAAAGGAGTTGTCGCGGATTCCCCCCGTGGCCACCAGGTGGTAGCAGCGCCGCGTGTCTCCCAGGCCTAGCCCTCTCCGCCGCAGCCCACCTCCCACGGAGTTTGCAAAACAGGCAGGTTTTTAAAAACGGGGTGGGAAGCAGAGATTAAAACTCAGAACAACTGAATTTTATGGCAAAAGGAGATAAAGCCTCCGGGTGGGTGAGGGAGGTCGGGCAGCCGGTAAGGCCCGTGGGCGAGAGGTCCAGGCCCCGCTGCTTTAGCGGGGGTGGGGGGATGGGGGAGGATAGGGGGGTGAGGGGTAGGTGGGGCAGGGGGAGGGTGAGGGTTGGAGGAGGGGGGGCGGGGAGGGGTCCGCCCTTGGATTTGCCACCTCCCAGCTTTTGCACAAGCTGTGCCCTCCACCAGGCATGCCATCCCTGGAGGGTCCCCCTCCTCATTCCTTAGGGCTGGGCTCCAGCCTGAGAAGGTGGCCCGGACAGCGGCAGGGCCACGTGGACAGACAGGAGAGGATGCTAGGTTAGCAGCTTTATGAGAAAGACCAGAGTGACCTGACACGCCCCTCAATTCCAGAACCCTCCATCCCCACCCCCCACAGTGGAGACCCCAGGGAGCTAAATGACCCCATGCCAGCAGTCCCAGTCTTGGGCCTACCCAGTAGCACAAGACCCAGTTTGGTGGCCCCTAGAGTTGGCTAAACACTTACCCCTAGGCATAGCCCCCTGTATTCAAGAAGCAGCAGTTAAATACTTATCGAGCCTTACCTGGAACTCTTGCTGAAGTTAATGGAAAAAGGAACATCCTGCTTCCATTGGAAAGGCTGAGCCTTCCTCAAAGAGAAGCCTGCAAGGGGGACAGCAGTACAGAGAGAGAGAGAGAGAGAGATGGATCCTTAATCCCTGGATTCAGCCATGCCTGAAATCCACCACACTGGGATTTCTTTTCTTTTTATCCCCCCCATCAGATTCCCTTTTTATTAAAGCCAATTTGAGTTCTGTTTCTGCTGCTAGGAAATGGCCCACAGGAGGTTCCTCTCTGGGCCTCTGTTTGCCCGTCTGTATAATACGAAGGAATTCGGGGCACTGGTTGCTGTCTCTACCTTAATGGGTCAGGCAACCCTATTTAGCAGAGCCCTGGCCCAGTGTTTATTGAGCGCCTACTGTGTACTCATTACCCTGGGTTCCTCTGAGTGTTGATTCCTCAGCTCCTCTCAGCAGCTCTAGGAGTCAAGATTAAGGTAGACCTCATTTCACAGCTTCATTCATTCATTGATTCAGGAAGTCAGTGTTGAACACCTACTGCCTGCCAAGCCCTGTCCTGCACAGGTCCCATCATGAGGGGCTCTGGGTTGGGTGGAGAAGGCAGATGGTAATCGTACAGAATTATAATACACCTTAGGAGAGCGACAAGTTAAAGTGTGAAAAATGGGGGTGAGGGAGGACTTCCTGGAAGAGGTGTGCCAGGGCCAAGACGGTGAAGAGAGGCTAGAACAGCAAGAGCAAAGGTCCTGAAGCAGGTGTGATTGGGGAAATGGGTGAGGGGGAGATAGAGGTCACAGCCCATGGGGCTGGAGTCATATGAGTTTATTCTGAGTCTGGGGGTGGGCGTATCATGGAGCAGAGGAGTCGAGACCAGATTCGTGACTTGTCCCGAGTTTTCCTGCTGTGGTTCGGCACAGAGCAGGTGATTGAGCTTTGCTGGCCCTAGTGTTCTAGCTGTAAGATGGGTAAAGTGACGTTTCCAGAGCCCTTGCGCCCTCCTCACCTCCTCTTTATTTATGTCTTGGGCCGACTTTCCCTTTCACCATGGCTCCCAGCGTGAGTCAGGAAGCTTGTCTTCATCAGGGAGACAAGCTGCCTCAGTTTACCTCCCCAGATACCTCCTCCCTCTGTCTCTCTGGTGGCTTCTGGGTTTGGTGAAAAAGAGAAGTTGTCTCTACCTCTGCCCTCAAGCCAGAATGGGGCTAGGGTGTCAGGGCCGTCTGGGGACCATGGGCTGCAGGAGGTGACATAGAACTGACCTGGCCTCTCATGCTTCATTTCTGGCCCCTTCTCATGAACTGGCCCCAAATGCCAGGAATGTCTTCCCCCATTTGGGCACCTTTACCCATTCTTCCTTTTTTGTTTTTTGGTGTGTGGTTTTTTTTTAAAAGATATCCCATACAAATCACCCTTTTAAAATAAACAGTTAAGTGGCATTAAGACATTCACAATGTTGTGCAATCATCATCTCTTTCTAGTTCCAGAACATTCCATCACCCCAAAGGAGACTGTCTTCATGAGCAGTCACTTCCCATCCCAATCCCCCAGCCCCTGACAACCACCAACCTAATTCTTGTCTCTGTAGATTTGTCTGTTCTGCCATTTCACACATGGGATCACACAACTGTGTCACTTTTTGTGTCTGTCCTTTTGGGAAAGAAACTCAGCCTGATGTTTTCTAGGTTCATCCACGTTGTAGCGTGTTCATGCTTCATTCCTTTTGATGGTTGAGTAATATTTCACTGTGTGGGTGTGTTACTATTTATTTAATCCATTCATTCGTTGATGGACAATTGGGTTATTTCTACCTCTTGGCCACTGTAATTAGTACTGCTGTGAATATTGTGCACAAGTCTTGATGTGAACACGTTTTCATTTCTCTTGGCCTATACCTAGGAGTGGAACTGCTGGGTCGTATGGTGATTCTATGTTTAACTTATCGAGCAGCCACCAGTTGTTTTCCAAAGCGGCTACACGGTTACATTCCGTCAGCAATGCATACAAGAGCTCCGATTTCCCCATGTCCTCAACAAGGTTGTTTTCCTTTTTGTTTTTCAGTCTAGCCAGCCTAGTTGGTGTGAGGTGGTAATCTCATTGTGGCTTGATTTGCGTTTCCCTGATGACTAATGATGTGGAGCACCTTTTCATGTGCAAATCAGCCGTTGGTATATCCTCTGGAGAAAAGTCTATTCGAATCCTTTGCTCATTTTACATTGGGTTATGTATCTTTTTATTATTGAGTTGTGAGAGTTCTTTATCTATTCTGGATAGTAATGCCTTGTCGGATATGTGACTTGCAAATATTTTCTCCCATTCTGTGGGTTGTCTTTTCATTCTCCTAAGAGTGTCATTTGTGGAAGAAACGTTGTAAATTTGATGGAGTCCAACTTATGGATGCGTGTTTTCCTCTGGTCGCTTGTGCTTTAGATGTCACAGCTAAGAATTTTCCTGGTTTCTGCAGCTACTTATCCTGTCCTCCTCTCTCTACCGCACTCCGAACTCTGCCCCACTGGGGTTGGGGCGTCTGCATCCGCCTCTGTCCCCCCACGGGAGGCTTTGGGGCAGCACCAAGTAGCCTCCATCAATATTTAATAACGGAGCACACGAAACCTTGGCAGGGACGTGGGAAACTGCTCCTGGAGCCATCTGCCCTTTGGCCAGAAGCCAGTGAAGTGCACCCAGCACCCACGCAGGGCCCCATTTTCCAGGTGGGGAAGCCGAGGCATGGGGTGGGGGCTGAGTGGGAAACTGGACCTGCCTGGTCCTGCTGTCGGGACAACCGCAGAGGTCACTGTTTGTGTTCTGGCGTGGAGCCACTCCTGGCTCCTGTCCCGCCCTGGGCCAACCCTGCCCAGTGAGAACTGCCTGCTCTTGCTCCTGCACCCGGTTCCTGCTGAAACCAAAAACACCCAGGCGGAGGGAAAAAAAAAACACTGTGGGGGTGGGGGAAGGGGAGGGGCAGGTTTCTCCTCTGTAAGTCTCCCTGTACTTACAGGTTGGGGAGGTCACATAATCAGTTGACAAACCTCTGGCAGCTTCAGGACGGACCCTGGCTCTGCCTCCAGTTAGCTGCACAGTTTCGGAGCCTTGGTTTCCTCGTGGGAGAAATGAGGATCGTTAACCCTCCTTGAGGGTTGTGAGAGGTGAGAGGTAAGAGGGAGTCCACCATAGGAGATGTTGCTAATATCCACGATATTAAAGCCATGGTTTATTTAGGACCGAAATTTGTTTCACTCAGGGGCTCCTCTGGTCCATCCTACCAGGTGGCTAGTCCTGCACCCCAAAATTTGCTAGGTGGGGGACCTATGTCTTTTCTGACTGCCCCTCCCCTCTTTCTCCCTATCTTTCTGTCTCTACTGTCTCTGTATGTGTCTGTCTCATCGCTCCCCTTTTCTCTCTCACTCTTTTTTCTCTCATTCCTTTGTTTCTCTGTTTTTCTCTCCTTCTCTCTCACCTTTTCTCTCTCTCTGTCTCCGTTTCTCTCTAACTCTCTCTCTCCCTCAACCCTCTCAAGAGCTCCCAGACCAGCCCTGCGCCGGCCAGGTCAGCCCAGGACTGAACAGTGTCTGGCCCAGGCCTCCCACAATGAGTCCAGATTCTAATTTCCCCCACAACTGTCCCCACTGGGGCCAGCTCCAAGCAGCCTGGGACCCTCACGTGCTGCCTGGAAGACCCAAACCATATAAGCTTCCCTCTCTAACTCTGGAAGTCCAGCAGCTCAAAACCCACAGTCTCCAGACACAGGGTTTCCCCCACGCTACAGTCTTTAGGTGGGGAAACTGAGGCCTGCATCATGAAGACCCATCACTGGTCCCCCTTGTCTGGCCACCAGGCTCTGGGGCTCCCCAGTTGCCTTCTGGCCTGCCTATGAATGGTCAGCACAGGTGTTTCCACTCTGGGCAGTGACAACCCCACCTCCTGGAAGCGGTTTCCCAGTGGCCAGTCTAGCAGGTAGCCCAGGCCTTATCCTAGTGGCATTGGTGGCTTTCTAGTGCCAGCCAAGAAGGCGACTAGAGGGTGAGGTCCGAGGCGGGGCCAGGGAGACTCTGGGGTCAGAAAGCCTCGCGGTGTCCCCACCCTTCCTGGCTTTCATCATGGTGTGTGTGTGGGGGAGTGGCGGGGGCAGAGAGCGACATGCAGAGCTTCTCAGGCTGAAAAAGCCCCCCTATCTCCCAGACTCCTGGAGACCCCCAGCTCTGGGTACCTCCCTCTGACCCGGCTTGGACTCTATGAAACTGCTAGACTCACACCCTCCCAAGCTGGGACAACACCCCACACAAGGAAGGCCCTGAAGGGGAGAATGTATGGACAAGTCAGTCAACAAACACATGGCATGCCATCCTAGACCCACAAAACGTAAGGCCCAAAACACTGAAACTGGAATTCTTAGCACACCCAGGGGCTCTCATCACAGCCCCCATCTGAAGCCTGGAACTGACTAATACATTCCAGGGTGGGACATATGATGACGCACATCCCCCCAGGCAAAGTGCGGTCCCAGGAACTCGTCAAGATCCCGACCTCCAGGATTTGAATCTCGCCTCCTTGACCTGGACAACTACTTTGCCTCCCCAAGCCTCAGTTTCCCCATCTATAAAACAGACATGGCGCCCCTGTCTCAGTGTTGCCAGGGGAATAAATGAGTCTGCGTGAGGCCGGGTCAGGCCTGTCATCAACTGTGAGTTGTGAGTCTTCTACTTTTAACAAGGATTGAAATTATAGAGATAACATCAAAGAGAGACATAGAGGATGGTGGTTGCATCAAAAAGAAGCTGACTGCCCTGCTTGGTGACTCAGGGTGGGGCCCTGCGGCTCCCTTCCTGACCTTGGCCACGTGTTCCTTTTAGCCTCTACTTTTACCCAGATCCCTCTGCCCCCAGAGCCTCAGTTTGTCATCTGCCCCATGCAATGGGACCAAACAAGCGTCCTTGATCCTATTCCCTATCCTCCACCCCATCTACCAGTGAAATTGCTCCCAAATCCCCTCTCACCACCTGGTCCAGCACAAATATCACCCCCCTGGTCTCCTCACTTCCGTCCTCATCCCCTACATGCTCTTTTCTCCATGGTGGCTGGGGTCAGACTCATCCTTTCTCTCCCCAGAACCTTCTATGGCTCCCACCTCCCTCAGGGTAAAAGCCAAAGGCCTCTCCTTGGCCACAAGGCCCCGCTCTGCTGGTCTTGCTGCTCCTACTTCTCCCCCGCCCTCTGCTCACTCCACTCAGCCCTCCTTGAAGCTCCTCTAACAAGTTAAGCACTCTCCTACCTCAGGATCTTTGCACAGGCTATGCCTCTGCCTGGGGCCAGTTTTACCAAGATGCCCAGATATCTCTCCCACCTCGTTCAGGACTCAGCTCAAATGGCATACGTGCCCACATGCCCTTTCTTCCTTTCCTGCCATCAGGAATCTGAATTTTGTTCTCAGCAGTGTCAAATCAATGTACACAAAATAATCATGCTGACAATAAGAGTCATTTACCAGATGCCTCCTGTGTGCCAGGCCCTGGACTGGGGGTTTGGGGACACCACTGCGGACAATTGAGAAAGTGGGAGTCATGGCCTAGGGGCAGGGAAGGTGATGTACAGTATAAATAACGTGGGACACATGGCTAGATGTGGCAGAGGATCTTTCCAAATTGGATGGACATGGAGGGCCTCCTGGAAGAGGTGGCATTGGGGCTAAGACCCGGAGGAGGTGGTGAAGGGAGATGATGTGGGGACAGCAGCAGGGCTGCACCTTATGGGGCCTTGGGGACTACCAGGAGGGTCTTGGTCTTCACCTTAAAAGCAGTGGGGCACCCAGGGAGGGTCTCAAGGCGGGTGATAGGGTTTGATACGCGTCTCCCAAAGGAAAGACATGACTTCAGGTGGTCACCCTGGTGACTATGTGTTTCCCACCAGTTCACAGATGGGGAAACTGAGGCTTAGAGCAGTGAAGTCACTTACCCAACCAGGAACTTGTGATACCCTCCCCCCCTCCCATGAGGTCTAATTACAGATAAGGAAACTGAGGCACAGAGGTACTGTCAATCCCCAAGTCCCCTGGGAATGGAATTGGCTCCCCTCCATCCCCTGTCCCACCCCTTGTCCCTTTCCCACACAGCCTCACTGAAGAACTTTCTCACAGGGACGAAATAGCACAGTCAGTTTCACAAGTGGGTGGCCAAAGCCGCAGCCCTGGGTTTCAGTTTGCAAATAGCGCTGGCTCCATCCGCCTGCTACAGCCCAGGGAGGTTTGCTGGGGCCACTGCCTGGGGGCTGGTTGGTATCTGTGCATGACGGAAATCTGCCAACAGCCTGCTGTCAGGGCAGGGAGGGTGCCCGGGGCCCAGGGGCGATTGGGATCTAGGGCAAGGAGGTGCCCTGAGCCCTCATCCCCAGTCGGCCTTGATCATTCATTCAATCCACAGCTGATGCTTACTTCATGCTTTGTTGATTTAGCACATTTTATTCTCCCGGGGAGCACATATTAAGTGCCTACTGTGTACCAGGTGTTCCCTCATTTAATCATCCCAACAGTCCCACAAGGCAGTGAGTGTGTTTTCCTGGGGCTGCTGTAACAAATGACCATAACCTTGTGCTCAGAACAACAAAAACTTTTCTCCCAATTCAGGGGACCAGAAGTCTGGAATCAAGGTGTGGGAAGAGTTGGATCCTTCTGGAGGCTCTCAGGGAGAGTCTGTCCCAGGCGTCTCTTCCAGTTTCTGGGGGCTGCCAGCAACCCTTGGCTTGTGGCTGCATTTCTCCAATCTGCCTCTGTCTCCAAATGGCCAACTTCCTGTCTGTTTCCTTTTCTCTCGCTTATAAGGAATACCTGTCCCTGGATTTAGAGTCATCATAATCCAGGATGATCTTGTCTCACGATCTGTAACTAATTACATCTGTAGTGACCCTGTAAGGTCAGGTTCTAAGGCTCTGAGTAGACATATCTTTGGTGGGTGGGGGGTGGGCAGGCACAATTCCCCTGGCAGGTATTATCAGCTCTACTTACTAGGCCAGGAAACAGCAGCACAGAGAGGTCAAGTCACTGGTCTGAAGGCCTAGGACTTAAACCCCACCTGGCTGGAGTTTGGATTAACTCACATCACTGCTCCACCTGTGTGCCAGGTCTTTGCCAAGAGCTGGGGACACAGAGGAGAACAAGAGTTGCAGCATGAGGACCGTGGCCTTTGAACCTCAGGCTGCTGGATGCTCTGCGGATTAGGATCAAGAGTCCCCCTGTAGTGGGCTGCGTGGTGTCCCCCAAAAACATGTCCACCAGGAACCTGTGACGGTGACCTTGTTTGGAAATAGGATCTTTGTAGATGTCATTACAGTAAGGATCTTGAGGTGGGATCATCCTGGATTTAGGGTCCTAAATCCAGTGACAAGTGTCATTAAGATAAGAGAAAGGAAGAAGAGATCTGGGATAGAAGAGAAGGCCAGGTGATGCCAGAAGCAGGGATTGGAGTGATGCTGTCACAAGCCAAGGAATGCGAAGAATTCCCCAGAAGCCAGGAGAGGGGCCTGGGATGGGACTCTCCCTCAGAGCCGCCAGAAGGAGCCCGCCCTGCTCACAACTTGATCTTGGACGTGTGGCCTCCAGAGCTGTCAGAGAATACATTTTTGTTGTGTTGAGCCACCCAGTTCATGGTACTTTATTCCGGCAGCCTCAAACCACTCCCGTACTTCCTCCCATCCCAGCCTGGAGAGGGCAGTGCCTACAACTGGGCACTCTGGCCAGGAGGAATGAGGTGTGCATTTTGCTTTTCAGTTTCACAATCAGGGGGATTGTGGATTCTGATGGGCTCAGGAACTCCAGACACTTTTCTAAAGTGTTGGAACCATTCACCCTCCCCCAGCAGTGAGTGAGTTTCTTGTGAAGCTACAATTTGAAAAACATTGGTGTTGGATTTTGTAGCGTTTCACACTCAAATGCCATCTAACTGGTGTTTTGATTTGCGTCTTCCTTATTTCTAATTGATGCTAAACATTGTCTCGCCACATGCGTTTCCTCCTGGGGGTTCTTCATGCTCTTCATGATGAGTCAGAGGAGCTCTTTATAGATTTTTGATACTATTCCTCCATCAGTCGAATATATTGCAAATATCTCCCCCTAGTTTGTAACTTGCCTTTTTCCTTTTATCAAGGTGCCTTTTGATGAACGAAAAAATCGTAATCTTAATGTATGCAAGTTGATCCGTCTTTTCTTATATAGACGATGCCTATTGGCTCTTGTTGACCCCTAAGATTACCTACATTTTCTATTAAGACATTAAAGTTTTATGTATTATATTTTTGTACATAACCTTTTTTACCCCGTTGGAGTTGAGTTTTTTTGTGTACGATGGGACATAGAATCTAATTTAATTGTTTTCAACATGGACACACACTTCCCAGATCCTTTTATGGAATAGTCTCCCATCCCAGCTGCTGGGACAGACACTGTCCATCTCAGAATAAAATTCCTGACTCACCTTTAGTGTCTGTGGGCGTTTAATTCCAATCCATTGATCCATGTGTCTGTCCCTGTGCTAATATCTCTCTGACTCAATTACAGTCTTTGTAATGGGTCCTAATATCTGGTAGGACAGGTAACACCACCCTGTTCTACAGAAATGTCCTGGCTATTTGCAGCTCTCTGCTCTTCCAGGTAACTTTTGGAATCATCTTATCAAGTCCCAGGGGAAAACAAAAGTCTGTTGTGACTTTGATTGGGATTGTGTTAAAACATCAGATGAGGAGAATCAGTCTTTGAACCTCTCTCTCCATGAATATGGTACATCCACCATCTCTGTTGCTGCCTGAATACAGCCACGTCTGTTTCCCTGAAGGGCTGAGAACACCATCTGCCTCATTTCTTCCTCTTTACTGGAGCCGTGGAGCCTCCACCTGATCTCCTGTTTCACCAGCTCATTCCTTTCCTGTTGTGTTGCTGATTCTACCATGAAGTCTTTTTCTGAGGTTTTTGGGTGGACCCACTTTCACACTGCTGGCATCTTCCCCTGCCTGTTTTGGAATGTGTGTCAAGTTCATTTGAAGCATACCTGTCCTCCCTGCTCCTGCTCTTGGTGGAAGCTGTAT
Source organism: Rhinolophus hipposideros (assembly GCF_964194185.1). Classification (NCBI taxonomy): domain Eukaryota; kingdom Metazoa; phylum Chordata; class Mammalia; order Chiroptera; family Rhinolophidae; genus Rhinolophus; species Rhinolophus hipposideros. The sequence goes on along the minus strand of NC_138062.1, from coordinate 49,918,463 downwards.
TTCAGGGATTTTTCCTTAACTACAAATGATGTGTTTCTCCAGATCTGATCATTTGGATTCCAGCCTATTTCTGAAGGACGTCAATGAGAAGGCCAGTCCCAGTCCCCCGGTCTCAGGGAATGGGGTGAGACTCCAGTTGCCCTAAAACCTCAGGCTACTGCCTCTCACTCTCCCTGTCTGCTTCCCCCAGCATGTCCTGGGGAGGCAGCTCCTGGGCCACTGTGTATTGCAAGTGCCTCCGCCAGGAGTGAGAAGGGATGGTCTCTGCTCCGGTCGTTCCAGCCTGGGTGCTGGCAGATGTGGGGGTGTGCACTGTGTGTTCCCAAAATGGCAGGGGGGGTGCCAAAAGCAGAATTCCCAGCCGCCCCCTCGAGGCGGCTTGGCGCCTTCTTCTCAGGCCCAGGACATTCTCAGAGTGTTCTCGGCATCCCCCACTCTGGGCTGGCCTCCAGGAGGAGCTGAAATTTCCCTTTATCCTGGACATCCGGGCCTGGGATCAGCCCCAGGAACCCAGAGGTCATTTTAAAATGCTGGGTGTCATGGAAAATTTCAGATGTGCCCTGCAGTGGAGAACACACAGTGACCCATGGGCTGTCCCCAATTCACAGAGACCCAGGCAGCACTGACCTTATTAGGTTCCTGCCAATCCCAGGGTCACCGGAGACCCCAGATGCTTCTCACAGGACAAGCGGGCTCCCAAACCCAAATCACCCCTGAAGCCCATCAGGAATTGGGGTCCCTATCATTTCACACCCCACCCGCCCTAGCCTTCAGGGCCCTGCCGGTGTCACAGCCTTGGGAGCTGCAGGTTGGCCACTCTGGGCCTCAGTTTCCCCACCTGTATGCTGGAGGGGGTTCCCATCTGGTTGGGGGCCAGGGAAGAGTCCATGAACCAGACTTGGGGGGTGAGATTAATGGCCCAGGAGCCTCTCTGCCTCCCCCTGTCTCTATGTCTGTTTATCTCTCTGTCTCTGTCTCCCTACTTGTCTATTTCTCTGTGTTTCTCCTGTCTGTTTCTGTCTCTTCTCATCTCTCTATCTCTCTCCCTGTCTCTCTGTGTCTCCCTCTGTCTCTTGATCCTCTGTTTCTCTCTTTCTCTGTCTCTGTCTCCCCGTGTCTCTCGCTGTATTTCCATATTTTCTGTCTCCCACTGTCTATCCATCTCTCTCCTGGGTAGACTAGGCCCCCGCTCCGACTTCCTCCTGACTCCTGCACCGACCCCCAGGCCTCCACTCAGAGTGGGATGAGCCACTGTTGAACCTTCAATGAATGGCTAATGGGCTGGACTTTCAGATGAGACCAAAGCCGTACACACGAGGCCCACTCCGGGCCTGGCCTCCTCGCCTCACCCAATCCATCCCCCACCTGGGGCCCACATTACTTTGTCCCCAGAATGCCCTCCACCCCAGGTCTCCTTGCCAGGCCATGAGCTACCCATTGGTCACCCTGAGTCCAACATTGGTGACCACAGACTCCAGGGTGTCAGGACACAAGCCTGGGTTCCTCACCACCCCCAGGATTGTCCTAGAATAGAAGTAGCCCTGGAACTGGACCTTGTCAAGGGACAGCCATGCATGGCCTGAATGGAGCTGTTTTCTCATTGGGGTGACCCCGGTGAAACTCTCCTGCCTTGTAAATGAACAACCCAACCATTTGGATAATGACTTACATCAGCATAAAACAAATAAACACAGCAAAGGGACAAAATATACCGACCTCACCCCAGGATTTACTTATTCGAGCCTGATGGCACCTACTGCACAAGCCAACCCACCAGGTTGTCACTTCAGCCCCATAGGATGGGGGTTATCACCCCCATGTACAGATGGGGAAACTGAGGCAGCATCTGCAGGCACAGCTACGACCGCTGTACTACCTCCACTTCTAAATCAACTGCTTTTATGGTTTTTTCTGTGTTTATATAATGCTTCGTATATAGCATGTTCGTATTTACAAAATTTAAAATACAGATGTGTTTTCTTTTGAAGTGAAAAAAAGAACATCCATAGGCAGTCTGATGTTAGAGTATAGAATGAGATATCCCTTTTCATCCTTCCAGAGCTACAACCAAAAGCACCAGTTTCCAAAACAGAAGACTTTGTATAAAGCACTTAGATTTTGCTCTTATGTTGCCTTTTCCCCAGGGTTGAAATAAAATATCCTAGAACTCTTTTTAAGGTCAGGTCAGTCAGGGTATAACTCACAACAGAGTACAGTTGGACGCATCCAGTCCTGAACTATCAAACTGGATATAATGTTCCCATTGTTCAGAAAGTTCCACAGGGGACCCTATGCAGCCAATCAGCCCCCCACCCCAGGTATACAGTAAGTGATGAATACTGGATGAGAACATTTGTCTTTGCTGACTGGATACAGTGAGTTACAGATTCAGTGGGCAGGGAGCAGGGGACTCCTGCCACAATCCCCCAGGAGCCTGGGGGAGGGTCTGCCCGTGGCCTTCTGCCGTTGTCCAAAGTCACATTTTGCAGCCAGTACTACTGAGGTTATAGACAAATGGAACAGTAGGTTCAGTGGCCCCCATTCTGGCCCCAGATGCTGGGCCTCCATCTTCTCACCTCAAAAGTAAAAGGTGGATGTTGCTGGAGATGGAATGTTTGTGTCCCCCAGAATTTCATAAATTGAAACCCTGATTCCAATGTGATGGTGTTCGGAGGTGGGGCCTTTGGGAGGTGATTAGGGCATGAGGGTAGAGCCCCATGATGAGATTAATGCTCTTTTGAAAGAGACCCCATGCCCCTTTCGATATGGGAAGACCCAGTGAGAAGACAGCCAGCTGACTCTCAGAGTCTTGATCTTGGACTTCCCGCTTCCAGAACTGTGGAAATACATGAAATACATCTCTGTTGTTAAAGACACCCAACTTTTGGTATTTTTGTCATAGCAGCCCGAACTGACGAAGACCCATTGTATCCTGGGGTCACCACAAGTCCTTAGCCAGCAGTTTCATCCCCCTAAACCTCAGTTTCCCTATCTGTAAAATGGGGAGACTTATGGAACCAGCCTTGTGGGACTTTTATGGCTATTAAATAAGATTTCTCCCATCAAGTCTCAGCTGGGCACTCGTAAGTGTTAGCTATTACTATGTGGTGGCTCTCATGGCCACCCCAGCTCTGGTTCTTGGTCCTGAGAGTTCTCAGCTGGGTAGTCCAAAGATGTTTTCTCTGACCCCACCCAGCAGCCTGCAGCCACGTCCCACGCCTTCTGCTCTGTGTCCCCCGAGGTGGCCACAGCAACATGTGCTGGAGAGTGTACCAGGTAGGCAGGTGGCTAGGGAAATTCCAGGGTAGAGGTGGTGCCAGGCACTGCTCTTCTCACCCACGCCTGGGCCCAGAATGTGCCAGGGCTTTTGTTCCCTCCCCCTGTCGGCGATTGAGGATGCCACATGCTGCCTGACTTGCCAGGCGACCCTGGCCATCCTAAACTTAGCCTAGTTGACTATCTGCTGGAGCCTGCAAACTATCAAAGGAAGCTGGGGGTGGGGGCATGAAGACACCCCCTGAAATCATTGTGTTCCCTCCCACCCCATGATCTTTGCACATGGCATGCCTTCTGCCTGGCACTTGCTGTGCCTTGTTGGTACTTACAAATCTCCTCTTCCAGGTCTCTGTCAAATGTCATCTTCTCCAGGAAGCCCTCCTGGATTGCATGCAGGAGTCCTAGCATTGAGTGTCTCCCTTTGGCAGATATTGTCCAAGTTATAATTTTGCATTTATGGTGATGACTGGATTAATATCCACCTCCTTTTTTGATGGGAAGCTGTGGGCAGGCAAAGGTACGTACAGTAAGTATTCAATAAAGAGTGGTGGAATCAATCAATCACTGTATTCAATAACTATTCATTGAATCCAATCTTTCATTCATTCAATAACTCTTTACTGAGCCCTGCAGGGTACCAGACCAGGCTCTGGGTGTTGGGGATATGCTGTGAATTGTCCCCTCCCATGGGACCCCTGTGATCCAGAGTCTCTTGCTGATGTTCTAATGAAATTCTTGAATAATGGTGCCATTCTTGTTCCTGTTCCTCAGAGACAGTCGATGCATTTATGAGCCAATCGTCAGAACTTTCTCGAGCCCAGTTTTCCCCTCCTAGGAAAGACAAGGACAGTGAACCCCAGGACTACGAGGGACCAGGTACTTTCTCTGTGCCTGGCCTCAGGATCTTCACAAGCTCCTGGAGGGAGGCGGGGGAGGGGGGGCTTGATCCTAGGGGGAGGTCAGAATTAGCAAATAAACATCTAGGCCCCCAATTCACTTTGAATTTCACAGAAACAACCAATACATTTTTGTTTTCAGTATAAGTCTATCCGCAATGTTGCACGATATACTAAAACAATTTTTTTTCATTGTTTATCTGAAATGTCAAGTTAACTGGGTATCCTGTATTTTGTCTGGCAACCCTGATTGGTCATTGTGCCCATTTTACAGATAAAGAAGCAGAGGCCCAGATTGGTGGCACAGCCAGGGTTGAGCAGAAGGAGGACAGAAGCTGGACCATGAGACCCAATGCCTTTAGCACTCAATTTCTGCCTCTAAAGAGCCCAAGACTAAGTATAGGTGTTTTGAGTGAGCAAAAGCCCCACCTGGCCTAAGTCAGAAGCCCCTTCCTCATTCCCACTACTGGTGCTGGAGACAGCTGCAGGAGAGGGGTCCCAGGACCAGCGCTTCTGGGAACAACAGCCGGAGAGCCCAGCTCACTGGCCACCTAGACTCCAGCACTTGAAAGCAGAGCGGCCAGTCCCCTGTAAACAGCCAGTCTCATGTCACTGTAAACAGCTGGTGTCTAGAGTTGTCACAGTGCCCAAGTCTCAGTGTGGTTGCCCTGTGACTCGATACCCTGCCACTGGCCCCTGTCACTCGATACTTCGTAAACAGCATTCGGAGAATGGGTACCAGCACCCTGTCTGGCCTGTGCTGTGCGGGGCCAGCAGCCAGGTCTAACTTCAATCCAGGTCCTGACCCCCAACAGCCATCAGCACTTGTTTGGTTCTGATACTTTGTAAACATCGAGTCCATATACCTGTTACTTGTCAATGGTGCCTGTTTGTCATCAACTTGCCCTAATATTTCCCAGCGCAACCTGGAAGGTATTTAAACAGCCTTCCAATCCTTTGTAAGAATGAATCCTGATACTTTGTACCTCACCCGGGTGCTGGCCAACTACATCTCTGCTCACAACCTAGTCATGGCTTTTACACTTTTAAATGACTGAAACAGAAGAATATTTTGTGAAATGAAGTAAAACTAGATGACATTCAAATTTCAGCATCCACAAATAAAGTTTTATTGGGATGTACCCATGTCCACTCACTTGTGTATTATTTGTGGCTGTTTCAAGCCAGTGGAGTTGAATAGTTACAAACAGAGACTGTATGGGCTACAAAGCCTCAAATATTAATTATCTGGCCATTTGTAGAAAAAGTTTGTTGATTCTCAGGCTGTCACTGTCACCTATATTGTACTTAGTGTCCTGTTAGTGGTCAAAGGTCCATGGTGTTCATACTTGTGCACGGAGCAAGCAATGAGCTCAGTGGTCCATGATGCTGATGTATTGTGCAAACAGTCAGTCCCTTTACTTTGTAAGAGTCACATTCAGTCCGATGTGCTGACGGGCTCCATGCAGTGAATATTTGGTCTCTGACAGCAGCTAATGTGTCCTGAGACTGTCAACAGTCACTACTGGGAAACCAACCGAGATGAGAGGTAACGGGTGACTGCGAATTAGGCAAAGGAGAAAGGAAGGCTCTCGCCCACTCGGGCAGGACCAGGAACTCTGAGCTGAAGAGCTGGACTTTCTCCTGAGGGTGATGGGGAGCTGTGGCTGGAGTTGGAGCAGAGCGTGGACACAGAGACAGAACCACTCATGGCCTTGGACTTCCCATCCATGCGGTGGGCTGAGGTGGGCTGAGGTGGCCAGAATACGGACCTTTCTAGGTTTCATGGGAGAGGCCAGTGCATGAATAACCGAACAGGGCTTTCTGTTACCCTCCCCTCCACCACCCAAACACCAAGCAGTCTCTGGGGGAAGGAGATGGCAAGGATCTGGGGGCCAGGGGTCAGGCTGGGACACTCTGTCTTTGGGGGATGTGCTCTGGGTTCCTGCAATCTCATTTGATATGGTGCATTCATTACACACTCACTGCGTGCTACGGCCCTGACTCTTGGAGCTCCCATTACAGAGGAAGGCAGAGGACGGCTGTGAACCCACCAATATGTCCTAATTATGAATCCTAGAAACACAGGAGAAGGGCTGAGAATGAGGCGGCTTTGGTCAGGGTGGCTGAGCGGCCTCTGAGGAGACATTTGAACATAGACCTGACGGAGGGAAAAGTGGAGGCCTTGTGGGGAATGAGGGCAGGGCTACCCAGGCAGAAGAAACAGCATGTGCAAAGGCCTTGAGGTGGGACAGAACTTATGACGGAAGCTGTGGAGGCTGGGCCACATGAGACCTCATGGGCTTCAGGGAGAGAGTATAAGGGATGAGATCTAAGCCTTGTTTCACAGTGTCCCGTGGCTTCCCCGGGGCAGGGGCACTGAGACCCCAGCAAGAAACCTCACTGCACTGCCTGGGTCTTAGAATGTCTCTGGTCCGTTTCACAGGTAAACCAGCTGGCACGAAGCTGATGTGATCTGAGGCCAGAGCGGCCATGGGCCTGGTCAGGGAAGTTTCCAGACCACAGGGGCTTCTGGGTCTAGCGCAATGTCTTGTCTGCCCTTCTAAACCACAAGCTCGGCAGGTCCTGAGGCTAATAACGCCAGCAGGAGGACCAGGCCTGGCAGGGGCAACTGGGTCAGCTCCAGAAAGGCAGCATGTGAGAAACACAGTCTCGTGTTTCTGGCTGGGTGTTGCTGGGCTCCTGAGAGGCCTCGGTGCTGGCAGACACATACAGATGCCCTCAGCCCACGGGATCAGGACTGGGTCAGAGAAAACGGATATTGGAGGTGGGATTTTGAAGGATGAGTAGAAGCTTGCCAGCAAGAGACAGGCATCTCAGGAATGTGACTTACAGGAGGCCACAATTTGGTCCCATCTGGCCCCTGTGGCTCAGTGACCCCAGACTGTCTCTGACCCTCAAGTGTCTCCCCCATTTGATGGGACAAGGACAAAGGCTCTGGGACCAGGCCAGCCCAGGTTTGAATCCAGGCTTTTCCACTTTCTGGGTGACTCTGGGAAAGTGAAGCCACACTAATATCGGTCCAGTGTACAGGAGTATAAAGTGAGGTTTCTAGAGGGAGACCAGCCATCTTGGGATGCGGAGGGAAGAGGTCAAAGCTGGGGCCTGTGTTCAGGACTAGGGGCAGGGCAGGGGGCAGGTGTGGGGTGACTCACCCAAGGCCACTATTCATTCTGAGGCCTGAGAGATGGAGAAGAGAGGAGAGGAGGGAAGAGTAGCCTAGCCCGTCGACAGAGCAGGGGCAAAGGCACTGTGAGGTAGGAACCTATCTGGCAGCCTCCAGGGACAGGAAGAAGGCAGGTGGATGGAGGCTGATGAGCAATGGGAGATGGACAGAAAGGATGAGGGGTGGTTGCAGGGGCCACGCAGGGCCTTGGGGACGAAGAGGAGCCATGGTGGGTTTGGGGCAGAGAAGAGATGGAATCTAGGGTGCCCATCGGTAGCTGAATCAGGGCAGACCTGGGGATTCAGAGGCCTGGGGGCGGCCACTAGCTGCCAGCAGCCAACAGCACACACCAGCCCATGTCAGCACAGGCCCACACGGGCCAGCACACACCACTACCCACTGCTGACACACCAAATCCAGACTTGTCAATGCACCAACCAGCGCTCGTCTGCTTCCTGCATTGCCTGAGATGTGTACATCTACATGCAAGTAGATATAAAATGTGTGCACACACCTCTGGGTGGTTCCACTGACAAGGCTGACCCACAAACACACACGTGCACACTGGTGGCCCCGCCTCTTTCCAGGCCGGCTGCAAACACGCCGACTAGCACGCAGCCACATCACGAGGAGGCTCAGGAAGTGCTGCTGGGGGCTCCCTTGAGAGCTGGCTTCCTGTTTTCAAAGAAGCCAGGAACTGCTGACAGAATGTTCTGGACAAGCCTGCCCCCACCCCACCCCCCCACTGCCTCAGCGCCCCCTATCCAGCCCCATAGGCTCTGCACCTTCTCTGTGTCCATTACTGACCCTGTCCTACAGTGAGGTCAGGTTCCAGAAAAAAAACACTGAGGTTCAGAGAGGTGCTGCCACTAGCCCAGGGTGACAAAGGAAGGAAGAGGTGATACCTGGAGTCCAGACCCTGAGCTCTAACCTCCCTCCCTCTGGAGGTAGGGACCATGCCTGGGATCAGGGGTTCACAGACGAGGAACGGCCCTGACTGCCTGGACCTGGGCTCCCAGGCTCCAGAGGCCACTCCCACACAGCCCCAAACTCTCCTGCCTCAGGGATGCAATCTCCCCTTATTCACCATCCCCCTACCCATCCCACCAACCGGCCCTTCATGTTCCCAGAAGAAGGGCCACCTACATCACAAATATTAAAGGAGTGTCAGCTGCCAACAAAAAAGACCCAGTCCCACCCTCAGGGGGCTGGTGTGGGGGGGAGCACCTAGCCCTAGGGGTAAATAAACAAACATGGCTGCAGCTGCCTCATCTGTGCTCCAGCTCTACAGAACCACTTGGGATAGCTGAGGACACATCTGACTCTCTCTTGCCTGCTGTGGTTGCACAGGCTATTCCCTCGGCCTAGATTACCTTTCCTTAGCACCCTGGAGAACTCCTCTTCATCCACCAAAGCCCCAACACCAATGTCCTCTCTTCCTGGAAGCTGTCTCAGGACCCTCCAGTGCCTCCATCCTTCCCCCTGGTGTGACTCTCAGGGTGGCCTGACTCCACAGGGCTGGGGGTGTCTATAGACTCCACAACAAAGTCCTTTGGACTCTGTTCTGCTGTCCTTGTCATGGTGGCAAGATGGCTACTATCCTCACCGCCAGGGAGCTCCCAAATTCCCAGGATGATTGGCTCAGCGAGCGTCATATGCCTAACCCTGAATCAATGGCTGCATCTGGGGTGACAAAAAGCTCTAAGTGGCCAGATCTGGTCACATGGCCACATCTGGAGTCCAGAAGTGGACCTGGCTCCTTTTCCCCACCAAAGGCAGGCAGGGAGAATAGATGCCCCCAAGACCCTTTTACCAAGGACTTGGGGGTACCTGCCTGCCCCATCCTGGCTGGGGGGCCTTGGGCAAGTCACTTGTTCTCTGTGCCTCAGTTTTTCCACCTGCGAATTGGGCTCAGTAGGGCTAAGGTATTGGAGCACAGGTGCCTCTCCCCTACTTACTGCGGGGGGAGAGGGGCTGTTTACCCTGCAGCCCCCATCCTTGTTGTTCTCTGTGACACCCCCAGACAGCCACCCGCCCAGCATGGCAGGCACTGATGGCTGCCTGCTGAGTCACCACTTCCTCCTGGGCCCCTTGCCCAGCCTGATGTTTTCTGGGGACTTTCCTGGCCTTCCATGAATATCAAAAACAAGGTGGGGACAACTCCCAGGTGGGGGAAGTGAGGGCAGAGGTGCATGTGAACAAGTCTGTGAACACTCTGGTGGGGGTTCAATCCCATGTCCCGTTCTCATCTGTAACACGGAAGCCATAACTGCCTTTCCCTCAAGTGGGGAAACTATAGGTGAACATCCTGCAAGCCCTCCACCAGGTCTGTGGGCACCTGGCCCTGGGGTAAGTGTGGTCATTACTGGCGTGCCTATTTGGACAGGTTTAGCGTGCTTGATGCACGTATGCCCGAGTTCATTGCCCGTTTCTGTATCTCTGCCCGTGTGTGTTTCTGCATGTGTATGTGCATTAGGGCTGCCTGTATGTGAAGCCCCATGAACCGAAGAGACAGAAAGACCCTATCCCTTGTGAAAAAGGTAGATCTGGTGGAGGGAACTCCCTTGGCAAAGGCAGGAGGGCTGGGAGATTTTGGGATGCAAAGAACAGCAGGATGGTACAGGGGACAGCAGGAGGGTACAGGGGACAGCAGGGGAGCACAGGGTCAGGCAGGCTGAGGGGATGGGCAGCTGCGTGAGTGAGCCTGCACGGCTCGGGCAGAGCTGAATGTTGGGAGGAAATTACGTCAATTCTGAATTATTCACCAAGCACCTACTGTGTGTGCCTGGAGTTGGGGACCCAGCAGGGCCCTGGGGTAATAGACAACACATCAGCAAACAAGTAAATATATAACTCTGGGGAGGGGAAAAGACCGGAAAGCAAAATGCATCAGGCAGGGGCAGGGAACTGAGGGGGCATTCTGGCCTACAGACAAGGAGGACATTCTGAGGAGATGATGTGTGATCTGAGGGAAGTCCTGGGGAGATCTGGGGAAAGGGAGCTCCAGGTGAAACGCACAGCAGATGTAAAGGCCCTGAGATGGGGATGAGCTGGCTGAGGGGGCCCATTCAGGAAGATCTAAGCCCAGAGCGGAGAGGGGAGGTGTCAGGGGGCAGCGCAGGTAGGGAGCAGGGCTGGTGGGGAGCAGGGACACCAGGACGAACTGTCCTGTAACTTGAGCCCTGCAGAAATGCATTCCCCCTCCCGTTCACCGCCAGTAGGTCCTGCTTAGGACAGAATGTGCTGGGGAGGAGATGCTGGTGGCAGCTTGTGCCTGGTGGCTGGAGCGGGGCGGCTGGAGGATTCCTGAACAGCAGCCTGACTGGGCCCTCTGCCAGTGAGGGCGGAAAACAAGCAGCAGGCGTCTTGACTGCCTGTCACTCCATGCCCTGGGCCTGGCCTGGCCAGGGCAGGAGGCAGAGAGGGTAAAAGGGTCAGAGACAGAGAGATGGTGACCAAAAGAGACAATGACGCAAGAGACAGAGACAGATAGTGAGTGAGAGAGACTGAGACAGAAGTGAGACAGAAACAGACTTGGCACTTGACTCTCCAAACAGGTTCCACGTCTGATTCTAGGGGTCCTGGGAATAAGTGCAAGGCAATGACACTCCCACCCCACCAGAATCTTTATCTACGCCAGAGTGCTTCAGCCAGGAGGTTGGGGTATCCCTGAAAAGATGATGCTGGGGGTAGAGAAGAGCCACCAACCATAGGGAAGAGCCTTCAGCAGAAGGAACAACATGTGCAAAGGCCCTGTGGTGGGAACCAGCTTTTGGTGTTTGAGTAGCAGCCAGGGATGGAAAGGGAGCTGAAAGGAGAGGTGGATGGACAGCCTGGGGAGGGGTGGGATTTTATTTTAGGAGAATATTTGGCCACTCTCCCCTATGCCCAATGGGCCCCTCCCTATGTTCAGGGAGTTCCCTGGATTCTGGACTGCCTAAGCCAGCTCCATCCTGGCTGTCATTTATTTGAACCAGAAAATCTGCCTCCTTTAGAGATCGGATTCCCCATAGCTGCAGACACAGGAGTCCTGGGGACACAGGGTGGCTTGTCTTCCCAAGCCCACCAGAGGCAACCTTTTGTAGAACTGTACCACACCTGCTGTTGCAATAAACACCTCGGACTCTTCTCAGTTTGGGAACATAAATCTGGAAACTGGGATCTTGTGTTTCACACACCCTGGGCAATGGAGAACTCACCCCCTCTTGAGGCTGCCGATTTGGGGTCTAAGTAACTGTGCTGCGGAAAGCTCTCCCTTCCTCCCAGCCCCAGTGACTTCCAAGTCTGGTGTGCTCATAGCTAAGTCAGCTAGCTGCCCAGAGCAGCTGCTGCTGGACACGGAGCGCTGAGTGGACCCCAGGACCAGGAGCAGCTAAAAATCAAGGCCCAAACACAGACCAGGAAAGAGGATGATGGAGGCTATGGAGGGAAGGTGTCCCGGAGTCCCAGATAGGGAAACTGAGGCTCAGAAGCAAGTGCCCTGCCCATGGTCACACAGAGAACAAAGGCTCAACCCAGATTTCCCAGAGTTCAGCCCCTAGGTTCTCCAGCCCTCGTCTCTGCTCCTTGGCCCCACCAACGGCTATCCTGGGCTACCCGTTAATTTTCACGGCCTTGGGGCAGCTGGTGGACACAGCCTGGGCGTTCAGAACAGGGTTCTAATTGGGCCCTGTCCCAAGGGGGCGGGGCCTTGGACTTGGGCTGAGCCTGAATGCTGGCATTGTGGGAGCATCAAGTGGGGTGTCAGGTGGCCTGGGGGAGAATTGCCTCTGCAGTTTCAGGGGCAGTTCTGAGTGGCAGTTCTCTCAGTCCTGACAGCTCTATCAGACCTCACTCTGTTGGACTCACTTTCCCCACCTGCAACTCCAGGAGAATGACAACCTCCCACCCCCAGGCTCCCTGAATGCCCAGTGAGTTCAAACAAATCCTTACATGTGTGTCCACAGCAGCCCTGGTCACAATCACCAAAACGTGGAAATGACTCAAATGTCCTCCAACTGATGAAGGGATAAACAAAATGCAGTCCATTCACTGTGGAATATTATACAGCCATAAAAAGGAACAGAGCACCAACACACTACAAAGTGGATAAAACTTGAAAACATACTGAGAAAAGCCAGACACAAAAGGCCACATAGTGTAGGATCCCATCTATAGGAAATGTCCAGAACAGGCAAATCCAGAGACAAAAAGCAGGTACATAGTTGTCTATGGATGGGGGATGAGGAGTGACTGCTAATGGGGACAGGGTCTCCTTTAGGGATGATGAAACTCTTCTGGAACTAGATAGAGGTGAGGATGGCACAACATCGAATGTGTTAAAGCTACGGAATTGTTTACTGTAAAATGGTTTGTTTTATGGTATATGAGTCATACCTCAATAAAAACAAAAAAAGCCCAGACTCAGGCAGGATCTTTCTGCACCCTGAAGCCCCTGCGCAGCTCAGCCCCCTCTTCATTTGCTGAGGAGAGACCTCTGCTTATCCTCCACCATGCACACTCCAGATCCTGTGACTACACTAGGAAGAGGTATGGAGCATGGGCTCTGGTTCCAACCCGAGCTCAGCCTCTCTACGTGTCTCTGGGCCTCAGTTTCACCTTCTGGACAATGGGCCCCTCAACTCTCCTCAGTCTGGTGTTCAATCCAAGATCCTGACCCAGGATGGCGGTCAAGGCCATCTCAGCTTCCTCGGCAACTTGGTGTGGGGGGGGGTAAGATAAACCAATAAGCCCAGTCTCTTCTCCACATTTTTATTTTTAAAAAATAATTGTACAAAAGAGAACGATTTAAGGCTTATCAGAAATGCTGAGTCCCAGGCAGGGGCTCTGCCCCAGTCAGGGCTGGGACTCTGAAGTTGGGGGCTTGTCCAGCTGCCCCCTCCCACTTTATCCTTCCAAACACGGGGGTCTCCAGAAACACACTGGCCCTGCTGTGTCAACACAGACTGACCTCTGTCCCCTGGATCTGGTTGAATGCTCTGCTGTTACTATCTTGAAATTCTTGATAATCCTTGAACACCGGCTCCACATTCTCATTTGCAAGTTATGTAGCTGGCCTTGTATGTCCCCCTCTGAACCTGGATTTCCAGGCCATCTAGCACCCAGGCAGCTCTATGTCTGAAGTCCCCAGGTAGTCCCAGTCTGGGGCAGGAATCTCCAGCTTTCAGAGGCTTCAAAGGCTGGAGCTGCTGCCCCTGCAACCCACAGACCTTGCAAAGCTCCCATAACTTGCTTCTCTGAATGCCTCGTTCCTGGGCCCTCTCACCTGCCGGACCAGTGTGACTTCAACTGAGGCACTTGCCCTCTAAGCCCCAGTTCTAAGATGAAGGGGGCAGTCTCCAAACATCACTCAGCTCTGAACCTTCTCTGACTTCTCTTCCTTCTCACTTACCTGCCTGCTGAGCTCTTATTCATATGCCAAAGCCTCAGCTAAAATGCCCTTTCCTCTAGGAAGCCTCCTCTGCTTCCTCTCTGGACTCTCCCAGCCCGGTGCCTTCCTCTGGAGCCATAAGACTGGCACTACGTCTGGCTGTTTTTCTCAGACTGGAGGCTCCTAGGGGACCCTAGCCCTGCCCACAGGCCAGCATAGACGGCTTGAACAGTCTCTCAGATCCTATACCAGGCACTCGATGTCTTACAAGGCCCAGTCCAGATAAGTCATATCCCAGACTGGCTCTTCCTCTGTCCTGTGTGATATCAGAACAGCCCTGCCCTGTTCTGAGACTTGGTTTCCCCAACTTCAGTGCAGCCAGGCTGGTCTGCTCTTGATCCAGCCACTCCCCAGGTCCATGGTGGCTGGAAGCACACGTGTAACTCTGTCCCTCTAGGGATCCACTTCCACTCAGCAGGTCATGCAGCGTGGCCTCATGGCCTCAGAGGGTGGGTTTGGGTCCTCCTGAGGAAAGTGAACCCATCAAGCCTCAGGGGGTACCAGAGGCTCAGAAACACACCTCCTATCCCTGCTAGCCTCCAACTCCCACACTCAGCCAGGGGGCAACCCCTAGAGTAGACAGGGGCTCAAGGCTGGTACTCACCTCAGAGTACAGAGGTGGTGGGCGGTAGCGGAATTCCTGGATATAGGCGAAGAATGGGCCTTCAAGGCTCAGGTTGGAGTCCTGAGGCACTGGGAGGGGACTCTGTCCCACGACTGCCACACTGTCTACGACCTCAGAGTACTCAGGAGGGGCTGGAAGTGAAAGCCATGGAAGGGGGTGAGGTTGGTGAGGTGGGGAGGCCCGGAATCGGGGACAACGGCCAGGAGCCTGTTTGGGCCAGTTCTGGGCTTACGGGCTGTGTGCCCTCAGCTTGGGATTCTGGGGGGACCCGTGGCAGCCAACATGATTGTTACTGTGCACTATTACAGATGGGGACATCAAGGCTGGGGAGGGCAAGTTGGCCTGGCACCCACACCACCCACCTCCGGGGTGGAACCCGGTGCTCACCCTCGGGCCGCTCTGGCAGGGCCCCCAGGCCCCAGTCCAACAGGAAGCTGCTGTAGCTGCCCACGCTGGATGAGCGGCTGCCGAAAGGTTGCAGGGGGACAGTGCCGATGACCAGCGGCAGCTCCAGGAGCAGCTTGGATGTGCCTGGGATGTCCACGCAGACCTGGAAGAAGGAGCCACGATGGAGGGGGCCCAGGCAGCCTCCCCACATCCGCCTTCTACAGAAGGAGGCCCTTCCTGTGCTGGGAGGCCCCAGATCCAGCCCTGGGGGGACTCTGGGAACAGAGCAGATGTAGCACCCTCTGCCTTTGATGATACCCCACCTTGAGGGCGTAGTCCACATGCAGCACACGGCAGTGCAGAATGGAAGGACCCACGGGAGGGATCCGAAGTGTCCGGCCCTGCCACAGCGCCCGCCGCCCAGGGCCTACAGGTTCGCCCGAGAGACTGGCCACCACTGCACGCTTCTGCTTGCGGGCACCTCGTGCCATGAAGGTCTGCGTCTGGACCACGACCGCCCGCGGCAGCACCGAACGAGTGGAGCCATTGTCGATCTCAGCAAAAACAGGTATTACTTCACCTGCAATGAGGAGTGGTGGGGCCTCAGTTTCCCCACCTGCAGCCCTGACACTGGCCATCCTCCCAATCCACCCCTCCCGACTGCTACCTGGTGTGTACCCCTTGCGGTCGATCTTGGCTGAGAGGGAGACAAGGCCATGGTTACTGTACCAGGATCGAGCGATCTTCTCCCGAGCTCCCGCTTGAGGAGCCTGAACAAGGTGAAGGAAAGGAACATACACGGGTCACTCTGTGCAAACCACAGACCTTGTGGAGCTTCTAAACCACCCCCAGCTGAGGAAGGGCCTGGGGCAGGGCCCAGTTTCCTGGTTTCTTTTCACAATCTAGAAACTCGATGTAAGATGGATCCAGAAATACAACCCATCTGATTAAGCTAAGAATAAAATGAAGAAGCTAAGTGCTTAGTGTGTAATTAATTAGTGCTCAGTAATCCGTTATTGTTGCAAGCCCTGGCTGTGCCCTATTTCAGACAGAGCATCTGAGGCTCAATGAGGGCGAGACACTTGCCCCAAGCCACACATCAAGTTGGTGCAGTTAGGACATTCACCTGGCTCCCCTGGACTCTACAGACATTCCCATGACTGCTTCCCTTCTCTCTGCCATGCCCCCCACCCCCACTTCGTGAAGAAGCTGAGGAGCCAGTTTGGGTCACCCGGCCAGGCCCCTGCCCACGGGTACTCCCAGCTCCTCTCCAGGGGCAGCCAGCCTCTCACCAGCAGGGCAGGCGTGTTGATGTCCACAGGTTCAATAACAGTAAACACCTTCCTTGCCCGGCGAGCGGGGACCCAGGGCCGGTGCAGAGTGGCCTTGATGCTGTATCGGACACTGCCATGTTTGCCCTCAAATGAGGTCACCAACGTCCTAGGGGTGGAAGGAAGGCGTTTCAGGGGGCAAGATACAGAGACTTGCAGGTTGGGGATCCCCAAAGACTTAGGGGGTTTGAGACACAGAGACACTCCTGAGGGCTCTCTGGTGAGACAGTGTTGGGGCTCAGAGGTCCGCAGAAACCAACAGTGGAGGCTCCAACTTGGAATGGACTCCCCCACAATCTGGCACCCCAGATGACTTACGGAGGTAGCTGGAAACTGAATGGGAACTCGTGGTGCCCAGCAGGCAGCGTGGTAGTCTCTCCAGTATCTGCAGGTAGAAGCAAGAAAGAGCCGCTCAGTGGCTGCGTGAGGTTCCCGGGGTGCGCAGGACAGGACGTGCACTGCGCAGGGGTCCCCGGCCATACCTGGCTCAAGAAGCGTGGCACTGTGGCTCAGGACCTCCACGCGCTCGCTGTAGCTCTGCGTGTATGCGGTGCTTGAGCCGGTGCTGCGCGACTCAGTCCAGTGCACGTGGGCGCGGCCCCGCGCGCGCAGCCTGAGGGCCCCCACGCGCGCAGGGCCCGCCAGTTCTAGCAGCACCCGGCCGGCTACCGCCTGGCCGCCGCTGAATACGGAATCGGCTCCCTCGCGGTCCAGCTGTACCACGAATGCCTTCACTTTGTGGAACAGCATCTCGCTGGGGATGCGAACCCGCGACACGCAGATCCTGGCCTCGAACCCCCGACGCCGCGGCGCGAGGTACAGACGCAGCAGCCTCCAGACGCGGATACACTCGGCGCACGCAAGCGCACTCACTAACCCAGCCGGAGACTTCACCACCTGCGTCGGCACCGCCTTTATATGGCAGGGCGGGGCGGGGCGAGACTCAGACCCCGCCCCCGTAAGAAAATATACCAATGGAGTAGCGAGAGGAGTGGCTCCGCCCAGGCATGGAGCAAAATAACAAACTCCCAGACTCAGGGCCAGCTGCCCCTCACCCTCGTAGATCCTGGAATGAAACTGAAACACTGAGTGCTCAGAACCAGTCTCTCGAGAATCCGGGGAATAAAGAAGAGAAACTGAGGCCCGGAGGTGGGGCCTGGACCTGAGGTCACCCAGAAAGACTTCAGTCGCTGGGCTTAATCATCAACTGGCCACCACTTGCAGCGGTGACTCGGGCATATCCAACTCGAGCTAGAGGGGTGTGGAACGGCCTGGCCCAGTCGGGGAGCTGAGAGCCTAGGTCACCCCGGGCCTCAATTTTCCCTTTAGTGCAATGGAGGAGGGAGGAGAAAGTGGGTGGAGCCTCCCTCCCCTGGGGCACCTGCTGCCCCCCTCCTCTGATTCGAACCATGCTCAGCTGGGTGAGCCCGAACTGGTGACAACCTCTTGGAGCCAGAGTTTCCTCGTGCACAGAGCCGGAAGAAAATCAGTCCCTATCTCAGAGGGTTGTGCATGAATCGCAGTGTCGCCCCTATTTGACCCCTTCTAGAGACTTATTCCCGGACCACCCGTTCCCGACGCTCCGTAACTCAGTCGCGTCTAAGCGCTTTAGCCCAAGCTGTTCCTACCACCTGACGCTCCTTTCCCAGCTTCCAGCCCCTGCAAACTCCTACTTGACCCCTAGACCCAGCCTCGGCCCGCTCACAGAGTCCAGTACAGGAGCAGGTCCAGGCACCCCCGGGTCCAGGGCTGCGGTGTGCCCTCGGGGCGGGATGACCCCTTTCTGGGCCTCAGCTTCAGAGAAGAACCGTACGTTGGATTTCTAAGACGCGAGTTGCTTCCTAGGTAGTGATCTGCGGGACGCCTGCGCCGTCTGGTGGTAGCAAGATGCACTGCTGCTTGAACCCATTCCTCACCTTGGCCATCTCTTTGGTTCTACCTCAGGCCATTCCCAGACCCCTCTGAAGCCTCGGCAGGGGGAGACGGCCATAACCGGAAGCGGTCAGCCCATTATAGGGGTCAGAGCAGCCCCGAAGGGAGGGGCAGGGGCTCTGGACTCAGTGATCAGC
This sequence comes from Rhinolophus hipposideros, assembly GCF_964194185.1. Lineage (NCBI taxonomy): Eukaryota > Metazoa > Chordata > Mammalia > Chiroptera > Rhinolophidae > Rhinolophus > Rhinolophus hipposideros. The sequence continues at coordinate 49,900,262 of NC_138062.1, read as the reverse complement.
CTGTGGGGCTGCCTGGAGGAGGAGGGCTCTGTGGCTGAAATAAGGGGTTGAGACCTTCTCTCAGGGCCAAATGAAGCCTATAGAGAGGATAGGAGGCCATAAACCAAGAGGAGTTGAGGGATGAGGTGACTCTAGGGCGTGGGATGGGGTGGCTCATAAGGAGCAAGCATTTCCCTCAGTCCATTTTACAGGTGGGTCAGAAGCCCAGAGAAGGGCAGGGTCACACAGCAGCTCTGAAAACTTCACTCCTCCAGTGTCTTAAGAAAGCCACCGGTAAATGAGATCAGGAGGAACTGTAGGGTGAGACCAGCCCAATTTCCCTTGAGCTGCAGGGGAAGTGCCACTGGGGCCCCTTCCCGCCCATGCTCTCTATGCCTCATTTCCACTGCTGGTCAAGTAGGAGACCCCCTTCATCTGGGGGCTGTTAAGACAAGGCTGCAAAGCCAGGTCTGAGCTGCTTCCTGGCAGATGGGTATAAGGGAGCAGATGGCCAGGGCCTCCCAAAGACGCCCATGTCCTCTGCACCTTTTCTGTGGCCCCTGTTCTGCTCCTGAGGGTGGGGGACTGGGGTTCACAGCAATGTAAGACTCGCAGCTTGATCTGACCCCATCCCAAGTCTCCTCGTCATCCGCAAACACCACTAGAACTTCCAACCCAAGGAAGAATTCGCCCCTGCAAATACTGCGGGGTAAACTGAGGGAGGAGGCACTGGCAGAGGCCTTCTTTGGGAATTAGGGGCCCCAGGCCTGGGGCAAACGGGATCCTGGGGTCCAGAGGATCTCCCAGCTCCACCCAGGGATTCCCCCAGACAGGGGGTCCTCCCCGCACAGCCTCTAGTCGAGGGTGCCCTCTCCGGAAGGGGTAGCCCACATCCTGGGAGGGGTTCTCTGGAAAAAGTTTTTTGGAGGGAGTAAGTGGTGGCTGTCCCATTGGGAGGGTACAGATCCTGGGGAGGAGGTCCTCACTTCTTGAGAAGGGTCACTAACCGCACGGCCTCTAAGTTGAAGGGCTCCTCGCCCTGGAGAGGAGCGCGCAGACCTGGGGAGAGGGTGCCACAGGAGCCTCACCGTGGGGTGGGTGCTGAGCAGCTCACCTCCAAGCAGCTGCTGCCGCCGCCGCAGGTACGTCTCCGCGGCCGCGAAGTCGCTGGACACCGCGTTGACGCCCACGCTTCGGCCCTCGAGCCAATGCGTAGCAGCCCCGCCACGCGCCGCCACCTCGAGCGCCCGCACCCTCAGCGGCGCCGCCGCCTCCAGCAGCACCCGGCCGCACAGCCGCTCCCCGCCGCGGTACGCGCCGCCCGGGCCCCGCGCCAGCTCCAGTGTGAAGGTGCGCACGCCCCCGCAGCGCATGGCCCAGGCTTGGGCGCACGGCCGGCGTGGGGAGCGGCCGGGCTCCCCGCCACCAGGAGCACTGCAGGCCTCCCGGGTCTCAGCGCTTTTCCTCGCCACCCCGGGGGCTCCCCGCGCTTTCTCCCGCCTCTGCGAACTTGGGCAGGTGCCGCAGGCCTTGGGCGGACTTCTGGTTCTCCGCGTCCACCCGGTGACCCGTCGGGGCCACCGGGGACCTGCTACTCTTTTGCGCTGTTGACTTTGCCACCCCCCAGCTCTAGGCGGGCCCTGTTTTTGTAGGGTCGGCGTTGATGAGTCACAGTCGGGCGGGGGCGGGGGCGGATGTGGCTGGCGCTGAGCAGAGGCAGCCATCGGGCCATGCCTTGTGGTCTCATGCATCTTCCAACCGGCACCCTGGGCCCGGAGCACTGCCCCAGCCTCCCCCTCCTCCCGTCCCTGCCCCCTCCTGGTTGTTTCCCAAACATACCAAGCTCAGGTCTTGCTTCTTGGCCTTTGCACTGGTTGTTCTGCTGCCAGGAATGCCCTTCTGTAGATCTGCTCTCCCATCCTCCCCCACTCGCCCAAGTGTCACCTCCTCAGAGTCCCCTAGTCTAGTTCTGGCCTTGTGTATTTCTTTAGGCCTCTACTCACTGTGTTTGTGACCGCTGTGTGTTTACCGTGGCTCCTCCAGACTAGCTGCACTCAAGGGTGGGCACAATGCCCTGTTCTCATCACCCAATCTTACAGATGAGGAAACAGAGGCCCCCAGAGGGGCAACCACTGCCAGAAACACCCAGTGCTGGCAGAGTCAGGACTCTAACCCAGGTCTGACGGCAGCACACCTGCCCCTCCCCCCCTTCTCTCTCTTGCATCCGACCTATCTGCCCCAGCCAGGTGGCCCATGGACTTATCACAGGCTTCCAGGGCCGGGGCTCTCTGCTGGGCCCAGATTAGCCTCCCTGGGGACTAGGCCTCCCCTCCCTGCCCCACTCAGGGCCCAGCATCTGCCAAGTGCCTGCCACCCCTGCCTGAACCCAGCACCCAGGACTGGTGGGGCCTTTGTGATTCTACTTGTGTCCAGAACTTTCCCCCCCAACCCACTCCAGAGTGGCCACTTTAACCCCGGGTTCACCCCACACTCTCCCCAACTCATCCCAGACCCCCATGGAGTACCCTCCACCAAATTCAGGTTCTTCACTGTGGCCTGTGGGCCCCCGAGTTTGAGTCCTGGCTCACCCCTCCTCACTCTGTAGCCCCAGGCGGTTGGCTTCACTTCTCTGAGTCTCAGTTTCCGCATCCTATCCTGGTCATGTTCTGGTGAAGTCAGTGTGATAATGTACATCCCATTCCCTGTATACAGTAGGCACTCAATATATGTCCTACAAAGACTGAATGGCCCTCATCATCCATGTCACCTCTCCCATTAGACTGTGCTCCACTGGCATCTGGCCCACAGTGGGCACTCCAGCAAAGCCAGCTGGTTAAAGGGAAGGGTGTCTGATTACCAACTGCCTCCTGTTGGCCAGGGTTGAGCCACACCTGGGAGATTACCAAGCTAGGAACGTGATGAGGCCGGCTCGCCTTGATCCCCACATCCATTCTGGGACCCTGGGCTGGGTGTCTACCTCCCACGCAGTAATTATGAGTATCCCCTAGCCACGCACAACAAGCAGCAAATGGGTGGGTCCTGCTTTATTCAGAACTGGCAAGGACCCCTCTCCCAGCTGTTCTGAGCCCACCGGGGGCCTGGGGAGAGTCGGGGGCTAGGGGACCAGAGGAAGCTCCGGGCTCCCCCAGCTCCAATAAGGAAGGAAGCTTGTGGCAGTTGCCCCTGCCCTTGCTTGAGGTCCAGCCCTGCCCTCAGCCGGGACAGTCTAGGTGGAGCAGGCCCCGGGCCGCTCAGCCCAACTCAGCTCTGGCTCCTTGAACTCCAAGAGGTGCCACTGGACAGGGCTTCCTGGATGGCATGGAGGTGGCGGCCACACGATGGCCAAGATTGTGGGGTCTGGTGGCGGGTGGGGCGGTCACCCGCAATCTGAAGGGGCCACAGGAGGCCACTGGCATGGGGGAATCTGGGCTGCCTGATCCAGGAGGCCAGGCCGGGGAGGCAGGGGTGGGGGGAGCGGGCGTATGGCTTGGGCAATGAGGCTGGGCAAGGCCTGCAGGGAAGTGCCCAGTGCATCCAGGCGGCTTTCGAGGGCAGCCAGGCGGGCCTCAAGGTCCTCGTGCTGGGCATGCAGTTCTGACATGAGGTCGTACATGGCATTCTGGGTCTGCCGGAGACAGAGAGGTGGGAGAGAGAAGAGGCCTAGTGAGACAGGAAGGAACAGACACACGGAGAGACTGCAGAGACTGTAGGACACGCCCAGCCCTGCAGGTCTCCTGCTGGACCCCAGGGAATGGTGGGAGAATAAGTGAGGAGACAGAGAGGTCTCGAATGCCCTGCTGGAAAGCAGGCCTGGGAAAGGCCGAGGGAGGTCCTGGAGAGGGATGGTTGTGGCCAGATCTGTCCTGATGGATTGAACTGGCCACGTGGCACATTAGACGGGTCCAGTCCGGCAGGGATCTGGAGGGAGAGATGACTACTGGGAAGAGCTGACCCAATTACAGACCGGGGAACACGACAACCGCAATTATTGCTATGGTAGGCCGCGGGGCGTTCCCACCAGTTCGATTGCTGTCCACAATGCAGCCAGCAGGGACCGGTTCTGTCACTGTCCAGATACACCCATGCTGGAAGGGGAGGCCCGCTACGCGGAGACAGCCGTCGGTGCAGACACCACTCTTGCCACGAGGTGGCGCTAGAACATAGCTCGGCGTCTCTAAGCCCAGCTCCGCGGCGACCAGACTTCCAGGTCGCCTGCAGCTCACCACCCCTTCCAGGCTTCGGAGGGGAGGATTGAAGGGGTAGTGCCGGCTGTGGGGGGAAAACACTCCCCGCCCCCAACTCCTCGCTCCGTGGGAGGGAGACAGGATGAGGTGCCTATTTCAGTATCAGCCGCCTGTCCCTTCCAGCCTCCATACGCCTTTGCCTCCAACTTGCCCTCTGCCCCTTTCTCCTGTTACTGGTAGGCTGACCCCACTGGAGGGGGTGCAAACTACTCGAGGACCCTCCTAAGGCCACTGACCCTCACCCCGGCCTGCCTCACGGATCCAAGCCCCCAGCGCCAGAGGGTAACATCTGGAGGCATCCAGCGCTGGGATAGTTCATTTTGGCCCTCTCTGAGGTTTAAAAACAATTTTTTTTTAAACTTAGGATATACATTTTATTTTTGCCAGAGAGATACAAATTAAATCAGGAACATTGGGAAGGAAAGCATGAACATTTAAGATTGGAAAACATTTTAACCTTGTTTCATTTAAAAAGTTATAAACTCATATAATCCAATCTAAAGATTGACTTCAAAGAATCTTTTGTAACATGTATTTTGAGAGCATACCACCGTGATTACAAAATTTAAATAACTTAAAAATTCAAATTTTAATCGTTTATGCTAACAAAGTGCGCTATGGATAATTCAAATTGTAATGCCTAGTATCTGAGTTTTTCCAAGGTATTTTATATTTATAGCTATTATATCATGTGGCATCAAATTAGTTAGCCAACAATTTCTATGTGCTCGTAGGGTTATATTCTCTCTATTACTGATTTAATTATTTCTTCAGGGTTCTAGATTGTTTTTGCCTCTGTGATATTTCTTTCCAAATTAAATTTATGTAGGTTAAATTATTTTGCAATCTCTTGATAATGAGGAAGAGAGTGAGTCCAAAATGAGCTGGGTATAAGAAGTAAAATAGAATAGGACTTAACATCTTCTACAGATAATATTAAATTAGCCTCAGACTGATTAATTTACTAGGGGCTGGGGCCAATAAACAAAGCTCACACATGAACTATTTATGAAATACACTATTTATTGACCAGGAGCGAGTTCAGAATAGTGTGAAAACATTCTAAGAACTCGCCTAACTAAAGTTGGGTCAGTTCACACATCTTTCAATGGATGAATAAAAATCAGGAAAGAGTAGGACTTGATATTAGAACCAACAAAACCATTTATAACACAATCCGATCTTATAAAGCCCTTACAATCAACTTTAATTTCCTGAAATGTGTTTAACTGCTATACAAATTAGCTGTCTGCTGATGGTATAATTTGAATTTATATCCATACCAAAAGTACTAAATCACCAATTATGCCCACTATATTTTTATTAAAGCTATTTTCTTATATACTAATTTTTTTAAAAAATCGCTGCAATGTTAAAAGTAGCTTTTACACAGATGTAGATTCCCAGAGTCTCTCTTACAATCACAGCCTCTGGTCACAGTGGACCCTTGCAGACAGGGCTGGTGTCCCCTGGTGGCTCATGTGGCCCACACTGCACCCCTTGCCTATGTCACCTGTCTGTCCTGTGGGTGCCAGTGCTGTCCATCCCTCGGCAGGAGCCGGGCCCTGTCCTTTACTGAATGTCCCCCTTTCTCCAAGGAGACCCAACCAGCCTCTACTGGCCTGAGGAGTCACCCAACCCGGCCATTCCCTGCTCACCTTGGCCAGGTCAGCGAGCGTGTTGGCCTGGTCGTTCAGCTTCCCCTGCTCAATCTTCACACTCCGGAGCCTGGAGACAGATGGGTGGGTAGGGTTAGGTGGTTGCTGCATTAATGGAGGAGTCCTTCATGCACATGCCCAACCCGGGGTCACCATGTAGGACATGCACGAGCAGGGGGATGAGGCGGGAGTTGGAGTCAGGTCCCCTGTAGCCCATTCCCTCCCTGTAGCAGGGGGCAGCAGGACCTGGGCGGAGCTCAGCCACCGCCCATAGTGCCCACCGTCTGGCCATGTCCACACAGCCCGAATCAGAATGTCCCAGGAACTTGGATCCCCAAGCCCAGGTGAAGCCTGCATCGGCCTACACGGTGGACACAAGCCCTGGCTGCCTCCATGAACTGCTCCAGGTGTGTGCTCTGTCCCATGACCACCATGCACCCCTGACCCCCAGGAGTAGACTTACTTCTGAGCTCTGGCAGGACCCGGCGGAGCAGAGAGAAATGACATGGAAATTTTAACCTCAGTGCTGAATGGCTCTGGCCCAACCCTGCCGGTTTGCCCACGCGCGAGACCCCAGTGCCGAGCTGCGGAAGCTGGACAGCCGAGGGACTGCTGCCCTTACTCTGGGGAGTGGCCCAGCCAGAGCAATGCCAGCCCCTTTCGGATGGATCTGTCCTCTGCCCCTCCCTCTGACAGTGTCCACCCAGCCCCAGCCAGGACAAATGCAGCTGCCCTCACCCTGCAGCCTTACTGTGTGCCAACCTTTGCCAGGTACCTAGCCCCAGAGGTGACATTTAGTCCAGAAAATTGCCCATGATGTTTCCTGATGGGGAAACTGAGGCTCAGAGGGGCAAGTCACTGCTTGCTAGCACCCCAGCAGGATTTGATCTTCTGTCTACGACTCAGCCTCTGAGCCCTTGGCTTCCAGACAGCTGCCCAAGTGGGTGGGGAATTAGCCAGTGTGTGGCCTTGCCCTTCCTCTCCATGCCTTCTGTAGCTACACTGCCCCAGGGAAATGGTTCCCAGGAGGACTCTCTCCTCACTGGTCTAAACTAAACCCATGTGTGCCCACATGTGATGGGTGCTCTGGGAGGCCTCTGGGGGCCCACTATACTGGGTCCTGCCAGGTTCCCTGAGAGGACCCAGCCTTCAGTCTGGAGAAACGGAGGTGGATACAGACACCCCCAGCCTCAGGGCCCTGCCGACGAGCCCTGACACACCTTCCCTGCGGAAGTCATTCTCAGCTTCTCTGGAACGTCCCTGTTATATGGGTTGAACAGTGTCTCCCACAAAAGGTATATTGAAGTCCTAACTCCTAGGACTTCAAAATGTGACCTTCTTCGGAAATAGGATCTTTGCAGATTTTTAACCAGGTTAAGATGAGTCATTGGAGTGGCCCCTAATCCAAAATGACTGGTATCCTTATAAAAAGGATGCCATTTGGACACACATGCACAGAGGGAGGATCATATGAAGGCACACGGAGAACGCCATATGAAAATGGAGAATTGGAACAAGGCATCTACAACCATGCCAAGGAACGCCTGAGGCTGCCAGACGCTAGGAGAGAGGCCTGGCACAGATCCTCCCCTAGTACCTTCAGAGGGAGCACGGCCCTGCTGACATCTTAATTTTGGGCTTCTGGCCTCCAGGACAGTGGTACTTTGTGGCGCTTTGGCACAGCAGCCCTAGGAAACAAATGTACTTCCCAAGCCCAAGCTATGCTCCCCAGTCCAGCCTCTCTCTGAGACTATTTCTTCCTTTTCACTGGCTGCGCATACTGCCTTCTCCCCAAGACTTGGCTTTCCTCAATTCTCACACTCCTACTTCCCCCATAGAATGTTCTGGAACGTCCCATGGGGCAAGGTCCAGGGCAGAGCCGTGTCTATGTCCCCCATGCCTGGCACACTGACTGGTGCAGGAAATGCTTGTGTAGTGACACAATGACCATATTGAGGATGGCAATAACAACAACGCCAGTTCCTATATTTAGAAAATACTGTGTGGCAGGCAGGCACAGGCGAGTCATCTGGTCACCCCAACTGTGTTCAACCCACACCCCATTCCCGGAGAAGATACACGTTACCATCAGCTCCACCTTACAGATAAGAAAATGAAACTTAGAGTAGCACCGTCACTTGCCCAGGCCCCCACAGTTAGCTGGCAGAGACTAGAAGGTGGGAAGGGTCAATGAGGGGCATTCCCTTCCCACAAGAGCCTCGGGGTCTGATGAGGAGTTAGGACTAACACCTGGGCACAATGAAGTCGAGTAAGTGGGGTACCAGCTCCTCTTCCTGCTTTAGATGATGGTGGAAGTAGAGGCAGAAAGCAGAGGCTGTGGAGGGTGCGGGGGCGGGGGGCAGTATCATGCGTTACACCAAGCGCTTGTTCGGTGCCAGGAACTACACCAGGCATTTCTGCACATCACCCCATTTAGAGGACCCTGTGGTCCTGGGAAGTAGGGACTGTTATCAATAAACATCAATCCAATGATCACAGCAAACACAATAAACGTAGATGGACTAAACTTTCTAGCTAAAAAACAAGGACGGAAAGCAGCACCAGGAAACTTTTGGGGTCATAGATCTGTTCATGAGCTTCACTGTGATGACAGTTTCACAGGTGTACACATATGTCAACACTGACCAAACTGTATACTTCAAATACTTCAAACAGGAGCACTTGACTGTATGTTGATTACACCTCCATAAAGCTGTTTTTAAAAATGAGGCAAAAACGATTAAATAGAATTTAAAAATTAAAGTCCAGCTGCCTGAACTTCTTCTCCCATGGCCTGGTCTCTCCACGGCAAATGGTCACACTCTCCCTTCTGGGACCCCAGGAGCTGGGTTGCCCCAGCCACACCCTGGGCTCCCCCACCACTCAGCCTCCCCACCCCCCCACTCACACTGGTGTGCTCCATGTTGCCTGTTCCCCACAGCTGACTCAGTTGCCTTCCTGCTGTACTGGTTGAGACCCTAACACTGTTCATCTCGCTCTCTCATTCATTGGCCCCTGAGTCTGACCTGGGAGCTCTTGGGGCAGGGAGCCATCTGCTTCACCTGGGGGAGCCCAGTTGTGAAAGGGGTTTCCCACGATGTGAGAGATAAGAACTCATTCATTCTGAAAAGTGCCTAAAAACATGTTTTTACTCTTTTAAATCAGGTACCACATGACTCAATTTAGATTTGAGTGCCTCGTCCCCACATTTAAATTCTAGGTGGGGTGCTGTCCCCTCTATCCTATGTGTGGCTACTGAGCACGTGAAATGTAGCTGGTCTGGGTAAAAACAAGGTGTAAGTAGAAAATACACAATAGAATTTGAAGAGTTAATATAAAAAAACTTTCTAAAATATCTCATTGATTTTTTTACGTTAATCTCATGTTAAAATGAAAATATTTTGGATATACTAAATAAGTATATTAAATTTACTTCACTTGCTTCTTTTTGCTTTCTTAAAAGAAATATGGCTACTAGGAAATTTAAAATTATATATGGTGGATCACATGATATGTCGAGTGGACGGTGACTGGCATATGATGGCCTGTGGGCCAAATCTGACCAGATGCCTGTTTTAGAAAATAAAGTTTTTTTGGAGCACAGACACACCCATTCATCTTTATTGTCTTCCTGCTACAACAGCAGAGTAGTGGTGACAGAGTGTCTGGTCCACAAAGCCTGAAATATTTACTATCTGGCCCTTTACAGAAAAAGTTTACCAACTCTGGCTGCACATTGGACTCACCTGAGGAACTTAAGTTTAAACCCAGGCTGCATCCCAGACTGTACAGTAACTGGTGTTGGGTGTGACCTGTGGGATTTTTAAAAGCCTTTCAGGTGACTCCAGTGGGCAGCCAAGGATGAAAACTCTTGATTAAATAATTCTCAGGACAAAGAGACAACAGAGGAAATTAGGTAACTTCTAATTATCCCACATAAGCATATGAAACAGGCTATATATTTAATTCTGAGCTTCCTGGCAGCCAAAGCAAAAAGGGGAAATTGCTTCAGTGTCTAAGGGGTAAAATCATTTTGGCTAGTTCAGAGAATAACATATGCTTTCTGCCATTTATTTTGAGTGGTCTGCAATGACTTATCAGAGATAATTTCCCCGGACAAGTGTTGGGCCCATCATGTGTGTCTCCCTCTGACCATCCTATCATCCCACCCAACAGAAGCTGCAGGCCCCAACCAGCTGACCACCCAGCATGGGAGGGGCCGTGACAAGGCCATGCTGAGCTGTCTGGCCTAGCCAGAGGCCTCCTCCCGGGGGGGTCACGGCTGCCTCCGCGCCAGGCGGATACAGAAACGTGAGCGGGAAAGGTGCTGGACTTACTGATGGATGGCTTGGAGGAACTTACGCTGGTGTTTCCGAACCCGGGCGTGGTCTGGCTTCTTCACCAGCCTGGTGTGTTTGTAGATGAGCCACGTCTCCCTGAGAACGTTTGCAGCGGCGTTTTTAACCTGAGGCCAGAAAAGAACAGTTCCCCATTTTATACACGGGGAAACCAAGGCACAGAGAAATTGACCTGCTAGGGTCAGACAGTTCATAAGTTGCACCTGGCTGCTTAGCCCCAGAATCCCTGCCTCTCACTGCATGGCCTGTGGCTGGGCTGTGACTGGGCACACAGGTGTCCACCTGTGGCCATCGTCACATCTCTATGCACGGCTCACAGACGTTCCCTTTAGTGGCCCAGCCCAGTGCAGTCTTGGCACACACAGGACAGTGTGGTGACCTGTGGACACATGGTGTGCCTGGCGTGTGCAGAAGGAAGGTGGGGAGGCTCTGCCCTTGAAGGAGGGGAGGTGCCCATGATGAGAACTGGCGTCCTTACCCGCTTGGTGAGCTGAGTGTCCATCATAAAGTTGTGCACGTGTTTCTCTGCCTTGGTGAGCTCCAGTTTCCGGGCCACCACGGCCACCACAAGTGCTGTGCAACCAGCCCCCTGCATGAGGGGGGTGGGGCACATCAGGATCCCATTTCATGTGGGTCCCAGGCCTCAAGCAAGACACCCCCCCTCCTCCAGGAAGGCTGCCCTGATTTCCACACTTGTCTTTACCCTCCAAGCCCACAGTATTGTCACAGAGTTAGTTCACTGACTCCCGACCCCATTTTCTTTGTCCTTCAAACATCTGGGGAGTGTGTCCCACAGATTAGTTCATTTGATCCCAACAACCCCAGGAGGTAGGACTACTCTTATCTCCATTGGGCAGAGGGGGAAACTGAGGTTCGGAGATAAGAAATGGCAGGATCTGCAGGCACATTCAGGGCCAATGACCACAGAGGTGGGAAGATTTAGAAGCATCTCTGTCAGGGCTTCGGGGTCTGGCTGTTGGGAACAGAGACCAGGCTAACAGGTCATTGAGCAGTAACAGGAGTCAGCTGACAGGTGAGAAGGGCAGCAGCGTGAGGGAAGGCCTGCTGGCTGCCTGCAGTGGGGTATCTGAAGGAGGGAAAAGGCAAAGCGCAGGTCCCAGGAGGTGGGGAGGGGAGGGGAGGGATGCCTCCCCTTGTGGGCTCCCTGCTGAGTACAACCACCCTTCTCAGGGTGCCCTAAATGGCAGCCAGAGCCCTGGCTAGGGAAGGGGGTCAGAGAGGACTCACTTATCCATTCAAGGGCCGTGGGGTCAGGGAGGGGGAAAGAGGGCAGGAGTGAGGTCCCAAGGGGAAGGGACGGGCAGACAGGTCTGAGGGAGGGGGCAGCAAAAAGCGATGCAGGAAGGACAAAGGGAGGGAGGAGCTTGTGCCATTGAGATTTGGGGGCAGGGAGCCCAAGACACTTAGGAGGTGTCATCAGCCTCAGGAGTGACTGGGAGGCAGGGGGCAGGTGATGGGGCCGGAAGGAAGGTATCATCCCTCCTGCACTGGAAGCTGTCCCTGGTGCCTCACCTGCCAGTTGCTTCCTTTCGAGGCTGTTGAGGACAGAATGGAAGGAGGAAAAGGTCTGGGCTCAGGCCGGGGCGGGGGGGGGGGTGTGCAGCTGGGCAGTAGTTCAGTTTTTGTTAGGGATGGAAGGAAACATTTATGGGGAGGAGTGGGCAAGAGCCGGGGACACTGTTGATCGTCCTGGTTGGGTCCGGAAGCCAACATGCACAGCCTGACAGGGTGGGCACAAAGTCGCCCCCCAGGAGACCCTGCTGAGGGTTCCTGGCTAAGATGAGGATCCTAGGAGGACCCAGGAGCCTGTTCTCAGGAAAAGGCCTGTCAATTAGGGACAAAGCAACATCCTGGAAACCTGCACGTGGAATAGTACACAGGAAGGAAAACAACAAATGACAGCTCCGCCCAATAGCATGGAGGTAGTGTTGAGCAAAAAATGCTGAGCTCAGAGGAGGCCATGGTGGGATACCATGAAGTTCAAGAATGGGGAAACACGTGGTTGGTGAGACAGTGGAAGGGGGTGAGTCCGTGGGGCAGTGACCCGGAGGGGACACAGTGGGGCACAAGAGGAAAGGACTAATAGAGCAGCTAAAAGGGCCCTGAGCATGACAGGGCATGAGTGTGTAGGGAACGAGCTATATAGGCTGGATATGGAATTGATTTTCTGGAAGGAGCTGAGTCCCAGAGAAGGGAACACAGCTTTTCCACTTCGCTGAAGGTTTTCTGTATCTAAAGCCCTCATCTTATCTGAGTGCTTTTCTTTGTTCGTTTGTAAAGTTCATTTGCTGTGGGAGGGAGCGGGGGGGGGGGGGGGGATTGTGGCCAAGCTTTATTGTTTTCCCTTCTATTGTCGCAAAGTAACATAAGCAAATGTGCATGATGCTATTTTACTAGAGAGGGGCCCTGTCAGCTGGGCCAGAAAGGCGGCCCTAGTGGGGGTGGGAGGAGGATGTGGACCCCCAGCTGTGTCCCAATGGGAAGGGATGAGAGGTGAAGAAGGACAGAGACACTGAGCTTCGGGCTTTGACAGATGATGACAACTGGGGACAGTCCCATGTGGTGAAGGGGGCTGGGCTGAGCCTCTGCAAGACAGCCCCCCTTTCTGGGAAGAAAGGAAACAGCGGTGAGGATGGCATCATGTTTTTGCAGAAACAAACACTTCTCTCTGTGCTGCAAAAAGGAAGGACATGTCCCAGGGAGAGGCCTGGAATGGACTTTGGCATGGGGTCAGAGGGCCTGTTGGTGTTCACTGATTTTTCACAGATGAACGTGTCATTACCTGGGGGTCGGGGGGCTGGGGAGGAATTCCTTGTGCATGGGACAATTCATAATCCAAAACATCGAAAAGCATTTGTGGGGGAGATGAAAGAAGCTTGGAGAGAAAGAAAGTTCCGGAAGGAGGGAATCTGATGATGGAATCAGGGAAAGGAGAAGGCACCAGATGTCAAAGGTTGCCCTCACCAGTGACCAACTTAAGAAGTCTCTGGAGGAGATGGGGTGTTGCCTGGGTCTACTAAGTCACATGAAATAAACTTCACACCATGGGGGCTCAGTGACATGCTCAGGCCACCCCGCAAATCAGGTAAGGGTGGGGAATTGACTGGGCATTCATGGTTCTAGGTATTTCACATCAATGAACCGATTCAGTCCTTACGATAAGCAGGGGAATAGGAGACTGTTTCCAGCCAGGGAAACAGGCATGGAAGTACCAAGCCCCTTGCTCTAGATCCACAGGCTGTGAATTAGGCAAGTGGAGGATAAAGGGGCAACAATGACACTGTGGTCAGAGTGGACCACAGCATCTGGCTGGGTAAGCACCGTGGGGGCTGCACATCTAGGGCTGGAAGAGCCCAAGAGATGTCCCCAGGAAGCCGAAGGTGTGGATTCCAGGTCACTTCAGAGGTAAGTAGGGTGGTGGCGGAGGGCTGGGTGGATACAAGGGACTGTGGTGTGGTACAGCTCACGACGGGGTGAGTTCCCTGTCAGTGGGGGTATGCAAGGGCCCTGGCCCTTACCATGATGCCGGTGAGCAGGCACACACCCTTCCCGCAGTAGGTGTGGGGCACCATGTCACCGTAGCCAATGGAGAGGAAGGTGATGGAGATAAGCCACATGGCTCCCAGGAAGTTGCTGGTCACTTCCTGCTTGTCGTGATACCTGGGGAGAGCAGGGGGGCTGGTCAGCCCACACAGGGCCCTCTGCCTTCGTCGTGTCCCCTGGGGCCGTGCCTTACTGTCGGGAGCCAGTCACTCTGGGGGCTCAGAGTGGTAAAGGCATGGTTGTGGAGGGGGTGGTTAGCCCCCGGGGCAGAGGGCACCCGCACCCTCCTCCCAGCCTCCCCTCCACCTACATGCCTTCTCCCCACCCCCGAGCTGCAGCCTGGGACATCTGCCATCCTGGCCCTGGTTACGGGGCAGAGAGGGGTCCAGGTGAGGGTGCGTCCACCAGTGTTCATGCGTGTGCCACGATCCCCCACCCAAAGACAGACATAGATAGACATGGACATGGGTGGCCACGGGTGCCAGAAGCGGCAGGGAGTGGAGGTAAGGATTCGGGTCAGAAACCGTGAAGAACTCCCCCAGAGAGGCCTGAGGAGGGAGGAGGACTACTAAGGGAGATGGGAAGCTGGAGGATCGCAGTCCAGGACGTGGGAGAAGAGGGGACTTTAATATGTGGAGGGCAGCACCAGTTGTCCCAATCTCGGGCCTAGGATTGGTCTGGGCGTGAGGAGAGAGGAGATAGCTTACTTGTCACTGGGGAAAGGCCTGGGGCTAAACTTTTGGTGTGCGTGTGGGGACAGGCCCCAAGGCCTTCAAAGTACATTGTCTTATCCTCATCACAACCCCGCCTGGAACCCTGGCCACAGCTGAGGGCCTGGTTTTCTGGGACTGAGGCAACTGAAGGTTCTACTCCAGCCCAGCCTCCAGCCTGTAAAACCCCTCCAGCTCGGGGGAGCCCTTTCCAGCTGACCCCCTCCTTCCCAGACCTCAGGCCATCTGATACCCATGCCAGTGGGTAGAGACCTCCCCTGAAGGGGTTCAAGGTTAGAGGTCAATTGAGGTGACACAGAGGTGGTAGGCCCCTGGCCTGAGTGGGGCAGGAGGAACTAGGGGAGAGCTGTTCCAGGCAGAAGGGGCTGGGGTCAGGAGTTCAAGGGTTGGGGGGGAAATGGACAGGAAGCCCCAATGTGGGGTGGAAGGGATGGAGGCCTTCCCAGCAGGCCTAGTGTTTGGGAATCTCTGCCCTGCTGGGGGACTTCCAGGCTGCTGGTTGGGTGCGAGAAAACAGGAACTGACCACCATCTGTCACTGAGGTACCTGAGCCCCAAGCTGTCCCAGCCTCCTCTTGGGAGACCAGCGTCCTCACCCAGGAGGCAGGAGGAGAGGAAGGCCCTCTAACCAAGGGTGGGGGAGTCCCAGGCTCGGGTGCCCCTATGGTAGGTGCTGCAGAATCACCCAGGACCACCCAGGACCAGGGAGTGGGGGACATGCGGGAGGTGGGGTGGGGGTGGGACAGAGCCACAGGGGGGGAACAAGGCTTCAAGCAGCATCATGGGCTCAGAATTTAGGATTGGCTGTCCACCCCCGGCCCTGCCCCATTCCCGCCTCCACCCAGGGACCCCTCAAATGACCAAGCACGGACCTCAGGGATGCCTGATGAGGGGCACCCTTCTCTCACTCCCCAGACCTTGATCCTGAGCCCACCCTGACTGGGTAGGGGATGGGCTGTGAGAATTGGCATTGGGGTATGTCAGGAGTCCAAGGAGACCCCATGTGACATCCAGATGGTAAGCCTCCATGACAGGAAGAGCTGGGCTCTCACCCCTGTAAGCCCCAGGTCAGGAAGTGGCGGAGGCCATGGACTAGGGGCTAGAAGGGATGAGGAATGGGTCCTAGGGAACAGGTCCAGCCCAGGGAACCCCCCCAGGAAGCCAAGTCACAGCACCAACCCTCCAGGGCCTTCTCCAGCGAGGCACAAGGCAGGAGAGACTCCTCGGGGATGAACTACCCTTCTGCCCTAAGAGGCCCAACAAAGCCCCGCCCTCCCCTGGAGCCCCCCAGGCATCTGGAGACAACCAGGAACAGGCCCTTGGGAGTGTCTCTTTGCCCCTGAGAGTCTCAGTTTCCTCGTCTGTAAGGTGGGTTGACAGCCCGCCACTTTCCCGGGCTGTTCAGAACAAATCCCAAGTGGGGGGTCCTAAAGGCTGAGTCAGTATTCCTTCACCTCAGGCTCCAGACTCGGGGGTCAGTTGCCCAAACAAGAGACCAGAGCTAAGCCCTTTTTCCTCTCCAAGCCCTGGAGACAAGGCCCCCAAGGGTGCCCAGTGGATATAACCTGAGAGTGGCCTGCCTCCAGCTGTCTTCAATCCCACCTGGCCTTGTGTGCAGGGACGGGCTCTCCTGACACCCCATGGGCTCTGGCTGGTCCTGGCCACCCCCCTCCCCTCCCCATTCCCTCCCCTGGTGGCAGCTAATCTTAAATTCCTGACGGGCAGCCCAGTGGCAGCAGCTCTGTGCGTACAGCTCCTCCGAGGGTGGGACTCACATGTTTTCCCTATAGTCCAGTGGGGTGGGCAGAGGGGAGAAGGAGAGCAGGTTAAATTGTGGGGGGACAGGCAGATGGGGGGTGTCCCTGTTCCTGCTGCCTCCACCATCTGAGCCAGAGGTCAGAGGTCAGCTGCCCACAGAAGGGAGAAGTGGGAGAAAGAGGAGCATGAGTCCCCCTGGGGAAGTGGGGGAGGGAGAGAGGGCTGGGGTCCAAGAGGGTTGCGGGTTGGGGTACGGGCCAGGGGTGGCTGAGGACACAAAGCTGGAGTCCCAGGGTTGAGGGACAGTCACTGAGGCCAGGAACTGAGGGGGGAGGGGGTGGGGAATCAAGGGGACAGAGGAGATGGGGGAGGGGAGCCTGGGTCACTGAAGTCATGAGTGGGCATGGGGGCCACGAGCGTGGGGTTTGGGGTGAAGGCCCACCTCTCGCAGACGCGCACGGTCCAGGCCGCGATGATCCAGGAGGAGATGCTGAACACGAGCAGCACGGTGCCCGGGCAGATGGTCATGAGCGTCTTCATGACGAAGCGCGTGTTGAAGGTGATCTTGTTGAGCGCCCCGATGCTGCGGGACGACGCGTCCGTGAAGATCTTGCTGTGGAGCAGCATGACGCGGCCCAGCAGGTACAGGCGCAGGAACATGGGCACCGACAGCAGCACGTCCACGTCCGCCTCGGCCGCCGCCGGCGCGTACGTGAAGGCCAGCCGTGCGGTCCACGTGAAGCGGTAGTGGCCGGGCACCGGATGGATGGCACACACCGCCAGCTCCAGGGAGATGAGGAGGACGCGCTCGCAGGTCATGGCTATGCGCCAGTCGTCTGCCCCGTTGTCCACCATGAACAGCTGCAGAGGGCAGGCGGGAGGGAGGCGGTGGGTCTCTGACACACACCCAGCACCCCCCCCCCAGAAGATCCCGACCCGGAACCCCACCTGCCCGGCTTTTACAGGAAAAATTCGGGTCAGAAACCATGAAGAACTTCCCCAGAGAGGCCTGAGGAGGGAGGAGGACTACTAAGGGAGATGGGAAGCTGGAGGATCGCAGTCCAGGACGTGGGAGAAGAAGGGACTTTAATATGAAACTCCCTAGATGTGAGGGTCGGCCACAATTCAAACTAAACATGGGACAGGTGGTCCCCAAAAAGTTCAACAGAGAGTGACCATGTCCCAGCAATCCCACTCCTAGGTGGGATACACAAGAGAAATGAAAACAGGTGTTAGAACAAATTCTTGTACACACGCAAGCACAGCAGCTCTGTTCACAATAGCCAAAAATGAAAACAACTCAAGTGTCTGTCAAAGGATGAGTGGGTGAACAAAATGTGTCCATCCGCACAGTGGAATATTCCTCATCTATAAAAAGGAACGAAGCACTCACATGCTACCACTGGATGAACCTTGATTATATCATGCTGCGTGAAAGAAGCCAGACTCAAAAGGCCACCACCCAGAGCCAAAGGAGTGACCCTCCACCCCACTGGGCCTCGAAGGTAGAGCCAAGAGGATTGCTCTTGAGTCTTCAAAACTCATGGAATCTATCTTGACAGCTCTTAGACTTACTTAGGATGCCATCACCCCTTTCTGTTTTTTCTTTTTTTAAATTTTTTTATTGAGGAATATTGGGGAACATTGGGGAACAGTGTGTTTCTCCAGGGCCCATCAGCTCCAAGTTGTTGTCTTTCAATCCAGTTGTGGAGGATGCAGCTCACTGGCCCATGTGGGAATCGAACCAGCAACCCTGTTATTCAGAGCTCGCGCTCTAACCACCTGAGCCATCTGGCTGCCCCTCCATCACCCCTTTCTTCCTTTGGATTCTCACTTTTAGAATGGGACAGTCTATCCTCTGCCTCTTACCACTGTGTTTTGGAAGGATGTGACTTGTCTGGTTCACAGCGGGAGAAGAATCTTGCCTCAATTGCACCCAGATCTTAAATATGATTTAGATCATATTTAAATAAGACGTGGGCCCTCAAGTGGATGCTGGAATGGGTTCAGATTTGGGGGGCTATTAGGATGGCGTGAATGTATTTTGCATGGGAGAAGGACATGCATTTGGGGATGGGCCAGACGACGGAGTGTTATGGACGGAATTGTATCCCCTCAAAATTCATGTGTTGAAGCCCACTGTGACTGTATTTTGAGACAGGGCCTTTAAAGAAGTGATTCAGGTTAAATGAGGTCATGGGGGTGGGGACCTCATTCTATAGGACTGTGTCCTTCTATGAGGAAGAGAGACCCGGGAAACTGGGAAAATGCCCCGAGAGGATACAGCAAGAAAGTGGTCACTTGCAAGTCAAGGAGAGAGGCCTCACCAGGAAGCAACCCTGCTGGCACCTTGTCTTGGATTTGCAGCCTCCAGAACTGTGAGAATAAATTTCTGGTGTTTAAGCTGCTCAGCTGTGGAACTTTGTTACGGCGGCCCTGGCAAAGTCACACAGTGCTTCATTCTTTTTGTATGGCCAAATAATGCAACTTATGTATAATACGAGCACATGAATACAATAATATAATGTATGAATAAAACAATGAATACCACTTCCACTACATGCATGGACCACATTTTGTTCATCCATACAGCGGTTAACAAACATCTGGGATGTGTCCACTCTTTGGCTGTTGTGACTAGGCCTGCTCTGAACATCCATGTACAAATTTTTGTTTCTCTTGGATCTACACGTAGGAGAAAAATTGCTGGGTCATATGGTAACTCCATGTTTAATTTTTTGAGGAACCAGTAGACTATCATCCCCAGGGACTGTACCCTCAAAACTGCTTCCTTCTAGCTCAGGTGTCACTGTCCCCTCTCTGCTGCCCCCAGCCACATCCGGGGCCTATCTTGCATGCCAGACTCCAGTAGCGTTCCCCACAGACATCTGCATAGGGTGCGATCCATGCAGGGTTTTTCTATGCCCATCTCCTGCCAGACTGTCAGGGGTCAGGGGCCAGAGAGGAGAAGTCAAACCTGACAACCTTTGGTGTCTCCAGGTGATGTCTGCCCGCTGTGGGCACACGTGCCCAATATGCCGTGAGCTGAACTCAGGCCCAACCTGCTTTTTATTAACTCCCAACACAGAAGAACAAACTCCCTGACATGTAATAAATCTTTTAAATGCAGGGTCTGATCAAAGAAGGAAAGGAGCCTGGCGTTACAAACATTGGTTTCCATCACTGCAAAACCTCAGAAGACCCCAGGGCTGTGAAAATGCCCCAGGTGAGCCAGACCCTAGCTCACCTCATGCTCTCATTGTCCCTTTCTTTCTCAAATAATCAATAAAAATGAAAACATAGACACGTGTTCCAGGAAAATGTAGAGTGGTCTAAACAGTGTGTCTTCACAGAGATCTTTTTTTTTTTTTTCCTATAAGGAGGCTATTGGTCCTTTTATGTTTAGGAGGCTGGGGTCCCAGGTGGCTGGTATGGGGGCACAGGAAGGGGAGTACCCCAGCTCAGCTGGGCACTGACCTGGATCTCCCGGGCATGGTAGAGGACAACCAGGCCCAGCAGGATGACGGTGGAGAGGCTGATGAGGCATTTGAGTGCAAATGAGTACAGGGACTCCTGGGCAGAGAGAGAGCAGACAGCAGGATGGAGGCTGAGGGGGTGGGTAGTCCTCCAACCCCCCACGCCTACGTACTTCGCTCAGGAAGCGATGCTCCTGTCCTTACTCCTTAGGTCTGGGCTAACAGCAAGATGGATCCAGCACTTAAGAGTTTTTAAGACCTGGTCTCCTGTGGGCCAAGGACTTCGTGGTTTATAAGGCCTGGGCTCTTAAAGGCCCAGCATGTTACAATTTATAAGGCTTGGCCTCATGTGGGTACAGTACTTCAGTTTATAAGGCCCGGCCCCACACAGGCAAAGCGCTTTAGTTTATGGGCTGACACAGCCCTGACCTCTCTGTCCTCATACACCGTCGCAGCACAAGGGGACACACAGTCATGTTCTAACCCAGCCCCAACTGCTTGGGTGATGGGGCTCTTTCCTTGCCCCCCGCCTAGGCCTTGTCTGCGGTTCCCTTATCTGACCTGTCCTGGGGGACAGACCCTTCCCCACCTTTAGCCAGGGTTCAGCCCCTTGGTGCAGGTAGGGAAATGGGCTGGAGCCTTCGCCCCCATCTGCAGCCTCCCTGCCACCCCCAGAAAGTGGGCATAGCAGGACCCCCAGTGCCCCCCACCTCCCATCTCCAGGGCTCCCCAGGACCCCCCACCCATCTCTCCTGGGGCCAATGTGCCCCTATCCCATGCCCAAGGGGCAGCAGAGAGCCTGGTGTCACCAGCGGGGTCTCCCTGGGATGCCCACTGGGGCCTCCCTAGAATACCAAGGGGAAGGGTAGTGCCTACCTTGGTGTAGACCCCCCAGGACAGCTCTGTCTCTGTCACCATGACAACGATGCCAAACATGCCAAAGATGAGGGCGTAGTCGCTGAGGCGCTTCCGCTTCTCGAAGAGCACCCGCCGATGGCCCAGGCGGTGGCCCACATTGGGGGGCTTCCCTGAGCCCCTCTGACTGCCCACCTCATCCTCCTCATCGTCTTCCTCCTCTTCCTGCTCCTGGAGCTGTCCCCGGGGGCTGCCGGGTGAAAGCCGGCCTGGCTCATTCTTGGCCACCACCACCTGGAGGCCTGGGCTGTGCGGGGGCTGTGAGGGGCGGCCAGCCTCTGGGTCCAGAGGGTCTCGGCCCAGGGCCCCCGGCCCGCTGCCCAGCGGCCGCCCCCCACAGCCATTGTGGCTGTGGCTGTTCATGACTATGTGGGTGCTGGGCTTGGACTCGCTGCAGGCCGCCTGGGGCCCGGCATGGCTCAGCAGCTGGGCTCCCACGCTGACCTGCAGGGGCATGGGGGACACGGTCACGCCAACTGCCAGAGGGCCACTCCAGAACAGAGGTTCGGGAGGCCATGAACCCAGAGAAGTTGACATGTGGGTTTGCCATCCCAGAAACATCCGAGTCAACCTATGTTCCTCCCCTGCTAAAACACTCCTATGGCTCCCCAGTGCTGTTACATAGAAAAGCAAACTCTTTACTGTGGGCAGAAGGCCCTCTGTGGTCCAACTCCCAAGCTTTTATCCTTCTCAGTCTCCCTAGAGTCACTCCCTCCCAGTCATACTGACCTCCCTGTCACCCATCCTGACAAGCTTGATCCTGCCTCTGCCTGGAACACCCTCCTACTGGACCTTTGCCTATGGATTTTCTGTATCTCCAAGTACCTAGCACAATGCCTACCACACAGCCAATACCCACTAAACCCTTCTGCATGCCTGAGATGGAATCTGCCAGCAGGTTTGCCTAGGAGAACTGGGGGCCACGTAGGTGTATAGTTGGGAGGTGGTTCCAATCCAGGCCATCTCCTCCTGACCTTCAGGCTCTTGGACAGACACTACTGAGCCTCTAGTTCCTCCCCTCAAGTTGGCCCAAGGCCTGAACATGCTTACGCAGGCACAGGGTATGGCTGAGGGGACATTAGGGACAGAGGCTGGGGTTACAGAGACTCTCAGCTCTTTCCTGCCTGGGCTGAGGGTGGTCCGTGGTCTCCAAATGTATTCCAAGGCCAATGTGGCAATCCAAGATTTAACTCTAAGATTCCCAAACTAATTCTATAGGGCCTGTGAGGGATGCTTGGCCTGGCCCTTTGACCCCGAGCCAGCCTCATTTTCCCCACCAGGCCACGAAGGAGCAGACTATCTGGTCACCCAAGATCCTCCGATTCTGTCCTTTCATGGAATTGTGTCGTATGGTGTCATGTGGGAGAGCAGGGACCTCAATGATCCTGCCTGGAGTCTGGTCTGCTGGGTTCCGAGTCGCCAGACCCAATCTAGCCCACGCTCTCACCCTCACGTGCCACCTGTGGCCACTCTGCCAACATTTATTGAATATTTACTACATGCCAGGCTCTGTCCTTCACACAAACTTTCTCCTTAATTCTTGAAACACCCCCAAGAAGGGGGTCCTGGGAGTTGGCCAGTTTGACAGCTAGGGAAACTGAGGCACCATGCTGTGAAGGGACTGTTTCCCTTCACAGGGCAGAGTCTGGACCAGGCTGCCTGGTGGGATCCTCTCAACAAGCGGGGCAGCCGTGGGCAGTGGGCCAAAGCGTTGCCCCCTTTATACAGGCCAGGCCTGCATGTGCTGGGGGCCTGGGAAGAGGGAACTGTGTATACAGACAGGACGTCTCCCCAGCCCTGAACCTGTGCTCAGCAGGTGACAGACGTGGAAACTGTCATGTCAGGAATGAGCTATGAGAAGCTATGCTGCTGGGCAGCAATGGGCGACCTTGGCCAAGGTGTCTATCCCATGCATCGCACGACCACCTGCACCCTTGTCTAGCACCCCCCCAGACTGGGTTTGTCCCGCTAACTACATGTCCCCAGACATTGGTGCCAGTATACAGTAGGAGCCAAAAAAACATTCCTTCCATGGCAAGTGACCTCATGAGTCTTAGAACATGTCCCTTCTTCACTACTCTCACCCATTACTTCAACCACGCCGTGGCCACCTGTGGTCTGATACTTCACAATTTATAAGGCCTGGTCTCCGCTGGTGCAGCACTTCATGATTTGTACGGGCTGGTCTCCTGCAGGCCCAGTACCTCAAAGTTTATAAGACCTGGACTCACATAGGCCCAGTACTTCACAGTTCGTATGGGCTAGCCTTCTCCAGGCCCAGCACTTTATAATTTATAAGGCTGACCTTGGCCCTGATCTCTCTCTGTCCTCACAAACACTTGGGTGCCAATCTTAGGGTGGGGGGAGACCCTGCCCCCCACCCTAACGGCCATTAGCTGCTTATCACCTGGACACACGCGCAGTAACCCCAGACCCTGCCCTCACCTAGGGGACTAGGAAACCATTGGCACCTTTCCTATCATCCCTCCTGAAAATGCAGGTCCCTGCTCAAGGCTCTTGGGGGCATAGGCGGGAGAGGAGGGTGGCCTGGCAGACAGGGCTGGGAGTGGGTCGGGGCCCTGCAGATGACCTTCGGAAATACACTGAAGATGCAATTTGAGGATGTGACTCAGCCGCCCGAAGCACAGGCCCAATTCAGCCCTGCTCCTCCTAGGCTGGCAGCCTCATCCTAAGGTGCCCTGGGCAGGGAGGGGGTGGGGGGGATAGGTGGCAGGTGGCTTCCTTGAGAGCAGAAGGGTGGAGGGCATTCCTGGTGCCCGTTAAGTTAATGTGCACCTAATGCTTACTGTAGGTGGAGCCCTTTAACAGAATTATCACATTTAATCCCCATTGCCACTTGGTGATGCAGGTAGCGTCCCTGACCCCATTTTACAGACAGGAGACAAGGTTCAGAGAGGTTCAGTGCTTTGCCCAAGGTCACACAGACAGAAGGCCAGGGACTAAGTCAGTGTCAACAGGGGGGCAGTTAGTGGTTGGACCTGCCTGGTTTCCTCTTGACAGCTATTATCTGGAAAGGGAAACAGCCTAGTCCTGCCCTTGTTGGGCTTCAGAGCTCAGGGCACAGGCATGGTGAGTGCCAACCCCTCCCATGACTTCAGAGAAAATAGAATGACAGACTGGCTTGCCTGAGATCCCACAGAAGGTGGGGGCAGCCTGTTTCTAAAGGCTGAGTGGAACCAGAAAGACCCACAGACAAGAGACCCCTCCTCTTCCCAGATCTACCTAACCCTCCCCCACTGAAACCTGCACCTAAAGCTGGGGTTCCTGGGATCTTCAGGGACTTCCAAAGAACCCAGAGCCCCTCTGAAATCCTGGCCAAAATTTGGATGTCCATGAAAAGGTACATTTTTTTCTGGGTGAAGTCTCCCAAGTTCCCCAAGGAGCTCCCCTAAAAGAGGAGGAATACCCTATAGGCGGCATTATTTTGGGGGACCCTGGAGTGGCCAAAATTGTCGTGTGTCTGGGACATGAGACCTTGGTTCCCTGAAGGCCAGGATGGGGGGATGAGCAAAAACCTCTTCCATGCCATCCCAGGAGACACCCAGGAGGGTTCTTGAGGAGCTGAGAAAGATGGGCAGGTGGCAGGGAGCAAGGAGCTGTCTCACCCAACAGGAAGACAAAGAAACTCAACCAGACCCCAAGGGCCCTCCCATGAGTCCTTTTACAAATGACAGGTTGGTCGCAGCAAGGGACCTTTCAGCATCTCCTCCACTGTCTCTTCAGTAAAGGGACTTCTTGGTGCCCACCCCACAGGGTAGGTAGCCAGATCTGAGGGGAAAATCTTAGCATGTGGCTGGGGGTATACCTGTTGCAGTGCTGCTGTCTGACAACGCTCTGTCCTTCAGAGCGGGACCAAGAGACGGTGCCCCTGCCCTGTCTATCCTGGAGGCTGAGGCCCCTATAGGGCAAAATACCCACCCCTCTGCTCCCAGAAACCAGAGCAGCACATGGTGGAACCTTCCAGGATGTGTGGGCGAGTCGTGGGTAATGTGTCCCTGTGGAGGGTGGGGAAGGACCCCAGGACACCCCCATTCCAGTCCTCTTGGGGCCCTATCTCTGCAGGGTGGACAAGCTTAGCTTGCCGTCCCGCCCCATGAGCTACCTGGTGAGGGCGCAGCAAGGCAGTTGGCTGACCTACAGATCCCCTAGGCGTTCCAATCACCACCCATCAGGGACCTGCCAGCAGCCAGCAGGGTGCAATTAGCCCTGCCCCCCAAGGCTGCCTCCACTAGCGCCCTCCACACTGCTCCATCTCCGTCAGCTTCTCCCACTCGGCCCCAGCCTCCAGCACTCACATCTATGGGCCGCCTCCAGGACAGCAGGGCATTGCCCTGTGCGGGGTACGCGGACTTCTGTCCACGCAGAAGTGGGCTCCCTGACCCCTGCGGGGTTGCTCCCGACCACAGGATCCAGGGGCCAGTGCGGAGGGTATCCTCCCCCTCGTTCCCAAGTCAGTCCCGGGTCACTGCCTCCACGCTGAGAGCTCCCCCACTATATCCATGGAGTTTGGACACTCACTGCTCTGCACCCCCAAAGAGAACCCAGCACCCTCCCCCTCCGCGATGGGGGTCTGAGACTCGTCACTCACCCGGGCAGTGCCCAGATACATTCCCCTCCCTGTGTCCCCTGCCCCAAACCACGTCCCCCTCCTGGACTTGCCTCCCTCCCCGGGCGCCCCAGCTCATCCCAACCCGTACCTGCGGGGCTCGACTCGGGCATGCGGACGAGGCTGGAGGTGACAGGGTCCCGCGCGGCCAAGGACCCCCAGGCGGGGGCCGGAATCGTAGCGGGGGCGGGCTGAAGCGGTGGGGCGCGGGGCCCAGGGGTGGTGGGGTAGGGGACCGCAGCGGTGAGCGCATCCCCCGCCGCCCTGTGCACGGGCCGGACAGGGGGGCGAGCGCCCGCCCGGGACGGGAGAGGAGGGGGCGGTGCGACGCGGGCGGCGCTGCCGATTGGCTGAGCCAGGGTTGGGCCCGCCCCCTCCGACCCCACAAGCACCGCCTACATTTAAAGATCCCTCATTCCTCTTGCCCTGTTCGACCCCCCTCAGCGTTCGGCGGTCCTCAAACTCGCCCTCTTGCCTCGCGCGATGGAGGGGACATTAGCCAAGCGACAACTCCTGCCCCTGACAGCCCTCGGGAACTCCTAGCAGCCCCCTCCCAAAATTAGGTCCCCCAAACTCCAGGCACCCCTCAACCTTTGTAAACCACACGCACTTGCTGAGGGGACAACTTTGCAAAGCGACTGGACACCTCCTTCCCGAAATGACCTCATCACATGCTTGCTCCGTGTGGGGGAGCCTTGGGGCGGGGGAGCAGAATGTTGGCAAGTGCCAAGTGCCTAGTAGTTAGGACAGGGGGCTTCCAGGGGTCAAGGGGGTGCTTGCTGGGCATAGGGTTCAAGGCCACCTTCTTTGGTACTCTGCTTCCTATCCCACTTTTAACCCCGCAAACCAATGCCAGGATGGCAGGACAGCAGGAGACTAGTTTGGGGGTCCCCAAAACTGTGCCATTTTCTCCTGGCACCAAGGCTGTCCTTGGGCAATTCATTCATTCAACATTAATGATAACTGCAGGGAGCCTTGGGGACCAGGACCTCCTCCTCCCCCAGGTGGCCTCACAACTTCAGCCTCACCTTGTCCCTACCTGGGGTGACTGAGTCTGGTGTCCCTCCAACCTGGGGACTCCTGAAGGCAGCAGCTCCCCCATCTCTCTCCAAGCCCCACATCTGTTTTCTTTCTGGACCTGAGCTTTGTACCAGGTCAGGATCTGTTTTGTTTTCTCTGCGGCCCAGAAAATGGCTGCGCTGAATGAAAGAATGAGTGGACAACTGCTTGGGCAGGGGTTGGCCCTGTGGGCCGTTGATGGTGGTGAGTCTGAGCAGGGCCAGGTGACGGCCCAGGGTCAGCAGACTCCTGTCCCCTCTTCTGAAGAACCTGTTCTTCATCCCCACCTGTCCGGGATACCCAGAGGAAAGCCTGGCTGTGGTGACAGTGCCCAGGGCTGTGAGGGTCTAGAAGTGGAGGCTTGGGGACCACCTATCCCCTGCTGTCAAGGGTGCCAGAAGTGGGGTGGTGGTGACTCTAAAGGGGTCATTCTCTGCCATGGAGCATCCCTCCCGCATCCTCCCATCTTCTCACCAACCCCACCCAGGCCTCCCATCCCCCCGTGGCCATTCCCACCTCGGCCTTTGCACTGACTGTTCCCCTGACTGGGCCACTGGGGGCTCTTTCTAAAACACTGATGAAGCCACCCACATCTCCCTCAGCATATGGCACACATCCCTACACCACACTCAATGCCCCGCCCACATATGGGTCCCTATCCCACGACAAGCATTCATGCCATGCCCACGGGCTGACCCCGGACTGCACAGGCTGCTGTGGGGACCCTGCAGCATTTGACACTTTCTGAATTCAAGTCCAACATGTAAACATCTAGAAACTCACAAATTCACAAAAATATCGGCTACCCCCCCCCCCCAGAGGCCCCTCTAGGCCTCCCGCCCTGCCCAGGCCTCATGGGATCTGTACCCACCTTCTTGCCCTGGAAAGATGAAAGACCCTCTTGCCCCTTTGGATTCACCTGCCCTGAGGGGTCAGGGACCCCCTTCAAGCTGCCAAACGTAGGACAGTTGACCTGGTGACTGATCAACCTCCTGCCCAAGCCTGCCCTGCTGCCTACTTGGACCTCATTTCATAGAGACAAGGCTGGCAGTGGTGGACAGGGGTAGGGCAATGGGGGGAGGCCACCTGGGTCTCCATTCCCAACAGTGCCCTTAAGCCTATAGCTGGCCAGAAGGGACCTGAGGATGGCTTGGTGCCCCAGGACTCACGCCCCCAGGAAATAGCCTGCAGACCAAACAGGGGAGAGGCTGGTAGCTGAATATGGAGTCCGTTCTCCAGGGACAGTGGTCCAGGGTGTGGGTGCAGGAGAGCTGGGAGAACCTCACAAGAGCTGAGGGACCCAGAGGCAACAGTCTGAGTGGGGGTGGCCCTCCAACACTCCCAACTATGCATGCGCAGAAATCTCAGCCCCATCATGGGTCTAACTGCTGGCTACCTGAAGGGAAGCTGGACCCTGATTCCCCTGTGAGTGTGGGGTGGCAGGGTGGGGAAGGTATGAAGGTATTCACTCCATTCATTCGTTCGTTCGTTCGTTCGTTCGTTCATTCATTCATTCATTCATTCATTCATTCATTCATTCATTCATTCATTCACATATCCACCAAGCTTCTTCTGCGTCTGGTGCTGGGGATACCTAGTTTGACACAGATACAAATCTGCCCTTTTTGGAGCTGAACTTCTAGAGGAGGTGGATTACTCTCTCCAAATAAGAATTCTAAATATATAAAAGTATTAGAAAAAGATCTGATGAAGTGGGGAAAAACTAGGAATGGGGATGGGAAGACTTTAACTAGGGTAGTCAGAGGAGGGAGAGAGAGCATTCAATAGGGGCCCAGGAGCTGGCTCTGGAAGAGCTTAGGAAAAGGGTACTCCTGGTGGAGGGCATTGTGAGGTGGAATCAAGGAGGGCATCTGGGAGGAAGAGAAGGAGACCAGTGGGGTTAGAGGAAAGGGACAAACAGGGTGGGGGTGAGTCAGAGGGGGGCAACAGTCCCACCAGCAGGGCTGTGTGGGATTCTGAGCAGAGCAGAAGTCATGGAGGGTTAAGCCCCCTAAGGTCCTGGGAATTGTTGGGGCAGGAACAGGGGCAGGTGTCCCAGAGGGCTTGTTCCTGGGCTATCCAGATTCAGGGACTTCGGAGAAGCTTCCTTAATTCTATCAGCATTTATTGAGCACCTCCTGTATGCAAGCCTTGAGGTGGGGATACTATGGTGACAAAAGCACACACACACACACACACACACACAAAATCCAAAAACTCCAGCGAGCAAGATAAGATCTTGATCAATAAATACTCATCCAACTGACCCTTGCATATGGTCCCTGGAAGAAATGAGGCAAGGGAGGAGTGGGGAGGGGCTGTGCCTGTACCCCCTGGTCCTCCCCATGGGCAGCCCACTGAGCCCTCAGTCCCTGCTCTGGAAGAGGAAGTAGGACTGGGGGTGAAAGGCAGGTAAGGAATCAGCTTGTCATAAGCATGGAGTCCCCACAAAGCCAGGGGTTGGGGAACCCCTGCCCCAACCATGCCCTGAACTGTCTTGTCCATTCAGCTGGGAAAATAAGGAGCAAAAGAGCTGCTCCCTAAGGGCTGTCCCCAGGGAGTGCGGACACAGGAGCCAGCTGGTGGAGGCTGGGCCTCTAACCTAGTTCAACTTGCCCTTTCTGGGTGTCTGTCACTGAGTGAGTCTCCTAGCCTCTCTGAGCAGGTTCCTCACCACCAGTGATCAGAGAAAGTGGACAGTGACTGGGGAATCTAAGCATAGTCATTATCTCATCATTACTATATTGTTAATAATATTTCAAAGGTTGGCACTTTTTCTTAAGTCTCCAGTTTTTCTATCCTGCCCCTGGGCCATCGTTACCCCCAAAGGTGACCTGAGTCTGAGATTCACTCACCCTGGGGTGAAGGGGTCTTCCCGACAAGCCAGCACCAAAGGGCCTGTCCCCTTCAGTCCTGCTGTGTTACCACTTGGCTGTTGGGGGGCTGTGGCCACCTTTCTTTTCCCCTTGACCTGTAAGGACCAGACATGGGGTGTGAGGTTGAGGCAGGGCCCCAGGAGGGTGGGGTACAGACAGTTCCCATACTGCAATGGTCTTTACGGCATATCTGCACTCTGACGAGCTTGGTCACCTTGTAAATTTTAAGGAAACTTAAAATGGGTGGCATTGTCTCTCCAGTAGGGCCCTGTTTCCTCCATCAGGCCGATTAGCAAGTCCCTGTGGATACCTTCTCCCAGGCCAGGCCCCCGCCCTGGAGGACCCACCTCTTTACACTGGACACTGCTCTCTGAAGACTCTATTTGCCTTTCCCCATGCTGTTCCCTGTCCTCCCCCCATGCCCTCCATTCCTTCATCATGGGGAGATCTGAGTGGGTGAGGTTGGGACAGGTGTGAGGATGAAGGCACCAGGGATTCCTGGCTCCACCAGCTGTATTCTTGGCTACCTCCATATTCTGCCTCTGTCTATTGCTGCTTTTGGGCCTGTAGCTCTCTTACGTATTCCTTCTGTTTGAACAGGATGGTCTTCAGAGTCCCCATATGAGGGGGCAGAAGAGCAATCCCACTGTGGAGAAGGGTGAGGAGGCATGGCCAGACCCCAGAATGGGACTAAAAGGGAAACACAGTCAGCTGTGAATGTCCCAGCTGCCTTTTCTTTCCCCAAGGGTCTGGGGTGGGGCCAGCCAGGGGGACTTAGGAGCTGACTATGACCCTGGGAGGGCAGAGGACCAAGGTCATCCACCAGGCAGGTGCATCAGAGTGGAGATTATTCTACCAGCTCACGATGCCCTGGCTCACCCATCTGTAAGTCTCCCCCACCCCCAGGGATTTCCTTTGAGGTCTTGAGCAGTCCAACCTGGCTGGGGGTGGGGTGTCAGGGGGGACTAGAGACCTGGGAGCCTGGAGGAGGGAGCCAGGCCAGGGACTTCTCCACTCAGTCCTGCCTGAGTCTCCAGCAGGATG
Source organism: Rhinolophus hipposideros (assembly GCF_964194185.1). Classification (NCBI taxonomy): domain Eukaryota; kingdom Metazoa; phylum Chordata; class Mammalia; order Chiroptera; family Rhinolophidae; genus Rhinolophus; species Rhinolophus hipposideros. Next base: position 49,869,974 of record NC_138062.1, on the reverse strand, counting down.
GAGAGACTTGGGGAGAAGAAGGAAACCTTCACCCCACCCCCATGCCCAGTTCCAGGGCCCCCAGACAGGGCCCTTGCACCTGCTGTTAAAGGCAGAGAGCAGAAAACCCTAATGCTGACACTCGCTGGGGTTCTGGAGTTAGTAAGTGCCACAAACCCAGCTCAGCCCCCTGCCCAGCTGGGTGACCTTGGATAAATGCTAAACCTCTCTGGGCCTTGGCCCCTCTCCAAGTCAATGGGCGTGGGGACGGGGAGGGAAGAAGCTTATGGAAGAGAGCAGAGTCAGCTCCCAAACACAGTTGGCTGGTGCTGGTGGTGGTGTGGGGGAATCCTGCCACACACTGAGAGAGAAAGGACTGGTGAGTGGGGTAGAAGGGGGCAAGGGGGCCAGTCCTTCCCTCCCCCAACCCCCACCAAGGGCTGCGTGAGAGGTCTTCAGGTCCTCACCTTCACTCCAGTAGGGGGACGTCTCTGCACCACAAATTGCAGGAGCGGGAGCCCCCACCTCATAAAGGTGTTGGGGGGGGGGGTGTCTGGAGCGGACTCCGGGCTTGGTGTTGGCGGGGGATGAAAGGGGTTTCCCTTTCGCAGCAACCCTTTAGCATTCCCGGAGTCGGGTACACGCCGACTGATGAGCCCACCACCAAGAAGGGGAGCGCCGCTGGCACCTCCACCCTGGACCCCCGAACCTCCCCCTACTGCCTACTCACCAGCCAGAGACGACCGCCGCGGCCGGTGCCCCGCGCCTGGCCGAGCGCGAAGGCAAGTGCACGCCAGGGCAAGGGCGTGCAAGCCGGAGGGGTGCGCGCGCCGCCGCAGAGCGCCCCCTCCCCGTCGTCCCGGGCCCCGCCCCGCCGCCCCGGAGAGGGCGCCCACCCCGCGCAGGGAGAGGCCACAGAGCGACCCCGCTCTAGGGGGAATCCCCCTCCTTGTCTCCAGAAAGCCCCCTCCCCTCAGGGGCGTGCCTGCAAACCTCAGAGAAAATGCTCCAATAGCTGAGAGGACCTTCTGCCTCCTCAGGACCAAAGCGCTCATTTCACAGATGGGGAAACTGAGACTCAGAGAAGGGGAGCCCCTGGCCAGGACCCAGCGCCCCAGCAGCACAGAATACTGCTGTCCCCTCACTCTGGGAGTCGCTCTCCGGTGTCCGGGAAGGCCTGGAGCCAGGGAGTGAGGGGAAAGCAATTAAGCATCCTCCGCCCTGAGCGAGTTCTAGGGCCTGGGGGTTCCAGGGGGAATTGGGAGGCCTCGGACGGCTGATGACGTCGCCTAGACTGAAAAGCCCTAGTGAAAGAGGGGGGACCCCAGGTGACCAGAAAACAAACCACAGAAAACTTCTGTGTTCATTGTTGGGCCCTGAAGTCTCCCCTCCATCCGCACCATTGGGGGACCCCGCTGAGCGTGAATGGCAGAGGCCTGGGCGACAGATTGCGAAGGTCATTGTCAAATTAGAACAATGTGGCTCCCAGGGGCTGAGACACTAGAGGATGGAGTGGGGCAGCCCAGGGATCAGCCCCTCCGGTGACCTTCTTCCTGCCAAGGCTGTTCTCTGAACCTCAGTTTCGCTTTAGCAACTGGACAGCGTCCACCTCTGGGGTCCTTCCAGCTCTGGGGAGTATGTGGGGCTGCCGGCTACGTTTTGCTCTTCTCCTCCAGCTTTCCACCCCCCAACCCCGCCACCCCCGCTCAAGGAAGCGTGGCGCCCTCCCAGATTATGGAGTTCTCCCCACGCCGCCCTCTGAACCCCCACCCACCTTTTGCCTTGGCCTGGAGGGAGGGGGGTTTCCTCTTGGGAGCCAGAAGGCTTCTACAAGCCTCCATCCTTTTTTGTTGTTGTTCCCCCCTTTCTTCCATTCATTCTAAAAATAGCCCTCCCCATCCACCACCACCCCCACCGCCGCCAGGAGCATCTCGTAAAAGGTAATGTGCTCCCTGGGCAGGGTCCGAGGCCGGGATTCCGCGGCGCAGGGCAGGCTGGGATGGGGGGAAACTGGGAGCTCATCCTCTTCCACTGTGTGAGATGGCGCTCAGAGGGTGCTGCCAGCGTGACTGGCCGTCAGTGCCTGGAGGGAAAGAGAACAAAGGGAGGGGGGGTAGGATGGGAGGTTAGGGCTCTGCATTCTGGAGGCAGAGAGGAGAAGGCTGGGGGTACCGCAGATCCAACAGATTAGGGGCCCCACCCAGCATCTCCGTGGGTGTGACTCCCCACCCGTGGGTGTAGGCTGAAGCCCCTGTGCCTTGGTCTGAAACAGCGAGGGACAGTAAGGAGCTAGCAGTCACAAGGCACACGTCATTGGGGGTGTCCCCTGGCCTTGAACCCCCACAATTGCCCTGTGGAGCCCCCCAGAAGGCCCCTCCCAATCCCACAGCTCTTCATCCCACTGTCTCCCCACAGTCCCTTTTCCATGATGTAGACACAGAATTCCATCTTCGCCCATGTGACTGGTGGGGTCCCTACCATGAATAACCAACACCCCCGTCCTTGAACCAAGAGAAGGATCCTGAGTCACCCCCTCTTCGAAGTCCTGCGTGGTCTGGCTCCCACTCCCCTTTGTTCCAGCCTTTCTGCTGTCACTCGCCATGCTCTGGCCATGCCCATGTTTGTCCTAACCAGCCCAGACTTAGGGCATTTGCATTTGCTGTCCTTTTGCCAGGGTCACCCTTCCCTGGCTCTCCTCACCCCCTACTGTCTTTCAGAGCCCAGTCCAACGTCATGTCCCGCCTAGAGTCCTCACTTCTCTGGGCATATCACACTAGTTTATTGTCTTCAATCCCTGGTGTGGTCTATTCACTTTGTCACCTTGTTTCCCAGGGGATGTGGGACCCAGTGCAACTTGGGCCTGGCTGATGAGAGAAGGGGGCCACTCTGACCCAGCACCATCACAGAAGCTACCCAGCCCCAATAAATGGACAGCACCACCCAGCTACCATGTTTCCCCAAAAATAAGACCTAGCCAGACCATCAGCTCTAATGCGTTTTTTGGAGCAAAAATTAATATAAGACCCGGTCTTATTTTACTATAAGACCAGGTATAATATAATATAATATAATATAATATAATATAATATAATATAATATAATATAATATAATATAATATAATATAATATAATACAATATAATACCGGATCTCATATTAATTTTTCCTCCAAAAGGCTCATTAGAGCTGATTGTCCGGCTAGGTCTTGTTTTCAGGGAAACAGGGCAGCTACCCTGGAAAGTATCCATAAGATCTGGGACAAAAGATCCAGGACCTGCTTCTGAAGGGGCATTACCTAGAACAGCGAAATTGAAAACACCCACGTGTTCCCAACCCCGGGACCACTTAACTCATTTTCAGAATAATATACTTTTGGGACAAATGACCCACAGATACCAAGTTCCTGGCCTGTTGAGTGGAAAGTAGGCGGGAGGAGCAACTGTTCATGTGTTCCCATGACAAATAAGTATAATGAGCAGAGCTGGAAAGGGGAGGAGGGGAGGTGCTGCGGGCAGCCTAGGGCCAGGGGCACTGGGGTTGACTCTTCCCCTGCTATTAGTTTTTCCACAAGTTTTTATTATTTTGTGCTTTTGAAACCAAAGGGAGGGATAAAAGGAAAACTGTTTTGTTGGAGGGTACAAAGGCTCAGAGACAGGCATGTGCCCGCCTGGGACAGAATACACACCTGTCCCTGTTGAGAAATCAAACACTACCCCCCTTACTCTTAAAATTACCCTCAAATGTTTTTTCCAGCACTTACTATATGCTATTTGCGAAGAGATTGAGGGGGAAGCCTGGCAGTTAGGGAGGAGGGTCTTGGGATCGCATGCCTACAATAGGGACTCCTGGAGGTTCCAAGCAAGAACATAACACCTCAGCAGGGCCAGGCTAATGGCAGAGGTTTTGGAGGGGTGGGGGGGGCCTGTGAGTTAGGGAGAATGAAGGCCCCTGAAGGTGCATGTGAGTGCCACGCCCTTGCGCATTTCACTAATTGGCCAGGACTCAACCTCAGGCCAGGAGGATGGGAGATGGCACAGGGAATGGGGTGGGGGTACCCGGCATGCTGGGCTGTAGGGAATCCGGGAGGTGAGAGACAAAAGCATCATCCGCGAGGTCCCCATGGCTTTCAGGAAGGCTCAAGGGACAGGTGATGTGGGGGGAGGAGGGGAGGAGAGGTGGGTGGCTCCAACAAGATTAGGGCTGCTGGATAAAATACAGGGCATGGAATGGGACATATTTATAATAAAAATGACATTCGTTTATCTGAAAGCCAGGTTTAACTGGGCGTCCTGTATATTTTTTCTTTTCTAAATCTGGAAACCCTAGGCCTGGATCTTCTGGCCAAGCAAACCTGGGGTTGGCTGGGGTAGGTAGCGCCAGAAGGTGTCTGCCCTCTCCTCACACCCTCCTCCCCCACCACCTCCCCTCCAGTCACACCCACAACACCCTCCCGTGCCACCTTCATAGACTTCTCTTTGTCCCCCTCACATTGTCCATGTTCCTTAACTGCTCCCCAAAGTTCTCTTCCCCCCTTTTCCTTTGTTATCCTTCTCCCTCTAAGCCCTCCCCGACCCCTCCTCCTTCGGCACCCCTCTCCCCAACATCCCTACCCTGCGCGTTCCCCCCACCTTCTCCCGCACCCACCCCTCCTCTATAGCCCCTCCCTCCACGTTCTTCCCCTCCCGGGTAGCCCACCCTCTCCGCTCCTCCCCAGCCGATCCCCCGGCACTCAAGAGGGAACCCCGGCCACAGAAGCGGAGCTCCACGCAGGCGCAGAGCCGCCCGGCTTCCCCAGGCCGCCGCCGCCCCCGCACTGCGGACAGCGCGCGGGGTTGCCACAGCTACGGCAAGGGCCGGAGCGGGAACCTTGGGAAGACCCTGCTCTCGCTCCCTCCCCCGCACCTCAAAAGCAGACACCACTCCGGTTTGAGCCGGTTTCCCCGCCCCGCCCCCAGTGCGCACTGCGGCGGGTGAGGATTCCCTGGCCCACGGGCGGGGGTCTGGCGGGTGTTGACACATGCGCGCTGGGTGCGGTGTTTCCCACCTCCCCGCCCCACGACTTGCGGGCGACGGGAAAGCCCTGGCGCGTGAAGGGAGCATCGCCGCGCAGGCGCAGTGAGCGCTCGGCGTCCCCGCGGCCCCGCCCGGTCGTCCTGGCAACACGCGTGAGGAGGGCTGCAAGGGCACGGAACTCCCGTCTCACGCCCCCTCCCGCACACTGCGGCGAAGCCTGGGATTCCCTACTGCCTGCGCGCACGCGCAGGCTCGGGATTCCGCGGGAGCGAAGTCGGAGAGAGAAGGGGCTTTTCTGTGAAAGGGAACAAATGGTTATTACCATCATCTTTACGTTTGAGGACTGACGGTGGTCCTTTCAGCTCCTGTCCTGAGTTTTATCTTTACTCTCTGGTTCGCTGCCCATCCCCCTACAGGTCCGCAGCAGGGCTTGCAATCCCAGCTCCAATACCCTTCCTCCTGTGCTCACACACCTGCCAGGGCTCTCTATCTTTCCGGGGTGAAGCCCCATCCCTCCGTCTGGCGTCCAAAGCCCTGCACGCCCAGCTGTCTTCTTTCTTCCTCCGGATTAATCACCATCAGCCTCCAACCTCCCCTCACCCCCCGCCCCAAAGACCTCAAAGTCACCATGCAGGAGGCTCCCTTGCCAAGCCCTTCTTCAGAATACGCCCTTCCCAGGCACCATCTCGTTGGTTCTTCAGATAGCTTAGGAGTAGATATTGTTTTTAGTCCCGTTTTATATAGGAGTTAGGCTCAGACGCACTGAAGCCCCAGAGGTAATAGGCAGAGGCCTCTATTTGTGGGGCGCCATCTGGGCTCCTCCACCAGGTATTTGGCTGACATCTTCAGCCCCAATTCATGACCCCACAACTGTCCCTGCTGTCTCCCCCAGAGCTCTGGGTGTTTCCTGGCTGTGTAACACAGGCAGGTGACTTACATTTTCCCATCTGTAAAGGGGATCAATATTTTATGGGGCTGTGTGCAGTGCTCAGTGAGATGACACAACCAGGGAGCGCACCCGGGGATGCTTGTCACAGCTGGCCCAGTCCCCCGCTTGCTGGTGGTGACTCCGCTCATTGGCATCCCCTGCAGGGCTCCAGCCCTCTCCCTACCTTCCCTGACTCCCACAGAGTCTTTCTGTACCCTTCACATGCCCTCTAGCCCTTATCTCAGGGTTGGCTCCTGGGGGATGCCCAAACTAAGCCAGTGTTCACTGTACCAGGTCGTGAACAATTAAGTTCGTGAACTTGTAGCAAGGATGTTGCTAACCTTTTCTGATATCAGAGGGATTATGCATAATGAATTTGTGCCAACTGGACAAACAGTTCACCAAGTTCACTATTTGGAAGTGCTGAAAAGGCGGCGTGAAAATGTTAGACGACCTGAACTTTTCGTCGATTCCTGGCTCTTGCATCACGGCAAGGCACCAGCTCACAGGGCACTGTCTGGGAGGGAGTTTTTAGCCAGTAAACAAATAACCGTATTGGAACACCCTCCCTACTCACCTGATGTGGCCCCCAGTGACTTCTTTCTTTACCTGAAGAGAAAGGAAATTTTGAAAGGAAGACATTTTGATGACATTCAGGACATCAAGGGTAATACGACGACTGCTCTGATGGCCATTCCAGAAAAAGTTCCAAAATTGCTTTGAAGGGCCGACTGGGAGCTCGTGTCGGTGCATAGCTTCCAAAGGGGAGGACTTCGAAGGTGACCATAGTGATATTCAGCAATGACGTAGGTAGCACTCCTTCTAGGATGAGTTCGTGAACTTCACTGTCAGACAGTGTATGTTGGTTACTCTTTATGCCAGCTGTTATTGTTGCAGAAAGCCTCCATACTGCATTTCAGCTGAGCTCAGTTATTAATGGCACCTTTCCCCTGAACAGGAGCATTGTGACCTCCAGGACTTTGCATGTATGGCTCCTCGGTGCCTTTTCTGCCCCTTGTCTGTATGGGGAACTCCCTGTGCGTCCTTCAAGGCCAGGCCTCCATGAAGCCTTCTATCTCCCTACCTCTGGGCAGAGCCTGGCCTCCTTTAGCCCAACGCTGACGCCACACAATTGGGCGTATCTGTGAGGATCTGCATCTGAGACTTGAGATTTGGGAGAATAGCTTTCTTAGCAGGCAGAACCAACACACAGGGCATAGGCCCTGGGGGGGAACAAGCTGAGAAGCTGAGAGCAAGGAGGCAGGAAGGGCTGGAGCTGAGAGGGGGATGGAGATGGGATCAGGAGGCCACAAAGCAGCCTGTGGGAGGATGGAGGGTGCACCTGAGTGTGACCATAGCAGTGACCTGGTAACTGCTTGGACCGGCTCCACACATGTGGGAGCTGCCCTCCCAGCTGCCCTCTCTCTCTACTGACTCCCTGGGGTTGACTAAGCTCTAGGAAGGTGGAACTAGGTTCAGATCTCACCCAGATGTGCAACCTCCGCAGGGACGCTCATTGCTACCTGGATCCACCTGCCTGCTGCCACGCCCTTGCCTGCCCAGTGTCTTACCTCTGAGATGGAATGTGACTCATCCATCTCACTAAGACCCTCTTTGAAGAAATCCTCCACCAGGAAGCCTGCCCAGGACTCAACCCAGATGCCTCCCATGTTGGAAGAACAGCAGAGCAGCCAGCATTTCCGGACCCCAAGCGCAGCATGTGACCTGGTCACTGACTCTGAACCGGCACCTCAGGATGACAACTTGCCTCCACTCTCCTCTGGTTCATCCCCTTTTATGCTCCACGACCTAGAGTCAGTGGCTCAAGCTCTCTGAGCTGCCCCCTCGCAGCAGCAACCCAGCAAGGCTCTGCAATGGAGGCACAGGCTCCTCACTGGACAAGTGGCCCAGCCAGAAGGAGGGCGCCCTAGAACAGGGCAGTTCTCAGGGAGCTTGCAGAAACAGGAGTGCTGCTGGAAGGCCTTGTCATCTCTGGCTGGGGCCTGCGGTTCCCCCCCCCCCCCCCCGCCCCGGGACTCTGGCCCTCTCCCCACCACCCACCCACCCCAGAAGACTTCAAGTGCACACTTTGCCTCACAGACCGCCTTTATTGGGCACTTAGCCCTGTACTGCACGCAGGAAGGGGGTGGCTGTCACTTGGAGCAGGGACCCTCAGTGGGAGGCACAGCCAATGATGCCACTTAGCTCCCAGGATACAAGCCTCGGTTCCCGGACCTCTCTGTAACCCTCACCCTCTCTGTAACCCTTGGAGCTGACCAACCAAGGGGTGTGGGGTCACAACCCGGACCGGCCATGGAGCGGCTCTCGCAGTCTGGGGCTCACTTGGGAGCGTTGAAAGGCACAGCCCGCTGGTTCATGGGGTTGTCCGGTGAGCGCAGCCACTCCTTCTTGAGCAGCTGCTTCAGCTGCGACAGCCGCATGTTGGGGTTTTCTTGCTTGAGCCGGGGCAGCTGTACCTCCTCAAAGGCGGTAAAGGCTGCTCGCATGCGGCGCTCGGGGTGCCTGTCTCCCGCCTCCTCTGCCACACTACAGGTGGACACTGGCGTCAAGGAGACAAGGGCGCAGCCCTCCCCCTCTCCCCCAAGTTAGTGACCCCTTCCGGAGCTCAAGCCAGTGCTCTGCCCTCAGAGGCTCAAGCCCCACCCCAGGTTTAAAGCCTCTCCCCCGAGGTCCAAGCCCCGCCCACGATGCCCAAGCCCCTCCCCTGAGGTCCAAGCCCCTCCCCTGAGGTCCAAGCCCCGCCCTACTACCTGAGCACCGCGATGGCATCCTCGATGGTGCGCGCCTCCACGCTGCCCTCCTCCAGCACACGGCGGTTCACATTTTCCTCCAGAGGAACCTCCAAGTGGCTCTTGGCTTTCTCAGCTGAGAGCGGGCAGCGGGCCAGGTGACAGACATACGCAGAGGCAGAAAGAGACATAGTGGGGGGAAAAGTGAGGGGAGAATGACGGCAGAAGGACAGAAACAGGATTTGAGATGGGAAGCCCTCCGGCCCTACTGAGTGGGTTGGTCCTGCCATCCCAGTACCCAGTCTCCTGCCCTCCTAACTTCCCTGGAGCTGGGCACATGGAGGCGATCCATGTGGCTGCTGTCTTCTAAGCACAAGCGAGGTCGGGTACAGAGCAAGTACCCACGTGCTGTCCATCCTCAGAGCACACCTGACAGGCTGCCGCCCACCCACCCTTCACCATGCAGATCCCTGGCAGCTTCTCCTGGGGCGAGGAGGGGGCTGGCCTCAGCCCAGGGGCAGGCCGCTGTCTGTTCCTTAGTGGGTAAGAGAGCAATTCCAGAGGTGGCCCTGCCAACCTGGTTCTGGGGCTTCCTTGTTCTGATGGTCTCGGCGGAGGGTCTCCTCAATTTGAGCACGGGTGACCTTGTTGGGCACGGCCACCCGGGGGGCCTTGCCACCCTTGAGCTTCAAATCCTCCTCCTCCAGCAGGCGCTGGGTCTCCCTCTTTCGCTCCAGCTGCTCCAGACGCCGCTTCTCCTTCTCCTCCTTGGGGGATGGGGCAGTCAGGAGTAGATCCCACCCTACCACCACAGGGGCTGGGTTTTCACCTCATCCAACGTGGACTGAGGCCCTGCTGTGTGCTAGACCCTGTACAGGGCGCAGGGGACACAGCTGGGAGCAGGATGGGCCTACTGAGGGCTCCTGTACTCCATGACAATGGGAACAACAGGAAAGCTTGGCCAAGACAGGTGGGTGGGTGGCTCTCAAAGGAAAAAGTGACACCTGGCCCAGAGGAGGAGCCAGCCAGGAGGAGAGCTGGGGGACAGAAGATTGGTGGGAGTAGCAGGTGCAAAAGCCCTGAGGTAGGAACCACTTAGCATGACAGAGGAGCAGCACAGAGTCTGGTATGGCTGGAGTCAGGAGTGGAAGTGCCAGGGGGTGGGGCACAGGACCTCAAGGGCATAGGGAGGGGTTTGTATGAGTTTCTGAAGGTAACAGGAAACACGAGGGTCTGGACCCATTTGCCAGCTGGGGCAGGAGCTCTGCCCTTATGGGTCAGGAGACCTTGTGGAGGCACTGTCCCCAGCTGAGCACCACAGGGCTGGGACTGATCCCCTCTTGACTCCCCAGGGAGGCCCATTAAATGCCAGCTGGATGAGGTCACATTGGCCTACAGGACTTGTCCTTGGCCACTGCCCCTCCACTGCTCCAAGGGGCAGAGCAATGTTCTCAGTCACTTGTGGTGCAGTGTGACTGTAGGCTGGGTCCTGCATTGAAGGCACCCTCGCTTGCCCACCCATTGCCTACAACTCTGCCACCTGTCTCCCATGCCTCTGGGATGGTCCCCACCTGCCATGCCCCTATGACACTCCTGTAGCTAGACTGAATGTCACAGGAGAAGGGCCAATGTGCCTGGGACACTCACTGGGCCTCCATCCAGTCTGCATGGCATGAAAGGGAGGGTGAAAGGTCAAGGGTGTTTGAGTATAGCTTCTGGGTTCCCACTTCTGTGCTCAGGCACCTCAGGCAGGGCCACTGTGCACTAAGCCTCAGTTTCCTCATCTGGAGGATAGGAATGACCCCAAGGCCGAAGACAGAGGCCTGGGGAGGGCTCTCAGGGCCTGGGTCCTGGGCAGGCTGCTGCCTCTGGGACTGTCGAAAGGTTTCTGGCTTTTCTGTCTAGATAATGGATCTTTGGCAGACACTGGTTTTCCTTTTGGGTTTTCAACTTTTCTACGTTGTCAAAAAGTTTACAATGAAAAGAAGTTTAAAGACCTCCATGGACCCAATGCAGCATGAGGGGAAATGGGGAGGGAACCAGGGACATTCAGTGTCCGCTAACAAGGCAGGATCCAGTACTGCACAGAAAGTGCCCAGACACCCCATGATCTGGGCATGCAGGGACCACGCATCGTCACTGCTATTTTCCACAACCTTTATCTGTTTTCTAATGGAGGAAACCCTTGTTTTCTCCGCCCGGAATCAGCAATGCATGCCCCGCTCTGGCCAAGTCTGACCAGCACAGGAACCAGGAGGGTTGACCCTGTGGTTCTCTGGCGCCACCTACTGGGGCCGAGTAGGTCAGCACCAGCCCCGAACCATGCCCAGACCCCAATAAAGCACCCATTGTGTGCTTGGCACTGGGGCCCATCAGGGGATAATCAGCCACCCTTGCCCTCTTCTGTGGTTTTATAAACTCATGGGAGATCCTGCAGACCCTAGGTCAGCAGGTCAGACATGGAGAACTTATCCCCGCATTTCCCAGCCCCTGTGTTGTTGATGTCTGGGCTGACTCATTCTTCACTGAGAGCCCGTCCCAAGCACTGTGCGGTGATAAGCAGCACACCTGGCCTCCACCCACCAGATGCCAAGAGCACCTCCATCAACCAGCTGTAACAACCAAAAATGTCTCCAGATGCTGCCAAATATCCTCAGGGTACAGAATCACCCCAGAGTGAGAAACACCAGCATAGCCTGACTGGCATCACAGGAAGGAGAGAAATAAGCCATGGGGGGGCAGTGGCTACCTCCCCAAATGTGCCGCACCCTGGCCATCCCCAGGTCTTTGTACGAGCCGATGCCTCTGCCTCCCTCCCTCCTTGGTTGGCTCCAGGTCTAGCGCCTCCTGGAATATCAGGCCAACGTCCCAGAGGTCTCCTGCCACCTTCGACCGCGACCGCCTGCCTGAATCACAGACGCGGCAACCCAGAGCTGGCCACACCTTGCGCTGCTCCTTCCTCATGACGTGTTTGTCCTCATCCTTCCAGAAGGCATCCTCCAGCTCCTTCTGCTTCCGGGCATCAGCGGCCGCCTTGGCCTCAGCCCTCCGTGCCCGGGCCGCTGCAGACTTGGTGTTCTCGCCCTGGAACTTCTTGGGCATCCCTCAGCAGGCTGTGGGAGGAGGACAGAGACCGGTGAGCAGGGGGTGTCCATCTCTGGCACCCCAAGACTCACACCTGGGCAGCCAGGACCCCCTTGAGGTTTCAATGGCCTCATCTGTAAAACGAGGGCTCAGACTTTGTGATCTCTCTTTTTAAACATGTATTGAGGTAAAATTCACATAACACAAAATGAAGCATTTAACGTATATAATACAGTGGCATTTCATATATTCATAATGTTATACAATCATCACCTCTATCTAATTCCAGAACATTTCTATTTCTCCAAAAGGAGGCCCTGTTCCCATTAGTCACGCCCCATCTCCCTTCCCCCAGCCCCTGGCAACCACTAATCTTTCTGTCCCTATGGATTTACCTGTTCTGGACATTGTATGTAGATGGAATCATACATGTGGCCTTTTGATCTGGCTTCTTTCGCTCAGCATGATGTTTCTGAGGCCAATCGCATTGTATTGTGTGCCAGTGTGGCCGTATGGCTGAGTGATAGCCCTTTGTTTGGATAGACTACAAGGCTTCACAATTAAGTTCGCGAACTTGTTGCAACGATGTTGCTAACCTTTTTTTGATATCAGAGGGATTATTCATTATGAATTTGTACCAAGTGGACAAACAGCTAACCAAGTTTACTATTTGGAAGTGCTGAAAAGGCTGTGTGAAAAAGTTAGACGACCTGAACTTTTCGCCAACAATTCATGGCCCTTCCATCACGACAATGCACCAGCTCACAGGGCACTGTCTGTGAGGGAGTTTTTAGCCAGGAAACAAATAACTGGATTGGAACACCCTCCCTACTCACCTGATCTGGCCCCCAATGACTTCTTTCTTTACCTGAAGAGAAAGGAAATATCGAAAGGAAGACATTTTGATGACATTCAGAACATCAAGGGTAATATGAGGGCAAGTCTGATTCCTGCCAGAAAAAGAGTTCCAACATTGCTTTGAAGGGTGGACTAGGTGCAGGTGTCGGTGCATAGCTTCCCAAGGGGAGTGCTTCGAAGGTGACCGTAGTGATATTCAGCAATGAGGTATATAGCACTTTTTCTAGGATGAGTTCACGAGCTTAATTGTCTGACCTTCGTAGTTTATCCATCCGGCCACTGATGGACACCTGGGTTGTCTCCACTTTTTGGTTCGTACGAGTCATGCTGCTGTGGACCTCTGCAGTCCTGTATGTGTGGTCCCCGGTGTGCCCCCCACACTCTTCCACCTCGGAGGCCTCAGTCCCTGGGTCCCCTAGCCCTGAGGCTGACTCCCCCTCACCCTAGGTAAGCAGCTGCCGTGAACTGCAACCCATGACCCAGCCCTGGCTCACACAGCTGGAAAATGTTGTAACAATCTTAAAGCTGCTGTCCAGCAGGCACCTGGTCTGTGTGAGTGCTACACTGGGTGCTGGGGAAATGACAACACACACCAATGGCATGTGCCACCCTCCCTGTGCCAGGTCCTCCACTAAGCGCTTTATATAGACTAATGCAAATGTCCCAAAGCCTTAAATGTGGGGATTGCTCTTATTCCCATTCTAAGGTGGGGAAGCCGAGGTACCTGGCTAGGTTGCCTGAGGCTTAGCCTGGAGTCTCACCTCCAAAGCCTGCCTTTCAGGTCAGGAAAGAAAGGCTGTGCGGCTGAGAAATAAACAGCACCCCCTCCAAGTGCTGACTGAAGACCAAGTGCTGTGCAGTTGAGGGAATGTGCTTTCTGGGCCTCAGTTTTACTCATCTGGGAAGTGGGCTGATGTGCCTCCCTCCTGGGTCGTTCTCTCTCCCCTGAACAACTCCAGCTCAGCCCCTTGTTGAACCTAGGAAAAACAGGCCCAGCATCCAAGAATGAAGGGGACAGAATGTGGGGCCATCCTGACTCAGAACTACGAGGAAACTCCTGACTCAATCGAATGTCCCAAAGCCTTAAACATGGGATTGTCCTTATTCCCATTCTAAGGTAAGAAAACCGAAGTACCTGGCCAGGTCCCCATTTTACAGATGTGGAATCTGAGGCTTTGAGAAGTGACCGGCTCAGAGCCACACAGAGGGTTAGCAGAAGAGCCCGGATTCCAACCCAGGCCCACCCCCTCAGTCCCAACTACATGCTCTTTCCCCACCCCCCCCAACTACATGCTCTTAACCACTGTTCCATCTCTGGGTCCCGGCTGGCCCCTCAAGGAATATCAATGCAGATCAGGCATCTGAGGCCATTGGGGCCCCTCAATTGACATGAAGAGGCAGCCCCTCCAGGCTGAGACTGGGGAGTGAGCCCCGTGGGGAAGAACGGGACAAATTGGGAATCAGTGGACCCGGAAGACTCGGGGTTGAGTCGGCTCTGTAATCATGGCTGATGTACTCCCCTTGAGACCTAATTTCCTTATCTGAGATGTGGGGGTGATTCCAGTCCCTCCCCACACAAGAACTGCCAAGGGGTGAGGTGCAGATATGCCAGGCTAACCCCGCATTTCTCCCAGCTGCTCCTTTGTCCCCTGAATCCAGCATTCGTTACTGAGCATCTACAATGTACCCAACAGAAACCCCTTCCCAGATTCCCCAGGAGAGAAGTGGGGGTGACTGTCCAAGTTACAGATGAGGAAATTCCTTACCTCCTGTTCCCTCCATCTCCCACTCACTCATTCAGCAGCAGCCACACCAGCCTCCTTGCCATTTTCCAAACATACCAAGCAGGTTCTCACCTCAGGGACTTTGCACTTGCTTTGCCATCCACTTTACTGCTCTTTGCAGCTCCTTTTACCCAGTTAACTCCTATTTAAACTTCATGGCCCACCCCAGGTGTTGTCGCCTCCAGGAAGCCTTCCCTGAGACACCCTCTGAGTCTCAAATCACAAACTTCTCTTTGAGGCAGTTGTCTGGGTTGTTTTATGTTCTCTTATATAATTGTTTGACCAATGTCCATCTTCCTCACCAGGCTGGGAGCTCCGGGAGGGTGGGGCTGGGACTGCCTTGCACCGTCATTCATTTGCTCAATAAATGTTTTGAGCAAATCAATGAACAAGCATTGATTTCCAGGGTTCCGCCAGTATTTACGTCGTGCTGTGTTGTGTCCAAACTCATCTTCTCATTGTTCTTCCCACTCACCTCCCATCCAGCTTCTGCTCTTGCTATGCCCTCACCTGATACACCTTCCTCTGTCCCCTCCTCCTGTGAAAACCTTGCCCACTCAGAGACTCTGCCCCAGCATCCCCTTCTCCCACACCCTGATGCTCATGAACCCATCTCTATCCCAAAGCCTGACAGGGCTTTTTTGACTATTTGGAGACAGAGCTGGCAAGGAGGTAAGAAAGATTAAATGAGGTCATAGGGTTGGGCCCTAATCTAATAGGGCTGGTACCCCTATAAGAGCACAAGACACCAGAGCTTACTCTCTCCACTATGTGAAGTAAGAGGGTAGCTGTCTGCAAGTCAGGAAGAGCCTGCACCAGGAAATGAACTTGCTGGCACCTTAATCTTGGACTTCCCGCCTCCAGGACTGTGAAGAAATAAATGTCTGGTGTTTTAGCTGCCCAGTCTGTGGTATTTTGTTATGGCAGCCCAAGCGGACTAAGACAGACAGCTATTCTTCTCTGTGTGGTCAACAGTCACTCATTCGCACACTTCGTCATTCAATAGACATGCACTAAGCACCTAGTATGAATTGGACGCTGAAAAGAGCAGAGCCCATGGGCTTCCTGTTCCAACGGGACTCCCAGGCGGCTGAGAATAAACAATAAGAGTGACTGCTCGCGATCGGAGCTGCAATAGGGACATGCAGGATGCTGGGGAAGCCTAGAGGGGGCTTCTGGCCAGCCTAGGTGTGTGTGTGTGTCTGTCAAAGGGCTTCCTGGATGAGACATCTAAGAACAGGCCTGAAAGACAAGCAGGCTGGAAAGAGGGATTTGTATTCCAGGGTGACGGGAGGGTGCAGAGAGTGTTAGAGCCGCAAGGTGAAGATCCGTGGGTCAGAGCCATCTAGGGTGGTAAGTGAACCGAGATGTGAGACAGAGCAGGGAGCTCAGACAGGAGTCCGGCTGGTCAGAGGGTACACTAAGGAGGAAATCAAGACCCACCTGATTGCTTGGATGTGAAAGTTAGAAAGAATAGACGGAGCGCAACGCCGCCTCGTCCAAGAAGCCCTCCCGCTCTCCCAGCCCATCGTCCCTTTCCCCAGCCTTAATCCCACTGCAAGTGGCCGGGGTGGGGGGGCGTCCGTAGCAGTTCCGTCACCCCAAGCCTGGAAGCGGCTCAGGGGCAGGGCCGGAGCTGGGTGGCCTCGAACACAACGCTGTCCCTCTCAGTCTCAGTCGCGCGCTCTGGGAAATGGGCACGGCTCCCGCGGGAGCCGTCGAGACTGGGCGCCGGAAGTGCCTCCGTCTCCGAGCACCCTACCTCTAGCCCTCCTGGAGGGTGGTCCCAGGCCGAGACGCCCGCCAGACCCACCCGCACCCCGCCCCCCTAGCCCCGGCTCCGCCCGCACAGCGGCCTCTCCTACCTCCTTTCCCCAGCGCCGGCCAGGTCGCGCCTCTATTACGTCAGCACGGGGTTTGCGCGCCGAGATGGGGGGGCGCGCTGATTACGTCTTGGTGCCGCCGCCATCTTGGTAAAGGACATGATAGCCCGGTCCCTATACGAGCTAAGGCCATCAGCCATTTGTTTTCCTCTTCAGGAGTGTATATTTTAGAAAACCTCATCGCAGGCGCTCATTTCAGATATTGGCGAGGCAGGAGGGGCTGGCAGGAACAGCAATCTAGACATTGCTTTACCATGATGGTCGCTGGCCGGAGAAAAGATGGCCGCCCCGACTTCACACCTGGTACGGCGGCCTCCGCTTGGAGTTTCCCCGCCGCCAGGGCGCGCCAGAGCCCGCGGTCCACGCGAGGTAAGTGGACCCCCCCTACATCAGGAGGAATCCTCTTCAGCCCTTTGTTATCACTTTGCGTTTTGCTGCGCTCTTCTAGCCCATATCCTCTGCCTCCAGCTTGTGAAGCTGGGGAGGGAAGGGGCAGACAAATGAACACACTCTGCGCTGTCAAGGTGGAAAAACTGAGTCTCAGAGAGACCAGGAATTGAATTTGGCCAAAACGTAACCGCGAGCGGCTCAGAGTCCTCGCCGGCTCCTCCTCCTGGATTACTGTCCGCTCCAACCCCCTTGCAATATTATTTACTTTATTATAGGATGGTTACACTGGGCCTGGCTGTGGGGCGAAGCAGAGTGTGAATTGCGGTGGGGGACAGTTCAGGCAAGACGACTTGACCACAGAGTCCATTCTCTGAAAGGCAACCCAGTAACACTATTGGGGTCGGACCGTGGACCGCCCCTGTTCTCCGTGGGTCCCCACTGTCCGCTCCTTCCCCCTCCCCACTTCTTCCTCCTCTTCCCCATTCTCCCTCAGCTCCAGCCGCACCAGCCTCCCTTCTCCAATTGCCAGGCACCATCCTGCCTCAGGGAGTTCACTTGTGCTGTTCCCTCTGCCCCCACCCAGCGTCCCCCCTGGCCAGTTCTTCACTTCCTTCAGGTCTTGGCTCCATTATGCCTTCCTGAGAAAGACCTCCCTCACCTCCCAAGTTGGTGCTCCATCCCCAGCCCTCTTTTTTATTTCTGTCATAGCATCAACTCGCTTTATCCATTTGATGATGTTTGTTTTCTGTCTCTCCCAGGGCTGTGATATCTGGAGGATGGAGCCTCGGCACCCGGATTGGTGGTTGTCACCAAGAAGAAGGGGCTTAGCATAAACGTGTATTGTTGTTTATTATTGGGGTGGGGAAGTGTGGAAATGCCAAAGGCAATACCTAGTTAACCTTCCATTGGACAAGAGCCAGATTTAAAAATAAATAAAATGAAAAATTGAAAAATAGGCTTGTCATGCATTCCTGGGAGTAGGGAACCTGTTACCTCATATTGACATAACTGAGGGGTTCAGGTCAAGTGAATCATTCCGGAACAAGCTAACTCTCCTGCAAGATGATTTTTGCTGCCTCCCAGACATCCCCCACTGTGGGCACAGCACCTAGTCCTAAGGACTTGGCTTCTGTAGTTCTGACATTCTATATAGCTCTTAGTCACTCACATTCTCAAGGAAGTATCAACGATCTGCTATTCACCTATGCTGGAAATATGGAGACAAATGAGACAGACATGGTCCATGGTCTCCTGGGGCTCACAGTCAGAAAGTCGAATAAAAAATTATGATCCTAACTGGGGCCAGAAGATATGCCCTGGGTTGAACGTGGGTTACGGAAGCCGGCAGTTTGGATAATTCAGAGGTCTTCTCAGAGGAGAAGAATTGGGTGAAGAAAGGAGGGAAGGGTGTTCTGGGCAGAGGGAACAGTATGTGCAAAGCTGGGTGGTGAGTATACAGTGAGAAAGGAAAAAGCAGGCCCTGACCACAGTCAGCTGAGAATTGGCCTTGTGTCCACAGCTGAGCTGTAGTGCCCTTTTGAACATAATTTCATGGAGCATCAACATCAGACAAGACCACTCTGGCCAGGATGGAGTGAGACAAAAACAAGACCCCTTCATAACCCTGTCTGACCAGAAGAAAACAGTAGTATTATCTAAGCCCCCAAGATGTCCACATCCTGGACCTTGGATCCTAATAGCTTATGTCACATGTGGAAAAAGGGATTGTGCAGATGTAATTCAGGTTATGGACTTTAAAATAGATTATCCTGGATTTTCCTGGTGGAGCCAGTCTAATCACACAGCTCCGAAAAGCAGAGAACTTTCTCCAGCTTTAGGTAGAAGACATAAAAAAAGTGAGAAGCCCACCATTGCTGGCTCTGACAGTGGGGGACCAGAGATCTTGCTCCCACCCTACAGCTGGAGTCTTCCAGCAACCAGAATGAACCAACCTGCCAACACCTTAATTTTGTACAGAGGCAAATCAAAATAAGTCTCTGTTGTTTTAAGCCAGCCAGTTGGTGAAACTATGGTACAGTATAATATAGTAGAAACTAATACAGTAGATTTCCTCCTGTAAGCCCCTCCTAACTAGATACATTTACCTGCTTCATCTTGTAAAAACTGGATCTTGATCAAACAAAGGCAAGATTCTTGCCAAGAAAATTAATGTACGTATTGAGCATATCAAGCACTCTAAGAGCCGAGATAGCTTCCTGAAACATGAGGGAAAATTATCAAAGAAAGAAGGAAGCCAAAGAGAAAGGTGCTTGGGTTCAACTGAAGGGTCGGCCTGCTCCACCCAGAGAAGCACACTTTCTGAGAACCAATGGAAAGGAACCTGAGCTGCTGGAATCCCATTCCCTATGAATTCATGGTATGATAAGTGTAAAAAAATAAAAGATCTCTATACTGTTGAAAATATTTCTCTTAATTGAGTTGAAGTGTGGTGTCCCCTCCCCCAAAGAAATACTTAAAGAAAACTTTAATTGTGTGTTTAAAAAAAAAACCCAAAAACTGGATCTTGATTTCAGGTCAACAAAATGACCTTCTTCTGAGGTCATTACAACCGTATCAGCTGAGTCCATCAAGAGTGGAAACAAATATTGGGGGTCTCCTTGCCATAATAACCAACATGTTTCCCTTAGAGACACCCCTGCTTGTTCAACTCTAATCAGAACTGTTTAACTCCATTCAGAAAATCTCTCCCCTTAAGGGACCAGTGTTTGGTTCACTCTCACTGCAGTAAACAATGCTTGTGTTCCCATTCAAGTCTGTGCCTTTCTATGTTACTACTTATGAAGACACAGGTTCAGCTCTCGAAGTCCCACAGACCCATCTAAATTCATTCGCCACTGTTGGTTTCCTAATAGCCAGATAAGGGGGAAGCCTAGTATGAGAAACACTTCCAGCTACAATATAGAATACTGCAGGTCAAGTAGAAGAGTCTGTGATCTGAAGAAAAGGAAAAAGCCACCTGGATCTCCAGAATACACCACCAGCTGGATTTGGGGCATATTTTCTTTGCCTGGATTTAGTTATCTAGACTCCTGGCTTTGGGACCTGTGAGGGGAAGCCTTGAAGATGGTCCCCAGTTATCCCCCACTTCCCAGTATTCACACCTTTGAACTTGAGCTGGATTTACTGACTTTTAATATCACACAACAGAAGCAATGAGATGACACTTACATTAGGTTTAAAAGATATGGTTTCCTACCCCAACTTCCTAGTTTCTTTTACAGGTAGGGGTGGCCATGTTTTCAAGTATGCTGTGGGGATTTCTAGGAAAGCTTTCTCCATCTTGATAAAGGGAAAGGCAGCTGGCTTCTCCTTCAGTGTGGATGTGATGCGTGGAGGTGCAGCAGCCATTTTGCAATCAGAGGGCAACAGCCTGGGGATAAAAACACACTAAAGATGGTGGAGCCAAAAAGAAAAAGTCTGTGGCATTGTGGAGCAGGTGAAGCGATACCAGTAGCTGCGTAATTCTGGACTTCTTGCTGTGTAAGAAAAATATATCCACATGTTTAAGCTTAAAAAAAAACCAAAACTGTGGCTACTGTTCTGGGTGTTCTCTTTTGGATTATTCGTGCTGGTGGAAGCCAGCTGGCGTGTCAGGAGGCAACCCTGCGGAGTGAGTGAACATAGAATTTGATCTTTCAACCCTAGTCGAGCCTTGAGCTGACCACAGCCTAAGCCAAAACCTCAACTGTGGCCCTCATAAGACAATTTAAACTACCTGGCCTCATAAGACAACTTAAGCTACACTTACCCAGCTGAGCCAACTCCCAGATTCTTGACCCACAGAAACCATGAAATAAATGTGTGTTGTTTTCAGCTGCTAAGTTTTGGGGTCATTTCTTATGCAGCAGTATATAACTAATATAGGGCCTGTTATAAGGACTAGTAAAGAGTTCATTTCTGGGAGGTGCTATGGTCTACTTGGCCAATGTACTCTGTCCAAAGTCTTAAATTCTACCGGAAAGCTAATTTGATCTGGTATCCAGCAACTGCAACCAAAAGAGCAGGAGGAACTACACCTGACAATGCTTTCTGGACAACTGCTTGATCAGCAGTATTGAAAACATTTAGCAGCTTCAAGATAACAATCAAAATAGATGTCCTGTATATTAATAGTTTTGTTAATTTTAGAGTCATGGCCAATTCAGTTTTGAGAAAAGTAAGTTTAGGGAAAATTTCCCGGCCAGCCCGGTGGCTCAGGCGGTTAGAGCTCCGTGCTCCTAACTCCGAAGGCTGCCAGTTGGATTCCCACGTGGGCCAGTGGGCTCTCAACCACAAGGTTGCTGGTTCAACTCCCGCAAGGGATGGTGGGCTGTGCCCCCTGCAACTAGCAACGGCAACTGGACCTGGAGCTGAGCTGCACCCTCCACAACTAAGACTGAAAGGACAACAACTTGACTTGGAAAAAAGTCCTGGAAGTACACACTGTTCCCCAGTGAAGTCCTGTTCCCCCCCAAAAAATATTTCCTTTATCTTCGGGTAAAAAAAGAAGTCACTGGGGGCCAGATCAGGTGAGTAGGGAGGGTGTTCCAATACAGTTATTTGTTTACTGGCTAAAAATTCCCTCACAGACAGTGCCGTGTGAGCTGGTGCATTGTCGTGATGTAAAAACCATGAATTGTTGGTGAAAAGTTCAGGTCATCTAACTTTCACGCAGCCTTTTCAGCACTTCCAAATAGTAAACTTGGTTAACTGTTTGTCCAGTTGGTACAAATTCATAATGAATAATCCCTCTGATATTAAAAAAGGTTAGCAATATCATTGCTTAAGTTTGTGAGCTTAATTGTCAGATTTTGTATATTATTTCTTCATTCATCTGTCTGGATACCTGGGTTGCTTCCACCTTTGGCTATTCTGAGTAATACTACTATGAACATGAGTGTGCAAAAATCTTTTCACTACTTGCTTTCTCTTCTTTTGGGTATAAACCCAGAAATACATTGCTGGAGCATATGGTAATTCTGCGTTTAATTTTATGAGGAATTCCCATACCGTTTTCTATAGTGGCTGGGATTCTTTTTTTATTAAATTATTTTATTAATTTGTTTGTTTATTTGTTTATTTATTGTTTGAGGTGAAATTCACATGACATTAAGTTAACCAATTAAAGTATACAATTCAGTGCCGGCCCGGTGGCTCAGGAGGTTGGAGAGCCATGCTCCTAACACCGGTTCGATTCCCACATGGGCCAGTGAGCCGAGCCCTTTACAGCTAAGAGTGTGAGCAACAGCTCTCCCTGGAGCTGAGCTGCCATGACTGTGGTCTGCTGTGTGCTGTCATGGGCTACCATGTGCTGCCAGGAGCAACCGGCTCGGCCAGCGAGAGCTGCAGTGCGCTGCTGTGAGCGGCTGGCTGACTGCCTCGGCCAGGGGGAGCGCAAGGCTCATAATACCAGCATGGGCCAGGGAGTTGTGTCCTACACAACTAGACTGAGAAACAACGGCTTGAACCAGAGTGGGGGGGAGGTGGAAGAAAGGGGAGAGAAAAAAAAATAAAGTGTACAATTCAGTCATTTAATACGTTTACAATGTTGTGCAAAACCATTACATCTATCTAGTTCCGGAACATTTTCATCACCCCAAAAGGAGACCCTATAGCCATTAGCAATCACTCCCCATCTTCCCTCCCCCAACCCCTGACAACCAATAATCCACTTTCTGTCTCTGGATTTGTCCATTCTGGACATTTCATATAAATGGAATCACGTTTTTGTCTCTGGCTTCTTTCACTGAGCAGGGTGTTTACAAGGTTCATCCAGGATGCAATCCTTCGATGTTTTCTCTTGCAAAGGCTGGAGAAGCTGAGCCCATGGCCCATGCTCTGAGCAGGGCATGTTCTCTCACCACAGGCCTCCTGGCCCCGAGTCTCAGGCTTGGAGACAAGCCCTCAGGTCCAGCTGCGTGCAGCTCCAGACATGCGCCTCTCCTCCTCAGCCCCAGCTGTGGGCTCTGACCCTGATTAAAGGGCATGGGGCCTCTGCAGACGTCTTGTCTTGAAAACAAATGTTTGAGCAAGGACTGAATTCAGCAAACACCCTATGCTTTCATGCAGATGGCGGTGGCCAGGTGGGCTGGGTGGCGACCAGACTATGTGTGACTGGCCCCTCAGGGACACAAAGCTGCTGTTTGCTTTCTGGGGTTTACCCTTCTCTCCAATAGATGCAATCTGTGGGCTCCCTGCAGCACTTGCACCCATTGGGTGTGTTTTCACTTTGCCCATTAACGGCCAGTCTGGTGCCTCTTTCCCCACATCAAACATGGGCCTCCCCCAGTAACCTCGGGCTGGGGTCCCTCAGAGGCCCCTGGTTGCCCTGGTAATGCCTCCTATCAAGGGCAGTGCTTTACAACACCCAGAACCATCCACTTCCTTGAACACACACCCATTTTCATGGACAAGGAAACTGAAGCTCAAGTTGAGTTCTCCAGGTTTAGCTGGTGAACAGCAAGGTCACAATTCAAAGTCTGTTTTGCTTGGCTCTAAGTCCACAGTTCTCACTATCTCACTGGGTCTAGGGATGAAGAGGGGAGAAGGGAGGAGGAGCAGGGTAGCAGAGGTGGCTTCATGTTACTAGGTGGATTTTCTGAGGGCAATAGGGAGCTGTGGAGGGCGTGTGAGCAGCGGAGGGAGGCTGGGTATTAAATCCCTAGGGAGTGTGGGGGCAGGGGAGAGGCCAGAGCGCTGGGAGGGGAGTTGGAGGGGCTGATTCAGTATGAATGAACAGGATCTAGGGACCAATGGGTACTGGGAGTGGACAAAAGGGAGGATGTCCTGGTATCTGGCTCCATTCAAACCTCCCCATTCCCTAACACCTTTGAATCCACACCCCTCCAACATCGTTTATGTCATTCTCATGATTGTGTTGTTTTCTTGATCTCATCATCCATGGGAGCTGTGGGGGGCTGCAGATTTTCATAACAAGACTTCCAGAACAATCTAGTTCTTTATCTTAATATTTTTGTGATAAAAAGGTAACAAGAAAAGCCAAATTAAAAAAGATACATATATATATATCCAAATTATATATATATAGCCAAATTTAGAAAGATATATAGATAGATAGATAGATGAATAAGATTTATAATTACTGCCCAGGAAACATTTCTATGATTTACTCTTGAAGGAAAAAATTAAATTTCAGAGCAATGTGAATAATCATTTTTTAAACAAGAAAAAATCTTTCCCTCTCTAGATCTTATTTCTCTTTTCATGTGGGGGCTCTGCATTGCTGGGGCAACCATGGGTTTGACCTACTCTCCGCATGACTTATTGCTAGGTCAGGATTGGAGAAAGCGATGTGGAGGATGCAGAGAAGGGCAGTGACTGGCTGCAGGTTGCTCAGCTTTTCAGCAGGATTCTACACTGGTGGATGGGGTGGTGTGAGGCGAGCTGCCTCCTGAGAAGCTACGGGTTTAGGGGACCCCAGATCCCAGCCCCAGTCTGAGACCTGGCCATAAGGAGGACAGTGTGTAAGGTGGATCCTTCATCCTTGCACTGCTGTGCCCCCAGGTGCACCTAGAGCCAGCTGAGCCTGAAGCTGACCCAAGCTGTGAAGCTGGGGAGGAGGCAGGTGGGGCGGTACCAAGGGAAACTTACCTGCTTCCTGCCAGATCCTGTCTTCTGCTCAGTCTGGCTCCTTGACAACTCTTCAGCAGTATCAGAATAAACGAGAATTTGTGGCCTCTGTCTTGATTTCAGCTTCGGATGCCAAGATCAGCAGGAGAGACAGGACAAGCTGAGGGCCCAGGGTGGGGTGTGAGGGGGGTGGGGGTTTGAGGGGGAGCTGTGTGGCCGGCCCTACCCCCATGTAGGAGATTGGAGGATGGGGTGTAGAGGGTGAGTGGAACCAGGTGAGGATGCTGCTCAGGGTGCAGGGTAGGTCCCCAGAGTCGCCTGGAGGACGAGCAGTTCTGGGAGGAGGGAGGGGGAGCTTGTGGGGACAGAGCCTCAGAGAGCAGTTTCCAGGCTCTCGGCCTCACGTGGAGGGGTGCTGGCTCGGGTAGTAGATGGCCTTTGGCTGTGGCTGGTAGGCCGTCAGCTGTAACCATTGAGCCATTGGCCACTAATGTAACTGCCGTGGCTACAGAGGAGAGTCGAGGGAAGTCAAGGAGAGTCGAGGAGAGTCGGTCGGTGGCAGCAAAGCGGACAGCAGGTCGCACGTCATGTGAACCCAGTCTCCAGTGAGAACATAGTGGTATGACTCCGCTACCTATGGCTCCGTGGGTGTTCCTTTTTGGCCTCGCCACATCCTGCGTTCTTAAGTGGGGAGCGGGAGCAGAGACCCCGCAGGCCGCCCCGCACCACAGAGCTGCTGAGCTGAAGTCAACTGGTTGAGCTCATGCAGACATTCTGAGCCAACCCTCCCCCATGCCATGTGGGAATCAGCTCAGCTGCAGGGTCAGGATATGCCTGGGAGGGGTCAGGAGCCTGGGCGCATGCAAAAATACTAAACATCAGCAAATTGAGTTCAGCTGCGTTTTAAAGGACACCATACCAGGGGCATGCAGGGTTTTAGTCCAAGGAGGCAGGGAAAGTTTAGCATCAGAAAACCTTTCCTCAATGAAGATAGAAAAGGAGAAAAATCAATGATCATCTCACCATGCTGGAAAAACATCCAATAACATTCAGCAAACACTTTGGATTTTTTAAAAAAGTTCTTAGTAAATGGGGAATAGGAAGAAATTAGATCAAAGACTGTAGTTTAGAAAGGAACTGTCAGCATTGTGTTGGATGGTGAAACAAGAGATAACATACATATTCCAGACTGGGGCAGGGATGCCCACAGTCATAGCTAATAGTCAATGCTTCATATTAAAGTGCTGGCCAGTGCAATGAGAAACAGAATTGAGACCAGAAAATCAATAGAAAACAAACAAACAAAACAAATAGAACTGATTTAGAGGTTGAAGACACGATCAATATAGGTGGAACCCAGGGAACTGTTAGGGCAGTAAAACTATTCTGTATGATACTGTAATGTTGGAGACAGGACATGATGCATTTGTCAAAACCCACAGAATGTACAACAGAATCCTAATGTAAACTGTGGACTTTAGTTAATAATAATGTATCAACATTCATTCATCAATTGTACCAAATGTATCATACTAATGAAATATATTAATGATAAGGGAAATTGGAGGGTGGGGGGAGAGGGATCTATGGGAGCTCCATGAACTTTCAGCTCAATCTTTCTGTAACCCTAAAACTACTCTAAAAATGTATATTAATTAAAAAATAAATCAAGATAATTACAAAAAAGTGCTTGCTATTGAGTCTCTGCTCAATACACATCAACACTTCTAATATGAATAAACCACCTGGCACATAGTATACGCTCAATAAATGTCAACCATTTCAAAATGTTCTTCTCTTCTGATTATAAAAATGAATCACTTTAAAAATGAAATAATACTATGGAAAAGGAAACCCTGCATATATCATCTACTCTTGATTCATAGAATAGTGGTGCTCAACTGGGGATGAGTCTGCCCCCCACCCCTGACACTGAAGACATCTTTGGTTGTCATAACTGTGGGGAAGGGGAGGTGCTGCTGGCCTCTAGCAGGTGGAGGCGAGGGACACTGCTCAACACCCCGCAATCCACAGGACAGCCCCCACCATAGAGGATTATTCAGCCCCAAATGTCAACAATGCCAAGGCTGAGAAATACTGACATTAATTCTTTTTATTTTTTTAAAATCTAAGTGAGACATGACTATAAATATCACTGGGCAACCTGCTTTTTCTCCCTGTTGCTTAGAGTCCTGGGCAGCCCCCACCTCCATGATCTTTTTATCACCAGCCTGGCTTCTGTCCCCTGAAAATCACATGTCCTATATTCCAGGCCTTCAAGATGGACACATGGATTATCATTTTTTTTTTTTTTTACCTCCAGCCCTTGGCTCTTCTGAACCCCAGTGTGTTCCCTGTACACACCAACCCGTTTCCTTGGGCCAGGTTCAGGCATTGTCATTCAAAAGTTCAGACTCCCAAAAGCTGAGAGGTCTTACTCTAAAGCTATGGGAGTCAAGACAGTGTGGTTCTTGTATAGGCATAGGCCAGTGGTTCTCACCCAGAGGCAGTTTTGCCCCCAGGGGACATTGGGAAATGTCTGGAGACATTTTTTATTGTCATGACTGGCGGGGGGGTGGCGGTGCTACTGGCATCTAGTGAGTTGAGGTCTAACTAAGATCAAGGATATCTGCTTTTTCCAATTTTATCTACAAAGTATTGGAAGTTCCAGCCAAAGCAATTAGGCATGAAAAAGAAATAAAAGGCATCCAAATTGGTTGGCCAGGGATTTCATGACACTACTCAGAACTACCCCAGTGTGCAATTTAAAACGTATGAATTGTTCATATCTGGAATTTTCCATGGAATGTTTTCAGACCACAGGGTAACTGAAACATTGGAAAGTGAAACTGCAGATAAGGAAAGACTATTGTGTTAGTTTCCTGTCACTGCCTTAGCTTAAAAAAATAATTATTCTCTTACAGTTCTAGAGTCCAAAAACCCGAAATCAAGGTGTTTGATTTCATGACACTGACGCCAGTGTCATGCTCCCTCTGCAGGTTCTAGGGGAGGATCCTTCCTTGCCTCTTCCAGCTTCTGGGGGCCCCATGTATCCTGTGGCTTGTGGCCACATCGCTCCACTCTCTGCCTCCGTGTCCATATGGCTTTCTCCCTATGTGTTTACGTCTCTGGTTCTCTCCTTTTTTTTGTTTTTCCCTCCTTCTTCCGCCTCCCCCCCCCCACTCCAGTTCAAGCCATTGTTTCTCAGTCTAGTTGTGTAGGACACCGCTCTCTGGCCCATGCTGGTATTGTGAGCCTTGCGCTCCCCCTGGCTGAGGCAGTCGGTCTCCAGTCCTCGGTCGGCCGCTCACAGCGCTCTTGCTGGCTGCGGGCCACTCACACTGGCCGCTCATGGCAGCCCATGCCAACCTCCGGCTGACTGCTCACTGTAGCCCAGCTCCAGGGAGACCTGTTGTTCACAATCTTAGCTGTAGAGGGCGCAGCTCACTGGCCAATGTGGGATTCCAACCGGTGGGCTCAGCGTTATGAGCACGGTGCTCCAACCACCCCGGCCCCAGGCCGGCCTTCCTCCTCTTCTTATAAGAAGAACATAGTCATTGGATTCAGGGTCCATCCTAATCCAGGATGACCTTCTCGTAAGTTAACTAAGTACACCGCCAAGACCCTATTTTCAAATGATCTCACATTCTGAGATTCTAGGTGGACATGAATTTTGGGGGAGGATTCTATTGAACCCAGTACAGGGACCCCGACTGCCAGATGAGCAGGGGGCCATGGGAGCCATGGCAGGTATATGGACAAAGGAGAGTGCAACCTGCTCTCAGGGTCACAGAGACCCCAGGGGCTGGTGCATGGACAGTGCTGGGGCTGGCAGCCTCCAGACAAAACGGGCAGCAAGGAGGGGGTGCTTCGAGATGGAGTCAGGAGGGAGAGAAGCTGCATTCCAGGATGGCAGTACAATGCACCCTGATGTGCGAGTGATCACCTCATTCTGATGCTTTAAATACTCAGGTTTATTCACTCACAGGCTTGAGGCAAGAGACAGAGATTTGCACTCGGATTTGAGAGATCTCAGGCC
The DNA here is from genome assembly GCF_964194185.1 of Rhinolophus hipposideros. NCBI lineage: Eukaryota > Metazoa > Chordata > Mammalia > Chiroptera > Rhinolophidae > Rhinolophus > Rhinolophus hipposideros. The sequence goes on along the minus strand of NC_138062.1, from coordinate 49,841,677 downwards.
AGAATGATTTTTCAGAGAGCTCAAGACATTAAACCTCAGAGTCCATTTACTTGATGTATGTGGATAACATCTCCAGCCAAGTGTCAGGAACATTGCAGGGACATGCATTCGCTGGGCTGATGGGATCCTGTATACCAGTAATGGGTCAGCAATGGAGCCCCAGCATCATGCAGCACCCAGGCCTGTCCCTGCCCGACCAGACTCACTGGGTGATGTCAGGCAACCTTGCTGAGCCTCAGGTTTTTTCCTCTGTAAAGTGGGTCCATAGTCTTTAATAGATGTGATGGGGAAAGTGACTAGGCACAGGGGGAAAGCTGAAACATTATTTCTCCTTCTTCCTTGCCTCCTCCTCCAGAGGCCATGTAACGTCCAAAGGGAGGAGAACAGGTAGGGGGTGAGGAGGGAGAGCTGGTGTCCAACTCTTGATGCGTCTTTGGTTAGCTCTGTGACCATGGCCAAGTTCTTGCCCCTCTCCAGGCCTTATTTCCCCACCTGTGAAATGGAGTGAAGGGAGCTCGGTCTGTGGACCTCCAAAATCCTTGCTAAGGTCAAGAGACCTCCCAGGAAAGAGCTGGGATCTTTCTCAGACCCTAATGTTGGACCTGACAGTTTCCCATGTTGTCCAGAGAGGACTCTGACACCTTTCTATTGTAGATAGAGAAAAACAGGGCCTCATTTTGGGGCAGCAGGCAGCAGGTAGGGATACAGCACCTAAGACTAGGGTCTGCCTGGAAGCAGGGTGCTGGATAAAATGACCTCCTCGAGGTGTGGCTTTGCCTCTTTTCATAGGGTGGATGGGCAGTCCTGAGCTCATTTGTATATGATGCCATCCAGCCAATCAGAGCCCAAGGCTATTGCCCCCTGGCCTGGGATTGACCCATGGCCTGGGATTGGCCCACCCTGAGGTTCCATCCCAGGCGGTCAGTCCCAGGCTAGGTCAGAGGTCAGTCTCCTGCAGATCATGACCATCCTCATGTCCACGGCCGGTGGTCCAGGAGCCAGAGCTGGCTTCATTTACCTCCTTCTGCCGCAGGAAGAGCAGATGGTCATCATCGGTGGGCAGGAAGTCAGGAGGCCTCTTGGCTCTGAGGGACAGTTCCTCAGCCCCCTGGGGGGAGGAGAAAAGAAAGACCTCTTCAGAGACCCCATTTCGGTTCCTCTCCTAGATGGGGAACTTGAGGGCCTGGGAGTCTGGAACCTGGGCAGGGCTGCACAATATCCCTTGTCCAGTGCGTCAGCCAGTCCTGTCCCCTCTGCCTCCAAAACCTCCATCCACTTCTCTTCGCCATGCCCATGTCATCTACAATCCAGGCCATCAATTCTCACATGCATGCCCGCCTCCCTCCTCTCTCTGGTTCTCTGACTGTTCCACTTTAAGAAAAAAGTATTTCCCCACAGCAGCTGGAGGGAGCTTTAAAACATTTTAGCCAAATCATTTCCCTCCCTAGCCCTTGCCTTCAAGCCTCAGGTCCTTTGCACCTGCTGTTCCCTCCATTGAGAAAGCTTTTCCTCCAGATCTCTCTATGGCTGGCTCCTTCTTCTCATTCCCGGCTCTATCAATGTCCCCTCTTCCAGAAGGCCACCCCACCACAGTATCCTATTTGATTGTATTCCTAACATTATCTCCTGCCAACGTCCTACTCATTTCTCAGTTTAGCTTTTATCTGCTTCTCCTGGACAGTGGGCTCGGCCCCAGCCCAGAGAAGGGTTGGGTATACAGCAAGTGCTTCATAAATGAGGAAATAAAACAGGGAATCCAAGGCAGGGGCAGTTCTGAATCAGACCCCCAGGGACAGTGTTTCCCAAACTCAAAGCATGTACATAGCAACCAGTGGTTTTCGCTGAAGTCAGTCAACCCAGTCAGGTTTCTTACTTTAGATTTTCTTTAAGCTGATTCACTTTTGAATTAAGTAACTATTCTCAGGAGAGACTTTATATCAATACCTCAAAGGCAATCCAGTTTCACCTGCCATACGTTGCAAGTAAGTAGAAAAACAAATACAATAAAAAAGAAAAGTATGACATTCTGCTTAGTCTTTGTTAAAGGGGATAATAAAACGTGTTGAGGACATATCATCTCCCAAATGAGTCTTCCACAGGAGGTAACGAGAAGTAGAGAAGAAAGACTGTGACTCACCACGTTCTTCTCCCGAGTTATGGCCATGCCCAGAGTACCTCAAGTGACTTCACTACCCTCCTCCCCTTGTGGGAGCCGAGCCCTGAGACTGACCTTCACCAAGCTGTCATCCAGGGTGACCACTTCCTTGGGGGTCACCGAGGCTGTCTGCTGCGTGAGGTCGCACCACAGCAGTCCAGGAATCAGTGCATTGCGCTTGGTGGGGCCTAAGGGGCAGAGAGAGAGTTGGGGTCATTTCGTGAGGGGTGGTGGGAACTGGAGACCAGGCCCTGTGAGGGGAAGGGAGAGCTCTGATGGGTGCCAACCCCAGATGCAATGGTGACCCACTGTGAGATCCTGACAAGCCTCTGCCTAGCTCTAGGCTTCAGATTTTTTTTATCTCTATATCAGTGGATTGCTGACAGGGTCTAGCAAGTGGTTCTGTTCATTGAAATGTGCCCAGAGTCTAGAATAGAGCTAGGCACAGAGATGGATTCAATAAAGGCCTGGTGAATGTAAAATCTAGACTCAGGAACAGGTACTGTTATCACTATTGATTTATCTTGATGTCTTTCCACTTCTTCGTGGGGTTCGGAATTCCCTGCGGAGTTGGAGTGGCCAGGGTCCTGATTAGAAGATATTTCAGCACCAGGAACAGCGTCTGGTGGCCCCACCCCACATTCTCTAGCAAGGACTTAATAACCTTGGGGGAGAGAGTGCTTCAGTTTCTTCTGCCTTTGCAAAATAGGACAAGCCCTGCAAAGTGCACGGTTGTCCTAAAGGAGACACAGCATAAAGGGTGCAGATGTGTCCAGCATGCAGTAGCCACTTGGCCAACGGGGGTGTCCTCCCTCCTCTCCCTGCCTGGTGGGTCAGGAGACAGAGGAATGTACAGGGTGGCCTCTCACACCCTGCTTACCCGTCAGGTAGCTGACAAGGGCTCCGCATAGAATGGTGCTCAGTGTGCCCAGGGCACCATAATAAAGATAGGAAATGGCGTAGAAGCTGTCAGCGAAGGTGGATCGGCCAGGGTCCATTCTGGGGGTGGGAGAGGAGAACATGAGTCTAAAAAGCGCTCCTAATCCATTCACTTCCTCCCATCTCCACTGCCACAGCCTAGTCCAGTCTTTCCTTATTACTCACGCAGATGTGTGCTGTAGCCAATATTCCTGTTCTGCTATCTATCCCACTTTTACCCCCAGGCATTCTCCACACACAATCAGAGGGAGCATTACTTACATGTAATTCAGATCACATCCTGCCACTGCTTATTACCCTCCATGGCTCCCTACTGCCCTCAGAATCAAACCAAATTAAACTCTTAGAAGAAAACAGGTGTGAACCTTTATGACCTTGGATTTGGCAATCATTTCTTGGATATGACACCAAAAGTACAAGCAACCAAAAAAAACAGATAAGTTGCACTTCATCAAAATTAAAAAGTTTTGTGTATCAAAGGACACTATCAAGAGAATAAAAAGACAACCCACAGAATGGGAGAAAATATTTCCAAATCATACATCTAATAAGAATCTCGTATCCAGAATATATAAAGATATTAAGAACATGTAAATTACAATTCAACAATAAAAAAGACAAATAACCCAGTAGTTAAATGGGCAAAGAATTCAAAGATATTTCTCCAAAGAAGAGATACATATGGCCAACAAGCACATGAAACGGTGCTCAACATCATTAGTCATTAGAAAACCACAAATCAAAACCACAATGAGCTATCAGCTCACATCCCCTAGGATGGCTAGAATTAAAAAAAAAAAAAAAAAGGAAAATGACAAGTGTTGGGGCAGATATGGAGATAACTCCTACATTGCCTGTGGGAATATAACATGGTGCAGCTGCTGTGAAAAACAGTATGGAGGTTCTTCAAGAAGTTAAACATAGAATCACACCACCCAGCAATTCTACTCGCCTAGGTATAGACCAAGAAAAATGAAAACATATGTCCACACCAAAACTTGTTCCCAGCAGCACTATTCACAATCACCGAAAGGCAGAAACAACCCAAATGTCCATCAACTGATGAATGGACAAACAAAATGTGGTCCATCCACACAAGGGAATATTACTCAGTCATAAAGAGGTATGAAGCACTGACCCCTGCTACAATGTTGATGGGCCTTGAAAACATCACACTGAGTGAGAGTAGCCAGACACACGAGGTCACATATTATATGATTCCATTGATATGACATGTCCAGAACAGGCAAATCCATAGTGACAGAAAGTGGATTAGTGGTTGCCAGGGGCTGGGGGACAAATGCGAGTGATTGCTAATACGTATAGGGCTTTTTTTTTTCTTTTTCTTTTTTCTTTTTGGGGTGATGAAAATGTTGAGTTGGATAGTGGTGATGGTTGTATAACCTTGCAAATATACTAAAGCTCATTTTTAAATGGCTAATTGTATGGTCTGTAAATTATATCTCAATAAAAAAAATCGGATGAAATTCCTCTGGCTGGACCTCCTCTCCTATCCTTTCTCCTCCCATTAAATCCACCCCAACCTCACATAGTCAATTGTACTAAATTGAACCTGGCCTCAAGGCCTTTGCACTTTCTGATCCCTCCTCTGGGAATCCCTTTCCCTCAGCTTGTCCCAAGCCAGCCCAGCTTCCCCTTCTCTTTCGGGATTCAGTTTAAGGGGCCCTTCCTGACCCCTCCCTCTCAGGCCACGCCTCCCGGGCTCACCTGGGAGCCTCGCTGGAGGCGTCGGTAGCAAAGAGCGGGCCCAGGAGGCCAGAGGCGTTGGCTGAGGACTCCGCACAGCCGGCGGTGGAGGACGGCAGGACCCCCATGGTCTGCGCGCTGGGCGGGTACAGAGTGGAGCCCACCGCCACCCACAGCGAGAGCGCCAAGCCAGCAGCCATCCCGGAGAAGACGCCCTTGGGTGGGGCCAGCGTCAGCGGACTGGGGAGTCCGGCCACGCCTCCCAGCCCCTCGGCCCGCCTGCCCCCCACTTACCCACGTGTTGCAGGCAGGGAGGAACATTCCCAGAGTGAAAGCTCCGAGGAGGGGGCCGCTGAGGACACCCATGACGGTAAAGGAGCCCTGGGGGAGAGGATGACGGTGTGGCTGAGGGCAGAACAGCTCCACCTCTCTGAGCCTCAGTTTATCCGCTGGGAAAACAAGACCTGAGGAATCCCACTGCAGGCCTTGAGACGCCTCTGTGCCTCGGTTTCCCTAAAGGCGTGGGGACGCTCTGTTTCTGTCTCTCTCCCAGGGTGGAGGCAAAGATGCCCATTCTCTCTCGACAGATGCGATCCAACCTCCACACCAGGGCGAGGCCCTTCCTGCCCCCAGGCCACCGCCTCCCGACTCCCACCTCCCCACACCTCCGCCCAAGTGATTGCAGGAAGCCTAGGGCCTCTGGTGGCAAACGGAACCCAGTTTTCCCACCGAATGTAGGACCCTTTCTAACTTCAGTGCAAGGCGGATAATACTCCACCTGTTGGGAAGATCGGGGCACGGTCGCGAATGGGGGCTCACCTGGAGGACACCGCCCCCCAGCAGCGAGGACAGAGCCGCCACGATAAGACAGGCCGAGCCATAGATGAGCGCTGTAGGGATTAGGATGGCACTGTCAGCGGGGAGAGGCCACTCTAGCCCCCCACCAGGGCTCCCCCAACTCACAGAGCCCCTTGGAGATGATTATGAGTCTCCGGGTAGACAGGCTGGGCAGCCGTGGTTTGATGAGGTCCTCCACGGTTACGGCAGCCATGGCATTGATGCTGGTGGATGCAGTGCTGGGGGGCATGAGAAGGGGAGGGGGTATAGTCAGGCCACATCCAGAGACTGGCCATACCCCTGCTGCGGCCCACCTGCTGGGGGAGGCCCCAAACTGCCCACACTATCTTACCTGCCCAGACCCCATCCAACCCAAGGGCAGAGGCATGGATGACAGACTCCCCCAAGAGTGGAGGAGGTGTCCACCCTCACCCCCACTCCACAGACCTGAGATACCCCCACAGCAGCAGGGAACCACAACCAAGGAAACAAATGACACAAGGTCTCATTACAGAGCAATAATGGGGTGCAGAGAATTGCCACATTGGTCCCTGGTCACTTGCAGGAGCAGGGCTGTGGCCAGAAGTCACGGAAGATTTGAAATTACCAGAACGTGAGGGCCCTGAGGGCAGGAGTGGGGGACTGCTTGGTCATGGCTGTTCCCCAGGATTTAGAACAGCAGTACCTGCCACACAGTAGGTACTCAATAAACATTACTTTGACAGAAGGAAGAGAGAGATGGGAATCAGGGGTGGCTCTGCCAGGTGTTGAAAAGGGGAGACTCCACACAGTTGGGGTCTTTGTGGCCAGGATGTGCTCTGCTAGAGCCTACCTGAACTGCCCCGTGGCGAAGGAGCAGCAACTGTAAATGGTGGACGTGTTCAGAGCATTCTATCCCTTAGGGGGGTGGGCGATAGGGACAGGAGGCCCTGAGGGGTAGGACATGGCTGGGAGAGCAAGCAGGGCGCTCACCTGAGGGTGCCACTGTAGGCACAGGCCAGAAAGAGCCCAGGGACTCCAGGCATGTCCTCGAAGATATCCAGCACGAGCAGGGGCATGTACTGGGGGGAGTCAGGGGTCAGCCTCCAGGACAGCAGCACCCTGAGTCTGGGGCTTCTGGGTGTCCTTGCCCTGTGCATTCTCAGCACCCATTACAGACCAGGTTCACAATGGGCACGTAGTGTAATGTGATTGTTGATGGACTGCATGCCCCTGTGATTGTCTGCCCCTCCCCCCTTGTACAGAGCCCTGGGTTCTCAGGGAGGCAGCATCCTGAGTCACCCCCACTTTACTGACAGGACACTGAGGCCAGGAGATGCAGCCCTACCTCAGGCTGCACAGTCAGCAGTCAGGATCTGACCCCAGGGGAGAATGGCACATTCGAGAGCCTTGCAGCCCCTGTCAACTCTGAACCCTGTGGCTGGAGGGCGCATGTGCCCTGGGTAGAGGTCCTGGCGCTGCCCCTGACTTGCCTGCACCTGTCAGGCATTGCTTCCTGTCCCCTCCAGCCTCGGTTGGCACCGTGACAGCCTCGGCCTCATCATTTGTTGAAGGATTTGATGGGAAATTGCTTGTGAAGGGAACAGCATGAGGCATAGTATAGGCGCTTGGAACATGGGGGCTGGTCATTAACACGAACACCATGACGTCGTGCTGGACCATGGTCCTCTCTCCTCCCTGACACCCTTCAGGGAATCTCTGACTCTAGATCTGAATGTGCCCCTCTCCTGCTCACACCCCCTGTGGCTCCTTATGCCTCTCAGCCTCATCTTCCCCACTCCTCCCAGATCTTCTCTGATCCAAGCTCTGTCCTTCCTCTTGGCCTTTGCACAGGCTGTTCTCTCTGCTAGGAAAGCTCTCCAGCCCTCATCTCAGAGATTTATCCACACGAGAGTTCAAAATGGGAGTGGGGGTGGGGTTGGGGGTGACACAGGAGCCTGGACAAGACTCACCTGGTCTGGGGCAGAGATACGCCCTTTGAGGAGGGGGTCGCAGTCCATATAGAGTGTGAACATGACGATACCACAGCCAGCAGCGCTGAACACAATCAGGAAGAGGCCCAGCTGGTTGATGAGCAGGGCCCTGCAGGGAGTCACAGCCTCAGGCTGGGGAGAGGGGGCAGCACGTCCCAGAGGCCCCCACCCTGCCCCCCAAACACTCACAGTTTGGCTTGCTTCTCTGTGCGGCAGGCCACATAACGCTGCACCTGTGCTTGATTCACACCATACATTGAGAGCCACACTATCGTGCCACCCACCACAAAAGTCCAGAATGTGTAACGACTCCGTGGGTCCAGATCAAAGCTGGATGAAGGCAGGGAAAGTCAGCCATGTGGGGATGCCACCAATGACTTTACCCTCCCAAAGGCCCGAAATGGCCATTCTGGAAATTATAGGCCTTAGAGGACATTTGGGATGGGTTTTGAAGTGTGAGTAGGAGTTGGTCAGATTGAAATTTCGTTTATTTGTTTACTGAGTCATCCATGTATGCATTCCAAAACCATTCTTTCTTTATCCAGCTGGGACCTCAGAGAGCCTTCAGTTCCCATTCTGGGCTGGGAGGTGGGATGGGGCCGAGGTCTAGGCCAGATGGAAGAATGGAGAGTAGGAGAATACAGAGAGGGGGAACCAGGGATCTGTCTGTGGGGAGTCTGGGGAGGGGAGCCGGGAGGGCTTCCTAGAGCAGGAGGCATTGGCTGTCTTCTTCAAGGGCAGAGGGATGCCTTCTCCATCATTTGCAGTATCTACATTTTCACTCACTCCATCAGGTTGATCCGGGAGTGGTTCTGAGCAAGCTGGAGCACCTCCCTGGGCCCACCTACAATCATGATCCCACGGGCCAGGACAACCCAGAAGCCAGCCAGCATCACCACGACCTGGAACACATCGGTCCAGATCACAGCCTTCATGCCACCCTGCAGAATGTGACAGAGAGAGGGGGGGTCAGATGGGGACCTAAGGGGCCAGAGGGGTCAGATAGGGGACCTGGCTGGGGCCAAGCAGGCCTGGCCTCCAGCAATGCCTGGGACCAGTGCTCTTCTTTGCCTGTTTCCTCATCTGTAAAATGGGTTAATAACTGTACCCCCCCTTACAGTGATGTTGTGATAATGAATATTAGAAAAATATTTGGAATAGCACCTGTCATATACAAGGTATGATCAATAAATATGGTGACTATTTAATTTTTAAAAATTTATTGCAGAAGACACATTGCCATCCCCCTCAAAATACTCCACTTCGAACACACATCCCATCATTTTTGCCACTTTCTGAAACAGTTCTGGAAGTCCTCTTTCTTGAGTGTCTTTAGTTGTGCTGTCGTGGCTGCCTTGATGTCCTGAATCAATTCAAAACATTTATCTTTCATGGTCATTTTGACTTTGGGGAAGAGCTAGAAGTCACACGGTGCTAGATCCAGGGAATAAGGAGAATGAGGACACACCACAATGTTTTTATTTCACAGAAATTGCCGTAACCAGAAGCGATGTGTGCCACGAACATTTCTATTGTGACCAAAACACAGTGAATGCTGCTGCTGAGTGCCATCCAATGGAAAGGCAGGGATCTTCAATACGGGAAACGGCACATCAAACTTTAGTAAGAGTGTGACAAGTTTCAACTTGTTCGGTGCAGTCAGTTGGGTGTGAACTGCAGTGGACAGAAGATGTGTTTTAATGTGTGCTGTAAATCACTCTCCATTATGGCAACGCTCCATGTCACACATCGCTTCTGGTGTACAGCAGTGTCTGTGAAATTAAAACATTACAGAGTGTCCTCATCCACCTTATTCACCAGATCTGGCACCTTGTGACTTCTGGCTCTTCCCCAAAGTCAAAATGATTCAGGACATTGAGCCACGACAGCACAACTAAAGACACTCAAGAAAGAGGATTTCCAGAACTGCTTCAGAAAGTGGCAAGAACAATGGGATAAGTGTGTTAAAAGTGAAGGGGAGTATTTTGAGGGGGATTAATGGCATTGTGTCTTTTACTGTAATATATATTTTTTTATTTAAACATTCACCGTATTGTTTGAGCACACCTCATGTAAGTATTCAGTTAGTGAGTGAGTGATGGCTGCTATTATTATTATTACTTCTACTATTATTATTAGCTGCTGTTTTTACCCTTCCAGCCTTTGCCTTCCCATGGAAGCCTGGATTTTCTTTTGGAGAAGCACATCCCTCTCCCCCTGCAGTCAGTTCAGGTGAGGCCAATCCGGCTCCCGACTGTAGGAATAGCCAATCAGAATATCCCAGCCCCCAAAACTTCTGCTCATTCTGCACACAAGACCAGAGCCAGCCAAAAAGAGCCCTCCTGGACTTTAGTCAGCCCACCTTGAAATAGGAACTCACTTTCTCCCCAAAGGGGTGGATGCCTGGAGCTGGTGGGACCTCTAGAGAGGAAAAGGACCCAGAGGACACTGTTGGAGCCCTTAGATTCTGCCAGGCCTGAAGCTAGCTTATCCCTGGGCCTCTCAAACCTCCTTTCATTATAAAAATGAGGAAACAGGCCCAGTTGAGACTGGGCTTCTTGGGGAGGAAGGGAAGGTAGGGAGTGGACAGCCAGTCCAGGACCGCCCCTACCCAGCAGGCATGGAGCCCCCCATGGGGTGAGGGGTCACTCACCACAGTGGTGTAAAAGGTGCAGATGGCTCCGGTGGATAGTAGCGACGCCCAGATATCCAGCCCACTCACTGTGCAAAGAGACTCCTCATTAGGCTCAGGGTGAGGTGCAAACTTGGTCTCCAGTGTCTTTGGTCCTCCTCTCTCCTGGAGGAATCTTCCCTTCCACGTAGCTCCTGGAGTCGCCCCTGCCCCCTCCTCCAGCGTGTAAGCCTTTGACCCTCCCAGTCACCCTGCCCTGATCTCCCAGAGTCAAACCTTGGTTCAGTATGAGCGCAGGGGCGTAGATCACGATGCCGGTGTACAGCACCTGCAGTGGGGAGGAGGGAGGGGGTCAGGTGAGGCAGATGTTGGTGGAAGTAGGGTAGTGCTGATGGTGTCTGGGCGAGGAGGGGATCTGGAGATGGGGGAAGGAGGGTGGTTGGGGTAGGTGACTAGAGCAGATGGACCGGGCGTAGGGGTTGTGGGCGGGGCCTGAGTAACGCACTGCAGGATGGGGGCGGGACCCACGGGGCGAGGTCGGGAAGAATCCCGGAGGACTCTGGGCAGGGCCTATGAAGGCAGGACCCTGCGGGCGGGGGGAGGGGGGGTGGGGGTGGAGGGAGGCAGGGCCAAGGCCACTCACTGTGGCCACCAAATACTGCACGGTCCCGCAGAGCCTCACAGCCCGGCTGAAACGCAGCTCCAGGTACTGCAAGGAGGAGCCGAGGGCTGGTGGTCACCTGGACAGGTCCTACCCAGGGGCTCGAGGCCTCTGGGTTCTTTCACGTACCATCTTGGCTTCTGCCCTCCCTCGGGAGGCCAACTTCGCTCTCCGCACTCTCCCGCGGAGGCCTCCGCCAAACGCACGCACTCTGATCTGTCTCCATACACCTCGTGCACACGGGCCATCCCGTGCCTGTGCCCATGGCACGTGCCCAGGAGGACTGAGCCATCAAATTTGCACACGTCCCCCCTCATTCTTGTTTGATTGGCCTGTGTTCAACTGTAATTAGCCGTCTATGGGTCACAATTTTAATCACTTTACCCAGGGGCCTGGAAGGAGGTCCTGTTATTAGCCAGGTGGGACATTTGGGAAACCTGAGCAGTGGCCCGTCCTTTGCTGAAGGTATGAGGAAGCCGGGACATAGGGTTTGGAAACCCGAGCCCCCATCTGGCGAGCACTCGGGTGTCTGCACACCTAGGCATGTGAGGCACAGATGTGTGCCTTTCCACACGCGAGTGCACACCTGGCCGAGTCTGGCCCCGCCCCGTGCGGGCTTCCACCCAAGAGAACCAGGACTAGCTCCTCTTCCTCCTTCCTGTCCTTCGCCCCACTGCCTGGGGCTTCTTCCTAGAACCCTCTCCACTTGCCTGCCTGGGGGAGGGGGAGGAGCCCATCTGTGTCCCCCTGCACAGCAGTTCAAAGCCCCAAGGGGTACCCCCACCGCATCCCTACGTTCCCAGCCAGGCAGTTTCGGCCACCGGCCTCTGCCGGGTACCTGGTAGGTGCTGGTGAGGCCCAGGCGGTAGAATATTGGCAGGTAGAAGGTGGCGGTCAGCAGGGAGTTGAGCAACTGGCCCAGGCACATCCAGAGGAACTTGAGGCCGTAGCGATAGGCCTCTGCGGGCACGCCCAGCACCTGCACAGCGGACATGAAGCTGGCGGCCAGCGAGAGGCCAACCGGCAGGGCAGCCAGGCTCCGGCCCCCGGTGAAGAAGTCCTCCGCGCTGCGCTGCCCACCCCGCGCCAGCCCCACCCACAGCCCGATGCCTGTGGACACCAGGAGCATGAGCGCGAAAACCGCATAGTCCCAGGCTCCGAACGTGGCCCGCATCTCCGCCCCGACGGCGGCCATGAAGAGCAGGTACAGAGGCCAAGGGCGACCCCGGCCACCCAGCGCTCCCTGGCAGAGAAGGCTGGCGGTGGCCGAGGAGGCAGGGCTGCGCAGAGGTGAGGATGCTCGGCCTCCTGAGCGAGGCGCACGCCCGTCTCTTTCGGTCCCCAGCAGCCCTCGCTGTGGCCGTCTGCCCTGGTCGTCCCTCCTCTCCGTCTACGCGGCTGCCTCCGCCGTCGGCCTGTCTGTCCACCTCGCCTCTCTCTTGGTGCAGCTGCCCCGTGCAGCCGGGTGTCGGCCCCCCAGCCCCTGCCTCTCTCCCTGGAAGCCGCGCTCAGCTCTTACAGCTGGAGGTCTCGGTGGGGCTTAAAGCGACGGCCTGCACCCGCGGGCTGCGGATTTATTGGGCTGCGGGGTCAGGGAAACTCCGCCCTCGGACTTGGGGGCGGGCAGGACTCACTCTTTCCTCCTTGAACCGGGTTACGTGGGTGGCTCTCGGGTATGGGAGTCTTCCAAACACTCCCCTGTCTTCATATGGCACTCCCCCATGACCACCAGCTGTTAATGCCTCCCGTTGACAGGTAGGGAAACTGAGGCACAGAGATTGCTTGTCATTCGCCCCAGGCCACACAGCTGGGAGCAGCGGCTTGGGCATTCAAATCCCCGCTGTGCTGTAGTATCCTTGAGCTATGGGACATTCACTCTTCTAAAAGACTGGAATTCACTTTCAAGGTGGAGGGGTACCATAAAGAAAATTTGTGTGGCTTAAACCCCTTCCCCAACTGGCACCTGGAAACTCTTTTTCTAGAGCCTAGTGGGAGTGTATCACCAAACCCCAACCTTAGGTTAAGCCGAGTGGGAGAGCTTGGGGTTCAAATCCTGACTACATATGTACTGGAGGAAATCTTTGCTTTTTTCTGGGCCTCAGTTTCCCCATCTGTAAATGGGAATAAAGCCCCTGCCTCAGAGGAATAAATCGAACCCGCATAATACAAACCTAGAACAGAGTAAGGGCCTTGTCATTCATTTCTTCCTTCACTCAGTTGGTTCCTTGTCAAACATGCACTGAGTGTCTGCCTGGTACTAGGCATAATGTACAATGGAGGTCATGGGAAGGGGTTGTCAGTGGTCAGGAAACCGGAAAAATGGAGACCCATGACTATCTGGGGAGGTGGTGTCTGGAACGTCCTCATCACACAAATGAAGAGATGAAGAAACCGGGAGGGGAAGTCCCTTACCTTGGGGTCATGCCAACAAGGAACCTTGGCTGGGGGACACTGTCAATTTTGGGCCCTTCGCTGGGGTACACGGAGGACTTTTGACCTTTGGATGGAGTCCTGGCTCACCCTGCAAAGCTAGGTTCCCTCTTCTGTAACAGGCGGTCTAGAAGACTAGGCGGGTTCCGAACGTTAGGGCGCTGCAGTCCCCCCGGCCTCTGTCGCCCTCTGGTGGCCTCCTGTGGCCTCCATGCGCCACCCCACCTGGATCCAGCGTCCCCCAGTCCTACCCACATGCCCCGTGGGACTATCTTCTCTCTACATAGATGATCAGGGCAGGCCTGCCCCTCCCCTGGGTCTGCAACACCACAACTGTCACACGGTGTCTCTTGCCCGCTAGCTTGCACCTTCCACCCCAGCCAAGAGGGTGGGGAGAACCCCAAGTTCTTTTCCAGGCTCCGCTGTGCAGCACCCTCCTGGAAAACCAGCTGGGGAAGGGGGAAATCCCTGGCGGCTATCCCTTCCGGAAAAGCCAAGCAAAGGAACGCAAATATATGTAAATTGATGTAGTGCCCTCACACCTGCCTTGTCTCCCTGGGAGGTCCTGGGAGGGAGCTATCGTCCTGTGCCCCCTATTGTGGAGGGGGGCTCCAGGGTGCAGACTGACACCTGAGCTGGGACCTCTTCATTGAGCGCCTACTGTGTGCAGAGCCCTGTGCCAGGCACTGGAGACACAGCAGGACCCAGGTGGACCCACCTGGCACACAGACTCATGGCAGCAGATGAGTACCCATCTCAGTAGCCTACGGATGACAAGTGATGGCCTCTCGGTGGGGAACTCTCTGGGGAAATAAGTGGAGACCTACAGAGAATGAACCAGGCTTGGAGACCTGAGGTGGGAAGGAGATGGACAGGGAGGGCTCCAGGGGACATTGAGCCTTGTCAGAGTGTGGATTTTATTCAGCTGGGGGACAGGGGGAGCCACTGGACAGTGGAACAAATGAGGGACCTAATGAGTGGGACCTAGTGGGGTGGACCTAATAATGGAACTAATGGGGTGGGGAAGACATGGGTAGATTCAGTATGTTCTGGAATTCCAGGACACGAGAGGATGCCGAGTTGGGAGCTGGTGGGGACCATCTCCTGTGACTGGTGGGAAGCATGGACGGGGACACAGAGCAGGGTGGGGAGGAGTCACACCTTAACTTAGGGAGAGGGGCAGGCAGGACGCCAGGATATAAGTTGGAAAGACCCCTCCCAGTCGTTGTGGGGAGAGGGGCAGGGCAATCCTGAAGGAACAGCAGTCTTGAGCAGAGTGGGCAGGAATGTTGGTACCTGCTGCTGCCTGGGCACCCCCAGTACTCCCTGGAGACAGCAGCGTCAGGGGAGAGAGGTTGTGAGCTACTTTGGCTCCAGCACCACCTGCTGGGTGTCCATCCTTGAACTTGTACCATATACTCAGTGAAGGTAAACCTTCATTGCCACTGGTGGTCGCTGAGATCCCATGATCTTCAGTCTCTCTGGGTTTCAGAACGTAGGTTGGGTCTCCTGGGGTCCCCCTTCTCTTGCCTTGGCACCTGCCCTTGCCTGATGGTCCTGACTCAGGAGTCAAGTGCAGAGTAGGTCAGAGGGGCAGTTCCTTTCCCCCAGGACTCCAAGCCCTGACCAGGAACCCAAGGCAGTGGGAGGGGTCCACTGGATTCCTGCTGTTACCCATGGGCTGGCATGGTGAGCCCCAACCAGTGGTGTCAGCAACCCAAGTGCCATCCCACTTTAAAGCCCCACATGGAAAGGTCCATCTCCTCCTACTTCCAGCCTTTGCTCTCGGTGGTCCTAGCACTTCAATTCCCCCTGGAGACAGAGTTCAGTTCAGTGGTCCTCACCTCCAGCTGCTCTAAGGGTTTGTGGGCAAACTCATGAGATGAGCAAATGGCAGCGTGGGTGGATGAACAGAGGTTAGAGAGCTGGGCCAGCTCAGTTCAAGTTCCCTCAATAATGGGATCGATCCCACCCTTCAGCTGGTGGGAGCAGGGCCTCCCCAAATAGTTCCCAGGTTACAATGTGGATGAGTCTTTGGTGGAGCTCCAAGGTAAGGATGGGGTGCCCAGTAGGCCTCTGTAGAGCCCTGGACTTCCACATTCCTCGTGCTGTATCGTAAACCCTCTCAATGTCCACTTCACCTGCAGTTCCCCCCTCCACCTCCAGAATTAAATCACCCTTTTACACAGAAAAAACCTATAGCTCAGTCGGCCCAGGCACAGCCCTCAGGATCCACCTCCAGGACACCAGTTCGAGCCTCAGGACTAGTTTCCTTTTCCCTCCTGTTCTAATCAGATAACAGGGTCAGGAACCAAAGCTCCTTCTACCTTGTTGCTTGTGTGTGGCTTCATGGCCAAAGATGGCTGCTGGAGAACTGGCCGTTGTGGCTATATTCCAGCTGGATGGCTGTTTTCTGAAAACCGGCACATATCACTATCACATGACCACTCTGGGAAACATTTTCTGAGTGGAATGTAGATATGGAGATTCTATTACTGAAGGAATATTTGGAGCAACTAGGAGTTTCCATCAGAAACCGCCAGATTAATGAAATCTACCAGGCAAACATTTAAAAAATCTTAGCCTGGGGGCCGGCCCAGTGGCTCAGGCCGTGCTCCTAATGCCAAAGGCTGCCGGTTCGATTCCCACATGGGCCAGTGGGCTCTCAACAAGGTTGCCAGTTCAACTCCTCGAGTCCCGCAAGGGATAGTAGGCTCAGCCCCCTGCAACTAAGATTGAACAGGGCACCTTGAGCTGAACTGCCGCTGAGCTCCCGGATGGCTCAGTTGGTTGTGTCCTCTCAACCACAGGTTGCCGGTTCAACTCCCACAAGGGATGGTGGGCTGTGCCCCCTGCAAATAGCAATGGCAACTGGACCTGGAGCTGAGCCTTGCCCTCCACAACTAAGGCTGAAAGGACAACTTGACTTGGAAAAAAGTCCTGGAAGTACACACTGTTCCCCAATAAAGTCCTGTACCCCTTCCCCCCTGCCCAAAAAAATCTTAGCCTGATCTCTCAAAATATAGACAACAAAAAGTGCCCTGGAAAAATTTGTTACAAGGGGGATGTTTTTCAGCCTTTTGTCTCACACAAGCTTAAAAGAAAACAGCAGCCCAGTAGAGAAATGAGCCAAGTTCATATAAATGATTTTAATTCAGGGAAAAGTACCTCCTTCATATTGGGTTGGTGCAAAAGAAACTGCGACTTTTGCAATTATTTTAAACCTTTTAAACTGTAACCACTTTTGCACCAACCTAATAGAAAAGCAAATCCTAAAATGTGATTTTTTTTTCAGCCACCAAAGTTAGCTAACCCATGAGTGCTGGCAAGACTTGGAAACAGGATTCCTTCTTGATCCTGTTCAGTAATGTATTGAACGTATGTATTTACTGAGGGAATTTTGGCAGTGTCTAAATCAAACCCGGCCCAACACCAGACCAGGGGCTTAGCACTGCTATCCCATGTGGTGCACAGATGGAAGGATATTCATTGGCCATCATGTCCTTTTCTGGGTCGTACAAAGACCTACTGAAGCCCTCCTGGGAACAGACAGATGCAGTTCCTGCCCTCTCAGCCTGTCTGGTGGGGAACAGAAAAACAATCAAGTCACATGAATAGATGTGTGGTTCACAACGACTACTGAGGCCACCCCAGTGACAGCCTGTGGAGAGCAGTCCAGGCAGAGGGCTCAGTAAGTGCAAAGGCCTGGAGGTCGGAAGGAGTCCGCTGTGTTGGGACAGCAGGCAAAGCAGTTGGTGAGGACACTGGAGCCTGTCTTTCCTGTAAGAATGGCTGGCTGTGCACAAGTTGTGCCCTGGGCAGCCAGGCCTCTCCAAGCACAAGTAGGCTTTGAACTGACCCAGCACTTCAATTCCCCCTGGAGATAGCTCATCAGTGACTGTGCAACCTACCAACCCCCTCCCCGCCAGGGGGTAGTAGAAGCTGTGTCCCCTGCCCAGGACACCTCAATTCCTACCTCATTCCGTTTGTGCTTGGGCTTCTTCCGGATCCATGGTGGGTCCTGCAAGCCTGTGCCCCTAGCATTTTCCAACTGAGTAAACCTAGTTGATGCCCTGACCTTGTGACAAGGACACCAATGCTCACAGGGCCCAAGGTGACACACTAAGACAGGCATCCCTAAGGCCTGAGCTCTCAGCTCTACATGGCTTCCTTGTCGAAGCTTGGCCAGGATGGGCACCCCAGGATGGGATTAGCTTCATGCTTGGAATTCCATCCAAGTGGTTTCCTGGAAACAGATGCCCTTGCTGAGACCTTAACCTCCCCACCAGGGGCCCCAACAGGGGAAAGGGAAGCAGAATCCCAGCACAGCAGGCTTGTGGCCCTCTTGGGTGCCCCCTGCGTCTGCTCTGTGGACCTTGGAACCAGACTTAAGTTCTCGGTTGGAAGGGGAGGCCCAGGTAAAATGAATGAGCCCCACCATCCTGATTCCCCCTGGGTCCAGCTAAAGCCTGTGTTTAATGAAGCAGGTGGGACAGATTTGGGGGAGAAACCTATGACCTGCAGTGCACCTCCAAGCTCACAGCAGAGGGCTACCTATTAGAGAGGAAAACTGGACCCTCTGGCTACAGGCCCTCACCCACGACAGCTCCTCACCTGACAAAGCCCCAGGAAACAACGAGCAGGAGAGAGCTTGGGGGTGGGACCCTCACAATTCCTGCCCCCCCCACCCCCCCTTCTGGAGATTCCATGGTCTGGGTCCCACTTGAGAAGAGAAGGACCCTTCCTGGAGCAGAAAACTCAGATCGGCTGCACCCTTTTGAGTTCTGCAGGGTGTGCAAAGAAAACAAGTGTATCTGAGCAGCCCGGTTTTCCCAAGGAGTTTATTCGGGCAACCCAGGGAACAGGGAGGCCCTGAATCTAAAAGAAGGTGTTGGGCCTCTTGGTGGTGAAGCGTGGCTTGTGCTGGCGACGGAGGACCCGGTGGGGCAGCGGGAACTTGATCTTGGAGTCCTGTGACAAGGAGAGGTGGGTGAAAGCCTCTTAACCCCGTCATCCAGGGGGCCAGAGGTGTGGCCACCCCCCACTGGGCTCCTGCGTCAGAACAAAGGCTGGGGGAGCCCCTCATCCCAGCAGGGGCCCCAGGGCACTCACATGGAACTGCTTTACCGCCGGCCGGCGGCACTTGCTGGCCGCAATCTCTTCTACCTTCATAATCTGGATGGAGTGGGCACGGGCTCGATGCCGGGCCCCCATGTCTCGGTCTGCAGGGAGTGGGGGGGGGGGAAGGGCAGGGTAAATGTGTGCTGGGGGCTCTGGGCGTTCTGAAACATTCCATCATGTTCCTGCCTGAGGGTCCCACACTTGGGGACTGCGTGCAGGCCATAATCTGTCTCCTAGGGGTGTAGAACCTCCAAATTCACTTTGAGGGGCACGGCCACAGCCCCCAAAGGCGACGAGATCCTTTTGCTGTCAGCACCTCTGTTTAAACTGCTGCTACGAAAAACAGCAGTTCTTGGGTTTAGGTGCTTGGGTTTCGGCCTTGGCAGGCAGCCCACCCTATCAGCACCTGGGGCAGATACAAGTCCCAACACTGGACAGGGGCT
This sequence comes from Rhinolophus hipposideros, assembly GCF_964194185.1. NCBI lineage: Eukaryota > Metazoa > Chordata > Mammalia > Chiroptera > Rhinolophidae > Rhinolophus > Rhinolophus hipposideros. The sequence continues at coordinate 49,822,779 of NC_138062.1, read as the reverse complement.
GGACCAGCTTCTGGGTGGGAGCTGTGTCTACAACCAAGGCCAACCCCAAAAGGCCCACCTGCTGCCAGGTTCCAGAAAAAGGCACGCCTGTGGTATCTTCTCCACTCCCCCCACCCCCAGAAGCCTCTTGCACTTGTCCTGCCTCAGTCTGGTTGGGAGGTGTCAGACAACTGCAGACGCCTGCAACATGAATCTAAAGGAGAGGCCTGGCAGTGGGGCATGGTGGCTTACAGCACTGGGTGACGGCACCAGCGGTGGTCAGGTCCCGGTACTCCCGATACATGTTGTGGGTACCACTGCGGGAGTCGTAGCGCAGCCAGATGCCAAAGTTCTTCACCCGCAGGGGGGATTTCTCGAACACCTGCCAAGTAAACTAGCTGAGGTGAGCCCAGCAAGCGGGGCCTCCACCCGGTCCCTACCCTTTGTGAGCCAATACCTCTGCCCTTGCTGCTCCCAAAACAGCTCAGCCCCCAAACCTTTAGGCATCTGAGGGAAAATTTCCATAGCAACAGAGGGGGTATGGAGCAGTCCAGGCCACTTTCCCCATGGGGACCAGCACAGGTCCCAACTCCTCCCAAACACATCTGGGCCAAAAATCAGCTGCCGCCCAGTGCAGCCTAATGGTAGAGTCCAGTGCCCATTACAGCAGCCTGCCCAGGTGACAGCACCTCTCTCCCCTTCACAGATGAGGCCCAAGGAAGGTGAGTGTCTCAGCCAAGGTGTCCCAGCGTGCCAGCCACACCGTCCCCAGGTCTTGGGCTTTCTCATTAGGAAAAGGGCACAGAGACCCCATTTCATCCCATCCCGACCTCTGGCCTGAACTGTACCTGTCCACAGTACCAGGGGCTCTGTAGCCTGGTAACCTTGTGGGGTGAAGACTGCCACATAGAACGTATAAACCCACTTCAGCCCCCACCCTGTCTTGGACACTCCGAACCTGCCCACAGTAGACAATTTCTCCTGAAGACTTCTTCATCTTCTTCAGCTGAGACACAAAGTACCAGAAGCGAGACTTGGCAACAACATGGTTAGGTGCGAAGATGCGCATTCGGTAGAGGGGCGGAGCGTGGCACTTGGGGGTGGGCAGGCAGCGCCCCACCACCTTGTATTCTCGCAGCTGAAACAGAATCAGGGATGAAGTGAGGCCAGCAGCCAGAGCCAACTGTGGAGAAGCCCCGCTCCCTTTCCCAAGCCTAGTGACCACAGGATCAGTGGATAGAGAAGAGAGAATCCTACCCCAGGGCTTCCACCTGGAATCTAGGTGAATGCAGGTCGTGCCACTGTCCAACCTTCCCCATAAAAGTGAGCGCAGGGGGATCAATCAGGATGCCCGTGTACCCATTGCCCTGGTTCACGAAAACTGAGCAAAGCTGTCAACTCCACTGTTCTTCCCTTTCTATTTGTAAGAAAAGCTGAGGCCTAGACTAGCAGCCTTAGGTTCGGAACAGCCAGGCAGCCTCATTCCTCCACAGGATCTCTGCAACTCACATCTTGCCAAAGTCCTCTTTCACTCTGGAGTTCAGAGACAGTGACCAACCTGGGATCCAGCCCACTCCAGGAAGACCCAGGACAAAAATCCAGTTCTCTCTCCAGCCCTGGGCTCCCTGCATTGCTGCCATACAACCTACAGTTGCTTGTTTTCCCAGCTGCTCCCAAGCAGAAGCTCCGTATGTACACGGATGTTACTAGGAGAATGTCTGCCAAATCTAAGCCATGCGATACAGTAGACAAGAGCTACCTCCGGAAATGACTCTCAATTATTTCACTAATGTCAATAAAAGGTAGCCCCAAATACCGCAAACTGAGCTCCTACACTTCCACCTCTCCACCTGACTCATCGGCCCCGCAGATCACCCGTTTTGAAAGGGACAGATGCGGCCCCTTTCCAAGCGTGGACACTGAGGCTGGAGAGCTGTAAATGGCATCCTCACCCCGCGCGCGCCCCGTTTTCTCCCAGGGCCTGTTCTTCCAACTTTGCACCATAGTGCCCCTTGATTTTGCCCAGCACTTGCCATAATAAGGGTCGCACTCTCCGTGTCAAGTTGGGTTTACGATTTTCTCCTACTTCTCGCTGACGTACCAGGAAAAATGGGAACACTATTGCCTCCTACCACGTCCACTATGCAGTTGGGAAAACTGAGGCTCGGAAGCTCGACGAGGTCCTGCAGCGCGAGCCTCCACGCCAAGCAACATCTCCCTTCCTCTGGAAAGTAGACTCGAGCTTGCGATCCCCGAGCCTGCCCAGGTCACGCTCCTGCCTCCCCACGCGGCGCCCGCAGTGGCCGCCATGTTGGCGGCACAAGGGGGCCGCGACCGCGCGGCTCCCAGCTGGGAGCGCGCACCCCCGACGTGGCCCATGCCACCTCCTGGGGTCCCCCATTCGGTCCGCGACGCGTCCTCCGGCCGCTTACCCTGCCGCGACCGCCTTACCGTGCCGGAGGCCTTCATTGCGTTCCCTCCGCTCTCGCCACCACCCACAAAAGGAAGTGGCTGGTCTGGCGCAGCCTCTCACCAAGACTTTGTTATCGGAAGTCCCTCCCTCTCCAAACCGCGCGCCCATTGGCTTCTTGGCCTCGCGCTCAATCAGATCTGCTTCTTCATTGGTTTCAGGTACACCAAGTTCTCACAGCCCCACCTCCCTTCGCGGTGAGACTACAACTCCCAAGAGGCAGCGCAGCTAGCCTCCTCCTGTTCCGCTGCCATAAAGGGAACGTCGGCGCAAGCCGCGCACCGGGAGTTGTGGGCACCTGGAGGAGGCATAGGTGGTGGGCTGGAGTGTTCCCCTTCCCGGGATGCTTCTGTGTACTAGTAGAACCAGACCTCGAGCGGGCGCGGTGTTTATGATGCGATCGTTGCGCTTTTCCCGGAGCTGTGTCGCGAGCTACGGGATGGAGAGTTCTCATTTGTAAAATGGGAATAGTAGTACTGTTTTTCTCCTAGTAATGTGACAATGATTAGATAACCCCTGTAAAACCCCAGGCACAGAGCAATTAACAAGCGCTAACATTCATTAAGCTCTGGAATGCTAGTTGCTATTGTCATTATGGAGATCTGATTTGTGTTTCATAGTGGCAGAGATTCAAATCCCATCTCCTAGATTCAAACCCCATCTGCTTGCCTCCAGTACAGATCCTGGGGAATCCTGGGGTGGGAGTAGAAGTGGGCAGGCGGGGGCTTAGAACTGATCTAGATGCACCCCCTCCCCATCTTTGAGGGGTTGGGACAAAAACGGGCGCAGCTCATTGGCCATTGTGGGAATCCAACGGCAACCCTGTTGTTCAGAGCTCCCACTCTAACCAACTGAGCCATCCGGCTGGCCCAAGCATTATTTTTAATTAAAAGATGAACAATGGCTTCATTGAGACACAGTTTACACACCATACAATTCACCCATTTAAATTGTATAATTCAATGGTTTTTGCTACCATTTACTCAGACACACATTCTTATGTTTAGTATATGCACAGGTGTGCAACCATCACCACAAAATTTAGAACATATCCACCGTCCCCAAAAGAAACCCGTCATCGTTAGCAGTCACTTCCCATTCCCTCCCATCCCTCCGTCCCAGGCAACTAGGAATCTACTTTCTGCCTCTATGGACTTGCGTATTTTAGACATTTCACAATATGGAAATCATACAAAATGAGGTCTGTTGTGATTGGCTTCTTTCACTTAGCATATCGTTTCAAGGCTTATTCACATTGTATTATGGTTCAGTATACTTCATTTCTTTTTACTATGGTATAATATTCCATTGTATGGGTGTATTTTGTTTATCCATTCATCAGTTGATGGACATTTGGGTGGTTTCCACTTTTTGGCTATTGCAAGTAATGAGATAATGACATTTGCATGCAAAACTTTGTGTCATTGTATGTTTTCATTTCTCTTGGGTATGTAGCTAGGAGTGGAATTGCTGGGTCATGCAGTAGTTCTGTGTTTAACCTTTAGAGGAACTGCCAGACTATTTTCTAAAATTCCTGCATCATTTTAAATCCCTATCAGAAATGCATGAGGGTTCCAACTTCTCCATATCCTCACCACTTTTTATTGTCTTTTTCATTGTAACCATCCCAGTGGGTAGGAAGTGGTATCTCCTTGTGATTTTGATTTGCTTTTCCCTGATAACTAATGATGTTGGGCATCTTTTCATGTGCTTACTGGCCATATGTATATCTTCTTTGGAGAAATGTCTATTCAGATTTTTTGCCCATTTTTAAATTGAGGGTTTTTATCATTATTATTATTACTGAGTTGTAAGAGTTCTTTATATATCCTATAGATATATAGTTCCTTATCAGATATGATTTTCAACCTTTTTTCATTCTGTGAATTATCTTTTCACCTTCTTGATAGAGTCCTTTAAGGAACAAACATTTTTAAAATTTTCAAGAAGTTCAATTTATCTTTTTTCTTTTATTGCTTGTGCTTTTGATGTCATATCTAAGAAACCATTGCCTAATCCAACGTTCTGAAGTTTGTGTCTATGTTTTCTTAAGAATTTTATAGTTTTAGCTCTTATAGTTAGGTCTCTGATCCATTTTGAATAAATTTTGTATGTGGTAGTATTGAAACCGGAAGCCAAATGAGTCCGGGGCTGTGTTGCCTGCACCGCTCAGCCAATAGACCGACACAGGAGTTGGGTCATAGAATAAGTGTTTACTATCAGAGCACTGGTGGTCTGAGAAGGTAGTGGGCTAACACCTCCAAAAACTGCCTTAACATTCTCAGAGCAGCCTGGGATACTTAAGGGAAAATGTGGACATTCCTCCAGAGGACACATGTTCCAGCTGTCTGCATGGAGTCTTCCCTCAGGTGATGCGGCTGTCCAACATGGTCATCACCCCAGGAGCAGTGATGACAGTAACCTGAAAAGAATGTTAGGCCATAAAGATTGTGATCAGTAAGCAAAGGGTATTGTGATCACAAGCCAGCACAAGTTTCAGGGTAATTATCTAAAGCAAGGAACTGGACGGGACATTTCAAACTCAAACTGCAAGGAGGGGGTTTTTCAATTGTTAAACTCTAGGGCAGGGAGAGGAAAGGCCAGGGACATTACAAGGCCTCTTTTCTGGGGGTCCCAACCGGGCCCTGTTTCAGTGTGAGACACGGGTCCAACTTCATTCTCTCATGTGTGGATCTATAGTTCTTGCAGCCCCATTTATTGAGATTATATTCCCCCTTTGAAATATCTTGTGGAAAATAAATGTGTTTATTTCTGGATCCTTAAATCTATTCCATTGATCTGTCTCTTTTTATGACAGTAACACTCCGTTTTGATTGCTGTAGCTTTGTATTTACTTTTGGATTGGGAAGTGTGACTTCTCCAATTTTGATATTTTTTAAAGTTAAAAAGGCTATTCTGGGTCCCTTGAATTTTCATATGAATGTTAGGATCAGTTTGTCAATTTCTGCAAAGAAGATAGCTGGGATTTTGATAAGATCTGTGTTGAATCTGTAGGTTAATTTGAGGATTGTCATTTTTTACATGACATCTGCCATTTTACTTTTGTTTATCTGCGTCTGTCTTTTTTGTTGTGTTTCTCTATTTTCCCTTTACTGTTTCTTATCGCTTAAAGTGACTGTTTTCTAGTGTAATGTTTTAATTCCTTTAATATTTTTTCACTATAGTTTTTGAGTTATTTCCTCAGTAGTTCCCCTAGGGCTGAACATATACATCTTAACTTAGAATCTACTTCACATTTATGCTGCCTCAATTTTAATGACATAGAGAAATGTGACTCCTTTATGGGTCATTTCCTCTTCCCCTTTTGTGTAATTATTGTTGTTATTTTGCTATTATTGTTATACATACTATATCTACATGTGTTACAAACCCAACAACACATTGTTGTAATTATTACTCCATACAATCCTATGTCTGTTGAAGAATCAGAAAATAAAGGAGGACAAATATATATTTATAGAGCTGGTCATATTAATTTTCTCCTTTCACATTTCTGGTTTTCATTAGTTTTTGTGGATTAGTTACTGCCTGGAGTCATTTCCTTATTCCAGTACAGCTTTGCTCTCCCCCCCTCCTTTGTGTTGTTATTATCAAATGTATTGCATTTCTATATGTTATAGGCCCCCAAATACAATTAACATATATATTTTTTTAATTTATTGGGGTGACAATTGTGAGTAAAATTACATAGATTTCAGGTGTACAATTCTGTATTACATCATCTATAAATCCCATTGTGTGTTCACCCAGTCAGTCATATATTTTTATAGAACTGCTTTTTAAATCAGTTAAGACACAAAAGGATAAGCAATGCATTTATGCTGTCTTTTATAATTACAGAAATCACCTTTGTCTGTGGTCTTACTCTGGCCTCGAACGTCAGGCAAGAGGCAACTTCATCTGAACGGTGCTGCCACGAGTGTCCACTAGGTGACAGCAGAGCCCTTGCCTGTCTCTGCCTGGACGAGGCTAATAGCTGGAACACGAGTGGGGCAGAAGCAGGTTAGAATCCCACCATTTCGCCGCCTTGGGCCTCAGTTTCCCCACCTGTAAGATGAGACTAATAATAGTTCCCAGCTGGTAGGGTTGTTGTGAGATTTAAATGTCATGTAATTGTTAGGACTGGGTAGGCAGGGGCCCTACCATTGTGCGTGAACTCAGGGTTCTGGACCTCAGTCTCCCTAGACTGCGCGGAGTAAACAGGAGGGTGGAAAGAGGTTCTGGAATACTCAAGGCGGGTCCTGGGGCACAAATCACATCCAGAGGAGAGTAGGTAGGGAGGACAGGAGTAGAAGGGAGAGGGGAGGAGGAGGAAGTTGGTGGGGGAGGGAGGCAGGGCCCGGGCCTTGAGGCCTGGACCTTCTATCTCCAAGGTCTGGGTCAGCATGACCCCGCAGCTGGAGAGGAGGGAAGGACACATGCATATGTGTTCTGCCTATTACATTTTGGCCCCCCACTGCGTCCCTGAGCCACCCTTTTACCCCAGTGACCCCTCTTTTCTGTTGTGCCCAGCTTAAGCCAAGCAGGAATATGAGCCTGGTACGCTGCTCCTGGACCTTGAACCACAATCTCTGTTTCCCCATCCTACTCTCCCCCTTTTCCATCTCAGCTACTGGTACCTCCATCCTTCCAGGGCTCACCTGGCTGGAGTTCTGCTCCTGTCCCTTTGTCCTCAAAACACCCCCAAGCCACCCACTCCCCTGTATTTTAGCTGAAACCCCACCCAGACGCTGCCCTCCTTCCTCCTCCTACCTGTCCACAATTGTCCCTGCCCCCAATCCTCCTAAGGCTCCTCCTCTGACTTCTTCCTTTCTTCCTTCCTCTCTCTTTCTCTGTCTCTGTCTCTCTCTCCCTCTTCCTTTCTTCCTTCTTTCCTTCCTTTCTTCCTTCTTTCCTCCTTTCCTTCCTTCCTCCCTCCCTCCATTCCTCCCTTCCTTCTTTTCTTCCTTCCACTACTATGTGCCAGGCAGCGCTGGGGGAGCTGACGCATGAACGGCGACAGTGGACAAAAACAAAACAATTAAGAAAAATATGCACCACAGCAGAGTGATGTGTACTAGGGAGAAAAAAAAAGTGAAGAGGGGGTCCTGAGGGCTCCAGGCAGCGTCTCCCCCACCCAAGCTAGCGGCCCGACTCTCTTCTCCTTTGCTCAGCTTATTGAGGGGGGTCCTAGGAGGGAGCAAAGCAAGCTGGAGACTCTTCCTATCACTTGACTTCCCAGCCTCAATTTCCCGCTCTGTAAATAAGGATCACAGCCCATACCTCTGAGATTGTTTCAGGATTAAATGAATTGCTACATGTGAGAAGCCCTGGTGGGCTCCTGGTGCACCGGAAAGCATGTGATGTGCTTGCCATTCTCATTAACAGTACGATTGTTGGGGTTCATGGTCAACCTCTGAACAACAGCTCCGGTAATTCCCATTTCCTCTCCTATCCCAGGTGGTTACATATTTCCTTTTTTGATGAAACACTTGCCCTTTAAACACTTAACAAATACAAAATTCAACAGGCACAAAAAGGTAAAAGATATAAACTAAATCTCCCTCTTTTGCTCATCATGGCTCCCCAGTTCTCCTCCCCAAAACGTTATTCACATTTTGATGCAGAGAGAGTCTACACAGAGGAGATCCTCATTGTCTCTTCTCTTTCTACACAAACTAAAGCTTCCTGTCTGGGTGGATTTGCATCTTGTTTTTTCCTTCCCAAAGTCTTCCCACATCGATAGCATTATGCTGCCTCATTCTTTTGCACAGCTGCACACTATGCCAGGCTGAAAATGGCCATAGTTTATCCAGTGAATTCCCTGTAGTTGGGCATTTAGGTTGTTTCCAGATGGTTACTGTTACAAAGAGTGCTACTGAGAATAAACAACCCTGTATAGGTGTGTCATGCAGGGACTCGGGTCCCACTCCCCGCACAAGAACGCAGGACATGGTGAGGCCGAAAAGGAACACCCACGGAGCCATAGGTAGGGGAGTCATACCACTATATTCTCACTGGCGGCTGGCTTGGAGACACAGGGAGCAGGAGCCACACGATCTGCAACGTGCCGTCTGCTTCTCTGCCAACCAACCAACCAATCCCCCAACAGAGCCATGGCAGTTATATCAGTGGTCAATGGCTCACTGGTTACAGCTGATGGCCAACTAGTCACAGCTGATGACCATTTACTACCTGAGCCAGCACCTTTCCGTGTGAGGTCGAGCCTGGAAACTGTTCTCTAGGACTCTGTCCCCACAAGGTGTCATTCCAGGAAGGCTCAGTCACTTAAAGGAGACTTTCTGAGTCCCAGAGCAAGTTCTTCAGCTCCCACCCAATCCACTCTGTAGGCCTGAGCAGCCATTTCCACCCCTGACAGCAGTGAACAAGAATTTATTTCTGTAGACCTTTGAGAATACACCAAGTTCTCACACTTTTCATCACTCGGACAGGTGGAAAATGGCCCCTTGTTATTCCTTCCTCTCCTTCTCATCCACCTTTTCAACTTCATTGAAGTATAATTGGTATAATTGTAGTACACTAAATTGCACACTTAAATTTAAAAAAAATTTTTAAATTGAGGAACAGTGTGTTTCTCCAAGGCCCATCAGCTCCAAGTCGTTGTCCTTCAATCTAGTTGTGGAGGGCGCAGCTCAGCTCCAAGTTCAGTCACTGTTTTCAATCTTTAGTTGCAGGGGGCACAGCCCACCATCTCATGCGGGAATTGAACCGGCTACCTTGTTGTTGAGAGCTCGCGCTCTAACCAACTGAGCCATCCGGCCGCTCTCCGTGACTGTTTTAATAACTGGCAATTTCTACTTCTTAATCCCTTCACCTTTTTCACCCATCCCCCCAATCCTTCCATCTGGCAACCATTAATTTGATCTCTGTATCTACGAGTTTGTTTCTGTTTTGTTTGTTCATTTTATTTTGTTTTTTAGATTCCACATATAAGAAATTGCACAGATTTTAAACACACCCTACATGCTGTTTTGACATGGGTGTAAATCTATGAAACCATGACTACGATTAAGATTCATTTGCATGTTCCAGAATTTTATTTTATTTTTTGTTGACAGATCCTGCCTCACGTTTATTTGTACAAATAGCACAGGAAGACACCAGCCCCCTCCAGACAGCACCCCAGGGGTCCCACCAGTCCTTTGTCCTCATACTGGCAGATAGAAACCTCTACTCAGGAGCCTTTGTCAGGGCCCAGGCACCTTTGGGAGCTGGAGCCTGAGCCTGAGCTGGAGGCGGAGCTCACACTACAGCCGTGGCCGGAGCCTTGGTTTGAGCCTTCGCTTTGGACTTCCGCCAGCAGAGCCTGAGACCCTTGGCAATCAGAACGTTCCCCAAGCTTGGGGTGAGCGATATGCTGTGTTTCCTCGAAAAGAAGACCTAGTCGGACAATCAGCTCTAATGCGTCTTTTGGAGCAAAAATTAATATAAGACCCGGACCGGGTATAATATAATATAATATAATATAATGTAACATAATATAATATAATGTAACATAATATAATATAATATAATATAATATAATATAATATAATATAATATAATATATAATAATATGTAATATAATATTATATAATATATAATTAATATAATATAATTAATATAATATAATAATATAATACTGGATCTTATATTAATGTTTGCGCCCAAAGACGCATTAGAGCTGATTGTCCGACTAGGTCTTATTTTCGGGGAAACACGGTAGGCAAGTTGATTGAGCTTGCAGCTGCCGCCCTGTGGGACCTCCAGCTTGACTTCCTTGGGCTTTAGGAGGGTCTTGAAACCTCGGCCAGTGCACTCATGGCCTTGGCGTCCATGGCCTGCATCTTCTTCAGGCCTTTCTTGTTGTGCTTCTCGGCCAAATGTATATTCCTCCAGAACTTGGGGTCTACCCCCTTAAGAGATTCATATCTTTGTGATTAGGGTTTCTTGATTTTTTGTGTGTGTCATTTTCGGGACTGGTTGTGTGTGGTGTGTTTCTTGGACTTGGACATGTCTGGCAGATAGACGGCTCCCCAAACGCCCGAGACTGGAAGCCAGGATTTTATATATAAGCTTTGTGCTTGCTTCTTTCACTCAGCGTGACGATCCTGAGATTGCTCCATGTTGGTGCGTGTTCACGTATCAATATTTTATTCCCTTTTATTGCCGAGTCTATTTCACTGTATGGCTGGACCACAGGTTGTTCACCTGCTGGTGAACATTTGGGTAGTTTTCAGTTTAGAACTATTACAAATAAAGCTGCTACAAACATTCACTTACAAGTCATTGTATGGATACCTGCTTTAATAATTTCTCTAAATATCTCTGAGTGGAATGGCTGGGTTGTAGGGTCTTCTATGTTTAACTTTAAGAAACTGCCATACTTTTCCACAGCAGCTGTACCACTTTGCATTCCCACCAGCAATGCATCACCAACACTTGTTACTGTCTGTCTTTCTAATTTTGTCCATTCTAGTGGGTGTTCCGTGGTATCTTATGGTGGTTTGGATTTGCATTTCCCTGATGGCTAATGACATTGAGCATCTTTTCGTGGGCTTGTTAGCCATTCATATATCCTCTTTGGTGAAGTGTTCAAATCTTTTGCCCATTTTCTTATTGAGTTGTTTGTCTTTTATTATTGAGTTGTAAGAGTTGTTTATTTATTCTGGATACAGGTATTTTGTTTATTTAATATAAGCATTGCAAATATTTTCTCCTGATGTCTTGCCTTTCTTTTTTCTCAGTGGTGTCTTTTGAAGAACAAAATGATAAAGTGTTAATTATCAACTTTTTCTAACTAAGAAGACTGCCTTCTCTAACTTTTAAAGATTTGCTCTTATGTTCTTTCTAGAAGTCTTAGAGTTTTAGGTTTTACATTCAGGTTTGTGACCCGTTTTGAGTTAATTTCATGTATGATGTTAGTTAAGGGTCAATGTTAATTGTTTTCCATATGATGGCCAGTTGTTCCAATACCATTTGCTGAAAAGACTTTCTTTTCCTCCATTTAATTGCCTAAATATCTGTGTCAAAAATCAACTGGCTATATTTATATGGGTCTCTATTCTGTTTTATTGATCTATGTGTCTGTCTTTTCACAAATACCAAATTGTCTTAATTACTATAGCTCTATGATAAGCCTAGAAATCAACTAAACTAAGTCCTCTGACTTTTATCTTCTTTTAAGAAATCACTTTGGTTATTCTAGGTCTTTTGCAATTCTATACACATTTTAAAGTCAGTGCCAGTTTCTTTTTTAAAAAAAAAAATTCTGCTGAATTTAGATTGGAATTTCATTGACTCTGTAGATCAGTTTGGGGAGAACTGACATCTTTTTTTTTTTAATTTATTGGGGTGACAATTGTTAGTAAAATTATATAGATTTCAGGTGTACAATTCTGTATTACATCACCTATAAATCCCATTGTGTGTTCACCACCCAGAGTCAGTTCTCCTTTCATCACCATATATTTGATCCCCCTTACCCTCACATCCCACCCCCACCCCCCTTACCCTCTGGTAACCACTAAACTATTGTCTGTGTCTATGAGTTTTTGAGAACTGACATCTTAACAACAGTGAGTCTTCTAACCTGCTAACCTTCTAACCTTCTAACCTAATCTTTCCATTTATTAGGTCTTCATGAATTTCTCTCAGCAATATCTGTAGTTCTTAGTGTGGAGGTCTTAGACTTATTTTGTTAGATTTACCCATAGGTATTTCATCTTTTTTGCTGCTGCAAAATGAGATTACTTTTTTTTGTTTCATTTTCAATTGTTCACTGCTAGTATATGAGACTCTGTAATATATAACAATTAAATATAATTTTGTCTATCAACTATTTGTCGATGTAAGCAACATCTAAACCTGTAGAGAAGTTTAATGAGTTTATTTGAGCCAACTGACTGGACAATTGCCAGGAAGCAAAATCTCAACAGATTAAGAAAATGCTCCTGGAAAACAGCAGTTTTGCAGCTTATTTTATACATTAGAATCAAAGGAGGAGATGTAAGAAGGGTTACATGAAATCCACTGGTGATACATGAAGGATGTGGGAAAAAGCAAAGCAGGGAAATCTCTGGGATCGGATATAAAGTAAAATGGAGAAACTTCTTTTACCTTGGTGGACACAGGATAGTTAACAATTCACATTTTACAGCACATACATATGGTATTTAGGGAACAAGGTAACAATGAGGGATTCTGTAATCTGGTGCTCTGGTGCAACAGGGTTGTGCCCTGAGGGTTCTGGAAAAGGGAATTGTTACTCGGATGTTCCAAGGGTGTTCACTTAGATGCAAAAAAGATTGACCTTTGTCAAGGAAGCTACAGGCCAAGGCTGTGACTACCTGCCATGACCCGCTTTTAGTCAGGGATTTTTCTGTTCAGACCATCCTACGGGGTTGATTTCAGTCTCTGAGCTTGTAGGGCCTGCCATGCTGGTCTCCTCTGAGCTTGTCAGGTTTAGTATGTGGCCCCTTTTTCGTCCACATATTTAAACTGTGAACTTGCTAAATTGTTCTAGTAGTTGTCATGGATTTCCTTGTTGTTTTGGTTTTTACTTTTTACATAAATGATCATATCATCTGCAAATAGGCAGTTTTCCTTCATCCTTTCCAATCTTGATGCCTTTTATTTATGTTTCTTGCCTGTTGGCAAAGGCTGTACCCTCTGGAACAAGGCTGAATAGAAGAGGTGAGAATGGGCACCCTTGTCTTGTTCCCAGACTCAGGAGGACACAATTACACTTAATTTTGGGGTGGTTGCTCCCTATCGGTTTGAGGAAGTTCCCATGTATACCTGGTTTGCTAAGAAGGTTTTTGGTTTTGTTTTTGAATCATGACTAGGTGTTGAATTTTGTCAGATCTTTCCTGTATCCATTGAAATGATCATATGGTTTCACGGTACTTTTAATTTCCATTTCTCCTATCATGAGTGAGGCTAAGCATCTTTTTCTGGGTTTAAGAGTCATTTGTACTTCATTTTCTGTAATTTCTGGGTTTGTAGCCTGCTGAGTTACTGGCATTTTCTTATTCCTTTCTAGGAGTATATCAAGGATGATTTATCCATGATATGAGTTCAACATTTTACCCTTTTCCTTTGTTTATTCTTTTACTGTATTTATGGACTTTTTGCCAGCAGAAAATTTGGGGTGTTTTCATCACTGATGTTTCCAATTTGTTCTTGGGCACGTCCTGGGTTTTGCCTCCTAGCACCTCCTCATGGAGCCTTCATGTGATCTTCTCTGGGGCTGAGGGTGCCACCTTTGTCCTGACCATGTTCTCCTCCTGCTCATTCTCAAAATACCACAGTTGTCAGGGGCCTAGAGACTCCCTGTCCTTCCTGGAGGCAGGAGCTTTCATCTCAGGGCAATGGATGGGAATGTGTATATATTTGCAGTTCTCTCTGCTGAAGCCACCTAGGAAGTGAAAGAAAAATACTATGGCTACGCCCCCCACATAGCACTTCCTGCCACAAGCCTATTGTGATTCCCACTGCACTGAGGACAAAACCCCTACCCTTTCCTTCCACCCACAAGACCCCATTGATGCCTCTAAACAAGTCTCGGCATACTATGTCCCTGGCACCCTGCCCTTCTCGGGAACAATCTAATATCGTCTAACTTCTCAGGCTGTACCCTCTTCTGGAACTCCTTATACCTCCACATCACTCTCTGGCTAATCCCACTTGTTTTTGGATTTAAGTATAAAGTCACTACCTCCAGGAGGCCTTCCCAGACTCTGGGGGGTCTCTCCTAGCAGCCTGGCCCCGAGGGCCACTGGACTAATTCATGGATAATAGGTTTGTGCATTGTCATCTCCCCCATAAGACTGTCAGCTCCACCAGTCAGAGACTGGGTTTGCTGTGTCAATACCCTGCACACAGGAGGTGACCATTAAGGATCTGTGGATGATTGAATTAAAGTCAACAAATACGTACCCAGGCCATCTTGGGGCCAGGATTTGTGATGAGATTACAGAGATAAGAGTCTTCTAAAATCTCTCCCCAAATTTCTTTCTGGGGTTCATATCTTACTAAGGATGCTGCCTCCCCCATCCCCTGCCCAAAACAAAAAAAACAAACAAAAAAAATCAATCAAACCCGGCTCCTGCTTCCCATCCTGTGTTCTCTTCCCTCCTCTCCCTTTTCTGCCCTGCCAGCTTCCTCTCTGCTCCTTAAACTGCTTAACTCATGCCCACCTGAGGGCTTCTGTCCTTGTGGTGCCCTCCATCAGGAGTGCTCTTTTGCCCTGCCTCACATCTCAGCTGAGTTGATCTTGGCCTCTGTACAGAGCTCTCCTGAGCCCTGGCCTGTGCCTGTCCTGTTAGCTGGTTTTCTTTACTCTCCATAATGATTAATTGCCCCTCCGCCATGCAGATGGTGAGGTGTGCCCGCGGGCAGGCCCAGTTGCCTGGTTGGCGCTGTTGCTAGGGCTGGGTGTAGGGCACCATGCACAGAAGAGGGCCTCTGCCCTTCCCAGGGTCTCATGGGAGAAATATCTGGAAGAACTTGACCTTTGTCTGGGGCAACTTGCCAGCCTCCTTCCTGGGGAGACCCAGACCAGTTCCTTCCCCAAGTGCAAAATTAGTTCCTCTGGGTGCCCAACCCATACATTCCACAGAGGAGTAAACGGAGGCCCAAGGAGCCTGGGTGTTGCCAGGGCCCCACAGAAAGTGAGTCTGGAGCCTGCTGAGACCCCTTGTGGCCTGAGCCCTCCTCTGTGCTGTTACCCCTTCTCTTGGGTCTGGGGTCTCCAGCAGCCTGTTGAGCAGAGCCACTGCTGTGCAGGCTTCTGGAACTTTCTGCCCCTCCCCAGCTGGGCCCTCTCACCTCCCCGCCCCCGTCCCCCACAAGGCCATGACTTTCGGTAAGTGACAGCAGCTCAGGAAGCTGAGGGGCCCACACAGGAAGGAGCCCAGTGGGACTTTCCTTCCTCCGCCACCCGGCTCTGCCCTCCTGTCGTTGGTCTAGGGTCCCCCACCTGCCAGGTAAGATCTGGAGGTACTACATGGCTCTAGCAGACCTAGGGTGGGTGGATGGTTGTGGCTGGGGATGGCAGGGCAGGTGGAGGGTGCTGTGACAGCAAAGGCAAGTTTACCTTGCAGGCCTCCAAGTGAGCTGGGGCGGCTGCTTGTGTGGCCTCTAGCAAAGCCACCCTTGCTGGGCCTCAGCTTTGTCTGGCATAAAAATGAGGCTTCACAGTCCCAGCTCTCAGAACCTACATGAAACACTGCATGTGTGGGGTGCTCAGCACCCTTAGGGAAACAGTTTCCAGCCCGGACCCTCCCAGTTCCCAGACCAGCCATTCCAGGATGTGGGATTTTGGGTGTTAAAAACGGGTATTTTTTTTGGCCCCAAATTCTGAATTTCACCTCTGACTTTTCCTTTTTTTTACTTTCAATATTTAAACAATCATGTTTTTTTAAAAAACAAACAAAAAATTTATTTTAAACCGAAAATGCATTGTGTGATTCCGTTGATGTAAAAGGGTAAAAATGAGCAAGATCAGGTCAGCTGTTAGAAATATGTCAAGGGTGGCCGGTTAGCTCAGGATTGCTGGTTCGATCCCCACATGGGCCACTGTGAGCTGCACCCTCCACAACTAGATTGAAACAACTACTTGACTTGGAGCTGATGGGTCCTGGAAAAACACACTTAAAATAAATAAAAGTTTTTTTAAAAAAAAGGAAAAAAGGAAATAGGACAGTGGTCCTCTCTGTGGCGAGTGACAGGAATCCCACGGTTTGTGGAGCTGCAAATGTTTCTATTAATGGTCTGGGACTGGTGACACTGAGGTGTCACTAGAGGGAAGTTCTCTCCCTGCCACCCCCTCCCTCCCTGACAGTAACCACCAAACCACCCTGGCAGGGACCTTCCTTTCTGGTTTAGCTGGCATTCATCCAGTGCTCACGGGGCATGTTGCCAAGGATTGGGCCAATTACTGTGGATTAAATGTGACACGTCTGGGTGGGCTGAGCAGACCACTTCACTGATGCGGGTGGGGAGTCAGCCCATTTCACAGCTGAAAGAGTTGAGCCCCAGTAGTGGGAACCCTGCTGGGATCACTCAGCCAGGACAAGAAGGGACTAGGATTTGAACCCAGAACCTGGGTCTTCACCTGTCCCAGCCCCAGGTTTATATTCTGGATGCATTCAGAATGCATTAATGCTGTCCCATCCCACCCTTGTGCCCTACTATAATTTTGCAACATAGTTTTTACCCAACATTCTCTTTCTTAATTCAGATCAGTTTAAGTGGATCTTGCCCACCTCCTCCACTTTTCCTCACTGGGTTCAAAGGCCAACCCCTTGCCCTGCCTAGCCAGGGGCCCTGAGCTCTGGGGTTCCCAGGAGTGACAGAGAGAGAGAGAGAGAGAGAGAGAGAGAGAGAGAGAGAGAGAGAGAGAGAGAGAGAGATGAAGGTGGTAGGAGGTTGTCAGATGTTAATAAAGAAATTGTTTTCCTTCTGGGCCCATCCCAGGGAGGCTTCCTACTATGGGAGCCTGAGATGCTCCTGGCGGGCTCAGTGGTGGGAGTGATGGAGATAGAGATCATGGTGGTGGTGGGGAGGCAGGAAGACAAACACAGAGACCCCTGTTGGCAGAATTATCAGACTGGGTCTGCCCCCAGGGCACGCATCACATCAGATGCAGAAGCTTCCAGCCCCAGCCCCTCACCCTCACCCAAAAAGTGGTGCCAGCCACCCTTACCCTGGTAAATGCTACATGCACAAGCCAGTACTCATCTGCTTCCTGGTGGGCAAATCTGAACATTTGTGACTGATTGCTCTTGCCTGTCTGGGGCAGGGGCTGGGCTAGGAGGTAGTGCAGAGGCTGAAGATTGACTGGAGATGTCTGCCCTGGGCACTGACAAAAGTGTCGGTATGAATTCACACAAATCTGGTTCAGACTATCTTCCAGCTCCCAGCACAGCCCTCAGCTGGAGGCTTATGGCTCCTTATCCATCTTGCAGACTCAAAACCCTCCGTTTCTCTCCATCTCTTTCTGTCTCTCTGTATCTCCTCTTTCTCCAGCTCCACCCCTACCTCACCCAGCAGCATCTCTGTCCCCTTCCCCAACCTCGAGAAGCTTTGTAGTCTTGTCCTCTCTGCCCAGAATTGAGGGGCTGTCTCTCTCTGTCCAGGCAGGTTGCATTCATGGCGCCTCCAAGTGAGGAGACGCCCCTGATCCCTCAGCGCTCCTGCAGCCTCTCATCTTCAGAGGCTGGTGCCCTACATGTGCTGCTGCCCCCTCGGGGCCCTGGACCCATACAGCGCCTATCCTTCTCCTTTGGGGACCACTCGGCTGAAGAGCTGTGTGTTCGGGCTGCTAAGGCCAGTGGTGAGTGGGTCCCTAAAAGGCTGGGCCAGGAGGATGGGTAGGGTTGGGCGCTCAGATTGGGAGCTAGAATAGCTGTCAACCTGAGTCAGCATTGGAGCTGGGGCTTTGAGGGATGAGTAGGAGTTTGGTAAAGACTCAGAGGTGTGATGGTACAGGAGGGAAAACAACTGGTCATCCCTCAAGGTAAAGTGTGCAGTGGAAGGAGGTGCTCTGGGAAGAGAGGTGGGGAGCCCTGAGAAGCAGGTGAGTGCATGGCTTCTCTCCTGAGGACAATGAGGAATCCTGGAGTGTGTATGAGCAGGGGTGGGACACAGTGTCAGAGCTAAAGGTGACAAAGACCCCTGTGCATGGGCTGCATGGGGGCTGCAGAGAACAGATGGGGAGACTCAGAAAGGAGCTGATGGGGGCATCCCCTCAGGCATCCTGCCCGTGTACCACTCCCTCTTTGCTCTGGCCACGGAGGACCTGTCCTGCTGGTTCCCCCCGAGCCATATCTTCTCCGTGGAGGATGCGGGCACCCAGGTCCTCGTCTACAGGCTCCGGTAGGAAGCACTTCCCCTCCATGCAGGTGTGGGTTAGACAACACAAGAATGGGATGCTTTTTGCTGCGGGCTTGGAAATGGGAGTTTGAAACAGTGATCCTACAATGTATCATCTCCCTAAACCTCCTAGTGGGTGCCCCAGGGAGGGCATGATAATTGCCCATTTCACAGATGTGGAAACAGGCCAGAGAGGGTGGGTGGCTTGCCCAAGGTACACAGCAAGTCAATGGCACACCCTAGACTCTGTGAGGTCTTTGCAGTCAGCTACCGCCCCTATACCTCCGCTCCAGGGTTCTCACCCCTCTCCACAGCTTTTACTTCCCCAACTGGTTTGGGCTAGAGAAGTGTCACCGCTTCGGGCTTCGAAAGGACTTGGCCAGCGCCATCCTTGACCTGCCAGTCCTGGAGCACCTCTTCGCCCAGGTAGGGGTCTGTATGGGACTTGGCCCAGGGCTGGGGGTCCTCAGAGCAACCTCAGAGGTGGCCTCAGCTGACCCTTCCTGTGGCAACCCAGGGATGGGGGGGGTCACCTCAGGGATGGGGGTCTACAGGGCAACCTGAGAACTCACAGTTGGGCTGTGACTGGCCCCCAGCACCGCAACGACCTGGTGAGTGGCCGCCTCCCCGTGGGCCTTGGTCTCAAGGAGCAGGGAGAATGTCTCAGCCTGGCTGTGCTGGACCTGGCTCGGATGGCCTGTGAGCAGGCCCAGAGGCCAGAGGAGCTGCTGAAGACCATCAGGTGAGGGCCTCCAGGCTGTGGCACCCAGCTGCTACCTGGGCGTGAGCAAAGGTGGCTCCACCACGGCACCCCAGAGCCCAAGACCCCCTGGGGCTCCCACCTATATGCCTGCAGTATGTCCATGTGATCCAGGCCCTTCAACCTGGCCCCATACCCTGCTGAGGCTCCAGGGCCCTGCCTCCTGCCTCTAAAAGGCCTGCCTGTGTTTCTGTCTGTCCTGTGGGCCCCAGTGGCCCTCCCCACTCTGCTCTCATGCATAACCCTGAGTGTGTCTCCATGTGGGCCTCATGCCCTCCAGGGAGGCCACACTACAGCCCCTCAACTAAAGCCTGGGTGGGTGTGTGTCCTTGTCAATCCCTGAGGAGACCCCTTCCCACACTCAGGGCCCGCTTCCCCCACTCGCAGCTACAAGACCTGCCTGCCACCTGGCCTGCGCGACCTGATCCAGGGACTGAGCTTCGTGACGCGGAGGCGCATCCGGAGGACAGTGCGCCAGGCCCTGCGCCGTGTGGCCGCCTGTCAGGCTGACAGGCAATCGCTCATGGCCAAGTACATCATGGACCTGGAGCGACTGGACCCGGCCAGGGCCTCCGAGACCTTCCTCGTGGGCCTCCCCGGGGCGGCTGGTGGTCAGGATGCACCGGGGCTGCTCCGCGTGGCTGGTGGCAGCGGCATCGCCTGGAGTCCAGGAGCCCAAGAGGTGCGGGAGGATGCTGGCTGGGACCAACCAAGCTGAGCGCGGGGCTTAGAAGGGAGGGGCAGGAGAGTGGGCGGGGCTCTTAGAGGAGGGGCGAGGGAAGCGGAGAGACTGTGGGCGGGCTCAGGCAGTAGCCAACTAGAGGTGGGGCTGAGCGAGGGCACGGGAATGAAATGGGCGGGGCCGAGAGGGGGGAGTGATTGGGTGGGCGGGGCACGGGACGGTGCTAACTGACGGTAAGGGAGAAGGTGGGACTAGGAGGGGGCGGGGCTTCTGACTGGACTAAGAGAGGCGGGTAGGTAAAGTGAGGCTAAGCGAGGGAGGGGCTCAGAGAGGGGACCCGCCAAAAGTGGGGTGTGAGAAATTTGGGATGTGCAGGGGAGAGGTTGCGAGGGGTGGGATTGATAGAAGAGGTGGGTTTTGGCAGGGGCGAGGTGGGAAAGGGATGGGCTGGGCCAGGTTGAGAGGGGCGGGGCTCATGGTCATGGGTTGGTGGGGTACAGATTTCCTTCTAAGAGGGGTTGAAGGATCTGAGGGAGTGGGACTCCCAACATCACTCTCCCCCCACCCCAGGTCTTCCAACCCTTCTGCGACTTTCCAGAAATTGTGGACATCAGCATCAAGCAGGCCCCACGCGTTGGCCCGGCCGGGGAGCATCGCCTGGTTACTGTCACCAGGACAGACAACCAGATCCTGGTGGGTGTTGGACCCCCCCCCCCCACTCCCCGCCTTACCCGAGGGCGGGGACCGCAGCGGGCGCTAATGCGGACCCTTACAGGAGGCTGAGTTCCCGGGGCTGCCCGCCGCGTTGTCCTTCGTGGCGCTCGTGGACGGCTACTTCCGGCTGACCACCGACTCTCAGCACTACTTCTGCAAGGAGGTGGCTCCGCCGCGGCTGCTGGAGGAGGTGGCCCAGCAGTGCCATGGCCCCATCACGTAAGGACCCGCCTCCCAGGCCAGCCCTCAGCAGCCAGATCCATCTGGGTCTGAATCCTGGTCACGCCCCTTCTCCGTACCTCAGTGTCCTCGCCTTCCAGGAGCCTTGGACAAGAGGTCAAGTGCTCCAACAGCGCCTGGTGCATAGGCAGTGCTCAGTAAAGCTGGGGTCTCCTTTCTGCTTCCCAGGGCAGCCATTTCCTTCCTTCTGACTCCAGGGGTCCCAGGGCCATTTCCCCTTGTTTAATCTTCTAGGTAGAACCCCGTCTTTTGGCCCATTTTATATATGCGGTGGCTGGATGGGAGGGAATGTTACCTGGTGAGGGTCCCAGGGCTTCAGAGAGACCAGGATTAGAACCCAGGTCTGGCTTGGTGTCTCTGCCTCTTTCTCTCTGTCTTGAATTCTCGGTTCCCTCCCACCTTTCCCCAAAGCCTGGATTTTGCGGTCAACAAGCTCAAGGCTAGGGGCTCCTTTCCTGGCTCCTACGTTCTACGCCGCAGCCCCCAGGATTTCGACAGCTTCCTCCTCACTGTCTGTGTCCAGGTCAGTCCACCACTAGGAGTCAGGAGGGCAGGGAGGGCTTCCTGGAGGAGGTGAGATTTGAGCTGAGACCTGAAAGATGTGTCAGCATTTGCTTCCTGAAGAAGGAGAGGGAAAAGACATTCCCAGTGGAGGGAATAGCATATGCAAAGTCTTGGAGATTGAAATTAGCCTGTGGTGCTCAAGGAAGAGGAAGCTTATGAGAGGCTGCTGCCTACTCCCACTCAGGGACCACTCCTCCTTGCAGACCCCCCTGGGCCCTGATTACAAGGGCTGCCTCATCCGGTGCGACCCCACAGGAACCTTCTCCCTGGCTGGCCTTGGCCGACCACACAGCAGTCTTCGAGAGCTCCTGGCTGCCTGCTGGGATGGTGGGCTGCATGTGGATGGGGTTGCCCTGAACCTCACCTTCTGCTGCACCCCTAGACCCAAAGGTGAGACTATCCTCTTCTCGGAGCTGAGTAGTCAATCTGGGGCCCTGTCATTCTGTGTTAGCCACAACTCTTGTGTGGCAAATGGCAGAAACAGCAGGTCAAAGTGGTTTAGGGGAGAAAAGGTGATTTATTGGCTCATGGTATACAGTACTGCCTTCTGGCATGGCTAGACCCAGGCACAGCTGAATCTGAGGGATGTCGCTAACACTTAATCTCTCTCCATCTCTTGCCTTTTCCTCTGGGCAATTGCACTCTCAGACAAAC
Source organism: Rhinolophus hipposideros (assembly GCF_964194185.1). NCBI lineage: Eukaryota > Metazoa > Chordata > Mammalia > Chiroptera > Rhinolophidae > Rhinolophus > Rhinolophus hipposideros. The sequence continues at coordinate 49,800,837 of NC_138062.1, read as the reverse complement.
CTCTCCCATGGGACAACTCTGAGGTGTGAGTTTGTTGCTCATTGGCGCCCCCTGCAGGGTTCCTTCCCTCTGTGTTTCACTTCACCCCATACAGGAATTCTTGGAGTCTCCTTTCAAATAAACCACGTGCCCTAGAGTCCTTATCTCAGGGTCGACTTCTGAGGGAGACCCCAAGCTAAAACAGGGAATGAGCAAACCTTTGAGGGCCTTTCACCTCTGACCTCTGGTTTTCTCCTTCCACCTTCTCCTCTTAGAAAAGTCCAACCTGATTGTGATCCGGAGAGGTTGCAGCCCGCCCACATCATCCCCTGTTCAGCCCCACTCGGGATTCCAGCTGAGTCAGATGACATTTCACAAGATCCCCGCTGACAGCCTGGAGTGGGTAAGGGGCCTCAGGAAGTGGGGGGACCTCAGTTGAAATCCAGAGACGCAGCCTAAATCCACCTCTGCTATGTGGCCTCAGGCATGTGATGTAAGCTCCCTCTGCCTCTGTTTCATTCATCAACTGTGAAATGGGGCCCGTACCCCACAAGAGCCCCTTACTGACCTTTCCTGTTGTCCTCTCACCCTAAAGCATGAGAACCTGGGTCATGGGTCCTTCACCAAGATTTACCGGGGCTGTCGCCATGAGGCTGTGGATGGGGAGCCCCGGGAAACAGAGGTGCTGCTCAAAGTGTTAGATGCCAAACATAAGAACTGCATGGAGGTGAGTGAATGGGAACCAGGCCTGTGGGGTCAGGGCTGACTGAACAGAGGGTCGTGGAGTCAGAGACACTTGAAAACACAGAAATGTAGCCACAGTATCTCCAACCAATGAAATATAGAAGCGTTGGGGGAATTTAGAAGCAAAGGAAAGAGTACACCAGACTACAGGAACAGCCAGTGCAAGGGTCCTGAGGCAGGACTGAGCCTGGCACATTTAAGGAACAGCAAGGACGCCAGTGGGCCAGGGAGGAGTGAGCAAAGGAGAGGGGAATGACGTAGACGGAGGCCTCAGAGGGGCTGGGCCACACAGGGGAAGGCTTGAGCCCTTCTTAACCCCCAAATCTCCCACTTCTCTGTAAGAGACTTGGGGTAGATCACAGTAGGGTCTTCCAGCTGCCATCAGAAAAATCATGATACAGAGTGCTGTGTGCACTCACGGTGGGCTCCAGGGCCAGAGAAGATTGGAGCCAGGCCTCCTCCTCAGGCATGTTTGTGAGCAGCAGGTTCGGGGTCCCTGATTGGACCCTGGAATGGGAAGAACCCATGCATCTTCTCTCCCTCCTCACCTCCCCAGTCATTCCTGGAAGCGGCGAGCTTGATGAACCAAGTGTCGTACCAGCATCTCGTGTTGCTTCATGGCGTGTGCATGGCTGGAGACAGTGAGACCCCCATGCCCCAACCCTGACCTGCTTCACTGAGCCTATCCATGCAGCATTAGAAATAAACATACAGGGGCCACCACCCTATCCCCATGCCCCTCAATCATCACTCCTTGGGCAGCAGTGCCAGGCTCTAACCAATCCCCAGCCCCCAGAACTCGCAAGCCAGACAGACCTTCGTTCCAATGTCCCTTCACTGTGTACCCCCTCTAAAGCTTTGCACGGGCCACGTTGCCTCTCCAAGCCCCCATTCCATCCATTTAGTTCAGTCCAAATGGTGTCAGGAGTGGGGCACACAGCAAAGAATATGACAGGCTGGCAGGGTGATAAATGATCGTTTCTGATTGGGGACAATGCAGGCCACCAGGGGTGGTCAGAGGCCACTACTCCCAGCTTGCAGGTCAGACAATGGTTCTGGGGAGGTGAAGATAAGTAGGAATTAGGGCAAAGAAGGAAGAGGGCTGTTCAAGGCGGAAGACATAGAACATACAAAGGGCTGGAAGTGAGATGCAGAGAGAGCTCAGAACCTTCCAGGCATTTCCGGCAGATAGTTCTGAGATGGAAGTGGGAAGGTTGGAGAGGTGAGTGGGGTAAGGACGGAGGAGCAGGGAAGGGAACCGTCAGAGTGGAGAGTTCAAGGAACCCCTGAGGGTGAGGTGGAGGGAGAGCCCGGCGAAGGCAATGCGGTCCTACCTCCCAACCCCGCTCCTCCCTGGGCTGCCACTAGGCATCATGGTGCAGGAATTTGTACACCTGGGAGCTCTAGACACATATCTACGCAAGTGTGGCCACCTGGTGCCGGCCAGCTGGAAGCTGCAGGTGATCAAACAGCTGGCCTATGCTCTCAACTATCTTGTGAGTACTCCTCTGCCTGCTCCACCTTCTCTTCACAGACAGGAGGGGGAATTGAGGGTGGACTCTGTAGTATGGATAGCAATATGGCAAGGGCACAAGGGGAGAGCATTTTGGACTGAGGGGACAGCATATGTACAGGCTCAGAGGTGTAAGACCAGAAGGGAACAGCTGGTCATCTGTGGATATCACTGGGGAGTAGTGAGCAATGAGGCTGAGTGGGGGAAAGGCTTCCCAAAGTGCTGTGGCCTTGAAGGTTGAGTAGGAGTTCATCAAGAGGCGAAAGGAAGGAGGACATATCAGGCTGAAGGAACAGCCTGGGCAAAGACCTGCAGCTGAGAAGGCGTGTTCCATGTCTGGGGTGCATCAGGCAATTCAGTTGGCAGGAGACCAGGGTGTGGAAGAGAGCTCCTGGGAAGAATGAGCAAGGCCTTGAATGCCAGGTTCTCTGACTTTATCCTGAAGGCAATGGGGAGCCACAGGGTGGGTGAGCAGGATTTAAGAAGCAGAAGGACATAGGTCATAGGGGGTGGATTAGAGGAGGCCAGACAGGCTGCCAGTAATCTAGGGAAGATTCTGGAGTATTGTCTGAGCAGTACCAGTTGGGCTTTGAAGGATGTGTAGGAGTTTGTGAGCTAGTATATTCACTCATCAAACCTTCCCTGGCATTTCCCTATGCCTGGCCCACTTAGGAGGACAAGTGCCTCCCCCATGGTAATGTCTCAGCCCGGAAGGTGCTTCTGGCTCGGGAGGGGACTGATGGGAGCCCACCCTTCATCAAGCTGAGTGATCCTGGTGTCAGCCCCACTGTGCTAAGCCTGGAGAGTAAGTGTGGAGGGCTGGAGGAGGAAGGGGTCTTGTGGGGCAAGGAAGCAATTCCTGACACCATCCCCACCCCCAGTGCTCACTGACAGGATCCCTTGGGTGGCCCCTGAGTGTCTCCAGGAGGCCCGGACACTTGGCTTGGAAGCTGACAAGTGGGGCTTCGGTGCCACAGTCTGGGAGGTATTCAGCGGTGTCACGATGCCAGTCAGTACCCTGGATCCTGCCAAGGTCAGAGCCCCCCTTTGACAGAAGGGTGGACTAAGGTCCAGGGGAGGGTGGGCAGGTCTGGAGGGGGGCTTCTCAGGGTGCACCAGCGGTGACCAGCCCCTCTTCCTGCCCTCAGAAGCTCCAGTTTTACGAGGATCGGCAGCAGCTGCCTGCCCCCAAGTGGATGGAGCTGGCCCTCCTAATCCAACAATGCATGGCCTATGAGCCAGGCCATAGGCCCTCCTTCCGTGCCGTCATCCGTGATCTGAACAACCTTATTACATCAGGTGCCCCCTGGGCCAGGAAGGGTGGGCAGGGCTGGCATGTCATATTGGGCCCAGTGAGAGCAGAGCCCAACCTGTGTGCCTGGCACGATTGGAGTGTTGGTGACTTTAACAGTCAGCGTGGCCTTAACAGCTGCTGTAACAAGCAGGCTGCTGAGCTCAAGATTGAACATCATGGGTGTTTAGTTCTCATTCAGTGAGGGTGTCCATGTCAACAGGCACCTTTCCCTTTGTGGCTCCACCCATCGCATGGCCTCAGGTCTCTGTTGGAACCTCTGCAGAAGAGAGAGAGAGTGTGGAGGGGTCCATGCTAGGTTTCCATGGGGTAGGACTGACGGGGTACCCAGCGCATCTCCCCCATCAGCCTGAGCTTAGTCGTGTGACCACGAGTCACAGCAGTGGAGTCTGGGAAGGCCCTTCGGTCTCCATAGCCATGTGTGGTTGTACAGGGTGTGCACTGCCTAAGGGAGCTGCTTTGGCCCAGGGACATCCTTTTCTAGTCCCTGCAATGGTATCCTTTGGCTGGCAGCAGCCCTGCCATAATACCCAGAGAGGGTAAGCATGCAGATAGCGGTCCCACAGCAAGTCAGCTGAGCAGGCGAGTTCCATGCCTGGGGTGCATCAGCCAGTTCATTTGGCAGGAGACTCGGGTGTAGAAGAGAGTTGATGGGCCCAATACGCTGCTCACTCATTGCCTGTGGCCCCCAGATTATGAGCTCCTCTCAGACCCCACACCTGGTGCTCTGGCACCTCGTGATGAGCTGTGGAATGGTGCCCAGCTCTACGCCTGCCAGGACCCTACCATCTTTGAGGAGAGACACCTCAAATACATCTCACAGCTGGGCAAGGTGAGGTAGGCTGGGCGGGGGGGTGGGCGGAGCAGCACCCAGGTACATGGACACCAACCCCGCTGTCCCCCAGGGCAACTTTGGCAGCGTGGAACTATGCCGCTATGACCCGCTGGGGGACAACACAGGCGCCCTGGTGGCTGTGAAGCAGCTGCAGCACAGCGGGCCCGACCAGCAGAGGGACTTCCAGCGGGAGATCCACATCCTCAAAGCCCTGCACAGCGACTTCATTGTCAAGTACCGCGGTGTCAGCTACGGCCCAGGTCTGTCCCTTCCCAAACAAGAGGTCTTCAAAGCCCACAGTACGTCTGTGGGGTGGTCTGTGAACACCAGCAGGGACCCTATGGACTCTTCATTGTTTATCCAGATTCAGACCCACCAGGGGTTGGAATTCCAGCTCTGTCCTTTAGCCCTAGGGGCGACCTTGGGCAGGTGATTTAACCTCTCTGAATTTAAATTTCCCCACCTGAAAAATGGGTCATTTTGAGGTTTCAATGAATCAATGTATATGGTAGAAAGTACTCAAGAGATGTTAGCGATAAGTGTTAGTGTTGCCTTCCCATTTTATTGAAAGCAATACTGAGTCCCGGAAGAACCCAAGGTCCCACTCTGAACCGAAGGAAGAATGGGGAGGGGAGTAGATAGAGTTGGGTCCCGTGGTGACTCCTCCCGCCTCCTCTGTCTCCTAGGCCGCCAGAGCCTGCGGCTAGTCATGGAGTACTTGCCCAGCGGCTGCCTGCGCGACTTCCTGCAGCGGCACCGCTCGCGCCTCGACGCAAGCCGTCTGCTTCTCTACGCCTCGCAGATCTGCAAGGTGCGGGGCGGCCGCTCAGGGACCTGCGGCGCCTCGCCGAGCTGGCTGCTTGCCTTGGGCATGGGTCAGCGTAGAGTTTCGAGGGAAGACTGAGGGTTGACGTCTGGGGTCCAGATCAGGTTGGAGGTGGGGCTGAGTTAGGGCTGAGGTCAGGACCGGAGTACAGGATGGGGTAGAGGTGGGGTTAGGCGTGGGGTCTGGGTTGCGTTTGTATTCCAAGTCAGGCTCGGGGGCCCCTGCCGGGTCATCCTGGGGTCTATACCCCACGTCCCCCCGCAGGGCATGGAGTACCTGGGTTCCTGCCGGTGCGTGCACCGAGACCTGGCAGCGCGTAACATCCTGGTAGAGAGCGAGACGCACGTCAAGATTGCCGACTTCGGCCTCGCCAAGCTGCTGCCGCTGGACAAAGACTATTACGTTGTCCGCGAGCCGGGCCAGAGCCCTATCTTTTGGTGAGGACCCAGCCCCAGCCCGCCCCTCCTCCCCACAGCCCTGGCCCTTCCCCACAGCTACGGCTCCGCCCCGCCCCTCCCCACCCCCACTAGGTCCAACCCCAGCAGGCCACTGGGTTGGAGAATCACCCCCATCCCACACTCAGGGAAACTGAGACTGACCCAGCCCGGACTGACCTTCTCAGCCCCACCTTCCCTGGACCGCTCCCCTAGCCCAGGGCTACTCGTTTCCCATCCTCTGCCTGACCCACTCACCCACGGCTGCCCTGTCCTTTGCAGGTATGCCCCGGAGTCCCTCTCAGACAACATTTTCTCGCGCCAGTCAGACGTCTGGAGCTTCGGGGTCGTCCTGTACGAGCTATTCACCTACAGTGACAAGAGCTGCAGCCCCTCCGCCGTGAGTTGGCGCCCTGGGTCCCCAGAGCTCTCCCCCTCCCCCTTGCACTATGGCTGACCACCCCCACCCCACAGGCAGCCCCTTCCATGACAGAAGATCCCCGCCCCCCACCACGGGTGAGCCCTTCCCTCCCTTCACTAGGGCTTACCCTCCCAATCATGGGACGCCCCTCCCCCTCCAGCCCTGAATGCTCGTCCCCCACCATGGGCTCTCCCCCTTGGCCCCAGGAGTTCTTGCGAATGATGGGATGTGAGAGAGATGTCCCGGCTCTCTGCCGCCTCCTGGACCTGCTGGCGGAGGGCCAGAGGCTGCCGGCGCCTCCAGCCTGCCCTGGTGAGGTGAGAGCTGGAGGGTTTCCCTCAATTTCCCACTCTGGGGTCGCGGGCAACCCTGCTGGCCCCTCTGGATCTCTCCACCACGTTGTCTCTTGGTTGAGAACTCCTGCTGGCCTCTACTTTGCTGCCTTCTCACTGTATGGCAAGTCACAAACATGTTCAGAGCCTCAGTTTAGCATCTCCAAAATGGGAATAACAGTGCTTTATAAGGTGGGGGAGGAACAGAGGGGTTAACGCCCATCCTGTGCTCAGCTCAGAGTCTGACACACAGTCAGTACTTAATACAATTGTGGGGACACCGACTGTTTATCACCATAACTTTTGTGGAAGCTTCTGCCATGCAGTTGGTCATTCGTAAATTAGTTCATAAAATCATTTGTGGCACTCAGGCCATAAACATGTATGGAGCCCTGGTGCTGGGTGGTGTGCTGGTGCTGGGGACCAACAAGGGTCCTCTTGGAAACCTGCAGAAGCTAACAAGAACATTCTGGTGGTGATCAGTGTCTGGAAGGAGATGAACAAGGGGGAGTGATGGGGGAAGGGTAGGCAGGGAGGGCCTCTTAGATGGGGTGGTGTCTGGAGGAGAAGGAGCCCACCCCCGGGAAGAGCGGGCAGAGGGTTTCTCAGTGGAGGATGGAGTGTCCATCCTCTCAGCATTAGCTGAGCCTCTCAGTGGACGCTGCTTGGAACAAGATGGAGGGAGGGAGGCAGGGGAGGGGGTGAGATTTTGCTCTAAGACCCATAGGGAGCCATGGGAGGCTTTGGAGCAGGGGAGGGATGGAGTCTAAGTACATTTTAAAACTGGACCCGAGTCATGTCCTTCCTCCCAGTCTCGTGTGACCCTGTTGTCTCCTACACCCTCAGGTTCATGAGCTCATGAAGCTATGCTGGGCTCCTAGCCCTCAAGACCGGCCGTCCTTCAGTGCCCTGGGCCCGCAGCTGGATGCGCTGTGGAGTGGAAGTCGGGGGTAGCGTTCAGAGGCATGAGATGCTTACCTTCCCTGCTGGAGGGAGGACTCCACTCACTGTCATTTTTGCATCTCCTACATACGGACCTCCGGGTTCTGGTCTCCATGGACTGGCTGTGTGACTTTGGGCTGGGCGCTGCCCCTCTCTAGGCCTTGTGCTTCACGGAGACCCCGCATGCGTCAAATGACATTGCATCTGGCAGGCAGGGGGTGGGGAAGGCACCCCTTCTGGCTTGCCGAGTAATAGCAGCCTCGTGGCCTTTGGAACTTGTAAAGATTCAAGACAGTTGCCTCGATGGGGCCCACTGAGTCCTGCCCCCAAAAGTGAGGGACCACATTTAAACTCCTCTCATCTTCCCATGTCTCAGAGGATGTCTTCCTGTCTCATTTCCAGCAGGGAAATGATGTAACTTTAAATATGTGATCTCAGGCTTCTTTTCCCCCACGCTGCTTTTGCTGGAGGAAGGCAAGACAAGAGCAGCTGCTCTGGTTGGTAATTCACTTTTGGTGGAAGCAAGTGTGACTGGCTGGGATTGTGTGAGGGGCCAAGAGAGGTTGGAGTCCCAGTCCACTCTAACTGTACTTGACTGTCCCCATGGCTTGCTTCCCTGCCTTACACGGGGGCCCTTTCTGTCCTGACCAGAGGGTCAGGCATTGATGATCCTGGAGCCTGCCAGAAGATTTTCAGCAATTGAGGAAGTGAAAGGCATTCTTAGTAAAGGGAACAGCATGGTGAGAGTGAGGAGGCTCAGGGTATAGAGATTGTTGGAGCCCACAGTTCTGCCACTTATTTGCTATGTGACAATGGGCAGGTTTCTTCTCTTCTCTGTGTCTCCGTTCCATAGGGCTGGTCCCTCAGCTGTGCAGTCAACTTCTGGAGAGACTTATGCAGTTTAAGTCCCCACCACCCCTCACCGGCCTGCAAGGCTTTTCTGCCACTTAGCCTCCCTGGAAAGCTCTTATTCGTCTCTCAGAACCTCAGCTCTCACCTCCCTGTAGCCTTCCCTGGTGTGCTCCCATTACTCCCTGCCAGCCCTGTACTTCCCTCTGACCTTAGGACTAGGGTGGTGACTGTCCGGCTCTGTGTCCTCCGACCTGTGAACTCCATGGGGGTTTGGCTGACGTGGGCACTGAGGAGACTCTGGGGGTGTTTGTTGAATGAATAAAGGAGTTCAGTGGAAGGGATGGCTTGTTGCTGGATTTGGGTGATGGGGAACCTTGGGCGTATATGAGCTGGGAAGGAATGTGGTTAGGGCTGGGGGACAGTGACCCCTAGGTGCCACACTGGGGGTCTCAGGGCAGGCTAGGGGAGGAGGGACAGCATGGTGGGGCATTGGCTGGGTCCCTGGAGGACAGAAGCCTTCCCCCAAGTCCCAGCTGCTGGCCTTGGCTCTGTCCTGGGGAGCTGATTGCAGGCTTTTGGTGGGTGGAAGGAACAGGCTGCTCTGTGGGGGGTCAGAGGGCAAGGCTGGGTTGGTAGAACTAGGCTGTGGGGAGGGGTCCAACGTCAGAGAGGCCAAGCCAGTCCCCTCGGGACTGTGCTCCTCAGGATTGCTGGAAAGATATGGCGAGTGACAGAGAGGGAGAGAGAGAGCAGGGCAGAGACAAGAGACAGCTTTCTGTGTCTACTCTCTCAGCCCGGGAAAAGCCGCCTGCTTTGGTGAAGAGCCGGAAGGAGGGGCCATATGGGGCTGCTCTAAGCTCGAGCAAGATGAGGTTTTCAGCTCAGGCTCTCCTCTACCTTGGGTGGAGTATCATCCCCTCCCTCTGCCTTAGTTTCCCTTCTTGGTAAAACAAGGTCATAAGCCCTCCAAGGGCACCAGGCTGGCACCCAGTAGGTGCTGAGCAAATGTAGCCAGCTTTATTCTGGGCCCTCCAGTCTCTGTCCATCACGGGACCCTGAGGTGGGAGAGGCAGAGCTGGCCAGCACCCCCAGCCCCAGGGCCTAGCCTCCTGTCACCTTGGGCAAGTGGGGGGGTCCCGCTCTGAGCTTCAGTCTCCTTTTGCGTACAGCAATCAGGACAAGGTTCTGCATGTCCTTGGTCTCAGTTGACTGGATGGCCACCACGCTGTGGAATTATTATTTCTGTTTATTTCATTTATTTCAAATGGTTTAAAAAATAATAATAAAGAGCCAGCAGTCCACCTGGGGGATGTTGGGTGTAAGAGATGTACACCCAACACTGGCCCAGAGAGACAGATTCCTGCTGTTTTGTGCCTGGGCTCAGCCTATCAATAACCAACATTGTGGCTGGTCCAGCCCCTGTGCTTCTCATGATGTTTGCAAGACACCCTTCCTCAGTAACCATCAATTAACTTTGGGGGGAAAAAAGGTTTATTTCTTACAAGGCCTGGAAATGACACAGCACACCTGGGTCCACACCGTGAGGTGGCAGGTAGAGAGAGAGAGAACATGCACAGGCCTGGGGTTCTGCTTTTATCGGGGTAAAGGATTGGGGAGCTAGGGTTTCACAGACTCATCCTTCATTGGTGAATTTAAAACACGAGAGCAGTAATTTAAAGCGTGAAGGATACAAGTGGTCCAAATCGTCAGTTATCAAAATCAACCAGCATCTCTAAAACAGGGGAGTCTCAGGGGAGAAGGTCACCTGGCACTTTATCTAGTGAGCAGCCTGGCCTGTTGTGGAAGTGGTTGCCTCCAGAAGTAAAACTTAAGTCAGGCACTCTCGCATTACAAAAAAAGAGAAAACCCAGTGTCAGGGCTTATACTGCACTGGCCCTGACCCTGCCCTTGACCTTCTCCCTGGGCTCTCCCTCAGCATGCTGAGTCCCCCCTCCAAGGTCCCCAGCTGGGGCAGGCTGGGCGCCTATAAGGGAGGCGTGCAGTAGAGGCCCCTGGCTCCTCCTGCCACCATGGACCCCCGTCTGCTTCCCTGGGCACTAGTGCTGCTGGGCCCTGCCCTGGCACTGGCGCTGGCCCACGCACCCGCCCCAGAGGCGCGGGAGAAGCTGTGTGGCCACCACTTTGTCCGCGCGCTGGTGCGCGTGTGTGGGGGCCCTCGCTGGTCCCTCGAGACCGGGAGGCCAGTGGCAGGCAGCGACCGTAAGTGGGGGTTGTGTTCCTGGGTTTCTAAGTGGGGCAGGTGGGCGTTAAGGACATGGGTGGGTTTGCACATGTGGACCGGGGTTCATCTGCCGGCTGAGCTGTGTGTGCAAATCCACGGAGGATACCCCCCTCCTCTGTGGGGGCCGGTGCAAGGAGAGCGAAACCAGGCAGTCTTGAAAATGCACGGTCAGATCCCGTCTTTATTTACCATTTCAGTATTTTGATCTTCATGCACTTTTGCATTAATTTTGATTTTTAAAAATATTGTATTAAAATTTGATCGAGTGTGGGTGCTCCCTTACATTGTGCCCCAAAGCCAGTGCTCGCTCTCCTCACCCTCGTCCTGGTTCTGGTGTAGAGAGCATAAAACACGTTTGTGTGCCGGCGTTGGTGTGTGTGACACAGGTGCAGATGTGTGTACAGTGGCACACACGGCAGGTGGGGGGGACTGGGAAGGGAGGTTGAGGGTATGTGCTTGTGTGTGCTCACCCAGGGATTGTGTGTCCGTGTGTGACCACTGCCTGCATACCCGTGCGCATGTACGTGTCACATGTTACCCCTGCCGTCTTCTGCTCTGTGAAGTGTCTGTGCGTCCATGTGATAGGTGGCACCTGGGAGTCTGCACAGCTGGGGACTTGAGTGTGAGCATGGGTCAGGAGTGCACACACCTGGGTTGGGGATTAAATCTGTGGCCCGTATGCAGTGGGCACTTAATAAGCACTCACTTTCTATTTGTGTGCATGACGAGCCTTTGGTGGGACATGCAGTGGGATGTGAGCATGCAGGGATGTGTACACAGTGTGCGGGGTCCTCTGGGTTCCCCAACCCATGCTAAACTGTACTCTGTCCCTAGGGGAGCTGCTGCAATGGCTGGAAGGACAACATCTCCTCCATGGGCTGGTGGCTGACAGGGACCCCATGCTGGTACTTGCACCACAGCCCCTGCCCCAGGCCTCTCGACATTACCACCACCGCCGGGCAGCTGCCACCAACCCTGCCCGCCACTGCTGCCTCAGCGGCTGCACTCGGCAAGATCTGCTGACCCTCTGTCCCCATTGAGCCCTCCTGGGGCATGGCACCGGGGGAGCTAGAGACCTAGGTTTGGTCTGGTGAGCTCTTGAAGCCACACAGCACCATAAAGCCCCACATCTGGGGGGTACATTGTCGATTACCTCCTGGGATGGGGCACTCACCACCTCACCTTGGTCACCTGTTCTCTGTGGGGCCAACTGGGGAATAAAACATACCCAACCCTAGCTTGGAGGAGCCTTGGTTTTACAGAGATGCCAGACACTGAGAGCCAAATGTCCTCACCTCTGAGGAGCTCCAGGAGCTGCCCTCTCTGCATTTGTTACACCCCCTCTCTCCAATAGTAGATAAATAAAATTCCTGCAGAATTCAAAACAGCTTTTTGCATTTTCTCAAGAAAAAGGGACAAGCCTAGGTCAGCACTCACGTGTGCCTGGCCCCTGGCAGCCATGGACCCACTGACATTTCCAGGAGCTTGATAACAATTTGAGAGTCATCACAATACAAAGCGGGGAAACCGACACCTAGGTAGATGGCTGCGTGCCAAGGTCAGACAGGGAAGGAGTGGCCAAGTGCAAGATGTGAATCCAGGTATCCATCAAGACCCACGGAGAGCTTTACTGTCACCTAATGCCCACTTAATGGTGGACACACACATGAAAGTCTGAATCAGTCACGGTGCATATTACTGATGCAACTCTGACCATTCTCATATCCTGCCTTCATCCTGAGATGGGGATTGTATGATATGACCATCTCGCTATAAGGTGGGTCCATATTTGTTGACCCTTCCTATGGGGCTGGCAGAAAGAGTACAGGGCAAAATGTGCAGCACACAGTAGGTACACAGTAAATAAAGAAGGGAGAGGAGTCAGGACAGACGACAGGGAACCACAGTCCTCGTGGGAGGAGGTGAACCAGGGAGGAGGGGGGAGGTTGGGAGCGGTTGGGAAGGAGCCTTGTTGGAAGCAGGAGGCTTAGGCAGGCCCAGGTAGGAACAGACTCACCCCGTGCCTCTCTCTCCTGAGCCTGCTGTCCAGCTGGCAGTGAGAATGTCTTGGGGGGATTGAGGTGAGGGCGATTGGGAATTATGGCAGGTGTGTGAGCAGGGGTGGGGTGAGGTCAGAGCTACCTGACGGAGACACCTGCAGTCCCACTTCATCCATTGGTGTATACGAGTATCTTCTACTGGAAATGAGACTTTTACAAATAAATGTAGATTGGTCTGAGTTAAAACTTATGAATCACATTTTTTAAAAAAGACCTCCAGGTCTTCACAAAACATTTTATTCCCTGAGGAATAAGACCCCTCTGATCCCAATAATGTTCCCTGAGTTCTTGGGGAGCCGAGGTGTGGGGGGCTGGGTCCTGCCAGGGACTCTAGATGTTGAGTCCCGATTGGCTGAGACAGACAGCTGTTCCTCCTTTGCCCAATGCTTCCACCAGTAGAGCACTTAATACCACAGGCAGGGAAGGGGCAGTCCAATTCATGGCCTCTCTGGCCCCACCCACCCCCTGAGGGGTCCAAGACCCAGGAAGGGGTCAGGTACGGAACCAATCTTTCCCAGGCTGAAAAACACCTTTCTCTTCAGCTGCCTGTGAACCGAGGAATTCCCAATTGGCCTTGAACCATGGCCCAAACTCACCCAGAATTAAACCACCGCAGGTTCACACCCAAGGAGAGGCTGGCCCCCATGTACAGTCCAGCCCATGATGAAGGCTGGAGCTGTGGTGTGGGACCTTGACTCAACTGGGCTGGAAGCAGTCGAAGTGCTTCCACCACTAGCTGCCACGGAGAGAGAGATGATGGTCCCTCCAGCTGAGAGTGTAGGAAGGATGATGTAACAGGGTCTAAGCAGTACTGGGTGGGTTTGGAAGGATGTGTAGGGGTTTGCCAGCAAAACTATTCACTCAGCAAACCCTCCCTCGCACTCCCCCAGGCCCTAGGAGGACAAAGGTGTCAGCTTCCTGGGAGGACAACACTGCCCCTGCCTATGGAGGTGGAGACAGGAGCCTAGAGGCTGAGGGCCCAGCCATCACCCGGGTTGATGTGCACTCGCCTGCCACAGGTGATGTTGGGCCGGCTCAGTGCGTCCCACATGAGCAGCATTTCGTATGGCAAGAAGCGGTGCACCAGCAGCAGCTCCCGGTAGAAGCAGGGGTCGAAGGAGGACAGGCGGTCCGAGGGGGCCCAAACGCCAGCCGTGCGGATACCACTGTGTGAGGCAGGCTTCAGGCCCTCCTTCTCCAGGCACATGCCCAGGAAGACGTCATCGATGGGGAAGAGGTCTAGGGTGTGGCTGGCCCGGCGCAGGGCAGTAGCTGTGAAGCGGGACAGCAGGAAGCCACCACCCCCGCAGTAGGGTGGGTAGTGCTCTTCCTGTGTCACTATCTTTGGCACGTAGTACTTGCTCCAGGGGATCCGGATGGGGCCCACATTGTAGATCAGGTGCCCCACGAAGAGATGGTGATCAGGACTGTGGCCCATCAGGTAGGAGACCATGTTGTCTGTGTGTGCAAAGACGTCATCGTCGCCGTTGAGCAAGAAGCTGGCATTGGGGCACCGAGTCTCCTGCCACTGTAGGAAGAGCACCTGCAGGCAGGTCGACAGGGCACGTGGGCTCAAGGGCTGGGCCGATTAGCCTCCGGTGCCTGTCCACTGCCCCAGCCCAGCCAGCCCAGATGAGGATGTGTCCCTTGGTCCACCCAGCCCGGGTTTGAGGCCCCACTCTGTAAGGTGACCTCAGCAACTAACTGCTACTCTCTGTGCCTCAGTTTCCAACTGTCCATTCAGGTCTCATCTCAGAATCTGCCTCCAGGTCTGTTGGGGGTCCACAGAGACAATGTTCTATAAAGTACCAAGGAGTGCTTGGAAAATTGTCACATTTACATTTATTGCTATTCCTTCCCACTCTGCCTGGCCAGGCCCTGCTGTGACATAATTACTTGCATGAGTGTCACTGGACATCTACCTCCCCAACCAGACGCAGGGCTCCCCCTGGGTGGGGGCTGTGTCTCCTATGCGTGTCATCTCCCCAGTGTGGGCTCAGTGCTTCACAAGGCAAGATTCATGTTTGTCAAATCGATGTTTACCCCATGCTTTCGTGTTTTAAGAACATGGCATGTTGAGAGGTCCTGGGGCTCTGCTTGCCTTGGCTTCAGTTTTCTACATAATAACCCTTGCTACCTGCTGGGCACTGTCCTCAGGGACCAGACCACACCTGCCTCCTACAGTTGTTGCCTTAGGGATGCAAAGCAGATGCGGTCTTCAGCCCCATTTACAGACAAGGAAATAAAGAAAGTGCCTTCAGCAAGGTCACATAACACAGAAGTAGCCGCTCAAGGTCTTGTACCCAGACTTGCACTAGGAGCAGGAACCTGTGTTGGTCACCTTGCTCCCCGCCTCCCCACCCCCCCACCCGGGCAGGTCCTTGGAACCTCCAATTCGTCCTCTGCATGTGGATTCTCTCTGTTTCTCAGGGGTTCTTAGCCATCAAAACCATCTTTATTGAGCACCTACTGCACATGGGCCTCATGAAGAGACCGAACCGACCAAATAAACAGGATGTGTACTGTCCAGCGTCCCCCTCCTCCCATTCCATTGCCGTTGTTATTTGACCAGAAAGCACTGGTCCAGGTGCCTTCTAAATGTCATCTCATGTAATCTTCACAGCAGCTCTCAGAAGCAGGTGAGTCCAATTAACATTCTAATTTCCCTGATGAGGAAACTGAGGCATAGAGAGGTGACCCATCATCGAGAACTACACAGAGTCTGAACAGGGGTAATCGGGCCCCTAGAGCCAGGCTTGTAACATCGGGACACCCTGCCCTTTCTGTCTGCCTCCCCTTGAGAAAAGTACTTCAGATTGCCATCAGGACAGTAGAGGGGCTGGGGTGGGGGGGTGTCTGCTGGTCCCCTGGGCCCCTCAGAGGAGGTGGTGGCCACCTGGGCAGGAAAGACAGGTGGCCCTGATCAGGGGAGCCCCCGACCCCATCCCACCGGCCCACCTGCTTGAGCGTGAGGTTGAAGAAGGTGTCGTGGAAGTCCCACTGCAGGACGTCACGGTGTACCCGTGCCTCTATCGCCAGCAGCCGGTTGACCTTGGGGGCCTCCAGCGGGCGGGAGGCGGTGCCCACCAAGAAGAGGCGGCGCAGCTGGACACCCTGCACCTTCCGCTCTCGGCCCCACGTGCGCCTCACCAGCTCCCGGCGCTCATAATTGCTGGGCGAGGACTTGATGGCCAATAGCAGGAAGACTGGCTGGGCGCACTTGGCTGGCGGCACGTCCTGCAGTAGCGGGAAGTCGCGGCAGTGTCTATGCAGCAGGAAGTCGCGCACGTGCTGTGGCTGCTCCGCGAAGTCCGGCAGCTCCGCCACGGAGGTATTGGCCCGGCAGGGGGCGGGCCGAGGGTGGGAGGGCGGAGGGGGCCAGGTCAGAGCCGCAGGGTCGGCCAGCGGCTGCTTCGGGTCCCCGCAGGCAGGCGGTGACAGGTGCAGATTGAGGAGGAAGAGAGTGAAGATGCCAAGCGAGGCAGCCAGGCCCACCACTGTCTGCATGGGCCGGAAACACCGCATTCTGGTCGCCAGGGTTTGGGATTGCTCGGGACCGGGTTGGGGGCGGCCCAGTCAGCTCCTGAGGAGAAACACTCACTGAAGATCTCAGATGGGCCAAGCACTGTTCCAGAGCTACCTGTGGTCCCCAACACATGGTTGACCGGTACAGTTGCTCAGGTTGGTAAAATATTAAAATTCACCCCCACCTAGTCCCCTGCACCCCACCTCTAGCACCCCAACCTATGTTGGCTCTGACAGTTTCCCAGGCCCTGCTGGGGATTCAATATTTACCAAGAAAACTGAGTCATGGGAATGCCAACATGAGCCCCCCAGACTCAGTGTGCCAAGAATCCCGCCCCCACCCCCTACACACACACACCAATTCAGCCTGGTCCTCCTTGCATCCCTGATGGCCCAGGAACCTCCCAGGGGGAGGCAGGGAATTCCCTTTTTAGCAGATGAGAGGCTGGGATCCTTCCTGTTTCCCTTTTTCACTACCCTTCTAGGAAGCTCTGAGCTTCTGATACAACCATCCCCTATTCTTCTTGATGATTTTTAATGATCCTGTAACCTGAGCATGGCCCCTGGCCTCTTATAGACCCTGCAGGCTCAGCATGTCTCAAACAAAGCTATTTTCTTTGTCAGGGTCCTATTACTTCTTTAAAACCCACCTCAAATGATCTGTTTTCTGGGAAGCTCTCTTTGACCCCTCAGGAAGAGTCCTGGTTCCCTGTTTAGCTCCTCTTGCCCTGTCTTCTACTTTGGCTCATTCCTGGTCCCAGGGGGTATCTGTGTTTGTCTTTGTCTTCCCAAGACTGGGGGCTTATTGAGGGTCCTGGCATTATCTAGCATGAAGTAGACACATGGTGGAATCGGAGAGTGTTTACAAGAATAAATGTATGAATAAAAGTAAATTCATTAAGTTTCTCTCTGGCAAACTCTTATTCATCCCTCAAAAACCCAGGTCTAATATCTCCTCCTCCTGGCAGCTTTCCCTCCCCAAATCCAAAGGAGCCCTTGGTCTCCTTTCCAGGTCCTTTTCCCAGGCTTCCCTCAATATCCTTTTGTCTGGAAAGGTGATGTCTGTGCTGTTTTCAGCCCTAAATTTGAGGATCTATTTTTCCAGTGCAGCATGAAAGTGCTGAATTAGACCCAAGGCAGGACTTACCCATTCAGCAAACAGTTATTGGCTCACCCCAGAGGGTGGCAGATTCTGGAGCCCAACTCCTGAGTTTAAATACCGACTCCATCACTTCCTGCCTTCCACACCTCGGTTTCCTCAGCTATAAAGTGGACATTTAAACAATCCCCAGCTCATAAGGCTGTGCAGGCATGAAGATAACTCCCAGCACCAGACCTAGTAGACATTCAATGAGTGTTTGTTAAATAAATATGTGAACCTCAGCACTTACCTCAGCCTTCCTCGGGAGGTCTGTGCTGGTCTGGGATCTCCTTGTTCTCCCTACTGGCACCTGGAATAATGTGGGGACAGTCAGGGGTTTCTGGTGGGCCCCTCCTGCCCCAAGCAACCCTACTCAGCTATTACCTGGGAGCAAGCAAGAGACTGGTTTCCATCTAGAGCCACTAATTGGTGCTGAAGCTGGGGACAGTGCCTGCCTCCCTCCCTGATCCACGAGGCCATTTCCCCAATGTGCCATCGCTTTCTCTGCACACTGTCTGGTCAAAGCCTCTCCAGTTAGATGTCTCTCAGAAATGGGGCTCAGATTCCACGCCACAGGTCACACTGTGTGACCTTGGGAAAGAAGCTGGACCTCTCTGAGCCTCCATGTAAAATGAGGGAATGAACCCTATGTGAGAGTTGTTGTGGGGGTCTTAACCTCAAACACTCTGGGCATGTTCCTGCCTCACAGGACCTTTGCACAGGTGTTCTCTCTGTCTGGCATGCTTTTCCCCAGATTTGCACACAGCTCTCTCCCTCACTTCCTTTCTGTCTTTGTTTGGATGTCTTCTCAGGCAGGCCTCCTCAGGACACACCATCTCACTGATCCCCCATCCTGTTCTACCTTTTCTTTCCTCCACAACAATTTTCACCTCCTAAAATATATGAAACTTTTTAAATGTATTGTTTCTTGTCCATCTGTCCTACCAGAACATAAGCTCCACGTGGCCTGTCATGTTCACCATTTATCCCCAGCTCCCAGAACAGTGCTTGGTATGTAGCAGGAGCTTAATATATGTGTGTGGAGTGAACTACGAATGAACGAATACTGCTTTGCCACAGCAGCTGAAAAAATATTGACTCTCAGAATGAATTCATACATTCATTCATTCAAGCCAATATTTATGGTGTGCCTGTGTGCCACCTCCTGGGAGCTGGGGACACAGTGGTGACAGGCACAAAGTACCTAAACTTTTCTACCACTATGGAACCCACACTCTCAAGGGGGGACAAACACTAAATAAAAACCTCGATGAAATGGTACAAGGTGACAAAAGGCAACTAACATAATGGGGCCTGGTGGCAGATTTAGATTTTGAGGTCTGGATGACATTTAAGCTGGGATGTGATCGTGTGCATGAGCTAACATGGCTGAGCTTTGGGGGGGAAGGTACAAAGGCCCTGCGGTGGGAATGAGCTGGTGGAGCCTGAGCAGTTGCAAGAGCCTGTCTGCAGGTAGCACGGAGCCTGTCTTGTTGTGCGGCATGCCCAGTGTGGCTGCCAGCCCCCAGGGATTCCGCTTCTGACAGGCAGGTCTGGGAGACCTAAAAAGGCAAATTAGCTTAGACTGAGACTGTGACACAAGAATGAACTGAATCCCTAGAGGGACATCTTCCTGAGCTGAAGAATGGCCTACTCCCGGGTAGATGACGAGAAAGGAGCACTCTGGCAAACCTGGAAGAACCCTGAGCTCCAAGGATGAGAAAGTCCTCATGAGCTACAGTACCGAGTCACAAAATAGTAAATCAGACTAGAGAAGCCACAGTGTTCTCCTGGCCACACCGGTGGCTGGAGCCCCGCAAATGCTGTGAAATAAGGATGTGCCTGGGGAGCCAGGGGTACTCCATTAAGGAACCATGAAAATTAGAGCGTGATTCACCATCTACAGTTTAGAATCTAAACCAAGGGATTTCAGCTAGGGGTGATTCTGCCCCCAGGGAATACTTGGCAAAGTCTAGAGACATTTTTGGTTGTCATAACTTGACATAACTTGGTTGACATAACTTTGGTTGACATAACTTGCGGGACTACTAATGATATCAAGTGGGTGGAAGCCAGGGATGTTGCTTAAATTAACATCATGGGGTACAGGATGGCCCCACCACAGAGACCCCTCCAGCTTCAAACGTCAACATTGTCATGGTTGAGAAACCCTGGTCTAAACCGACAGTACTGGACTAAAGAACTCAAAATCAAAGACGGTCAGAAGAGGAGAATCAGGGAGATAAAGAACCTTAATACAGGTTTATATAAAGCCACCATATGGAGTATTTATTATTGCTTACTTATGTATTTTCATGTATTTATGAAATGTTAAACCTAAATGGCCAAGGATCAATTCACTGGGAATGTGTTTTGCAAATTCTAAACAAGGGCTCAAAAACAAAGGAAGACACCTCGGCATTGCACCTCAGCCAAACCTGGGCATTAGGGAGTGGGGAGGCATGAGGAGGTAAAAAAACTAAATGGCTCATATTACTGGGATGAGGGTGTCAGGGTAAAATAGAATCTCTTGGGGTGGCCATTTGGTTTTCATTAATTCCATTAATGCCTGTTTTTTTCCTTGCATTCTTCTTTCTTGCTTGTTAGAACTCTTTGCATATGAAACATCCTTTGTTGGCACCCAGATTCTCAACTTTTTCTCATTAGGTCTATGGTTTCTCTAACTGGAGGGATCCCTGGGCTACCCCCGCCCACATGAGGTTCCTGATGAGGTCTAAGAAGTCAAGTCAGGGACAGGGAAAGGGAGGCTCACTTCCTCTCCCTACACTAGACCTTCATTAATGCATCCAAGATTTGCCTCCCTTTCCAACCACCAAGACCCCGTGTTAACTCATAGTCCCTTAAAAACTCAAGCAGAAAATGTTGCCAGTCTCACAACATCCCACACAGGACTGGCATGAAAAAGAACCCCACAGCCTCCCTTTCAGCAGGCCTGAGAGGGCTGAGGATTTGCTGGCCCAGTAAACCTTTCTGAGAGCCTCTGTGGGCTGCGCCCCTGGTAGTCACCAACCTGTCCTCATGGTACTGCGACCCCACACCTGCTGTGGGAGACACTGGAGTTAGGGGCTCGGCTTTGCCAAAGAAGTGACACCTCTTGGTATTACTTCTTCCAAGTGACTGGGCAGCAACTCTGTGACCAGGAGAAGCTCCTCTCAGGCTTGGGTTCGAGACCCCGATCCCCACTCAAGATTCTGCTGTCCACCCTCTCCAGGTCTCATTGTAAAACAACACGACTGGACTTTTTGAAGCCCAAACAGCTGTTTACTCTGAATGAAGTTCATGGGGTCTGAATAACTCTGGGGGACTGCCAACCCCATTTTATAAATGAGGAAGTAGGGCTCAGGGAGTTTTCCTTCACATTACCACAGAAACAACCCATTTTGTCTTCAGGTTCTTCAGCCCAAAGAAGGGTCTCAGCAACTCTTATCCCAAGACATATATATGAAAACCATTCATTCGTTTATTTAACAAATAGGTTCTGGGGAATCTGAGAAGCCTCAACTCTGGGCCTGGCCCCCTGGAAACCCCTAATTTGGGGGAGACAAATCCAGACACATGTGGGATCAGGGTTGGGCCAGGAGGGACCAGGATATTGAAGCTGGGACTTTGAAGGATGCATAGGAGTTCACCAAGGGGCGTTCAGGCGGAGGAAAGAGCAAATGAAAAAGCATGGAGAGGAAAGAAAACAAGGCATGTAAGGGTGAAATTCAGTAAATCGATAATGTAATCAGACTTAGCTAGTTTGCAGTTTGACTCACCGCATAGCTCGAAACTTAGTTTGCATAGCTCACCGCATAGCTCGAAATATCAGTTTGGATCCTGATATTCAGCTATTTTCTCTTTGTTTCTCCCCTCACTAATTGACTTAAAACCTGTTTTGTTCTCTTTCTCCAGGCTACACATACCTCATTAATCCATTTAATTAACAAAATCCAAACCTGGAAAGGGCAATTTCTTAATCCTCAGGCGCCCAGACACTGGAATACACATAAAGCCTCAGACTTCGGTGGCCAGTCTCAGTCCAGAGTCCAGAGATAATATTATCTTAAAATAGACCAGACCCCAGGAAGGACGTCAGCCCTCAGATCTGCCTGACCAACTCCTCCTTTCCTTTGTTTCTTTTTCTTATGTACCTATAAAACCGGCTGCCAGTTCTAGAAACAGGGAGATGGCCTTTGGACAGGAGTCTGCCATCCTCCCAGAATGCTAGCATTCTGAATAAACCTGCTTTTCTTTCTACCAACCATGTCTCTCGATTTTTAACTTTTTCAAGCAGCAGGCAGCCAGACCTTAGCATGGCATGAGGCGTAATCAAGGAACTACATGGCTTGTTTTGCTGAAAAGTAGAATTTGAAGAGAAGGTGATTTCTGAGGCTAGGGGATGTGGTGCCCGACCTTGTAAAGACCTTGAGTGCCAGGCTGAGAAGTGGGGCTATCTCTTGGGGGGTGAGGGGGAGCCATGAAGCAGGGAGCAGAGAGGTCTGATAGTTGTTGTGTAGTCCCTCTTTGCGCTGAGTTGACCTTGGTGAGTTGCTTCCCTGGGGAACTGTTTCCTCAAGGACAATGGAAATGTAGAAACCCTCCCACATGCATACATGGGGTCACTTGTGACTGGGCATCAAAGGGCATGGCTAGAGCAGCAGATCTGCTAAGGGCTGTTTGTTCTCCATGCACTGGTGCGATTTCACCATCACCCAGAACCTGCTTCCTCTCGTGCCCACAGAAAAGCCACGTGTCTTCATTGGCAGAGACACAACAGTCTTCCCCTGGAATACACCTGCCAGGTGTAGGTCCTCTCAGCCCCCCTTTCCCCAAATGACCTCTGTCCACTCTCATCTGCTCCAGCCCCACCAGCTTCTTCACAGCTCCTTAACCATCCAGGCTCAGCCCCAACAGAGCCTTTGAAATGCCAGTCCTTCTGCCTAGGAAGCCCTGCCCTCTTGCTCTTTCCCCTGGTTTTGCTTCCTCTTCAGACTCAGCCCAATGGCACCCCCTTAGAGGTGCCCCAACCTCCCAGCTAAAACAGCTGCCCTGGCTCTCCTTCCCTCACCTCTGTTGGACAAATGTACTCAGTTCTCTTTTGTCCATCTCCCCAACCAGCCTGGAGCCCCAGAAGTGGGATCCAGAGTCTTGTTCAAACAGCATTGTCTCCACGTGACACTCACTGGGGAATTCTGCTTGCGGTAAAACTAATGATGACCCACATATTAGCATTTCCATGTACTTCACTTCAGCCTGACTCCACCACAGGTGACAGCTGCCACCTAGGGAGAAGGGGGTGCTTGGGGAATCCAGGGGATTCACGGGGAAGGGCCAAGATGCACTGAATATTCCCAACTCCAAATATATTCCTAATATGCTACAGAGCTCCATATTCACGACACTGAAATATTCGTTATGTGTTTAACTAGCAAGAAGCGCTGATTGTTAGCGAAGTGCTGAATATTAATGACCCGCTAAATATGCAGGATGCTCCCAGTATTTAAAATACTGGACATAGTTGTAAGGCAACAATTAATAGTTGCAAGGCATAGTTGTGATGCACAAAGGAATATTAATATTGTCACAATGAATATAAACAAGCCAGTGAATAGTCCTGAGGCACCAATATACAGAGCCCTGAATATTCATGACTCGTTACATACACGGAGTACAAAATATTACTAACTTGTTGACTATTAATGAGACAGTAGGTGTATTGAAGGGGCTGACTACTCAGCAGAATGAATTAATTAGGGGCCCCAGCTGGTGAGAGGGCTCTAGTCACACATCCTCTATCTATATGCCCAAGTGACAGCCAAGGCCTGGTAAGGCTTCAGGCACATGTGGCTCCAGGCAACTCTGCCCGCCTCACCTTGCTATTGTTACTGTCTCTGGGGAGTCTGGGAAGGCAGAGAGGCTGAGACTCATGACGGTGTGAGGCCACCAGATGGCAAGGCCCCACCTGCTCACAACTTCCGAGCCTGGACCTGCCCTCTCCTCACCCAGCGTTATTTCAAGACTGTGGGGGTGGGGCGGGTGAGGCTGTCTGACGCGGTCTTGGAGGTCTCTAGGTGATTCCCCACACGACATTCTGTAGTTACACACCAGCCTAGCTGACTGTCCCCCCATGTCTTTCCTTGAGGAAAGAAAAGTCTGTGAGACTGTGCCTTTTTAGGACTTTGCTTATCTCTATGTTTTACACCTTATGTCTCTGTATCTGGTCCCCAAAAGATGGTTTGCAGCCAATGATGAGTTCCCCATGGGGGGAACAATTCAAGCCAGGCGGAACTGAATGGGGACCCCCAATGAGCTGCCTTAGAAGATCCAAAAAGGAGACTTGCCACCCTTTGCTCCCTGCCTGGGAAAAGCCACTGCTGGCTCTGGCTTTCCTCTCTCACCTGATTGTGAGAGAAGTCATGAGGACAATAAAGATCAGTTCTCTCCACGTATCTCAACGGAACCATTACAATATGAGAGACTTGACTCTGAGAGGGTTCATACCGTAATTAAGACATAATGGGACTTTGTGCTTTGTCTGTTGACAAAGGGTGATTGGAATAAACATTTTTCTGCTATGATGTATGAGTCTCACAGACTGTGTGAGAAACAGTGTTACTTTTTTGTATTTGTATACTTATCAATAAAAACCTCCAGTCGGCTTTATTCTGGGCTCTAGTCTTTCAGAACGGTGAGACCCCTGGCCTTCTGAGATTTAACTGCATCAAGTCTCTGTTTGTTTCTTAAAAACTTAACCCAAAGCTGCCCCTTCTCGCACCCTCACTGCCCGTGTTACGCTGGATTCCCACTTCCAGATGAGGAAACTGAGGCTCACAGAGGGTGAGTCCTGGATCCCTTTCCAGGCCCATCAGACACACAACCGCCTCGTTCCCCAGCCCAGTTCCAGCTCCAGGGACCTACAGGCCCCTAGCCAACCTACTCACTGAGTCTCAATTTCCAAATGAGGGAGAAAAAAAGAGTTAGTTTCTCCCTCGTCCAGCAGCTGAAAGGACCAAGAGGGCTAATATCCTTGAAACAGCCGTGTGGCCTCCGGGAAAGGACCTCCTGACCTAGCTACTGACCATCCTGGGACTGTAGGCTTCAGCATGCTTGCCTACAAGATGGTGTCAGCTGCCACCTCGTATTCAGCCCCCCAGCTGAATATCAGCATCATAGTGGTCGCGTCCGGTCGTGTCATTGCTCCTGTACTTTCACCAACCATCCCCTGAGATTTGGATGGGAGCGTGGAACATTCTGGGGCTGCCAAAAGGAGGGGTGAGGGGTGGGGTAACAAAAGCATCTGAAAGAACCCCTTCTGTATGCTTAAAGACCTGAGTCCTGGGAAAGGCGGAAGGACAGAGCCGTGGCCTTTTCTCCAAGTCACTCATTTATGAAGTGCCAATGATGACAATATTAATATCTTCATCAGCCAGCACTATCAGTTGCACACTCATGATGCTCTGAGCATCTGGTGTGTGCCAAACCCTAATCCAGGTTCTGGGCACACAGATAATTTGACAGAGAGAAACCCCTGGGCTCATGCAGCTAATGTGCTAATGGGGGACAGAAAGGCAGCGAACAAGACAATTTTCCAGAGACTCAAGAATGGAAGTTGTGGCATTTGCAGGAGAGGGTGTGAGTCCCTGGCCTGTGGATAAGCCCCTGTGACTCGCTGAGCCTTCCAGGAGGGCCCAAGTTCCAGTTCCCAGGTGGGCAAGCTGGGTGCGGAGAGGGTACCCACCTACCAGAGGTGACACAGCCAATGGAGGACAGGAGTGTGGGTGGAATGTAGTCCCCGACCTGCTGGACCTGAGACTGATACCTCAGCGCTTTGTACCAGCGTGGCCTCCAGTAATAAAGGGCTGGCCCCTTTTTACAAGGAGCATGATTAGCTTTTGTAAACAGAAAGAAAAAAAAAGACGAAATAGCCCAGTAAAGATAATCCTCTAGAAAGGCATGTTGTGCAGACTCTGCTTTAGTAAAACCTCATATGCAGGTGAATTTTACGCAAACATACACCCAACATTCACACCGGTAAACTCTTGGGCATGAAAGAAGGGGTGTGGAGTGGTTTGACATATGCCCTTTAGACCTTCAAATCCTGTTTCCAATCAATCAGGCTGGACAGAGGCTTCTGATTAAATGCCAACCCTGCCCCACCAGGGCCTCGGGGGCATCTCTGGGCTTGTTTCCTAGTCAGGGAAACTGAGATCTCATGGGCCCTTCCTCTGGGACCTCCTGAAAGATCCCCATAACTTCAGAGCAGCGTAATCAGGATTAGAGTTAACACACCAGGTCCCTTGTGCAGCCTCTCCACCTTGTGCTCATCTACACTCCACACCTACACTGGGAGGTAGAGACGAGGTAGCCTTGTTTATGGATAGGGAAACTGAGGCCAGACAGGTCAAATAACTCTTTCAAGGAAGGTCAAGTGGGAGCCCAATACCTGCTTTTAATCACTGCCTGGTAGGGCTTCTTTTAGTTTGCTATGTTGGTAATGAGCTCCCCATCACGGGGGACAACCAAGTCTAGCCGGACTCCTGTCACAAGGGCACACAATGGGCATCCTCCTTGGTTCACAGGAAGGTGGGGGGCATGTCACTGCCCCAGTATGGGCCTTTGAGGTGGGTTGCAGGAAAAGAAGTCACCCAATAGCACCTTACCTCCTGGATCCAAGCCAGCTTGTCTGGATTCCCTAAGCTTTAGCACTGAACAGAGAAATTTTGAGGCCTGTTCTTGGCTTCCCCACACCCAGAATACCTGACAGAAGTCACCACACCCTGGGGGTGCGGGAGAAGGAAAAATAGGTATCAGCTTGGGCAAATATCAGCCAATCATTTAGGCAAGGTGGGGGCCCAGCTGCCTGACACAGGGGCCACACCTCTTCTTCCTGATTCCTCAGCCCTACCTGGTGTGGTAGCAGCTTTGTGAGCCCACAGGGCAGTCCTGGGAGGAAGCAGTGGCCCTAGGGTGGGCCCCAAATCGGACTAGCTCCCCTGGGTCCTGAATCCCAGATCTGGACAATAGGAGGCCCTGGCCCCAATGTAGAGGCGAGTCTTCAGTTTCCCTATCTGAAAAGTGGCCATGGCAAAAAATGTTTGAGCCAAAGAGAAAGTTGGCTGGAAACCTGGCTAATGATGTAATTGTAATAACAGTGATTATTATTATTCATATAATTACGGTGATAGTTGACATTCTCTGGGTGCCCACTGAGTGTCCGTAGGGCTTATCAATTAATTTCACCTTCACCACAGTCCCACACCATGAGCTCCACTTTAAACCTAGGGAAACTGAGGTTCAGAGACATAACATCATTCACTCAAGGTCCCCCAGTGTCCAGAAGTGCGTTGATCAGGAAAGCTTTTGCCTGCTGAACAAACACCCTGTACATCCTCATGGAAGGTAGGCCATTGTCCTATCTCACAGAGGGGAAACCGAGGCACATCCAGAGACCAGGAGCAACGTGCCTGAGCCACACAGCTAGGCAATGTCTGAGTAGGGACCTGATCCCCAGGGGAAACTGTGAGCTGAGGTCCTCAGGTCTGAACGTGGCCCAGTGCCTGGCAAGGCTGGGGGCAATGGGAAGAGGCCGGGGTCTGCCGCGATTCATTCAACAAACAATAATAATTCCCACCTGGGGCCCTGAGTGCTATTCCAGACCTGAGCCGGCCTTGGAAAAGCTGGGGCTACTATTACAGATGAGTGAGAGTAGGGGGTGTCCAGGAACTCCTGGCAGGTTCACGGTAAACGGTAGACGCGCTGGAAACCTGACCTCAGCCACCTGTCCGCGCTCCCCTAGAGTCCCCACTCCCTCCCTCCCTCCCACCAGAGGGTCTACCGGGTCCTCAGGGAACCCCAACACTCACCCCCAGACACGGTCCAGTCTCCTCACAGCTGGCGACAAGGAGGAAGAGTTTTACCTGAGCAGGAGCCTGCCGCCCTGTTGGCCTCACCTCCCACCAGGTCCCCGTCTCCCAGCTGTGCCGAGTTTCCCGGTAGAAGAATCGCTGTCCCCCACCCTCCCGCCGGCCCCACCCTCTTCCCTCCCTGGCCCCACCCCTTCCCCTCTCTGGGCCCCAATCCGGCCCTCACCGCCTGTCCTCTTCGGGCCTTCCGCACCGGAGGACAGGGAAGGGTCCGACCCACAACCAAAGGGTGAGCTCCTCGCTGTCAGCGGTGTGCAAGCCACCCCTTTTCAGCTCCTGGCACAGGGCCCTGCCCACTGCTGTGTGGTCGTTGAAGGTTTTTGAAAAGGGGCAGGAAGCAAGTTGAACCCAGTGACTCTTCAGTTCTCTTCAGAGGGTTTGAAGATTCCAATCATAAAAGTTGTCCTGAGCCCCCAGACGTCCAGAGGCCACGCTGGCATTTGGAAAGGCTCTGGAAGGAGGTCACACTGGCATTTGGAAAGACTCTGGAAGTTGCAAGTCCGATATGAAGATTCTTGCAGTTTGGGCTAGTGAAAATTAGAACTCGACCCCCTATCCCACCCTATGCTGTGTTTGAGTCTCTAGAAGTTTCTAGTCTTGACACATGGGGGTTGGCAGATCTGGGTCCACAGGGGTGGGCCAGGCAATGGTTTGAGGCACCCCCTCCTTCCTCCCCATCCCTGTATCTTCTGGTGGAAGAAAGAGGGGGCAGGTTCTAGTTGTGCCTGTTTCCACATCTGTAGAAAGAAGGAACTGAGCCCTGACTCATCTAGTTGAGAGACGTTTGGGAGTGCACTCAGCACAGACCAAATGCATGATCTAGGATGCTGGGAAGAAGGGTGGCACGTAAAATGTCACTGCATCAAATAGTACTTTGCAACCGCACTAATTTGCCCCAATAAACACTTGACTTTGGGAACCCACGGAGGCCCATTCTTTCCTTGCAGGACATTAGCTCCTGGGCTTGTTCAGAGTCCTCACCCATTCTATAAACCCCTGGGTTTCCTGAGCTCCAAATCCAACACAAATGCCCAATCTTGAGGGAGTAGCCCTGCCTGTCCCTCCAGACCAGGTAGGGCCCCTCCTGCTGATATCATGGGAAACTTGCAGAGCTTTAATCCATTAGGGCGCTCCAGACAGCTAGCTGGGTGGTGGAGGAAGTGAGCTCTTTGCGCACCCAGCCCTGCTCACTCCAGGAAACAGTCTTGCCCTGTCAGAAGTTGGAAGAGAGGAGACCCCTATTGTCACGTAGCAGCCTAATTGTCTGTCCCCTGGTGCCTATCCCTAAAGAAAAAAGAGTCTGTGGGACTGTTCCTTTCAGGGACTTTGCTTCACCTTTGTGCTTACACTTCATGTCTTTCTGTTTGGCCCCCAAAAGATGGTTGGTCAGCCAATGACGGGTAAGATTCCTCACAGGAGAAATAACCCAAGCCAGGCAGAACCGTGTGGTGACCACCAGGAGAACTCATGGGGTCGATAGAAGTGGGCACAGCCCCCACCTTCCCCCGGCTCAAGAGAACTTCTGCCTCTGTGGCTATATTCCTTCCCACAACCTGCTTGGGAAGTGAGCCAATGATGTGATAACATCAGTTCTCCTTCCATTCTTAACAGTAAGTTTTAGCGCAAAGGATTTATTCCTGGGGAGATACATATCATAATTAAGACATCAGGGGACTTTTGATTCCAGCTGTTTGCAGGCAACGGTGATTGATTTGAATCAGTTTTCTGATACGATGTGGAGACTCACAGACCGTGGAGAAAACAGTACTACTTCCTTGTGTGTACGTCACTAAAAGCTAGAAGGCGGCCCGATTCGGGGCTCAGTCCTTTAAGGCTGGGAGACCCTTGGCCCCTTGTTTCATAACTTTCTTGATTTCTGTTTCTTTCTTAACCCTTCTCCGCCCCTTCTCATTCTCTCACTGTGCTGGACGCGACAGACCCCCAGAGTGACTCCAAAGCTCCCTGAACAGATTCTGGCACTGCAGGGCCTGGGTTCAAATTCAGACTATTATCCTATGACTCAGCGTTACACTTCTAAGTATGGACCCCAAAGAATCTAAAACAGGTGTTCACACCAACCCTTATACGTGCATGTGCATAGCAGCACTAATCACGATCGACAAAAGGTAGAAACAGCCCAAGTGTCCATCAGCTGATGAACGATGAACAAAACGTGGTCCATCCACACAGTGGAATATTATTTAGCCATAAAAAGGAATGAAGCACCGACACCTGCTGTAACACGGATAAATCTCTAAAACATGATGCTGAGTGAAAAAAGCCAGCCAGACACCAAGAGCCACATGTCACATGACTCTATTTATACAAAATGTCCAGAACAGGCAAATCCAGAGACAGAAAGCAGATTAGTGGTGCCAGGGGCTCAAGGATGGGCAATGGGAAGTGACTGCTAATGGGGATGGGGTCTTCTTTGGGGGTGATGGAAATGTTCTGGAACTAGATAGAGGTGAGGGTTGCACAACACGGTGAATGTACTAAATGCCACCGAATTGTTCACTGGAAATGATTCATTTTATGTGATTTTTACCTCAAGTAAAAAAAGTCCTGACTAGGTCACTCATCAACTGCTGCAAGTGACCTAATCATTTTGTGCCCCACAGTGAGGTTTTGAGCCTCCGGGGGGGGGGGGGAAGGAATGAGATGTCACAAAATGCCAGCCTGCCTGCCCTGGGTTGGCCAGTGAACAGGTGTCCCACCTTCCTTCCTGGCACGTCACACCAGCTCTGGATGGTCAGGTAGTTAGGAAGTCATACCCAGGAAACGCCTTCTGTTTTAAAAGGTACCCAACCTCACTTGTGACCTGAAGAAAATGAAAGCCACTAGGAGGTGGTGGCAGACTGTCCCCTCTCATAGCAGCCCATGACATGGAGATGGCACTCCAGCCACTCAGACACATGGGACCACAGCAAAGGGACCATCTTGCAGGGACCGAGGCCACTGAGAGTGAACGCATGCATGTACACACGTATATGCAAAGACTGGAGATGGAGGGGACACATCCATAGGATTGGACATTTGATTCTGGTTCCTTGAGGGGGCTGAGGCCCCACAAAGGGGAGGACCCACCTCAACTGGCTCCTAAGTCCTGTTGGAGGCGAGAAAGTATTAGGTTGGTGCAAAAGTAATTGTGGTTTTTGCAATTTTTTTAAAACCTTTTCAAGTGCAATTACTTTTGCACCAACCTAACGCATGCACTGGCGTCACCACTGTCTGAAACCCAATTTGATGTAGTGACTGGTGTATCCGCCCTCCATACAAGCAGTGTTGACTATGCACTGAGCTGAGGACACTCCCCACTAGAGGATTTCCCCTTGTTTCACAGATGAGGAAACTGAGGCACAGCCAGATTCCCCTTCTTCCTTTGGAGGACAGGGTGGGAGGATCAGAGAGAACACGGGCCAAATCCCACTTCCTGCTTCCTAAGCTCCATTTGGTCCTGGCTTGGTCCCTGGGATCTGTATGGCCTCAGGGTCAGACACCCAGTGTCCCCACATGTCCATTGGGACCCAGGACTTTCACCAAGCTCAGATCTGTTCCCTACCACAGCATGCTGGTTACCACACCTGTCCTGGGCCCTACTCAGGCCACCTCTTGCCCACCTGCACTGAAGCCCACCCCCACTTTGGCTGCCATCAAATAAAAGCCACCAGCACGGCTAAGGTGCTTCCTCCCTACTGGGTGTTCATCAAAGTGTGTGATCTCCCCTCAGCCACCCAGTGAGGTGGGTTACAGACGAGGAAACTAAGGCCCAGGGAGCTTCTGTCACTCACCCAAAGTCACACAGCTACTGGTGGTCAAGCAGGCTCTAAACCCAGGCCTTTTGGCTCACAGCCCACAGCTTCCAAGAGCTTTGTCCTACTCACAACTGGGTCCTTACTGCCTAGCATACAGTAGGTACTCAGTTCATGCTCATGAATTGACTAATAGCTTTCTCATGGAACTCACAACTCACTCTCTTTCTGTCTGGGGTGCCCCCATCTTGCAAACTCCTACTCATACCTCAAGGCCCTGTTTATAATGCCCCCTCCTTAGGAAGTCTTCCTGGCATTCCGCTCGGGGTTCCTCTAGTCCTTATCCTTTCCATGAGCCCAGCTCTGAGCCCATGGGACTGGAGGTGCCCGTGTCTGGCTTTTCCTTTCCTAGTATCACCCTACACAGGCGAGGCAGGAGGGGTGGGGGATGGGGAACATTAGGGATGTTAGATCTCCCCCACCCAGTTGTCTTTTCTTCCTCGCCTCTCTGGCAGTGGAAAGGAAACTTCCTGGAGCAGTAAAATGTTATTTTATTAGAAAATAAAGTGTTTATTCAAAGAACATTAAAAGTCTAAGGACCTGTGTGGGAGTTGGCATGAGCAGGAGTGAATCTCACTCATCCAGGTTGGGTGTGGGGCTCCTTTCCATGGAGTTGGGGCCTCAGGGGAGGCCAGGTAGGGACCCCAGGGTCCGGCAGGCAGGCAAGCAGGGAGCAGTTGGCGAGCACCAGGAGTCAGTGCACCAGGAGCTGTGGCTGGTGGGCGGGCCAGCCTCCCAGGCTCAGCAGCTCACCAGGTACATCCCTGTGGGAGTGGGGCAGTGAGGGGGAGGAGGGTCCCTTGTCCCTATTCTGGGACCCCCAATCCTCCTCAAAACACCCCTTCCCTCGTGGCCCCATGGGCCCCAGCAGCCCCTTGTGGGGGCAGGAGAAAGGGGTGAGAGTAAGGGTGGCATGGCAGTGCAGCTTCTGGCTCCCCACCTTGGATCCTTGCAAGGATACCCGCTCTCCAGCCCAGACACATGAATCCCCCTTCTTGACCCCTCCCACGGGGGCGCTGCCCACCCCCTCCCTGCCTGTGACCCCCATCCTGAGTCTCTATACCCCAACACCCACTTATCCTTCTCAAACACCCCAAACGCCTCCCCCAACCCCTGCACCCTGGCAGAAGCAGGAGCTAGGGCTTGGCTCCAGAGGGGAGGCGTACCTGTGGCAAACCTTCTCTTTACCAGTGACATGCGGTAACCACTGCCCACCAGCTCCAGGTCCACGCCAGACAGAGTGGCCCCCTCACTGGTGAACTGAGCAGCCACAGGGCTGGGCGTGCTGGGTCCTGAGCATGGCTCCCAGCTGGCAGACAGGTGGCCGGAGCCTGGGGAGACCTGAGGTCAGCTGTGGCCCTAGTCTTGCTGTGAACTGGGCTCTTCCCTGGCCCTGTACCCAAATCCTTTGATCTGTGGCCTCTGTCTGCCCCTCTGACCTTCTCTGGTGCCCCCCCTTCTCCTTTGGCCCCACAGTGCCATGTGCGGTTTGCAAAGGAGTCCTGCCTCAGGGCCTTTACACCTGCTGTGCCCCTCCCCTAGCTTTGTCAAAGCACTTCTAAGCCTGTCTCCGTGAGCATACTTCCCCTCCCCCAACACATCCCTGATTCATCCCCCATTCTCCCCAGTTTAGATAAGCCCTTCCACCTGAGACCTCCGAGCCCTCATGCACAACCATAACTCACCTCCTGCCTCAGACACATCCGGAAGCTTCCATAGGAGCCGCTTTTCCTCCAGGTTCCTGGCATCAAGAGAAGTTTGGTCAGGTCTACCCCAGAAAGCACATTGAGAGTCTAGGATCTCCTCAGTAGCCTCTCAGCCACATGACCCAAGCAAGTCAGATCTCCTCCCTCGCCTCAGTTCCCCTCCTCCACCCCCACTCCCCGAGGGCCCCACAGCCTTGCAGCATTTTTAGATGAGGCATTTGGTCCCATAAGTCTGGCTTCTTCATGGTTCTACTCTTCGTGTACATCTAAAGCAATATTGTGCGGTGACTGAGGGTGTGGGGCCACAAGCAGGGGGCTGGGTTCAAATCCTGATGTAACCTCGGAAAAGCCATTTAGGCTCCCTATGCCTGAGTTTCCCCTTCGGAAATGGGGACAATGGCAGTCCACATCTGGGTGACTGTTAAGAGCCTTAAGCCAGTCAGTGTGCAGACTCCATGGAACACTCCTGACACAGAGGAAGCTCACACTGTCAGATGTTACGATTGTTAATAACAACACCCTCAGCTGTAACAGTGCGAGCTCATAGTGACTGGTCCAGCCCAGGGCAGACCCTTTAGTTGCTGCATCCAGGGGAGGTCTGGGAGATTCAGGGGCACTGCTGAATCTCCCCCGGCCTCCCGTATGCCCTCACCAGGTGGCGGCTGGCTGCAGGCGGATGTTGGTCACAGGCTCCCCCACAGGCAGCAGGATCTGGACATTGGTGAGTGGCGTGGGCACAGCTGTGGCACCTGGCCGGTAGCTGTACTCTACCGAGACCTGAGTGAGGGTCGCCCCGCACTGCCAGTGGGCGCTCAGCTGTAGAGGCACGGACTGGGAACCCGGGCGGGAGAACTAGACGGAGTGAGAACAGGAGAGAGGACATAGGTTGGGCCGTTCTGTCTTGTCACATTGTGCAATATCAACCAGCCGGAGTCTGCACTGCACACACCACCCGAAGGGGCCCTTTCCTGGAGACCTTGTAGACAGTAGTGTGCATTGCACCACATTTCCAGCAGAGGGCAGGAGAGGGGCTCATGCTAACAAAGTCTCTGGACAGGTGCCAGTGCCGGGGCTCTTCTAATTTGCATAATGGTGCTCTCCACACTGTAGACCGCCTACCCAACCACTATGTTTTCCCTGTCCACGCTGCACCCCCATCTTCCTCTCCCTGGCCCCTCTGCTCAGCCCATCCACCTGGCTCACCTGGTACCGCAGCAACAATACATTGTAGTAGGAGGCAGCTGGATTCTGCTCCGCCTGGCGCTGCAGGGCCTCAGTCAGGGCCACCATGTTGAGCCAGAAGTCTTTGGTCTCAGGAT
The DNA here is from genome assembly GCF_964194185.1 of Rhinolophus hipposideros. Classification (NCBI taxonomy): domain Eukaryota; kingdom Metazoa; phylum Chordata; class Mammalia; order Chiroptera; family Rhinolophidae; genus Rhinolophus; species Rhinolophus hipposideros. The sequence goes on along the minus strand of NC_138062.1, from coordinate 49,766,916 downwards.
CGCTCTGGGAGGGGTCACTACAGACACCGGGAATAATCAACCTTACCCTCACCCTCGAGAGAAGCCTTCTCAGGGCCCCCACTACCCTAAGGGCTTCCTAAAGATGCAGATTTCCTGGCTCACCTTGGGCCCAGTAAAGCATGGCAAGTGGTGGGGGGTGGGGAAGCAAAGGAGGGCAGGAAAATAAGGTCCAGAGTGGGGGAGGGACTTGCCCAGGGCCACACAGCAAATTCTGGGAGGCAGAGGAGGAATTCAGAGCTGGGGAGCTCCTGGCCCCCACCAGCCTCTGGGACCCCACCCCTACCCCCCTCTTCCCAACAATACCTGAACAACAGGTCAGCATTGGGCTGGAAGTGCTCAATAGGGGCTGTGTGCACAAGGCGGAAGCTGAGCACGGGCGGGGGTGGTGTCCCGCCGAACACACGCACGATGCCGGCTGGGAAGGTCATGGTCAGCTCCCCAGTTACTCGAGCCAGGCAGCTGGATGAGAGGTGAGGGGATGAGGCTTTGGCTCAGGGCTCTGCCCAGCACCTCATCCTGCCCTTCTCCTGGCTCCACAGCAGCCTATGGCTCCCTGGGCCCCTCAGAAGCATCAAGGCCCTGACTACACCAGCATCCTTACCCCCAACCTCCTCCCCTATGTCCCTGCCTATACAGCAATGCAGTCACCGGAAGGAATCCACACTAGGCTGGAGGAGGCAGGCATATCCCCTTCCCTAGTTCTCTTTTCCCCTAGTCCACCAGGAAGCTCACAGTGAAACATTCATTTTTGTGACCATCCTCAAGTTGGGTTTTAGGTCTCATACTCTCTTCCCCTTTGTGGTTTGATTTGAAGGTCTTTTCCACTGGGCACCGCCCCCAGATTATCCCTGGTCTCTCAATTCACTCTTCACCTGCCCCCTCCATGGGCATGGCCTCTGGTCTCCTCCCTTCAGGTTGATGCTTACAGCAGCCTCAGAGAAGTTCCTTTAAGCTGTGGCTACAACAGTGCCTAGCCCTGCTCAAACACTCTCTGTGGCTCCCACTGCCCTTACGACAGGGGCCTGGCCGCTCAGCTCAGTATTCAAGGCCCTTCCATGGTAAAGCGGGTCATGAAACACAGCTAAAGGCTGTCCCTGCTAAAACCCAGATGCACAGCCCCCAGAGAGCCCTGCTTGCCTGTCACTATCTGCAGTGACAGTATCCATCACAACGTACCTATGGCTGTGGCCACGAAAGTAGGCATGGACATACTCGGTGAAGGCGATAGCCACAGGCAGGGTATCCTGGGAGCCCAGGACCACAGGGCTTGGGCCCCGGGAGACTCCTGGGGTGGGGGGGAGAGAATGGGGGACCAGACAGTGAGCACAGGTCTCAGACTCCAGAACTCACCTTTGCCACCAGGGGCTCCATTATATTACTTAGCCCCCAACCCAGACCAGAGATGGTGAAACCTACCTGTACTGTGCCCTGTCTGAGATGAGAAGCTGGAACGTTCTGTGATGGTGCTGGGGCCTGAAGAGCCCAGCGGGGAGGGGCTCAGGGAACGAGACTGGAAGGGAAGGAGATAGGCTGGGCTGTAAACACCTGAGGGGCAATATCCTGATGTTGACCCCAGAGGCGAGCCCCAGCCCAGCTCCTGCCACGCCCCCTCACCCTACCAGGTCCCCGTTGCTGCGAGTGAGGGGGCAGGACACCTTCCTGGAGCGGGGTCTCCGGGGCGGGGCTGCCAGGCCCTCCCTGGCTGTAAGGTCAGCAGGTACAGGCATCAGGTCTGGGGAGTGTGTGAGAAAGACACAGCTGAGACGCTGCCCTGGGCCGCGCGGGTCACCCCAGGGGAGGAACTCAGCCAAAACTTGGGAGTTGGGCGTATTGTGGGCAGAGCCCCTAATGATCTGAAGTCCTGAAGATGCAGAGAAGGTGCCAGAAAGGACTGTAGATGCCATCCATAACCCTGAGCCTCCCAGACACCAGATGGGTAGCTCAATAAGGGGTGAGCTCCCCATCAGTGGGGCAATGCCAGCAAGGACTGGAAGCTCAGGAGGCGGGTATGCTACAGGGGGGATTCGGCAGAGTGTTTTTATCTAATATTCATCAATTCTATGACCTTCATCCTCTCTAAGAGTACGTGGCTGGCCTCCTACTCTGGCCCCCAGCTGAGTCTCACCCTTTGAAGTTAACTAATCACGATGTAAAACCAGGTTCCCCTTGCTCTCCTGCCTCCCCTCTACAAACACTTGCTCTGCTCCATCTACAAACACTTGCTCTGCTCCATATACAAACACTTGCTCACCCCCCCTCCCCGCCAGGCTGTGTGTCTACCCCAGGGTCTTAGCAGCACTGCTGACCCTGGGGCTGGATCCTTCCCGGGGGGGGGGGGACACTGTCCTTTGCACTGCAGGGGTTGAACGGCATCCCTTGCCTCAACCCACCTAACACTAGTAGCACCCATCTCCTTAGTGGTGACACTCAAATATCAGTGGTGACATTGCCAAGTGTCCCCTGGGAAGCAGAACTGGCTTAGTTGAGAATCCCTGTTCCACAGTGAAGCTCAGACAACTCCACTAGGGTCTACACTCATTCCCTTGGCCCCTCCCTTGAAGCAACTCCAACCAGGGTCTTTTTCTAACCAAGGACAGTGCCAAGCACTGCTGTCACCACTGCTGGGGACCTCATATGGTCACAGCCCACAGTTCCTCTGATGCAAAGGGGACTCCGCTCTTCTCACAGTCCCCCCAGGAGCCCACTCCTGCCTGCTCTTCTCCTCCCTTCACCTTCTAGCTTTGCCCCACCTTAGCCCTGGACCCTCTCTTCTCTCGAGTTCCTGGGCAGCTCCCCCTGCTTGGTCCCATCTCCCTGCTGACATCTTCCCCTCCTCTCCCTTCTCTCTGTCATCACTCTGTTTCCGCCACACTAATGTTCCCACTGTTTCTCAAGGAGCCTAAGCCACTCCCACCCTAGGACCTTTGCATGGGCAGTGCCTCCTGCTGGGAACGCCCTTACTCCCACATCTATACAACTTCATCCTCATCTCCATCAAATCTCATCTCAGATGTCCCTCCTTAGGGAGGCTCCACTCTTGAGAGCCCTCGCCAGGCATCTGCCATCTCCCGCAAGGATGGGGTTTCCTGCCCTCCTCAGTCCCAGCTGTATCCCCGATATGGTTGCTGATCACAGTAAGTGTGCGATTCTCCCCCCAGGACTCCAATAATTCAGATTGTGGGGTGCCGCTGGACTCACCTCCTCCCGCCACAGCCTCCAGCCCCCAGGGGCTTGGAGATGGTGCGAGGGGCTGTGGTGCATCTGAGTCCGATGGCAGCTGGGGCCGTGTCCCCCTTAACTCCAGCGGCTGTGCCCTACAGCTAGGTGGGCTTTGCGGGGTTCCTGGGCGGGGGACCCAGGAATCCGGGGAGGGACCAGGTGCAGCATGGGATGGCGAGTCCAAGCCAGAGTCCTCCACATTTTCGGGTGAGGAGGAGGAGAAAGGTGAGGGGCTGGACGTGAAGCCAAGACTACTGGAGCCTGCGGGGACGGGGAAGGGGGTGGTCAGCTCCAGACTTCACCCACACAGAGTCCCTTCCATCTTCCTACAGGCCACGCCCATGTTGAGGAAAGGCCCACCCCACTCAAAGCTTGTGCCCAATGCCCTCACACCTCTAGTCATTTATCTCCATTGGTGCCCCACCCACTGCCATCCCCCACTCTCACAAGGCCCCTTCTTCTCTCTGAATCTGCCCAGGAGCACTGTGACCACACCACCCTCACACTGCTCTGGACCCATTGATCTTCCCTTTGACCCACAAAGGACCCTCCCACATCCTCCCACCAGTCCAGCCCACCAACATCCTTGCAATGGCCCACCCACCTTCCCACTGGCCAGGCCCATAGCCCCTGAAACCCTTTCCCCCATCACCTGTAAAATCTTCGTGGTCAAAGGTAGACTCTAGGGGCGGCCCAAAGAGGTTCTTGGAAACCTGCTCATCTGATTGCAGTTTATCTGCACAGCTGGGGACCAAGTGGACAAGAGGTGTTGTTCTGTTGTTTCCATGCCTCCTCCAGTTTCAGGGCCTTTGCACATGCTGCTCTTGGTCTGGCCTTCTTTCCCCCAGTGCTCCCTGTGGCCACCTCCTGCTTCTCTTCAGGACTCAGCTCAAAGTCATCCCCTCCCCATCCCAGAGGTCCTCCACCACTGGCCTGACTGAAGTCACCCACTCTTCTATCATATCACCTGCTTTAGTTTCTCTATAACACTTAGAAGTGCTGAATATGTACTAACTTACTTGTTAGTCTTAATATCTAAGCCACCAGAATGTGACTCTGAGAAGGGGACCCTGTATTAGTCCTATATCCCCAGAACCCAGAATGGCATGAGTACACAGCAGGCACTCAATAAATGTTCACCAAATAAATCATTAAGTGGTCTCTCAAAAACAGCACAGCCTCAACTCCCTGCCCTGATGAGACAAGGGAAGACAGAGATACGGGGAAGCAGCCAGGAAAGAGAAGAGAGGTAACGGGGATGGCCCTCACCTGCCCATTCATGATAGCCCGATGTCCCAGCCCTGTGGAACTCACCTGCTAGCCCTCGGGGCTGATCGAGGCCTCTGCGGTTTCCCAGCAGCATCCCCTATGAGAGATGGACCTCCCTGAGCCTTCCTGTTGCCCCACCTGTAGTGCTCCCCACTCCATAGACCAGGAGACTAAGGCCCAGGGCTTTCCAGCCAGCTGCCCACAGTAACCAAATCAGGCAGAGAGGGATTTGAACCTGAGCCAAGCTGTCTCCAGGTTTTGGCTTCTTTCCCAGCCATCCTTTTTGGCTCTCATTTAATTCTCATAATGACCCCATTTTATAGGAGACTGAGTGTCAGAGTGGATAAGCAGCCTGCCCCAAGTCACACAGCAGAGCTGGGATTCGAACCATACTCACTGTCCAGTCCCTGCCTCCCCTCCATGTTCTATTCCCCAAACCGAAGATAGATCCCTGAACAGGCAACTCACGTGAAGAATGGCGTTTCATGGTGCCCTGTGGACAAAGGGGGTGGCATCAGGTCGAGTGCATCCAGCCAGCCCCACCAGCCCCACCCAGAACACCTCTCCCATGCCTCACCCCTGGGCCAGGAGGGAGGATGAGGCTGCCAGCCGTGGCCCTGAGCTGTGCAACCGCTGCCTCGGGGCTGCAGGCTGTAGCCCGGGCTGGGGCAGGCTTGATATGCACATAGAACTTGCGGGGCTCCTCATCATCAAAGTCGGAGTCACTGGACGAGAAGTGGGAAGGCTCGGCAGTATGTGCACTGCAGTCAAGGGGCCAAGCAGATTCCAATGCAGGGCCTCCCTCTTGTTAGCCCTCAAATCTGACCACATCCTTTCCTGCTCAAACCCTTTGAGGCCCAGAAGAATTCTCTCTCTCATCACTTGTCATCTTTGGCCCTGCCCCCATTCAAGCCTTTGCATAAGCATGCCCTGCCCTAACTAGTGAACTCCTATTCCGCTGCTAAGCCCCAACTCTGGTGCCCTCTCCTTCAGGAAGCCCTCTTGTCTCCCCATCTGTGGTAACCCAGCCCCTCCTCTCTTCCTCTTGCCCATCTCTGACCCCACAGGGCAGGTATCTGCATTTGGATTTGCTTTGTCCACACTAGAGTCTCCCCCGAGAGTGTACACAGAGGGTTGTAAATGGTGGGAGGGGTCACTTGCTGTGCCAACAATTGCCCCAGGGGGTGCCAAGAGGATATTGTTCTGGGTCACATCAGGTCGGACAGTGAAACCTTCTTCATCCACCTCTGGACATGCCTGGGGGGACAAGTGGTGAGTCAGGTTCTTCCCTACTAAACTTCCCCACTCACCTTGCCCAGCTCCCCATTCCTGGTCCTCAGATCTAAGAACGATCTTGATGGCACTCACCCCTAAATCAGGCTCCAAAGAATCTCTGCAGATGGAAAAAGATATTGGTGTCAGCTCCCCCCAATGCATCTGCCCTGCACCGGCCCCCAACATTGTATATGGCACCTAGGGGAAGCTTGGGCTGTGACACTGTCCTGAGCTAGCCCTTCAGGTGGTGGGATCTTGGGGCTTGCCGGGGGCGGCAGTGGGGGGCAGTGAATCTGAAATTATCCAAGCAGGTGGTGTTCTCAAACAGCATGGAAGGGGAGGAACCCTGGAGCTCATCAAAAGGGCTGGCTTGAGATGGCAGGGAACGTAGGGGCTAGCTCTGACAAAGAGAAGAATCCTGGGTTGGCAAGGGTAAGCCTGGGCTAGCCAGGGAAACCATGGGCATTGGGAAGAATTGAGTACTAGTTTGGGCTGGGAGACTCCCAGGCTCGTCTTGGCAAAGTAAGAATTTCTGGGATAGATTAGGTGAAGAAATAGCAGGGCTAGTCTTGACAAAGGGAGGAATCCTGGGCCAGTCCAGGCAGCGGTAGTCCTGGGAGAGTCTGGGGCAGACAGCCCATGGTCTAGCCTTGGCAAAAGGAAGAATTCTGGACTAACTTAAGCAGTGGTAATATTAAGCTAACCTGAGACAGAGGTACTCCTGGTCTAGCCTGGAACAAGAATACTTCTGGGCTACCCTAAGCAAGGAACTTCTGGGACTGCCTGGGCAGGGGGAGGGATCCCAAGCTAGCCTGGGCCAGGGCTGGGCAGGGGTGCTTCCTCACACAGCTGCAGGTGGCTCCCGCTCCCGCCGGCTCAGTCCTGGGAGGCGAAAGGCCTTGGCTCCCCGCAAGCGTTTCATTGCTAAAGACAGATCAGGGGCACAGCTGAGCCCAGGGGGTACCTCCTTCCCATTCAGCTCCGCCTCCCTTTTCCCATGGTCCAACCTGGGCATCCAGGCCCAGACGTACTTGCCTTCCTGCAGGGCAGCTGTGCTATACGCCTCAAAATCCAAAGGCCCTGAGACAGAAGAGATTGAGAAACTCAGTGGATGGGAGCCTGGACTTGGGAAGGGTAGCAATACACCCTTGGCCATACAATAGCACCTGGATCTGAGCTCACAGGATCCAGGGCATGAGCCAAGATGCTGAATCAGCCTCACAGATGATCATGAGTGGGATGTGCCAAAGCTTCTTCTCCCACCTTGGGATGGACTGTGGGTGTGATACCTGAGTTACTTTCACTTCCAGTATTTCTGGGTAGAACCTGGGTGGGTCAGGGGATGGATCACAAGTCTGTGCAATGGGCTGGGTCTCAAGTGCCAGGATGAGGAGCTGGGACTCTCTCCTAAGGGCAATGGGGAGCCATGGAGGGTATGTGAGCAGAAGCAGGTCATGATTGATCTGGGCGCAGTGAAGGGCCAGAGTGGGGCCCACACAAGGAGAGGTGGCCTGAGCCAGAAGAAGTGAGCTATAGAGACAGGAGGGAGAAAGGACCAACCCTAGTGGATGACTAGACTTGGGGACACCGACTATGTACCAGCATTTACTGAGTGCCTCCTGTATGCCACGCACATACTTTGCCCTTTACCTGCATCAAATTACTGAATATTCACAATACCATCAGGTGTTGATGATGATACTAATCCCCACTTTCCAGATGGGAAAACTGAGGCTCAGAGAATTCAAGACACACATCCAAGGTCACACAGCAAGCAATGAAGAAAAGACTCAAATCTAGGTCTGACCCCAAAACTTTTGCTTTTAACATTTCCCTGACCCTACATCTGGGTAGTTTCAGATGGTTTTTTTTGTTCAACAAACCTCAATGGCTCCCTTGGGTCCTTGGGGTAAAATCTGAACAGCTAAGCCTGACAGCTCGGGCATCAAATCCTCTGTTTCTGTGGGCTGTGGAATTAGATTTATCATCAGCCCATTTTTCTGATGAGGAAACTGAGGCCCAAAGAAGTCTCCTGTCTCTTGAGTCCTGCTCTTTCCATGCAGCTGTGGCCTTATAGCTTGACCCCAACAGATACCCCGACTCACCAGGCTTCTCCCGGCCCGTGCCCTTGCTCTCTGCAAATTTCCTCAGCAGCATCTCCACGCTGATGTTCTCTATGTTTTGCTTAAACTCCTCATGAACCTGTGCCAGGTGAGTGGAGTGTGTAAGTGGGCAAAGCCAGGGCCCCCATCCTCATTCCCCATCCCTGGCCCCACTCACCTGCCCAATCTGCACATGGGTGTCCTCCACTGAGTGGACATAGGAGCCCAGCAGCGCCTTCATGTGCCGCAAATGGGTCTCCTCCATGGCTTGGAAGCGCTAAGGCAGGAGGGGAGAGGCAAATGGGAAGGTGGAGGATATAAGGAGTGACCATGTGACAGCTCGACCAATCAGAATGTTCCAACTCCTTGGCCTCAGCGATTGGTTTGGGAAAGAGCCAGTAAGTCTGCCCTGGGACTTCTGCTGGAACTATAGGAAAAGAGACACTTTCCTACACTGAGTCAATGGATTGATGGAATGCATGTGGAGGCTGCTTGTGGCTACTTTGCTGCACATGCACATTCCTTCCAATTTGAATGAAGGTTTCTATCATTTGTAATAACTCCCTATTACTTGCCAAAATGAATGAATGTATGAATGAATGAATGAATGAATGAATGAATGAATGAATGAATAAATAAATAATAAATACATAAATACATAAATAAATAAATAAAATAGGATTCCTAATCTTGAGATTCCAATCTGCTTTTCATACATCTGGGAAGACAGAGACCCAGAGAGCATCTTATAAAACGGTTAAATACCTGGTGAGTAATGGAGGCTGGACCAGAACCCAGGCCTTTCAGCCACCAGGAAGTGTCACAAGACTCTTAGCTTCTAAATCCTGCCCTATCTGGTTCAAAAACCTCATCAATAATAATAGAAATAATAACGTAGCTCATAGAGCGATTTTTATGCACCTGGTACTAGTCTGAAAACTTCTCATATAGTGACTCATTTAATCTTCACAACAACTCTATGAAGCAGGTAGTATTACTGTCCCCATTTTTTGTCTCCATTTTAAAGATGAGGAAACTGAGGCACAAAACTGATTTTTTGCTTTTCAAATAATAATAATATCAACAGCAACAGTAGCTAACGGGCTCTAGAATTTGATGGCTTTACGCCTATGATTCTGAGGCTCCTGGGAGTCGAGGGTGTGGGAGGTTCTGGAATTCTGAGGCCCATAGCATCCTAGGCCAAGGGATGTGTAGGTCTCTAAGGTATGACTCCCGGTTCTTACTAGAGCCGAGTCCAGCATCTTCTGCTCGAAGTCAGCACGGGCAGAGTTGTACTTCTCCACTGAGCGCCGCAGGCTCTCTGCCGCCTTCTTGGTCTTAGTCTCTGCCTAGGAGACATAGGGAGGGGACAAGGTTGGAAGGGAACACTTGGGGTGTTTCGCCCTTACTCCCCACCCCCTGCCCCATCACCCAGCTGGTAGACTCCTTGGGGTGCCCAGGATGTGATGACCACATTCAGGTTCAGTGACTATCACTCTGTGATGTTTTCACTCTCCATCAGGCAGCCCCGTTGCTCCTCAGCAAAGTCCTTGGACCACCTGCGTGGGCTGGTGCCGACTGGAAACTTGCAGTCCTGGGCTCACCTTGTCCATCTCTTTCTGGCTGGTGCTCTCTCTGCGCAGCCGCTCTTGGTCCAAGCACCGGTTCAGGTAGTTCTCACGGGACTTGGGCAGAAGCTGACTAACGCCTGCGAGGGCCTGCACGGCGTCCAGGGTGCTCACTGCTTCCTCTTTGCACTGGGATGGCAGGGAAAGGGGAGTGTGTGTACCACCTGAAGTCCCTGCTGGGGGGCAGGACCTGAGCAGATCCCAGCTTCCCAAACACTGTGGGATTCCAGGTCCAATAAAGAACTTTACCTTCCACACCTTGATCCCTAGCCTAGGAGTTACCGCTATTATCATATGTCTCCAGAAATAATCAGCACGTGGATAATGTACCTGTTCTAGCCCATTTTTTTTATGACATTGCAGCAGTCTATGCTGTTTAACTCACAGACTTTTCCACTTCATAATCCATTCCCCAAATTGTTCCACATCAGCCCATAGAAATTTTCCTTGTCCCCCAATTTTAAAAAAATGTGGTTAAATACACATAACATAAAATTTAACGTCTTAACCATTTGTAAGTGTACAGTATTCAGTACTAGGACCAACTCCCCTTTTTGTAATCGGGGTTAAAAACTGCAGACTCTGGGGCCAACCGCCTATGTGCCAAGCACCTATAACTCTAGAATTACAAGCTGCAAATACTTTGGGATCCTGAGAGTCTGAGGCTTGAACTTCCCAAGAGTCTAGGTTTGAAAGAGTCTAGAAATGTCAATAATAAGATCTGTAGCTTCTAACGCTCAAGATCAGGGATTGGCAAACTTTTTCTGTAAAGGGACAGACAGTAAATGGGTTCGCTTGTCATAGACTAAAAAACAGCCATGGACATGCATGGACATGTCATCTCATTTTCACATGTCACAAAATATTCTTCTTTTGATGTTTTGTCCCCACCGTTTGAAAATGAAAAAACATTCTTAGCTCGCAGTCTATACAAACACAGGTGGTGGGCTGGTTCTGGTCCGCAGGTCACAGTTTGCAGACCACTGGTCTAGGATTTTGAGAGTCTGAAATGTCTGACAGGTCCCTGCTCAGTGGGGTTCTAGGTTTGATATTGCGGAATTACCAGAATTCTCACAGGTACATGCCAGGGGCTGGAGGTTCAAAGGCCCCGAAGGTCTGGGTTCCTTCCAGCCGCTGGCATCCCCAGCCCACCCCATTGGGCAGTGCCCACTGGGTACACACCTTCTTGTGCGTCTTGAGCTGCTCCTCGCTGTAACGGAGCATGTCCTTGATGAGATCCTGCAGCTTCCGCGTCAGCTCCAGGTGGCAGAGTGCCAGCTTGTCCGAAGAGACACGGAAGACCTCCCAGAGTGGAGCAAAGGTCCTGGAGACGGGCAGGGTCACACCCAGGATCCAGCAGCCCAACCCCCAAGGTCCCCTCAATCAACATGGTTGACATTGGCTCAGGCACCTACTGTGTGCTGGGCCCTGCTAAGCATCAAAACATAATAATTCATTTAATCCCCACTGCAACCATACAAGGCAGGGCTGTGACAGGGAACTGAGGCATAGGGCATTCTGTAACTCATGCAAGCCTCCTCTGCAAATGAACGTCAGAGCTGGAATTTAAGTCCAGACCCTGAGGCCCCAGAGTTCTCACTCTAGATTCTAGGCCCCACCTGATACCCAAAAGGCAGCTAAGACCCAACCTTCCAAAACCAAGTTGGTGGGGCCTTCCCACCTCAGCAGAATCCCCTTCTGGCCTCCCCACTGCCTTCCCTCCCTGCTGCCTTCATTTCTGCCCCTGATAGAACTTTTGCCCCACAGCAGCCACAGGGAAATTTGCAAAGGCCAATGGGACCACATCACATCCTTGTTTAAAAGAAACCTTTGTGTTCGGCCCCTGTGCCCAACCCCCCCATTTCATCTGCACCTGGCCCAAGCCCTGCAGCCATGTCAGACTGACTCTTTTCTCTTCCTTGAACATGCATAATGCATGGCTGCCTCAGGGCCTTTGCACTGGCAGAGCTGTCTGCCTGGGTCTCTGTCTCCTAGACATTCCCATGGCCAATTCCTCATTATTAAGGTCTTAGCTCATAGAAACTGGGCCCAAACCTGAGGAAGTGCCTGATCTCTCACGCTCCTATTTAATTCCCTTCCTATCACTTTTCACCCCGGGAAAGGCCTTTGTTTAAGTTTGTGGTTAACATCTGTCTTGTCATACATCCCAGATGTGCACAGAAAGAACACAGCATGAAGGTGCTTGAGGGTTTTATCTGTCTTGATAATGGCTGGATCCCCAGTGCCTAGAACAGTACCTGGCACATAGTAGGTGCTTAGTAAATATTTGTTGAATGAATGAATGAATGAACTATTGAGTGAATTAATGAGTTACCTTCCTCTGTCCAATAAGCCCCATAAGTGGGGGGATGATTTCCTATCCTACATATCCACCCAAGGACAGGCTCCCAATGATCCCAGGGCCTCACGACCTTAGGGACCCCTACCCCATTCATAGCCCACTCACCCTATGGGAGTCCCATTGCTCGCCAGCTTGGAAAGTTTCGCCATCGCCTTCGAGTAGGTCTCCTCAATAGTGGCCCTGGGTAGTAGGATGCGGAAAAGATGGGGAAAATTCTGGGCACCCATGGGAGAGGCCCTGCCCCCCTGGACCTCAATTTCCCCATCTCAAACATCTGAACAGTGGCTCTCAGTGAGGAGAGTATAGAGGGCGGCATTTGGTAAATTCAAGGGAGAGGTTTTTATCCTTAAGTAATACATTTTACTAATAGTAGCAGGAGTAGCAGCAGCAGGTGAAAAAAGTTTTGAGCACACACTATAAATGCTTTATACGGTTTGTCTTATTTAATTGTAGGAGACAAACTCATATTTCTTTTTTCCCTCTGGACAGGCACTGCTAAATGCCTACCTAATATTTATTCATATTTTCATCCAGACTAACAGAACCTCAAATTTGTGTGGGATGCCCATTAAAACCAGTTACCCATGGGAGTATTTTTTGATAGAGTACCCCTGCATGGGGTACTGCAGGCAAGAGTGGATGATTTCAGGGGCCAAAGACCCACAAAATAAAGAATGGCCCCTGTCCTGTATGGTTCAGGCAGTTCCACTTGACAGCCACAAAAAGAAAAATCTGATTATAATCCTTTTGACTACCCGATTTAATAAGCATTCAGCTAATGAGCTGCTGGGTTGCAGCAGAAGGATGCCTTGCAGTTTGAGTTTATTATGTTTTCTGGGACACTACATTTCATTTACAGGCTGAAATGTAGATTATTTCATCACACATGTGTTTTCTTTTATTATACTTAGGGCACGAGATTGAGTTTTCAAAATTCCTCTTGTAAGTAGGTCATATCGTCTTTTTAGGAGAAGGCGTTAGAAACCTGGGGAATGTTAACGAGGGGTCATGGGGCTGAGAGTGTCGAGAACTGCTGGTTTCCAGTGTCTCTTACCAGGTTTGGTTCTTGGAGCCCACAGGTGTCTGGACCTGATTAGGCAGGGCGTGGTATGGCTGTGAGGTGGGATGGGCGGGGCCACAGGTGGGTGGGGGTGAATGGACTGTAGGGCGTGGCCATGTGGTTGGTGGGTGGGTGGGATGTGGGAACCTCACCTCTCCCGGATGAAGTCCACCAGCTCCTTGGTGGAGACAGGCCCCTGCTTCACGCTGTGGTACAGAACCTCAAAGCCCTGATTCTTCTCACCCTGCAGAGGATGGAGGTGGAAACTGAGAAAGGGGATGCAAAAACACAAACATCAAGGTTGCCTAGCAACAGGGGCGTTGACGTGAGGACCCAACCAGCAGAAGTCTATCCCCCTGGCTGTAAGGATTGGTTCAGGCCTGAGCCAATCAACCTGTTGCATTTCCCCGGTCACAAGGATTGGTTCATGGGCCTTAAATTGGCCCAATCCGAGAGAAGCCTGGGATTTTTGTCCTCTAGTTGAGGGAAAGGCATTCTCCGGCACTGGTTGCCTCTCTCGTTCTCTATCTTTATGTCTTTGTGTCTCTGTCTCTCTCGCTTTCTCTCTGTGTCTCTGCCTCCATCAGTCTCTTCCCCTGCTTTTCTCTGTCTTCATCTTTCCATAAATGAGGAATTAAATGGACACAGAAGATTCTGGAAGCCAAGTGGAAACCATGAACTTTGGAAAGAAGCTGAACCTGAGAGAGTTCGAATAACAATGTGTTGAGTCAAGTTACTGGATCAGACCAACCCTGAAAGCCACATTACCCCACGTTTCAATTTTGTGACCCAATATGACCATGGTAGGGTAAGTCACTGTGGTCAGTTTTCTGTTTGGTTCAACATGGAGACTCCCTCTGAGCAAGGTCCAGGACTGACACCTCTCTCAGGACGCAGCCATGTCCAATAGAGGGTGGAGCACAGAAAGGGCATTTGAGTTTGTTGAGTAAATGAACAAATGAGCTATTACCCAGTACTGGTGGGAACAGAGCTTCTTTCCCAGTGCCTGATGGTGCATTGCGCTAAACCTCTTTCCTCCCAGTTTCTGGGGTCACCAAACTGGGAGAGGCCAGGGCAAGTCACCTCTCTGAACCTTTAGTGGCTCCTTGTTAAGGTCAGGGAGTCATCTACCTCTAATATGGGGACAAATAAACACCAAGATGATCAGGGTCCCTTACAGCCCCAAAGGCAACTCTAGTTTTTATTCATTTGTGGCATCGGTTAACGTTTTGCTTTAAGTTTGCTTATGTTTCTTTTCCAAACACGTTTATCTAAAAGGACAACTTTTACCTCTATTCTAAGTGGAAAACCAGGACCCCACGCCATAATGAAAGGAACAGGAAAAAAATAAGCGACAGCTGTTTTAATGACGCCAGACTATGTCGCATGTAAGGGCATATCATATACTGAGCTGTTCATTAACAGGGAGATCAGCTGGGGTCCAAGGGAACTGGAGACATTTTAGCACCAAATGGGGCCTTGTAATTTGGACTGAAAAAAGAGAGATTGGTTATTTCACTACCAATACAAATCACTGATGTGACCCTTTGGCAGCCCTTCATAGGCTCTCCGTAATGATTTCCTTCCATTCTCCTCCAATTTGTGGGGTTCACCATCCCAGTTACCTGGAAGCTTGAAGGCTAAAGCCAGCAGTCATTACCAGATGATTCCTCTTGCTGCACAAATGGAGAAACTGAGGCCAAGACTGGGGTAGACCCAGGACAGCCCAAATCCCCCAACAGTCACTCCTCATTCTACAATTGCGATGGCTCCCTATTGCCCACCAGCTCCTGAAGTCCAAAGCCGTTAGCCTGGAATTGCCTTTCCAACCTCATCTGCCAGCTTCCTCTTAGCCTCACCAGCAAAACGGCAAGCTGCAAAATGACATGCTGTGCCTTCCCGCCATCACACCATTTTGCCACCCAGCTCACCAGCCTGCATCTCTTTCCACCTACCCAAATCTTTCCACCTCTCAAGGATCATTGCCAGGCCCACCTCCTTCCAGAACCTTCTCAGACCTTCTTCAGACCTCCACTTCCCTGAACATTCACTGTTGATCCCTCCAGCTCCCCAGGAATCTCTTCCCAGGTCTACAGTTGTACTTTCAATGTTGAGGAGTCAAATCCTTCTTTTATGGACTGGGTCACTTTGGGTTGGTGATTTCTCCTCTCTGGGCCTCAGTTTCCTCATCTGACAGATGGGGACAATGACAGCTCCCACCTGCCAAGGGTCTTGGTGACTTGAGGCTGGTACAGTGCTGGACACAGGGCCTGTGGTGAGGGCGCAGCAAACAGCCCCAGCAGCCCCTGCCTGCCCCACCCAGGGGATCCCTGAGTGAGGCCGCACCAGGCACCGCCGCCCAGGCCAGCATCTGGTGCTGACTTGGAGCCAATTGCTGGCCTGTTTCCCAGACCTGGCAAAACCGCCAGCAGTGTCTGCCTCCCTCAGGCTGAGCTGACAACCGAGGGTCCTAGGAAGGGCTGTCTCGAGCCTCTGTCTCCCCTGAGAACTTCTGTACTCCAGTGTTGCTCCCACACTAGCCCCAGAGGGATCTTTCTAACACAACTTGATCATGTCCCTCTGCTGCTCACACTTGGTTCCCCAGTGTCCTCTATGCCTTTAGCCCTGCCTTGGCCCAGCAGGGCCTAAGGCATCCCTGTCTGACTTGATCTCTTCTGACTGGAGCCTCCTTCAGGCCAGCCAGGGTTCCAGTGTCACCCAGCAGAGTCACCAAAACAAACAATAGATTAAATGAAACATTGATGAAAAGAAACAGACATTCCCTGAATCCCAGGGAGGCAGGAATGTCATCCTTTTCCCCCAGATGGGGAAACTGAGGCTTCGAGATGTAAAGTCACCTGCCCAAGGGCTCCCATTCAAATCCCAAACTCAAAGTTCTAATCCATTTGCACTAGACTATCTTTGGGTGCGGGGGGTGGGGAGGTGGCTTCTATTTTCTCTTTGCTGATCTGAAATTTCTGCAGCGAGCTTGCATGCCTCATGAAATTAAAAAGAAATTTTAAATAAATGTAGGTGCCGCTGTCAGGGTTCCAACACGTGGGCAACACAACTGATCCTCAGTCAACCCCCTTATACAGAGGTGCCAACAGGGGTTCAGTGGAGCTAGCCCCTCACTGGGAATCACACAGCCATTCAGAGGCAAATTCCAGGGACTCTTACCCTTAGGAAGGGGGTGGAGGTCAGTGCCACTTTACCACCCCTTATGTGGCAAGGGGGTGTGGCCCCTTTAAGAAACAAGTGCCAGTAAGAGGAGCCCCAGCTGGGGAGGCAGAAAAGGAGGGAGCAGGGCTTGTTGCCAGGGGCAACCAGTTGCCTAGCAACGGGCTTCCTCTGGCAAGTTCAGGGCCTGCAACTGGGGAAGGGGCTTTCTGCCCCGTCCTTCCTCAACCGTCCTGTTCAAACATCCTCTGTGTCTCCCCATTAGCCTGGCCCTGCAGGAGGAGTCCGGTGCCCCCTACTAGCCACCCAGTATCACACCTCTGAGCTTTTGTCCAGGCTGTTCCCTGTGGAATGCCTTACTGACATCCCGGAAAATCTCAGCCTTCAAAGCCCATGGCAAACTCGGTTGTGTGTTCTGGCTCCTCCTCTAGGTGCCCCTAAGGTACTGCAGAGCTGGAGGTGTCTGGCTGGTTCTGTGTCCCCCAGATTGGGGACTCCTTGGGGTTAGAGCCAGGACAGAGTCTCTCTGGGAGGCCCAGCATCCCCCAGAGTTGACTGGGTATAGGGTGTTCATGGCCGGAAGGGCGGTTATGAATGAATGAAAACAAGTCCATTTCACTTGGGCCCCCTTGGGTCACAGCTTGTAGTCCTCAGCCCAGAAGGTAGACTGGTGAGGGGTCCTCTAGGGGTCAAGCCATGAAAACCCCCCAACTCTCCAGGATGGGAAAGATATGGAAATCCCCTGGCTGGAATGACCCTGGATACTGGAAGTTCAGTCTGGCCCGGGATTTGAGCCCTGATCCTGCACTTTCTCACTGGACAACCTTAAGTAAGAGAGTCCTACTATGAGCCTCTGTCTCACTATTGTTCAAGCTGTGACACTCCCAAGGTCACAGGGCCCGTGAGCTCTGGGGATGTATATTCAAATCCAGCCTGACTCTTCTCATTTTCGTTTCTATCCCCTGCAGACTCTCCATCTGCCCAAGACTCTGCTCACAAGCCACCAGGTCCCCCCACTTCCATAAAAGCCCCCACAGTCCTTCCAGGAGACCCCACCAAAATAAAAGTGGGCCATACTTACCCAAAAATGCTCCCCAAAATATGACATTCTTATGACCTCTGTGGAGACCCCTGCAGGCTCCTGTCTAGTGCCTGTCTGAAGAGAGAGGCGAGTTTGAGCTGCAAAGTCACGAATGTCTTGGGCCTGAGGAAGGGAAATTCCAACTGTCCTCCCTGTAGAGAAGGGAGAGAGAGGACAGAGGAGGAACCAAAAGCCCCAAGGCTGGGAGTATGCCAACGTTCCTGAGATGATTCAGTCTCGGGCCTGCTCCCCAAATATCCCCCAGTCTAGGAGGACAAAGCTGGATACAGATGACCCCACTCCTATGGGGTGAGAGCTGGATTAGATGGAGGGATACGTGCTGGGGGAGCCTAGATTAGATGAAGAGGCAAAGGAATTAGGGTTCTTAAGCACAAATAGGAGTTTGCTATGTGTGTGGGGTGCTACTGGATGAGCCCTAACATGGGCAAAAAAGTTCTGGGCCATTTTGCATATGGGAAAATGGTTCCCCCTAAGGGGAACCCACTTGCCAAGGTCATACAGATTGGAACTGACAGTGAATTTGCACCCTGGGCCAGCTGAGTACGGACCTGAACACTCAGCTCCACAGTGGGCAGCTCCTGTGGGAAAAGGATCTGGTAAGAGGTGGATACTGGGACTGGGATTGGCCACATGGGTGTTGGGGTCCTTGAAGTGTCCCCAAGGGTCCCTTGGCATCTCCTGAATCCCTCTA
Organism: Rhinolophus hipposideros; assembly: GCF_964194185.1. Classification (NCBI taxonomy): domain Eukaryota; kingdom Metazoa; phylum Chordata; class Mammalia; order Chiroptera; family Rhinolophidae; genus Rhinolophus; species Rhinolophus hipposideros. The sequence goes on along the minus strand of NC_138062.1, from coordinate 49,749,007 downwards.
CAACAATCCCTGTCTTATGCACACTCCCGGGATGCAGAGCTCACCCCTCACCATGGTGACCCAGGTGGCATTGGTGCCCCCAGAAGTCCCAACCCTGCCCCCTGGAAGCCAGTGTTCACCTGGTGTCTGAATCACTGTCCAGCTCTGTGCCTCAGTTTCCCCATCTGCAAAACAAGAGAGAATACCTAGAAGGAATCTTGCTAGTGGACCCCAGGACTCCCTGCAGAGAGGGTGGGCCAAGCCACCCAGCAACAGAGGGACACTCGGTGTCCTTGGCATGTCCTCAAGTCTGAGCTTGTCACTGGAGCTCACAGACCTCATTCATAATTCATGACTCCGCAGGCAGCTCAGCAGCAGCTGGGAGCCCAGGAGGGACAGTGGCAACAGGGACGGCACTGGTGACCACAGGATGGGAAAGCTCCCTGGGCCTTACCAGGAAATGACTGAGCAAGGACTTTGGACAAGGCTGCCCCTGGCTGAGCCTCAGTTTACCTAATCTTGAAAGTAAGTTTAACTTGATCCATTATCAGCTAACCCCTAGTCCCTTGACTTCACCCAGCACCCACCATGTACCCACATGGCCAGGGTCTATGAGATGATTCAGCCCTGGTCTTGATCCCTGAGGAGCCCCCAGTCTAGGGGAATAGAACTGGTCCTGTAGGGTCGGGGCTGGGCCAAATGGAGGAACAAGGATGGAGGGAGCCTGGACTGAAGGAGGGGACATGGGAGTTGGGGTTTTAAAGCATGAATAGGAGTTCATTAGGCAAAAATTTATTGGATTCAACATTCCCAACCACCACCCTATGCTGGGTGATGCTGGGGCCCCTGAGAAACTTCAATCACCAGTGCAGCCCCTGAGGAAACCCAGTCTGGCAGGGGCATGCTAGGCTGACATCCCAAGAAGGAAAAGCCTTACATTTCCATCTCATTTCTTAGTTTCTGGCCATGGCCTGGACCCTGAACATGGCTAAATCCCCACAAGCTACACTAACGACACAGGAACCACAAGCCTCATGCAGCAACTTAATCTTAAATGAAGTAACATTAAATACAATTAACCTCCCAGCTCCTTAGTTTTGTCAGCCTTGCTTCCAGGACTTAGTAGCCACACAGAGATGTCGGCCACCATATGGGACAGCACAGATAGAGAGTTCTGCTAGACAGCGCTGCTCTACAGGTTCCTAGGAGGCACCGGGCCCAAGTTCCCCAGAAAATAAGAATCTCGCTACTGTTTTTTACCACTCCAGTTAGATTGCCTCCCAGCCTCACATACACTGAGCAGCAGTATGTACGCGGTGCTATGCCCGGCTCATCGCAGGGCCCAGTTCATTTAATTTTCACAACCACATCATGGGGCACAATCCCAACTTTAGAGATGAGGAAATTGAGGCGTAGAGAGTTCACTCACTGTCCCCAGATCACTGCGATTTTTGTCTCTCGCTTGTCTGCCAAAAGACGCCTGTTCGGAACCACCATAGCGGGCTCTGGGTTTCCATGTCCACTCTACTGCTCCGCAACTGGCCCTAGCACTCAAAGCTACATTGCGAGACAGACCCCCCTCTCCCCATGCAGGCTCTAGCCCAGCCCAGGAAGTGACACCTGCTATTTCTGAAACCCAGACGACAGGGGGGCCTACCTTCTGTTCCTGAGGGGGGTAAAGAGGGGCAATGGAGGCCTCCTGGCACGGCTTGAACTCACCGGACAGGGAAACAAGTGGGGCTGGAACCCAGTCAAACATGGCAGGCACCAGAGATAGCCACGCAGCCCCTGCCACTTCCGCCAGCACTAAGCGGAGGCCTGTGGGCGTAGGGGACAGGAAGCTCACCCGCCCCGCCCAACGCCCAACTGCCACCTCCCCTCCGCTCCCCAGAGCAGTACCCTTGGGACCTCTCTGGAACTACACAGGCCATGGATGGGTAAACTGAGCCCCGGACCTGCAACCCCCAGCCTGGGGCTATTATTACCCAACAAATCATAATCATGACAATTGTGAAGTAACCGAACCCACAAACTGAGTGCCAATCTGGGGCTAAGCATTGCACATCTCACCATCCCGAGGTGGGCCAATGATGTCTGCCTCATAGATGGGGGAACCAAGGCTCAGAGAGGGGAGTCTACACATCCAAGGTTGCACAGCTAATGAATGGCAACACCGAGACTCAAACAGGGCTGTATTAGGACTTTCATGGGCCCCCAGACACGTTTGCCTTCCCCATGCTCCATTAAAAGAATTTAAGCTATATTTTACAACTGCTTTGGCATAAAAACAAATATATGAATATCACATATCAAAATGCTTTCTTTGATTCCAAAGTTCTTTTTTTTTTTCCTTCTGAGTTTAAAAGAAGTTAAAACATCTTCATGGACCCCTAAAAGTATTGTGCCTGAGTCACTACATCTGACGGAGAAGTCAGACCTGCTGGAACCCAGGCCTCTTGGCCTCTGTAGTGCCAGTGCAAAGCCCAAGGTGGACAGAGACTTGACCAAGGTCACACCGCAGGTTGTCAGCTGACCAGGACACCCCTATCCTGTGGCTGCTGGAAGCAGGGAACAGAGTCCTCCCTGGAGGTGTCTGACCTGAGCCCTGGCACCATCTGGAGATGAATCCTGCCTCCCCAGCCCTAATTCCCTAAACCCAGGACACTGCGCCAGGTGGAGTATGAGAGCAGGCCCAGGAGCAGATAAAACATCAGGTCAGGAACCCAGTCAGCCAAGACAACAAGGCATTAGCTCCTGGCCTCTTGCTGGGTGACCTTGGGCCACCCCAACCTCTGGGCCTCCTGGGTCCTATGAAACAGCATCTGACGTTTTGCTCCCCCTGGTCTCCAGTTTGCACACAGTAGGGACAGTTTGGGGGTTTTCTCTTCTTTTCAGTGGCCAGCTTCTTGGCCATGCTGTTTCAATGACCAGCTCTGTCACGTGCTTCCTCCCCTCCAGGTTCAGCTACTAGAGTTGTGGCCATTTACATACTCTGGCTTGATTCTCACAAGGACACTGAGCGATAGTATCTCATCTTAGCCATCATTCCAAATGGGGAAACTGAGGCATAGGCTCCATGCTGCATAGTGACTGAGCCATTGAGTGGCCATGTGAGCTCACACTCAGGAATTTTTCAGTTCTCCCCAATAGTAACCCCCTCTTCATCATTTCATTTGGCAAACAGCTACTGAGCCTCGACTGTGTACCTGACTGCTAGGCTAGAGACACAACAGGTGACATCCTTGCAGACTCCCCTCTCTCCTTTCCACTCCTGGTCAGTTGTGACCCCATTTATGATCAGTAATATTGTAATTAGTATTATAATGATCACGTCTGTACTTACAGCACTCCCATCCTCCCACAGTCTCCTTTGATCTTCCAAGAGGGATTCAGCCCATTTCACAGAGAAACACACCAAGATGCAGAGGGACAAAGCCACGCACAAGAGAACCGTATTTGAACTTGGGGGCATTCGACTTCCAGCCCAGAGCTCACCCCTGTGCCCACTACAGAGACGGAGCTTCAAGGGAGAGAGGAGAGGCTGGCCTGGTACCTCCCACTTCCTCCTGCCCAAGACCCCGCCCAGGCACTGATTTGCCTCTGGCGTGGGTGATGGTATGTGGGTCAGGGTGTGCCCTGGGTGATCCCACCGGTGAGACCAGGATGGTGGAGCCCCCATTCCAATTACTGCAGCCCGGTGATATAATTTACTGTCTGGCAGAATAGCCCTTGCAGCAGTGCCAGAGTATAACCATCAACCCATTTTGCAGTGCTGTAAACTGAGGCTCGGAGGCAAACAAGGTTTGGGGGGTGGTTCTCCAAACCCTCCGTTGCTCTCTCACCCCCCAAACCGCTGACATCTTAAGCAAAAAGGTGAGGTCACGATCTGGCAAAAGGTGGGGTGGGTGGGTTTCAGAATCTGTAGAATACAGGCTCTGAAGTCCCCAATCCCATTTTCAAAGAATACCAAAGCTCAGTGAGGTGCTGTCACCTGCCCAAGGTCACCAGTGAGGCAGGTCCATCTAGAGCCACCTCCTTGTCACCACTGCGATTGGGACAGATGGGGCAGATGACTCCCGAGATGGAGGTAGATGGAGGGGCCGCCCACCCCACCAACCCTCCTCCGCCCTCCACTAGGAGACAGCCTCTAGCAGGATCCTAATTTACCTCGATTTATTTTAATCCCCAGGAACAGATGCTCACTGCCCAACCCCCACTGAGGCAGGAACCACCCCCAAGTCTAATCCAGGCCCTTCCAGACCTGGTCTGGCAATTCCAGCCAGGCAAGGGACACTACACTGACCCCCTCCCCAGAATTCCAACCTTGGGGTTCTTGAAGAGAATGCCAGTGAAAGGCCCCCCTATCCCATCGTTGTGGTAAGGAGGCTGGCATAAGACAGTCTACAGGAGGAGCCCAGGGGACCCCAGCTCCTCTGCCAGGTCTGGATCAGGGTTCACGGGGGACAAAAAGGGAAGGGGGTTCCTCATCTCGGTCCTGCCGGGGGTGTGTGTGTGGGGGGGGTGGTTCTGCATATCAGAGCTGGGAAGAGGGAAATTGGGGGTGGTCTCCAATTCAGCTGTCCTAGATCTCAGGCTGGAGGGTTAGCGGCGCCCCCATCTTTGCAGCCCCCGAACCTAGACCCAGATCCAGGCTTAGAATAAAGGGATTTGGGGAGGGGTCTCGCGTCATAGCCGCCCCACTGTACGCTCCGGTTCTAAGCCAGGAGACCATCGACTAGGAGAGGGGTCCCTATCTCCCTCCACGGATCCCTGATTATTACCAGGGAGAGGCCGGGCCGCCCACCGAGCAGCCCCCCACCTCGCGTTCGCCATCTCCCAAGCTCCGCTGCGCCTTTGCCCCTCGTGGCCACCAGAACTGCAGTGAGCGGTGCTCATGGGGGACTTGCGCTGGCCAGGGGATTGGGGGAGTCTGCGGACAGCACTCACCTTCCGAGCTCAGACGAAGCCCCACGCCCGCCGCCACCTGCGGCTCGGTCGCTGACACTCGAGCCCGCCCCGCCCCTCCCTCCGCGGCTGCGGCGCGGCTGCTAGATGGCTCCGCCCCCTGGGCGTGGCCGAGAGAGTCCCCAAAGCGAAGAAGGCAATGCGAGGCAGGGGCGGTCTCTGAGTCGGCGCAGCCAGCCATAGGGCCCTGTAGGCGGCAAACTCTGCCAACCCAGCGCGCTGACTGGCTAATCCGGAGGAGAGGCTCCTTTTTATCTTACCCTCCTTCCACCACCTGCAGGTTATTTGCATAATTTAAAGAGACAGGCGGCGCTCCATCCACCTGAGATCCGGTAGGAAGGGGAAAGGACGATCAGTTTATTGAGTACCCGTTGTGTGCCGCACTGAGAGCAGGGCTTGATGCCTCCACAAGCCTGTGAGCGGGACATTACTGATCCTTATTTTACAGATGGGGAAACTGAGGCTCAGAGAAGTCAAGAATTTGCTCGGGGACCACACAGCAAGTCATCAGTCTTATGAAAGCAGTTCAAGAATCTGGCCCCAGGGGTGGGAAAAACCATCCCCAAGGATGCTGTCATGTCACAAATCTGAAAGGCTCCTGCCCCTCTCACCTGGGTCCTCATAAAAGGAGATTTATTTACACAGTGTCTGCCAGTACCCCATTCAACCCTCCGGTTTAATACTGGAGCTGATCTGCCTGCCCTGACGCCTCCTCCTCCTCCTCCACAGCCGCCCATGGGCCTGGGATTCCCTGAGTCTATCCCGTTCATCATCCACATCGGTCCTGTGTCTCTAAAACACCCCAATTTGTCCATTTTCCTGTACGCTGCAGGGACCCTGGGTCCAGTATTGTCCAGCCTGGATGCTGCCTCTGCTTCCTACTTGGGCCTCTTGTTGCCTCCACCCCTGCCTCAGACAATCCCTGTTCTTCATGGCAATTATTTTTTTTAATAAACTTTTTTATTTTAGAGCAGTTTTTGATTTACAGACTTATTGTGAAGATGGTATGGAGGGTTCCTGTGTATCTCACACCCAGTTTCTGAATTAATATTGAGACATTATTATTAACTAAAGCCCATATAGTTTATTCCAATTTCCTCAGTTTTCCCTAGTGTCTTTTTTCTGCCCTAGGATCCCATGTAACATTTACTTACCATGGCTCCTTAGGCTTCTCTGAAACAGTCTTAGACAGTTTCTCAGACTTTCTTCGTTTTGATGACCTTGATAGTTTTAAGGAAAACTGGTCAGTTGTTTTGTAGCATGGCCCGCGATTGGGATTAAAAAATATATATATTGAAATATATTTGACATACAACATTGTGCGAATTTAAGATGTACAACATGTTGATTTGATACATGTATATAATATGTATTGCCACATAATATGATAATATGATAATATGATGATTGCCACAACTGGAATTTGTATGGTGTTTCTCTCATGGTTGGACTGGGGTGACGGGTTTAGGGAGGAGAACCCCTCACGGGAAGTGCCCTTTTCATCCCACTGTGACCAGGGCACATGCCATCCACATGCCTTATCACTGATGCTGACCTTGCTCACCCTCTGAGATGGTGTCTGTCAGGCGGCCCCACTCTGAAGCTTCTCTTCCCTCTTTCCTGGCTGTCCTCTGCACGAGGAAGTCACCATTGACAGCTCACACCTAAGGGTGAGGAGCCCACTTCCCTTCCTCCAGGGCAGCGCATCTGCATAAATTGTCTGGGATTCCTCTGCCTGGGAAATACATCAATTATCCCTCCTTTATTCAATTATTCGTATCAGTATGGACTCATGGACATTTATTTTATACTTTGGGTTATAATCCAATATTACTTTATTGGTTTTATTGCTGAAATTGTTTCAACTTTGACTGCTGAGAGCTGGTGCAGTAGGCACTCACGTCCCTTTGACATGCCTCCATCACCTCCTTGGTGTCTTCCTCTTAGCACTTCCTCCGTCACTACAAAATGCTCCAAGCTCATCTATTTCCCACGCCAGGCCGAGAATCAGAGTTTTCTCCAAGGAGCAGCCTTAGTGCCTTTCACTGGAGAATGGTGTTAGAAACCAAGACTAGGGAAGTACGGGTGCTCGTTTTTACTGGGGTATTGCTGTTTCTAGGCACTCGCAGCTGACAGAGGAAAGACGTATATCTGTATACCAACCTGTGTATATGCACATATCTATAAATATTTCCATATGTAAATGTCTGTATCTATATTAAGCTAAACAGGAGTTTGTGCAGATGTCTCCACATCTAATCTATTTTATTTTTTTTAAACTTTTATTTATTTAAGTGTGTTTTTCCAGGGCCCATCAGTTCCACGACAGGTAGTTGTTTCAATCTAGTGGCAGAGGGGAGGGAGCGGCTCACTCTGGCCCATGTGGCGATCGTTGCTAAGAGCACTGCCGCTTCAATCAACTGAGCTAACCCACTGCACCCCCCCCACACACATCTAATTTATTTTAAATGGATCCTTCTAGCCTCCTCCCCTTGCCTGTCTGTAACCTCCCACTGCAACAGTGAGAAACCTGCCTCCCACCGTCTGTCCTCCATTTGCTTCATTGTTCCATTCCAGGTGCAGGGAGAGTGGGAGAGGGGCTTCAGGAGGTTAACTCGGACTCACAAGGGTGTTTTCAAACAGAAACTCATCACTTATTTCTCCAGCTCAAAACCCTCCCCCGACTGCCCAGCCGCCAGTCAAGAACCCTGCCTCCTCCCCACAGCCCTCCAGGCTTGTGCAGTCCAGGCCTGCCCCTGTCACTGCAGTGGAACAAAGTCAGCTCCACCCCAGGGCCTTTGCTACTGCTGTTCCCACTGCCTGGAGCTCCCTCCTCCCAGCTCCACATCTGACTGGTAACTTAGCTTTCAGATCCTACCTGGAAGACCTGGTTTGGGCTGACCTCCGCAAGGCCGGGGCATTGTGTCAGGCTCAGCCCCCTCCCCCCACAGGCTGGGAGCTCCTTGGGGGCCACGGCACCACCCACACCTGTCAGGTGGGGTCGGAACTGCATTCTACTCCCTACACTCGCCTCTCTCAAGCACAGGCCAGGGGCAAGGTGAGGAAAGAGGAGATGATTCTTGTTTCATAGGTGAGGGGACTGTGGCATGTGGACAAAAAGATACTCTCTGAAGTCACACAGTGAAGACGTGTCGTGTCCGAGGCAGGACTTAACCCAGGTGGGTGGGTGCCAAGGCTGTCACCTGCTCTCACCTTGGATTCTAAAAGATGCTGTGGAGATGGGGAGGACAGAATGAAGAACAGGCCTGCCTGGGTGCCTGGAGCTAAGTGGGCCACAGAAGGAAACTCAAAGGTCCAGTCAGCACCAATACAACCCAAGGCCACCTCACCTGGATGTTCACAGGCCAATTTTCTTATTTCTGAGATGGGGGGGTAAGGTGCCCAGAAAGGTTAAATAACATTCCCCAAATCACCCAAAAGTGCTGCAAGCTGAGACACAATCAACATTTCCTGAGCACCTAATATGTGCCAGGCAGGTAAAGTCACATACTGTGTGTGGGCAGGTGCCTGGCGTGTCCCAGCAGCAATCCAGGCTACAGACTAGAAACACAAGAGGATGGACAGGGTGGCATTTTAAAGGGAGTGGGTCAGGAAGAGCCAGTGTGCCTGGGCTGGGGGTGGGGATGGGATCAGAGGAAGAGCAGGGAGGGCTTCCTGCAGGAGGGGCCCTAGAGGTGAGTCTTGGAAGAAGTTATTGTGCTGCTTTTCCCAGGAGAGGCCACCCTCTGTTTCTATCACTGCCTCCCAAAAGCCCACATCTTCCCAGTAAAGTGTCCCAGCTATACCCCACCAGGGATCCAGGCCCCCAGCCCCACACCCTTCTCTTCCCCAGCATCTCCAAATGCTGTGCCCCAAACCTAGCCTTCTCAATGCTCCCCAGCTTGGCCCCACCCTCAGCCCCATGAAGGGGAACTTGCAACTGCTCAGTGGGGCCTGCAGGGCCCTGCAGCCACCCGGTTTCAGGAGCTTCAGTTACTAGTCTCCTCTCAGTTCCTCTGAGGCTGTGGGCCTCTCCGCAGGGGTGCTCTCCCGCTTCCCCTAACTTGGCTTGAGTCTTTGCATCAACTCGAGGCAGTGTGAGCGCCTCCTCTGGTGCTACATGCCACCCACCACCCCAACCCTGTGGATTGTGGTCTCCTGTGTCGGCTACGCCTCTTGACAGTTTGCCCTGTGAGGTCAGCATTTGCTGAATGATGACTGGCCTGATGGTGGCATTCTGGAGAGAGGACATCACAGGTGCAAAGGTCTGGAGGCGGGACCTGGATGTTGAAGCAACACTGAGAAATCCCAGGCGGTGTGGCTCAAGTGCAGGGTGAGTATCGGGGAGGAGCTGCCAGGAAGCAGGTGGTGCAGAGAGTGGGTGCGTGAGCCAAGGGCGCACATCCAGCTCCTGCACTGGCCAGGGGCCCCAGGTGCTTTGCTGCTGCAAGGGTATTTTCAGTGGCTGCTCCTGTGTTGGCTGGGCTAGACAGCTGTCGGACAGACTGGGCAGAGGGGAGGAAGAGACAGAGAGAAGAGAAAGAGAGAAGGGAAGATGGATGGGGGTGGGGGGACTCCAGGCTACTAGCTATTCTAGTATGCAGATGGGAAAAGGTCAGTTACAAAGTTTTATTGGAATACAACAGCCGAGTTGAGTGGTCTGGACAGACTGCAGGGGTCATAACACCAAAAAAAAAAAAAACAAAAAAAAACACCACACCCCCAAAACTATCTGGCTTCTCACAGAAACTTTGCCAACCCCCAGCCAGGGCGAAATTCTCTTTGCAGTGTGTGTGTGTGGGGGGCAGGGGAGATGGATGGCTTGTCAGTGGTCATTAGTTGATTTTCACCACTATTTCTGATTCTCCTCCTTCCAGGTTCAGGAACTGTAGTGCCTTTCAGCTCCTGAGCTAGGCAGTCACATGACTTGCTTTGGGCAATGAAATGCTTCCTGGTGGGAGCCCGATCAGTCTGATTGGCTGCCCTGTGTCCCCTTCCCATCTCCTGATGTTCTCAGAGGTGAAAGTTCTGTCAAGCTGGGATGCTGAGTGAGGGTGATGAGAAACACAGCAACACCAGAAATGTGAAGGGCAGGGAAAGATCCAAGTATTTAGGGCAGAAGCCCAGACCCCACTCCCCACCGGCAGCTTATGAAAATTTTAAACACGAAGTAGAGATCTCCATGCCTGCCACCGGCCCTGTGACTCTGATCCCCACCCGTTAAGGCCTGAATTGTGTCCCCCACCCAAATTCCTATGTTGAAGGCCAAATCCCCAATGGGATGATGTTAGGAGGTAGGGCCTTGGGGAGGCCACTTAGGTTCGACGAGTCCAGGATGGTAGAGCCCTCATGACGGGATTGGTGCCTTTATAAGGGACTCAGGAGAACCTGCTCTCTCTCCCCGGCCATGTGAGGACACAGGCAGGCAGCTGTGTACACGCCAGGACGAGGCCCACACCGAGCCTCACCACCCTGGCACACTGATCCTGGACTTCCAGCCTCCAGAACCTCGAGAATTACGTGTCTGCTGTTTAAGCCGCCTGCTCTGTGGTATTGTTACAGCAGCCTGAATGAACTAATTCATTGACTGACACAGCCAAAGGAAAGGCTCTGTACCACGGAATCCTACAAAGCCACAGTGGCCAGGGAGGAGAGCAGTGCTGATCGCCTTGGGACAGCTGCTGGTGTGTCACAAATCAGATAAATTGAGGGGCTTAAAACGGGTGAGTAGGCTTGGTTCCTTCAGGAGGTTCTAGGGGAGACTTCCTCACCTCTTACAACTTCTGGGGGCTCTGATTCCTCGGCTTATGGCCACCTCGCTCCAATCTCTGCCTCCATCTGCACACAGCCTTCTCCTGAGGGTCTGTGTCTCCCCTTCTATCCCTTACAAGGACAGTGTAATTGGATTTAGGGCCACCCTAATCTAAGAGGATCTCATCTCGAGCCTTCACTTAATTACATATGCAAAGACCCTTTTCCCACAGCCAGTCACATTTACAGGTCTTGGACATGCTTTTTGGGGTCACCATTCAACCTAGTACAGATGACGTCTTATCTAAAATTTTATCTAGGAGTTTCTGTATGTGCAGCCCTCAGGGCAGGGGCTCATTGGCAAACTGATGTTTGCAACCTCTGGGTTTCAAATTCCTCTTCTACGATCTCCCTGTAGCTGTGCCTCTGCCGACAAGAGTATCAATTCTCTCCAGGAAGAGGGCAGCTTCTGTTTGATGGCTTCGGAGCAGAGGTGGGTTCTAATCTCACCTCGGCCATGGGTCAGTCTGTACGGAAGGGTCCAGCAGCTGCCTTCTCTGTCTGTAACAGGGGCCCCGCATAATGGGCAGGGTGGGCTGGAGGTCCAGGGGCCACTGCCAGCGAGCACTGCTGGAGAAACATGCCCTCTCCTGCGTCATGGAGGCCAGAGCATGCCTGACCTGGGGGCCCACAGTGGAAATGATTGTCCTGAGTGCCGACAAGTCTCCTGTCAGCAGAAGGAACCGAGGCTACAGCTCAGCGGAGCACTTGGTTTATTTCTGATGCAGTGACTCTCAGCACAGTGGCAGATTTGGGCTGAGGGGTGGGGGTGGGCGGGGCAGGACTAGAACTCCACCTTGCAGGCAGGGAAAGCCTCATCCTGCATGGACACCGTGCTGTTACTGCCCAGCACCGTGACACCCAGCGCCTGGTGCTGGGCGTGAGTCTCTTCGTACCACTCGTGCATGGCCATTGAGTCGAAGGTGGGGATCAGGGTCACCTGCAGGTGGGACAGATAGACAGTGGGAAGGGTGCCTTCTTGGCTCAGCCGCTAGGCAGCCACAGCTCACATGTGCTCTGTCTGCCTTATCTTTCACCTGGATGCCTGCAGCCAGCAGCCAGCCCGTCCCTAAAGTCCCTTTTGTTCCCCACAGCACCCAAAGGAGCCTCTTACAGTCCAGGAGACGAGCCACAGCTCCGTGTAGCCCTCTCTGTACCTCCCGCTCCTGGAGGCTACCTCCAGGCCTTTGCCCACGCTGTGCCCCGTGCCCAGACTCTCCCTCCCGGATGCTTTGTAAGCTGTGTGCAAGGCAGGGGGTGGCACACTCACATGCCAAGTGGGCAGCCACGTACCTAGAAGCTCCTCCCTATACCTAAATTTGCCTCACTCTTCAACCTTCAAGGCTCTGTTTCAAGGCTTCCTTGGGGGACGACCCCAGCCCTCTTTCTCAACGGTGTAGATACCCCCCCCCCACCTGTTCCTCCTGGCCAATTCACGTGACCGCGGGGCAGTGAAGAGCAAGGGGTCAGGGAAGGTGAGCAAATTCGCCCCACCCTGCGTCCTTGCCCAGGCTGCCCCAAGTGGGCGAGGAAGTGGACATGACAGGAACAGCATCGTGAGAACTGGGGGAACTCCTGCCTTTGCCCTCCTTTCCTTGCAGCCTTGGAAATACAGCTGAGTCTCTCTGAGACCCAGTCCCTCCTCTGTATGAGTTCAACATGAAGACACCAGGAGGCGCTCACCCCGTCCTGCGCCAAGACTGCCTGAGGCCCCCTCCGGGTCACACACCTGGAGATCACGGTCCCACTGCTGCTTGCCAGCCAGCAATGCATCCAGGACAGCCCGCATGCCCTCTTCCTTGTGCTGGCCCTGGCCGCTGATGACGTAGCAGAGCGCACGCACCCGCCGGAAGAACTCCTCATCCACCAGGCAGGCGCTGCCCCCACTGGGCAGGTAGGCCAGGTCAAGGTAGACAGGGGAGCCAGGTGAGGCCTCCAACCCACCTGGCCGGCTGCCAGCTGACCCTGTGGATAAGAGGGATGGGATCAGTGTGAACTCCTGGGACTGGGAAGAAGCTGAGACTCAGAGCCTGGGACAAGGCTCCCAGCTCTACCTGCACCTCTGAGTGGCTCCCTTCTCAGCACGAAGCTTAGTCTGTGTTATGATTGGGTGACAAGCCCTCCCTGGCACAGACAGTTACGTAATGAACTCTGCAAATACCCTTGGCCACCTCTTCATGCCTAGACCCTCCCTGGCCAGTCCCTAGGCACAGACATCCTCAGGGCCAGAAGGAGGGGACAATCACAGAGGTCTTCCTGGAAGAAGGGGTTTTTGACATTTGAGTCCTGAAAGCAGCTGTTGCTTGGAATGCTCTGCTGCTACTGCAGCATCCATCTGTTCAGTTACTCAAGGGATACTTATTGAGACCTCCTGGGCACCAGGCCCTGGGGACATGATAGCGACAGAGACAAAAATCCCTGCCTAAAGGGCGATGGAGAGCCAGAGGTGGTATGGGAGGCATGGAGTTACAAAAGGGAAACTCAGGACGGGGCGGCCTGGATGGAGCTGGGGCAGCTGTACTTGGGGCCTCACACATGACCCTGAACCCAGAGCCTGTGCAAGGGGGACAAGGCCACCACTCTGGGGTGAGTGAACTCGTAACCACCTCACAGAGGTCTTGGGCACAGGAAACCTGCCAGATGCCTCACAGCTTATGATCATAAACGTTGCCCAGCTCAGGGTGTGGGCCTAGAGGGCTGCGGGGGCATTTGCAGAATGCCCTAGTTTCATTCATTCTGGTGTTCCCTCACTTGAAACTGGGGACCGTGGTGGTGAGGATCCTGCTTGGAGCCTCAGGAAGAGAAGCCATTGTGGCTATAGAAAGCGCAAGGGAGACAGGAGAGGCAGAAGTGGAAGGGCAAGGAGAAGACAAGGGGAACCGTGGGCAGGACGACGGGTAGAATAAAGGGCCGGCAAGCTATGACCCACAGGCAAAACTGCAACCGCCTGCTTTTGTAAAGACAGTTTTACTGGAATAATCAGTTACTTACTGAGATGATTTTGTGCTACAAAGGCCAGGCTGAGTGTGGGACAGAGACTGTCCCACCCGCAAAAAGAAAAAAAAAGTTTACCCTCTGGCCCTTTAAGACAATTTGCTTACATAGCAATGGAGAGTCGGAACCCTGAATGGCCAAACCTGTGGCCTCTGCAAAGAGACCAAACTCCCTGGCAGACAGAGCCTCAGATGACCCCAGCATCCAGGTGCCAGCCTTTACCAAGGGCCTTGGGGGACCACCCTCTCCCTGCCACAGTGCTGGGAACTCCTAACCTGCCAAAGGTCATGGGCCCACCAGGGGCCTCCCTTGGAACCTGCCCAAGGACATGAGGTGGTAGTTCAGTGGGTGCTCAGGCTCAGGGACTCGAGAGACCAGGGTGGCCAGGAGCCAAGGGCAGGCCATGTGGGGAGAGAAGCCAGAGATACCCACAGCTCCTACAGGGCAGGGCTATCCTGGGCACCTGGAACAGGGCCCAGCCCACAAGCAAGTGCTCTGTAACTATGAGCTACAATTATTATTACTGTTGTTGTCACTGCTTTCTCGCCAGGTAATTCTAGGCCTGCGCTAACCAATGCAGTGGCCACCAAGCACCGTAACATGGCGTGTGTGAGCCCATAGGAGCTGGGAATGTCAAACACATACCAGGTTTCCAAAACTTAAGGTGGAAAAAAGAAAGGGAACTATCTACTAATTTTATTTATGTTGACTACACGTTGAAGTATCTTGACATAGTAGTCTGCAGGAAAGAGTGACCACAGCGGGAGGACTCTGGGAGCATGGCGCAGTAGGAAGCACCAGGAATCCCTCTCCTCACTTGGAGGACAATTGTATTGCAGCCTCTCCCCCTCAAGTTGAAGGGACTTACTGGCATTTAAAGGACTGCACATTTCTTCTTTTTTCTCCCCTTCTGGGAGCCAGATCTTTAAGGACCAAGATATTCAAAAGCAACTACATGTATAGGGGAGCTTAGACAAGAGCTGAGAAAAGATGGAGAACACCTTATGTTTACACCTCAGACCCACCTCTGGCATAGAGACAGTCCATGATAATTAAACACACACAAAAAGCCACAGCAAAACTTGGGGAAGGGGAAAATTTGGATCTCCAGAGTTACCCCATATTACATTTAAACGTCCAGTTTTTTAAAAATCCCAAGGCACATAAAGAAACAGAAAAGTATGGACCATTCAAAGGAAAAAGAAATCAACAAAAACCTTCCCTGACAAAGAACAAATGGTGGACTTACAAAGTCCTCAAAACAAACTGTCTGAAAGATCCTCAAAGTACTAAAGGAAGACACGGAGAAAATCAAGAAAACAATGTATAAACAAAACAGAAAATCAATAAGGAGATAGACAACATAAACACAAACTAAAGAGAAATTCTGCAGCTGAAAAAATACAATAACTGAAATGAAGCATTTACTTGAGGGATTTAGTTCAAGATTTGACAGGCAGAAGAATCAGTGAAATTGATGATAGGACAATGGAAATAATACTAAGTCTGAAGAACAGAAAGAAAAAAAATTAAAGAAAGTGAACACAGAGTCTAAGGAACCTGCTGAACACCACCAACACACATATTGTGGGATTCCCAGAAAGAGAGAAAGGGGCAGAAAAATTATTTAAAGAAGTAATAGCTCCAGATTTCCCGTATTTGATGAAAGACATGAATATAAACATCCAAGAAGCTTAATGAAGTACAAGTAGGATGAACCCAGAGACCTACATTATAATCCAACTGTTAAAAGAAAAGACGGAATCTGGGAGAAAGCAGTGCTAACGGGGAAGTTTGTAGTTATAAACTTATATTTAAAAAGCTTTCATTAAAAAAGAAGATCTCAAATTAACAACCTAACTGTACACCTTAAGGAACTAAAAAAGAAGAACAAAAGTAAATGTAAAGCTAGCAAAAGAAAAGAAATAAAGATTAGAGCAGAGATCAATAAAACAGAGAATGGGAAAAACAACACAGAAGAAAAGCAATGAAATCCAAAGTTGATTCTTTGAAACGATTAACAAAATTGACAAATCTTTAGCTACATAAAGAAAATAAGAGAGAAGACTCAAAATAGTAAGATCAAAAATGATCAATGGAATAAAGAGCCCAGAAATAAACCCTCACATATATATTCAAATGTTTTTTGACAAAGGTGCAAAGACCATTCAATGCCACCACGTGGTGAAAAAGACAGTCTTTTCCAACAAATGGTGTTAGGAAACCTGGATATCCACATGCAAAACAATGAAGTTGAACTCATTTCGCACCATATTAAAAAATTAACTCAAAATTGACTTAAGCCAAAGAGCAAAATATAACAGCTAAAATTATAAAACTTTTAGAAAAAAACATGAGGCAAAAGCTTCATGACAACAGATTTCTTGGATATGACACCAAAACCATAGGCAACAAAAGAAAAATGACAAACTGGACTTTGTTTTAAAAAAGCAAAGACTTTGTGCATCAGAGGACAGTATCAACAGAGTAAAAAGGCACCCCATGGAACAGAGAAAATATTGCAAAGAAATAGGCAGAGACAAAAATCCCTGCCTAAAGGGCGATGGAGAGCCAGAGGTGGTATGGGAGGCATGGAGTTACAAAAGGGAAACTCAGGACGGGGCGGCCTGGATGGAGCTGGGGCAGCTGTACTTGGGGCCTCACACATGACCCTGAACCCTGAAATCACGTATCTGGTAAGGGATTCATATCCAGAATACAGAGAACTCTCACAACCTAACAACAAAAAGACAAACAACCCAATTCAAAAATGGGCAAAGGATTTAAGTCAACTTCGTAGTCTTTTTCCAAAGACAACATAAATGGCCAACAAACAGATGACTAGATACTCAACATCACTAATCATCAGGGAAATGTGATTCAAAACCCCAAGATACCACTTCATACCCATCAGGATGGTTCCTCTCAAAAAAGCAGAAAATAAGTGTTGGTGAGCATGTGGAGAAACTGGAACCCCTGTGCACTGCTGGTGGGGCAGCTGTCGTGGAAACAGTACGGAGGGGCCTCAAAAAATTAAATACAGAATTACCACATGATCCAGCAATTCCACTTCTACGTATTATCAAAAGAATTGAAAGCAGGGCCTTGAAGAGATGTTCACAGCAGTGTGATTTACAGCCGCCAAAAGGTAGAGGCAACCCAGGTGTCCATGGACGGATAAATAAACAAAATGTGGTCCATCCATACAACGGAATATTATTCAGCCTTAAAAAGGAAGGAAATTCTGACACCTGCTACAACATGGATGAACCATGAGGACATTATGCTCGGTGAAATAAGCCAGACACAACAGGACAAAACACTGTCTGACCCCACTTGTATGAATGAGGTCCCTAGAGGAGTCAGATTCAGAGACAGAAAATAGGAAAGAGGCTGCTAGCAGCGGGGGAAGGGGATGAGGCGTTCGAGTTTAATGGGGACCGCTTTCAGTTTGCAAGATGAAAGGAGCGCAGCAGACGGAGGGTGACGACGGCTGTACAACAGTGTGAACGTGCTTAACGCCACTGAACCGGACACTTAAAATGGCTAAGGTGGTACATTTCATCCCAATTAAGGAAAACTGGACAAAAACTTTAGCAAGGCAGGCCCAGACTGCCATCCTTAGGACGGCCACGGGTGGCAGGCAGGGTATCCCAGTCAGACAGTGTGGGCGCTGTCTCCTCAGCCCCCAGGGCGCTGGCCTGGGGCTGACATTTGGGAACTGATATTTGAGACTCGCTCCCACAGTAAGTGTCCATACAGCAATGTGTTTTAGGCTGGAACCACTCTCCCCTTTCTGAGGTGTCTGGAACTGGGGTATGAGCCAGGCAGAGGTGCCAAGTGACCAGCCCCCAACAGAAACCCTGTGATGAGCCTCTAATGGTCTCTCCCCTGGGGAGGCCACTTCTCCCGTGTTATCACAGCTTGTGGCTCAGGAATTAAGCACGTGGTATGTGACTCCACTGGGAGAGGACTCGAGGAGCTTGTGCCTGGTTTCCTGGGGATGTTGCGTCCCCCATCCTGTGTTGCCCCACCACCCTGTGCCTTTTCTCTGATCCTGCTCTACATGCTTTTGTTCTCATACATCGCAGCCAAGAGTATAACTATATGCTGGGTCCTCCTAGCCAGTCATTGAACTGGGCCTGCTCGCAGGAACTTCGACAGTTACATAAAACGTACTATTAACTTCACCTGTTCCTTTCCATTCACTGTGGCTACTTGCAAATCCACCGTGACAAATGGGCTCACTGGATGCTTCTGTTGACAGCACTGGTTGAGCAACTTAGAATTGCAAGTGTTTCAACGGTGAGGCCAAAGCTTCCATTTTATAGGCGAAATTTATAGGTGAGGCCCAGAGAGGGTGGCAGGTGTGGCTAAAGCTACACAGCATTAGGGACAGGAAGACTTGGGCTGGTAACCCACTGCAGAATTCCAGCCCCCAGGTACTTACTTACCGGAGGGGCCCCGAGTGGCCGTCTTGGGGACTGAGGACTTTCTGGACAGGGGTGCCCGACCTCCCTTGTCACTGGGCTCACTTCGGGCGCTGAGTGGCCGACTGGTCCGCTCCCCACCAGCCAGCCCCTTGGTCTTGGCAGTGGTCACTGGAGTGGCTTTGGGGGCAGCAGTGCTGGCAGTGGGGCGGACCAGGGACTTCCGGGTACGGCTGAGGCCCTCTGTCAGCCGGGCCTGTCCTGGGGGCAGCAGCTCGGGGTCGACCATGCAGAGGCTGGGCGGAGTGGGCAGTGGTGGCGGGACCTTGAGAGGGTCGGGCAGCGGGTGGCGGCGAGGGACCCCAAAGCCCTCCGTGTCCTCATCTGAGTCTGCAGTGCCAGGGGCAGCAGGCAGCGGATCTGAGTCAGACAGCGTGGGCAAAGACTCGCTGACAGACGTGGGCGGGGTCTCCTCAGCCCCCAGAGCGCTCGCCTGCTCCTGGGACCGGGCACTGCTGTCATTGGAGCTGCCAGGGGACGCAGCAGCTGGCGCCAGGGGCACAGCCTTGCGGTGTTCAAACTCACAGGGCGACACCAGGCACAGGTCCACATCCTGCGGGGAGGCCGAGCGCCGCACCCGGGGGCCTCGAAGTGGAAGGCTCAGCCCGGCCTCACTCATGGGGGCGGAGGGCGGGGGCAGCACCTGCTCAAAGGAGACGGACAGGGACTCATCCACCTCTGTGGAATGCGGGGAGCCCACCTCCGCGGGCAGGGAGGGTGTGGTCACTGTGGGGGAGACATCAGGCCCGGGCTCCCCACCCCGCAGCGGGCTCAGTGACAGCTGCCTGCTGCCCTCAGCCAGGCCTTGGCAGGCTCCAGGAGGCGAGGGGGTGCTGTGCGGTCGGGGAGTGCCAGTGGACACCAGCTGCTCCCGCTTCTTCTCCTCCGTGCTGTCACTGTCCTCCCTGGCGGGGCTTAACCCCAGCTCCAGGCTGCTCCCCTGGCTTGGTGTGGCCACCAGCTGGGGGCCTGGAGAGCTGCAGGCCTCCATGGGGGGGCTGGCTTCTTTGCACCGGAAGCTGGGGAGGATACGGGGCCCATTCTCCACCGATGGGACCACCTGGCGGGGAGTGGTGGGTGCTCTTCGGGGTTTGGGGGTTGCCTGGGCACCTGGCTTCTTGCCACTGACCACAGCGGAGGCTGCCCGGCGCATTTCCCGGGGCTGGGTCTGAGGCATACTCGACTTGGGGTCCTTCTTCACCTCTCGAGGGGGCCTAGCTTCTTTCTCAGCCCTGCGAGGGGCCTCGGCCCGTGACGGCTCCTTCCGGGCCACCACAGGGCGCTCCTGGGCAGGCCTGGCAGGCACCGTAGTCCGGCCCTCTCTCCTCGAGCTGTTCCGGGAGCCCACACTTTCCTTGCTCTCGGCACGCTTAGGCCCTGCCAGATCTTGGGGGGTCACCACAGGCTCCCGCAAGAACCCCAAGTGCTGCAGGCGGACCAGGCCATCCAGGAGGCGGGCACGTGGTGTGCAGCCAGGAAACAGCACACGCACTACCTTCTCAGTGGGGCCCGCAGGGTGCCACACCAGCAGGGCACACACGGAGGCCAGCGAGCCCTCGGCACCGGCCGAGGGCGGGTGCAGCACATACATGTCCAGCCGGCCCACACCCATCTTCTGAAAGAGCACCGTGGGCTCGGCCGGCAGCAGCCCTCGGCTCAGGGGCAGGGGCGCAATGCCCAGCCGAGCCAGGAGGCTCCGGGTCAGCTCCGCCTCGTCCTCACCACGCACCAGACGCGAGGCAGCCTCCTGGGCATTGAGGAAGACGACACCCAGGCTGGGTGAGACGAGCCTGCGCAGCCTGTCGTCCTCAGAGCCCCCAGCGGCTGCGGCCTCCTCACGCTCAGCGAGCTTGCGCTGCAGCAGACTGTTGAGGCCTGGGAGGCTGTCGGCGCCAGCATGCGTCACAAGCACAGCGTCTACCCGGTCCAGGTGCCGCACCAGCTTCCAGAAGGTCGACTTGGGGTTCGAGCCACCGTTGACCAGCATGGTGAAGCCATTGACAGCAAAGAAGGCGGCATCTCCAAGGCCGCCGGGGAAGATGTAGCAGCAGGGCCGGGCAAGCCTGAGGAAGCCCACGGATGCTGGTGGCTCAAGCAGCTCGAAGGGGGACGGCAGCTCCAGCGACTCGGCCACATACTCCAGGAACTCACGCAAGCCCTCAGAGGCTGGCCGCTGCAAGGGCGGGTTCAGCCGCAGCTGGAGCCTGTCCTGGAGGCCAGGTACTTCAAGTGCCAGCTGGGCCCAGTCACCGAAAGTTGGGCAGGTGATGGTGAGCTTGGGTGGGTCAGCAGGTGGGGCTGCAGAAGCCAGGAGATCCCGGATCTGCAGAAAGGGAAAATGGTTACGGGGCCACCTAGAGCCAGGCAACACCCAGCCCCTTGGGAAAACGGGATAAGGACACTCCTTGTCCTGCCTCCTGTGGCTGGGAGGGTCCCTTGTCACCTGCAGGACAAAAACAGCCCTTCCCCAGTCCTGCCTCCCCCGCTCTCTCCCTCCCTTCTTCTCCCACTCTCCCTGGCGCAGGATACTTGCTGTTCCCTCCTCTTAGAGCCCAGCTCCCTCCAGGGAAGCCTTCCCATCCCCTTCCTGGCTATTCTCTCACCATCATCACATTACTCACTACAACGCGAACACGTGGTTTCCAAAGATTTTACTCATCTGCCCTATCCGGACTAAGGGCTCCGGAAGGAACGCTGTCTAGCTCCATCCTAGCTGGGCCCTAGAATCTGGCGTGCTCCTTGAGGACTCGGGGGTATCTGCTGATCCACAGGCCCAGCCTGAACCACACACTATAGTGGGTGATGGGACTGGGTCCTGACGACAGGAAGAAAATGTGTCTACCACCACCTTTTCACAGAGGGATGGGACTCAGGGAACAGCAGAGCAGGGAAGCAGAATGGGGAGGGGGCAGCTTACCTCTTTGTCCCCCAGGACCTGCAGGAAGTGGCAGGGGGAGAAGCCCCCTGTCTGGAGCAGCAGCTCCCCTGTTTCCTCCAGGCAGGGCCCGGACAGCACCAGTAACTTATGAGGGGCAGGATCCAACAGAAGGTTTCGGAGCTGAGGGAGGAGGAGACTGTTAAAGGCCCTATTCTGTACGGTGACATATCTAGCACCCCCTTTGGGGTGGCCTCCAACCCCAAATCTATGGATAATCACCCCACTCAAGTCCCTACCCCGCAGCCAGGCCAGTGTTTGACTAGAAGCTGGGAAGGTAGCGTACAGGCCTCCTGCTGGGCCCTGCTCCCACACTCCGCCCAACTCCTGCTCATCCTATAAATCCTGGCTCCAGTGCCCCTCCTCCTGGAAGCCCTCCATACAGTTTCAGGGCTCTCTCAAGCCCACCTCTCCCTACGGTCCAACCCCAGGGCCAGGGGGAAGAGGATATCTGTGTCTGGCTATCTCCTTCTGAGCCCCTTGAGAGGATTTTTGATTAGAGAAATTAACCTGTATAAGGGTCTCTAGAGGGTGCCCTGGGGCTCTTATCTTGTTCATTTTTCTCATACATAATTGGAAGGATGCAGACGTCCCCGAGCTAGAAGTATTAAGAAGTCAATTCAGACAACTGGGGCCCAGACTGAGGGAATGCACAAAATGCAATCAGTTGGGTCCCGCCTTCCCACTTCCAGACCTTCCCTATCCCATTCTTTCCTCCCAGACTCCAGCCTTTCTGATCCTACCTGCTCTCATCATCACCCCTGAGGAAGGAATAAATTAAGGCTGGAGCCATGGGGGGTGGGGGAGGCTTCCTGGAGGAGGGGGTGCTGCTGCTGAGTGCCCAGAAGGATTTTCAGGCTGGAAGTTAGGGACAGAGATCAGGATGGGACATGCGCAGATCCCTGCAGCTCGCTCCCTCCGGGAGCTGACTAGTCCCTACCTCGTCACACAGGGACTTGTCTGATGGGTTCAGAAGGACCAGGGTATCCAGGGTGTCTCCGCGGTGGTGCAGGCTACGCTGACCTGTGGGGGAATCAGACCCTGTGAGTTTGGGGCTGGGCCATGTGCGTGGGGTCAGGTTGTCCCCAGGTTGAACCTTTCCTCCCTATGTGACCGCAGGCAGCCACAAGCCCCTCCGAGATCCATTTCCCGGGAACCCCAGCAAGGCAGAGCTGGCCCACATGGTAGGAAGCTTGCCTTGGCAGGCCTCGCGCTGGAAACAGCGGTTACAACAAGGCCACCACTTGTGGGGCCCAATTCACAGCTATCAGCCCTGTGGGAGATGTCATCCCCATCCCCATTTTATAGGCAAGGAGTCTGAGCCCAAGGAGGACCAATGAGGGAACATGGGCCCTGAGGCAGGACTGTGGGAAGATCGGGAAGTGGCGGGGCGGGGGGGCGGGGGGGGGGGGAGCTGGAGCAAGGAGCAACAGGAGGGAGCTGAAGGTGGGGAGGCCTTATGGGCCACAAGAGGGGAGTAGGGTTGATTCTGGGATGCCAACCCGGGTCTGTCCTTCGGAGCCCAGATGTGCTTTGAATATGGAGACCCAGGTCCCAAGGCCGGAGAGGGAAGGACATTCTAGCTCCAGTCAACCTTTAGCAGTTTATCACGTGTTTCTTATCACACACCCAGATATTGCCCAATTCAGGTGGGGAAACCAAGGCACAAAGAGGGGAAGTGGCCATTGAGGTCACACAAGGCCGACATGGGATTTCCAGCCCCGCCCCCATCCTGTAAGAGGTCAGGAAGCCACCTGGAACTGCTTGAACAATGAGGCGATGGTCACTTCCTTCCCCTCCTGCAGCAGCCTGGACTTGACTCAAAGGCCAGGCTGAGGCAAGGGGGGGGCTACGGCGACAGCCAGGTTCCACCCAGCAACTGCTCTGTTCACCCCAGGTCACCCCAGAATCCCCAGGGAGCCACAGGCTATGTGAAACTGGCCGAGGCATCCCAAATTTCTCCTCGATCTTACTCCTTTCTCAGCTCCCCATCTACTGAGTACCTGCTGTGTACCCGACCGTGTGCAGGAATCACAGCCCCTAACCAGACACATTCCGTCACACAAGGCCCATACTCCACCCTCTAAGCCCACCCAGCAGCCCCTCACTTTCCAAATGTCCTGTCCCTTTGCCTGGGCCCTTCCCTCCACCTGATACAGCAGTCCCCGCTGCTTCTCCTCCAAAAAGCCCCCTTATTGGAGGTCTCCCTGTCCCCTACATCTCAGCTGCCTCATCTGTCAAAGGGGGATAAAAACACAAGTTCCGCCTCATAGGCTGTTGAGACAGCACTGGCTCAGGGCCTGCCCCTGCTCTGCACAGGGCAGAGCTCAGGTGATTACTGCTATTGTTTAGACACTCAGAGAACACTTGCCCAATGAACACAGAAGGGGAGCAGCTGGGGCACACGGGGTCCCCAGCCTCACCTTTCACGATGCTGGAAAAGGTGGCCGAGTGCCGGGACACGAAGACCTTGAGCTGCTCATCCAGGCTGCAGATGCCAGGGTCAATGTCCCAGGACCGGATGCCTGGTGGGGGGAGGGGAAGCGAGGTGGGAAATCAGCCCCCTCCCCTCAAGCTGCAGTGACAGCCTGGAAACAGAACCACCTCGTGGGCGCTACGGACTCTCGGCAGCTGCACTGAGGACCCCAAAGTGTAACTTGGCATTTTACAGAGAAGATTCAGGACATCAGCAAGAAAGCCCCCACTGAACGGCCGTGTGGGCCCCCAGCCTCTGCCTCACCCCACCATGGGTCTCACCGCTCTTCTCTACTGCTCGGTGTACTCCCATCCCCCGCTGTGCCACCCTTCCCACACCGCCCCACCCTCCAGGTCCTCTGTCCTTTGCATCCGTCTGGGCACTCCTGACACTGAGCTAAAAATCCGTTCCATCTCTGAACTCATCTTGGGTCTATCCCGACCAGACCGTTTAGCCCTGCGACAGCAGGGCTCGGCCTGCCAATCGTCCCCACCCTGTGCCCTGCAGGGGAACATTCCCCAAGGGAAGAAGAGAGGTGTGTGCTGCCCCCCATTTTACAGGCGACGGACCCCAGGCCCTGCCAATTGGAGAGATGAATGCCCTGCAACCACGGTGTGTGGTGCACCACGCCAGCGGGTCCCACCGTGCCAAGTAGCTGCAGGTGAAGTGAACCTTGCAGGTGCACCTATGACTCACCTCCCCGGGTGCCAATCTCTTGGGAAGGCCGCACTCGCCCACACTCCAATTAGCAGCAACTTGCGGTGCCCCGGAAAGTGGGCCCTGGGGCTGCAGGCCCGGCCCTCCCATCCCTGCTCCTCCCTCCGGGACAGCCAGGCTGCTAAGACCCGGGGAACGCAGGCGACCCGCCCTCCCCTGGGCGAGCCCGGCGGGCGGGAAGCGTAGTCGTCGCTCGTGTTGCCCAATCGCGCGGGTCCCAAAGCCTGGGCCGAGTCCGCTTCACGGACTGCACGCGGGTCGGGGCTGAGCAACCCGGCTCGGGCGCAGCCGTCCACAGCCTCCGCCCGCGCCGCGCGCCTAACGGTGAGGGGAACCGAGCGCCGGGCCCCTGATCGCGCCGCCCACACCCCTGGCCCAGCCGCCCGGGCCTGGCCTCCTGGCTCCCGCCACCCTCCGCCCGGCGTCCCGGCCCCAGCCCCTAGGATCCAGCCGTCCCCCACCCCCAGCCCGGTCTGGCCGCCACACCCTCCGGGCCCCCGCCCCATCCCCCAACCCGGGCTCGGCCGTCCCACCCCTCGCCTCTCTCCTCCCGGTCCCGCTCCCCCGCCCCGGCCTGACCTCGTTCCAGCTCCTCCAATACATAGGCCAGCAGCCCCGGGCACCCGCATTCGCCTCCCACCACGAGTAGCAAGGAGCTTGGCGCCTCAGACACCCGGGGCCCTGCCGCCGCCGCCGCCATCTTCGCATCGCCCTGACGCTGGGAGCACCCGCCCCTCTGGCCCCGCCCCCGCTGCCCCTGCCCCTTAAAGGGGCCGCACCGGAAACGCTGAAGACCCCTCCCGGAAGTCCCCCTCCCTCCGGTTATCTGCACCCTCTTGGCCTCTTGAGGTCTGCGTTGGTGGGCTCTTGGGTCTTGCTTTGGGTTTCTCTCCCTAATGATCATCCATCCGTCCATCCGACAAACTTTGGCTGCATGCCTACCACATGCCAATCAGAATCCATCCCTGCCCTCCGGGAGCTCACCTCACCTCACATCAGAGTGGGCCCAATCAGAATCATGCCCAGATGCTCCTGGCTCGAGGTCAGGGCTTGAACAGAGCAAAGAAAGGTATCTTATAGTTCGGACTTTGGGGGATATGTGGCGGTTTGCCAGGTGTGGGTCGTGGGGCAAGAGCACGTGAGGCAGAAGCGCATGCGCCTGTGAAGTTGTAGAGCTAGCAAAGGACAGTGTGTTTGAGACATTCCAGGGCGCTATGGGCCTGGAGCGAGGCAACCCACTTGTGCACCTGCTGTGTGCCAGGCATTTCATTCCACTAGCTCATTAAGTACATGCCTGGTCCTCTGAGGTATGTGCTATTATCAGGGTCATTTCAAAGGAAAGGAGAGAAAACTTAGGCTTGGAGAGATGAAGTCACGGGCCCATAAGTGGTAGAGCAGAGATGAGAACTCAGATGGGCCTGATTCAAGATCCAGCCTGTGGCAGGGACTGACTGCCTGGCTCACAGGGGCACCCCTCCCTCCCCAATCTCATTCAGCCCTTTTACATATGGCTGGCAATACTTGGAAAATCATGTTGCATCAAACATTTTGACAGGTGCCAGTGCCCATGCTGTCTCCCTTGGGAGTGAGCTCCCCATCTCTGGAGGTATACAAAAGAAATCAAGACAAATGAAAAGATCTGAAAAGCAGAATTAGCCTCCCTCAACCCTTCATTATCTGACTCGTTCAGCCCAACTTCCTCCCTCGTGAGTATGTAATAGTCACTAGCCACGTGCTGTCTAACGTTCTGACACTCCACTTCCTCTCTTTTTGGCTCTAGCATCCTTCCTCTATTTCAGTCCCTCCCCCTTGGCTCCCTTCCTTGTGTCCTGGCTGCTTATGATTTTTTAAAACTGTTCTGAGCAAAGTTTTACACTTGATCTTAGCCAAAAGGCTAAGAAGCGATCTGAGCAAAGTGTTAATCAGGACAAGGGACAATCTGTCAGGCTGTCTCCTCCACAAAGATGGAAGCTTGTTGGAGGCCACACCAGGCTGAGGCCTCTCCGGAGCCCTGCTCTTCTGCAGGAAAAGGCTGGGAATCTGGGAATTGTATGGTAAAGTCTTGTGGGATGGGGGTGAAAAGCCCATTGGTTCACAACTCATTCATTCCTTCATGTGTATTTATTGATTGGGTCAGGACTTGAACCCAGGAACTTCTGACTGAAGTTTCTGCTCTTCCTTCTGCCCAAAGCTAATTGGTCTTAAAGGGCTCTGAGGTGTCAAGATATGTCTCTACCAGGGGTTCTGATTGGGGCAGATGGGTGCCCTCGTATGCCTCTGAAGTTCTGAATGTTCTGGAGCCCTGAGGTGTTGCGTCCAGCGCAACACGGGCAGTGAGGGTGCGAGAAGGGGCGGCATTGGGTTAGATTTTAAGAAAGAAAGAAAGAAAGAAAGAAAGAAAGAGAGACTTAATGCAGTTAAATCTCAGAAGGCCAAGGGATCTCGCAGTCACCAGAGACTGGAGCCCCAAATCAGGCCGACTGGTGGCTTTTATTGATAATCAAACAAGGAAGTGGTATTGTTTTTTACACGGTCTGTGAGACTCATCCATCATATCACAAAAGTGAATCAAACCAATTATCTTTGGCCCCAAGCAGCCAGATGGAAAGTCTTATGATGACTTAGGTGAGGTATGCACCTCCATGGGGGGGCAAGTCTCTCATTTTGTAACTGTTAAGTGGAGGGAGCTGATCTTTATTGCCCTCATGACTCCTCTCACAATCAGGTGAGAGAGGAAGGCCAGAGACAGTAATAGCTTTTCCCAGGCAGGGGGGCAGGGAGGCAAGACTCCTTCCCAGATCTTCTAAGGCAGCTCATTGGGGACTCGGTTCTGCCTGGCTTGGGTTGTATCTCACGTGAGATATCTTACCCGTCTTTAGCTGCAAACCATCTTTTGGTGACCAGACAGAAAGACATAAGGTGTAAAACATTGAGATAAGCAAAGTCCCAAAAAGGCACGTCTCACAGACTTTTCTTTCCTCAAGGAAAGACACGGGGGAGGGGGACAGTCGGCTAGGCTGCTGTGTGACAACACTGAGGTTTTCCTGTCCCAGAGTGTCCCCAGGGACTCTGATGTGGGGAGTATGGGAAGCATCTCCCCAGTGGTGAAGAAATGGTCTGGGGACCATTTCTGAAATCCCAGGCACTGAACACAGGTCACTGCCCTCCTGCCTTTGTCCATGCCCAGCTCCATGCCTGTTTCAAGGTCATCAGTATCTAGAGGGGTCAGAAAATGGTAGAGAAAATGAAACTGGCTCCTCAGCACTGCTGGACACTCTCACTTTCTTCCCCTGGTAAGTTTTTTCTCCTTTTAACATTTTTGTTGAGGTTTAACCTAGGCTCGGTCAAGTTCACCAATGTCAGGAGTGAGGCTTGATGAGGGGACAGCTCTCAGGTCGGGATCTAGGAAATTCAGCCCTGGCAGTTCCTTGGATCCTCCAGCTGATTCTCTCCTCCTCAAGGCCACCACTGCCCTGACCTCTATCACAGTAGGTAAATTTTACCTGGTTTTGAACTTCACAGAAATGGAGTCACACAGTGTGTCCACTCTTAGATCTGGCTTCTCTTGCTCCTCTCATTGTGGTGAGGAGCAAGTGTGAGCCTTTTCATGGCTATATAATATTCCTGGGTACCATTTTTTAATTCTTATATTGTGGTAAAGTACATATAACAAATAGCTATAACATATAGCTTATCATTTAAACAATTTTAAAGTATATAATTCAGTGACATTTAGTACATTCACAATGTTGTGCGACCCTCCCTGGTATCTAGTTGCAGGACACTTTCATCCCCTTAAAAGGAGACCCTGTCCCCATCAGCAGTCACTCCCCATCAACAGTCACTCCCCACCCCACCTCTCCCCAGCCAATGGCAAACGCTAATCTACTTTCTTGCCCTATAGGTTTTCCTGTCCTGGACATTTCATACAATATATGGCCATTTCTATCTGGCTTCCTTCATTCAATGTAGTATGTTCATAGTGCATCCATGTTGTAGCATGTATGACTACTTTATTCCTTTGTGTAGATCGACGACATTGTGTTTATCCATCCATCCATTGGTGGACATTTGGGTTGTTTCCACCGTTTTGCTATTGTGAATAGCGCTGCTCTGACTATCTGTGTACAGGTATTTATTGAGTACCAGCTTTCCATTCTCTTGGGTCTATACCTGTGGAATTGCTGGTCATATGGTAATTTCATGTTTAGCTTTTTGAAGAACTGCCACACGGCTTCCTGTACCATTTTATATTCTTACCATAAGTGTATGAGGGTTCTATTCTCTCCACATCCTTGCAAATACTTGGCTGCTTTTTTTTTTTTTATTGTAACACTGGGCACCAATTTTTCACCATTTGTACATTTCACCTGTTGGCAGACATTTGGGTTGTTTCCAGTTTTTGGCTATTGTGGATAAAGCTGTTTTGAGCCATTTGTACATATCTTTTGATGACTATATCCCCTTTTCGGCTTGTAAATGCTCAGGGCTGCAATGGCTGGGTCATGGGGTGAGAAATGACCAGGCTGTTTCCCCAAGTGGCCTGTGAGGGAGGCCATGCCACCCCTTGTACTCACCAGCACTTAGTTTTCAGCTTTTTAAATATTCGCCTTTCTTCCCTCACCCCTCTCACTAACCCTGTTGGTCAACCTGCTTTAAGCACGTGTGTGGACCACACTCTAGTTCTGGGTACTTTAGAGGGGAACAAAGCTGCTGGTCCTATCCGGGTCAAGAGGGAGCCTGAAGTCCCCGAAGGCCATATGCTTTATGCATAAATTCATTTCATCCTTGCAACAGCTTGGGGCCCATGCTCTGAGTAAACACTTTTAATAAATGGGAAAGTGAGGTTTGGAGAGGTCAAGGGAAAGATTCAACATCTAGCATCCTGGCCAGGATATGAACCCAGGGCATCTGACTCCAGGCCCTGCAACAGGCATTCATTCATTCATTCATTCATTCACGCACTCATTAAATACTTCCTGACAACATTCCTGTGCACCCAAGAAGTCTCATTCTGGTCCCCTAGGAGACCCCAGTCTGCAGGAAGAAGAGGTGGCCATAGATGCCCCCAGCCCTGTGAAGTCAGGGCTGGGCTGGATGGTGGGGCCTGGAGCTGGAGGAGTGAGTGGGGCAGTGGGGGTTCTGTTTAGGGAGACAGGGAAGGTATCCTGGAAAAAGGGACATTGTGGTTGGGATTTTGAAGAGTACACAGGAGTTCATCAGGCAGATGATGCATTCATTAATTTGACAACACACCCCCCCCAAGCCAAATCCTCTGTATCAATCTCACCCCAGCCTGGTCCCAAGGAGAACCAGACTTAGACTCCCCAATGGTCGTACATGGACTAGAAGGAAAAGTAGGGGCTGGAGGAGACCCTGTGGAGGAACATGGGGGCTCTTCAGAGGACCAGTAGGGGTCTCCTGGGAGGAGGATATGGCTCCAATTTGCTACCCCAGAGCAGAAGGAGCTGAATGTTTTTAAATACATTGTTTGGGTTAAATGAGGCTAAGATTTCATGGTTCTTCCTCAAAGATATTCTTGGACCTGCTCCAAACCCCCTCCCAGCAGTGAAGCCTCTGTTTCTTCAGGTGACATATATGGGAGGAGAACCATACCCAGGAAAAACTTCCCTGTAGACCTGGTGGTGTGGTGGTAGAGAACTTCAATTTGTTGCGTGTGGATGGAGATCCATGAATTTGAGATAAACAAGGACATAGGACTATAATAGGGTGTCACAACCAGATCTGGAGGTATCTAGGAGGACTTCCTAGGGGAAGCAGCACTTGAGTCAAACCCGAGAGAGGAGGAGAAATGGAGCACAAGTATGGGAAATGGAAGGAAGAGCACCTGGAGAAGGAAGAGCTTCACCTGTGGAGCAAACAGCATGTGCAAAGGCCCGGAGGCCAGAACACGCTGGGTGTATTTTAAGGCTACAAGAAAACGAAAGTGACTAGATGGTGTGACAAGGAGATGCAGGGAAGTAAACCAGGCAGTTTGGTGGGAGTTGGATCATTCAGGGCCTCCTGGGTGACAGGAAAGGGTGTGGGTTTTACTCTGAGAGCCATGGGGAGCCATGGAAGGTGTGGGAGCAGAGGGGGCATAGAAAGTCAATTGTAAAAATGACTGTGAGCTGGTTTCAAGCATTTTACAAGATTAACACATGAAACTACCCATCCCGTTGTACAGGTGGGGAAAGTAAGGACTAGAGAAGGTAAGTCATGTGCTCAGGATCACACAGACAGCATGTGGCAGACCCAGGATTTGAATCCAGATGCCCTCAGTTTTAGGGGTTGGGCTTTTAAACACCACTCTACAGGGCAAAGTTAAGAGGGAGCTGGGAGAAGCCTGGCCTGGGTTGGTGCCCGCTCGCAATCAGTTCATTCTTTAAAATCACCAGGATGAACTATGGAGGGGAGAGGGAGGGGGTGTGAGTGGGGTGAGGTTGTACTTTGTTTATAATCCAGTCC
The DNA here is from genome assembly GCF_964194185.1 of Rhinolophus hipposideros. NCBI lineage: Eukaryota > Metazoa > Chordata > Mammalia > Chiroptera > Rhinolophidae > Rhinolophus > Rhinolophus hipposideros. The sequence goes on along the minus strand of NC_138062.1, from coordinate 49,718,172 downwards.
TCTGTGGGGGCCCTCAGCCCCTCCCGCAATCCCCCAACTAGTGCAAAGACACCCACAGAAATGCTGATTCCCTCTTCTCTCCTCCCACCCGCTCAGGGTCCTATCAAGCTCCACCCCCACGGGAGCTAGGAGGAGACAGCTCCAGGACACACAGCAGCGGCTCAAGACTCAAGTTTCTGCCCCTTACGCTCCCTCAGGCGCCACCCCAAACCCCACCTAAGGGCTCTAAGTGGGAAGGGAGATGGCAGGGTGGATTGGTTTAGATAGGTGGGGGCTGCAGAGGACCCCCCTGCTGAAGTGGTGCCACAGAGCCGCCGTTGAGCACGTCGTCCACAGAAATAACGTGCGTCCCTTCTCCCCTCCCTTCCACACACGTATTGAGCGTCCACTTTGTGCCAGACCCTGTGCTGGGCCAGCAGCAGGCGAATCTGGGTCCTGCCCTCAGTGTTCTCCTGAGGGTCCAGGGCTCCCTCTTCTTTAATACCAGATTAACTCATTAATTATACCACTCGACATAGATTACTTAAGCACCTACTATAATGCCAAGCATAGGGGAGACAATGTTTTCTGAGACCGCGCCCTGGCTTCTAAGAACCTTGCCAACTGATTGAGAGGCAGACAAGAAAACTGGTATGATGAAAAGAACACGGGGTGCCGAGGACCCAAAGGGAGGTCTCCATCCAGCCTGGGGGAGTCAAGGAAGGTTTGCAGGAGGAAGAGGTATTTCAGCTGAACGCAGAAGAAAAAGCAGCTTATCCAGGAGAAAAGAGGAAGGAGTGTCTGGTGGTGGGCACAGCGCGTGCAACAGCTAGCTAGCGAGGTGTGTCAGAGAAATTCAAGACATCCCGGGAGGCCCTATCTGGAGGAGGATGCGAGAAAAGAAGGATGGAAGACCAATCACCGCGCAAGAAGGTCGTTGTGGGCGGAGCTTTCGAAGCGCGCCTTCTCATTGGCCGCCAGCTGTTCTACGAAGGGCGCCCTGGTCCAATCAGCGGTGGGCACGGGGGCTTGGTCAGAGGCAGAGCTGCATATCTTCCTGAGCATCCAAGGCCAGAGCTGAAGGCGACCTACCTGAGTGGCTCAGTTTTGTGGTGGGGATTGAAGGGGACCTAGATGGATCCTGACCTGGCTTCCCACCCCCAGGCAGCGCCGTGTCCCTACATCCAAACTCGAACCAAGTCAAAGAGTCACCACTGTACCCGCATCCCCCATTCTACTAAGGTCCAGGCCGTGAAGCATAAGGTTGAAAACAACACAGGGGTCAAGGACGCAGATACCAAGCCTGGGGCGGGGGTGTTTCAAACCCCTGTTGTGTCCCTCCGCAACAGTGCGACCCTCCGGACCTCCCGGTGCCTCCGTCTCCCCATCACCTGAACAGCCTGCACATAGTAGGGTCACTGTGGGGAGTGAAAACACGCTGAGCATGAACCAGTTCCTGTACGTGTTAACTGTTCACCGGTTATTCTTGTAATTTATCATTTTGCTTTGGAAATCCACTGGCCACAGGTAGCTCCTTGAGTAGACAGCTGGCTGCGATCTGGCTGGGATCTTCCCCAAAAGAGCATATCCACCCCCAAGCCTTTTTCTGGATGCATCGATGTTAATCCCAATGAAGCTGACATCCTGTTCCTGAACGTAATTAAATGTGAACTCACTTAGACATTGCTGTTCTCCTTTTGCATTCTGGAACCAAAGTGTGTATGTATCTTGGGTCTCAAACGTTTTCATAGGATCACGGAGTTGGAGTGCTTTGGATCTCCTGGCATCAAAGGTTAACACTGCCTTGCCTGACAGTGCCTTAATGGTAGTTCTGGAGGCACAGAGGCTGAAGCCCTGCTTTCAAGTATAGCCATACCTCCTACTGCCTGCACAGTTTGGGCAAATGCCTTGGCATCTCTGATCTGCCTGTTTCCCTCCTGTCAAAAGTGACATCATTGAGGCCCCTTTGTGGAGAGTTCTCAGCTCTCTTCCCAGGCTGGGTATGAGACCACCGCCTCTCCAGACAGTCTGGGGTGGGGAAGCAGGACTCAGAGGGACAGCGTGAGTGAGGGTGCAGCCCTGAAGGGCTTTGCTAAGGGCAGTGGTGGCATTAAGGGCCTGGAAATTGGAGAGAGCAGAGGCTTGGGGTCCTCACTGGCCCATCTCCTGAACTGGACCCAGGTTCAACAGTGGATGAGCCTTACACCATCCTGCAATTTTCACGTTGGACATAGCACCACCTTGGTTCCTAGTGTCACTCCTTTGTGCCTCAGTTTCCTCATCTATAAAATGGCAATGATTGTACACACCTTGGAAGATGGCACATAAAAGTAAGGTACACAGGAAGAGCTCAATAATTGTTGAGGGGGAGGGCCTTGATTTTTTGTTTTTCAAAACTATTATTTTAGGGGATTTGGGTGAACAAGAGGCAGTAGAATGTAGGGGTTAGGGGTCCCAGCTGGGCTGCCTAGGTCCGAATCCCAACTCAGACATTTGCCTGCTGTGTAATCTGAGGTACCTGACTTAACATTTTTGTTCTCAGTTTCCCTATCTGTAAAATCAGTTACGGGGATTAAACAAGTGAAGATTTGCAGAGTTCTGCGCAGTGCCTGACACGCTGCAAGTGTTTGTTAAATAAATTAACTTGCCCCCAAAGGGTCCCTGGCGCCAGGCTGCCACCTAGTCTTGGGAGCCACTCTGGGGACTTTGGACTGAATCCCCACCTCGGGGCCCAGAGCCCTGCACCCCACTCCACCTGGACTTATCCCATGCCGTCCCCTCTTAAATGTCCTGCCCCATCTCATGCTCTGAACCAATCCAGTTGCTCTCTTTCATTATCAGCCCTCCCCAAGACCAATCCTATCACTTGGCTTTCTCCAGCCCTGCCGGTCAGGACCCAGAACTTGCAAGGGGTCGGCAGCGCAGCCCTCATACCATTAGTTCTCCTGGAAACAATGATTTTTTTAAATCCCCATTTTATATGCGATCGACCAAGATTGTCTTAACCGATTTCTCTTTGTCTGCCTGAGGGCCACAACTAGGTCCATCAGGTGCAGCCCAGAGCATTTGCACTCACCATACTTTCTGCCAGGAATCTTCTTCCTCCAAGTCCCACCATCCTTAGTGAGACCTCACTCTCCAGTTTCCCTCTTCCGGGAAGCCTTTCCCAACATTCCAATAAGCGCCTCCTTGCCTCCTTAGTTCTTCTCCCTTTCTTTGTCCCAGCCCTGACCTTGGGTTTAAGGGAGAGAGCGTATGTCAGGCACTTAGCACATTGCCAAGCACACAGTAGGCCTTCAGGAACCACATGAGTACTCTTCCCCTCTCCATTCATGAAAACCTCCAATGCAAGACTCGTGTCTTACTTTCTTTCCTTCAGTAGTCCCCCACCCCACCCCTGCCCAGCACCCAGCACAAGGCCATTGACAATAGAAGGGTCAGAGGAAGAACAGAGCATATGGCAGTCCTAAGAGCTCTGAATTCTATGTTCCCTGCTCTCACCATTGCTTGCTGCCTGATAACAGGGACCAAATTGGGGATGAACAAACATCCCCTGGGTTTGGTATCTTGGTTTTGGTCCTGGAAGCCAGGTGGCCCTTTATCCTCTGTCTACATTCTGGCCCCAACAAATGTTTGCTGAACAAATTGATTGACATCTGATTCATATCCATCCCCTCCATGGAGCTTTGCACAATGCCAGAAACATCAGACATGCATACCCAATAAAGATTAGGAACTTATTTGAAGACCAAGCAGGGTTGCCCTGGGTTGAGGATTCTAGAATAAGCTCTGTCCATTCTCCATTACAAAACTGAGCTCAGCAGATGCTGGGGAGGGGGAACCTTCTTACCTGAAGCCCACATGTCTCCATCGCTGCTCTTGGCAAGGAGGATGAGGAAGTTTCGATAAAAGTAGGGTCCCTGGGGATGGCCAGGAGCTTGGATGTCTGGCAGGTGTGTGGGTGCATTTTGTGGGGAAGGGGGGGTACGTCTCTCCCCGTGTGTGTGTGTGTGTGTGTGTGTGTGTGTGTGTGTGTGTGTGTGTGTATTGTACCTTTAATCAGCTGTGCACCATTACCCATCACTTATCTTTCAATGATTTTTCTCTGTGGATTTCATAGGATGGTGGAGACAGAGCAAGACATCAGAAGCCAAGAGAGAAGAAAGATGGAAAGAGAGAAGAGAGAGAGTCTGAGAAAGTTTGCAAAAGCCATGAATGTAGGTGCATAGTGAGGAGAGCAAAGGAAAGAGGGAGTTGCAGAGAAGAGAAAGAAGAAGGCAGCATGGCATAATCAAGTAGAGAGATGAGATGGCTCAAATAACTAGCTTTGGAAAGAGGTGAGCTGTTGGTGGGAGTGAAATAGGACACTTGGGGCTTTAAAATTAATTGGTTCTGAGTGATCAATTTATCAAGGGTTTTAACGGAAGGAGGGAGCTGAGGTGTGGGTAAGAGAAAAAGAACAGGCACGACCAAGGCATATTAAACATATTGAGAGTTGTAATTCACCCTAACAGATTAAAGAAAGAAGTTATCTAGGTGTCCCAATGATACAGGAAATATGCAATAAAAGGGAAAACATCTTAGCAAACTGAAAATAGAAGTGGATCTCCTTAACTTGGTTTTCTATTAAAAATCTACAGCAGATATCATTTTTAATGATGAATATTGAAACGTTTGCTTTAAGATGGGGAACAAGGCAAGGATGCCTGTTATGTTGTCTGAGATCATGCTGATGGTCCTGGTCTGTGCAGCAAGGCAGGGAAAAGCAATGAATACTTCAAGCACTGGAAGGAAGAAACGGAAGTGTCTTTATTTGCAGATGACATCATTAGATACAATGCAAACCCCAGAGGATCTGCAGATATAATTATTGGATTTACAAAAGGTCGAGAACTCTTATTAGATGCTGGAGCCAATGAATTCTACACTCCTACAACTAACAGGTTTAAAAAAAAAAGTAATCTTAAAAAAAGCCAATTATCCACAGCATGAAATATAGAAAGCATCTAAAAGTAAATGTAAAAAACAAAGATATGCAAGCTATTTATGAGAAAGTTGTATGGTTTATTGAAATATAAATAATAAATGGAAAGATAAATAAATATATTTGCACGTTGGAAGATTCAATATCACAAAAGATGCTGATTTTCCCTATTTGGTTTATAAATTCAGTGCAATTCCAATCAAAGTCTCAACCAGGTTTCTCTATGGGACCCAAGAAGCTGAGAAAAAGCAGAAGAATAACCCACACACTCCTGAAGGAGGACAAATGGGGTGACTGGCATTATTAGCAGATAGCAAGGATTGTATAAAGCTTAGTAACAGGGAGAGATGGCCCCAGGACAGAAGAGAATGCCAGAATAGACCCCCAGGTGGGGCAAACGTCCTGCATCCCTGCATTCATTTTGGTTGGTCTGTGCCTACTGTTAAAAACACACGTGTGAAAACTTGTTTTGTGCCAGTTTCCTTAAAGTGTATTGGGACAATGGATTGTCCGCATGAAAAAAAAATATTCAATTGGACTTTATCTCACACCACACTCCCAAATCAGTTCCAAGAGAGGTCAAGATTTGACTGTAAGTGACAAAATGCTAAACATGTAGGAGATGCTATGAGAATATCTTTACGATGCTGGTGCAAGAAAGGATTCCTTAAACAAGACCCAGTGTACGTACTGCAAAGGATAAGATTGAGCAACTCAAATAATTTAATATTAAATCCAGAGACAGAAGGCAGATTAGCAGGTGCCAGGGGCTGGGAGAGGAGGGATGGGGAGTGAGTGCTCATGTGGATGGGTTTCCCTTTAGTACTAGATAGAAGTGGTGATTGCACAATATTGTAAATGTGCTAAATGCCACTAAATTATACACTTCAAAATGGTTAAGATGGTAAATTTTATTACGTGTATTTTATGGCAATAATTTTTTTTCTTTAATTAAGAGCTTTGTAGAAACTCCTGCTCCAGGAAGTGGAGCATAAGTCCTTCCCCTGGAGAGTGGGCTGGGCTTCGTGATTTGCTTACAAGGAACAGAGTAGGGCAAGGACAAAAATAGTAACTTGACAGTGGATAAACCTGGCAGGCAGCACCTTACCCAGGAGGTCAAAGTGAACGTCACCTGCGATGTCATGTGGGCATCAGGGACCTCTGGCATGATATGACAAGGAGGGAACCCCATCTCTGTGATCTTCCCTCAAATCCCATAAGTAGACTCTTCCCTTAGTCTAATAATGAAAAAATATCAGATAAACCCAAATCAAGGTTATGAAAAATAAGGAAAGACTAAGAAAATCACAGATTGGGGGATGGGGAAGAAGATAAAATGACTAAATGCAACGTAGGATCTGAATTGGATCCTGGACTAGAAAGAGAACATCAGTGGAAAAACTGGTGAAATATAAAGTCTGCTGTTTAGTTAATAATAAGTGATATGCTAAGGTTTTCATTATGACATATGTACCCTGTAACCTCTTGTAAGATGGTAACATTAGGGGAAGCTGGGTAAAAAAGCTGACTTCAACTTTTGTGTATATCTAAAATTTTTCCAAAATAAAAAGGTTATTTGAAAAATTAAGGGCTTCTGTTCAGAAAATAACACCATAAATAGAATGAAAACAAGCCACAGAATTGCAGACTTTTTTTTTTGGGGGGGGGGAGTGACAGTTGTTAGTGAAATTACATAGATTTCAGGTGTACAATTCTGTATTACATCATCTATAAATCCCGTTGTGTGTTCACCACCCAGAGTCAGTTCTCCTTCCATCACCATATATTTGATCCCCCTTACCCTCATCTACCTCCCCCCACCCAATTGCAGACTTTTTACAACAAATGAAACCAATAAAGGATTCGTATCTAATATGGATAAATAACTACAAAATCAATACAGAAAGACAGTCAAACTTTTAAAAATGGATAGAAGACTTGAACAGGCATTTCACCCTAAGAAGACACCAATGATCACATAAAAAATTCTATCTCATGAACAATCAGAGAGCAAATCAAAACCAAAATGAGGCATCACTTCACCCCCCTCACTTTGGCACAATTTAAAAACCTGGATAATTCAAAGTGTTGGCAAGGACGTGGAGCAACAGAATGCTTATATAGTTCTGGTTCAGTGTAAACTGCTGGAGCTACATGGAAAAGCAATTTGATGTTATCTCCTGAAGCTGAGTGTGTGGGTGTCCTAAGATCAGCCATCCCATGTAATATATTTCTGAGAATGGTCATAAAAGCTTTGTTTGTAATAAACTCAAAGTGGAAACGACCTTAACATCCACGAACTGGAGAACAGGTAAATAACCAATGCTGTACTCATTCAAAGGAATACCATATGGCAGTGAAGAATGCATGCATTACACCTATGGCCTCTGGCCCTGTTCTAGGCACTGGAGATACACGGTGAACAGGTGTGCAGGCCCACGGAAAACTGCCCAGCTAGATGTGTGGGGAGGGGTGGTGAGCAGAACTGTGTCAGGGTCACGGCCCAACCAGAGGAAGAGTTAGGATCTGGGGGCATCCAGAAAGGTGAAGTAAAGGCTCAGTTTTGGGGAGTCAGGGAAGTCTTCCTGGAGAAGGATATGTTCGAACTGGGCACTGATGGGTGAATACTAGGAGTTAGCCAGTTACACAAGGGAGTGCAGGATGGGATCCAGTCCAAGTGTGTGCAAAACGCCACAGGCTGAGTAGCTTAGAGAGAGTGAACCAGAGACACACACAGAGATACCTAGACAGGCCATGGCAGAGACACAGAGAGACTGGCCGGGGAGAGGCTCAGAGGGAGACACAGGACGGAGGGAGACAGGGGTACAGATTCAGAGGAACAGAGAAACAAAGATATAGAGAAACACAGGCAAAGAGACAGAGCTGTAGAGACGGGGGAAAAGAGATAGGGAGTAGAGAGACAGTTAAGGACTCAATGGAGAGCCAGAAGGCCCACCGAACGACTCACGGCAAGATGAGGACACGCAGAGCCGGAAGGGAACCTGCGTGGCGGCGGCCGCCGCCCATCACTCCGGTCCCGGAGCCCTCCGCGGCTCCGGCCCTTTAAAGCTTCCCCCGAACCCAGCCCCCCGCGCCCCCGCTAAATCAGGCGTCCCCAGGCTCCGCCCGCTGGCTCCACGTCAGCGCCCCGTCAGGAGCTGTCCGAGGCCCCGGTGCTGAACCAAGATGGCCGGCGGCGGAGGCCGGGCCCCGGCGTGAGCCGAGCGCGGGCGACAGCCCCGGCCATGCCCCAGCCCAGTGGCAGCTGAGCGCGACCTGACGGAGCCGGCCCGCCGGCGACTCCGGAGACATGTCTCTACTTTGCGTTGGAGGTAGGAGGCGAGGCTTCAGGGCGGGAACCGGTGTGGACCCGGACGGGTCTCAGCTGGGCTGGATGCGGCTGGGCTCCCGGGGCGAGGGGTGAGCGGAGTACACGCGGCCGGGCTGTTGAAGGGGTAGCCCTTGTGGACGCCTCAGGGCGCCTGATCTGTGCAGACGCAGCTGGGCTCTCAGGGGCTCCTGGTGGTCGCTGCTGGGGGTCATGTGGCCATGGCAGAATGCGGAGGCCGGTGGGGACACGAGCAGGGATCTGAGACTCTATCCCGGAATGGTTTAGACCAGGGCATCTGTGCAGACCAGGGTATTGGGGGGCCCGTGCGGAATGGGGCTGGGTGGTAGTTCGAAGGAATCCTGCGGGGTACTGGGAAGGAGTCTGCTGTGGGCTGGGCTGCGGGTCCTCACCCGCTGGGCTCGGAATTCGGAACGAGAGCAGGACGAGCCTCCTCGGCCGGAGCGTGTAAGATTTGGGTAAGGGGCTCGGCCATCATTACACCTGCGGGCTCCAGCAATCCCCCGGGCCTGGCTGTGGAGAGAACTGGGAAGGGGCTGAGGAGACCCCGCCCCACGCCCTGCGAGGTCTGTGATGGGGGGTCTGGGGGCGCTTTTCCGGTTAACTCTTTGGCTTCCCGAGTTGGGGGCTGGGGGCATCGCCGGAGGGCCTCCCTCCCTGCCCCCTCCAGCGTTCCGGAACGCGTATCCCGCCTTCTCCGCAGGGAGCCGACCCCGTGTAGGTGCAATGCCCCACCCCCCTCACCCCTTCTGGCCCTTCTTCACTTCACCCACTTCGCGCCTAAGGGAGGGAGGGAGACGTGGGGTGGAGCTATTTTGGGGCTAGAATGCCATCTGTACCGAAGCCCACGCCCAGGTCTACACTCTGCATTGGGGTGGGGGGGAGAGAGAGAGAGACGCGGCATGGCCGCCCCCACCTCTGAGGCTGGGGTGGGGGAGAAGCCAACCCACCAGGATCCAGGGTACCCCGGACACTCCTGCTGAGAACTCAGGCACTGGGAGTCCTCGGGCGTTAGGGGTGGTGGAGACCAGGGGCTCCAGGCTTATAGAGGACTCGATCTTGGGTTTTAAGGACTGGGGTCAGCCCCCGCCCCGTCACCCCCACCCCCTTCAAGAAGGCTGGGGTGCGGGAAGAGGAGTGTCAGCCAAGTCTAAGATGTCAGGCTTCGGGAGACCTTAGGCAACGGGAGTGTGCATGCGTGTGTTTGTGTGTGTGTGTGTGTGTGTGTGTGAGAGAGAGAGAGAGAGAGAGAGAGAGAGAGAGAGAGAGAGAGAGAGAGAGAGAGAGAGAGAGAGAGAGAGAGAAACACCCTAGTCTCCGCCTGGACCCCGAAGGGCAAGCCCGGGATCCGGGAACCGCCCCCGCTGCCCTCCCGCCTCTCTCCCTTCCCCCTCCCCCTCCGCTGCTCCATTCACAAACCCAGCCCCGCCTGCCCGCTCCCCGCCTCGGAGCTTCCCGTGAGCAGATCGCGCGGGGCTGGGCCGGTGTGGACACGGGTGTTCTTAAAGGGACAGGGGCCTCCTGTCCCTGAACTCGTTCCTGACCGGCGGGGCTGGTGGTGGCAGAAGGGCCCGTAAGATCAAACGTCTACTCATCCAGTCCCAAGCCTTTGGAAATAACGGAGTGGGGAGGTGGACGGGACCCCCCATGCAACCGCCACGGACTAAACCTAAGGGGAGCGGGGAGCTGAAGGTCAAAGGCCCCCACTGGCCTCTCCCCTCCTTTAAGTTGCTTAGCACTTGTGGGGAGGTGGGGTGGGGAGGAGGTGGGGGATAGCACTGGAGGAACGGCAAATGTGGGTGTTCCTGGCTGACTCTCCTACCCCACCTCACCCTGCCTCACATTTTCCGACTTTGGTTCCTCTGGAAGATTTGCCTAGTTCAGGAGGAGGCGGGGGAGAATCTCACCCTTAACTCTGACGCAGACAGGAGGCTGAGATGCGGGAGGGGGGGGGTGAAGGAGGTGCAATAAGAAGGGTGAGGCTTCCTGACACGGAGACCTGTGGTAAGAATTGCGTTGGATGATTCTATGGAACTTACACGGAGGGAGTCACCAGCAGAGTGGAGGGGGGTCGCTGGGAGGGGCAAGGCTGGGGGAGAGGTGGAGGGTAAAGCCCTGAGGGGGAAGGGAAGTAGTACAAATGCTGTGAGAGGTTGAGGGGGAGACTGAGAGAAGTGGGGAGAGGCAAAAGGCTGGGGGGTGATTGGGGGAAGTCAGGAGGGGGAAGAATGGGAGGGGGAGGGGGCAGGACAGCAGTAGAGCTGGGGTGGGAGGGCTTTCCATGGGATTGAGCTCATCCTTGGAGTTGAGGAAATACCTGGCTGCCCATCCAGGGGCCCACCCACGTGTGCCCCTACCTGCACACATATGAGCTGTCGCCGTCATACCGCCTTGCCCTGTGTGGACATAAATGCTGAAAATCTACAAGGCTTCGTGAAGACCATGTGTCTATGAATGCACACACATGTGCCAATTCACACACATGTAAACAGGACACAGTCTGCCACCACAGACATGGTCCCTGGAATACAGGTGTGTGTGTCTGCCTGTGCAAACACACAGATGTATCCACAGGTGTTTGATGTATGTTCACAATATCCGTGTGTCATAAAGGTCCACCCATGCACTAACATGCAGGCATGTGCTCATACATACATTCTAGGGCCTCACATTTTGAAGAAACACGTGTGTACACATCAGCACATGCCAAAGCATGTGTGTGTACACGTGACAATACTCGCTTGCACACTCAAAGCAGTCCCTTTAATCAGGTGAATGATGAGGCATATAGACACGTGCTCACGAGTAGGTACATAGCTTCACCCAAGTGTGTCAATGCATGCAAGTAAAACACACATGCCATAGAACTTTATCACTCATACACACACACACACGTAACACACCACGTGTTTCTGTCTAATACATCCCCCACAAGCCCACGTGCACCTTGCTCATGTACCATACGAGCATGTCCCACATGCAGCACACCCCACTCCCCAGTGAATACATGCAGACCCTCACCTGCATTCAGATACTGCACATGTCTCTCCATGCATATCACACACACATCCATGTACACACATCTGCCTGCCCTGGTCACACAGCAAATACACATGCAAGCACACAGAATTGCAAGCTTACCTCACACCAACACATCAGAAACCACCCAGTACAGGCCTTGCCTTTGCCCCCTCTCATTTCTTTATTTATGTGGAGTTCTATTGCTGCCACACCCCAGTCCATTTGCCAGCTCTTAGCAGAGTCCTGAGGCTGCGAATACAAAGCACCACCTGGTTCCTTCCTGCATTTATTCATATACTTAACAAGCATTAATTGAGCACCTACTCTATGCCAGACACTGTTGCTGGCTCTGGGGACCCAGCCCTACTCCTTGCCTCATGCTGGTGGGGTTGGAGGAGGAGAGACAGGGAAAGGCTGACAGCTCCTGGGAAGGGAGCCTCCAGGGCTTTTCCTCTGGGAAGCCTGCCCTGATCTCCCCATCACCATTTGCCCGAATCTCAGAACATGAGGGGCAGCTAATTAGAAGGGAGCTGGTGCTCTAGGTGGCAGGAAAACACATGCAAAATCGTGGTGGTGGAGATTCAGTTCTAGACCTTCCCATGTTCTCACAGCATTTTGCCAGGCCACTCAGTATTTTAAAGTCTCCATAAATATTTGACGAATGAATTTTGCATACAAATCAGCAATTGCATGTGAGGGTGAGTTCGCCTCACAATTAATAATGTCACAAGAAGCACCGTTTATCCAGCATTCTACAATGCTGAGGACTTTTATGCTCATTGCCCTTTTTAATCGTCACAGCAACTCATTTTACAGATAAGGAAAACTGAGGCCCAGGGAGGTTAACAACTTGCCTGGTGCCACAGAGTCAGAGGTGTAGCTGCCTGACTCCACAACCTACTGGGAGTGTGGGATGAAGGTTGAGCCTCCTCTCAGCCCCTAGGACCTGGGAGGCACCCAAGTCCCTTCCATGGAGTGAAAACCTGTCCTGGAATTGCCTTCTTCCTTCATCCACTCATTAAGCAAACATGTCATCATTTCCCCATTCATCATGGCTATTCCCCTGCCCCTCCCCCAGGAAACCTTCACAAATCCCTCTGCCCCTGGCATCCCTGTCTCTGATACCACCCAGCCAGGAGGGGTGTGCCTCTGGATCTTTGCCACCACCATTCTCATAGGATGCCCTTCAGGGTTGGCTCTGATTCGTCTTTAGGTCTGCCAGGTTAGCTGCTTCAATAACCTGGACCTCACTTTCCTCCCACATACAAGGTGCCAACCAGGGCATCCTGAGTCCAGCAGGTCGGGGTTTGAATCCCTAAATCCATCCCGTCCTGGCGAGCCCCATACCCTCTCCATTCCTCAACATGCTCCTCTGTAGAATGGGCACACTCATAGCAACCACTGCCTAAGTTTGCTGGAACTCTCCATTGAGATGAGGCATGCAGAGCCGTTGACACGATGCTTATTCTGTGAAAAGGTTCAGTAAGTGTGAGCCAAGATGGGAAAAATCAATGATAGTGTTTTTATTAATGGGGCCTAAAAGCTTTCTTGAAGGAGATCCATGTGTTTAGGACATTTCCTGAGAGCTCACTGCATTCTCAGGCCTGTGTACTCCTGAGGGCTCAGGAATACACAAGTGGCAAAAGAGGTGCCAAGTTCATTGGAGGTACTGCTCACACATACCAGAATGTCCCACGTACAGTCACACACCCTACTTCCCAGCGTGTTAGGGAAGGGAGGCCAGTTCAGTACCGTAGACAGCTCAGAGAACATCTGGTTCAGCGCTGGGACAGCAAGTGGGAGGAGGGGCGTGGCGAGTTCTGCACCGTGGACAGCGCCTGCACGGTCGGCCGGGTCTGGGGGGGGGGCCGTGGGGGTGGCTACTGGAGGAGGAAATGACGTCATCTCTTAACTGAACACTATTTAATGAACACCTGCTCTATTCCAGGCCTAGTTCTAAGTGGCACTTGGTAAACAACAGAAATTTTGGTCAAGATTCTTGGTGTGTTTTACACCGGAGGCTCTGGCTTATCTCTGTCTTTGGAGGGTGGAGTCCTCTCTCCCAGATGCGAAGCCGTAGGGGCCGGTGTCCTGATCACAAAATGCACGCCCACCATCGACATCACATATTAAACTACCAAATATCCCAGAATATCCCAGAATATTGGGGGGCGGGGGTAGCCCGGAGAATTCAGAAATAGAATCTGGGATATTTGGTAATTTCCGTATGTGATGTCGATGGCGGGCGTGCATTTTGTGATCAGGACACGGACCCCTACGGCTTCGCATCTGGGAGAGAGGACTCCACCCTCCATGGATGTCGGCGGGGCCAGCAATGGGCACCACCCCCACCCGCCACTCCCAGCGGTCGCATTGCCCACGCCCTCTGTGCCCACGTTATAAATAGCCTCGTGCATGTGACCAGGAGCTCGCGGGGGAGAGGGGGCGGAGGGATGGCACTTCCATCCCGGTGACCCCGTACCCCAGGGCGGGCGGGGGAAGGTGTCCCAGCGGAGATATGATGACGATGGTGGTGAAGGCAAAAATGACTCAGGGACCGTTCACTGAGGGGGAAGAAGGAGACAGAGGGGGGAGACAGAGAGATTTGGTTCTTTTTCTGAGCCCCATCGGCCCCTTCCTGAGCCCCCTCCTTCCTCCAAGCCCTCTTCTCCCGTGAGCCGCTTCCCTGATAGCACCCGCCCCTCTGTGCCCCTCCCCCTTCTGGAGTGCCCACCCCCACCACGAGCTTCCCCCCAGCTCCCGAAGGCCCCCTCACTGAGTCCCCTCTTCTCCTGCCCCTACCCCCGGAGCCCTCCTCCCCACTCTGAGCCTCCTTCCCTGACCCCCCCATTACTCTCTGAGCCCTCTGTCCTATGCTGAGTTCCCCCCTCCTTCCTCTGAGTTCTCATGAGGAGCGAGTATTGATGTCTTCATCCTGGACCCCCTGAAGGGCCTGGCCATCCCTGCCAGAGCTAGACTCCCCCCCAGCAGTCTCCACTGCCAGTGGACCCTAATTGAGCCTATTACCTTCTGGCCCTCCCAGGCTTAGGGAGTAGACAAGTGGGTAGAGGAAGGGGACGGAGACCAGAGAGATTCAGACAGAGGGAGAGATTCAGACAGAGGGAGGGAGACAGAAAGACAATGACAGGGGTGGAGAGAAACAGAATGGAAGGAGGGAGACAGGGAGAGACATCCTCTCCACACTCCCACCAGGAGATGATGGGGGACAGACTTCGGACAACGGACCTCCCCTCTGAGTCCAGTCCCTGGTCTATAAAAAGGGAACACAGTGGGAGCTGCAGGGTGGGGCCCAGGCCAGGTCAGGCTGCACCCCAATCAGACCCTCTGTCCCCCAGGGCCTGGCACCTCTCCTCTTCGGGTTCCTCCCTCCAGCTTTTCTCTCCCAGCTCTGCCTCTCCTCTCCCCTGCCTGCCTTCCCTAGTGGGAATCTATGTGTCTCTCTGTGTCTCTGTCTCTGATTCTCATGACTTGTTATTTCCACCCCCTCCTTTCCCTCCTTTCCCTTTCTCTCCCGGTGTTGGTCCCTCCGTGTGTGCACCTTTCTCAGCCATCTGGTTCTCTCCCACCATTCTTCCTCCCCGACCTGCCCCTGCACCCCTTCCTTTCACAGAATCATCAGGTTTGCAAAGCAGGAGCTCCCCCAAGGAGGGAGGCCTGGAGCTCCCGGTGCCCATAATCCTAATCCCTGAGCTTTTCTCAGCTCCAGGGGTGAGGGTGATGGCAGGTGAGCTCCTTGCAGGCTGGGTGGGGTCGAGGGGAGAGGAGGGGACCAGTGAGATGGGGGCTGAGCATGCATCCAAGGGAAGGGCCTTTGCAAGAGCAGTCATGTACCTCCAGTGGGAAGGTGAGGAAGACACGACACCGTGACTGATGTTGGATGTGGGGGAAAGAGGCAGAGACAAGGACAGAAAATACCGGGGGAGATAGACAGGTGAGCGTGCGCGCACACACAGCCATATCTAGAAAAACAGAAACTGCCATGGAGTGAGACAGAGATGGAAGCCCATAGAGGAGGGTTCACTTGCCCAAGGTCACACAGTGTGGAAAACAGAACCTGACTCCACGTTGCACTGGTGCTCAGCTCTCCCAAGGCCCAGCACAGGGCTCCATCTCAAACCCAAACCCAGGTGGGGGCAGTGGTTATCCGCAACCATTTGCATTTAAAGTCCAGATCTTTGGGGGGCATAGGATGGCACTCATTCCCTCTCTTATTCAGCAACTCTGAGGAGCTCAATCAGTTCTTCTGGACATCAATTCCAGCCCCCCTCTCCGCCCCCCCCCCAACATCAACAAATAGTATTTACTGACAAGTGTTTAGAACCACTCCATTTCCCCCACCCTTCATGGAATTTTCTCTTCACTGGCTCCATTCAGCTGCTTTTGCAAGACAGAAATTCAAGTGAGAGGAACAGAGATATGAACCCAAGATGGGAGGCCGTGGCATTCACCCAGAAAAAGGCCTGTCTTGACTCTCAAAAGAGAAGAAAGAATAGAACCACAATTCATTCTGTTACTAGGAATTTATCCTCCAACTTACTTCACACAGTCTTCAAGATGTACTGAAAAACACAAAGGTTCTGCAGAGGATGTAGAATGCTACCATTTGGGTAGGAAATAAAAGAATGCACGTGTGTTCATGATTGCTGACGCCAGACTCTCTGTGTCTAGTACCTGGTAATGTTGATGGCACGTGGGAGGGAGAGTGAGGGCTGGGGTAGAAAGAGCCTTATTCTCACTGTACAATTTTTTGGTTTAGTTTGGATTTGGTAAAATGTGCATGCAATTGCCTACTCAAACAAACATATTCATTTGAAAAGGAAAAGGGAGAAATGTGGAGAGGAAGAGAGAGGGCTCAGTTTGGAAACAGGTTTTAGATAGAGATGGAGAGTGAATGGTGGAGAAAGATGTTGGGAACAGCTGCAGGGTGCAAGAGATGTTGAAAGTGAAAGTTTAATCTCTTGTGAGAAAAGCCAGTGAAGAGTGAAATTGCTTTGAACCCCTTGGGGCTGTGGGTTATGTGAAATCAGAAGAGACTGGACTATGTGGGACCCTGATGTATATTTGGGTTGCACCTGTGACAGGCAGCTGGGACTGGACAAGATTTAACAACCTTCTGGCTAGGACTGGAATATCTTTATCTGGGATGTTCTATTCCACTTCCCCTAATCCCCTTTGAATATTGAATACCAAACCTTGGGAGCATTTGGTAGGACAGACTGAGCTAGACAACTGGGGGAGAAATCTCACTGGCTTGACAGGGGGATGGGATCCGTGGAGATTGTCTCTCCTCTCCTTTCCAACTGTCCTCCTCCCTCTGCAGCAATCCTGGAGGGCTTCCTGTGGGAAGCCTCTCCTGCCACCTACCCAGATTCTTCTTTTGAATCTTGTTTTATTGAGGGTAAAGGCATAGCTGGAGGGAAGAAGCTTCAGGAGCGTTTGATAGGGAGGGAGGAGGGACAGGGACTGCTCCCAGGGTCCCCTAGGTCTACCTCTGCTCATCTGTCTGATGGCTTCTCTCTCTCTCTCTCTCTCTCTCATCCCTGCCTCTCTCCTCTCCTATTTCCCCTCCTCTCTTTGTCTCTGAATTCAACTTTATCTTTTTCCTTTTCCTTCATCTTCATCCTTTGTCACTTCATCTGTCTGTTTGCTCCCTCTCCCTCCCTCTGCTTTCTCTCTGTTTCTTTCTTCTCTCTCTCCTCTCTGTCTCTCTTGTTGTGTCTATTTTGCTGTGTCTCTCTGTGCCTCTGTCTCCCTCTTGCCTTCTTCTCTCCCCATCTCCCTTCCCTATCTCTGTCTCTCTCCACAGTCAAAAAAGCCAAGTTTGACGGTGCCCAAGGTAAGTGGCCTCTCTACCTGTCCTGTCCTGTGTTGTCTGTCTGTCTGTCTCTTGGAGAGACAAGGGAGGGGGTCTGAGCTAGTGGCAGGGGACATGAGCTCCTGGTCTGCTGAGTATCAGGGAGAGTGGCACCAGGGTCCCAGCAGTATCCCCAGCCATTCCCTGAAGACCTCGGTGGGGGGCGGGCCTCACCCTGCACCAATGGCCCTTCCCAGGATCTTAAGAGTTAGGGTGGGGACTCAGCTCAGGCTCCAGGTGGGGAAAGGGAGGCTCAGAGCCATGAGGGAGTTTCTGACAGTCACTTTTGTTCTTGTCTCGGGCCTCCCAGCTAAAAACCAAAGCTGTTGGACATAGTTATTTTTAAGCAGCAGGATTAGTCATCCCAAAATTCCACTCGGGGTTGGGGGAATGCTGTGGGCTTGCCTGAAGGTGGTGGGGACATTTGGTGGCGGGCCTGGGGGTGGCGGGGCCCACAGAAGCAGTGCAGTATGTTGGACCCAAGCACACACAGCCCCTGAGGGATCATAGCAGGTTGTCTAGAGCTCGGAAAGGGGCATCGGGAGTCCCTGAGCCCCTGTGCTGACCCCTGCTCTCACCTCCACAGAGAAATTCAACACCTACGTGACCCTGAAGGTGCAGAATGTCAAGAGCACAACCATCGCTGTGCGGGGTAGCCAGCCCAGCTGGGAGCAGGATTTCATGTTGTGAGTCTGACTGCCCTGCACAGCCTCACTCCCTGGTCCCTCGCTGGTCCCACTGGGAAGAGCAGACACCTGGGTGTCCTATGGGCCTCCTCTCTCTCCGCACCAGACCCCATGTCCACCAATCAGCTTTGCCTCCAAAGTACTTCCCAAATCCAGTCGCTTCCCTTTATCTCTGGGGCCAGCAGCCAAGTCCCTGCTACCTCCAGCCTCTACCCTGGCCTCCTGCTGCAGTCCGCCTCCCGCAATCTGTTCTGCTCCAGGCAGCCAGAGGGATATTTTTAAAACTGCAAATCACATCCTGTCGCTCTCCAAACTTGCTCCTGGCATCAACCGCAGAACAAAACCCACGCTCCACCCCATAGCCCCCAAGGAGGCCTAGCCCCTGAGACCTCCCGACAGTATCTCCGTCCACCTCTCCTGCCTCACCTGTCCCAGCCACGGCCTCCTCTGCACGGTTCCTCCAACATGGCCAGCTTGTCCCACCTCAGGACCTTTGCACTTGCTCTTTCCCCTTCCGTGATCCTCCCAGCTGCCTCCTTCTTATCCTTCCTTTCTCAGCTGTGTCACCTTTTTAGGAAAGCCTTCCCTGACCACCACCCCCAAGCTGAAATTGAAGAACAATTTCAATCCTTACCACCAATTGTTATTTTAGTCTTTTGTGTGAACTTTCGACACCTTTCTGGCCCCCGCCCCTGGACTGTGAGCTCCAGGAGGGTAGAAACTAGTTGGTCTGTGCCCCTACTCTGACCCCCATGCCAAGCGCAAGGCCTGGCACACAGTATGTGCTCAATAAATATTTGCCTAATCACTGAACGAATTCACGTCCTGGACTCGCCTCTCAACCTGGAGCCACCCAGGGCCTCATATTACATCCCAACTATTCTGACGGTGGGGACATGTGCCATACTCTCTTCTAAGGCTTTGATTAAATCGATTTTACCCACAACCCCAGGAGGGAGGATGATACTGTAATCCTCATTTTACAGATGAGGAAATAGAGGACCAGAGAGGCAAAGCCACCTGCTTATTGTCACACAGTCTCTACCTGGCAGAGCTGGGACTTGGACCCAGCAGTCCTCAATCCCCGAGCAGCGCCTGGCTCGGACTATCAGTGGTGGAGGCCACGTGAGAACCTAGTTAGGTCCCAGAAACAGAGCCGCATCCCAGGAGGGAGGGAGGATCTGGCCCTGCAATTCTAGGGAAGATGTAAAGGGGGAGAGACAGGGTGGTCCTCAACTCCCCAAAGGCCAATGGCTGAATGACCAGATCACAGTCAACAGACATATTTGAGGGAAACATTCCTTAAGATAAATCTTTGGCAAATTGGTAAATTCAATGAATTGGACATTCACCAAGGTTTTCCCCCAAATCTCCTGGCATCCCAGCGGAGGTCCTGCAGAGAAAGTGCTCAGGGGTAGGATCATTCATATACTTAGGGATGTCCCCATGTGTCTGGATAGAGATGACACTGGGAAGCATGGAGGCAACCAGAATGCCCTTATCCTGGAGTAATCGGGAGCTATGGAGGGTGTGTGGGCTTCGTCCTCACTTAGCTCCATTCTTAGGGCCTGAGGGCTTGAGGAAGAGCCAGGCAAGTTGAGGGTACAGGAAGTATGTGATAACTGTGCCACCCTTCCGTCCCAGCTTGGAACCCTGGTTCTGCTGGGAAACTCTGAGCACGTAGCTTGGCCCTCTGGTCTCAGTTTCCCCTCTATAAACAAGAACCACTGTGTTACCTTCCTGGCTAGGACTCACCCAGGCCTGGGTTTGAATGCCTTCTGGCTCTGTGTCGCAAGGTGAGTGAACTGACTTTTCTGAGTCTCCATTCCCTCACTCCTGCCCCTTCCTACCCCCTCCCCTCTCTCCACAGTGAGATTAACCGCCTGGATTTGGGGCTGACAGTGGAGGTGTGGAACAAGGGCCTTATCTGGGACACAATGGTGGGCACCGTGTGGATCCCCCTGCGGACCATCCGCCAGTCCAATGAAGTGAGTGGTGGGGAAGAGTGCCTGGGAGGGGTCCAAAGGCCAGGGGTCTAAACAAAATGGACAATTAACCTCCATCCCCTGACAATGTTCGTGGAGACATCTGGGGCTGTGGGGGTGGCTCCAAAGGCACCAGGGTCTACAATCTTTCCATCTTGTGGTTCTGTATTTCTTAACATGCGCTTCCACCTTGTGGCCCAGGATGGCTGCTGGAGGGTCACCATTACATTTGCATTCCCTTCAGGGGAAGGAAACGTGGCAAGGGAGGGGATTGCCCTCCTAGGTAAGGGCCAAACCCAGAAGTTGCTTACAGCATTCACTTACATCTCGTTGGACAGAACTTAGTCGTGTGATTCCGCCTAGCTGCAAAGGACTCTGGGAAATCTAGTTTTACATGGCACAGCCCTGGACCCCGCTGAAAATGTATTCCTATGGAAAAGAGGAGAAGATATACTGTGGGCAATTAGCATTTTGTGCAGCATGAAGGCTACACCAGCCCTGAAGGTGCCAGGCAATAGCCTTGGCCTCCTGGCCTTAGGTTTTTCCCCCTCTACCCCATCTACCCATGCTGAGCCCAGCAGCATCTTATTATCCCCAGGACCCTTTCCTGCCCTCCCTCCTCTCCCTTGGGGGGGGCCTTCTTGATGGCACCTGCCCACATTACCAGCCTCATCTTCCTCCACACCCCACCCTTCACCCCTGATAGTCCCCAAAGAAGGCCTCTGAACCTTCACATATGCTGTTCCCTGGGTTTCAAGTACCCTTCCATCATCCTCTAAGCTCAGCTCCCATGCTGTCTCCTCCAGGAAGCGCTCCCTCATTTTCCTCTGGATCCCTCAGCCCCCCTCCCTCCCTTTGGCCTCACCCTGATCTCACAGGGCAGGGGAGGTGTCTGTGTCAGGCTCTGACTCCTGTGACTATGGGCTTTTCAGGGGCCTCTTGAGCGTCCTGACATTGCCCAGCATGGGGTAGTCATAGGGGAGGCACAGGAGGACTTTACAGATGAATGAATGAATGGAGAGGAAGGAAATGGGTGCAATAGTCCAGACAAGTGAGTCCAAAAAGAAGCCTTGAGGATGACCCCAAAGGTCATTCTCCTGATGAAGATGGAGGAGTCTGTGACTCCCCCCAAGTGTGAGGAACGCCTGGTCACCTGGGGCAGCAGCGACCTATGCAGGGGACCCTGGGTGACTACCTTCATCCCTGCCAGCCTCTCCTGCAACTGCAGAAAGCAAATTCCACAGAACATCATTCTTATTTGAGAGATTAAGAAAGTGAGGTTCAGAGTGGACCCCACCTGCTGAAGGGCTCATATCCCTGAACCCAGGGGTATTGGTTCATTCACTTGAGGGGGGGGAAGGGTAGTTGTTTTCTTAGAAGATGGTGGGAGCATCAGGGCTTTTATATGAAGCTAGGACTGCATAACTCCCTTCAGGGATGAGAAGAGGTGTGTAATGCTAGGACTTTCCCTGATGACCCGGTAGGGCCCTCTCTCGGGGTCCTTGCCCCTGGGTTCCCTGGGCCCACTATGTTGGCCTGGACTGGGATCTTCCTTCTGAGTCTCAGTTTTCTTATTTGTAAAGTGGGGATGTGGCCCTTGCTCTTGGGGTAGGGGTGACATGGGGTCAGGGCGCTATCTCATGAGAGGGGGGCCTACTGGGTGGCGTGGAGCAGATACCTGATCCCTCCCACATCACCTGGGACCCTGACCTTTGACCTTTGTCAACCCCCAGGAGGGCCCTGG